>NC_087436.1:88603132-91003132 GCF_036321535.1 Camelus dromedarius | reverse complement strand
GATGGCATAATTAACATTTGCACATGCTTCAACATTGAATCATGAAACAATGAGTGAACATCAGCTCTACTAAATATTTTCATAAGAAAAAAGATTTTATGTTTTTACCAAAATACATCTCCATAATATTTTGTTTTCAAATTTGCTGCAAGGTATGCAAGTGAGATTGTACGTATTTATTAATTGTAGATACCCAAATATAACACCTTACTTTATGAGATAAAAGATGAAACTGCTGTGAAATTTGAATGCAAAATTCATTGTTTTGCTGTCATCTAGTGGTAGTAAAGTATATGATATATAAGCTATAAAAGTGAATTAGTATCTTTGTTTTCTATGCAAATTGTGGCATTGGCCTTTCAAATATAAACATCAAGCTATGCTACAAATATAAATACCAAATATCACAGTCATTTTTCTAGTCTGACAGACCGGAACTGACTATTATTTTTCAAAATGTATTTGTTAACGTATTGGTTGTACATTATCAAATAGCAAGTTATCCTTCTTACATAAAACCGAACAAGTCTTTTAGACAATAAATTATTAAAGGAATAAACAAGCACATTTTCAAATAACGTTTTTGTGTAAGGGATGTTAATTATTATAGCTTCATAATTTTATAGGTTGTTTTAGTGTATGCTCAATATAAACTAGTAAATTTCATTTATCACCTTATCTTAGAAATCCTGCCTAAAGCCTTTTTATATCTTTTAGACAGATGAAGCTTGAGGCTTTCACAAATCACCCAGCATGAAGAGCATAATGAATCAGAGTCTAGAAATTTCACTGACTTAAAATGCAAAATTACATTAGACACTCTTTCTTCTAATACACTATACATTTGGTTAGAATAATCACAAAGAGAAAAAATCTAGAAATTTCTCTGAGCTATCTAAAGTAGGAGGGAAAATCTAGTATATTTCCTATTTGAAATTTAAGGAGACATTAGGGGAAGATGTACTGTAGTTTAGAATATCAGAATGGAGGCATTTCAGACAAGTAAAAAACAAAGATTGTTTTCAATAAACATTACAGGACAAATTGGTTAATTACTAAAGAAAAAAATTAAATTAAATCCTCCTTCACATACTAACCTAAAAAAATTTTCAATGAATCAAAAATTTAAGTGCAAAACAAAAATATAATTTAAAAATTTAAGAATCTACAAGAGGATATAAGCAGTAGCTAAAGCTGGAGAAATATATTCTAAATTAAAAAGCAATTGAAAAGCTATCAACAAAAATTTTGTGGAGTTGAAAACATAAATATTAAAATGTCCATATGTCCTAATGTCCCATAAACAAATTAGATAGCAAACACAATCTAGCAAAAAAAGTTTGAAATACATATTCCAGATAATAATTAATATCTTTACCATATAAATATTTCTATAAATAGGAAAGGAAAAAAATCTTAAGATTCCAATAGGAAATCTGTTAAAGAATTGGAAAAACAGGAAGAAGTAAAAACAGTCAATAAATATATGAAAAAGGTCTAAATTTTCTGGTAACCAAGAAACACAAAGTATTACTTTTTGCCTATAAAATTAACAAAGACATTTCATATTCTACTCTGGAGGTGTATGGGGTCATCATTTTTCTGGATGAGTTTGACAGTGTAAATACCTTTGACCCAGTAATCCCAATGTTTTAGATCTAAGGAGAGATTCTGTTCAGGTCAAAGTTGTTTACGATGATATTCACCAAAGCCGTATTTATTATAAAGGAACAACCTTGTATATGATAAGATATTATGAAGAATACTATACATATCATGTTTTCAAATGATATTTAATGATGTTAAAAATGTATGTATAGAAATGTCTATAAGGTAACTTTCAAAAATACAAAAATTCATATTCCTAGTATGATACAACTTTCATTCTTAAGTACTCATAAATAGACACATATTCAAAGAAATAGTATTTCATTTTAAGTGTATATATATTTATAAAATTATAATAAAGGCTGGAAGAAATTACATCAAATTGTTGATGGTAGTCATGTCTCAGAGACAAAATTTTAGGTGGTTTTTTATATTTTTATTCATATGTTTCTATACTTTTCAAACTCCTATATTGAATATAGTTTACTTTTATAATTAGACAATTGGTAAGTTTTTGTAAGTGGAGATGTTTGTGGAGTCAAGGAAAACGTTTAATAAGAATAGCTTATAATTTTCAGGTGTTGGTTTGTTAGATGCAGAGGCAAATTAGAATGAATTGCTTAAACATAATTGATCCAAAAACTTAACTGGCTTCTAAAGAGCCAACAAATCTATTATATAATTCTCTGTGCTTTTCTGAACAGCAGAAATCTTTCCCTTTTTTTTTTTTCAATATTGAAGGCAAAGAGAGAAGAATGTTTTAATGCCAGGTGGCTGACTGTGTTCCTAAGAAGCAAGCAATGATTTTTTGATGTAAAAATATTGGGAAATTTAACCTATCCACTGGGCTCCATTTAAAAGAGAGCAGTTAGCCTGTGAATATTTTTCAATGGCTCTCAAATTTGAAAGGATAAATTTGGGAGTTTGAGATTTGCAAATGATAACCACTATATATAAATATAATAAAAAACAAATTTCTTCTGTATAGCACAAGGAACTATATTCAATATCTTATAATAACCTTTAATGAAAAATAAAATGAAAACAAATATATGTATATACATGCATGACTGGGACATTATGCTGTACACCAGAAATTGACACATTGTTACTGACTATACTTCAATTTTAAAAAATTTTAAAAAAGAAGAGAGCTAGAAAAAAAATCTTGAATTTTAGTTTTCTAGCACCTGTTTCTAGCATCATGTTGACATTGTTTAAGAGCAAAATAAGGGGATGTAAATTGGCTGGATTAGAAAAAAAATCAATGGATGGAAGATCCCTGAAATCTTTGGGGGAAATCTTTAACTGCACGAGTCCCCAGATTTCCTTGCTGCCATCAGTGCTTCTTATTGGAGTCAAATTCCTCCCTATTTAGTCATACCTGGCTGAGATGAGGCAGCTTATATGATCCAGGAAGGAGAAAAAAACTGTCTTTTCTCCATGTCAACAAAAAAACAATATTGAGAAACTACCCTCTTTGCTCCCAGGCAAACATAGCAGAAAATAATAAAATATGCTGTTACGAAGAAGCTTCATTCACTGGGGTAGGAAAGGTGGTTACTCTGATATGATCATTCTGCCAAAAGATGTCTTCACTGTTGTCTAGATATGGCCAGGGCGTTCACATTTAAGAAACAGTGAAGAAACATTTAGAAACTGCAAGACTAGCACAGCGATAGCACGTATCTACTTCTAATTCTCCCCACAGAAACGTGAGGTGAACTCCCAATAGTTTAAGCATGCTGTTTAGGCAGACTTTGTTTATAAGTGGAACAATCACACATAAAACATGGTATTCGGCATGCCGTCAGCACACATTAAGTGCTGATTATTGCTTTTATTCTTCGGGCTGTGCACACATTAATAGAACTTCCTTAACTTACCTTCTAGTAAAGGAGGCTCTTCATCAAAACTGTCAATGTAAGAAGATTGTGAATAATAATCCAGGTTGGATGCTGGCTGAAAAAATTGTCCCGCGTAACCTGGTGACATGAGCATCTCTGGTGGGATGAAGGCAGACGGAGGCTACTCACCGGCTGGTTGTCTAGAAAAAAGGGAAATACTGATATTTATACATCTAAGAAAGGGATATCATGACACATCAAGGATAGAAACCACAATTTCCCTTTTTTGAATTCTCCTAGTGAATGCTAGTGAGCATTCACCCATGAAACAATTAACTTGCTTTTTAAAAAGGTAATTAGTTGTGAGAAAACTCTCTAGAAGAATGACTCATATTGACTAACATTTATTAATGATGTACAATGTGCTGGACACTTCCCCCCATTTTATCATGCAAAACTCTTCAAGGTAAAAATTGTAGTTTTTTTTTTTTGAGGGGGTGCCAGTAGGCCTTATTGACCTTTTTTTAAAATTTTTTTCAAAATTATATTCACTTTAAAATATTGCATTAATTTCTGGTGTATAGCATAGTGATTCATTTATACATATATATATTTATATTTCTTTTCATATTCCCTTTCATTATAGGGCATTACAAGGTATTGAATATGGTTCACTGTGCTATACAGTGGGACCTTGTTGTTCATCTATTCTATATCAGTTAGTATCTGCAAATCTCAAACTCCCAATTTATCCCTCCCTACCCCACTGTCCCCTTGGTAACTAGATGTTTGTTTTCTATGTCTGTGAGTCTGTCTCTGTTTTGTAAATAACTTCATTTGTCATTTTTTAGATTCCACATATAAGTGATTATCATATGGTATTTTCTTTCTCTTTCTGACTTACTTCACTTAGTATGATGATCTCCAAGTACATCCATGTTGCTGCAAATGGCATTATCTTATTCTTTTCTTATGGCCAAGCAGTATTGTAATTTTAACCCCATCTTACAAAAAAAGAAGATCATGGAGACTGAATGACAGTCTCACACAGTAACATTCAGGTGTTGGACTGTGAACTGAAGTTGTCTGTGGGAGCAGTGCTCTGCTCCCTACATAGAGCTGCTTTTTTCACTGATTTTCAGGGGCAATCACCAAATATGACACTCTCTATAAATCTGTGGAAGCAGCAATTTAAAAAAATCACAAGTTTCTAGTATAGTCAATTCATAGGGAAAAATAAATATGTACACTGAGTCTTGTCCATAAAGTAGACTTTCTAGCTCTGGCCATTCCCTACAATTATTGCTGATTGAATGACCTTGGAGTGTTTGACTGTCCCTCTTCTGAAATGTGCAATTTAGTTCTGTTGAAACGTGATGTTTCAATACTTCCTTGACTATGCTTTTATTTGGTTTTTATTCCACAATTTGTGTGAGACAGTCGGAAAACAACAATCTTAGTAAAGGACTTCTTGCTAGAGCTAGAGAAAGGAAGACAGAAAAATTGGGTTAGTCTATGAGGTTATTTGGTCATTTTGAATTGTTTTTACATGAAGAAAAGGAAACATAAAGAGTTGTCCTTATTAACGAGTTTACATTTCTTTCATCAATGCTCCTTAAGCTAAGCTAAAAATAGAATACAGGATTTTGAACTTTGTAGCTCCCTGTGGTCTCTTTGTGTTAAAATATTTACAAAATGGCTTCTCATACTTTCCTTCCTACGTTAATATGAAATCTAAGAATAATATATTCAACCTCCCTTATTGAGTAAGCCAGACAGAACAATTTCTTCTGGAAAATAAAGCTACTGCGATAGAAAGAGCTACATACATTTAATCATCTGCTAACTCTGCTGTAAGTTCATTAAGGGCAGGGACCTGGCTTAAGTCTTCTTGAAGCCCTCACAGAAAATGCCAATTACTGTTATTGTTCATTTAGTCTCGTGGCATGTTCCTATTTTTTTTTTCTCAGTGAAGGAGGCCTACTATTAAAAGTTCTAGTAGAAATGAATTACAAATAAGAACCTGAATGTTTTGTTTGTTGATAAAAGACCCTTTATTCAAAATTTTTATCCTATATAATTTACCATGGTCTCCTTCTGTCACTATCTAAATTAAAATTCTCTCTTTGATTTTGTACATGTTGACTATAACATTTAATATTACATCAAAATGAACAAAACTTAGGCAATACTAAAATAATTACATTTTTAGTTCACAGTCCCACCCAGCAAATTGTAAATTGTAACATCATAACCCTATTCTCATGTTTTAAGCCTTTTTCCGAAAATTGCTATAAACAACCATAATTTTAACCATTTATCTTGAACTGCATTTAGTCCCACGTATTCTAGTGTTATCATTTTTTTACTAGATGGTGTCAGCTCTGAATGGTTATGCCAATGAAGTTCTCTTATAATTTTAGTGACATATTTCAAGCTTATAGTATCGTTTCATGAAAACAGTTCAGTGGGATTGGGACTGGGCAACTTACTAACTACTTTGTTAAGCCTACACCCCTGAATTATTAATTAATTAAAGGCAATTGCATGAGTCAGATTAGTATACCCAATACTTAGGTTTATATCTGTACTCCACACAGCAATGGGAGTTTTGCAGAGTATACCAACAAAATAGTCCTCTTCTCCTTGATTACACAGTATCTTAAATAGCTCTATAAGGTAGATACTGAAATTTTGATGATTTCCAACTTAGCACATTATTCCAAATTGCAAATGAGTTAGACCAAAAGAAACACTGGACTCTGGCTGGTAGGATTTAAACGTTAGCTTTGTTAGCGGGCATCTCCTCTTCCTATAAAAGTCACTTTAAACAACTGTGAAGTGATTGCAAAGGGCTCCTTTAGGACAACGGGCCACATTCTTTGCCACATTTCCCTTCTTTTGCTTTCCGACTCTGTGTGCTAAATCTCTGCCTGTAATGATACTCCCACAGTAGGATGCATCCTGGACCAGGTAGAGTGGTTAGCAAACATGGCCTGTGGAGTCAGGCTGCCTGGGTTCAAGTCCCAGTTTTACAATAGTAGGCAAATCACTTCACATTCTGTGCCTCAGTTTCCTTATCTGTAAAATGAGGATAATAATAGAACTCATAGGTGTTACGAATTAAATTATCTGAGATAAACAAAGCCCTTAGAAGAGTGTTGGGCACACAAAAAGTGATCGATAAGCATTAGCTCAGATACTTTCCACACACCCTGGAACAGCATCTTCTCTATTGTAAATCGTTGTCTCTCAGTCTGTCACTTCCTCAGAGAGAACAGCATGAATAGGAGGCCAAGAGTCTGCATCCCTTCTGTGCTGATCATCTATAGCTTTTTCCCATTTTGGTCTCCCTGAAACACCCAGACTGACTCCCACAACATCCCACTCACTCTGCGTTTTCCTACCTGGAGAATCTCTACTATGTTCGTGCTAGGACTTCTGTCTCCAAGCCCGAAATCATGGCCACACACCTGGTCCATGTACAAACCCTCTGTATGCTCACTAATTCTTCAATATTCTCCCTTGTACCACCAAAAACCCCACTTAACATTGGGGTTATACAGCTCCAACCAGCCTGCGGAGGCCCATCTTTACTTAGATGATGTCGTGCTAAGATATGACATAGTCTCCACCTAGTGAAATCTCAGGCAGCAGGACTTAACATTTACCTTCCAATGTAAATATAAATCACTGTTAGAAGACTCAGTTATAATTTCAGTGGTTGCAGAAATATGTTCATTGTACCCAGTCAGTTTTCTGTGTCCCATTACATAATCACTAGCTACATATTTGATTAGAGGTTTTGTTTTTCCAGAACTTTCAGTTTGGACTCCCATCATGGTGGTCAATTGATTCTGCTTTCCTTTGTCAGCCCTACCTGGGCGGATGGGGCAAGATGACTTGATTCCCAGTGTCACATGATGAGCTGGAGTGTAAATCAGGTGGTAAGGAATGTACCATCAGGTAAGTACAATTCATTATACATCTACCTCCAACTTGGACTAGTATTCAAGGATGTGCATATTTCATACAGTCAGGTGACATCACACCCCTCCAGGAACCTGAGACTATGAAGGTTTTCAGAATTTGCAACTCTATCATCCGAAACAGCGTTAAGACAACAAAAATACCCTGTTGGCTAAAAAATTGGTCTGGATGCCCAGAAACATTTTATCTATGTAAGTCTCCCATTGAGCCAGTAAACACGCATTCTAAGTATCCTTGGTAAGAACATCTCATGTAGGGTCAGTTTGATGGCATGTGTTTTAGGAAGTGCCATTGACAGAGCCATTGACCATGCTTGAAACACTAGAGGGAGATCAGGTCTAGGGATTCAGAAGAGCTGGTGATTCAGTATCGATCTGGAAAAGTCCTACTGAGGACATTCAAAGGGAATTTTCCAGTTGTCACCTTTCTGTAGAAATAGCAACTTCTTACTTTAAATGATTGGAATAGATTTCCCACTTCAAAAATTGGAAAAATATAGTGGGAAAATGTAGCCTAGATAACTGGCTGCAGGTATTGGAAAGAATGGCTATCAGAACGACTGGATAATTAAGTTTTTTTAATGCCAAAATTCCTTCTTGCTCATTCTATTAGAAAACTTGTTTTTAAACATAAATATCTTCATTGTCTTAGTAAGCCCACTCAACCAGCTTTCAGATCACGATGCTATTCATTGAGCAGAACAAGTTTTTTAAAACAAGCTCTCATATGAAGGGGGTATGAGGGGGATGGAGCAAGGGCAGGGAGACTAATTGATTATAACTAATCAATCAAAGATTTAATCTTTAAAGATTTAATCAATTAAGGACCGAGATTAATTGATTAAAATTCTCTACTGGATTCCTATGTCTTTTGCCAGTATGATCAGTGTCTTATTCTTATTTGGGCTATATTTTAATTGAACTATGCCCTGTATGATTAAAAGATCAAATCTCTCAAGTTATTTGATGTACACTAGTAAACTGCTGACCTGACTCTCTGTTTTATGTACCTCATAAAGCTACCACAGCTAATATGCCCTTTCCTAATTCCTGAGACTGGCAGTGTGGGTTGGAATTTAAATGTTACCACATCCAAATCAGGACTTGGACTTAAATGCCAAGCATCTGAAGTAGGCTAGGCCATAACCTGACATAAGATAATCATAACTTTTCCTCATTTGGTTATATTAATTTCCACCTCTTTGTCATTGTAATTTCTGGGCAACATTGATACATGCAATCAGATGGAAAAAGAAAATTGGGTAAAGTGGGGTGGGGGAGAAGGCTGTGGTCTGTGAGTCTCTGCTTAAGGGAGAAACCTTTTGTCCCTGTCTTATTGGACTTTTTAGTTTAGTTTAGTCTGACAATGTAGGTTGCAGATGCTACTCAGGTATTCCATCTGGAAAAGAGAAGGAAGAAAAGAAACAGAAGGCGACTGCTTTCTTTCAGTAAAACAGGAGAAGAACAGAGCCGGATAAAGGCCTGTGAGGTAGCTCGCATGTGGATTCTGTATTTTGAGTCACTGTCCTCTAATACCTTCACGCTCAAACTACTCCCTGTGTCATCACACACTTCTCTGCTTTCTCTTGACCCTCCAAATTGTAAATCATAAATGAAAAAAATTAAGTTCCTTTTCTGTTGTTGGATTCTGCAATGATTGAGCCAATTCTCTACAGCCTAATCCTTCCCTCCAAATTTTCATATAAATATTTTAAACACATTTACTCTGCCTGGTGATAATATTCAGATAGATAGATAAAGGTTTGGGTTGTTTTTTAATGCTAGAAAGCAAAGGCTAGGGACATGAATGAGGTAAAATTTCAGATATTTAGGTTCTACAGTTTTAAAAACATTATGTACCAATACCTTTCCCCATCGCCTTAGAGCAGCCGGTCAGCAGGAGTCGCAAAGACCGGGCTTGTGAAAACACACCGAGCTGCCTGTATCTGTAGGGGTGACCAGCCAGTGAAAACAGTGTCCATGCTGTCCTGGGCAAAGATGGAATAGAAGAGTCCCCACTATGTGTTGTATTTATTCTGTCTTTCCCTCCTCCTTCTGAGGATTTCAAGGTACTTACATGTGTTTGAAAAATAAACTTCAAGAATTAATAAATTTGAGATATTTATTATGTGATTATTTGCCTTAAACTTGTTGGAATAGCACAGTAACCACATCCCAGTTTGCCTACGAGGAGCCAGTTTATTCTTACTGTACCAACATTGTTATTAACAGCACACATTTTACTCTGAAAAACATCTTGACTTTACAATAAATTATATGCCCACTCTAGTTTTAGGTCTAATTATCTTAAACCCACTTTTTACTAGCTGGTGACCTTGGAAAAGTTCCTTAATTTCTCTGGGTCCCTGCTTTCTCATGTGTAAAATAGGGATAGTAATAATATACATCTCCAGGTTGTCCGAGGATCTAATGAGTTAATTTACAAAAAGCTCAGAAGAGTACCTAACACATAGTAAGAACTCAATAAATGTTAGTTATTATGAAATTCGTAAGGTCTGACCCTTTTCCCAGTTCATTAGTCTAAACCCAGAAAAGAATACCCAAAGAAACGAATGTCTAACCAAATACAGTAAGTGTAAGTGACTAGACAACAAACTGTCCATGGCTTCTGCAAGCTATAATTATACGAAAAAATAACATTTACATAATAGCTTTATTTTAACACACACTTTCCCACACATTCTCACAATTGTTCTTCGGACAGTTCCCACAAAGTAGGCATTACTGATGTTCTTATTTCTCAGCGGAAGACACTCAGTCAAGGGAAGTTGTCTTTCTCAATGCCACAAAAAATCAAATATGAGAGCCAGAACTTGCACCAAATTCTTGTTATTCGAGCTACCTTATTTGGGCCACTAGTTAAGGGTAAATGCTAAATTCTCAATCATTTTTTAATTTATTTTCAACTCAACTTGAACTGTCAACTCAAATAACTAACACATTCTGAATTATGTTGGTGACTTAATGGCAGCCCTCTCCAACTTAAATTTTTTAATTTTGTGAGGGAAAAGATTGGAGATTTCTTCTTTATCTTTGGGTTTATAGCACCTTTCTTAATTCCTGACACACAAGCAGGCCCTTGATAGATATTTTTTAAACTGAATAAAATCTATTTCTTAAGCGTGTCCTGGAAAATATCAGGTAAAAGGAAAGTGTTTTCTGTTTGTCCAGGGCCTATATTCATGCTCCCTGTTAAGTGATATTTTGAAAAGGGAAGACAATTTGTTCACCTATAAATGGGCCTGAGGCGATCAAAGGCATTCATGGAGAACTGAATTCATTTCTCTGCCCTTTCCTGACACTTCTTAAGCACTTTACTAAGATATAATGGGGAGAGGTTTTGCTTCCCCCAAGGAAACCTCCCTACCTGAAACCCCCTACCAAATATGATGACTTCTTAAAATGAGAACATATTTTCTCAATATCAAGTACTTACTTTCTAGATCCATAAAAATTTTCATAGGCATTGGAATCATTGCAGTTCTGCTCCTGATTATCAATGGTATAGTTAGATTGGTAAAAGTCAGTGTCAAACTGTCCCAAGTTGGACATCCTGAAAAATTAAGAGTGAAAAACTGATAAGTTTATGAGTCCATAAAACTTCTTTTTAGATATTACAAGGATTAATAGATAATGTGATTATGGCTGGATTCCTGTTAGAGAACAAAATATTCTTTGAATGGGGAAAGGGTGTAGAAATGTATGGCAGAAAGTCATTTATAAAACCTATATCTTCAATTAACTTTTCTGAAATTTTCATTCACTAGGACTGTGACTTTGAAAAACTTGACTTTAATTGATCTGAAAAACATTCTTCACCTAATACCTCATTCCCAGCAGTTTAAGAGAAAGTTTAAAAGTTAGTATACATCTAGAAGGTTTTCTCTTAAACAATGTTAGTTCCTCACTTTAAGGACACGAGCACGTGCACACACACACACACACACACACATTTATTGCAAAGCCAAAAAGCAAATGGCTAATAATAATAATACTATTTGAGTTTGATTTTTCCTACAGCTTTAAAGGGTAATAACATCCTCTCTGTTCTCTAAAACAAGACAAACCCTAAAAATTAATCTCCCAGTTCTTTCTATTTCCTGAAAGGTGGTTAGAACGTTTTCCTTTTCTCTTGCCCTGTCTGCTGCACTTGGGCTTCTGCTGAGTCAGACGAAGAAAGACTTAACTCGGCTAAAGGAATGGACTCTTTGCATACACCCTGTACATTGTATCTACTCACTTCTGAGAATGAAGAGGAGTGCAGGGCCTTGATTTAGACCTAATGGCTAGAAGATTAGAGGGAAGAAGAAAGACTTGAGAGGAGGAACAGATGGGGGAAGAAAGTAATAGTGAGGTGGGTAATAGTGGCTCTTTGGATGAAAATTAGGGGTTGGAGTAAAGACTCTTTTCAATTGGACAAATGTGGTTTTCAACTCAACATTTTAGCCTTTATTTTCCTTTGAAAAACTTTCTATTTCAAAAGAGTGAATTTAAAAATCACTAAAAGTAATTCATATAGTTATAATAATCTATAGAATATAACTCATAATAAATTTCAAATGAAATTGCATAAATGTCCCTAGTTCTAGGGGCCTTATTAATCAGAAATAGTCAAGTAACAATTGTCCAATATATCAAATTTTTACAGCTCAGGGGAAATACAGAAAGCTTTTCTAAAATTAGATGCAGTGATTCAAACATCTGATATAATAAATTAAGATTTTTCATTAGTAACGTATATAAAAGTAGCTGTGAATTCTATAAACTAAAAATCAAGGCTGGGAGAGTGTTAAATCTTTTAGCAGCTTGTAATTCACAGAATTTAAAATTTAACAGCATAACTTTCTCAGTCCATGAAAATATGTTACTATAAAGCATAGAGAGTAACTTTACTGGAGAATACACTAAGTGTTCAGAACATGCAAATCATCATGTAATGTGACAATTGGCATTAGAGTCCTTACATAACCCAGCTTCATATTTTGTTTAAATGCCAAATTCTTTAGAAGGATCAGACACATACCTTTATATTATTTTATGCTGCAAGATCCTCCAACAATGTAGCTTTCCTTGAGAATTTTTTAACAAATCAGCTCATGAAAAGATGACTTGCTTTCTCCATATACAAGTTTCTAAATTTGTACTCTGACACTCTGAACAGATGCTGCAGCCAAAAAAAAAAAAAAAAAAAAACAGCCTGCCAAAAACCAACACAGTACCTTCCAACACTTGTTAAAGGGTACAAACACAGTGAACCATTTAGAGACAAACAATTTGATAAAGTAAATGGTAGATTCAGTTTCCTTGTGTGAATAATATACCATTAACCTCTGATTTAAAATATTTATTTGAGGTCAACAATGAAAAGTAAGAGGCCTTAACACTCCTTCCACTTCATGGCTTATAAGAATATATTCACCCTAGACAATCTTAGGAACAATTAGAAAATGAGTGTTATAGAAACAGCATTTAGGAAGACTATTCACGACGTACCTCTGATTTTCCCCCTGCTTCTTACTTCTCCAATGCAGCCCAAGATGGACACACTAATGTGATCTAGGAGAGCTCCTTACTTAAAGGGCATGTTCTGTCCCATTTTCCAGCCAATCTTGACCACTGGAAGGCATCTGTGATATTGTGACTTATAAGAAAAAATATGTATTTGGTTATTCAGATGACCAAAACATATTTCTCATATATATTTGGTCTTTGTCCATGGATCCTTGGAACTTTCTAAGTGTTGAGAGTAACAAAGGTGTCCCTTGGTATGTTAACAAGGTGATTTTTGCACTTCTTCTAAGGATGGGGGATTGTTGCCAATGGAGCCAATAAGGTGACTGGAGGGTTGAAACTTTCAGTCCCACCCCCAACCTCTGAGGAGGGAAGAGGACCCGGATGTTAAATCAACTGCCAATTGCCGATGATTTACTCAACCATGACTATGTAATGAAACCTTCATAAAACCCTGAAGGATGGAGTTTGGAGAGCTTCTGGGTTGGTGAACATGCAGATTTTCTGGAAGAGTAGCACCCCCGTGGAGAGGGCATGGCATCCCCTCACCGTCTCCCACACCTTGCCCTATACATCTCTTCCATCTGACTGTTCCTGAGTTACATCCTTTTATAATAAATGATGATATAGTAAGTAAATTGTTTGTCTGAGCTCTGCAAATAAATCGAATCCAAAAAGGAGGTGGTGGGAACCTCTGATTTATGGCTCGTGAATTAGAAGTACAGGTAACAACCTGGGCTTGCTACTGGTATCTGATGGAGGCCGAGAGGTGGGTGCAGCGAGAGCCAGCAGCCTGTTAGGACTGAGCTCTTAACCTGTGGAATCTGATGCTATCTCGAGGTAGTGTCAGAATTAACTTGAATTGTAGGATATGTAGCTAGTCTCCCAAGAATTGCTTGGTGCTGTGTGGGAACCTCCCCTCTGCAATATAATGGAATTGGTACCACAAGTAATTTAGCATCAGATCCATTTCCATCCCAGGAAACTGCCTGAGTTTGTTCCCTTTATATTCAAGGTTTACTTCCAGGAGGCTTCTCCTTAGTTATTACCAAAGTAACCTGGCTAATACTCCTAATTTTTATCTGGATCTGGTGGTTTTGTCCCTAATATCAACATTATGGCTGAAGGTCAATTTCCTCTGTGATCTGCTTCTTGCCGATTCTCCTTTATAGGACTTGAGATCTATATCCATTTCTCAGTGACTGAAATCTTCTGTTCAAGGGTAGATTGTGTGATATTTTGGAACTTTCAACTAGAGCCAAAGGCAGAATGGTAAAGTGCATTTTTCAACATTGTTTAAAAACTTTTGGAATTTGAATTTCTTTAATCAGAGCTGTCTTTTGCCAGGTCACTAGTTAGGTAACAATGTCGTGCATTTTTTGAGCATCTATTGAGTACCAGACTATGTTCTAGAAGTCTTAGTTACAGAAGTGGACAAACTAAACAGACCTGCATTTCAAGAGATACATTTTAGTATTGATTCTACTATACCTACAACAAATGACAATAACTAGCGAGGTACAATTCTATGAACTTTAGGTTCAAATCACTTAAATGTTGCAACAATCTTATGAAGTATTATTATCCCATATTAGAAAAAGAAATGAAGATTAAATAATTTGCCCAGGTAGAAGCTAGTAGGTCAAAAAGGCCAATGTTTGCAGCCTAGTAGACTGAGTCATAGCTCACATTTTTATCCAAGACCATTTCAGGAATTAACCAAATTCCATCAAGAAGTTTGCATATACTATTAAGATGGAGAGTGCAAAGGGGAGAAAATTTGGGTAGTCAGAGAAGTCCTCTTAAGAAGGTCATTTGAGTTGAGACCAGATTGATGAGAAAAGGCCACTTGAAAGACATGTGAAGAGGAAATAAAGCAAATGTTCTGAGATGGCAGGGAGTTGGCAGTTTGTTGCTTAGAAATTAGCCACATGGTAGTGATTTTGAATCAAAGAAAATTTGAAGGAGATGAGCTCAGAGGCATAGGCAGAGGCCAGTTCATAAAGGCTATAGTAAAGAGTCTAGATTTTATTATAACTGAAATAAGAACCCTGCAGGGTTTTAAGCAGTGGGAGCACATGATCAATCATACACAGAAATAGAAGAGCAAGACTCATTAGGAGGATGCTGTGGCAGTAACACAGGCACGATATACACGGAGCTAGGGCTAGGGTAGCAGTGGGAGTGGGGCAACCGGTAGGGACGTCTTGGCAGCTGAGGGAAGGATGAACTGAAGGATCAGGACTAGAGCAGGTGCCTAAATAAGAAGAAAGTTCATTCCAGGGAAATGATGTTGTCTGAACTGGGGAAGCACCAACAGAGGTGGAAAGGACTAAACAGGTACACAAGATATGTGTAGAAAAGATTTTATCATTTTAACTTCCATTGGATAAGAGGGACAACTAATGAAGATGATTTCCAGAATCCTGACATCTTCCCTGTCCTAACGTATTAATGTTATGGGAAAAACTATATAACCAAATTATTATATAGTAGCCAAATTTAGATCATCATACTTTCTATTTCTCCTTTCAAAGTTCTTTATGTGAGAACATAGGTCCCTTCCTGTAACAGCAAGGTCTCAGAGTGCATTTTTTTTCTGACATAAAAAGTCACTGAAAAGTTTACCAAAGATAATATTTTCAGTCTTAGTCCATCTAGTTAAATTTTAAACTTACTTTGTGGTTCTGTACTTTACAACTTAGTTTTGCTTCATGAAAAACCAGCTTGATTAAATGAATTGCAGAAATATGTGAACCGAAAAAGGCACATAAAAATGAAATTAATCTAAGCCTCAAGTGAACTATACAAGGCATGAAACATTGAAGACCCAATGACTTCATTCTCTTGATGAATGCTTTAATGGGCCATTAAAATACAGATGCTGGAAAACTTTGAAGTTACTCTTACACATGTAACACTGTGTATGTATAAAACATGCATTTAAATATTTTTTTGTCTATTAATGAGTCATCCAATTATTATAATGTATATTGAAGGACAGAGTTGAAATTGATTTTATAGTCACAGTTTGATCAACTGATTAATTTAGTTCATCTACTTAAATAATTATTTCTGGGCTCTGAATGATCAGAAGGACTGGATAACATGAATAAGGGTTCTCATCTGATATAAAGAGCACCATATTCTACTCACAGCCACTCTTCTTTCCTTCCTTTTCCTTTTCTCTTTTCCCTTTCTCCTTTCCTCCCTTTGCTCTGTCCTCTCGCTAAACTCTTCTATGGCGATCTCATCCATTCCCCTGGCTTTATGTACCTTCTATGTGGAGTGAGTTTCTGAAATCATGTATGCAGACCTCACCTTTCTTCTCAGCCCTGGACAGTCTCTTTTATATCTTATAGGCAATTCAAATGTAACATAATACAAACTGATTTTTTTTAAATCTCTGCCTTCCCCAACCCAATGCTGTCTTCTCCATTTCAGGAGATGACATCACAAGTCACTCACTCATTCAAATCAGAAATCATCTAATCCTTCAGTGAATTGTATCAATTTTGTTTAAAACATATCTAAAATATATCTCCCACTAACCAATTCCATCCAACTCCACTGCTAACACCCTGTTTTGTGCTCCTGGGTTCTCCTATTTAGACTTCTGTTTGTAATTATTCAGTAATGAAGACTGTAAAAAATCATGCCATGAATGGCACAATGACTTGTCAAAATCAGGAAAAATTTTCTTTTATGGTTGCTGACCATAATCTGCAGTAGGTACAAGGAGAAGAATCTCCATCTACAATTTCTTAGTCTCTCTCTGGTGATCTGCTAAGTGTTGAAGAAATTGTGAGCTGATCAACAGCTGTATCTGAACAATTTGCCCTGCACTGACAATTATGCATACAATTATGACAATTATGCATTTGTGTTAAATTAAAGGATGAAGGGTTAGGCGGATGGATGTGTCAAATTCCAGTGTAGAGCACAATTTTTCAGTTATACATGAAGATATATATATATTCATTGTCACCTTTTTTTCTCCGTGAGCTACCATAATATCTTGTATATATTTCCCTGTGCTATACAGTATAATCTTGTTTGTCTACGGCCATACCACCCTGAACTCGCCTGATCTCGTCGAATCATGTGTGATTAAGACATCCATTATTCCAATCTTTCAATATAAAAATGGAGGCTCCAAGAGACTAAGTGACTTCTGAGCAGTCACACACCTAAAATGTGATACAACCTAGTCTGCAACATCAATTCTCTCACTCAGCTCCATTTCCTTTCATTACTCAGACTGTTTCTCCTGAAGACTGTCTATGGCTGTCTAAAACACTGGTGTTAGATGTCCTGTTTGGAAACACTAAGGGATATTTATTCACAACCTCCAAAAAATATTTTTCAGCTGAACAGAGCTGACAATGAACCAACAGAAAAATATGTCATCATTTTCTACCTCTGCTGATAGAGAAATGGGTTGTTTGCAACCAGTGTTTATCAAGTAATTATTTTGCAGTCTGCATTGCAATTTAACATACATTATACCTATAAATTACTACTCTAATTAAGGCAGAAAAAATACCGTACATCCTGTGTTCCATTAATTTTTTTAATACGCTTTGCTCAGCATTCTCTACATGCTCCTTGTGTTAATACCATATAAGATTTTTTCCTGATCATCTGCCCCTTAAAAAATCCTGCTTCTCTATTTCATAAGCCTGAAACTGCAGCCCTGACTATCACATAGTCACATGAAAATTGACATAAAATTCTGCTTCATTGCATGAATTTGAAAGAGCTCATTGTGTTCCATGGCAAGAAAAGAAAAGAAAATTACAGTTTTCCTTTATTAATACTATCATAATTACTCTTGGCTTTTAATTTGGCTATTTCTTGGTAACTTGCATTTTTGCCTTGGAATTAAAAATTGGAGTCTAGCAGAATTATTACTGAACACTTAGTTTTTAGTTCGATAATAACTGTTAGCAAAAACATAATTTACACCTGAAATTATGAAAATTGATATGAGTAGTAGTTAATTTGAATATTCTTACTAGCCATATTATTAGAATAATCATTTTAAAATGCAATAAATCAAATTTATACACAGTATAAATTTAGCATACTGATATACCTAGTTTTTATATGAAATTTTTCTTAGGA
Organism: Camelus dromedarius; assembly: GCF_036321535.1. Taxonomy (NCBI): domain Eukaryota; kingdom Metazoa; phylum Chordata; class Mammalia; order Artiodactyla; family Camelidae; genus Camelus; species Camelus dromedarius. The sequence continues at coordinate 90,985,029 of NC_087436.1, read as the reverse complement.
ATAACATAAATTCCTCTACAAGTTATGTAATCACATGGGTCCTTAGTTCCCTCATTTGTAAAACAAGAATAAAAGTTTTACTTACCTCTTAGGTACTATGTATTTTACTCTTATCTCATCAACTTAATTTTATTTTTCCATATGTTTCAAAATATACCTAAATTATTACTCAATACATACATATAACTATTTATGTGTATATATGTATAGGTATAAATAAATTTGTGTATAAAATATGAGGATTAAACAGGATTTTGAACAGGAACAATTAACATAGGCAGGGGCAAGTTGTAAGGGCTCAATATATGTTAACTGTTATGATTATTATAATGCTTGTCAACAACAGCAACAAAAAAAAAAAACATAGAAAGCTGCAGATAAGAGAAAGAGTTTATGTGAGGTCTTAAGTATTGCAATTCAGGAAGCCCCGATTGGAGCAGAAACTCAAATGTGCTCTGAGGTAAATAGAAAATGGTGGAGTTTATAAAAAGCCACTTCTGAGACATCCCTCAAAAGTTATATAGGTTATTTTTACAGAACTATGATTGGTGCCAGTCGACATTCAGTCACTTGACAGTAAAGAAAACAAGTTCCAGGGGGTCTCAGGACGGCCTGATCAAAAGCTCATATGGCACTCAGGTGTGGGCATGTGTAAGTTCCACTTCCCTAGTGGCCTACTGGTTCCTTTTGACATAAGTGACTCCGTTTTGTCGCTCATGGCCCATAGTTTCTAGGTGGAAATGAAGTTGGTTCAATAAAAGGTATCTATATTTACTCTTACACGCATTATTAACAGCCATTCAACATATAAATATTTTTTAGTGATCTCTACTTTGACATTCACAGACCTATATGAAAAATCCATTTTAACAGAAGAAGGTGGTGGTGATTGGGAAGAATATTTACAAACACTGTCATGTAGACAGATTGTAAGTAGACATAAAACATTTCTTCCACAATCATTTCTTATTTTTTAATGAAAAAAAAATTCCAATAATAGGTTAAGAATGGACTTTAATACCAAGATATTACTTACTATTTTGACTAAACTCCCTTAGGTACCAAACAGAAAAGGTGCGAGCATATACTGCTTATATTTCTTTCATCAATAAAGGGTAAAATCTTTTCCAATGCTCTGCCATAATTATACCTTTGTAATTATACCATTACTAAGATTCTTTCCAAGATATTCCAAGTTTAAATTGGACATTTTATTATGTTCAGCAGGTGAAAGTAGTTACAGCATTTTGGAAAAAAAGGTCAGATATGGTATATATCAAAATGTAATTGTCAATATGGAAATTCTAAAACAATATCTAAAACAAAATCTCTACCTTCATTTGGCATGAAGACTTCACTAACTACTCACAGCTTAGAGTTTAATTTAATAGGATATTTACTCAAACATTGCCTTGATATAAAGGATTCTTTTGAAAGAAAACTTTCTCTTTTGCAGTATTTATATTTTTGTTCACAACCATGTGCTAGGGAAAGTAGTGTACAGAGTAACAAAGTAATATTTTCAATACAATTTCACTTTCTTTTTAAAAAAAAATTGGGGTCTCTCGTTTAAAATGGAATACCTATGGGGGTTAGGAAAAGACCAATATTCCACAATCTGAAAAAATGCTTGGAATCACCTGTTGCCAGAATCTGGGCATAATTTCTATGATAAAGTTGATGAGTCTGTAGTAAGAAAAATGATTTGGACCATCAAGTTCTTTCCCTCATGCACAACAACAGCCCACCCATGGAAAAAACTTAGGGAGATCCTGGAGATCCTTGGAGACCTAGGTTTTATACTAAGTAGAAGCAAGCACAGCCGTTCCTTCATGGTAAAGTTGCTGCTTTCGCAAGTGCCAGTGGACTAGTCCTGCCACCTGCTCCTGTGTTCTGATACCTATTTAGAGAAAGCCAGTCCTAGTGGAAAGGAAGACTAGTGTCAGGAATTTTGGTGCAGGGGAGTCGCAGCTTAATGGAACTGGGCTAGAGGTTCTTGCTAATTATAGTTCTATGCATCCTGGGAACTATTTTCTCCCCACATCCTACTCTTGGCAAGGTCAGAGACAAGAGGCAACCAGTGACAATGCATATGGGAGAACAGAGTTTGTCATGTACCACACTACTTTCACTGAATGATCTGGTGTGAAAGATGTGCAGCATGATCCAGTGGGGAAGAGAAGCCAACAGAAGAACTAACATTTGTATTTATTCTTACTGAAAAAGAAGGAAAATATTAAGCTTTACCAGTAGTTAGCATACAAATTTACACTCCGGCTTCATCAGGGTTATCTGCAGCATTGGTGAGGACCTGAGGAAAGAGTAGAAGCCCATATTTTGGAGAAACTGACAGTGGTGCCCATTTTCATCTTTCCCTTTTGTAGGACCACGGCATCTTGTGGGTGATGGAGTTATGCGTTTGATTTTTTTAAACTTATCTTTCCCTCATAACAGGCACATGGTTTCAAAGTCAAAGAATAGATTAAATGAGAAGACAGTGTATTAGAACAAACGTAAAAGTTGGATACAGACATTAAAAGGGAATTGTGTTAGTTTAGGAAGCAAGGGCAAATATATTTAGCAAAATAGAATTTAAATCTTCAATGAAAATAATAGAGAATATAAGTGGTAGTGCAGAAAATTTAATCAGGGCTATAGAAAACACACTTCAGATATTACCTTCTAATTCAGAATAAAAGCAAAAAGAAATTAAAGTGAAAGAGAAAAGAAGAATACAGGAAGGAGCAATTCATAATAGGCAAAACTAGGAAAATATTTAAACCATTAATAATTTTAAACTAAGACAAAATATAATTTTGACATCTCAAGTGAACAATGACAAAATTAAATGACAACATTTAGTTTTTGTAAAATGAAGACAACCAAAATTCCCATGTAGAGTTTATTGTAGTATTTATTGTTCATAAAAATCCTTGGCAGGTAATTAGGCATTGAAAGACATTATAAAACTCATACTTTTCCTATTTTATTAAATCCAGTTGAAGAAATCTATACTAAAGATAAAATTAGGAACATTAAAGTAAAACAGTACACTGACCTGAATGTCTAATATTAGGGGACTAGTTGAATAAATCAAGACACACCTCTGTAGTTGAATATATTGCAAAGATGAAACTCAGAATATCACCATTAAACTATGGAATTAGGTGATCAAACTCAAGGGTATGTGTGACTGTGAGATCATTTGTTAAAATGTCAACTAGATTGAAGGGTATACTTAATAGGGTTTCTAAGTATCTTAAAAATGTACAACCGATGTTTTGGCTGGACCTGACCTTGTGATTCTTATGTTGCAAGACGCCCTCAGCAATAACCATCAGGAAACTTTGAAAGAAAGAATGTTTACTACTTACAAGTTCCGGAAATTACATAGCACAACTGGGGCCACACAGCAAGGTTGTAGGTAGAGAAGGAGAGAAAGAGAATGTGGGCCTGGGGTTCTGCCTTGATTGGGATTGAAGGTAGGGCGTGGGGATTAGTGGGCTCACTCTTTATTAGTGAATTTAAAATATTAGAGCAGGAATTTAAAGTGTGAGAGGAGAAAAAAACAAGCAGCAGATACTGACTGTATAAAATAGATAAACAAGTTTATACTGTATAACACAGGGAACTATATCCGATACCTTTTAGTAGCTTATGGTGAAAAAGAATATGAAAACAAATATATGTATATTCATATATGACTGAAGCATTGTGCTGTACACCAGAAAATGACACAACCTTGTAAACTGACTATACTACAATTCAAAAAAAGTAAAAAAAAAATTATAAAGCCCTGATTTATGTCCAAAATGTCAAAAAATATGAAACTCTAAAAGAAAAAAAAACACAGATTAAAAAACTAACATAAACCATGAATTCCAAGCTGTATTTTTCACTATAGACACGTGGTGGCACCATTTTAGTTGCTTAGCAGCAGGACGGGAGAGCCTTTGTGAACATGGCATTAACATTGCTCTCAATCCGAGTGTGTGGTCTAAATTTGAGTGATAACTATTGTGCTGCTACTAAACATTTATCAAGGGTATTGCTAGTGTTAAAAATGCTCCAAAATATCAGTAACCTTGAAACAGAATTTAGAGGCGATAAAATGATTGATTATACATGTATACATTATTTTTAATTTACTATTCCCTTTGTTGTGGTTTGAATTGATATTTCAAGTTCATATGTTGAAGTTTTAAACCTCAAGAACACCTCAGAATGTGACTGTACTTAAAGACAAAGTCTTTAAAGAAGTAATTAACTTAAAAAGAGGTCATTAGAGTGGGCCCAAATCTAATATGACTTGTGTCTGTATCAGAAAAGGAGATTAGGACACAGATAGGTATTGAGAGAAGGCCACATGGAGATACAGAGAGAAGATCTATAAGCCAAGGAGAAATGCCTCGGAAGAAACCAACCCTGATGACACCTTGATCTTGGACTTCTAGTCTCCAAACAAATAAACTTCTTTGTTTTCGACACCCAGTCTACTGTACTTTGTTACTGCAGCCCAAACAAATCAATAGACATTTCAAATATGTTTAAAACCACACATATATTAGTTGTGGATTAATGTACTGTTTAAGAATGTAACCTCCTTATTATACATTCATTTCTATGGAGAAATGAGCCTTGATTTATGTGAGTTTTTAATTATCTGTGCTCTTCAGAAACCCTTGCCTCAAGTAAAATGCCATTATTTTAAATCTTGGCCATTTCCCTCTACTGAACATTAATTCAATATTTAACTCATTTACCCTTGCTCAGCAGAGTTTCAAGGAGTGGTTAAGGGTGCAGACTCCAAAGCCAGACCACTTGAGCTCACAGCCCACTTCATCACTAACTGTATGCCTCTGAGCAGTGACTTAAAAAGCCTGGGCCACATCTTTCTCAGATATCTTTAAAATAGGAACAGTCATAAGAGTACCTGCATTAGAGCACTCTATAAGGAAAAAAAAATTAGTTGATATATGCAAAGTGTGTAGAATAGTAATGGGAACTTAGTAGATGCAATTTTGCTGTCAATGAGCCCACTGCTTGATTAGCCTACATTTCTCTCTTTCAGAAAACCTTTTTATCCTTCAAGACCCAGAAAAAAAATGATACCTCAACTTTGAAATTTTAATGACTCCATTTACCCTTTCTTTCCAGGCTGAAGACTAAATTATCTTGTGTTGTCAAAGGTATTGCAGGGGTATGAGATTTGGTTTCTAATAATCTGGATTCAAATATGCATTTTTTTCAATTTACTTATTGGAAGATTTCAGATAAGTTGCTCGATTTGTCTGAGTTTCCACATTATATGACACAGAGATTCTCAGTAAGTATTTTTCTAATAAATACGTATTTCATTTGTGGGTCTGGGAGTATGTCAACCACATACGATACTGCAGTGTTCCCAAAGTGTGGGACTAACGGAGTTATCGAGATAATTTTAGGTGAGTTATAGACATGGCATTAAGGACACTGAATCCTATAGAGAAAATCCTTCTTTCAATTTTACTTCAATACTGCTGATTAGGTCAAGAAGAAAAAAATGGTGCTATGTTTTAAATTTCTTTAATGCTTGCTAATATCCATTTTTAATCAAGAGAGATTCAGAGCCTTTATCAGGTAATATTTCGTTAGAACTGAATCATTTTTTTTTAAATTAATTACACTTATTTTTACTTGTTAAAAAATTTATGACATTTTTCCATTTACAGAAATGATACAAATTTTTCTTTTAAAATAAACTCATCCAAGTATAAAAGGTAGTTGATTTAAAGAAAAATATTACGTATATAAAAGCGGTATGAGTATATGGTGAAAATCACAGAGAATAATATACAGATTATTAACGTTTGGGCAACATTGACTTATACGAACTATTAGGAACGATTGTACTGAATGCATTTCAGGGTAGCTACTAAGTTCATTCTCTAACAAAGGTGACAGTAGCAATTAGTGTTTAATTTATAGTAGTCTCAAGAACGAACTAGGAACAATACAATGGTGAACTCAGCACAGCTGCTGCTCTTTTCCTCTGCACCAAACCCTGGATACTGCAGAAAAGCTCACGGGGGAGACACCGGACATGGTAGACAGGTCTCTATCCCTTACTGTTATCCTCCACCTCACTTAGCCAGAGCTCTTCCCTCTGCAAGGTAAATAGGTAAACCTGAAGATGATGGAGACTTTAGGGTGTTCGGGATATAACCTTTCTCAATCTTCAGCTCTGGCTGAAACTTTCTTAGGATACATTATTGCAATACATTTTGCAGCCGGTTTCCACTCAGATGCACTTCAGTATTAGTGATATCACAGACGTGGAGAATACATCTTGACTTCTAGATTTTAAGACAGTTACCCAAGTATTTTGCTATCTAGTAGGAGGCTAAACCCCTCGGTTCTCCTAAAAGCACGACTAACTGTGCGCCCGAGAACTTCCCCTCGCGGGACTTCCTTATAGCTGCTTGCGGAAGCGCGCTGACGTCACGACGTCGTGCGTCGTGCGGACGTCGACGAGCCGCTCTGCGTCTCGGGTGTCCCGCCGGGGCCGCTAGTTGGGTGTTACCTTCAACCTCACGTTTTCGTCTCCGCTTCCGAAAGCCGGTTTGAATCCTGTCTGCCGGCCTCTAAAGGGGGCGTCTCAGAGAAAACCGGACTGCGGGTGATGGCGCCCTCGCGTCGCGGGACCTTCTCCTGACGCCTCTGTCGCCCCGGGGGATGTGGAGTCTGGCGGGTCTGGGCTGGAGGCGCGGCCGCGCGCTCGCGACGCCGGCCACCCGGGCGGCGCGGCGGGGGCTGCTCGGGCCTCGCCCCACGCTGGCCTGCCCGACTGCGACCGGGTGCAGGGATCCGGGCCGGCGCTACAGCTCTGCCGGCCGCAAGGTGAGCGCTCCGTAGTTTCTCTGTAGCCGCGTGTTAAAAGTTGGTAGGGTGCTCCTGGCGACTTTGAAAAAGTGAAGGGCTCCCTGGCACTACTGTGAACGCAGGTGCGCCTCTGTAAGACGGGAGGTCTCGCAGCGCGGGCAGCGCGCGGGTTTCTGAGTTCACTGCTCACCGGTGCGACCTTGGGCGAGTCACGTCCTCACCTTCCTAATTTGTAATATAAGTAACTCCTTGATTGTTTATGCCAGGCACTGGTCTAAGTGTGTATTTAATTTTAAAAGCCTGTTGAGGAAGCTGCTAGTATAATCTCCATTTTCCTGCAATTTTTTTTGCCGTGTAACCTGGTAAAGTTACTTGACCTTTCTGTGACTGTTGCTAATAAAACACCGAATTGTTATTTGTGAGAACTGCACGATGTTAAGGCACAGAGTCCAGTATCTAGACTGTAAGAAGTGTCTGTGACTTAGCTTCTCTTTGTTTTATTATTTGATTTTACCTCAGCCAGAGCAAAACTGCATTTGTGATTCCATTCTTATGGTTGAAGAAAGTGGGGTTCAGCAACACCAAACACTATACCGTCAGATGACTATGAAGAGATGCAGTTTAGGCAGTGAACTAGTTGAAGGCAAATTATGAATAACTGGAAAAATAAAATGCTTTATGTGTTATCAGTTTGACCCTTTTCTAAAATATCTGTGGAATGTAAAATGGATTTATGTTGGAATTCAGAGTTCTTAAAAATGGTGCAGTATTGTATCTTGCATTGGGCGGGGGGAATCGACAGGGCAAACAAATTAGGTTTCGTTTTTTTGAAGAATTTCTTTCAGATGTAGTTAACACTTTTATTGTCTGTCTTGTATTGGAATATTTATTTAAAAAGGAAACTTAAGCTCAGGAGAATTGTTTATTGTTACTTCACTTTTTTTTTTTGCCGATTGTGAAATACAAATTTAGCTTTGGAAAAGTGTAATGTTTAGAGTACAAAAAACTGACATTTTACTTAAATACTAATTTTTAGCAGCTTGCAGTGAGTCTTGTTAAAACATTGAGGTGTGTGTAGCTAAAAATCAGGAGTTAACATTTTAAAATATTTTGAAAATTTAGTTGAGAAATAAGAACCTGTTTTTTTTCTGATGTTATTTATTTATTTATTTTTCCCTCTCTCCAGAGAAGTTGTGAAGTAACAAAATTGTATCTAAATTACCCCCCACCCTCCAGGAGAAAGAAGTATTTATTATTACTTGCACCAAGTGAGGAGAACACTGGGGATCTTTCCCAAAGCAGTGTCTCCTAAACTAAACTTTTGAAGGCTCTGTTAGGAGTCCAGATTTTTAAGTAGACCTGACTCTGGTGATTAAATGTGTGATGGGGCAAAAAACTTTCTTCTTCTCTTCCAGCTTTTCTGTAGCTTTTTGTTGCAAGAGGTTTTGTTCAACCAGGAGCTCTAATGCTATTCAGCAGTTCCAGGTTTCCTGTATTCTTCATTCATGAAAATACATTCAGTTCTTCATTGGCTTTCTAAGTGGTAGAAATATTATAAGGGACTTTTATTTAGCTGTATGGTCACCGTTGACAGTGAATTAGTTGATGTCCTGCTGTAATCCAGTTGCTTGAAATATGAGTTTAGCCATATATTTCTTTATTGTCAGAGGAATAATATAAATAATATAAATGCTATAAATGAAATTGTTCAAAGAACACTGAAAAAAATCCTTTGATTTAGTATACTTGTTTCATATTGTCTAATGTAGTATTTCTCTCTCCTTTCTAGGAAAAAATTGATATGTCTAGATTCCCTGTTGAAAATATTAGAAATTTCAGTATCATTGCACATGTGGACCATGGCAAAAGTACTTTAGCTGACAGACTTCTGGAACTAACAGGTATTTTCATTTTATATTGTATACTTAATGGCATTGGGTGATAATTATTTTTTACCTTTTTAAAAAAAATCTTGCTTTTAATTTTATATACAGTATTGTCTTTTTAAAAGCTCAAAGAAATATCTATAAACATTTCTATTATAGGGACAATTGATAAAACAAAAAATAATAAACAAGTTCTTGATAAATTGCAAGTGGAACGGGAAAGAGGAATCACTGTTAAAGCACAGACAGCATCTCTCTTCTATAATTGGGAAGGAAAGCAGTACCTTTTAAATCTCATCGATACACCGGTAAGTTTAATACTATTTTTGTCTCTTGTTAAAGTCAGCCTGGTATTAATAGTGCAAACAAATCCTTTGCTGAGTTTTTGAACTGAACATTAAACACCTAAATTTACTTTGTGTCTTCTCAGTCTTCTTATATTAGTGTAAATTGTTTCACAAGCACAGGCTAAAAGAAAAACTTATTAAATTTTTATCAAGTGGAGTCCATAGGTTTGCCATAATGTCCGTCCGTAAAAAACGTTTAAACTCTAACATTTAGCGGTATCAATATTTTTTGTTTCTCAGGGCCATGTTGATTTTAGTTATGAAGTATCCAGGTCACTCTCTGCTTGCCAGGGTGTTTTACTTGTGGTTGATGCAAATGAGGTAGGTACTTTTATATGATGTGTCATGCTATTTGGTTGTTTCAAGGTTTTCCTTAAAATAGAATTTTGGAAATAGAATTTTTATGTTTGAAGAAGATAAGATTTATTTTATAACACAACCAAAATCATGTACTTTAGTCCTGTTAATTTGAAGTTTTATTACACTAAAGTGATCTATGAAATTGACTGGTTCATCCTTTAAGGATTTTTAAGTTGATCTGAGGAATTGTTCGATAGGTTTTTGAAGTATGTCGTATTATACATACCTCCTACCAAAAAACTCAATTTTAAGCAGATCTTAATCTGAGGTTTCAGTTTTTACCAGAACTTGAAAATAAATCTTTATTTTTGAGGTCATTCTGGGTGTTTTTAAGGTAATAATTTGGGAAGTTAGGTTTAAAGAAACATGTCAATAACACTACTAAGTTCTTTTATAATATAAACATAACCATAGAAACATACTCATATGAGAATATAAGAGCTATCATACACTATTTAAAGTGAACTTTTGGTGTGTTTCGGTTTCTCACAAACTCTTCATTCAAAACCCAAAGTTTTTTTTTCTGTGTTAAACTTTCCCTGATCCTGTCAGTTTCTCCCTTAATAGGCTTTGAGGACCTTGAGGGTACATGTTTCTCCACTCTTTTACCAGTGCGTAACACAGTGCCCTCCAAAGAATGTTTCCTGAACTGAAAGGAATTTTCACAGGGAATGATGCAGTTGCATGGTGGTATAGATATAGTTTGCCTTATACCTTTGCTCTTGATGAAGATGTGTGGAATGGTCTTGAATTACAACTTTTGTAATAGATGGAAAGGTGATCATCTTGGTATCTTGGTCTTGATTATTTTTAGGGTATTCAAGCCCAAACTGTAGCAAACTTCTTTCTGGCCTTTGAAGCACAGCTGTCGGTAATTCCAGTTATAAACAAGGTAATTACAATGAGACAAGAGTGCTATTTATTATTTTACTTTCTAAAAGTAAATTTAGTGTTTAGTCGAATTTGAATTTTCAACTATTCATTAAAAGGAGTTGACACTTAAACATCATGAGGGGTTAAAGGCACCAACCCCCTGTGCAGTTGAAAATCAACATATAACTTTTGACTCCCCACAAACTTTACTACCAATAACGTACTGTTAACTGAAGCCTTACCAATAATATAAAGTCTTTTAACACATACTTTGTATGTGTTACGTGTATTATGTACTGTACTCTTACAATAAAGTAAGCTAGAGAGAAAAAGTAAAGAAAATCGTAAAGAGAAAATAAGTTTACAGTATTGTATTTGATACTGTTTACATCATCAATTGATTTATTATTTCTGAGTACCTACATCAGTATTGTCTTGTGTGATACAAAACACTGTAGATATTATAATGTATTATTGACATTAGACATCAAAAATTAAAAATGTGAAAAAGAAATCATGTTTATTTGCAGGTATAGTGATTCATGGATTGATAATGAAAAAGCAGCAATATAATTGCTTTATGCTTGTCTAGTGTAATCGATGATTGTTTCCCAGTAGCCTAGCCTATTCAGTAATGAATGAATTGTTACCAATTTTTATGGCATATAGTATCACAGTCATATATTACAGTTTTAGAAACATTGTTATGTTTTTTAAAAAACCACTTACCCGTGATGATAGGCTGATACACAGTTTCTCCAATTATGAGAGAGAGGCATACTGTATGGTAATACAATTTTTTGAAAGCAAAGTTATAAAACAGTAAGAAAACTAACATTATTAATTTTATATTAAATATCACTCATCTTATGCCTGTGTAGGAATAGGTTATTCCCCCACAATAAAAATCTTGCACATGATGTACAGGTTTATTTTTGTATATTTTTGGAAAAAATCCATGTACAAGTGGACCTGCACAGTTGAAACCCTGTTATTCAAGAGTTAACTGTAAATTGGTGGGATTTATTTCTTTGAATTGCATGAGATAAAATTGGCATGTCAAACTCCTGTACCTTGGCATGTAGTTGAGAAGATGGTCTCCCTGAGTTACATGGAGTGATGGAGGGTTGTTTCTGTGGGAAAGAGACATGCAGGGCAGCCAAAATATTCTGTTAGACTAAACTATATAAAGGAAAAGAGGAAGAGCTTATGAACTAGGAGGAAACAGTGTAACACGGGAAACGTAAAGGTTAAGTGCTAAACTGAGCACTGTTGATAAAGTTTAATTCTTACATTTTAAAGTTAATTAATTAAGAATTTTAGTTAAAAATCTACATTGCATTCAGTTTTATTTTTTGATACTGGAGTTTAAAAGAAGCAAGGTTGCTCATACATAAGACAGTTTGTTGTTGGTGATGTCTAACTTACAAAATTCGTTTGCATGGTGATGTTATTGAAATCTTCTGCCTTGAGTAGCTAACTGCCTAAATTTTTTTCTTATTTTGCTGTCTGCCCTCTATTTTCACTGGACATGCTTGTTAAAATTTTATTGCCTTTTTCTAGATTATTCTTATTTTAATACTTTTGAAAATAAAATTGTAGAGGGGTCAGTTAGATTAAAAGTGGATATACTTCAGACTATCTCCAAATATTATTAGTATGTAATACAGTTAATTTCAATATATTATGACATAATGAATTTTTTTTTTCAAGATAGATTTGAAGAATGCTGATCCTGAAAGGGTTGAAAAACAAATTGAAAAGGTGTTTGATATTTCAAGTGATGAATGTATTAAGGTAAAATACCTTTTTTTTTTTTTTTTGAAGACTTGGGTATACTTTCAAAAATGTCAGATAATTGGTCTAGGTAAAATTTCATAGTTTTTGATAGCCCATCATTATAGTTTTCCAGAGTTCTTCTGCTGTTTCATTTGATCTTTGCCAAAAATTGTTATTACATGGTTAGGAATTACTTTTATGATACAGTTGAAAGAACTAAGGCTGAAAGATTTTATCATTTTCTTAAGATTGTAGATGTAGTTAGCTAATGTGCCAGGACTAAAATGTGGGTCTCCTTCAACTCTTTGCCGTATTATTTCTTGTATGCCATTTTACCTCTGTGGAAATATTCTCTTTAAAGAGCAGGGTCAGGCTAATTTCAAGGCATTTATACATATCATTCTTGGAAATAGATTTTATTTATATCAAAGTTGATACTATTTTATATTTGAATTTTTAAATTTACCTTTCAAACGTTGGTTGTTTTGGGTATTAAATAGCCACGACCCAACTGTGCTTTGTGCTACATGCTCGTGTAGTAAGTTTGTCAGTGTAATACTACAGTGTTTAGTTTCCACCTTCAATTTTTGATTTTTGAAAAAGGTTGTTTTGGCTGATGAAGTATTTTTTGGTTGGTTAATCTTAAACATTTAGATGATTATATACAACTTTGTAATAACTGGAAAAGCAGTAACTTTTCTTTCTTGGAGATATATATATAGAATTTAAGAGTTTTTATTATGAGGAGGGACTTCGTTATAAGGTAGTCCTGGAATTATGGTATGACTTGGATTACGTTATTTTAAACTATAATTAATTATTCAGATATTAATGAATCTTTACCAAATTCATTCGTCTACTGAGTGGTGTGTGCTAGCTAGGGGCACAGCAGTGAACAGTACAGACAAGACCACTGTCTTGTGTTTATGTTCTACTGGGGAGGCATTCATTAAAGAAATAAATAAAGAAGTAAATATAGTAATTATTGAATGAGACAGGTGTTGCCAAGGAAATTCATTCAACAGTGTATTGTTCCAGGTGGAATTACTGTACTTAATAGGGGAAAAATCTTTTTTCTCAAAAAGGTGCTATGATGCAGAGAAATTTAGGGAATTCCTCTCTGACGAACTGAGACTTAAAGGAATGAAGAGTTAGGAGAAATGCATTCCTGGAAGAGGAAACATGTCATGTTTGGTATGTTTAAGGAAGAGAAAGGAATCAACTTAGATGAGATGGTTTTGTAGGGATAGGCAGGAGTCAAGTCATGCTAGACATGTGCTAAAGAGTTTGAAAATTATTTTAAGATAATGAAAGGATTTTAAAGCAAGAGAGGAAAATAAACTGATCATTCAGTTTGTTTTATAGAGAATGGATTAGAAAAGGGTAAGAGATGGGGAGAAACCAGCTTGCAGTGATAGCCCAGGTGCAAAATGGTGATGGCTAAGTATGTGATGCTGATGTTGGAGAAGTTGGCAAATTTCATGTATGTTTTGTGGATACAGTAGATTTTGCTGATATGTTACATGTAAGGAAACAACGTAAAGAATCATGGAGGCTTTAGGTTTGAGCACCGACTTTGGGTTTGAGCACCTAGTTGAATACTGGTATTTATTAATATGGCAAGGACTTGGGGAGGAACAGATTAAGTGGGAAAATGAAAAGCTCTGTTTTGGACATAGTGGGTTTGAAATGTCTATTAAACATCCAAGTAGAGATATTGCATAAATCTACAATTCTGACATTTGGGGAGAGGGCTGGGTCAGAGATATTTAGGAATCATTAGTATGTATGTGGTATTGAAGCCATGGGAATGGTTGCCACTTCCTGAGGAGAAGGTGTAGCTAGAGAAGAGGTGCTGAAAGTCAGACTATATTATTGTCAGTTTGCAGGGTATTACGAGTAAGAACTTGAGAAAGATTAGAGAGTGGGATTCAGAACAGAAGTATGCAAGGATTTCAGAGAAGTGGAAATACAGATTGTAACAGGAGAGAAGGTAAAGAGATTGTGGATATGGGTGTAGATGGATTTGTATATTTGGGTAAAAGAGTTTTTGATATTTTCTGTTTCCTTAAATGAAATAAGAGGAAAAGTCATCAACTGAAAGTGAATCGACGGGAGTGGAAAATGTGTGGATTGAAAAGGAAGGTGATGTGAGTTATCTTAACAAGTGGTGATGTGAATTTAGTAAGGGGCGTGTCCTGGGACTGCCAGGAAGTGTTAACTGCACATTGAAATTCATGAATTCACAAACCAACCAGATCAGTTACTTTTCTCTAGTAATGTTAAGTTGCTCTGATTATAAGCATAGAAAAGACACACAGTTGGATAGAGTCACAGTCTAGGTTTTACCAACTACTTAAGATGGAGAATAGAAAGTGGTTGAACAGAGTGATTATTAGTGGACTGTGGAGTCTCAGCCGGGAAAGGAAGCAGAGGGGCCAATGGATAATGAAAAAAAAAAAAAAAAAAACTAGTCCATTCAGTGGATTAGAGGTTGTGATCTGAAAGGATTGTTACAAAGAATGGACTAGAGTCTAAAGCAGTGATTGTCATGAGGAGGCAGTTGTGTCCCTCCAGGAAATACTTGGCAATGTCTGGAGACCTTTTTTGTTGTTACACTGGGGGACAGGTGCTACTGCCATCTTGTGGGTAAAGATTCCATGGATGCTGTTAAGCTTCTTGTAATGCACAGAAGAGCTTCCAAAACAGAATTATCTAACCCGAAGTATCCTTAGTGCTGAGGTGTGAGGCTGATCTAGAAGGAGTTTAGAGGGTAAGAAAAACTCGATTTAGCGAATTGAGTTTGAAATCAGGATTTCAGACAGTCCAATTACTGGTAATGACAAAGGTCAGACACATGTGTGTGTGTCTTTTGGCCTGCTTTTTCTGTATGAGAGCAGTAGTCATAATATGCCCTATTTGCCATGCATGTATATTTTTATCCATGCAACAACCTTGAGATTCAGGTAAAATGTGAAAAATCATTTTATTTATCAGATGAACTTGAAACTTTATGTTATGTATTGGTCAAAGTCATATGTTACATGTAGAGTTATGATTATAACCCAGATTTTTGTGAACTCTTGGTCCTTTGCTCTTTCAGTATCATAATCAGAATGCTCTTATGATTTAATCCAAGAACTAGAGAATCATCTAACTAGTGAAGAGCATTTATCAATCTATTATATGCTTTGTGCTTCCTTTTACTGTGTTCTCCAAGCAAATCAATAACTTTTAGAATTCTTTCTTTTTTTCTGATCGTAAATCTCAGTTACCAGGATAAAAAAGTAGTCTTAACTTTAAATGTTTATTGTTTTCATGTACATATTTTTAGATTTCTGCTAAACTTGGAACAAATGTTGAAAGTGTTCTTCAGGCAGTCATCAAACGAATACCCTCGTAAGAATTTTGCTCTTTTTATTCTATTCATTTATCTTTAATAGTACAAAGTCCATTAATTTTATCTGTTATTTTAGCTTAGAAGCTATGGCAAATATACTCTTTGTGGTCAGTGAGAATTTTTTATTTTTTTTATTTTTAGTAATACATAGAAGGCAAATACAGTACAGAAAAATCAAAAAACAAGGATGATAGGGATTTCTTAACAGTCATGTTAATAGACTTGAAGACTTTGGTAATTACTGTTTTTTGCTTTAATATTGAACATAAATATTTCATCAGTTTCATAAGTAATTTTAAAACACTCATTTAAAATGTATTTAAAACGTGAGTTTGAATTAAAGCTAATATAAATATAGGTATTGTATCTTATTTTATAGAAGGGTCTTTATTTTGATCGTCAGTTATTAACTTTTCTCAAATACTAAAATAAATTAAGCATAAAATTTGGCTTCAAAATAGGCATTTTATTAAGATTTTAATTTATTATGTGTATGTTTGTTTTTTACTTACTTTTTAATAGTCCTAAAGCACATCAAAAAAATCCCCTGAGAGCTTTGGTATTTGACTCCACCTTTGATCAGTATAGAGGTGTGATAGCTAATGTGGCATTATTTGATGGAGCGGTTTCCAAAGGAGATAAAATTGTATCTGCACATACTCAAAAGACATACGAAGTTAATGAAGTAGGAGTTCTGAATCCTAATGAGCAGCCAACTCATAAACTGTAAGTAATCTGCGTTAGTAATTAAAAGACACTTGCACATGTTTCTGTTTCTGCCTTTCTCAACTTGGTATGCTTAGCATGCTCCCAGTTTGATAACAGGAAAAAAAAGCAAAGCCTGATTATTTAATGCACTACATGGTGAACGCTATTTCAAAAGGAATCTCATGTGTGAGGGGGAGTAGGAATTTGATATATATATTTTTTATTCCTTTGACTAGCTATAACTGATTTTTTGATCTGGTGCAGATTGGGTCCTACATGATGGATTTGATGAGATAGTGAAAGAGGTAGTTCTCTCATCTATATCCATATCCACACTGGGTATCACTTTTTGGCATTTAATTTTTTTTATAATTAGATTTTTCAGCATAAACGTAGTGAAGAAAATTTGATAACGATTTAGTGTGGAATTCATGGTAAAACTTTGATTAGAGTTCATGGCATGTGGAGTTAAGTAAGGTTAGTGTACATTACAAAAGTTGAGTTCTGAGCTCATTTATAAAACAAATATTTATTGAGTGTTTATTCCATCGGTACTCCAGGTACTGATGAGATAGGTTCCTCTGAGCACGTAGTCCTCTGAGGTCTTTGTTTCCTATTTGTAAAATTTTACATATTAAACCAGGTGACTATATAAGGTCACAGTTGATGGTTTAATGTTGTATGTCTAAAACTAGCACTATTTTGTCATTTTATATTTAGTTGAAAATCATAAAGTATCTTTTAATTTTACTCAGATATTTCTAAATCCTGTCCATATTCTTATTTAGTTACTTACTGAAGTATAGTTGATTTCTAGTATTATGTTAGTGTTAGGTTTACAGCATTGTAATTCAGTATTTTTACAGACTATATGCCATTAGAAGTTATTACAGGACAATAGCTATAATTCTCTGTGCTTTAGAAAGTCTGTCTATATTCTGTGACATTTATATTGACCATTAGTGCATCTTCAAGGAAATTTGCTTTGGGAAAAAAAAAACAAAAACAAAAAAACTAAGATAAAACTCTGAAACCTTGGGATTTACTCTTTTTCTGCAAGAGGCAAATCAGAGAAGAATCAGATCCGTTGAGAGTTGACATTTTTCTGCTTGATTAAAAGAAAATAGATATATATTTTTTTCTTTTAAAGAACATTTGTAATACAATTTACTGATAAAATAGACATTTCAAAAAGTGGTTTTTGTTTCTGCGCTTCTCAGTTTCACTGTGTTTACATTGTATTTTAGAAGCTGTTGTTTAATATGCAAAGGGGGCAGAGTCATGAAGAAGGCCCTAGGCTTGTGTGGCAGAGGTCCTTGGTAATGGATTGTAAGGCATGGTATGTTCTTTTGCTGACAATCCTTACAGTTGAGGGTTGATATGGAAATGGTAACACTTATTTCCAGTTTGATGAAGTTTTGTTTGGAAAGGGTGATCATTTCTTGGAAAGGCAGAGCTGATTGTGAGGATGCACTTGAAACATTGAAACAGTAAATATTTCTACATAATAATTTTATTTAGATATGCAGGCCAGGTGGGCTATCTGATTGCTGGGATGAAAGATGTCTCTGAAGCACAAATAGGAGATACATTATATTTACATAAACAACCAGTGGAACCCATGCCTGGGTTTAAATCAGCGAAGCCAATGGTATTTGCAGGTGAGGAGCTCACTTATTCAAAGGATAAGGGCCAATTTACTCTGTAAATTGAAATAAAAATTATTAGAAATACTCCTTTTGAAAAACAGCTAATTCCAGGAAAATCTGCTTCTCTTAATTGGCTTTTTTTGTGGGTGTGCTATTTACATATCAGTTAATTTCATATGTGTAGTGAAACTTTATATGGGAGATCATTTCCTAAATTTTTTTAGGACTTCTTAAGAAATAAGCTCTTGAGAAAAAAGCTCTCACATATGGAAGAGCATAGTAATATGAATTTCCTTCTTGTTTCACTAAAGAGTGGGTTATTATATTTGAAACACTTTTCTAATTAGGATGTTTTTATTACTAATTATCAGTGACATTTCCTGAGTGCCTTCCCCTTTGCTGGCCTTTCTTCACTGCTGTATTGTGCTAGTGCAGACATGGCAGGGAATAGTGTCACCTCACAGATGTATAACTTCAGAACCTTTTACTTCTGTGTGGTATTACAGACATTTGAAAAAGGAGGACCTGATTGAAGGTCATGAAGTTACTCTGTGCTGGGTATCCAAATCCTTATTTTCTCCCTTTAGTGTCTCTCACTGGGAATTATGAATTTTGTTTACTATGCTGCCCTCCCTCGTTCCCTCCTCTCCTATTTACGCAAAGTCAGTCATTTGGATTTTGGAGGACTTAAGAGGTGAGGACTTGGATATGAGATGATAGAGAATCTGATGAGTCCTTAGTTTTTGTTTTCGTTTCTACTTCTATTTTTTTTATCTGCTAATGGAGTGGTTGTGGTATGTCTTGCACTTTTGTTTCTTGAAATAAACACAATATATTTTTCTGGTAGGCCTAAATCCTGTAGTTCTTTTTTGTTTTTTCTATATTTTTTGCAAAAGGAAAAGCATTGCTTTGAGTGTGAATCTGGTGGTAAATTCATAAAGCTATGAAACTTGCAAGATACTTTGAAGCCAACGTAACTTAATATTCATGGTTTTCTTCATAAACCAATATCTTGATCACTGAAAGATAGGAAAGTAATTTAAAAGCTAAATGATTACTTTTGAACTTGGCAGCAGTTTGTATTAAATTTTCTGTGCCGCTTTTTACATGTAATAATTAGAAACATTGTGTCCCCAGGGATGTACCCTGTAGACCAGTCTGAATATAATAACCTGAAGAGTGCTGTAGAAAAGCTGACTCTGAATGATTCCAGTGTGACAGTTCATCGGGATAATAGCCTTGCTCTAGGTGCTGGCTGGAGGTAAGGTTCAGTTATGTTGTAGAGTCCCATCTTTATTGAAAAGTAAAGTTTAAATGGTTTATTACTCTTGAACATTTCTGAAGATAAGTTCATATTAGTGTACAGTGAACTAAAACAATGTCTACCTGTTTCTTGCTGTGGATTCTCTCTATACTCTCTGGGTAAGTTTTATAGCATTTTAAATAGAACCCCAGTGGAAGATCTGAACATTACTTAGTGAGATTATGCTGGCATTTAATTATGATGTCAATTGATGGAATGACTCTTGATTCCACCCCTCTCCCACAAAATAACAATATATTCATCAAAGAAAATAGAGCCCATGGGACATAAACATTTTGGAGTTTGGCTTTTTCTCCCCACAGATTAGGATTTCTTGGACTTTTGCATATGGAAGTTTTCAACCAGCGACTAGAGCAAGAATATAATGCTTCTGTTATTTTGACAACTCCTACTGTTCCATATAAAGCTGTTCTTTCATCAACAAAATTGATAAAGGTACTCTTCTGAGCCAGCATACAAAGGAAAATTAAATAGTGTGTGTGTCTTTATGTATATGCAGAATGCAAAAGAAACTTTTTAGAACCCCAGTAGCTGACTGTTAAAACAAATGTACACTGTACTTCAGTTTTTTAAAAAAACTAAACATTTGTCGATTAGTAGTAATAAAAAGTGAATCACCTAATGACTAATGATGGAGAAGTTACTTGAGAACTAATTTGTGCAGTATTTATACGAACCTGGTAAAATCTCCACATTATCAATACTAATCTGTTAGTAAGGGTGAAAAGTAGAATTAGTAATGAAAATACTGTTCTAAATTTAGTGGAAAGATGAATATAATTTTGGTCATAAGTAATTTATCTTTTGAAAAGTGATGCATTCATTCCTACATGACTAGGAAATTTTAGATTTCAAGTTAATGATAGAGACAATATTGTATTCCATCTAAGTGGCAATCTGTTCATTTTAAACAAATACTAACTTTGGCAACTAAGTATTTTCCAACAAAATTAACTTACAGTGCCTTATAAAGGGCAGATTAAAATGTATTCTTACATCATTTTTTTCCTAAATGGTACATGAAATGTGTTTGGTAAATGTCAGTAATGTGGATACATTAATAATTGTTATTAAATGATCACAAATCAATGATTTTTCTTATTTTTAGGAATACAGAGAAAAGGAAATTATAATCATCAATCCTGCACAATTCCCTGATAAATCAAAAGTGGTAGAATATTTGGAGCCAGTTGTTTTGGGCACAATTATCACACCAGATGAATATATTGGAAAAATAATGATGCTTTGCCAGGTAATAAATGTAATACAGTTTAATACAAAAGTAAATTTTAGTCTTTTCTAAAGAGGGGACTCAGTTCAGGTTTTGAAAGGTTTCTCTCTGTAGAGCACATTGAATTTAATAAAAGAATATTCATAAAGATCTACCTCTTCATATATTTTATGTATCTATACATGTAGATATAGATACATATACTTAAATTATTTTGATTTTTAAAGAAGAAAATAGAACCAAATTTTCGATCACTGTACTACTAGTTTACTGAATTGATATTTTAGCCTTAAAGGAAAGAAATTTTATGTCTTTTTATCCTGAGTAGCTAAAAACATAATTTCCTTTAGCCTTTTTGAGTATTTGAAATTGAACATCGTTTGAAAGATAATTATAGTATTTCAGAGACCTTTGGAAAGTATTCCCAATTTTCCTTTAGTTCTTGCCACATTGTAATAAATGACTTAATTTGTAAATTTGATATAATGTAGTCCTCAAAAATTACCTATTTGAAATATTCTGACACATATTGGAAAGTACTTTCAAATGATGACTAATGGACTTGAATTTTAATTCTGTTCTCACATACAAAAAAAGTTAACTTTGATCACTCAATTTCTCTGAATGCTAAACTTCTTTTATTTGTAAAATAAGAAATTAGAACTTCGATTTTATCTGTAGCTGTTTTGATTTATTATTAAATGAAACTGTATAATTAAGAAAGATAAAACTGTTAGATAAAGACAAAGGATTAAAAGTTCTGTTAGCAAGTATATTGTAATTCAAATACAAAATGGTTTTCCCTGTATTGTAAATATTGATCAGATATTTTTACTAGACCATTAAAGACATATTCCTTCACTTTGCCCATTCTTTATTAGGATTTGTAAGGAAATCTTAAGTTGATAATTGACATCTGTCTGTGTTCATCAAATAAATCATTATTGGGATAAGTTATCATTAAATACATTTTTTCTTCCCTTTTTAGGCTCGAAGAGCAGTTCAGAAGAATATGATGTTTATTGATCAAAATAGAGTTATGCTTAAGTATCTCTTCCCTTTGAATGAAATTGTGGTGGATTTTTATGATTCTTTGAAATCCTTGTCTTCTGGATATGCTAGGTAAAAATTTAATGGGAAACTGAGATACCTGGATAGTCTTTTGAAATATTGACCAGCAAGAGTATGCTAATAACTTCACTTATTTGATAATGTAAACTGTCTTGAAGATGGTTGAGAATCATACTCAAAACTTGGAGCAACTTTATAGGTGTTACAGAGTACTTGTAATTTGCTTAATGGAAGAAAGAATTCCTTTGAGTCATCAAACTATTACCCTTTTCTTAATGAAAAAAATTATAGTGCCATCTTCATGAAATATGTATGTTGATTAAAAAGTATACATAATTTTAAAAGGCTACTGTGACCTCAGGGGCACTTTTAAAATGTATTTGTATGTTATAATCCTAGGAGCCATTTGTATATATTCAGACATTTAGAAAATAGAAGTATATATTTTGTTTGTAAAAAATGCTAGGTGTGCCCCTGTATTTGTGAACACTGCAATAACTTGATCTTCCCAGGAATAAGTGGTCTACATTAAGAAAACCATTGTCTTACCCCATAGGAGTACATGGAGGAGGAGCCTGATAAAAGTGAAGGAAGAGTTAATATTAAATAACAAAGAACTCAGTGCATGGCATTTTGGGAGTATTTTTTGTTGGGGCAGATAACTCTAGTTGCCATAAGTATCCTAAAATCTTACATTACTGGATAGCATATACTAGTGTCTAAAGGAAATATAATGGGGAAGTAGAGGGAAAAGTTAATGTTCACATCTGTAAAACACATGCATACATGGGCAGGCATATTTGAAATTAGCATTGAAAGGATAATTCCAGTGCTAGACGGCCATACTGCAGTGACCTGGAAGTTTACTTTATGAAATGAGCTTCTAGGTGAAGAGAGTCAGCATAACTCAGGATAGAAAGGAATCTTCTTTATGTTCTTTTGTGCTGAGAATTTTTTTTTTTCTACTTTGTCACCCAGTTATTTTTCTTATTTCCTTCAGATGAGATCTTGAGGAAATAAGTAGCAGTATAATTTAAAATAAAATGAATTGAGGCAGCATGTTGTTAAACAATTACTATTATGATTACTAAGTGTTTATAACATTTTTAACAAAAGTTTGTGCATTCTAGTTTGCATTTGAATACCACTTTCTGGGTGAAGTGGTCTTAAAATCTTTTAGCTTAGAAACTTAAATGTATTTTGCATTAAGTGAGAGAACATGGTTTATTATGAACTGTGTAAAAGTAAAATAATTCCAGCTTCCAAAGTTAAGGTAATTCTTATGTTTTAAGAATGCACATGGATATTTTTTCATATTTTTGAAAATTGAAATTCTAAAATTTTTTGAGCACAGAACAAGGTGAACATCTGACTGTAAACAAAGTGAACGTCTAAGGACTATGTCTGTTTTCTCTCTCTCTGTATTCTGTATAGTCCTTAACATGGTACTTTTCATGTAGTACATGCTTAATGGTATTTGTTGGAAAAAAGGAAGGATTTTTGGCGATGCTTCAGGCAGTAATCTGGTTTTAGAGAGTATTGGGGTCACCTTGTGACCTTCCTGCTGAAAACCTTTAGAAGCCAAACATTTGCAACTCTAGGCACCAGTTTGTTTTAAAATTAAGGCAGTAAGAATACACATGTTCTTGTTCACAGTTGCAAAGACATGTAAGCATAATTTAAATTTTTCTTATCAGACTTCAGTTTTAAGTTAAACTTGTTTGTTTTAATTAGCATTGTAAGCTTTGACCATATTGTTAATAATAATAGCTCAAACTTACTAAGTACTTAAATGTGCTAAGCTCTGTTCTTAGCACTTTTTATGTACTAGGCACTGTTCAAGTTTTTACATGTATGAACTCATTTCATTCTCAAAAAGCCCTGTGAAGATTCATACTGAAGAGCCATATATGAAATTCAGAATACTCATTTATGAATGACTTTATCAGTGCCATAGTATTTATTTACCTGGTAATAGAAAACTAAACAGAAACCCAACTCTTGAGTCTGAGAATGATCCACTAATATATTGTTTTCTACAGCCAGCCAGCTGCTAGGAGGGAACATTGAGAAGGTGACATTTGCTTTCAATGATCCATTTTCCTAGCCTGGCTTAATTTCTTTCCTTCCCATAGTGCAGCATGTTCTCCTTGATTTTGTATCTCATTTCATAAATGTAAAAAGGTGAGTAAGTTTGTTCTTTGCTGTGGTCATTTAGATCCAGTCATCTGAAATGTACATGTAGTATTTTGTTGGAAAGTTAGATCTTTGATGGGGGTGGTGGAAGGGTATGAGTGGAGACAGAAAAAAGATATTTTGAAAAGAAAAAAATATAATTTCTTGGGAAATATAATGTTTATCACTTGGACATTTTTCCTTGTTAGTTTTGATTACGAAGATGCAGGCTACCAGACGGCAGAACTTGTAAAAATGGATATTTTGTTGAATGGAAATATTGTAGAAGAGCTAGTAACTGTTGTACACAAGTAAGTCAAATAGAAACTAATCATGGGATGTGAAAGTAACCACTCTTGACATGTTTTCATTTAACTGTCAGTTGCTCATTTTTACTTGACAGCTACATTTTGAAAAATTAAAGTAATTAAATTACCATGTACTAGTTTTTCCTTCCATTCTTTTCCCAAGCTTCTCTTTCCAAACTGTTAAAATATAAAAGAATAGAATTAATTATAATAGCCAAAAAGAATAATGTCATGGAAGGAAATGTTTCCCTTATCAGGTAAGACAAAGTAAATGTTTTTTAACATTTTATTTATGTATTTCTTTAATTGTATTTTAACGTTTATATTTTATAATAATGAAAAATGAAATCCCCTACATGTTCAGGAAATAGTAGATTGGTTAATATAAATTATGGAGCACCCATATAATAATTTATCTTAAGCCACTAAAACTATATTGTCCAGTAATATTTAGTGACATAAAAAATGTATTAAATAAAAAGGTAGAATATATCATAGCAGTATGTCACAAGCTGTAAAAGGTAATTAAATATGTATGCAGAAAAATAACTAGAAGAATGGAAATGTGTTTAACAAACATTCTAAGATGTTTAACAGCGCCATTCTGAGGGTAGGGGAAGGACCTCAAGAATGGTTTTTATTCTTAATGTTTCTCTAGATTTTCTGTTATAGATCATGTTTTTGCAGTATGATTCAGAGAGTAAGTGAAGTTTATGATAAATATGTTCATTTGTACCTCCTTAAGAAATCACCTTAAATTGATTATGTATATCAATTAGAAAGCTATTTTAATTATTCTTATTTGGGATATGTGAAAAGTTGAATTTTGTCCTCTCAGAGACAAAGCGCACACTGTTGGCAAAGCCATATGTGAACGTCTGAAGGATTCTCTTCCTCGGCAGCTGTTTGAGATAGCAATTCAAGCTGCCGTTGGAAGTAAAATCATTGCAAGAGAAACGTGAGTTGAAATTCATTTTTGTTCCCTGGTTGGTTTTAGCAGTGATATACCTAGAAAAATGAAAGAATATTGAAAAATTTAATTTGACATTGGCCTAAACTTTATTTCTACTTATAAAAACACTAATCTGACTCTTAATTCCACTAACCTAAGTAATGACTGTTACTTTGAATTACTTATATGACACTTTTGGGTGATAATTATTTACATTAATATAACTTACATGGGTTTGAGAAATTTTATTTGCATTCATTTTATTGAATGACCCCACTGAATTTCCTGGGTAATGGATTTCTGTAGTTTTTGATTTTTTTTTAATCCCTTTAATTAATCGGAACCAGAATTTAAAAGGTTTTGGAGATATTTTTCCAAAAGATAAAACTACATTATGATTTTTACTTGCATTTAATATCACTTCCTTAGAGCTAGTTAGGTTGTAAATTGGAAAGGTGAGAGAAGAATGCTGATACCATGTTAGGCTTTGGGAGTTTGCATTCTAGATTAGGGACTTACCATGTGATACAGCAGACATGGTGATAGGCTACTCAGTGTAGGAAACACTATAGTCTTTCATGAAACGTGATGTATAAATCAGAACATGGAATAAGCTGCACTCCTAGTAACAGTAAGTGCAGAAGTATCTTGTAGCATTTCTCATTTTGTTTCCTTGATGATCTTAAGACTCTGGAAAGTCAGAATTATCTTAGTTGGAAATTGCTATTCAAGTCTAGCTTAACCCAAACCTAATATATCAGTAGTGGTGAAATACAACATCATTTTTATATACAGTCTTGGGATAAATGTTATGCCTCTATTTGCAAAGAATTTCATTTCCTAACAGCATTTTGCTATAGTTATTTTGTGTTTCATGAATACTCAGATATTAGAATGGTGTTGGTAACCAGGGAACATCCAGGAAAGTGCAATTTAAAATAATTATTACCAAGTATCATTCTAACTTAAATGTGTTGGGGTAGAGAATACCTTAAAGAAAAAAAATTTTATATCTTCTTATGGAATACATAAAAATGCAGCTATTTTCAAATTTTTGATCCTCTAAATTTTTCAGATAAATTATAAAAATAGATTAATTATAGCTGCTTAGATGGATAGTTTATTGTGAAATGGGTTTTATAAAAGTAATATGTTTTTCTTTATATTCCTTAGTCACTCTTGACTCACAATCAGTTAGTAATGAGATAATAATGATTTTAAATTAATTTTTTTAGAAATAGTAGTGGTAGTAGTATTTTTAGGTTGAACTGGAAATGACCTTGTGTAATTCTTGTAATTAAGATCACACCATGCTCGAATTTGGCCTCATCAAGACTACCCACAAGCCTTGACCTTTTTTTATTCTTAATAAAGTATATATTGATAGTCATGTTGAATTCATTTTCTGTTTTGTACTAATTACATGAAAATAAATACAATAGCATTTGAGCTATCTAATTATTTGCTTATGGCAATTTTACATGGGTATGACTTGATCTTAATATCCTTAGTAAAGAGAAGGTTGTTTTTTGAAATAAGTACTTTTAACTGGTATAATTAAGTTACGTACAGATACAAATTTCCTCTTTTACAGTGTGAAAGCCTATAGGAAAAATGTTCTGGCAAAATGCGTACGTATATGCACGTGTTTCATTTTGTTAACGATGTATCTATTTTGTACGTTTAAAATCAAGTGGGGAATACATTGGTTTCCATTGTTGGTTTTTATAATACCCTTTATTTCATGCCCACATTTTCTTTTTTTGTTTGTTTCTTTTAGGTTTTTTTGGGGGGGAGGGAAGGCAATTAGGTTTACTTATTTATTACTATTTTATTTAATGGTGGTACTGAGGATTGAACCCAGGACCTCATGCATGCTAAGCACTCTATTCTACCACTGAGCTCTACCCTCCCCCACGTTTTCTTTTTAAATAGGTAAATTTCAGCTTGACCATACTGATAGCATATTCATTTTGATCACATTCTTAAATATTTCCCATCTTACTTATAAAAATTTCCTTATATGCAATACTACCCAAGAACCTTTTGTAACAATTATGATCAGGATAAAAGTTCTATTGATTTAATACATAAGGAAAGATTTTAAAGACAATGACTGTTTTACAAAGGGAATTGAAATTGAAATCCATCTCTCTCACACTGCCAAGTTTACTATTTCATCTCTTTTATAAAAATGATTCTTAAGTCCGTTATTATGAGATTTAAATCATAAATGCTTTTTCTAGGGACTGGCACATTGAAGCCTAGGTGAGTTCCTGTATCAGACTACACTAGGTAGTCCAGAATTTCAAGCCCTTGAATCAGTAAGGAGATTGATAACTCTTCTTGTACATGCATACTGGGTTTCCTTGAGGATCTTTATCTCTATCTTAAAAAAATAAAGCCTTTATCATTCTTTGAGAAGATAGTAAAATTAGGCTCTGCTAGGAAGGGGATTGGAGGTAATTCTGCAGATGTCTACTTCATGGGTAATAATTGTAAGGTGCTTATAATTGTACTGCTGTGTCTAGGTAATTGTAGGATTATTTTCTGTGGAGTGATTTGGATTTCCAACTTTTTAAATTTTGTTTCAGTATGGTGGTGATATTACCCGAAAAATGAAACTTTTGAAGAGACAAGCAGAAGGAAAGAAAAAACTGAGGAAGGTTGGCAATGTTGAAGTTCCAAAAGATGCTTTTATAAAAGTTCTGAGAACACAATCTGATAAATAATTGATGGGAAAATATAAGGAATTTTCATAAATTAAAAATTGTGTATCCTTTAATTTTTCTTAGTAATTTATATGTTGAACACAATGGAATTAAAATTAGAAAATTTGCTTGATACTTTCAAGGTTTTCAAGTTTTAAATAACCTCTTGGTTTTTCTTAGAAAGAGAGTAGTGGGTAGATAAGAGCTTGGGTTCTGAAGCCATATTTTCCTGGTTTCAGCTTCCTATTCCACAACTCAACTAGGTAAGGTAACCTTGGCCAAATTACCCTCTTTTTATCCATTTAGTCTTCATTAAAATCACGATTATTCTATTACTTACCTCTGTAGGCTGTTGTGAAGGTTAGATGAAATATGCTTAAAATATTCAGGAGACTACATGACAGCATATGCTCAGTGAAATTTGTCTTCAGACATATTCCTTACACTGAAAGGGCCCCATACTTAAGATTCTTTCTGTCTAGTTCATGCCTGAGATAAAATATTTTCAGTCAGTGTCAACTTGTTAGCTGGATATATTTAGGTGATACATAGGAATCTTTTTAAACAAAGTCAAATAACATAGTGTCTAGACATGTGCTCTAGTTTTCCATAAAATGTTTATAAATGTTTGACACTACAGTTTTCATGTACATATAAGTTAAAGTAAGGGTGGGGCTGTCTTACTTCTAACTAAAATGCATTTGTGCAAAGTGATAATGTTTGGTATTAGCAGCAGCTGTTATTAATGACAGTTTAATAATTAATGTCTAGATTTTGTAGTTGAGGCGACTGAGCTTGAGAGTAGTTCAGTAACTTAACTTAAGGTTACACAGCCAGCAAGTGATTGTCTTAGTCCAAAGCATGTGCTTTCTTTACTCAGTCACTGAACAAACCAGAGGACAGACTATTACAGTAAGATAAAATAGCTTAGCTGTGAGATAAGATTTTTTTCCTCTACCATTATTGCCAGGGGAAAGTTAAAAGTTGGTACCTGGCACATAGTATGCACTACTATTCTGTAACATCTGGGCTTCATTAGCATGCTTGTGATTTGGACACTTTTTTTCCCTTTAGTCTCTGACTTTTTGGGAAACAGTTTTACTTGAAATAGTAAAAAATATATTTTTCAATTTTTTTTGCATACGCTTATGTTCTCTCCCCTGGCCACTCTCCCAAACATGATTTAGAGTTGTGTGCCTTCTAAGTGTTATCCCCTAGAGGATCTTACATTACTGATTTTTTGCATGCAATGATGTAAACTGAATATTATAACAGCCACCATTTATTGAGTTTAATATGTGACAGCCACTGTGCTGAGCCCTCTTCCCTCATTCAGTCTGCATAACAGTGGAGGTACAGGTACTGTTACCATTCTATTTTATGAGGGAAGAAGCTCAAACTCAAGTATTGCCCAATGTCACAGCTGTTGACAGCTATTTTTTTTTTTACCCCCCAAACCCCAATCCTTAGCTACCATGCTTTATTGCCTCTTGTGGAAATATTGTCAATAGGCTTCTTAGTTTTTTTGCTTAACAGCAGCTTAGCTCCCCAGTTAGTGAGCTAAAGTGTTCAGAAAGCAGTTTGCTGTGGACCTTAACTACATGGACTTGTAACATCAAGGGCAGTGATACATCTTTTAGACTCCTTTTGTTTCAGCTTGCACATGGAAAGCACTGAAATAACAGATGAGCTGCATCTGAACAGGTATCCATACCTTCTAAGGTAGTTTGCAGTAACCAGTACTTATTACCAGGTGTGGGACTGGGAGATGATACTGATTCACTATAGTCATTTAAAAACCATTTGTAACACTTAAGGCTACTAGAACTTCATTATCTAGAATTAAAGCAGCATATTTTATCCTAACAGTTTTATTTATTTTTTAATTTATTTGCTATTTAAATATTTTCTGGAATTTAACTGTAAATACAGTCACATAGGCAACTGAGCAGGCATGTAAGTGATGCTTTGTCTACTAGATAGACTTAGAAGAGGCAAAATATGCAGAGGAAAGGAAGCTTTTTTTTTTTTTTAAACTCCCCAAGGAGCACAACTAAGAAATAAGAAACAGAGACATTGTCTTTTAATTTAAATCTCCTAACTAAATGATGACAACAAAAAGTACATTCCGGCACAGAGCTGCTATGAATTGTTACAGTCTCTTAGATGTATGTTTTCAATTTCACCTCTGAAAATAAAATTTAGGTAACTTATATTTGTTTATTATAAGCTTTATTTGAGTTAAAGATAGAAAACAATATACTTCTATTTGCAATTTAATGATGCGAGTTAATGGTAATCTAAAATAGCTTACAGTAATTCCTTTTATATTATACTTCATATTATCCTTTTAGACATATATATAAGGAATAAAGCTAATTGTTTATGAAGTTTAACAGTAATCAGAAAATTTTCTTCAAAAGAATTCCCTATATGTGTGGCTAAGTATAAAGCTCATAATTGCCAAAATACTTACAAGTGCATGAACCCAAGTCATTAAATAAAAATAAGAGCACATTTGTAAAAAAGTGCTATAGAAGAAGGTGCACAAAAAACACGCACTTATATATACTTTCCAAAAGGGTGTAAACTGTACTTTTAGGCACTGTCATTTCTCCAAATTTTCTGTACCAATATTACATAGCTGGACTTTTGATGTCCAAATGCTACTGCAGGAAGACGACTAAGGCAACCACGTGCAGAAAGCTTGTGTGTGATGCAGAGAAAATATAAAGATAGCATTCCAGAAGTAAAGACTTGTAATGACAGTTGTTTGATACCTGAAAGGCTTCAAGGGTATTCTTGTGATTAAAAAAAAATTAAAATCTAAGAATGCCTCTGTAGTCATATGAAGGTACTTGATGTACAGAATCTTCACCTTTAAAATCACTTAATATTTGTAAACAGGCAAACATTTCATTTCTGTGCTGTTTTATAGAGTGGCTATGTGGCTTCTGTACTTTATAATAACAAATGGCTGATCAATTGAGAGAGCCAATTACTTCTCCTAAACCCTAGTATAAAATGGACACATTCTAAGCATGGAATGTTTAACATACAGATATTGGACTTTAAAAATGACATATTCAAAAATTCCCCATGTTTTATATTGCATAGCTGAAAATTCATCTATGTATAAAAGTGTTCTATTCATTCAAGCAGAATTTTGATCCAATCTCCTTCAGTTTCCTTCTTTCATACTGTATAGTGGATCCACAAGTTTATTGTGCACATGCATTAAACCTTAAAGAAAAAAAAGCACAATTCTAGTTGTATTTCTCATTTTGAACTACATCTCATTTACTTTAGAATACAAAAAATTTAATAAGCAGTATATTGGTTCCCATCTGATAGAAAAAAATTTATTTAAAATATGCAAATAGGAATGTTTCAGAATGTTAAGTTTTAACTACCTAGCAAATACCAACTTACAGCTTATGAAAACATGGATTTAAAACGGGTACAGGTCCTTTGGGATAACTGTAATTAGGAGTTCTTGTCTTCAGAACTTCAGTATGACGAGGTAACAAATTTGAATACTGCCTAATTACATCTAAAAGTCAGCTGAGTCTGATCCTCCAGCAGTTAATCTACCAGATTCCACTGGGAGAGGTTTACTAAAACAATATAGAAGATAACATATTAAATATTAATTTCCAAGTAAATTTAAATTTCATCTTATAATTGGTATACTTACAAACTTTCCTTACTAAAGCTTCTTGGGAAGTATCTTCTCATTACTCATGTCTAAATGCACATGTACTGTATTTCTTCAAGGAAAAAAAATTGTTCCCATTGCTGAACTAAAGATTTTATATTTTGTAGGTTAAAGAAATCAGTTAAATTTACCAGGTTATTAAGAACATGGAGGCCAGGGAAAAGGACTCATGATGTGGTTCTTAGGAAATGAGATTTCTGGATCAAGGAGACAAGGTACTATAGTTAGTAAGATGTTCTTTGTCACGAACGCTGCAAAAGCACTGCAAAATCCAAACTGGGGAAGAACCAATTTTAAGAGATAAGCAAAGTGACATGCAAAGAGCACTTAACTATACATGTAGTAAGAGGAAAACCAGAGGAGTCTTAAAAGGAGGGGAGAAATAATCCCTAGTGTAACTGAAAGAGAGAATGCTGACTACTTACCAGCCTACTTCAGTGTCTAGTCAGTACCTCAAACTTGTTAACAAGGTTAAGACCCATTTTTTCCCTTCTAAACCATTTCTTAAAAATCTTGGTATATGGTGTTACCCTTCAATGAGGTGCTAAAGCCAGACAACTGAAATTCACTGTTGATTTTTTTCTTTCCCTTTTTAATTCAGCAGCAAGACTGCCTGGCACTACTTTCAAAATATATCCCAAACTAGCCACTGTTCATCTCCACAGTTACTGCCCTGGTCAAAGCCACTGTCTTCTCTAATCTGACTACCAACTCAATACCCTACATTCATCATTTCCCTCTGCCCCATAATAGAATTTCTACACAGCAGGCAATCTAATTTCTTAAAAAAGACTACATCATACTATTTCGTTACTTAAAATTCTCCAATTGCTCTGGTCACTTAGAAAATAACTTGGATTTTATTCTTTTGTCTTTGTTTATCCTTCTGGTCTCACATCCTCTCACTTTCCCCCTTATATGCTATACTAAACTGGCTTTGCTGCTGTTACCTCAGAAGGTCTAAGCTTGGTTCTAGTGCCTGGTCTTTATACTTGCTGTCTCATTCAGCCTGGAATGCTCTTCTCCCTGAGCAAAGCATGACTGTCTCCTTTTTGCTTATTAGATCTCAGCCTAAATGTCATCTTACAATGAATTACTATTTCACTTTCTTTAGAGCAATTTTTAGTCTTAGAAAATGTTTTTCTACTATGTCTCCAACTAGAAACTGAGGAGGACCTTCAATTCACTGCCTGAAGTCCTAGGTCTGTAAAGGTCATGACACATGGAAGCTCAATGAACATTTACCTTAGAAAATCTGTGAAGTTTCAGTGAGATGGCCTCTAGAAGCTTTTTTTTTAAATTTAAAATGAACCTAGAACATAGATTGATAAAAAGGAGACAAGAAAAAGGAAGGATGGAGACAGAGATTCTGTAGTTCAAGGTCCTTAAGGCAGAAAGGGATCCAGGGCACTGGCAGAATAACTAGACATGAAAGGATGCTTAAGGATGAGGATGAATTTAGAGTCTTGGAGGTAGGACTGTGGAGAGACTAGTTAAACCTTCCATGCAGCTGGAGGGAAAGAAGGGCCAAAAGGGTAAAGTGAGTAATGGGAAAAGTTTGAAGACAGAACAAGGAGCACAGCTAACCAAGGAAATGAATGGATCTTCATATAAAAAAATACCAAACAAAGCATAAAAGTGCTTGATTGGTTCTGCCTCCACCTCAGGTGTATGGCAGCCACTTGGCTATCTGGCCCTATTTATGAAATGGAGTAATCTCAGTTCAGAGATTCAGAACAGAAAGCAATGTACTAAACATAGTGCATAAAAGTCTTATAATGATGTTTGGTTTGTATGTCCTAATACTTGAATGTTTCTATGACAGTTCCATAAAGTTAAATAACCCCCCTTCCATGCTTACCAGTGCTTTGAGGACAAAAAGCCTGTGATAAAAATCCATGAATATGTGGACAAACCAATGAGTATTTTATTCATTAGACTATCTTATGCAAACTATCCTGGAGGCTGGATTTGAAATATACTGACTTATTGGCATTTGTTCTTTGCTCAAAAAATGGTAAGAGTATTTTTCTCAGACTAATAACCTCCCTCCCCCAGTACCTTTTTGGTGCTCTAAAGGCTGCTGTTAACTTTACACCCTCATAGGGACGAGATTAGCTCTTGGATGTTCAAATGCAAGCGTTCTGAGGGAAGCCAGGACAGAAGTAATCCACAAGCATTCTGTCAGTGAGTACTCTTTGTGTTCATCGTGGAGGCTAGTTTTCACCTGCACTAGCCCTTTTACCTTTGGTCTACATTCTAATATTGGGATTCCCAAGGTTAAAAAAAAATCTAAGGTACTAACTATGTTAAAAAAGTCAAACACTCCATACTGAAACATAACAAAGAAGTTAAACTTAGAATGCAGGAAAACAGTGATAAATAGTGAAACCATCCCTGACTCTCAGACTGATAACAATTAGAAGCTGTCCATTTGGTAGAAATCAAATGTATCAAGGACTCTTAACCCAGATTCCTGGAACACACTAGAGCTAGAAAAGGTTCAAGGAATTCTGGAATCTCCCTAATTAATATACAGCCTTGTGTGTGTGCGCACATGTACACACACACATGTACATGCATGAGCATTTTTCAGAGGACAGTCTTCACCAGATTCTCAAAGAGGTCTATGACCCCAAAAGGTGAAAGGCCACTGCCACGTGAGCCCTGATTTGCCTCTCTGCTCTTAATCTATACATTCCCTTTTGTTTTTAAAGTATAACCTAGACCCATTTTATCAATACGCTTTGTTCTCTACTCTATTACAAAGAACTTTTTCTGTTACTGTGTTCGCTCATCCTGTGCTGCTAATTATGCCATTTCCTTATAATCTAAATGTTCTCCACCTTCCATGGCTCTCAATCCCTTCAGCTCAATTAGAGTTTTCTTCAACTACTATTTAACTATAAAAATCTCTCCCTTATTTAAAACAAGATTTAACTGAAAAGTTTAATCCATTTTCAGCAACCAGTATGTAAGCAGCAAAGTGCAGATTGGAGAGACCAAAGAGGGGACAACAAAGACAATGGTAATTTCAGCCGTGTAGTTTAGAAGACGCATGTATCAGCTCTCAGAGGATCATGCTATTTACAGAATTTATCATTTGCTGAAAGTTTGATCTTGGAAAGAATATATTAGAGGTTAAAAACACATACCTTAAAAACATCAGGATAAACATTAAAAATCCAACTCCTTAAATTTTTTTTTTAAAAACCTAATTACTGGCTATAACTTAAACATAAGATAAAGCTAGTTCTAAACTAGAAATAATTTTGGAAATTTTAGTACTTGCTTTTTGGATGATAAATCAAGAATTTATCATGACTTAGAGACTGACAATTTTCTATAAAGAATGTGATAAAAAATAATTGCTACTTAAATTCTGACATGTTTTGAGAAGAAAAGTTAAATACAGATTTTATGGCTTTGGTTCAATCTGAACTATTGGAGGAGGGTCTTAAAAAAGATAAAAAACATGTTCACCATAGATAATGATGATGTCTTGAAAATATATTATCTCGAGGACATAAAACATAGGCCTTATTTAAATAAGCAAAAACAAAAAAATAGAACTAATAAAATGAATTATTAAAATGTTTCCTGTGGTTTACTTATATCTTTCAAAAGGTATATACTAAAGTAAACTTCGATTTGCTAATGATCCTTATTTTAGATGTAGTTAACGTAGATTTTCTTCAGGAGCAAAATAATTAGAACCCTCTAAGGTGCCCAATGATACTTTTTAGTAATGGCAAAAAAAAGAGTAGTGATGTGAATAGTATTTGAAGAATTACAGATGATACTATGGGATTCATTTCCTCCAGTGCACCTTGCAGTGATACAATAATAATGATATGACAAATATATCGAACTACATTTATAACATGCATAAATTTACAAATAGTTACCCTATATCAAAATATCTTACTGTAAAATGAGGTCTATAATGTAGCTCAGAAAAGTATCTCAATTCCATTTTTCTCCATATTGAAGGAGGCATCCTGACAGAGGATGATGTCCTGAATCTCTTCAGAAATATATACAGCTCCAAAGTGGAAAACACTTTGTAAGTCACTTAACATCCCTAATAAGTCTGTTAATTCATCTAAAAATTGGATTCTAAGAGTATCCACATCATAGAATTGTGAGAATTAAGTAAATCAGTAAGTGTAATACATTTAGAATTAGTACCTGGTCATGTAAGTATTGGCTCTTATTAAATATCTTACTAAATACTTACTTCACTAAAATGTGAACATTTTCTGATAAAGATAAATTAACAAAATCACACAAGTACAGGGGTCTATCTGGGGATTATTCGTACTAGCAAATGGCAATGTTGAATGAATCTCTTCAAAATTGGCATTAAAATACGTGGATAATGAGGATTCCTTCTACTAACTTTTTCAAGGAATCCAGTATCTGTGATGAAACCTGGACTACATGAAAATCTGTAAGTAAAATGCCATGTAAGAGCTCTGTCTTACTCACAACTCATCACTGAACTGTGTTCTCTGCTTTTATCTGTCAGATTACTAAGAAGCTAACATTTTCAGTTTTATTTGATATATTTGTGGCTTGGTAAAAAACTGATAAAAATATAAATGACTAGAGGTAATCTAAGTGTTTAACAGTAAGGAAACATTTAAGTAAATCATGATGTGTCTATTACTATATAGCCATTAAAATGCTTTTGAAGAATATTTAGTAAAACAGGAAAATGCTCACACAACAGGTAAGTGTAAATACTAAACTCTATACATATCATAATTTTGTTTAAAAAATTAGACTATTTCCATTGTTTGCCAAACTTCATTTGTGTATCACCTTCAAGATTTTTTTTGTCATATTCACACACTTACATGAACTGTGAGTTACCAATTTCCAATTTAAAACTGACTTAAAATTTTCAAGTTATATACTATATTTCATGAATATGAGATGTAGAAAACTGTAAGCTACACCATTATTTTATCTACCACTAAGAAACATGCTACCAGATACGCTATGATATACTGCTTTTAAACACATCCCAATTTTAGATGAGATAAATATGAAAAAAGATGTGTCTTAGAGACAATAAAGTATACTAACTTTTTTGACTTTGTTAAAGCAGTAATATCTATGAAATACAGGTTTGATTGGTTCATTATATTTTCTAATACACATTAAATAAACACCTAGTTACTAGAATAATAAGATTAAAATACATACATTTTCATTCTTATAATACCAGCAGTATACATACTACATACTTTGTGGATTACTGACCTATAGATATGACTTAATTATATAATATTTTCATATCAGCTGTATAAGTACAGGTGCCTTGTAAAGAGTACCTAATTTATACAGCTTGTTTATGTGTGTGTATTTATATATGGAACAGACTCTTAGCAGAGAATACCATCTAACTCTGAGTGCAGTCAAGTTTCCTTGAAAATCTCTTAAAGCACCTATCACATCAAGCACATGTGGTTTTATATATATATAACCTAGCAAGGAACCAGGTTTAAGAATTACTGGACTAACCTGCAGGAAGAAGCAAAAGGGAAATAAACATGCGGAAGTCAGGGAAATCAGACTCCTGCTTACCTGCAGAGTTCATTCCATGCTGTCTGAAATTTAGCCAGTATAAATTTAAATATGACAAAAACTTGAAATTGTGAAGATTAAATGAGACAGTGGGTGACCCATCTTATCCCCTGATTTTGTTCTAAACACAGCTGGGGGGGTAGGGGGTGGGACAGGTAAACAAGGGAAAAATTAGAAAGGACATATATACATTTCCTTTGGGGTTATTTAATTATATATTCAATATGAAAGTAAAATATTATTAAATTTTGGATTTCAAGAAACATTTACTGAAAATATAGATTGAAGAGATTTTCTTCAAGAAAAAATATTAGGAAACTACTCTGAAAGCTAGTATTATCTAAAGTGAGATGTTTCTATTCCTTGAAAGAACTGACTACTGTGTCACCATAGTGCCAGTTGTCAACAGGCCACAGTGCAGTATGTGTGACTCCACAATATCACACTTTACTTGTCATCTACAGTGGAGTATTTTCCCAGT
The DNA here is from genome assembly GCF_036321535.1 of Camelus dromedarius. Taxonomy (NCBI): domain Eukaryota; kingdom Metazoa; phylum Chordata; class Mammalia; order Artiodactyla; family Camelidae; genus Camelus; species Camelus dromedarius. The sequence goes on along the minus strand of NC_087436.1, from coordinate 90,947,600 downwards.
CTGCTTTTGAAATTTCAATGCTCACCTTTAAAGTATTTCACAGTTTTAACTCTTAATTCTAAAGTAGCATCTTCATCACACACGAAAATAGTTCGGGGATGCTGCTGGAAAGCTGAAACAGTCCACATGTGATTGACTCCTTCTTCTATTGCTTTGTAGAGAGCAAATGCCTTGTGTGCACCTGTTATGAGGATCATTACCTGAAAAACCATGAACATTACTTGTTAATTAATTCTTAAAACATGTTCCAAATGACTAAGAAGCTCTATTTTTTTTTTAAACAAAGACTTTAGCACCAGTATTCTTCTGAGGGTTAAAATAAAAATAAACAGCTCCATTTTTCTTCATAGTTTAAGGTATTTATTTCCATTCTTTCAGGTAACAGGCAAGCACAAAGTGGATCTCTTCTTCTGGTTGAACAAAGTAAAACAGTACCTTGTTTGTAATGAAGTATTACTGAATATACCATAATGCCTGTGATAATTAACATTAAATACTGATGTGCAGAAGAGACATGGGAGAATGAAGAAAAAGAAACAAAAGGGCTGTTTTGCAAAAGCAGAGTTACAAGTCAAGAAAAAATAAATATAACCAGGAATCAGATACCAAATTGCTCTAGTCCAAATAAGTAATAGACATTACTTTGGACATGTCAAAGACTCTAAAATAACAGATATTTTAAAAGTAACCTTAAGATGGGAAACTGAAGATTGTTTCATTGAGTGTGTCTTATCTAAAATTGTCCTGGAATAAAACTAGATTTAAAGAAGGATTCAGGATGTACTCAGATGCAGGAACTGCCCTTTAAGCACGCATGACTGAAACTATCCTTATATAAACAGAAAATCCAAGCTCTTGGTCCCAGATCCCTAACAGCCTATGAGATAATTCAAAGAGCATGTGCAGATGTGAGTGAGTGTATACGTGTCTGAGTCTTAACATTTTTAGCAGTAAACTGAACCTATTTTACAAGTTAAACAGTTTATGTAATGCAGTAAATTTTAAAGATTTTTTTCTCATTACAGTTGTCAAATAAAAAAAATGAATGTTAAGGTGGTTCTAATTCTAAAATATCTGTAACAAGGTAAAAATTCTGCATTGCATATTTTATAACCAGACATTCTAAAACGGAGGAAATTAAAGATTAATGAACCAGATACTACTATATTTCTTTTATCAAGATTCACTATGTATTTTTCATTTTGAAGCTATATGTTGATTACTGTCAAAGCCTCATGAATGCATTCGTATATGAATTTCTACTGTTTTTATTGATACTTCTTGTTCACAAGTATAGAGATCTAGATTCTGAAGAGTTAATATGTCATCACCTATAATTAAAAGCATTCTCTTTTAAGTTAACAATGCTTGATATAATAAGGTAAGCACAACACTGTTTAATGGATTTATTAATCCGTTTTCCTTGTGGGATATTAATAGTTTTTTTTTCTTAAGATTGATCTATATGTTACAGAGGAGTTTTAAAAAAACAAAAACAATAGGATATTCAAGTTCTTTACTGTATCCTGTCTTCTAATTTAAAATCTTTGGAATTAGGACCCAGGAATCAGCATCCCTTAAGTGATTATGATGCAGTCTGGCAGAGGTCCTTACACTAGCACCTGAAAAGTCTCTTTAAAGCTATATTAACACACATTACATCTAGTGACTGCTGCATGATGGATATTTTCTCAAGTTTAATTTACTTCAAAAGTTTAAAATATGATTTTGTGGTTTCAGAGTTAAACACTGAACTTGGCACTTTCTTTGAATTATCTCATTTAACTCCTGAATACAACACTATGCAATAAATACTATTCTTACTCATATTTTACAGATAAGGAAACGGAGGCACAGATATTCTGTAACTTGACCAAGGTCTTAGTAAGGCTACTATGTAAACAAGGGGTCTGATTCCAGCATCCATATCATTAACTACAGTAAGACATATATACCCTTTAATTGAGAATTAAGAAATATCTAGAAAAGCAGAAACTGAAAAAAAGTTGCTCAGAACACAATTTGATGTTGACAATATGTGATTAGTTCTACTCCATCTGCTCCACTATTCTCAAGGAGAGTATTTCTATCATGAAAAAGCTTTAGAGCAGCTCCTATCACAAATCAAGTCTTAAGGATAAGCAGAATAGCATCACATAGGGGGCATATGAGACAGCTATGGGGTGGTCAGTAAAAAGCTAGAAATTTGCTAAGGCTGGAACCCAAGGAAATGAAAGGAAATGGCTGAAAACTGATCGAAGTCTGGTAATACAGAGCGTTTTTATGCCAAAGAGGCTAAACGTCATGTTGTGATGAAATAACAGGGAATCAAGACTTTATTATATACATGAATAATAACTAAAGTATGTTTCTGAAAAAATACTTGAGCCTGTAATATAGAGAACAGAATAGATAAAAAACGGAGATACCCAAGAGGATGGGTTTGCAACAATCACTGACAGACTGATACAGACTAGAAGACAAGTGTGAAGTCCTTATTTATCTCTAAGTTATCTGTTAAATGGTGGGGACTTGGTGACTGATTAGATATGGAGAAGAAGCTGAGAATGACACACATGTTTAAAGTTCAGATAATTTTCAGGGAGAGTGTTGCTATTCACCAAGGGGAGGGAAGGTAATTACAAGGTAAGTATAAGGAGTTAGTTAGAAATACAAAAGGTTGCCATCTGCAGCAACATGGATGGACACAGAGAAAGTTTAAGTAAGAGAAATACAAATATTTTATATCATCACTTATATGTGGAATATAAAAAATGATACAAATGAACTTATTTACAAAACAGAAACAGACTCACAGACAGACTTATGGGAGAGAAGGGATAAATCAGGAATATGGGGTTAACAGGTACATACACACTATATAAAAAACATACAGTAACAAGGTTTACTTTATAGCACAGGGAACTATATTCAATATCTTACAATAACCTATAAGGAAAATAACCTGAAAAAAATATATATATATACACACACACATACACACACACATAACTGAATCACTTTGCAGTATACCTAAAACTAACACAATATTGTAAATCAACTATAGTTCAATTTTTTAAAAAATGCTATAATAAATCAGCATTAAAACCACTGGGGAAATGATGGAGTCCTGTAGTTTTGCCACGATGATTTTCTTTATAATCACACTGGGAATGAATACTATGAAGTGAATGGCATCATATAATTTTACTAGAAAAACTGAACAAAAGAAAAAAAGATCAGTACTTGAATAATTCTCTGCTAACTCTTAAGAATTAGGATAAGAGTTACACTACAAATTAAATATTGTTAAATGAAGAAATCTATTTGCATAACTTTCATATTTTAGAAATAAGATTGCTCTAAGTTGTTCTTAACTTATTTACTATGAAATTTCAGTCCTTAAAAGGTCTTTTTTTATACACCAATGATTTTTAGATGAAAAACTTCTATATTTTGAATGACAGTTCTATTTGTGTACTCATGTCTAAATATATTTACATCAAAATCAGTTAATTATTCATCATACCTTGTCTGTACTGTCCTCTGAACCTGTCCAATCCTGCTGCCAGAAAGGAATGGAGTTTCAGGTTCCTCTATAATTTAACCACTTATAATCATGAGCTGACTATAATATGTTCTGTTATTCCCAGGAGAGGAAATGACAGCCCAGTTAAAAATTTAAAAATTAGGCAGAGTCTACTGTTCAGAGCACTTGCCTTATTAAATATACCAAATTTAGAACAGATCCAGCCCTAGAGGGGTTCCTTTTCTGCTGGTTTTCAGTGTGATTTTAGGACCTCAAATTGTGAAACAGGAAGAAGCAGTCAAAGCAGTACCCCAAAAGAGGTGGTGCCTAATTCTTAGTTTCCAGCTCCAAAGACCTAATTTAGTTGAATTCTAAACATGGCAATGAGAAAGGCAGAAATGACTGAAAGCGAGAGAACAATTTATATTGTAAATAGGATGCAACCAAAATGTCACTTATTCAACTCTGTACTTTCTCCAAAATCTAAAGACATCAAAGGGAATACATCAAAGAACATTTAATTCTTACTTCTCTAGCATCCATCACTGTCCCCACACCAACTGTTAGAGCCATAGTTGGCACTTTCGATAAATCTCCATCAAAATATTTAGCATTTGCCAAAATGGTGTCCATTGCTAGAGTCTTTAATCTTGTCCTTGATACTAAACTGGATCCTGGCTCATTGAAAGCAATATGACCATCTGGACCAATTCCTTTCAAAAGAAATACATATACACACACATATATATGTAAGTAAATAAGGTTTCTCACATAAAGTAAGTAAGATTTTCAAAGTTCAACATATTTTAAGACCAAAGATAGATAGTCATAAACATGCTTACCTTGTTTTATTTGATAGCTGAATTTCTAATGCTGTATTAAAATATTTGTTCCTGTATTCGATTGAACAAGTATTTCAGTATTTTCCATATGCTGAGCATTGAGCTAGCATGATTCTAATAGTAGCAAAATTGAGTATCACTTTTACATAGTGATACTTTATAGTTTATAAAGCATATTCACATGCATCATCTCAACAACAGATACATATTTAACAACCTTGTGATATAGTCAGATTAGGCATAATTATTTGCTTTATCTCCTCCACTTTTTTTTAAGCTCGAAAGGAAACTTCGATGCTCAAGGATAATATATGACTTGTTCAAGGTAACTATTTAGCAAGTACTACAAAACTCAAATCTAAATTTTCTGGATTCCTAACCCAGTGGTCTTTATACTTATACTTTAGCTTGCTTGGTTCTAGTCTAGTTGGGGCAATTAACCACTGGACCTCCCTGTGGTATCGTTTCCTCACTTATAAAAATGTCTAGATTGGACGAGATACTATCTAAGGCAGTAGTTTTCTTCAAACTTTTCTGACTGTAACCTATGGTGAGTAATACACTTGACACTGCAATCTAGTATACATATAAATAGTTAAAACAAGAACTGCATGAAATAATACTTACCCTTACTAGGAGCCATACAATACCATTTCACTAAAAAGACGTACAAAAGGGAAATGCTGGATGTGACTGGCCCTACTGATTTCACTGACCTAACACTGCATGACAACCCCAATTTGAAAACACTGCTTTAAGGAGACCCACTGTACTGTTCTAGGACTGCCTCTAAAATATAGGTAAGAATATGACATTTCTTATTTGAAGGAAATTGGAGGCAAATCTTTTTATAAAACCAACATTTTATGGCATAAATAAATCAAGTTTTAGACATACGTATCATACTAGCTAGTCAGATTTCTGGCAACCTCAATCAAAAAATAAACCCACAAGTTCTCTGGGTCAAAATATCATATTCTGCATATTTAATAATATATATATTTTTATTGACTCAACACACAATTCTAACAAATTTTTCCCAGGCTACAAGAAGGTAAAATATGACAAAGAGTAACCAGGTTTTGAAGGAAGAACAAATGAAAACCTTAGGAAGCATATATGAACTACCAAAGCACAACATAACCTAGGAATTTTTAACAATCTAGGATCAATTTTTAATCTGGGACATAAAGCCAGACCTATATGTGGTCAATATATACAGTTTGTTTCCATTATTATGTAGGTGCTTTTAAGTTTTAAATGACAGATATGCGTATCTCTCAAACTAGTCTGTAAAACTGTTGTTTTTCCTCTTAAGTATACATCTGCCCAAATATTTTTATTAATACTTCTATACAGAGGAAAGGAATGAACCAGGAAAATAAAAGTTCCAGGAAAAACAGGAAATCCTCAAAGACCAATACTAGTGGTCTCACTGGTGATCTGGGTCATACAATGTGCACAGCAGAGCTGAAATTACCAGTAATGGTTCACGGCAGAGAAGGGTCAATACATTCCCTTACTGACCATGAGTAAGTATCAAAAATTGAGCTTCCTGATATAAAGTTATATTTTTAAAATGTTCAGAATGTTTTACAAAGCTTTGTAAAATTTTCTTGAAAATAATTATGAACTCTAAAAACCACGGTTAATTCTTATTCAGTCTTTAAGTCTAAACTAAGATATCAACACCTTTATGAAACATCTCTAAAACCTCTGAGTCTGGATTGCATGTCCTCCCAGTGTTCGTATAGTTCTGTATCCTCATCACTTAGAACAAAACATGACACACAGGAGGCCCTCATTAAGTAATGGTTGAATAAATGAATAGCTGGTTGCTATTCTTTGGTATGTGCAGTACAGTTCTTCCCTCCTTCCATCCTGCTCTGCTCCCCTCACAACAGGGGCCAGATCAGTTATAACACTCCATATCTTGTCTCTTTTAGGCAGAACTGTTGTGGTCTAGGGAAAAGTACTTGTCCCAAGTGGAAACAATCAGAATTTCTCTCCAGAAATCTGAAACTTGACCAGGGGTACAGAAAGAAAGAAGGTGTCCGGAGCTGAGGCTTCTGAGGACAGCACTGCAGGAGAGGGTCAGTGAGTCCCTGCTTTGGTGATCTGAGGCTCCCTGGTTTTTGCTCTTCTAAAGACTTGTTTTTTCCAACTCTTCCATTAATTCTGTGAGTTACCCTAGAATCACTCCAATAAATTCATTTTTGGTCCCTCTAGTAGATTACTGTTACTTGCAAATCAAAGAAGTCTAATCATGTAACCCAAGTACAGGGTTAAAGTTTTCCTCACTGTCTTTTTTTATTTTTACGTTTTAAACACAAATTATCTTAAGGTAATTTTAAAATTAATAATGCCTTTAGAGTCTATTTATAGATTTCCATGTTTGTGTTATTTCATTGCGGGGAGTGGATCAGGAATTGCATGATACACCTTACTCTTTCTCTCAACACTTTTGTCATCACAAAGAATGAGAACTCCGAGAGTATGTATTTCCTCCTTTCTCCTTTGTATGGAGGGAAGGGCGCTCCTGCTCCACTTCCCGGGAGTGAGCAATGGTGGATTTATACTCTTGAGCTCTTCTCTCACCCTACTATTTCCAGTACAGAGGGGAGGCGTAGGAAACCCCATTCTGGCCTCAAGCCCAACCTGCAACCTCTAATCCAACTTTACCTTTAATAAAGCTGATATTTTGATCCCATTTGGCTCAGTTCTTAGTGTTTTTATTAACCAAACCCTGGAACAAAAGAAGGGTAAGTGGTAAGACCCAGATACCAAGCCTTATCTTGAAAAGCCAATGATAACAACCTAGATCAACAAAGGCAAAGAATCAAATGAGATTCTTTCATGAGTACACATCCAATAATAGGTTATCCTAAACAGGAAAAAGTTCAAAGAAAATGCAATAGCCAGCTCTTCCCTATACACGATTATATGTCCCTTGGATGATAAATATAAAATGTCAGACCTTGCACCCTGGATCATCACGAGCTTACAGTGAAGGTGTTAATGGAAGAGGAAAGGAAATTCTCTTAATTTTTTTTTTTTTTTGCAAGGGAGAACTACAGGAATTTTAAGACAAAAATTGGTTAAAAAACAAAGTAAAGTTCTTTTTTAGTAGTAAGAGTCAGTAATAAACATAAATAACCATGATTATGCTCCATCAGTTTCAAAGGGAGAAACTAAGGTAGTTTATTGCGAGGAAAATCAAAAAAACTTTAGCTAAAAAGAAATAAGAAGTGACTTAAAGCTCTGGGGAAAGAAGAAAGTTCTACTAGAAATCTTTAAAAAAAAAAAAAAAGGGGATATTAAGCCTTAAACATTACATTAAGCTAAACTGTTTTCTGAAAAGAGGCAAAAGGACAAGATGGAGTTAAAGAGTTCTTAATCAGTTTTTTTTCCCCCCAGTAAATTCCATTTCCTCGAATTGAGTCCCCAAGGGATTTATCACAAAGATCCTTATGTAAGGTCAATAAATTAACAGGGAAAAAAAGGTCCTCAAATAAAGAAGCAAAAAAATACATTATTCATACAGCCATTTTTAATGACGAAGTTCTAATAACTACCATGTCGTTTTGTATAATGCTAAATCAGTGAAACTATTTTTTGACATAAATAAGATAAACTTGATAAAAAGTAAGATAGGCATATTATTTTATAATAATTCTACTTAAATTTGGTATAGAGTTTAGAAAATCTAAAAAATGCATGGGCACAGCACTCAAACATTTTCAAATACATACTGCCTTAGACTTGATATTGGTAGGTGCAAACAGTCATTATCTCTGAATTGAGCCATATGGACAAAAATGGAGTGCAAATGTTTTCCAGAAATACTGAAGTAATATTAGCAAGTTTTATTTAAAACATAGATACTTTCTGTTTTGAAAAGCAGAACAGTCTAACTTGGATTCTTGCTCAGATAAAAACAATCCCATATAAGCAAGAAAGTAACTGATATAAGTTCTGCTAGGCTGAGAGAACACTTTTCCCAAAGAGAAAGTTTAATTTTGCTGGTTACCCTTAGAGGTAAATCGGTAAAAAAGCAAGACAGTCAATGAACTAAGGAAAAACTACTTCAGAATCTATACTTCAGAGACAGAGTAAATTAACACTTAATAGAATGCCAACTACATACCAAGCACCACACAGGCATTTTATATATGTTATAACATGGTTAATTTGTCATAAATTTGGAATAATTTATATTAATCCTGTTTTACAAAAGAATTATACTGAACTTCAATAAACTTCCCAAGTTCATACAGATAGTAAGTGGCCAAAATAGTATGCTGTAAAACCCAATTTTCCCCAAGGGCAACCGAACACCTGAACAGTACTTGGCCACCTTAATCATAAATTAACCTCAATACAGCTCCATTGAAGATCTAATTCATGTAATTTTGAGAAGTCTTCTAAAAAGACTTAGAATATATTAGAATATATAGAATAGAATATATAGCTAGACCTACTGGATATATATATAGATAGATAGATAGATATATTATTCATTTAAAGCTTTAGTATGTTTAAATACTGAAGATTCTGGAAAAACCAATTTTGGTTTCTTAAAGTTCATATGACACTGTACTACTCAGATGCTTCATACGGATGACAGAAGACATACTGTCATTACGAAGGACGAAACTCTTTCACCTCTTTTCAAAAGTAGATCATGAACACACACACACACTTGCGTGTGCATATATATACACACTTATATTTCAATTGGAATTTAGTTAATTAAACATTTATTTACTTTAGAGTTTATACAGCTTAATTCATAATGACTAAAGGCTGATGATTATCTCTTACAACATTCTTAACTTCTTAGTGAAATGAAGCCATTTAAATGATCGTAGAGAAATGTTAAAATCTACCTGTTCTACATGCAAACTTTTAGAGATTAATGCTGTAATTTGATAAGAAGGCTGGGTTGGAGTTTTAAAGAAACAGTAAAAGAGTAAGAGTATCATTTAGGAAAAGAAACGCATCGCTTATTTTATAAGATGTGGTCAACTGTCAATTTTAATAAGGTAATTAGATGAATTTAGTGGGGATTAGGACCTATTTCTCAAGACATAATCTAAACAATTCCAACTTGCAACATTGTTATTTTTTGATGAAAATAAATTTTAAGAAATCAATAGCTAAATAAATGGGTGTTATAAACAGTCATAGGTGTCCCTTACATTACACAATGGTAAGATTTTTTTTATTTAAAATACCTAATACAAATACTAACAACTGAATGTTTTACATACCTCCAACAAAAAGATCGATTCCTCCAGCTTCTTTTATTTTCTTTTCAAATGCATCACATTCTGCTTGTAAATCTGTAGCATTTCCATCAAGGATATGGGCATTATTAGGATCTATATCAATATGCTTAAAAAAGTTATTCCACATATAAGAATGGTAGCTTTCAGGATGATTCCTGGGAAGTCCTAAGTACAAAGTTAATGAATAAAAATGTAACTAATTCTAGAAATAAATCTAAAGTTTACTTTTCTGATTAAGCCATAAATGATTTTCAAAATATTTAATCTTTCTATAGTATATGCAATTTAAAAGCATTCTTATATGGAATATATGCTTATTATGTGCCAGGCATTATTTTAACCACTGTACATATATGTTAACTGAATTAATTTGTCCAACATATACAGAAATACTATTATCATTCTCATTTTATAGATGAACAGAAACACAGAAAAGTTAAGTAACTTTCCCAAGGTCACATAGCTCACAGAAGGGCTAAAATTAAAACAAAGAAGTCTAGTTCATGTGCATTTAATCACTTATACTCCACTTCTCAAATACAAAATTATCACCAATGAAATTGATTTATCTGTTAAACTCAACATAAATTAACTGGCCACACACCTGCAATGTTGATCCACATGCCTCCTCTATACTTCCTATTTGTATGCAAGATATACTAAATCACAACAGTTCTTTGGCGATCATTAATGGCAGGCTACCATTAAAAATGTATTTCTATGAAACTTACATTTTAACACAGAGTTTGTATGTATCACAGATCTCTCCATTTAAGCAAGTTAACCATCAATAAATTATGAAAGGTTCACAGCTACAAATATAAAGAATCTTATATTTGAAAGATATTTTACTAATTACTTTTACATACATATTGCTTAATACGACCCCACAACAACACTGGTTTTAACTTTGTCTTAAGGGAAAAAGTAAAAGAGACAATGAGAAATGTGAATGAACTGGCTCAAAGTTACAAGACTGGTAAGTGGCCCAGCTGAAGATGAATGCAGATCTTCTGATTTCTAGTCCCATACTCCTTCCACTATGTCATGCTGTCATCAGAAAAATATAATTTTTTTATATAACCTCCCAACCTCACCATAAGGTAGCACATTATACTCTAGAAATATATTCATATTACTTTCAAAACAAATTTAAGTAATATTTAAGTAATGTTAATATTCTCAAAATATATTCATGTTATTTAAAATATAACAAATTCAAATAATATTCAAATAATATAGCTTACCTACATATTCATCCATGTTAAAGGTCTTCACATATTTAAAAGAAAGGTCTCCATTCTTGTGATACTCTATTAGTTTTTTATAACATCCTAAAGGTGTGCTCCCTAAAACAGATAGATTCCATTTTTTAACATAACTTGAAAAATCTAATTTTAAAAACTTTATATTAACCTTATTCTCTTCTTACTTAATGATATTCTACATTTCTAATTTATTAGGCAAACAAGTATTAATTTAAGTACCTATTCAAATAAAAAAATATGTTGAATTAAACTCTTTACAAGGTACTCTGAAATTTTAGTAAAGTAGAATTTGTTGAATAAAGGTAGAAATTTGTCTACAGAAATAACAGTTTGGAAAAATTATACTTGAATTATTAGATATTTGGAATTAATGTTGTTTATTCCAGGATTAGAAACTTCAAGAGAGCACATCTGAATTAAAAGAAAAATAAAGATCCCATCTTTAGAGAAAAATGTTTATTTAGAGAGGGATTTGTAGCATAAATGATATATAAATAGGTCAAGTGTTGACCATTTAATGAAATTAAAAGGGAAAACAGCTAAATTTAAATACTGCCCCTATTTTAAAATAGAAGGCGGCAAGGATTGAGTGAGGAAACTAATCCTGTAAGTTTTTAACTAGAGCTCCTGTTTCTAATTTTCTTATTGTCAGTGGTTGTCAGCTAAAATGTGCAAAGTAAAATTACTTCTAGGAAATGGAATACTGGCTTTGGATACTTCATCTGAGCTCTACTAGTGTTTTATAAAATTAGGATGTTTGATAGTGCGCAATATGCACAGTAAAGACGAATTCACCCACTTGAGCATGGCCTCCCTTTGTTTTTTAAATTTGCTGTATTTTTTCATTTTAACTGCAAATTCAAAGGTTAGACTGACTACATTCTTACAAGCAACCTAGCCCACCCAGTCCTGGTCAGAGGATTGATTCCTAGTCCACCCACCATCACAAGACACAACACAACACCCGTACACAAAATTTCTCATCAAGAGGCAGGCAGAGTGTGACAGAACCGGACAGCCTCTGGCAAAATCAAAAAAAAAAAAAAAAAAAAGGGAAATTCTAGAGTAGTAAAAAGATCGCCTTTCATTTAAGATGACAGAATAACAGAAGTGTCTATAAATAATAAATATCACATAGGTTCAGAGAACAGAAGACTAATAGATTTTCTTAAAGTTAAGCATACATATTATTTTAAATTGAAATTACAATTTAAAATTTATCTGGTCAAACTTTTCAATTCCTTCTGAAAGAACTACAGCCCACTAATGTGAAATCTGGCTAGAAGATGAAGAAATCACCTCCCTCTTCCTCCTTTTTAGAAGCATAAACAAACCTGTGTCTATCTTTCAGTGTCAAGAGAACAGTTACAGGACTTCCCCCTTAATTTAAGGACATATGACTAAAAAAAGTCAGAAGTTATTACAACTGTGATGACAAAAAATGCATTCATTTTCTATTTTTTAATCAAAGTGGCTGAAGAGAAAAAATAATGGAAAATATGGTACAGGCTGAACTGGTTAAAGAAACGTCAATTTAATATATTTGCTTGCAATATTCATTTATTAACATAACTAATTTAGCAAATCCTTATTATGATTCAGATAAAACAAAGATTAAGACTGTTTCTACCCTAGAAGAACTTACAAGATAGGGACAGACAAGTACAAAATAACAGGGGAAACTATTATAAGTAACGTATAAGAAGTCTGGAGAACGACAATGAATCAAAGAAAAGCCTTGCTTGTTGGAGGAAGGATCAAAGTTGGCATTTCAAGTAGTTTTGAAGAAGAGGTGGAATTCAACGATGGAGTAAGCTGTATTTGAAAACAGAAAAAAGATGTGGGAAGAGATTGAGAGAAGAGACAGCTGTATGCTTATCATGTGCTAAATGCTATGGTGTTTCAAACCTGAGCAAATGCAAATCTCACAAGTTTGAAGATGGAATAACTGGGTCAAAAAGATAAAGTAATGTGCCAAATATCACACACATGGCAGTGAAGCCAGAGATTCAAGAGATTCTGTCTGCTTCCAGAGCTCACAAAGTTGCTAACAATATGAGTGAAAGTAAAGCCAGCAAGTTCAGGCCTGTTCCATGAACTACAGTCTAGTCTGCCTGCCATGATTCAGTGTGGGGAATGGTGGGAATGCGCCTGGGAGGCAGGTCATGCCCCACAGCATGCAGGCTCTTAAATGTCATGCTTGTCACCATCACTTCAATAAATATACAGTGAACAGATACTCCCCAGAACTGTGCTTGGTGGGGCATAATTCCAATATAGCATGTTATCCACAATTACAGAAATGTGTGTTCAAATTTCAAAAGCACGGGGGATAGAGAGGGAGCACGATTAACCCTGTCACTAGTCAATGAAGGAGAAAAGTAGAAAATGTCAACAAAGGTATTCCAGAGATAGACCTTTGGCAGGTGTATCACTGGGCAATTCTTCTATCCAAGACAAAGCAAGAGCTGTACATCTAAATACACAAAAACATGCTTAACTCTGCTGGCATTTATGACTCTGAAGCCATTCTGCCCCTACACACAAATTACTATTTATTTCTATATCATGATTAAGACAAAGTGATTAAGGCAGCTGGGCTGACCATAGCCCAGGTTAACAGTATGGAAGCTGATGCATGGTTGTGTTCAACCACTGGGGCTCACATACGAGAAGTGTGGGTGCTGAGGGGGCCCATTTCTGGTATGCACAATTATTAAAAGTCTTTCTTTGCCATTCTAACCAAGATCTACTGCCCTTGACTAAAAAACAAGAAGCAAAACAACAAACAAAAAAATCAACCTGATAAGCTAAAGAGGACCTTTCATGGAAATTATGCAAGTGAAAAAAATTATGATTGTATATTTTCTGTAACTGGCATGTATGAGGGGAGGAACAAGAGGAGAAAATACTGTTAAACAAAACACACTTATAAGAACCTTGAATTTATATAGTGTTTACAATATACAGGGGTTTGCACAAACACTATCTTACATGAGCCTCAAAACAGCCTTGTGAACTATGAATTTCCTTATCTTTCTTAAAGGTAAGGAAACCAAGAATTAGGGTGTAGAATAAACACCTTGCAGTCACCAAGAAAATAGCAGCTCTGATACTCTTTTCCTGTGGACGTCAACAATATCAAATAAAGTACCACGAGGTCAGTGACACTACTTGGTTATTTTTTAGGAAAAACCTTAACAGAGAACTTAATCCAATAAAATACACAATTAATGCTTACATGTATCCTGTCATGAACACATACCAGTCTTCAATTTTTATGATACTTCTATAATAGAAAATAATCAGAGAAATATGAGGCATGTGAGGTAAAATCAAGAGTTCTGTTGAACATAGTTTGGCTATCTCTTAATGATTAATAACAAGGTTGATCTACTAAAAATTAAAGAACAGTGAAAGCAACATCCCTAAATACAAACAAAAGACTACCAGAAAAAGGTACCAAAAAAACACTACGTTCATCACTTGAGCTATGATATTTTCTTTTGCATTTTGGAGTGGTAGGCGAGACAGAATTTTAACAAAGAAAATAGGAATGAAATGTAGATACTAGGTATGTCTGTATCTGTATCGATACATTCGGCTTTATATACTAATACATTAAATCAATGATGTGGCAGGAAATAAATAGGAAACATATTTTACTAAGGAAGACACTTCAATCCCACTACCTTGAGCATCTAATATAGAAAAAATGGTGATTACCTGTGGGTAAACCCAGTGTAAAATATCTGTCCTGTCCAGGTTTGAACTGAATGATGCGATTACAGATGTATTTGGCTGCCCATTCACTAGCCAAGTCATAGTTATCAAGAATTACAAGCCTCATTGTGGTGATGCACAGCTTCCAGGACAAGAAGTTCAAACCTGAGAAAAGTCCATTGCAAAGCACTGTAAGTAATTTACAGTCAAACAGAAGTGTGATGCGCTGATGGCTTTAAGAAGGACATTACTTAAGAACCTCATGCATGTATAAAAATACAACCTGTGCTTTAAAAATAGTAATAATGGCTGTTTTCTTCTGAACAGACCTTGGGTTCTGGGCAGTGGGCTAGGTCATTTAAGCACATATATCAATATTTACAACAATCTTCTGAAGTAAACACCACATCTTGTTTTGGATGAGAAGAGGGACTCACACAATTTTCCTGAGTTCACACAGTTACTAAGTGACAAAGCCAAAATTTATATCAAGGCAAATTTACTATAAAGACAGCACACTGCACTGCCTCCATAAGGATACTATATAAAGCAACATAAACCAAACCAAAGGCAAACAAAGCAGTAGTCATTTATTGATTTCAAGTTAATGGTATTAATGATTACTCAGCAACTTTTGGGTTACTTAGTAAAATCCAGAACTCCCCCTATGAATGATGTAATAACTAAATCTCCCTTTGTTGAATAATGTTTTTATAAAATGATACCTGCACTTTTAAAAAATTTCAATCACTAGAGAAAGGTACAAAAAAAAAATCGACCCAAATCCTGACACCCAGAAATAATACTCATTACTATCAGTTATACATCATTCTAGGTATCTATCTAATGCACACGTATAAATAAGATATATAGAATAATTTCTAACAATGGGATCAAACTACACATGCTATTTTTAACAAAAAGCTTAACATTTAATTCTTTCTGCATTCAACAAAAGCAAAAGAAAATTAAAGAAACTGCTGATCTCTGGGGAAAATGAAAATTCTTCACACAAAGCAATTTCAGTTCTTAAAAGAATATTCTAAGGTTAAGAAAAAATGTTATAAAAATATTAAGAGAGCACAGTCACTTAAAAACTATATGATTCCATTTTAGACAATGAGGATTGACCTCCTACCAGGAAAGATGTGAAAATTGCATTTTTACATTTCCTCACATCCCCTGATTTCTGTATGACATATTATTTTTATATTGTCAAGATTTATAACATTTATACTGTGTTCTACAACCATAATTCCCAGATTTGAATTCTTAGTTTTATATTTAAATAGATCCGTCACCCAGACCAATCCTTTTACAAACAGTTTCAGCAGTCCTGAATTCTGTACCCACAAACCTTACATACAGCAGTAAGTCAACTTTTTACATTAATGGGAGTAGTAGGTCTTATCACAATGAATATATGTAATCTAAATATGTCCTTAAGAACATAACAATGTAGAATGCTGGCATAACAACAAAAACTTGCAATCACCATGATCTAAAATTCTGGCAGAGTAACGAGATACATAGCATTTACAGACAATAATTTACACAGTAAGTGATAAATTCAGTCCAACAAATGGACTTGGCCTCGATTTAAATTCATCAATAATCTAATGCCAGAAACAATTTCAAAGTTACACGAAAGAATCAGAAACATTTCCTGGCTGTTTTGGTCATAAAGACACATACTTATTTCTAACATTCAGCAAAATGACTATTGGTACAAATAAAAAAAAAAAATCCTGTAAGATGAGGAGGTGGAAGGGCCTTAGAGCGTTCCAAGTGTCTTCTGTGCTCTGGGCTTGCTGTTTCCTTCCTCAGTTCAACACACTTGTGATGGAGGGCCTATTAATTATCAAGCACTAAGGTCACACAAAAATGACTAAGATAAGGATCCTACTGTCAAAGGGCTTAGACTCATTTAATAGTCTCTGGTGTGGAACTTATTCTCATTTTTCAG
This sequence comes from Camelus dromedarius, assembly GCF_036321535.1. Lineage (NCBI taxonomy): Eukaryota > Metazoa > Chordata > Mammalia > Artiodactyla > Camelidae > Camelus > Camelus dromedarius. The sequence continues at coordinate 90,930,981 of NC_087436.1, read as the reverse complement.
ATATAGAAAACTGTAACTTAGAAGTTATAAAGCTATTAAACAAATGGAGGGTCTATCCGACTGAAAGACACATGCTTCAAAAGTGCCTTGTAAGTAACAATCAATTAGGATGCTTGTTAAAAAAGATTCCCAGGGCCCTTTCCCTGGACATGGTGTTTCAGCAGATCTGAAACGGGGTCCTGAGAATCTGCACTTTTACAAATGTAACAGGTGATTCTTACACTCAGGATACATTGGAAAAGAACCCCATGCAAGATGACTTCACTGCAGAGAGGTTCAAATAAGTCTCTCAGGCCAAGTACGGGCACGTTTTGTTTTCTTAAGCTTGTCGGTGAGCTTAGAGTTCACTTCCAAAAGTCCCAAATGAACACTTCACCCAGAATAAAGTAGAAAGTTTTTGTCACATTTGTCAGATTAAAAAAAAATGTGTTTTTTTCCTCCAGTTTTGGCAATCCTCAAAGATCCAAACTACTGTGGCCCTGAGCCATTCTCCAGCATCTTGACCCGACAGCACTAAAAAATGACACAGCACCACCGTTCCCTCATCTTCCTCTGGTGCTGATTCATTTTGGATGTGTATCCCCTGGAGACAGGGCTGCCGAACACAAATCTAGGAACTTTAAAGCTGGGTGGGGGCTTCTAGACGACTTGGGTTACACTAAGCTTTTTTAGAACCTGCACTAGAATCTGGAACCTAGACTTGCAGAGCCCCTGCTCCGAGCTTTTGCCCTACAGCACACTGCACCTGACCTGAAAAGATCGCTCAAGCCCCGACTAGGAAGGAGCCCTGCGAACCCGCCTCCACCGCCTGCCAGCTGCGCCCCATCACTCCGCAAACCGCAAGGCATGCAAACCAGGATGACCATCAGGAATTTTTAACAACAGAAGGCCGCGAAAGAGGAGAGGAAGGGAACCCCTCCCGGAGGCGCAGTTCCGAAGAGGACGACCAGCCAGGTTTGCGGGGGGCCAGGCTGGGGACATCAGGCCCCCGCCTCCAGGCTCCCGGACCCCGATCCGCCCGGCGACCCCATCCCGGCATAAAGCCCACCGTGGGGGCAACGACCAGCGGGTCTCCGCCCGACTCCCCTTCCTCGCCCATGCCCGTGGACTCACCGGCCGGCCCACTGGCTCTTCCCACGCTGGAACGGCGGGCGCAGCCCACACACGGCCACCGCGGAGCCACCCCAACCGGCGCTCGGAGCGCGAAGCTAAGGACCCGGATGTAAACCCCGGCGCGGCGGGGACGGCGGCGCGGCCCGCGAGTGCTGCGCATGCGCGCGCGCCGGGCTCGCTGCGGGTGAGGGCGCGGCGGTGCCCGCGGGTTCTGGGAGACAGGAAGCCTTTGCTGACGTGAGTCTCCAGTCGTGGACCATCGCCCCGGCACCGCTCTCTTCATCTCTCAGAGGTGGAATTGCGGTAGATTCTTTGGGTTTATAAGACTTAGAGTGTAGGACCGCGTTGCTTATATATAAGCATTACTTTAGTTGTTGCTTATAATAGCAGTATGAATTCATTCTCTCTCCGCCAGTCTACATTTATTGAACGTCTGCTTTGCAAGCACAAAGTCAGCTAAGCGCTTTTTTAAAATCAGTAAGCTCATCTGAGTTAAGTTTAACACGCAGAAAGGCAAACTGCCACGGGGAACCGTGGAGCTGCTCAGTAAGAGGGAAGACTAGAAGGAGATATTAATGAGATACAGACTTGCTCTGAGTAATTCTAGGAAAGGAGTAGAGGAAGCAGAATCAGCTTTGAACTGAGTATCGCAGATCTTTGTTCATGAGAGGGATGGAAGGAAGCAGGGTTGGGGAAGTTACTGCTAAGAAAGCAGCAGTCACTTAAAGGAAGAGTCCCATGGTCTCACCAGGTCCCATTAAAAACATTTACAGTCCTGTTAGGAACTACAATCCGACTACCAGCATGGGGTAACAGGCAGATTCAAGTTTCCTTGGACACTACAAAAATAAGATAAATGTGTAGTGCTATGTCTCCAAACTCCTTATCTAAAGTTCTGCACCTGGGCTGTAAATCCAACCTGCTTCTCTGGATCAAATAAACCCTTTGGGCTTAAAATTTTAGGCAAGAGAGAAATGTTCCATTCTCAGATATAACTTCAAACAGCAAAGTTTCTCACAGAGTGATAACTGGGGACAGTTTCTTAGCACTATAGCCTTGAGGTAGTTTTCAAAGGAAGTTTTTAACACCTCCCCAGTACTATAATTTATCATATAACAAAAATCTATTGTGTATTTACTGTGGTCAAAAAGACCTACAAATAATAATAAAAGAGTCTTGCAGGGACTATTATTGGAGCATAGAAGGATGTTTATGAAATATATTCTTTTTCAGTGGTTTTACTTCTTTATGTGTTTCTGATACTAGAAAAGTATGTTCCGTCCCCACTGTAAGTGCTGACAATGGTTAATTCTGCTTTGATTGCACTAAGTCATGTCCTGTCTTCCTTTTCTCTCAAGTTGGTGTTTCTCACCTCTTGCAATCCATGTGCTATGCTCTGTACACCAAGATTAAAGCAAGAAGTTACTTCCATCAGAAATATTTAATATTGAACAGAAGACTGTTTTTGACAAGGACAGGGACAAGTGTACTGAGTCATTCATTTGTCCATTCAATAAATATTTACCAGTTATGTGCCAGACAACAACGTGAGGAAAACAGACACACAGTCCTTGCTCCCAGTGAACTAAGAGTCTTGTGGAGATACAGACATTACCCAGTAAATCCTAATAAAGGAAAGTAGTCTCAGTCCTGAGACTGAGATACTCTACTATGTTTGGGGATACCTGAGCATAGAAAGCACCTGTGGCTTGTCCTCCAAGTAAAGCCCCAAGGAATGGCAAGACTAACAGAAAGTCCCCCTGAACCAAGGTTTTGGATGACAAATTTGGTAGAAAAGTTTTAACAGGCTGTCACCCAGGGAAGGGGACAGGTTTACGGTGGCATAGTACATTAGAGGTGGCTATGGAGTTGACAGGAAAATACACCTAATGACAGTCCTGGTCTACCGCAGGCCACAGAGAAGCTTCAGACAGCAGTCATTCTGTGTAATCTTGAGTAGCTGAAGTTAGCTGATAGAGAGCCTGAAAAAGTGTTCTGGTCAACGTGTATCATGCAAATGAAAGCCAGTGGACAAAAGATGTTTCAGCAGACACCAATGGGGATATATACTGAAGACCAAGACACACAGGAAGAGATACCAGTGCAGTGGAAGTCACAGAAGAGAAAATGACTCTAGAACGGATGCCTCCACTGATGTAGACACCAATAGTCTCCCCACCATAAATGCCAGCCTGGGTCAAAGGTGGGGAAAAGGAATACTCAGAAATGCCATAACTGACACTTGAAATGACTAAAAGAAACCACTAAAACAATGAAATGAACCTGAAAATAACTTTTAAGTTTCCCACTCTCATGAGAATAGGGCTTGAGGGAAAGATTTATGTAAAAGTTACATTAAAGCTGTATATTATATAGATATACTACAGAAAAATAAGAAATGGCACATTGGAATTTATGGCCTATAAAATTTTAAAAAACCTGGATGCTACAAAACGTTTCAGCAGGATATGCCATGATCAGATGTGTATGTGAAACAAAAATCACCCTGTATGCCTGTGAAGAGTCAATTCAAGTTGAGTCTGGAGTAGATCAGGGAAAACTGGATTTTGCCAGAAAATACAGAGGAGGACCCTGTAAGCCCAGGAATAGTTTGCACAAAGGTATGCAGGCAGGAAAGTAAAAGCCATAAGCATGGAATTCTGAATGACTCCCAGGCGGCTAAGAGTAGGGTATATTTCAAAAACTAGAGAAAGTTCATCTGGAAAGAGATGGAGATGACATGAAGTACCTTGCAGATGATGCGTAGAAGTTGGCCTTGATATTATGAGCAATGGGGAACCACCTGAGCTTTATGAACATAGTAAGAGACTAGCAGATTGTGTTTTAGGAAGAAGGAAGCAGAGTGGGTGGGGACTGTATTATAGCCACAAAAGTCGAGACACAGAAATACTCTAGGTTCATTTTGTATTTTCCTGAACCAGCTCTAGTACTAGGCATTTTACTAATGGCTGATAGTGTTTTTGTTTTACTTTGTTTTGTTTTATCAAGAATGTTAGGTTTGACTCCCTGCATCTATTGAAACGATGGTATGGTTTTTCATTTTGGTCTGTTGTTGAATTACAGTGATTGATTTTCAAATGTGAAATATACCTTGCATTGCTGAGATAAACCTGACCCAAGCATGGTTTTCCTTGGTCATGGTCATCACCTTTCAGTCAGAAGCAACCAAAGATTTGCCTGCAAAGTTTTTGACAAATGCCTCTCTCCCCCTGGGTACGGCTTTAGCACTAGGCGAGAGTTCAGAGCTGGACAAAGTAAAACAAGCCTTGAAGTGACTTCTTCAAAGATTCTTCTCTCTTAAACAGAGAGGCTAAGTAATAATGGGCTGTTCTTTGGGAATGGGGGTGTGGAAATGGTCCAGCCCAGTTTTTCCTCCCTATAGTACTGGGAATGTAGGATTTTTGTTTGTTTGTGTTTTGTTTTGTTTTTGTTTTTGTCAAGGCTGCCATTGATCCAGGAGCAGGGAATGAAACGAGGGTCAGTTAAAACACACAAAACTGTTACTGACAGCCAGCAACTTAATGAAAAGCCCTCCCTCTGTTGCTGCAAGTCTGTCATTAGTCTCCAGAGTTCTCAGAAAGTTGATTTTGATGGTTTGTCAATTTTCTTTCTGTTTTGATGGAGGGGCAGATTTTTGCATATCCTCACCCTACCATTTTTGCTGGTGTCTTCAGTTGATTACTTTTTGAGCGAGCCTTGATAGTTAGTCTTTCAAGAAATATAAATTTTCTGTTGCCAAAATTATTGGCATAGCATTGTTTATAATATTCCCTTGTTATCTATGCAATCTGTAATGATTTCACTTCTCTTATTTCTGATATTAGTGAACTGTTATCTTCATTTGTTTTCTCCCTAATCACTGTGGTAAGATGGTTATTAATTTAATTGACCTTTTCAAAGAACCAGATTTTGGACTGATTGGATTTTGCACTGCTTTCTGTTTTCCATTGAATTGATTTCTACTCTGATCTTTATTGTTTCCGAAATTCTGCTTACTTCAGGTTGAATTTTCACCTATTTTTCTGATTTCTTTAGGTGGAAGCTGAGATCATTGTTTTGCAACCTTTGTTATTTTCTCATGTAGACGTGTAGTGCTTTCTGTTTTCCCTCTTAGAGTTAATGGCATCTCTCAAATTTTTGTGTCTTATCTTTTTTCATTCAGCAGAAAATTCTTTCTAATATCTTTTCTGATTTCTTTTTGACCCATAAGTTATTTAGAAATGTATTCTTAGTTTCCAGATATTTGGGTGTTTTCCAGATAGCTTTCTGTTTTTTATTTCTACTTTACTTCATTTTTGTTCAAAGAATATCCTTTGTATGATTTGATTCTTTTTAATTATAGTAACACTTGTTTGTAGCCCAGAATATGGTATATATTCATGTCCACTTGAAAAAAAGTGTGAATTCCATTTTGGGGATGGATTGTTCTATTAGATAAAGTTGGCAGTGTTCAAGTCTCTTATATCTTTATTGATTTTATATCACTTATTTTTATCAATTAATGAGAGAGTAATGTTGATATTGCAGATAATTACTGTAGATTTATGTATTTTTATTGCCATTTTATCAGTGTTTGTTTCATGTCTTCTGATGCCCTGTTATTAGGTACAAAAACATTTAGGTTGGTTATGCAGTTTTGATAAATTGATCACTTTATCATCATGAAAGGATCTCCTTTACCTGTAATAATATCTTTGCTCTTCAGTCTTTCTTGTCTGATGTTAATATCACCAATCCAACTTGCTTTTGATTAGTGTTTAAACAGAATATAGTTTCCATTCTTTTACTTTTAAACTATTCATGTATTTATGTTTAAAGTTTTTTTAAAAGAAAACAGATTTACTGAAGTAGGATTGATATTCAAAAACTGCACGTATTTAATGTGTACAAGTTGATGAATTTGGGCATATGCACGCACCTGTGAAACCATCATCACAATCAAGGAAATAAACATACCCGTCACCTCCACAAGTTTCCATATGTTCCCTCCCCTGCCTTTTTTTGCACAGTAAAAACAATTAATATGGGATCTACCCTCTTAACAAAATTTTTAACTGCAATTTTAAGTATAGTATTTAAATTTTAAGTACAGTATTGTTAACATAATAGGTGCTATATTATATAGCAAATCTCTAGAACTTATTTATCTTACGTAACTGAAAATTTATACACATTGAACAACCAATTTCCTTTTTCCCCTGTCTGCAGCCTCTGGCAATCAGCACACTAGTCTCTGCTTCTGTGAGTCTGGCTATTTTAGATACCTCGTATAAGTAGAATGACGTATTACTTGTCCTTCTGTGACTGGCTTGATCTCGTTTAGCATAATGTGCTCCGGGTTCATCCATGTTGCCATATTTGACAGAATCTCCTTCATTTTAAGGCTCAGTGATATTTCACTGTATGTATATAGCACATGTTATTTTTTATCCATTCATCTGTTGATAGACACTTGGAATGTTTCCATATTTTGGGTGTTGTGAATAGTGATGCAGTGAATATGGGATGCAAATATCCCTTTGAGATCCTGATTCTAGTTCTTTTGGATATATACCCAGAAGTGAGATTGCTGGATCATATAGTAGTTCTATTTTAATTTTTTGAGTTCTCTCCATACTGTTTTCCACAGTGGCCGCACCGTTTTACATTCACACCAGCAGTGCCCACGGGTTCCGATTTCTCCACATTCACACTAACACTTGTTATCTTTTTTTGTTTGTTTGTTTGTTTTTGACAATAATCATCCTAAGTAGTGTGACAAGATTGTGGTTTTGATATGCATTTCCCTCATGATTAGTGATGTTGAGCACTTTTTCATGTTGGTCATTTTTATGCTTTCTTTGGAGAAATGTCTATTCAAATCCTTTGCCCATTATTTAATTGAGTTATTTGTTATTTTGCTATTGAGTCGTAGGAGATCCTTATAATTTTGGATATTATCCCCTTACCAGATACATGGTCTGCAAATATTGCCCCTCATTGATTACTTCCTTTCCTGTATAGAAGGTTTTTTTGTTTGATGTAATCTTGCTAGTTTATTTTTGCTTTTGCTGCCTGTGCTTTTGGTGCTGTAGTTAAAAAATCATTGCAAACCAATGTAAAGAAGCTTTTCCCCTTTGTTTCCTTCTGGGAGTTTTACAATATCAGGTCTCATGTTTAAGTCTTCAGTTTATTTTGAGTTGACTTTTGTGTCCAGTTTCATTATCTTGCATGTGATATCCAGCCTTCTCAGTACCATTTACTAAGGAGACTGTTCTTTCTCCATTGTGCATTCTTGGCTCCTTTGTCAGAGATCAGTTGACTGCTTATGCGTGGTTTATTTCTGGGCTCTCTATTCTGTTCCATTGGCCCATACATCTATCTTTATGCCATTTCCATAATGTTTTAATTACTATAGTTTTGTATTATGTTTTGAAAATAGAAATGTAATGCCTCCAGCTTTGTTGTTCTTTCTCAGGAGTGTTTTGGCTGTTTGGAGTCTTTCTGATTTGATATGAATTTTAGGATTTTTTTCCTATTTCTGTGAAAAACACCATTGGGATATTGTTGGGGATAGCATTGAATCTGTAGATTGCTTTCAATAGTATGGACATTTTAACAATACTAAGTCTTCCAGTCCATTAACATGGGATGTCTTTCCATTTATTTGTGTCTTCTTTCTTTCATCACTTTTTTGTAGTTTTCCATGTATAAGTCTTTCATCTGCTTGGTTAAGTTTATTCCTAAGTATTTTATTCTTTTTGGTACTCTTGTGAATGGGATTGTTTTCTTAATTTCCCTATTTAGATAGTTTTTGTTACTGTAGACAATGCAGCTGATTTTTTAAATGTTGATTTTATATCTGGCAACTTTACTGAATTCATTTATTCTAATAGTTTGTTTGGGGTTTTTTTGGTAGAGTCTTTAGAGTTTCCTGCATATAGAATCAGGTCATCTGGCCAGCAGATAATTTTCTTATTTTTTCATATTTTACTTTTTAATTTTTCTTGCTCAGTTACTCTCACTAGGACTTCTAGTAATATGTTTAGAAGTGGCAAGAGTAGGCATCTTTGCCTTGTTAATGATCTTAGGAGAAAAGCTTTCAGTTTTTCACCTTTGAATATGATATTAGCTTTGAGTTTTTATAAGTGAACTTTATTATATTGAGGTAAATTTCTTCTATGCTTTGTTTGTTAAGCTATGTTTATCATGAAAGGGTGTTGAATTTTGTTAAATAACTTTTCTGTGTTGCAGCAATAATCATATGATTTTAATCCTTTATTCTGTTAATGTAGTATGTTACATTAATTGATTGGCTTATTTTGTACCATCTCAGGGATAAATCCCACCTGGTCATGACATATAATTTTTAAAATATGCTGTTTAATTCAGTTTGCTAGTATTTTGTTTAGGATTTTTGCATCTAGTTCATCAGAGATATTGGCCTGTAGTTTTCCATTTTCCCTTTTGTTTATTTTGAAGTGCTCTAATCATTATTATTTCCTTTCTTCTCCTAACTTTGGGCTTGGTATAGTCTTCTTTTTCTAGTTCTTTGAGGTGTAAAGTTAGATTGTTTGTTTGAGATCTTTTTTTATTTTCTAACGTAGGCATTTATTGCTACATTATTATTATTATTATTATCATCATTATTATTATTATTCCTTCTTAGAACTACTTTTGTTGCATCCTGTAAGTTTTGATATGTTGTGTTTTCATTTTCATTTTCTTCAAGATATTTTCTGATTTCTCTTTATTTCTTATTTGACCTGTTCGTTATTCAGGAGAGTAGTATTTGATTTCCACATATTTGTGAATTTTCCTTCTGTTGTGATTTCTAGTTTCATTCTATTGTGGTGAGAAAAGACATTTGATATAATTTCAGTCTTCTTAAAGTTCTTAAGACATGTTTTGTGACGTAATGAAATACAGGGTAGTTTCCATCTCATGCAGTATAGTTTTCATCTCTAAAAATTTAATTGGAGTTTTAGATTTATTTTTGTCCATGTCTCTACTTAACATCTTCATTCTTTCCTTTGGTTTCTTGAACATATGGAATATAGTTAAAGTAACTTTTTAATGTCCTTGTCTACTAAGCTTATTATTTATGTTATTTCAGATTCTCTTTTGATTGATCGATTTTTCTCCTCATTATGGTCATATTTTCCTGCTTATTTGCATTTCTGGTAAGTTGTCATTTCATTTTCACATCATGAATTTTGCTAGATATTATTATTTTCTAAAACTATCCTTGAGATTTGTTATGGGACATGGCAAAGCTACTTAGAAAAAGTTTCTCTCTTTGGATCTTGCTTTTAAGTTTTTTAAGGGAGGAGTAGAGTAGGGATTTTTCTAGTGAATTTTCCCTCCTACTAAAGCAAGAACCTTCTTAGTGGTATTATAGCCTTACCTCATGAATTATATTTTTCTCTTCTAGTTGTGGGAACAGGAACTATGTCTGTCTCTGTGAGTGCCTCAGACACTGTTCCCTCTGATCCTTTCAGGTGGTTCTCTCAGCATCAGGTCAGTTTCTTACCTGTTGTGCAGATCAATACTCAGCTGAATACTCCAGGGGTACACGCTTCAGGTCCTTAGCGTTCTCTCTCTGTGCCTCTAGCTTCTCTGTGATGCTCTGCCTTGCAAACTCTAGCTACCATGTCTTCCCTGGGTGCCTACCCCTCAGCACAGGAAGACCGTGGGTCTCTGCCTCTGTTTCCTTTCCCTGCACTGCAGTGTGGAGCCGTTCTCCGGGCTGGGACAATGGTAGAGCTCACGTTCTTGTTCTCCATCTCTCAGGGATACATGTCCTTCACTGTCTGATGTCTTGTGTCTTGAGAGCCTTTGTTTCAAGTATTTTACCCAGGTTTTTAGTTGTCAAAAAGGTGAATCAGAGCCCTCTGACTCCATCTCAGCTGGACTGAAAGAATGGTCGGATCCTTGAAACACAATGTAATGAACTCTTATTACCCAAATTCCATTTAATTCTGAAAAGTGAGTTGCTGTGGCTAGTGAAAAAGCAGCACGTTTTCTTCTGCCAGTTATTACAACCTGTTTGCTTCCTATAAAAGTGACTATTAAACCTTCAGAGACTCCTTCATTATAGTCATTATCAAGAATTACTTATAGCCATATCAAGCATAAAACCTGATAGAAAAAAAAAATTATGCTCATGGAATCCAGTTCAAATTTCTCAGAAGATAAAAAGATTTTATTTGGAAATCTTATATAAATTAAAATTTATTATCTTTTAAAATACTTTATCAGTTTTCTTATCTGAGTTATGTAATATAAACAAATTAATAAAACTTTCCACTAGCCTGCCACAGATGCCCTCAAAACTCCTTTAGTTCACCTCAGTGTGCTGTGCATATATGATCTTTCTCTGTGTCCCAGTACATGAAGACATCTGTGAGCCCTCACATGGACAGTGAGTCTAAATCTTGAAAGACCTTTTGCTTTAAGTAGCAACTGCAGCGATGGGGATGGGCTTGCGTGAGCTCATGACTGCTGGTTGGGGGCACCCAGAAAATTCGCGTGTGTATATATATGTGTGTTTTAGTGTTTCTTGTTCAGGGTGTGTAATAAAAGCAAAAAGTAAGTCAAATTTGATTCAGAAAGGAGCTAATTTTGTAGTCATCATTACGTTACTAGGCATCTTGTGGAATATTGATTGTAAAAATGATTTCCATTCTCTGTCTCTCCTCAGATCCACACTCTGTCTAATACAACTGGGCTTTGCAGTGGCTCATTTTCCACCTCTATTGTAGGAATTGCTAACTAATACACATCTGTTGTGTTGTGATCAGATGGAGAAAGAATTTGATCATATGTGGATCCCTCCACACTCAGACATGATGAGAAAGCTCCCACACGTGTTGGATGTATCTGCTGAGGTGGGCTGCTTGACTCCCAGGCGAAAGTGTCGCCTGACCTTTTGTTTGCATCATGTAGGAGTGAATATCTGCCAGATCAGATACTTTGGCTCACGACTCAGGCCTCCATGGGCAAGGCAGGCCATGAAGGCTGCCTTGAAATTTGATAAGCTTTCATTCATAATTTTAGCCGGATATTTGACTCTACAAAAAGACAGGGCAAAAGCATTTTTAGGACAAATTGGAAAATGCTCATATCATCCATTTTTTAAAGGAAATATATAATACACAGTCTGAGAGTACAAATGGGGGGGTAGATTTTTAATGTAAGTGGAATTTTGAGTCCGTCCATTTGGTTGTAAGGAGAGACTGGGAAAATTGACTTAAAGTCACGTTGCATAGCAGACTCATTGTTTTAAATAAGATTTTACGTTTGTTTGGGGTTGTTTGGGCTTTGATATACTTGGAAGAGGGGTTAGAGTCACCATTCATAGGACTGACCTTAACTAGAGGTCCCCCAACCCCCAAACACTGAAGTAGAATAAGAATACTCTTACATTAAGAGTAGAAGGGATCGGGCAATTGATTAAATGAGAAATACCCAGTGGCCTTCACACTTAAGAATGAGGGGACAGTCTCCTGATACGGAGATACGATGATTTAATTGTTAAGGGTGAAACAACAGTCTTTGTGTAAAAGCTAGAATGGCTATTGATAAATGTTTCGTTGAAATCAAATTCTCCCACATTTGCCTACCATGGTTTACATCTTAGCATATTTGCTTTTTATTACAGGAAGTTTCATTCTGGACCGTATGATTTGTCATCTGTCTGCAGCCATCACAATTGAGTAACTCTTCCTTTAAATTAAAACAGGAACACTTCTTTCTGAAAGCCACAAGAGCCAGGCAGTAAAATCTGAGGAATTTATGTCAGCTCTGAGATTTTCAGAAGATTTCTTTAGATAAGAATCATAAAAATGCAGATGTTAAGAATATATAATAAGATTTAGGGAATTTCAATTTTAATAACATAGACTAAAGCATTGTCCCTTGTCTATAATTTAATAAGGAAAATTTCCTTGGAATCATAAACGATGAAATTATAGCCTCGGAGGCTTCTCAATGACAACTAGTGCTAAGATTAAATAAGAGCTTTAGAATTAAACATCACAGTGTCATTGTATTGAGGATTATGTCTTTGTAAATAATAGCTATAAAACTAAACCAGTGTGTTATGAAATTTTTACCACTAGAAGTTAAGGGGAAAAGTTTAGGGGCAAACTGAATCAATAATTTAAGATTATAGACTAAAAAAATAGTGGCATTATTTTTTTAAACAGATAAAGCTGTTTGTACCATTTAATGAAATGCTTAATCTTTATACAGAGATTTTTTTCAAATGGAATGAAAACTTCTGCAATAATTAGAGTCCTAAATAATCTCGATGAGGATAGGGACCTCGTAGGTCTTGTCCACAGCTTGGGGACTCAGCACCCAGCCCCTGGCACCTTGTGGGTGTTCTTTGTATTTCAATTAGAAGTCAGAGCTGCTATGCTACACTTATACACAAGAGGGCATGATTGAGCCTGATGTAAGGCAGGCTGTGCTGATTATCCTAGAAACTGGGTTTTGTTTTTTCCAATTTTTTTTGTTTGTTTGTTTTGGTTTGGTTTTTTTGTGATTGAAGTATAGTTGCTTTATAATGTTGTGTTAATTTCTGGTGTACAGCTTGGTGATTCAGTGTATATATATATTCCTTTTCATATTCTTTTCCATTATAGGCTGTTAACAAGATATTGAATATAGTTTCCTCTGCTATACAGTAGGGCCTTGTTATTTATCTATTTTGTATGTTGTAGTTTGTATCTGCAATTCCCAAACTCCCCATTCATCCCTCCACCATCCCTCTCCCCTCCCTGCCCCCGTAACCATAAGTTTGTTTTCTCTGTAAGTCTGTTTCTGTTTTGTAAGTAAGTTTGTATGTGGAATCCGGTTGTTCTTTATGGCTAGCAGGTCACTCTGGCTGACCTTCTATAGCATAGCAGTGACATATAATGAGGACTATTCAAAAGCTGAAGTTCACTGAAATTTAAATTTACTACAATATAAAACTTAGCATCCACTTTAAATTTATAATATTTAAAAGATTCACCCAGAGAATGGAAAAAGAAAAACACAGAATAGAGTGATATAAAATTTTAGAATTTCTTTTTTAAATAGCAACTCTTCCATGCAGACTGGGACTCTGTCTCAAATCACTGCCATAGGAATTGTGCTTTTATTTGGATTGCATAGTCCTTACATTTCATTTTTTCCCCTTCTTGTGAGTAGTGAACTGAAGCAAATTAGTGTATGAAAATTAACGTCGATAAAGAAAATGTATTCTTCAGCACATAAAATAGTGATGATAGGCAAGGGGTGGGATTGGAGGAGTGGCCCCCAGTGTTTTGCATGTTGGGGAGATGGAGGGAGCACTCTTGACCATCCTAGACTCTTGGTAGGTGGCTGTGCTCGTTCTATAAAGGTCCAAGGCACAGACGCTTTCTGACGATTGTACATTACAATTGCACAGCCATTATAGATGGTTCTTACTCACCTGTCTTCCAGCTCTCTCCCCATGGCCTCGCATTGCCTTTATTAAAAAATAAAGAGCCCAACAAATAGCCAAAAAAATTCGCTTGTCCATAACGAATTCCCCATATGTTTTTCTTCTTAGCAGTGGTCACCATGCTGTATTTGTTGCCAAAACTGATAGGCATTCTTCATCTTCGTATTTGATCTCTGGGAAGCATTTAATACCAATGGCCTCTCTTCCATCTTAAAATACTGCTCTCTCCTGCTTTCTTTATTACTTCCGTGGACTTTCCTTTTCAGTCTGTCAAATGGGCTTTTCCGTCCAAGATTCCCTCTTTGGCCCTCTCCTCTAAATACACAGTGTCTGGACACACACTCTTGCTCTGTGACTTCAGTTATATTGTTCCAAACTTATAACTTTAGCTTGACTCTCCATCTTGAACTCTAGACCCCTGTGAAACTGAGCTCTGGGCTTTCCAACTAGAAATTCAGACGTGTTCAAAGAGATCTCATCACTCCCTACCCCAAGCCTGCTCCTCTCACATTGCTTAGTCCGTGAATGCAGTGCCATTGGGACAGTAGTCCAGGCCAGGTGTCTAAGTTCTTCTTTCTCCGTCTTCGCATCTAATTAGGTACTCTGGGAGATGCTTCTGGTTATCCCTCCAACGGCCAATTCCAACCTTTTCCTCACCGCTATAGAGGAAGACAGGGCCAGATTTCGATTTCTCTCAACTTTCCTTGCCCTCAAGATGTGGGCATTTGTCCCAATCTGATTCATGGGATCTAAAGGGAAACCTGCTTAAAGTCTTCTGGAAAAAAATCTTCCTCTCTGATTAAAAAAAAAGAGATGCCTGTACAATGGATATCTCTCCTTCTTTCCTGTTGTGGACATTGCAGTTTGAGGATCCGATGCTCAAGGCTGCTGCCTGAGCCCATGAAAAGGAGAACCTCTGGTGGAGGAGTCGGCACAGTGTTCTGACAGGGACGTGGCAACCGTGTCTGTCTCCTGTCTTCGTGTATAAGAAAGTGACATCCAGCGCTTCCCTTACTTAAAGTTGAAATTAATCTAGCTTAATGTTGTAAAGATACAAGTTGAAGGACAATTGATTTTAGCTCCTAAATATCTCTTAAATCCTCCTTTTTCTTTCATCCCCCCCCCCCCCCCCCCCGGTTAATACCACCGCGTGGTCCTTCTTCATTTCTTGTATGGGTTGCTGCACCAACAGCCTGACCAGCGTGTCTTCTTCCACCCCTGTTTCTTCTTCTCCAGCCCAGCTGTCCCTCTGATATCAGAGGCATTTTCAGTTCAGACTTCACGTCAGATCCAGCCTCTGCCCTTGTGACAGAAGTTTCAGTGGGTCCCCTGAAGTGGTGGTTGTAGTTAAGGGGTCAGCTGTTCCTAAGCAGCAGCTCCTACCACAGCTGCTAGTGCCAGCCTGACTCCCCTCCGCCCCAGAGGAGGGGCTGGTGAGCTGAACCACAATGAGCTTAAGTGCATCTGGACATTTTGTTACTCATGGGACATCAGGCAGCATGGACTCCCTCCTTTCTCTCCCCTTGTCTCACGGGGGTGATGCAGAGTGGATCCTGGTGGACACTGGACACACAGTGGGTTTAGGTACCAGCTGAGCTTAGGAACCCAGTGTTATAAGGGGGTTGCAAGCTGCAAGCACGTCTGTCTGTGCTTTGCTCCCAAGGGAAACATTTCCTGAAGCATCTTCATCAGGAGACACATTTGTCCTTCAGCCTGGAGAGAGACACTCTCTCTCTCTCAACTGGAGAATGTTTGTTGTGTAAACACCCTTGACAAGATAACCTGAGACATGCAGAAATGCAATGGAGAATTGCTCCCACCAATGAGGAACTGAGTTTGAGAATCAGACAGATCTGAAATTAAGTTTGTATGTAAATTTATATTAAATCAGAAGGCTTCTAGGTTTATGTCTCTAGCCCAGAGTCTTCCCCCTAAATTCCAGCCTGGTATCTCCAGTTTCCTTCTTGACAAGTTCACTTTGTGATATTCATGTCTAATAAGAACATCAAACTTACCATATTTAAATCTAAACTCTTGGTATTTACCACCAAACCTCTTCCTCCCAAAGATTAATGGTGATCTAGCTTTCTGGTTGCTCAGTCTTCAAATCTTCCTGTCAGTTTTGACTCCTCTCTTTCTTTTACACCCCATATACAATCCATCTGCAAATCCCGTTGGCCCAACTTTCAAACATATTGAGAATCTGACAACTTGTCACCCTTCTGCTGTTACCTCCCTTGTACAAAGTGCTCCCTTCTGTTGTCAGGATTATTGAAGACATGTTCTAACCAGTCTTCCTGCTTCCTCTCTTCAGATTGTTCTCAGGATGGCAGCCAAAGCGATCCTGTTAAAACATGTCCTTCTAGGATCAAAACCCCACTTTCTTATCAGGAGCAAATTCCAAAGACAGGACTCTGAACTCAGAGGTCCTGAACGCTCTGCCCCTTCCCCCATTACCATCCAGATTTCATCTGCTCCTGCTCTTCTCTCTCCACTCAGCTTCACCCACACCAACCTCCCATCATCTCAGGACCCTTCTGCCCACTGGTTGTTCTCTCTTGAATGCTTTCCCTTTAGATATCTGCTCGCCCGCCTCCCTCACTCCCTTTAAGCAGTTACTCAAACGTTACCTGTTCTCATGCATTCTCTGCCTACTTGACAGGTACGCTTCGATGTCTAACAAGCATATCAAACTGTATGAGGACTTCCCTGAATGTCCTATGTGAAATTTCAGTCTCCACCCCCTTCTGTTTCCCTTCCATGTTTCATTTATTTTAGTGGGTAGTTATCACTATCTACCATGCTGTGTGTGGATGGGTGTATATATAAACCATATTTAATTTTGATTTTGTTTACTTTCTGCCACCCTCTCTAGAATATAATTGTCTTGAAGGTAGGTATTTGTATCTGTTGTCTTCACTGCTGTCATCTTAGTGTCTGGAACACGCCTCACACAGAGTAGGTGCTCAGTAATTAGTTGTTAAATGAATGAGCTTGGGCTTTATCCCTTCTTTTTCTCAGGCTTTGGAAAAGTTAATTAATTAAGCCTGATATTTCTTATCAGCAGAAAGGGAAAAACAACAGCACTGCCTCACCGGATTATTGTGAGGGTTAAAAAATATAATGTGTGTAAAACACTTAGCATGCATAGTGCCTGGCACACAGTAGGCACTCTGGTTCCCTAGGGATGGAGGGACCTCACCATCCCCCTTCCAGTTTGTACTGGCCATGAATCCTCATAGCATTCTGTGTCTTACAGCGTGTGTTAATTGTTGATGTTATTGTCCAATTCTTGGTTGTCTGCCTAGCTTGGTGTTTGATTTACAGTAGGAACTGAAAGGAAAGAAGTAATTAGGTAGGTTACCATTTATGCCAAATATATTATCTAATTTGATCCTTAGAACTAACCCAAGTAGGGAGTAGGCTGGTAAAAAAAAATACTGAGCTTTAGAGGGATTCACAACATTGCCAAATCTTACATGGTGATGATTTTTGTTGTTGAAATAAAAGTCTCACATGTTCTAAATGATACTGAAATGAAAGCATCTTTGAAACGGAAGCAATCTATCTACTCATGAACATTAACTTGAGTTCTCCAACTTCCAACTGTGGTAGACCTTCACAAGCATTTAAACACACTTTTACTGCCTTGGTGAGGTTGTGTTGGAAGTGAGATGTAGCCTTTATTCTCTTCATTCTCTTGTGCATCACTTACATTCCTGTTATTGGTAGATCAGACTAACAATGCCTAATATTAAGTTCTTCGTTCTTAAGGAGGAGATCAGGTCACAACACAAACAATGTTTGTCTTCTCAAAAATAAAATATCTCATTATTATGTGCTATTTGAGGGTTTAAAAATATATTTTGCTTCTAAATTAGTGTCTGAATGACATTAATTAAAATAGCTGTGTAATCATGATGTAAATATCGTTCCTTGGTAATGTCTTTCCTAGTAATTGTTTTGACAAAGCAATTTATAGAAAACATCACTATCTTATCAATTTATAATTATCATCTTACAAATAAAGCAAGTTTGGGAGTGCTGACAGGTGATTGAAATAGGAAAGATAGTTGATAAGAAAAGGAGCAGTTTCTGAGTATCTGGGGAAAGTTGGAACGATTTTTTGTTGGTGTGTTAGTTTCCTATTGCTGCTGTAAAAATCACCACAAACTTAATAGCTTAAAACAATACAAGTTTACCAACAGTTCTGGAAGTCAGAAGTCTGTAGTGGGTCTCATTGGGCTAAAATTAAGGTGTTGGCAGGGCAGCATTTCTTCCTGGAGTTTCCAAGAAAGAATCCACTTTCTTACCTTTTCCAGCTTGGAGAGGTTTCCTGGATTGCTTGGCCCCTGATCCTCTTTAATCTTCAAAGCCAGCACAGTCTTTCCCATGACGCCATCTCTCTGGTTCTGACTCTACGACTTCCCTCTTCCACATTTAAGGAATCATTATGATTAATTACACTGAGCCCAGCTAGATAATCCTGAGTGATTTCCTGATTGTCACTTCAGCTGATTAGCAACCTTAATTCCACCTGCAGCTGTAATGCCCCCTCGCTACGTGATGTAATGTGTTCACAGGTCCTGGGGATTAGGAGATGGACGTCTTATTCTGCCTGCCATGGGGGGCAAAGCAAAGATAGAGGCCTAAAATGGTACAGGCCTGCACCGCAGAGTTACAGTTGTTTGTTTAGGTAAGGAGTTAAGGGGAGAATACACACTGCAATTTAATACTTACGCATGTCTCAGTTTGCTGTTTAAGAAGTTCTGATCCTTTTGGGAAGGTCTGATCATGCTTTGTGATCCAGATTGAATCCATCACTGGCAATTACATTCTGTAACAGTACTTATTTTTCTACTGGCTTGCCACTTCTGTCCTTTTTTTAGCAAATGATTTTGCAGTTATCAAAGATACATGCCAAGTGATTAGATATGGGCTGTCTCATACTCAGTTATCCCTTTATGGTTACCTTCTGGAAGACAGAGAGCAACTTTATTCATCAGACTTATTTTAACTCATGTAGATTGTTACCCACCACCAAGGGAAAGGGGTTGCATTTGGAACAGCAGGAGATGCAAAAATAAGTAAGCGGTAGTTTTCAAACATTTTAAACATTTACAGAACTTTTTCTTCAGATGATCTATTCCATGGAACTCTGTGGACCATTATTTGAAGCAGGTAGAAACTGAACTGTTTTGTTGGCAGAGGGAAAGCTCTAACCTCACTCCTTACTTCCTACTCTTGGCAAATCCATCTTGAAAAAGAGTAAATGCATGTGTCCTCCTGAAAGGCACCAGGAAGTTGAAGATGAAACAAAGAATAAGTCTGATTTTGTATTAAAAAAGTTTTCCCCAGTTTTATTGAGATAAAATTGACATATAGCATTGTGTAAGCTTAAGGTGTACAATGTAATGACTAGATATATGTATATCTTACAAAATGATTACCACAATAAGGTTAGTTAACACATCTATCACCCCACATAGTTAACATTTTCTGTGTGTGGTGAGAACTTATAAAATCTCTCTTAGTAACTTTCAAATATACAGTACAGTGTTGTTAACTGTAGTCACCATAGTGTACATCACATCCCCAGAACTTATGTTATAACTAGAATTTTGTACTCTTTGACCACCTTCACCTTTCCCTCCCACCTCCCACCCACTGCTCCTGGCAACAAATAAAAACTTTAGTAGAAGGCACAGTGTCTAGGGTAGACAAGAGTGAGGCCAGTGAGGAGTGGAGATTCAGGAAACAGAAAAATCATAATAAGCTGCTGGGCTCTGTTGTTATTGGAGTCATGACAGGAAGGACAAATAAGGTTTTGGAAGAGTCACAATAATAGGAAGCAGTGCAGATGGAGAGTAAAGCGGTGAGTGAGGGCAAAGAAACAAAGGCAGGCAGGGTATATTTGTGGACGGCGCAGAGTTCACCTGGCCACCAGCACTGGCTAAATTTAAGAGAAGGTTGAGAACTACGAGTCAATGCATGACATGGGGAAGGTTGGGGAGAAGCCTTAAACATCAGAGTCAAAACAAATGAGTTTATTTTGTTTGCTCAAGGGAAACTTACACTGAATATAGGAGCCAGGAATTTGAAGCAGCTTGGATTTAAAAAGTGAGCCTCATTTATAAAACCTGTCGTTGAGATTGGGTTTTATAAATGAGCTAAGCACAGAAGGCATGTTGACGAACCGTGACAACTACTTTGACTTTTGGTTGCCCTAGGTTGTGACGATGCCCCTCCGTCCTATCCACTGACCCCGAAGACTTCCTCTCTTACAGTCCTCTCTGCTCTTTTCTGTAATAGTGCACATGAAAATTTCCTTAACTTGGTTTAAACATAGAGCTCAGTGAATAGGATGCCTGTTTATACTGCATCCTCAACGATGGCTTCGTTGTGGTGAATTCCCACAAGAAGATTGACTTGACACATGTGAATGGGACTTCGTATGACTTTAGACCTCAAAGGAAATCTTGGCTTATTTTCACAATACTGTCAGTGTTTGTTATTAAATTTCAGTAGATCCCACTGTCAGATCATACAATGTATAGTTTTTCAGTAGCAGTTGTTTCTTTTAATTGAATCTGAAGTTGAATATTCTACCCCATTCTTTCAGTTGTTATTGTTGTGTTATTTGTATACATTTCTCATTCACGCCACTGGGGGAGAAACACGCACGGGAACTTGTATTCACTTTCAAGGGAAAACCAGTGAGGGGCTCCATCTCTGTAAATGGTACCATCATCCACTCAGTTTCTTAGGCAGGAAACCAGGGAGTCATCACCAATGTTTTCTTTTCCTCTCTCCCATTAGATTTCAAAAAATGGTGACAATTATCTACTCCTTCCTCTCTGCACACCCTTTACAATGTGACTTTTCAACTCCCCCCATCGAGATGGATTTACTTCTCTTTTCCTTGAATCTGAGCAGGCCTTGCAAGTCACCTTTGAGAAATGCCTTGTAACTTACTTTAATTAATAGGTGATGTGCTATTTCCAAGCCTAGGTGTCGGGCAAACTTGCATGCTCTGCTGCTCTCGCCTGCACTGCCCATGCCTCTGTTCTGCTGCCTGGAGAACAGACCTGGGCTAGCCTGCTGGGGGGCAAAAGACCAGGTAGAGCAGAGCTGAATTAACTGATTCATCCCAGCTGAGGACTCAGACATGTCAGAGAGCCCAGCCAAGATCAGCAGAGCTGTCTCACAGCTGACCCACTAGTTGGCTGAAGCACAGGAGTGAGGTCCTTCTAAACCTTTCTGGCCCTAGCTAATCCATCAATGTATGATTTAAATAAACACTTGTTATTTTAAGCCACTAAATTTTGGGTGGTTTATTATGCAATGAAAGCTAACTTATATACCCTCCTCCATTTAATCATTCTCTGAGTATTATAGCTTCTGCCTCCTTAATATAGTTTCTCTGCATTTCATTTTCTCCTCTACTGCCTTCAACCTCAACTTTTTTAATTAATTTTTTTAATTGAAGCATAGTCAGTTTACAGTGTTGTGTTCATTTCTGGTGTACAGCATAGTGATTCAGTTATACATTTATATGTATCCTTTTCATATTCTTTTTCATTATAGATTATTGCAAGATATTAAATATAGTTTCCTGCACTACACAGTAGGACCATGTTGTTTATCTATTTTATACATAGTAGTTAGAATCTGCAAATCCTGAACTCCCTATTTAGCCCTCCAATTCCCCCATAACCACAAGTTTGTTTTCTATGTCTGTGACTCTGTTTCTGTTTTGTAAATAAATTCATTTGTCTCAATTTTTTTTATTTCACATGTAACTGATACCACATGGTATTTTTCTTTCTCTCTCTGGCTTACTTCACTCAGAACAACAATCTGCAGGTCCATCCATGTTGCTGCAAATGACATTATTTTATTATTTTTTATGGCTGGGTCCTTCTATTTCAATTTTAATCCCGTCTCATTTCTACTACTAGAATAGTCATATTATTCTTCTACTTAAAACCCTTTAATGGCTCATAATTGTCTGTGTACTAAAGCCCACACCACAGAAGGGAGTCAACTTGATGGCTAAGATCCCAATTTATGTCAGACTTCCTGGCTCCTTTACTTTCTGGCTGTGTGACCTTGGGCAAGCTACAGAAGCACTCTGGGCTTCAATTTCCTTATGCTTAAAGTGGAATAAAAGTGAGACTTTGTGAGTACAGTCTAGAATAGAACCTGGCACATCATTACTACTCAGATTATATGTAGTACAATTTTTACTCCTTCATATGAAATATAAGACCTTCCATGAACTGGCTCTTTTATTCCCTTGCTAAAGTCATATTTCCCTATGACTTCTTCACAACCCAACCCAAAGACCTTTGTTCTTCTGCTATGCACTATGTTATTTAAAGCCTCTATATTTTTATTCATGTTGCTTCAGTGTTTCAAATGCCTGATCCCTGCCTCTCTTTTCTCTGGCCCATAGTCCCCTTCTCTGACTATAAGAACTTCTTCTCTTTCAACAGTTACCTCAAGCAGTGCCGTTTTAATGAAGTCTTTTCTAGACTCCCCTGATATAATCAGTCTTGTCCTGGTTTACGTCCCCAGGTACCCTGCCCACACTCCTTGCATGGTATGTATTGGCTTATACACTCCGGACTGTCAGTTCTCTTTAGGAGAAAACAATGCCTGTTTCTTCTTGTTCCTCCATTATCTAGAGCAATGCTTAGCACATGGTTTGAACTTCATAAATGCTAATTATGAATTTAGGACATTATAAAGATACAGAGGAAGTAATTGAGAAGAAATAAATCAGTAATTTTCTATTTCCAAAGTGCTAAAGCCACAGTTGCTCTTGGAGTGACTACAGATAAAGGAGGCAAGGAGGCCATAGGGGTGGGGCTGAATATAGGCAAGAGCAGGGGCGTAGGGCTCCTGGGGGTAATGCTATATAGATCCATGTAGATCTTGAAAGACTTGGAAGGTGTTAATATAACTAAAACTCTAGGAAAAGGTTGAAGTCCGAGAGCATGGCATTACTAAAGGCTTTGGTCAGAAGAAAGTGTTTCTGCCATTTTAGCCACTATGAATGAACACAGAGACAATTTAAGAGTTAGAATCTTTTGCAGAAAGATAATTTTCACATTACATCTGCTGTATGCTGACTTCATGCTTATTAAGTATTTTT
This sequence comes from Camelus dromedarius, assembly GCF_036321535.1. Lineage (NCBI taxonomy): Eukaryota > Metazoa > Chordata > Mammalia > Artiodactyla > Camelidae > Camelus > Camelus dromedarius. Next base: position 90,908,230 of record NC_087436.1, on the reverse strand, counting down.
GTTAATATTCTATTATAAACTTAATGTTCTTAATGATGAAGGATGGAACGCATCAAATACATATGATGCTATAGGATATAGTATCAGGAATGTTGGGATGGGAAATCGAGCATGAAGTTGATTTTTCATGCATTAGTGACTCAAGCTTGTGTTTTCCAATGATTAAAAAAAGCACTCCAGTAGATCACTGTTTGCACACCAAACATCATGTTAATACCTCACTGGGGAAAGGAGGAACTCTATCAGTTATACAGTAAACTCCCCGTAGCTCCTCCCCTAACAGCTGGAAACCATCAGTCTATTTTCTGTCTCAACTATAAGAACCTCATGTAAGTGAGATCATACAGTATTTATCTTTTTTGTGATTGGCTTATTTGACTCAATTTAATATCCTCAAAGTTCATCCATGCTGTAGCATATGTTAGAATTTCCTTCCTTCGTAAGGATGAATCCTAAATCACTGTATGTATATTACACATTTTGCTTATCTATTCATCCATCAGTAGACACTTGGGTTGCTTCTAAGATTCAGCTATTGCGAGTAATGTCGCTATGAACAAAGGTATACAAATATCTCTTCTAGACTCTGCTTTCAGTTCTCTTGGTTAGATACCCAGAAGTGGAACCACTGGATCACATGGCACGTCTATCTCTAACTTTTTGGGAACTGCCGTACTGTTTCCACAGTAGCTGTCCCTATTTTACATTTTGACCAACAGTGCATAAGGATTCCAGTTTCTCCACATCCTCACCCACACTGTTGGTTATTTATTTTGTTTTTGTTTGTTTTTTATAGTAGCCATCCTAATGGGTGTGAAGTGTTGTCTTGTGATATGTATGAGGTGGAATTTCTTTATAATTTTAACTTCTATTTACCTAATGTTTGGTCATGTTGAACATATCTTCATGTGCTAATTGGTCACTTGTATATCTTTGGAGAAATATCTACTGAAGTTCCTTGCCCATTTTTGAATTGGGTTGTTCGCTCTTTTATTGTTGAATTTTAGGAGTTCTCTATCTAGTCTGGACTTTAATCTCGTATCAAACACATGATTTACAAATACTTCCTCTCATTCTGTGGGTTGCCTTTTAACTCTGTTGATAGTGTGTTTTGATGCACAAAATTTTAAAGTTTTCATCAAGTTCAGTTTGTCTCTTTTTACCTTGATTGCCTGTGCCTTTGGTGTCACATCTGAGAAATCATTGCCAAATCCAATGCTATAAATCTTTAGTCCTGTGTTTTCTTCTAAGAGTTTTGTAGTTTGAAGTTTAATGTTTAGGTACCCTTGGAGTGAGTCCTCCAGCTTTAGGTCTCTTGCACATTTTTGTGACACCCTGGTGCATGGGAGCACTTAATGGATACTTCAAAACACTTGTGGATTTGATGATGGAACTGCAACTATTATGTAATTTGTAACACGCTGAGAAATTTGCTCTCACCTTGTGAAACCTAGAATAATTTCCACAGAACTATATTCAACAAGAAAATATCAAACATATTTTTCATAATAGAAATTATTCCAAATACTGCTTACTAGAAGCTACTATTCTGGTGAAGAATGAATTGATTTATTTTCATAATGTTTTGTCCTCTTTTATATTCATCAAAATTCAGGTGATCAATATTACAGAAAGAAAATCTTTTTTCAGTTTACTCATGGATTCTGAGCATGAAGTTTTTCCAATACTAGAAAATTGATGTGGCACAATTTTTTATTCTGTAACAAAATAGCATGATCTCTTTATTACAGTTTTCACTTAACATTATGGTATGGATTAAAAATCTAAGGGAATATGATAGAGGATGTTAAGGTTGTACTTAGCAATGCCATGATATAAAGATATAAAGACAAAGTGATTAGAATCTAGGGAAGTAAATATCAGAAGTGATGTGCATTATAAATCATCTTAGTAAAATAAATCTAGTGCTTGGGGTTCTAATGTCTGTTTGTCTTTAAATTTATCAGTGTAACTTTTATCACCTTTTCATTTTTCTGATTAAAACTTAAGAATTTCAGAATTGAAGGCATCTGAAAGTTCACTGTATTAGTTAAGGTAAGGCTTGTCTGCTGTAATAAAGAGAAATAGCAGTAGTGTAGTGGCTTATAGGAAATAAGTTTCTTTTTTCCTCTCCTGCCAGAGTCTGAGGTGAACATTCTAGGTTAGCCTACAGCTACACTCCAGGCAATCTTTCAGAGTCCCAGCTTCCTTCTTCTTTGTTTGTAATGATTCCCTAGGACATTGTCTTCACCAGCTCCAGCCTTCAGGCTCTTCCATCTTCCAGCTTGTGAGAAGAGAACTTCAAGACAGGGGCTTAGTGCATGGTTTTGTAGGCCAGGCTAGGAAGGGGTACGTGTCATGCCTGACGCCGTTCTGCTGGTGTGAGCTCAGTCACTAAGCCACACTCATCTACGGGGGGCTATGGGACATGAGGTCCTAGGTGGACAATCAGTTTTGGATAACTAGCAGTGTCCTCCACAATCACCACCTTCAAAGCTTTCAGCTTACTAATGAGATAGGGGAGGCTGGAGAGCCATTGTCACTACCTGTGTGATCTTAGAAGATGACCTGTACCACTCATCACCCATCTGACCTGGAACACCTAACTTTTACCACTTAACCACTGACGAGATCTTGAACACATGCTTTCTACTACTTACCACCCTTCTGACCTTAACTAACCTCTGACGTTTATTTCCTGTGGACTCTGGACACATAATCTCTACCATGGACCATTTGTGTGACTTGGAGTCATGACCTACCTCTACCACGTAACACCTTTGTGACCTTCATCTTGTAGTCTCTACCTCTCAAGTCTATGTGACCATGGTCTATAATCTTGCTGAGCTTATTTTTTCTCATCTTTACCTCATAGGATTGTGTTATAGACAAGGTAATGACTGTAAAGACATTAGAAAAATGACCAGCACATAGCACTCAATAAATATATTCTGCTATTGCTGCTGCCACCACCGTTGCTACTTATGTTACTGTTATTTGTATTATCTAGTTAACAGAAAACTAATAAACATTATAGTTAATCTTTCATTGATCATATAGAGGAATGTTTCAGGGCCTCCAGTTTATTAATATGGATTTTAGTTATTACTAAGCATAGAAATGCTCCTGAATAAAAAGTTATAGTCAATATAGTGTCACCTTTACAGGCATTTAATAAACATACTTCACTAGCATGCAGTAGTATAGTCTTAGATTAAATGGGAGAGTAACGTATTTGTATATTCTGGCTCTATTTGCCAGTTATTGGGTATCGGTCCTGTAGAGGAGCTAGAACATCAAAGGTGGGATAATTTATTCTGAATATAATCTTAAAGTTAAATCATCTGTCCATGTATTTCATTCATCCTTTTGTTATGCTAACATCCCAGGGAAGCTAATGATAATTAGCTTAATGAGGAAACCATTTAGTTGGAAACAGAAGTCCAAAAGTGAAAAACTCCAAGTAGCAGATTGTTAGATTTTCCAAAATGAAATTTAATTAGTTAATTTGTAAATGGGTCCTTGCATGCAAATGACCTGTCCCTTCCCATACACAGTCTGAGTCCTTGTGAACCGTAGAGAGTAAACAACTTACTGTCAAAGTCAGGATTCATTTTCCGATGTTTTACAGACATCACAGCAAAAACTTTAAATATTCAGCTTCAGTTGATCCCATAGCTTGCCTTTTCTGTTCCGTAAATCAGTTTATGTATATATTACCTAGAGTTTGCTTTCAAAGTGTGTTGCTACCTCAATTACCCTACATGAGAGTTAGTTCTTGTAGACTGCAAGTGCAGTGTGATTTTCAGAGAGACTGTCTCTCTATAAATGTACGTTTTGATGTATATTTTAAACCCTAGCAATAATTCAAAGAATTTTCATAGAGTACAGAAGATCTCTGATATTTGTAAATTATGCACACACAAACACATACACACGAATTTAATGGATTTATATTGTGTTGAGAATGGACCTGAGAATGAAATGAAGTGTTTTTGCTGGTGATGGAAGTAATGAGAAAGTACAAAGTGACTTCTTACAAAATAGAAGCTTGGACTATTAAAATTAAGACCAGGCAGTCAGATTCAGTGGTGGCCTGGCTGATGTCATGAACAAGTCCACCAGATGTTTTGTTTGAAAATGTGAACATGTGAATCCTGAATTATTTCACTGAGAGCTCCAGGGCGACTTAGTTTTTATGGCTTTATAGGAGGAAACATTTAGAGCTGTTTTATGAGATCAGTAAAGGTAAGACTCTAAAGTTTTACTTTCAGTTATGACATAGTATGAAGGAAATTATAGGCGTTATAATATTTAAGAAACTGGGGAGTCTTCATAGCCACAGCTTACATTCTTAGAATGGCAATATTTATTTAGCAAGGAAATAATCATTTTACTCACTACCAGTCTCTTCCTCGCTAAACACACTCTGTCCGTCTGTAAGCCTAGACATACGGATTGTGTTCTGACTGGACTTTGCTGAAGTAGCATTAACATGAAAATGTAGTCTGAGGTCAACTATTAAAAAAAAAACCCTATATGTTTATAGTTAAGGCTTTTATTTATTATTTTTTCAGTGGAGGTACTGGGGGTTGAACCCAAGACCACGTGCATGTTAAGCATGAGCTCTACCACTAAGCTATCACCCCCCCCCCAGTTATGGTTTTTAAATCAATTTTCAAATTAATTAATTTTTCAGAGCATACTGAAATTGAAAAGAGTGTTACTACCATTAGAATTAAACAGCAGCATGTATTTAATAGCACAAAATTAGACAATAACTTTCCACTTTTCATGAGAGGTAGTTCATGGGATAGAATCATCCAGTTGCTTTTCCTTAATTTTATTTTAGTGAAGGTATGTTCACTTGACACTAATATTCAACTATTAGTCAAAACTCTATTTCTTCCGTTTGCAGATACTAACAGGTTTTGCCGCTGGAGGTCACTATTGATCTATATTTTGAAAAACTTGTTTCTTGAAGATTAAGTGATGTAACTAGACGACTGTAGTGTGTGGTTTACAATTTAAAGAAACATTGCTGCTGGAAAAGTCTAAATTTAAACGGGGTTCCTAGGGACTAAAATATCATCCTTTGTGAATTAAGTGATTTCACAGAGCCAGTGAATTTTCTAGAGATTTTGCTCAGAGATAACTGAATAGTAATTATGTTCAAAATAGCTGTGTGTGTATTTTAGGAGACTTGAAAGTGCTTTACCAGTTCGAGGCAGTTATGGACTGGATGCTTTCCAAGTTCCCAGAGAATGATGGAGGAGACGGGGGCAGGGAAATGGAGGGAGTGTGCCCAGGTAAGAGGGCTGGGTTCTATTCTGGCTCTTTTATTCCCTGGCCAGGGACCTGACCTACTCTCTTACGCCCAGTTTTTCCCTTTGTGAAGTGAAGGTGGAAGGCTCTTCATGATTTCAATAGTTCCTTCTGCCTGTCTTTCTAAGAGCACTTGTCAGTATCTGTCAGACTTTAAAGGTTTCAGATGAAAGGGAATAAAACTATTTTTCCTCTTTCATCTCCATGGTAGACACATTTCAAGAGAGCAAAACAAAAGTACTATGTTTTTGTGGTACCTAACATTTTACGACAGCAGAATGAAGTGAATATCGCTGGAAGATTTTCTTTTTCAGAGGTGTGGAGGGCACTGCCACCCTGGAATGTTTATACCATTTTAGGTCAGGTGAATGTGTTTTTCATCAGTTTTACTTAACAAATTATTATTTTATCAATGTGTGGTTTTTTTGCAATTATTCAGTTGGTGCTGATTGATCCAAAAGAGTAAAGATTCCTGGCCCAGGAGCTGTTGGATTCTTTTTCTTTCCCAGCTTGCAGCCAAGAAAGGTTCACTCTCATGAACCCCTCACCCTCCCATTCCAGGCCTGGTGCTGTTTTCATCTCCAGCATTAGAGCCAGTGTCCCCCCAGTCCCGTGCCTCAGATCCATCAATGATTAAAACACACACACACACATACACACACACACAAACACTAGTGTTTGTAGCACACTCTAAAAGGAATTTTACACATTAAATTTTTTTATAACACCTTGCGAATTAAAACAAGTAGTATTACCTACCCCTTTTTGGCGTTTCAGAAATTCTCTTTTACACCAGGTTCAGTTCACAGCATTCTGCTCTGGGTGTTTTCTTGTGTTGGCAACCCTGGATGGGTAGACTGTCTTACCGCGCCGTCTATTATGGGCTGCATTGTGTCCACACGAAGTTCTTATGTTGACACCTCAACTCCCAGTAACTCAGAATGTAACTGTATTTAGATAGGGCCTTTAAGGAGACAGTGAAGTTAACATAAGGTCATTAGTGAGGGCCTTAACCCAATCTAACCAGTGTCTTTATAGGAAGGGAAATTTGGACATACGTAGAGACACCGCGGTGTCCATGCCCAGAGGAAAGACCATGTGAGGACAAAGCAAGAAAGGTGACCATTTGCAAACCAGAGAGAGAGGCCTGGGAAGAAAAGAAACCTACTGACACCTTGATCTTGGACTTCCAGCCCCCAGAAATATATGAAAATTAAGTTCTCTGGTTTAAGCTACCTTTTGTCATGGGAGCCTTGGCTAAGACATCATCCATCCATCCATCCATCCATCCATCCATTTGCAGAGAATGACCTAGTATCTAACATGCCAAGTACTGTGTTGATCTTTGGGATACAGAGATAAAAGATACAGTGCATGTCCTCAAGGCCCTCGTAATCTAGTGCTACATGTGCTTACAGTGGTAATCTTGGGGGAAGGGGAGGCAAACAGCTAATACTAGAAGGTGTGCTGAGGTCTGACAGGGGACCCATGGAGGATAATGGAAGTACAGAGGAGAAGGCTTTATCTCAGCTGGAGTTAAAATGGGGTAGAAGTGGAGGTAGTGAATCCAGAGAAGGTAGCTTGAAGAATGGTGAGAGTTAAACACCTCCTCACCCCACAAACCATTTCATAGGATCTAGTCTTGGTCTTAGGCTCCATCTGGGTGAAGGCCAGTTATCTGCCAAGACATTCTTGATTTCAAATATGTAGGTATGTTCAAATATGTAGATTTTCAGGGTGGTTAGCCTCTGGGTTTTCTTTGCCCTTCCTCTGTCAACAAACTTAACACAGCTCTGATACCTACTTTTCACCTGAAGTACCTACTCCTTCCTTTCTCTCAGAGTCCGTTGGGAAGCCATGTCTCAGCACATGCAACTGGTTCTTCTTGTATCTTGTGAAAACCTGTAATTCTTTGTTCTGGACATGTAACAATTTCTCCTGCCCAGCAGAAGTTAACCAGGCCATTGCAGACCTTGCTCTAAGACCTAACAGTCTCTGTATGGAATAATGCAGAGATGATACACATGTCTACACAAGCCAGGCCATAGGCTTCCTTCCAAGTATCCCTTGTTTATGGGATCATCGTAAGTTTTTGCAGTTCATGTATATCTAACTGTCCTTAGAAAATTAGAGACAAACATGACGCTATTAGTTTGGTAACACCGCTGAACACAGAGAAAATATTGTCTACTTTGAAATAGATTTACAATGGCCATAAGTAACGTAGGGCTTGAGAGAAGGTGGTATCATTGAACTTGCGGTTATCCATACAGAAAACAAAAATTTGGATATCTAAAAACAAAAAATGAATTTAACCTCTTCTTTACACCATACACAAAAATGAAGTCTAGGTGTCTTAAAGATTTAAGTTTGAGTGGTAAGTTTAAGCAGAACTTCTAAGAGTAAATAAAGCTCACCGGGAAGAACCATGAGCACCTTTGAGACTGGACTTCACAGTGTTGGCCCGTTTGCCTGCTCATGTGACCACGCTGAGTAACGGTGACAAGGCCTCCTGCACAGATGCCTGAGCACGTTAGGAGGGACAGAGGTTCTCTTGGGAAAGAGACGGAGGGAGCTGGAGCTTCAAGCTTCAGCGTGGGCTGCTGCTGAGCCTGTAGGTCCGTCTGCAAAGAGCCTCCTGCTCTTGGTTTGTAGCCCTAGGCTCAGCTTAATTAGAATGTTTAGGGGACAAGCTAGGTATTTTGAATGCAGCCACTCAGAAAGTGATCCTTGTAGCCTTTTTGGTAAACAATTATTTCTTATTCTGAAGAGAAGCAAGAGATGTTTTTACACTGTTGTAGAACACACAGAACAGTGACTTGTGTTTCAGTCTTTTGTAGGTGAGCTGTGAACTTCCACTCTTAGCACTGATGACCGTCACCCAGCACATTTTCCTCACACAGGGTTTAGCATCATTGTAGTGGAAGTGGGGAAGGGGAGAGCTCTGTTTTATATCCAGAACCTATGCTTATGCCTTTAGTTGTGCCTGAAAATTGGATCCACTACGAATCTTTGAATGAGAAATCCACATTTACCATCTATTTCTGGAGAGACCTTCCAGTTAAGAGTTCATAGTTATAGCCCAAAGGAGGCTTTGAGGAAATCCTTCAATATGGCCACGGTCCTGCTAAGGTTGGGTGGAGGCTGCAGGAGTCTTGGACATACTGTTGGCCACCTGATGTGCCTCTCCTGTTGCTTTTCATTGTTTTACTTCTCCCATGCTGCTAATTTGTCTTCCCTTGCATGGTCTTTCCTGCTCATCCAAATCATCTTTCAAACACAGTTTTGCTGGAAAATATTAAATGGCACTTCATAAACCTAAAGGAATGTCTGGATTCAAATATCTAATCCTTCAGTAAAATCTGTTAGCACTACTAATTGCTGGATTTCAGGATACTGTATGTTGCTTTCCCTGGATATCAATGAAATAGCTTTTATCCACCCTCTATTCCTACTTCCTTTTTTCTTTTTCTTTTTTTTTTTTTTACATTTTTTTTTATTGAATTATAGTCATCTTACAATGTTGTGTCAAATTCCAATGTAGAGCACAACCTACTTTTTTCTGTCCTCCTTTAAACAAATATTTATTGAGGGCTAGGTACTTTCTAAGTAATGAGAATACCGAAGTGAACACAATAAAGTCTCTTATTCTAATACAATGACACGAATCGTAAACATTAAAATATAATATATTACATTATAATATGTATTGTCGCTCTCCCAACTTGACTGCCAGCCCTGAAGCTAGCAGAGCAGTGGACAACCACACATCCTTCTCTAACCTCAGCTCTTTTTTTTGACTTTCTAGCATGAGCCTCTGCCTCCAGTTGAGCATCAGCGTCTAGCCAACCTGCCCACAGTAGATGCCAGCCCCTGCACAGTCATTTGTCTCCCTTCTTTGCCGCAGTGCACCCTGTGCACTTCTTCCAACTGGCCTGCATTTTCAGGGCATCTTGGTACTCACTCCACAGTCCACAAGCATCTCACATATGGGTGAGCCCTCACCCACTTAGATGTCAATGGCCAACCCAGGGTTTCCAACACAGATGCCTCTTTTCAGAGTCTCATTTCTTCAGTCTCCTGGCTGGCTTGCCAATTGTTGGTTCACAACTTCAAGAATTCTCAGAGTGAAATTTGAAATTGGACCCTGTATACGGAAGGCAAAGAGAGACCCAAGAAAGAGGCTGGAGAGGGTGCGGCGAAAAAGGAACCCCCCTACACTGTTGGTGGGAATGTAAATTGGTGCAGCCTCTATGGAGGTTCCTTAATAGTGTCTTGTCTTATGTTTAAATCTTTAAGCCATTTTGAGGTTTTTTTTTTGTGTGTGGTATGAGGGAGTATTATAACTTCATTTATTTACATGCAGCTGTCTAGTTTTCCTAACACCATTTGCTGAAGAGACTGTCTTTACTCCATTGTATGTACTTGCCTCCTTTGTCAAAGATTAATTGACCAAAAGTTTGTGGGTTTATTTCTGGGCTCTCTATTCTGTTTCATTGATCCATATGTCTATTTTTGTACCAATACCATGCTGTTTTGATTACTTGGAGTTTCCTTAAAAAACTAAAATTAAACTTGCTATGTGATCCAGCAATTCCACTCCTGGGCATATATCTGGAGAAATCTAGAACTTGAAAAGATACATGCACCCGAATGTTCCCAGCCTTACTGTATACAATAGCCAAGACATGGAAGCAAGCTAAATGTCCATCAACAGATGACTGGATAAAGAAGTTGTAGTATATTTATACAATGGAATACTACTCAGCCGTAAAAAAAAGAATGAAATAATGCCATTTGCAGCAACATGGATGAACCTAGAGATTATCATACTAAGTGAAGTAAGCCAGACAGAGAAACACAAATATCCTATAATGTCACTTATATATGGAATCTAAAAAAAAATTGCAAATTTTATGTACAAACCAGAAATAGACTCACAAACATAGAAAACAAACTGTGGCTACCAGGAGGGAAAAGGGGTGGCTAGGGATAGATTAGAAGTTTGGGATTAACAGATGCACATTACTATATATGAAATAGATAAACAACAGGGACCTACTGTATAGCACAGGAAACTATATTTAATTTCTTGTAATGAGTCATAATGGAAAAGAAACTAAAAAAAAAATCTATGTATGTATATGTGTAACTGAATTGCTTTGCTGTACACCTGAAACTAACATCATAAATTGACTACACTTCAATAAAATATAAGAAAAAAATTTTTAAAAAAAGATCACCTCCAGGTGAGGGCCATTGGAGGTGACTGGAGGCCCCATGTTGAGCTCACTTTTCACTGTCCCCCAGAAATAAAAGTCTTTGGTTGACACTGGAGCCAAATGTAATCTAATACATGTAACCCTCAGAACTTTTTCTGGCCCTCTCAGTGCCACTGATGGTTACAGAGGGTAGACAGTTATAGTCAGTAAGGTCCCTATGACACTGCAAATTGGGTGTTTTTTCTCAATGAGTGTACAGTTTTTATCTCTCTAATATCAGAGAACATATTGGGTACTGACATCCTACAAGGTCAAATTCTGCCAACCTCTATTGGTAAATTCTACCTCCAGGTTAAAGTAATCAAACCAGCGCTCAGAGGAAATGCCAACTGGGAGCCAGTAAGTCTACCACCCAAGGGACGAGTGGTAATTGTCAAACAATGTAAATTGCCTGGGGATGGGCATAAATAAATAGGAGAAACTACCCAAGAACTGCACTGAACAGGTATTGTACACCTTGCCCATAGTGCATCCAACAGCCCAGAATGGCTGTTGAACAACAGTTTTAAAGATGAATAAACAATTGTAAATATGAATAAAGGAAGGTAAAAACAAGGTGACTGGTGGAGATGGGGGGCTAGAAGGTGCTATTTTTTAGATAGTTGTCCGGAAGGTGACATTTGATCAATAACTGAAAGTAACTAAGGAGTGAACCATGTAGATACTAGGAAAAATAGGATTTGAAGTGAAGTAGAAGACAGAAAGTGCAAATGTCCTGAGGTGGAGTTTGCTTGGTGTGTTAAAGCAACAGCAATGGAGTCCAGTAAACCTGGAGGAGAGTGAGTAAGTTAGTAGTGGTGGCCATAAACCCTGAGTGATCTCCTGGATTATAGGTAACAGATTTGTGAATTTAGTCTTAGTAAAATGTGAAGCAAAAAGATTTTATTATTTGCAGAAAAAATTTTCAGATAGCTTTCTGCTAAACTTCCTGAAATTCCTAAAGTTGATTAACAGTTCTAGTTCCAATTCTGCTGGGCTTTGTAGTCAGTCATAATTGGAAAGAATTAAACTTTTATATATTAAACAAATACAGATAAACAATATTCTGGGGAGGTATGCAATATCCCAAAAGTAAGTGATAATAACATTCTAAGTTGATAAATAATAGCAATATAACTCTGTTCCAGCTGTTCTGAACTATGTGTGGAAGCACTCAGGCATTGTCAATTACTGTCAGGAGTTAGGGTGAAACTTGAAAATTATTTCTTAATATTTCCTCTTTTAGTAAGCATTCTATGTTTAAGCATTACCAAACACTGTCAAAATAAATGCGTTTTTTTTTAATTGAAGTGTAGTTGGTTTACAATATTGTGTTGATTTCTGGTGAACATCATAGTGATTCATATATATATTTATCTATATTCATTTTCATATTCTTTTTCATTATAGGCTATTACAAAGTATTGAATATATTTCCCTGGGCTATACAGTAGGACCTTGTTGTTTATCTGTTTTATATGTAGTAGTTAGTATCTGCAAATCGGGAAATCCCAGTTTAACCCTCCAACCCTCCCCTTTCCCCACAGTAACCATAAGTTTGTTTTCCATATCTGTGATTCTGTTTCTGCTCACTTGTGTCATTTTTTTTAGATTCCACATATAAGTGTTTTTCATACTGAACTAGTTAAGACCAGGATTAGTCTGAATCTGACACATACTTACTCTTTTACTTGAAGCAAATTCCCCCAACATCTTTGAGTCTCAGTTTCTTTATTCTTAGCATAGGTATAACAGTCTCAAATTCACAGATAATGTCTATTTAGCACTTACCCCAGTTTTTACCACATAGTAAGTATTTTAAAATAGTTGTAGCTATAATAATTATATTGTTTTTGTCTTTCCTGGTATTGTCACATATTGTAACTAAAATAGATCACAGTATTTGCATTCTGTTCACTAAGGCATACTTACTAATGCTTATTGATACACTCCATTTTTTATATTCTGAGGATCCAAAAATAGTATGTACAAGAATAAAACAAAGACATAGATCCTACAGATGCAAATGATTTAGACAGATACACAATATATTCTTTTATACAAAGCAATTAACATGAAATTTTAATTTCAGAATAGCCAGTGACTGCTTAGTATTATCAGGACTTTTTTTTTTTTTTTTTTTTTTTGTACAAAGAATGTTTGACAATGCTTATTTTTTTCTTGACTCACCTGGCATCATGCTGATAATATGTTCCAAAAATGCTTGGCAAAGAAAGTTTGTGTCTTCGTGTGTATGTGTGTGTGCGTGTGTTGTGTGTGTGAGAGAGAGACAGCAAGAGAGAGTGAGATTTAAAAAGTAAAGCACAGTTGGGTCTCTTGTGCATTGCTGATAGGAATGTAAAATGGCACAGCGACTATGGAAAACAAAATGGCAGGTCCTCAAAAAGTCAAGCATAGAATTACTATGTGGTCCGGCAATTCCACGTCTACGTATAAACCCAAAAGAATTGAAAACAGGAACCAAAACAGATACATGTGCACCAACATTCGTAGCAACATTATTCACAATAACCAAAAAAAAATGGAAACAACTCAAATATCCATCACTAAATGAATGGATAAACAAAATTGGATATATACATACAATGGACTATGATTCAGCCTAAAAAGGAGTGGAATTCTGATACATGCTACAACATAGACAAAACCTGGAAAACATTGTGCAATTTGGAATAAGCCAGATTAAAAACTATTACATTATTCCACTTACAAGAGCTACATAGAATAGGCAGATTTATAGAGGTAGAAAGTATAACGGAGGTTATCAGAGGCTGGGAGAAGGGGAAAATGGGGAGTTTCCGTTTAATGAGTACAAAGTATAAAGTTCTAGAAATGGATAGGAGTGATGGTTGTACAGTATTGTGAATGTATTTAATCCCACGGAATTGGAGGCTTGAAATGGTTAAAATGGTAAATCTTATGTCTGTGTATTTTACCTCAATTAAAAAAGAAAAAAATAATCTGTTCAGAAATTTAGAAAGCAGAGTACCTTCCAAAATAAATTGGTTAAAAATATTGCCCAGATAAATACAATTATTTATTTAGTGGTACCTGGTGGATTTTCCATTCATTCATTGAAAATTTATTACAAGTTATGGTTGTTTTCCCAGCTCATTTCTCAGAACATAATGTGCCAGCCAGGCAGTCTGGGGAGACGGGAATGGGGTGTTAATCTTTTTACATCCTCCAGAGTTGTTTTAGCTTATCGTGGTAACTTGGTGCCTCCTGTCACAGAGATTGCTTCAGAGGTTAGTCCAGGCATAAGACAGTGTATTAAGGGTTACAGTGTTAATGTCTCCGAAGGAGCACAGCTGTAGACTAACTACCTCAGCTACTGAAGGCTTCCATTCTCCAAGAAAGGGAGAGTTGACTGTGTCAGGGACACTTCTATAGCCTCGCATCACAAAACACAACCAGCCTATACTAAAAACTTTGTTCCAAGTAAATTCACTGGCTTGTGATGCAAGATTATAGGCTCACCTGTCCTTGGTATTTTTTTTTGGAGTTTAAAAATGAATTGAGGCTACTAGAAAAACCACTGCCAAAGAGGAGAAGCATGTGAAGCTATAAAAAAAAATGTTACCTGTGTTTTCTTTCTCTTTGTTTAATATGCTAAATGCAGAAGAGTGCTGGGTATGTTCCTAGGTTCATTTAACCTAAAATCTGTAATTTTGCCCAAGAACATTCAGAACAGAGTGTCCACCTCCACCCACAGCCCCACTTACTTAAAGCAAGAGAATCTTCTAAAGCAAATGGAGACAAATTGTTCTCAGCCTGAAACAAAATCACCTTTGGTGGTGGTGGAAAGGTCCTTTGATGACAAAGAATACAATAGCTGAAGTTATTTTGGTTCTATTTCTCTGCTCAGTAAGTGCAGGCTTGTATCCTTTCTCCTCCCTTCCTCCCTTTTCCCATTATCTATCAAAAGAGGAACAGCAAAAATAAAGTAAGTTGAAATAAAACAAAACAAAACAAAACAAAATAAAATAAAATAAAATAAAATAAAATAAAATAAAATAAAATAAAATAAAATAAAATAAAATAATGATGGGGCAATTGAATCAGATATCATCTTAAAAGAAGCAGTGTTTAAATTCTGGTTTTGACGTTTTAGTCATATCAGTGCACACAGGGTTCATTTTATCTTAGCTTTGTAGAGGTGTATGCTTTTGTATCCAAGGAGGAGTATTAAGCTGGAGTTTAGGAGGTAAAATTGCTTCCTATCAATACACGTGAAGGAGGTTGTATTGGAAGGGCTACCAAACAGGAATCTTAATGTTCCAGGTCTGAAAATTTCAAGATATTTGGCCACTATCAGTCTAAATGTGGGGAATAAATTGCTAAAACTTGTTATGCATTTTTCTATACAGTGCTTTGGTAAGTCAGAAAAATGGCATTCAAGGGGACGCACATGTTTAGAAACTTACTGGGATGTCTAGAGGAATTACTTCCCTAGGATTAGAAAGAAAAGGAGGAATTTGTGGGTAATGAGTAGAAACATTTCTGTTCCTTCAGAAGATGATCTAAAATTTTTGATGCAAATGTCCCTTGCAGCACTCTGGCCAATTTGTGGAGTGTGTGGTGGGAGGGGGCAGGGGAGGAGCCCTGAGGCTCCCTGAGGGTCTCCCGACCCAAGCGATCCATGGTGACTCAAGGCTCTGGGTAAATGACTTACTCTGTCTTGTTTGTAACTCCTTGTCTGCCACTTTTTTCATTTAAATGTATTTATTAGGCAAAGAAAATGATAATAAGAGCAACAATCCTGAAAGAAACATATTCACTCAAAAATCCACTGTTAAACCATTTTTAATTAGTTTTTTTTTTTGTTTTTTCCTTCTTCCTTCAAGCACCCATGTCATATGTAAGTAATTGTAATCACTGCAAAGATGCGGTTTTGAATTCACACCAGCATTTCGTTCCAACATTTGTTTATGAGAATCAGCAATCATGTCCCTGTTAGTTTTAAAATAACCTCAGTAGTGGCTATGACTGCCTGTTTCTGTAGTATTTGACAGTTAAGTTTTATCGATCTTTTGTAATCACAAATAATATTAAGAACAGGCACTAAAATCCCTTTTTAGAGAATAAGTGGTTTTGTAAAAATATACGTCAAAAGCCTGAGGTACAGGGTGACATTAAAACTTCAGCCAAGACCAAACTTCCGAGAAAGTGCAGAAGTATGTGAAAGATACAGAAGAGAAATTACTGAGGCTCCTTGTGAGACAATGGAAAGTGAGTGGGGAAGGGAGCCAGTAATACCAATATGTTCACCATTGTTTAGCTTTTATTCCCTTTTATTATTATTTTCTTATTTTAAACATTTCTATTTCTATTTTTTCTTATTTTTATTTTCTTATTTTTTCTCTATAAAGATTTAGAGAGAAAACATATGCCTGATAACAATTGTTCTTGATAAACATTGCTAAATTATTTTTAAAAGAGTTTCTTATTGACTTTGCCATCACTATAAAATAAGTGCAATCAATTCCTTTAAATATTATTAGCAGCCTCCATATATCGCACAGCATCTAAGTGAACTGGGCAGAATGTATCACGGTGAGTACAGAGAGTGAGGAAGAGGACTGCCTGAATTGCTTTCGAGATAAAGAGAATAGGGTGGGTTCCATGCGGACTCTAATTATATTTGCTAGTTGCATTGTATCCTTTAGTATCCAGCTATTGTGTCCTTGATTGAAAAGCTCTTCTCTAGGAACCCTCTCCCCCTCCATTTACATGGGTGCAGTAAGAGTTGCCGATTATTGCTACACAGTTTTACTTTCCATTGTCGCTGTTGGTTGGACCAGAGATGAGATCTTGACCCATTTGGGCTATTGAGTTCATTGCCCAGGAATATAGGTGAACGCTGGAGTCAATTTATCCTCAGTTCCAAGATTATAATACAGGGGGCCCATGGGTTATTGGTTGCTTGTTACATCACATGGACTGTGAAGATGTGCTTGTCTGTGGGATGGTCATACAAGAGGAAGATCCGGACAGAGAAGCAGACTCCCAATGGAGACAGGAGCCGATGGCATTGGAGCTCGTGTGCCAATGCTTTCCTGATGTTTAAATCTTGAATTCTCTCTCTCATCTTTTGAGTACTCTTGTGCATTTTTCTGCCTGGATGATGATCTGCTGTGGAATCTCACCTAGGAATCTCATGTTTCTCCGAGGTTAACGTTGCTCTTGGTTAAACTCCTGTTAACTGTCAGTTAGTTCTGTCAGTCCCTTGTTCTTGGAAAAATAATTACCTTATAAACTAACTCACAATAAGTTGCAAATATAGGTTAATAGTTTAACACATGTTCCCAAATCTGGTAAATCAGAATTTTCCAGAAAGATATTACAATTTTCTGTTTCTGTGTTAAGCCATTTATTTCAGAGAACTGAAGGAGAATCACTCAGCAAAATGTGAGGCATAGAAACAGTCTGGATTGGCCTCTGTTTTCTCTCCATTCTGCCTGCCTCTCTCTTTCTGGGCTGACTGACTTCCTCTCTTTTCTGTGCTTCCTGTGTACTTCTGTTTTTCCTCAGCTGCCTGCAGGTGGCCCGTTTTAGGTGAGGGAAGGGGGATCTATTCACAAACCCGGCAAGTAACTTCCATGTGAGTGAGAACTGAACAATACAACTCCATCTGGATTTCATTGTCACTTCATAGAAAGTAAAGTCCCATGTGCCCCTGCTAACACCCCTCTTCAGTCTTCATCTACTTCTGCTTGCCACATCCTGACACCATCACATGATATGTTTTACCCTTAGATCCATTGCTAACCAACATAGTCTCTCAATATTCCCTGTTCCATTGACTAAGGGAGACAAGTCTGCTTAGCAAAATTATCACTTCCCCTGGCCATGAGTCATGTACACACTGACGGATGGGCTACCTTGGGGTCAGGTGCTCACTCCTGGTACAATTCCAGTGACAAGAAGTGTGGATTTACAGAGGGTGAACAATGGTAACATAGGCATAACAGAGAAATCCTCTTTGCAGAGGGACTGGGCAGACATGATATTAAATGATTCAGTTTCTTAAGTGAAATCTCAATTCATCTTAACCACAAAATGAGATAAGAAGAGATATTTAAAATTTAACAAATGACTTAAATTTTTTTCTTCCTTCCTTCCTTCTCTTCTACAAATGTATACACACACACACACATACACACACACACACGTGCTAGATAGTTGCAGTTAATGATCCTAATTTTTCAGAATTAACTGTGTAATAATCCACAGTTGTGGTCTCTGGTGTTTTCTCAACTCTTTGGAGGCATGTTTTGTCTTAATTTTCTTTGTTTTCTTTTCTTTTCTTTTCTTTTTTTTGTCTTCCTCTTCTCCATCAAGAAATAATACAGGATAGCACAATAGAAAGAGAGTTTGGAGACCAGCAACTTAGGTCCCTGACAATCACCAATTAGCTAAATGTCTTTGAGACATCACATCTATGTCTCTATCTCTCTCTCTATGTGTGTGTGTGTCAATATATTTCTGCTTACTAATATAATACTGATTATAAATGTATTTATATTTATATTTAACAGACAAAAGGAAAGTGTGATGACATTCAAACTCAATACATATGTGTCTAAAGTTGTCAATTTCTCAGATATGAATGACTATGGGTTCAAATTTTTAAAAAGCAATACAAAAAATGAATAAATTATCACTGACAAAATTTACAAGGTCTAGAAAATTGGGAAGAATTTCTGGCTCCAAAGGAGAATGACACTTTCTTTTTACTGAGATGAAAGAGCTAGTTCTTCCATGGGTCCTCATGTAATAAAAAATATTCTTCATGATCTCCTGAAAGTCATTACAGAAGTAGTAGTTTCTGTACTGATTAAAGGAATGGGTTCTGAAAATTGGGCTCAAGTTTTCCTACCACCATTGACATGCTGAGTGACCTTAAGCAAATTCCTCAATCTCCTTGTGGCCTTGCTTCCTCATTGTTCAAGTAGGGAAAACAATAGTTGTTAACTCAAATGTGTGCGGTGAGGACTAAATGTAATCTCATGCACGTGATTCTTAGTACCTGGCACAGAGCCAACACATAATAATAAGCTATCATTATTGCTGAAATATAGCTCATTATTATTATTTTTTAAAAATGATAACAAAATAGAATAATTGCCTAACACCAAATTTATCTCACAATAAAGCTTTGAGCCAGCTAAAAGTTTCTGAGTTCTTCAATGATCAGATTCAATTCTGGGAGATACTTTCAAGTAGATAAATAAATGGACCACCTGTTCTTCAGACAACTATTTGTAATAGTTTGTCCAGCTTATTTGTGATAGCTATTGATCAGCAGTGACTTTTCAGTTTTACTCTTTGACCAGTACTAGGAGTACAGCTTTTTTTGATTGTTGATTAAGTGCAAAACATGTGTTTTGAAAGGGCTAGAAGATTTAAAGTTGAGAAGTTCGATGAAAACACGTCTTCCCAGGAAGCCTCTATCTCTGCACTGAGATGGGTAGAGGCTACCTGTGGGAAATAGCAACATTCCAGCTAAAATGTAATTTGGAGCTGGACCCAGCATCTGAATGGATGTGCAACTGAGGTTCACACATTTTAACCAGAGAGCAGAGGCACAATGATTTCACCTTGGAATGTTCTGAAAGCAGGTGTAAACCAACGCTCACTTCAGCCATATATAAAAACTCAGTTAAGTCCTAATAGAATGTTTAACCCTGAGCAATATTCCTTCCTTGTATGTGCACCAAACGTATGCCAAAGAAACTGAATGGATTTAACGTACTGTACAGGTTTGTTGATTAAGAGCCACTTAAGAATTATGGAATATGTACTCAAAGTAGTCATTTTTTTTATAGAAAGTTTAAAATTATGTGGTGGCTGACTGTAGACTAAATTGTTGGAAGGCAGTGGTGAGATCAGGAAGCTAAATTAGGATGCAGTAGCAGGAATATAGGTGAGATGTTTATGGCTCAAGATGAATCCGTTCAAGGATTTGTGAATGCCCTGAATGGGGAATGCACGTTTCATCCCCAAACCCCAGTTTCAGCTGAATATGGGAAACAAAAGTTAAAATGTCATCAAACTTATCTTTTATTCTTGGCAGTGCACGTGCGCCTTGACTGGAGCGATGTCCATTTTATGACAAACCGTACACAGCTTGCCAGGGATCTGAACTGGGACCAGAGAGAAGAGTTTTCAGAGGTATGAGCTAGGTGACAGTCCCTTTGCAGTTGGACCCAGGTAAGGATGGCCAAACTACCCTTCTTTTTTGCCAATTCTTTTCTCTGAATGCTGGAGATTTAAAAGTTCACAGAACTATCAAAGTGAACATATGGTTTTTCAAAACTCCAAGTCTCCTGCTGGAAAATGATATCAAAGAAAAATTCCATCAGGATTCTTATTTTTGACTGTCCAGCTAGTCATATTTCAGAAAAGAAACTATCATCTTTGAAGTTTACATTCCAGTGAATCTACTAAAACTAGAAAACTTCTGAATCAATGTATTTATATTGCCCACCTGGTAATATTAAGAGGTGTTACTAATACAGAGCACTGTTTACAGGCAGATGAGGTCATATGTGCTAAAACCTTAATTTTAAATTCAGAACTTAGTAAGAACTTGGAAGGGTTTGAAATTTTATCCTATTTGCAAACTAACATGTCAGCCTACAGCAGTTTCACGGATACTGAAACAGGAGACATGAAACTCTTGGGTCAGAGACAAAGGACTTTATTACTCTAGGCATGGCAGACAGCCTGAGTTTTAGTTTGCTCCTGATTCCTTTCCCCACCCTTCACCAAGCCCCACAGGAGCAGTGTAGAGGGGGCCCTGGTACATGCTCTGCAGGTAGTGCATTTGCATCACAGCTGAGGAACCCCAAGCTTAGGAAGCCCCAGTCTTCTGTAAGATGGATGAAGCAGACCTGCCCAATCTTTGCTGTAAAGGGAAATATTATCTTTATTATACTAGACAGTAAACAAATCTGCCCTCTGCTTCAGAGACAATATATCTGTCTTCCATGGCTCTTTGCTATCCAAACACCCTTCAAAAGATAGCCCCAGAAAAGATCTATCAGTAAATCTGCTCATAAGACATGAAGAAACATGAGACACCCATGGAGAATTTTGTCCCAATAAAGTTTATGAAAAAGCCACACAAATATCATTAAAACCCAATTTTTAACTATGATAAATTTGTCTTTATTGTAGGAAAACTCATTGTAAAATTTTATAGCCATTAATGCCTGGTATCACCCTTATATCTCATTTAAGTGCCTGGGTTAAGAAGCTATTTTGTATATGATGTAGTTAGCTTAAATTGGGCTCTCCCACCTTGATCAACCAAGAACACACATGTGTTCTTTTTGGAGTCTTCAAAGCAGGAGAATAAATTCACCCAGCCTTCTTTGTGACAGTTCCACTGTTTCCCTTCCATCTACTTCTGCCTTTCTCTACTTGGCTTTTCCCTAAATAGTATATAACTAGATTAAAAGTCATGTAGCCTGTGGGGAACAGAAAGGGGGCTGCAAATAGAGGGGACATGGTGTTTTCTAAATTCCCACTAGATATGATATCGAGACAATTTATGACCTTAATGGAAATTATATGCAGAAAAACAAAACAGCATGTTCTAAAAAGTAGCAGTTTTCCTAAATTACAACCCATATTCTTTTCCCTGAACCTGGAAAGGAACTTCAACTGTTTATCAGTTAACGATAAGCACTGTTAGCAAAGGATATCTGTCTGTAGGTTTCCTACTGTGAATCTCTGTGTTGGAGCTAATAATCTGTATTCTTCAGAGTTAATCATGTGTTAAGCTTCAGCTCCACAGTGGCGTTTGGTGTTTACTTGGCTATTTGGAGATACGTTTAGTCTTGCTATTCTTTCTCCCAACTGTTGAGCACTTTATTAAATAAATTGTAATTATTCCTTCCTCTTATTTCACTTTCCTCTCCATCTGATCTGATCACTAAGCTACTGCCACACATTTTAGATTTTTGGTATATAGTAACTCAAATTAAAATTAAATCCCTGTATATAAATGGGACTTAAGTAGACAAAAAAATTAGTTATTGTATTTTTAAGGCTAAAAATACATGATAATGGAAGTCACTAAAAAGAAATTTCTGTCAAATTAAGATTGGGTGAGTCAAATGTAAATTATTAGGAAACAAAGGGATAAGAAACACTTAAAAAGACTCTAAACTGGTCTTCTAGCTTTAAAGAACCCTACAACTGGAAACCACAGAGCTTTTATTTTGTATGTGGTTTCTTTATAAAGAAGGCACTGAATTACATTTAACAGACTCCTATATAAGGACTAGGCTTTGGTCATACATAAGAAGATTGGTGAAAGAATATCCATCTGTCAGCCTCCCCGTCTGTCCATTTATATTTTTGAATTCTCCTTTTAAGCCAACATATTCAACCAAGTGACAAATCTCAGTGAGAGAAGGCATGGGGGCGTCCTTCTCCCCAGGTGGCAGTCGGTGGCAGGGGCCCACTCTGCCCTTCAGAGGCCTTCCTTTGCAACTGTGTATTCTGACCCAGTCTGTGCGAATTTAGAATACAGTCTTTTAAGGACAATTGATTTCTACCTGAATTACTCAGGAAAGAGAGCGAGTACTTACACAAAGCTGGTCAAACTGCGTATGTGGCTTTGTTTTTGTTTTGTTTTGTTCTTTGCTTTTTTCACTTAGCAATGAAGTGTGAGCATTGACTCATATCATTTAGTCTTGGAAAATGAGATTTTTGGATTGCATGGCATTTCATCAGATACAGTCTCTTTTAAATTTACGTTAGTCCCCAAGTTTGGGGCATTTAGGTTACCACAAATTTTAAATTTTAATAATTTAACACTAACAGATATCTGCTATGATCATCCTTGTGCTCGCAGTCCGGTTTTTCCTTTGGATGAATTACTAGAGATTGAATTGCTATATCAAAGGATATGAATAATTCTAAGACTCTTGACATACTTAGCCACAGTATTCTAAAGAGCTTATTTCAATTTAAATTTCTTCCAGCCAGTTTATTGCATCCTATTGAACAGTAAATATCAAAATTTTAATAATCTTTGTCAAATTGCTGGGCTTAAATGGTGTTAGACTACTTTATTGTACATTTGGTTCTAAGAGGAACATTTCTCCACATGTTTATTAATCATTTGTCATTCTCCTCTTGTGAACTGCCTGAATGCTACATTCTTCTGGAAGATATGGTTGTGGTTTATTATATTTATTGCAAATATTTTTCCCACTATATTGCTCTTTAATGTTATGCTGTTTGAAATTGCACAACATCCCAACAAAACTAGAAGTACAGAAATTTCCATGTTATTAAATGCCAGATTTTTTTAAAAATCAGGAAACATTTAAATTATTAAAGGGCTTGCTTGTAATTAGCAGTAAGTAAATCAAGCAATCCCCAAATTACATGATTAGAGTTTTAAAGACCATCATTTAAAAGTGAAGAAAATAATGTCTGATTATGGGATTATGGCTTTGCTGTAGCAAAGTACTACTTTTATAGTGTGAAATATGGTTACTCTCTTGAAGAATAAAATCAGAGTAGTAAATTTATTTTTCTTTGTCATTTAGCCATCCAAGAAAACCTCAAACATCCACGTTGCAGTTATTTTGTTGATATTGGGTTGTTATATCTTTTAGTTTTCTGTGTGATTTTCTGAAATATAAGGTCTCTTCAGGGCAAGGCATACTATAAACATTTTTCAAAAAAAAGTAAAAGAAAACAAACAAAAAACCAAAAGCCTTGCCACATTTCATAAAAGACTAAATGAAGTGTGAAATATATTTGCCAATTAGATCTCAAAGTAAATCTTAGCAAAATGTCATCACTTTCATCACAAGATAAACAAGAGAGACGTAAGTAGATATACAATATGTGCTCCACAGAGTAAGCCATACATATTACATTATGCAGTAAAGGTTTGGGACATTTTTTAAAGCATTATCATGCAAATGTACCCCATAAAAAAAGAGGAATCTAGAAAAAGAATTTTTAAAAATCACCAATAGTTACTAAAATTTTAATCTAGTAGAAACTTTTAAAAAGAGGTTTTTTTTTTTTTTAAGTATTTATTTTTTCCCCTATACTCACATGGAGGTACAGACGTCACAGGGAGTCATATTTTGATTTCAAATGAGGAAGCATTTTCTAAAACTCTTTTCTAAGAACTTCTTGAAGATTTAGCTTTCTTCTTATGTGGTCTGGCCCCATCCTCTGCTGCTGCACTGTCCTCGAGTCTTTTCCCTGTGAGGATGTTTTATATGAAAATGCATGAACTTTCATTTAAAGAAAGTTTACTGTCATCTCTTATCTCCTGTCTTCATGTCTTGTCTGCCTTTACTCCCCTTTCTATAGTTTGGCATGAAATAGCTGCCACAAACTGTCTGAAACCTGTTTGAAGATTTGAGAGCTTCTAAGGCAGGTGCAGGTCATAAATGTGAAAAAAATAGAGGGGCAGCTACCTGGTTTCAGTTCAAGTCCACTCATTTGTATATGAAAGAGCAAAATCAGATTCAAGGAAGGAGGAGAGAAAAAGGACAGCCCGCAACTAAAGAATTGGCATTCAGAAAATTGATCATTGAGTGAATTGGCTTTGTACTTAAAAAAAAATTGAGGCATAATTTACATAAGGTGGAATGCATAGATCTGTACCTATTGATCAGCTTTGATAAATGTTAACAGACAAGTGTCTGACACCCTGATTAAAATATAGAATATTTTCATCAGCCCAGAAACTTCCCTCACATTTGCTTCTAGTCATTCAGTGATTGCTGTTCCAGTTTTTACTGCTCTAAATTAGTTTTGTTTGTTCTTAAACTTCATATAAATAAATCATCCAGTAAAAATTGTTTTGTATCTTTTAATTTCACTTAACATAAATTTTTGATATTCATCAAGTTATTGTATGCAGTTTACTTATTTTTAGTATGGAGTGGTACTCCTTTGTGTGGCTATCTCAAAGTTGGTTTGGTTGCAACGAAATGAATTTGATGATTGACTTTTCAAAAAAAAAAAAGACATTGGAAGAAAGACACTGGAATTTTGATAGGAATGGCACTGATTCTGTAGATTAATTGGGTGAATGTTGCCATCTTAACAATATTGAATCTTCTTATCCATGGACACGGAATGACTTTCCATTTATTTTGGTATTTTTTTTTATTTCCTTCAGTAATGTTTTGTATGTATCAATGTAGAAGTTTCACAATTCTTTAGTGAAATTTACTTCTAAGCATTTAATTCTTTTTGATACTATTGTAAATAGCATTATTTTATTACTTTCATTTTCAGGTTGTTTACTGCTAGTGTACACAATAAGATACAATTGATTTTAGTATATTGATCTTGCATCCTGCAACCTTGCTGGACTCATTTATTAGTTCTAAGAGTTTTTTGGTGGATTCCTTAGAATTTTCTAATATATGACAGTGTTATCTATGAAACAAGATGTTTTATTCCTTCTTTTCAAATCTGGATGAATTTTATCTCTTTTTCTTGCCTAATGTACCTGGAATGAACCTTGCGTACAATGTCTAATAGAAGAGATAAGAGCAGACATCCTTGTCTTGTTGTTGTTCTTATGCATGATGCTGTCAGACTTTTGCCAATAGATATGATGTTAACTGTGCATTTCTCATAGATACCCTTTATCAGGTTGAAGAAATTCCCTTCTCTTTGTAGTTTTTTAAAATTATTTTTTATCCTTCTTTCATTCATTATTTGTAGTCTTAACGTTAGGGACTCATTTACTCTCACATCTAAATTTTAATCTATTATTATAGACAAGAAGATCTGTGCTACCCTAATCCCAGTTCAAGGCAGGACTTGTTGCCCAGCTATGGGCAGTGCAGTCAGCCAAACACTTTCATATCATAATTCCTTCAGGGTTGGGTTCAGCTGCAGAAAGAAAACTTCACTGAGGTCATGGATTGCCTAGGTATCTGCATTTAACAGCTGACAAAGGCAGGTACACAGAGGTCCTTTTTCACCCAATGTGAGAAACTAGGACAGGCAAATTTTGCTCCAGATCTCTTTGTTGTGTTGAGCAAGGCTTTATCAGATATGTCACGTTCTTACTTTGTTTTCTGTCTAGTCCTTTTTCCTCCTCATTTTCTTCACAAGTATTGATCCCTAATAACTACCTTGAACCGCCAAACTGCATCCCAGAGTCTTTGTCGAAGGAACTAAACTTCTAACAGTTGGGATCAGGAGTGTCTAAGAAAGTAGGTGTTGAGATGGGGTTTTGGAGCTTGATCACTCACAGCCTGACTGGTAGTGAGGTCCTCATCCCTGGTTATAGGTGGAAGTCCAATTGTTAAAACTTTAACTGGTGATGAGTTGGGAGGGTGTGCCAATGGGAGGGAATGTATGAGGACTTTGAAATGTTTAGAGAAAATGGTAACTATAAAGATAATGGGGTTGGGTGGGTATTGCTAAATTCCACTCGTGCTCCTCAGAAAGACAATGAAGATATGACAGGAAGTAAAAGGTAATAGAAAGCTAGATGTGAAGCCAAAGGGCCTCTTCTGTTGCACATAAAGAAGTTCTCAACACTTTTAGACAGAGAGTGAAGAAAGTAGAGGACCAAGGACTAACCTTCAAAGATGATTAAAACCCAACTAAGTCAAATCTGTTATGTCAAGGTTAGGACCCTGATGAGGAAAACCTGGGGCCCCAGTAAAAAAGGTTGGAGAGATCTGGGTGGATGCTCCTCAAGGTTTTGTTTCTGCAGACTCTTCCAAGGCTGGAGATGGTGTTAACATCTTCCTTTGGGAATCTGCCTGCTATAAGACAGTGCGCAAGGTGCACATGTGTCCCCCCTGCCCCAACCCCTCACCTCTCCATAATCTTTTCTCATTTTTCCTCCTGGCCATTCCTTTCAGAGCTGTAACTAGGGTTAAGTGATAACATACCTCTAGCAGACACAGTCTGCATCTGATAGGGAAAGAAGAGACTATACGTAAAGGAGCAGTACAACTAGGGGACGTATATATTGGCACTAATGGGGGAAGTCGGCATGAGAGTGGATTCTGAGGTTGTTTGATCAATGTGGTCCTTAACATAAAATTGGATTCAGAATTTATTGATTTGGAAGGGATTGGTGAGAACTTGCTATTATCATGGCTCCTGGAAGTATACAAGAAGTGATGGCCTGTACTGAGTGAAGTTGAAATGTTAGAATCACTGTGCCAGATGGTAGAGGAAGAGATTTAAAGGCTCAGAGAAGTAGGAACACTGGAATGGATATACCATGTGTGGCTAGAAAACCCTCCAGATGATTATGTTCCATAGGAAGGCTCAAAAGACACACCATTTACTAAAACCATAAAGAATGTGCTGGTGAGTGTCTTAGCTTCCCTAAAGTTGTCCCCTGATGACTCTCCCCTGTAACCAAGGCTTAATGTAGGATAAGGCATTAAAAACCAGGCTCCCTCATAACCATAATGATGATAAGATTCAGAAACAATGTGGAGTAGGTGGTAATGCTTAACCACTAGAAGTCAGTCTCAATTATTGTAGCTGTTGGAGTAGTAGGCTAGGGAAGTTGACATAAAAGGTTGTGAAGATGGTTACTTGAACACAGCATCACAAAGGGAGAAACATTTGGGCACCAGTAACAAAGGGTACTTTGAAAATATATAATAAAAATAAAAAAGAATGGATAAGCAGGAGCTCAGATGGTCAGCCCACAAATATTTCTAGTTTTCAGACCTGGAATCCATTCACTAAAGAAGTCATCAATACGCTGCAACACCAATTCAGATACCTACCATACTTATTCCTCCAGTCCTTCAATATTACCTATGGCCATTCATTCAACAGTGACACACACGGTAAAGGGGCATACCCAGGCATTTGAGAACTCTTGGAAATAGGGTCTGAATTGACCTTGACACTCTGTCTCCATGCCCCCCTGTTAGAGCAGGGACATATGGGATCAGATGAAAAATGGAATGCTGGTCAGGGTTCAGTTTATGCTGGGTCCAAACCCATCTAATGGTCATTTATTTATTCTTTGAATATATAATTGGGATTGACATGCTTGGTAATTAACACTATCATATATTAAGTCTTTGGTATGTGGGTTAATGACCAAATAAAACAAGATAGTAAATAAAAAACAATAGTGCATTACAGGAAATAGAGCTTGGATGGAGGAGGTTAGAACTACGATTAAAGATCTAAAAGATGAAGAGATGGTGGTATACCTATTAATTCATCAGGTCAGCCACTGCAGAAACTTGATGGATATTGTACCATGACTGTGCATTCCTGCAAACTCAAATGCATTGTAGCTCTAATCATAGCCACCATGCCAGAGATAGCGTCTTTTTTGGAGGAGATTAATGTAGCCTATATCTACAGAGTCATGCTCCATGTGTGTGTTAACTCTCTTACTCTCTGTCATAATGTAGTCCAACTACATTATGTCTGGACCATTTCTGATAGACTGAAGACTATTACATTGATTCATTGTGTCAATAATATTACATTGATCTGACTGGACAAGCAAGAAGTAGCCAGCCCTGCTATAGGGTTGGGAAGATACATTGCTGCAGAGGGTAAAATGTAAACCCTGAGAAGATTCAAGGAGTAGCCACTTGAGTAAAATTTAGAAGTTCAGTGGTCAAGGGCCTGCCAGTTTATCCTCATCCAAAGTAAAAGATAATTTACATATTGCTGCTTCTACCATGAATAAGAAAACACAATGTCTGACAGGTCCCTTTGTGTTCTGGAGGAAGCACATATCGCTTAGGGATACTGCTCAGCTGATACACAAAGTGATGGAAAAAAAATTGCTAGCTTTGAGTGTAGACAGAGTCATGGAGGGCTCTGAGCAGATCAGGGCTGTGGACAAACAGCCCTGCTTTTTTGGACTTTGCAATCAGTCAGAACCTCTGTGCTGGAGTTATCAGTGCTAGGAAAAGGCACCATATTGATTTTGTGACAAGTACCAGTGGTAGAATTACAACATATGTTCTCCGGGTTCTGGAAAAAGGCCATAACATTTGTGTCAGGGAATTAAATGCCTTTCGAAAATAACTCTCGGCCTGTCCGTGGGACTACCAGTGACCATGTGGACAGAACTAATGATCACGAGCTGGGTCCTGTAAGTCCCACTAAGTCATAAAGTTAGGTAGTACCAACAATAATCCATTATAAGATGGAAGAGTTACAGCCAGGATCGAGCACAGACAGATTCAGAAAGTGTGAAAATGCTGCATAAACAGACAGCACAAGACCTCATGGCACCCACTAGCAGGAGCAGGGTGCTTCTCCCCCTTTCTGTGGTGTGTGAATGATCCTGTACAAAATCAGGTGATCTATTTGAGTGTCTCTTGGTTCACCCTGGAGATGAGTGTGTGTGTTATGACATCAGGTAAGCCACTGCTATGGACTGAATTGTCCCCCCGACTAATTCATATGTTAAAATCCTAACCCCTAATATGATGGTATTTGGAGATGAGACCTTTGGGAGATAATTAGGTTTAGATGAGGTCGTGAGGATGGCCCCTTCATGGTGGGAATAGTGCCCTTATACAAAGAGGAAGAGCTCTCTCTCTGCCATGTAAAGGCATAGCAGGAAGGTGGCCATCTGCAAGCCAAGAGGAGAGCCCTCATCAGGAACTGAATTGCCGGGCACCTTGATCTTGGACTTTCTAGCCTCCAGAACTCTGAGAAACCAATGTCCATTGTTTAAGCCACTTAGTACATGGTGTGTTGTTCTAGTAGCCCAGGCTGACCAGGAGAGCCATCAGCGTCAGTGGAATTGGTAACTGAGGGTGAGGGGCTCTAGAATGGACGGCAAAGCAGGACAATGAGTATTAGCCTTCCTAGGACTAACTTCCACAGCCTCCCTCTACCAAGTTTCCCTTCAGAAAAAGATGCCCACAGCCACCCTGAAGAGGCTGTCTTCTGAACGTTTATGAAGAAGCCAGTCCAAGTAGTCCCAGGGCTGGACATTGGTGACATAGATATATCCTGCAGATGGCTCTTTAGAGAACTGGCTGCTCAGCTGCAGGTGTCCAAGACAGCAGAGGACCCTCAGCTCTCAGTCCTTCAGGACTTGCCTTGGCTGTGCCGAGTTGTTCCACTCCAGGTCACATGCTTTGCAAGGAAGCTCACAACTGGTGACTGAATAAGCGAAGTGTTTAAGGCCTGGGCATTTTGGCCTGACGCAGACTCCTGCAATAGCCAATACTTCCCCTTGAGCTCCCTTCCAGGTTGGACAAGACTTTCTCAGGCTTGCATTGTAGTTAAAATGTTCTTATGTCCTGTCCTGCTTCCTGTATCTTTCACAGGTCCATGAATTTTTGTAATGTATTTTTAATGAAATTGTTTTTATTGAAAGGGTGCTGCATTTTTTTCTTTTCTTTTTTTTCTTTTTTTTTTGGCCTGGGCTCTGCATACCACGGAGTTAGCCACTTAGATGACATAACCCAAACTGGTTAATTTCTTGGCCAGTCTTCTTGGTCTCCATTCACAATTCTGCCAAAGATTTCTGGCATCTTTTTTCTTCTCCCCTACTTACGACCCACTACTGCCCACTTGGTGTTGCAGTAACAGTCATTCTTAATTTCTAGAAATGGAAAGCTTTATCTAATAAAAAAAAAAAAAAACAAGTCTTGCAGATCAAGGAATGGTCCTAATTGACAATTGATATATTTCTTTTGTGTACTTAGAAAGATGCCATTCACCTCTGTCCTGCTTCCTGAAACACCTTATACTACTTTCTTGGCAGACATTTAGAACACCTGCCCATAAACTATAGATGAAGAAAATGAAATGGAGCCCTCTGTATTAATGTTCTAGGCGGCAATTGGTTGAGGTTGTGTTTGTTCTTGTAAAACTACTGAACTACTGCTCAGAGTTGACTCAGTTTTGATGGAAGAGATTGATTTCTTGGCAATATTTTCAATTCTTCTACCCCATGCTGATAGCAGCTGGGTCAGAAACACACTCAGCATTGCTTTCATGCTTGATAGCTATAGTTGTGACCATGTTAATTACCAGCCTGTCAAATTGCACAATGGGGACACTGTATAGCACTGAGACTGATTATAGTCTTGCCTTCCTTGGGAAGACTTGCTTGGAAGTCATGTGCAATTTGTAATTAAAGTTCAAGTCATCCTTGGTAAATTATCTATTTTTTCTAGTATAAAATTCTATTTCACTTTCATTTTGATTAAATCTTTTACAAGTTAGGTATATCTGGTGATGGGATCCTAAGGGTCTCATGTTCTGTGGCCTGTGACAGGAGTGAGAAGATAAGAACATTCTACACATGCCTTATTCTTATAAAACTTTTCCGTACATGAAATAAAATGTTTTTTAATGCAAGAAGAATTTGCATCTTTATATTTAAAATATATTTTGTTCAGAAGCACACAAAACAAATATACAACTCAATGAATTATTATCAAATGCAAAATGAACAACCAGGAAATCAAGTCCACTACCAGTTACTAAAGCCTGGATCACCATCCCTGCCTCCAAAGTAAGCACTCTTTGACTTTCATAACGTATGCTTTCTTCTGTTTGTAGTTTTTTTCGTTGAAGCACAAATCTCTAATCATTAGACTATAGTCTTACCTCTTGTGGAACTTCATATAAATCAAACCATACAATGAATATTTTATTTTTTCAGGCTGCTTTTGCTCAGTGTTCTGTTTGTGAGACTCACCCCTCTTGTTGTTGCAGAGGTGGTTGGCTCATTTTTATTGGTGAGTTGTATTCTGTTGTTTGAGTCTTCCACAATCTGTTATCCATTTTAATGTTGATAGATACTTGGGCCTTTTCCAGTTTGAGGTGTTTATAAATAGTCAGCATGTTTGTAAATGTCTTTTGCTGCACCTGTGAACACATTTTTCCTGGATATATACCTTGTAGTAGAATTCCTGTTAAAGTGTGTGTGTATATTCAATTTAAGCAGCTGATACTAAACTGTTTCCAAAGCAATTGTACCAGTTTATTACGTCACTAGCAATGTGTGGTAGTTCCTGTTGTTTTACTTGCTAATACTTGGCTGTAAGTCTTAATTTTAGCCATTTGTGGATTTCTAGTATTATCTCTTTGCGATTTTAATTTGCATTTATCTGATTTTTCTAGAACAAAATATTTTCATATATTTGTTGGCCACTAAAATATCTTCTTTACAAAGTACCTATTCCACTCTTACTTATTTTCTCTTTGGACTGGCTAGCTTTTAATTTTTGACTTGTAAGAGCTCTTTATGTATTCAGATGTGCATGTGTGTTATATCTTTTGAATATTGGTTTGCCTTTCACTCTCTTGATATCTTTTGAAGAATGTAAGTCCTTAATTTTTATGTAGTCCAATCTTTAAATCTTTTTTCTTTATGTTTACTACTTCTGGGGTCCTGTTTAAAAAGCTTTTTCCTACCCCAAGGTCATGAAGATATACTCTTCTATGACATTCTGAAAATTTATAGTTTTGTCTTTTACATTTATATCTGCACAACACTAAGTTTTGATATTTACATACGATGTGAGGTAGGGGTACATTTTGGTTTTTTTCCCCTTATTTTGTCCAGTTGTTTCCAAGGGTTATTTATTGAAAAGTCTGCCCTCCTGGGAATGTTCTACAATGCTGCCATTATTTTGAATTAAATGTTCATATGTGCATGGAGCCCTTTCTGGGATCTTTTAAAATCAATTCTAGTTGTCTGTTTGTATATCCTGGCATTAATATCATGCTGTTTTAATTAAAATGTTGCTTTAAAATAAACCTTTACATCATGTGTTAAAGCAAACCTTTCTCTTTCTTCTATCTTGAATAGTATCTTGATTATTTCCTAGTCCATTGCATTAGATTTAAATTTCAGGATAATTTATAAAGTTAATTTCACATACTCCCACTCTGTTGTAATCGTATTGATTTCTTTAGAAGTTTGAGAAGAATTAATATCCTCATAATATCGTCTTCCCACAAATAAACATGTTAACCCCTACATTTATCTAGGTCTTTAATTTCTGTCAGTAATGTGTTATCATTTTCTCTGTAGAGATCTTACACATCTGCTATCAGATTTTCTATATTTCATAATTTTGATGCTCTGTAAATAGTATGTTCACAAACATTTTTTATTTTCTAATGATTTGTTGTGGGAATTTATAGAAAAACAGTATGTTATTCCATGTTAAATTTATGATCATAAACTATTCTAAAATAATATATCAATTCTAAAAGTGTATGTGTAGATTGATTTATATTTTCTCTGTACACTGTCACATTATAGAATAGTATGGTATAGTGGTTAAGATAAGTTCTACAAGTGGGCTGTCTAAATTCTAATTCCAGCTCTGCTACTTTTTTGGCAGGCCTTTGGCAAGCTATTTAAACTTTCCCAGTTTTGTAATCTTATCTGTTAAACTGCTGTAATAATAGAATCTATCTCATAAGGATTTTATGAGGTTTAATTAGGTGCTAAGCTGGGAGAGCTTCCTGAGGAAGCTGGCTAGTGATAGCTAGGAAACCAGGAACAGGCACCAAGAGTGCATCTCTATATAGTTAAATACAAGCTTTTACAGTAGTTTTAGGTTTCTAGAAAAATTACGAAGATAATACATAAAGGTCCCATGTACCCCACATCCAGTTTCCTCTATTATTCATGTCTTACATTAATGTTTTTTTTTTCTATTCCAGGATTCTATCCAAGGTACCACAATAACATTTAGTTGTCACATCTCTTTAGGCTTCACTAGACTGTGACAGTTTCTTAGACTTTTCTTGGTTTTGATGACCTTGAGAATTTTGTAAGTATTGGTCGGGTATTTTTGCAGGATGTCCCTCAATTTGAGTTCGGCTGATCTTTTTCTCATGCTTAAATGAGGGTTATGCATTTGGGGGAGGAAGACCACAGGGGTAAAATGCCATTCTCATCACATCATATCTAGGGTACATACTATCAAAATGTTTGCTGTGGTTAATGGTAACCTCGAGCACTTGGCCTGATAGTGTTTGTCAGGTTTCTCCACTGCTGAGTTACTGTTCTTTCTCTCTCCATACTGTATTCATTGAAGGGGAGTCACTATGGGCAGCCTACATTTTGGGAGTGGGGAGTTATTCCACCTTCTTGAGGACACAGTATCTACATAAATTATTTGAAATTCTT
This sequence comes from Camelus dromedarius, assembly GCF_036321535.1. NCBI lineage: Eukaryota > Metazoa > Chordata > Mammalia > Artiodactyla > Camelidae > Camelus > Camelus dromedarius. The sequence goes on along the minus strand of NC_087436.1, from coordinate 90,874,483 downwards.
TTGTGTGGGAGACTTGCCTCTTTTTCCCATTTATTTATTCAGTCATTTATTTGTATCAGTATGAATTTAGATCTACTTATTTTATGCTTTGGGTTATAATCCAATAGTACTTCACTTATTTTGTTCAAATTGTTTCAGCTTTGGCCATTGGGAGCTCCTTTAATCAACTCATGTGTCTCTTTCATAGATATACCACCATCAATGTAGGTATCCCTTCTCTTCTTTTCTTTCTGTCTGTTGGAGCCCTCATATAAGGTGTGAAAAAATTTAAAGTGCCTCTAGTGGAGAATAAGAAAAACAATAAAACAGTAAGCCCTGAAGAAATTCTAAAGGGGTGAGGCTTTACTTTCTGCAGAAAGGTAACGTGAGGGAACACCTAATTGCCTTAAAGTATACGATGTGCTATATTTTAGCGAGCTGGTACTGCTAATCACAATTCAAAGGGAAATGGACAAGAACTTTGGAATTTTTTTTTTTGAGTATATAGTTGTGAGACTTTAGAATTGCTAAGACAATCTTTCTCTGATTGTTACACTAAAAAAGAAAAAAAAACATTAAAAAGAAGAGGAGGTTTTAGGGTAACTGTGGGAGGAACTCATTTTTTAGCACATACTTACACTATATTCCTGACACTTTGCATATGTTGTGTCATTTGCACAATAGCCACCTTCATCAGATATTCTCTGCTCAAAGGCTGGGGAATAAACTCAACAGCCTGTTGTCTGCAGGCTGCACTGTAATTCTATGAATCATCAAGAGCCAATGGAAGAATTTCATGAAGCAAGAAACATTATTTATCTTTACAGAAAGAAGTCAAGTTATATCCACATTCCATAGGAATGAATTTCTTGCTACTCCTCTTCGTAAATTTCTAATAATAAGCAGTGAGGTACAAAGAATAAGATGTGGAGCACAGCTTGTTCCAAGTCTATCACTTGTGAAGTGCCCTTTTCTCTTCCGTTTTCAAGAGCACATCACTGACTTCTGTAATCTAACCTCCTGTTGCTGATAAACACGATTCACCAGTGAAAGAGTGGTTCCATGGACCTTTGCTTCGTGTCCCACATAATGCTTGGAGACTCCAACTGGGGCCAATTCTGTTCTCTCTGCTGTGCTTCTGACCTTAGATTATCACCTGTGTGTGGTTCAAGGAATGAGATTCTCAGGAGGAATCACACAGTCATTTTCTCCTAGAATTTAAGAGATCTTAGGGACTAGTCATACTATTACCAGGCAAGGCAGGGATTCTTGGCTTTCAGGGCTCCGTGCTCTGCTAACAACTTAATAATTCCAGTCTCTTGTTTCTGACTTGGAGCCCAGAATAAAGATAGGTTTTGTGGCTGCTGAAGTATTTCCAAAGCCCCTAGACTTGCATGTTTTCCCTAAGAAGGGTTCTGTAAACCATAGTGAGAGAGTTAGGTACTTTCCTGCGTTTTAATGAGCTTTCTAAACACAATTTCTATCATGTTGGTATATTCATTTCTTAGGCATGCCTTAATAAATTATCACTTAATTTGGTGACTTAGAATAACAGAAACGTATCAGCTCAGTCTAGAAGTCTGAAATCTCGGTGTGGGTGGTGCTGTGCTCCCGATGAAGGCTCCAGGGAAAACCCTTTCTTGTTTCTTCCTAGCGTCTGGGGGCTCACAGCAATCTTTGGTCTTCCTTGATTTATAACTGCATCTCTCCTCTCCAGTCTTAACCTGTGTCTTTATACGGTCTTCTTTTCTGTGTGTCTCTGTATCTCTGTTTTCTCCTCTTCTTAACACGATCCCCAGACGTTGGACTTAGGCTCCCTCTAATCCAGTGTGACCTCCTTTACCTTAACTAACTACATCTGCAAGGACTTTGTTTCCAAATAAGGTTAATTCTGAGGTTCTGGGAAGACATGAGTTTTTGAGGACACTATTCAACCTATTATGCTTGGTTATTTCTTTTCTCATTGGAAAGCAAATTAGGAGAACAGTCCAGGACAGGTTAAAGGGACTTCTGAGGCTGTGCATGGAAAACAATGAGAAATGCTGCTGACAACCTGACAGTGAGGGCAAGGCCGAATCTCTCAAACGCCCTTAGGATGTTTTGTGCACATTACATCCGAGGCCCCAAACATCTGCACAGAATTGTTCTATCAAGAACATGTTTATGTGGAGCTTTGTCCCATTACTAGTTCCTAGAGACCATTTCATAAATGTCAGCTTAATTTTACTGAATGAAATATATTACTTTTCTATAAAGCAAAATATTCCTAACAAATCTTTGATTTTCTGTTAATCTCATTTTCTCATCTAAAATGTAAACTCCTTAAGAAAAAAAAAAGATGATAGATGTATTATTTCCAACATCAACTAGCATGATTTATCAATAATATCAAGCATTTATGGAGCATGTCCTAATTAGAAGATTCTATATCATTATTAGGAGGGCAAAATCTGGTAACAAACTGTCTAGATTTGAAGCATGGCTTTACACCTTACTCATTGTGCCTTAGTTTCCTCATCTGCAAAATGGAAAATATAGTGGTACCTATTTCATATAAAGATTAAATGAGTATATGGATATATGTAAGTATTGCTATATGTATATGTAGGTATTTTTATAATATAAGCATATTACGTATTACATATTATGCAAGTATTATATGCTTGCTATTCAAAGTTCTAAATGTTTTATTGAATCAGGTCATATAATCTTCACAACTAACCTTTGAGTGAAGTATCATTTTGATCATCTCTGTTCTATAAATGAGAGAAAATGGTATTACCTCCCACAAAGGTAAGTGACTGGCTGAAGCCCCCACAATAGAGTAGTTAGGATACGAATCTAGGCAGTCTAGTTTCAGAGTCCATCCCATTACTTATTGTAGAACATTGCCTCACTATTTTATAAGTAACTAACTACTTTTATTTTACAGGGAATTAATAAACACTTGCTGATTAATTACGTCTATGCTCTGATTCCTGCTGGTTTGACTTGCTCATGAACCTCTCAAATTTATGTTGTTTTTAAGTGGCTGTAGGTCACTTTATTAGCTGTCTATTGCTACCTAACAAGTTACCCCAAATCTTAGTGGTTTAAAAGAACAGTAATCATTTATTATCTCTCGCCATTTCTGTGGGTCGAGAATTCAGAACAGTTTGGCTGGGCAGGTTCTGGTTCAGGCCTTCTTCCTGGGTTGCAGTCGGATGTTGGCTGGGGTGGAGGGCGTCTGAAGCCTTGGCTGGCCCTGAAGGATCTCCTTCCAAGGTGGCTCATTCCTGCGGTGGGCAAGTTGGTGCTGACAGTGGAAGGGGGAGCTCAGTCCCTCCTCATGTGGGCTCTCCACAGGGCCACTTGGGCATCTTCATGGAACACAGCTGGATCTTTTCCAGAGGAAACCATCTAGGAGATCAGTGAAAAAGTTCCAATGACTTTTATAGCCTTGGCTTGGAAGTCAAAAACCTTCTTTACTTCTGCTGTGTTCATCTGGTCTCAGAGAGCAGCCCCAGTAAACATGCAGAAGACTCCACAAAGGCTTGGGGTTTATGAGGGGACATTTTGGAGGCCAGATGCCACAGTCACACATGCACAGTGTGCTTCCTTCTCCAGCCTCTCAGTGTTGGTAGTCCCTTCCCTTCCTCTGGGGAGATGACTTCTGAATTCCACAGTAACCTGTCCCTGGAACTTACCTCCCTTTAGGTTTACAACAGTAGGAAGGTGACTTCCCCAAGGGCAATCAGGTATCACTCCCAACAGTTTTATTCCTGCATAGAAATAGATTCAAAGATCGTCTGTGTAAATCATCCAGTGAGTACATGGGGAGATTGTCTAGAATTTCTGTTGCTCCCCTGGTTCCTGCTCTTTTCACAGCCTGAGTATTCAGTTCTTTCGGAACTTTTTTCTTAAGTAAATCAGAGTTGGTATTTTTCATCATCATCAGAAAGTCCTAATTAATATAGTTACTTTCAATATGTACCCCATCCCCAAGGATAAAATATGTAGTGGATAAAACAGTCAGGAAGCCTTTTGTTGTTGTAGTTTTTTGATCTCCCAGGCAAGTGGATCATTTTGCTCTGGGAGACATGTGGTCCCTGAGATGGACTTTGGAGACCTGCATTAGAGACACCTTCCATCTCTTCTTTTGTCAGGCCCTGCCATCCCAGTCTCCATACCGAAAGACTACATGCCTTCCAAATCTGGGTTTGCTGTTAATAGAAATTCTGTTCATAAAAGTATCTGTTAATTTAGTTAACATTTTAAACGCATGATTTAGTTCTGTATGTGTAAAAGTCAAAATATGTCTCAAACTTATATATTACTAATATTTCATTAACTATCCTGAAAAAGTCAAAGTCTTTAGTAGATTTATTACTGTCTCAGATGCTGAAAGATTCCTCCATACTAATATGCACAAGAATTTTCCTTTGTAAAAAAGATTTTTTTAATGTAAATCCATTTCAAATGAGCTGGGCTTCTTGATTTCATTAATATAAACCACGAACACCAACTTCTAAAATACACTTTCTCAGCTGGAAGTGTATCTTATTAGTTAGTCTTCAAAGCTAATAGAAATAGACATTGTGTTCCAGCCTTTTTACAACCTGAAAAACAAGGTGAGGGGAAGAAGGGATACAATTATGTGTGGGAAGGTAAAAACAAGGATAATAGCTTCTGGCACATTGTTAGCTAAAAGTGTGTGTGGGTGTTGACGACACCGCTGGCTGAGAAGCAAATATAAGGATATTCATGTAAGGTGCTTCCTAAACATTTTCCCACCAAGCTAATGGTGTTGAAGTCTTTTCCTGAAATGATTAATTAGTATGTAAATCTGACATTTTATGTAAACAAATCACATGTAACATGATGAATCAAGGACTAACAGAACAAAGGCTACTGGACTGTATTTAGTTTGATAATGGGATTTCCGTATATTCGAAGTAGGACAAGACCCCAGCTGCTTCCTGTCATTTGCTCATGTCCTGAGTTTTGCTGTGGATATTGATAGTCCCTGGGAACAACCTTGCACACGTGGGTACACACATGAACTTTTGCAGGGTGTACCAGCTTTCTTTTGCACTCACCTAAGTGCTTGCCTGTTTCATGTGTGTGATGGCTGTGTTCTGATGGCTGGTAGGGTTAGTATGTACCGGTTTGTGTAAGTACCTATAGCCACGCATGTAGGTGCATACCTGTTGGCATGTTTTAGTCTCTGTGTGGGCCTTGCATGTGTCTTTGTGTATCTTCTTATATGTCTCCTTATTCGTTATCCATTTCATTACATACTCACTAGTTATTACTTCCTCACACCTCTAGTATTTTGTTTCTCTTTCTTTCGCCTCATCACCCCAATACAGGGTTCACATAACCCTTTTCAATCACGTAAGCCCTTCTTAGGTTAAATGACTATTTGAGAATCGAGTCCATTTCTCTCCCTTCCCTTTTTCCTGAATCGTTCCTCTGTACTTTACAAAAATCTCTCCACTATTGTTGGTTGACTGTATCCAAGACACATCTTCCCTATTTGGGAGAGGAGAGGAGCCAAGAGAAATAATTGATATTCCATGAGAGGGAAGTATAAGTCAAAAAGATATATGGGTGACTTCTTTTGGCATAGTGATTTAAAAAGTTACATAGAAGGAATATGTTCCTGTATTCACCCAGTGTTTATTGATTTTCCTCTGTGTTCAAGGTAGTGTTATGGGCAATATTTAACAATGATAATGGCATTTAAGCCTTCAAATTTTTCTGAAAGTTGTGCCAAAAGAAAAATATTCAAATAAGTGATTTATTTGTCCAATAGGAAGATACTTCTTAAAAGATAGTTCTAGTGGAAAGAGCACTGGGCTGGGAGACAGTATCTGCACAGAAACCTCAGCCCTCCAAATAATGGCCTCTCAAACAGTGCATCAAAAAATGGGCAGAAGACCTAAACAAACATTTCTCCAATGAAGACATACAAATGGTCAATAGGTACATGAAAAAATGCTCATTATTGCTAATTATCAGAGAAATGCAAATCAAAACTACAATGAGGTATCACCTCACACCAGTCAGAATGGCCATGTTTAAGAAGTCCACAAATGATAAATGCTGGAGAGGGTATGGAAAAAGGGAACCCTCCTACACTGTTGGGGGTATGTGGTTTGGTGCAGCCATTAAGGAAAACAGTATGGAGAGTCCTCAAAAACTGAAAATAGTTACTTGTCATATGATCCAGCAATCCCACTCCTGGGCATATATCTTGAGGGAATTCTAATTTGAAAAGATACATGCACCCCAATGTTCATAGCAGCACTATTTACAGTAGCCAACACATGGAAGCAACCTAAATGTCCATTGACAGATGACTAGATTGAAAAGTTGTTGTGTATATATATATATTACTCAGCCATAAAAAAGAATAAAATAATGCCATTTGTAGCAACAAGGATGGACCTGGAGATTGTCATACTAAGTGAAGTAAGCCAGAAAAAGAAAGAAAAACACCATATGGTGTCATTTATATGTGGAATCTAGAAAAAATGACACGAATGAACTTTTTAAATGAAATAGAAACAGACTCACAGACATAGCAAACAAACTTACGGCTACCAGGGGTAAGGGGAAGGTGGAGGGATAAAGTGGGATTTTGGGACTTGCAGATACTAACTACTATATATAAAATAGATAAACAACAACGTCCTACTGTATAGCACAGGGAACTATAGTCAATATCTTATAATAGCCTATAATGAAAAAGAATATGAGAAGGAATATATGTATATATATATCTGAATCACTATACTGTACACCAAAAATTAGCACAACATTGTAAGCCAACTATATACTTCAATAAAAAAACATTCTGGCTTCTCCATGCTGTAGTCAGAATCTTTATTTTAGAATGTAAACCTGATCACCTTGTATCTCTTTGTTCTTTAATTGCTTCTTATTGTCCATAGGATAAAGATGGCAGCCTTTAACACGGCCGACAGATCCTGCATAGTCTGGCTCTACCCACTTCTCTGCTCTCATCTGTCAGTACTGCTCCCCTAACGCTGCTTGCTCTGGGCACTGCAGCCATAGTTTATTTAATAGATAATTTCTCTATCTCCCAGGACCTTTGTGCAAGCTCTCTGAAACACCTTTCCTTTCATTGTCTTTTAAACTTCCACTCATCTCACTTAAAGCAGATTAGGTAGATTCATGAAACAAATTCATGAAACCGTGTTGCTTCCCTTTAGATCACTTATCTCCATTTTAATTGTATACTTATTTGTGTGATTAATGTTGGCCACTCCCACTTGACTCTCTGTGTCCATGACCATTGGCTCCCCTGTGCCTGTCACAGTTTCTGACACACACATTTTTTGAAAAGTTGAATGATTGGAGGAATTTATCTAACTGATCTGAAACAAAATTTTACCAAATGTAGGATGAAGATAATAACTGAGAATAGAATGGGTAGGTCAGCTGAGAGAATGTGCATTAAAGCTTTCCAGAATGCTATTAAATAAAGGATCAGGATAATGATTATAAGTATAATAATAACCAAGCGGAATTGCTATTCTAATTAATTTGGTCAATAGAGAAGTGGTCGGTGATGTGGGTGTGAAAATAGCTTGAAGAGAAATTATTATGTCTTGCAGAAAGGAAACAGTCTTCGAGTTTATATCTATCTCTAGCTCTGTCTCTGTCTCTATCTCTGTATCTAAAGATATGTTAAAAGGAAATTTTAAAGATGCAAATTTCTTCCTTTTGTCCTTGCTTCTAACTGCAATCTGCTTTTGTAGCCACTTGAAAGAATTTTTTCTTTTCAGCTCATCTGTGGTCATCATACTGACTCTCCAAATTATATGTTATTTCTATTTCTTGATTTATCAACTTTCAAAAGTAGCTACTGAGCTTAGATTATCACACTAACTTCCACTTTCCCCCTTTCTAGTATCCAATTACTATCATTTATACTATGTATGATTCTTCTAGTATTAGATGTGTGACTTTAAGCAATATTTTTCAACAGATGTTTCTTGATTCAGGTAATTTATGAGTCCTCATTGACCTCACTTTACACGAGATAAAATAGTATACTTACATGTTTCTTTAATCCTCCTTGCTCTCTCCATTTCCTCAATTCTGTCAGTCACACCACTGTTTGATTTTTGCCAACTTATATTGTTTCAGTTTTTCAAGTTTTATGTTATTGTCTGTGTTTTCACTAAAGGTTCATTTAAAAAATTGAACATGAATCAACCTCATGAACAGTAACACTATGTAAATGTGATAAATATTATGCATAAGTGATATTAAAAACAAATAAATATTATTTCAACAGAAGAACTGTAATGGGGCCCATTGAAAAGCAGATAATCCTAAGGAACTGAAACTGTGTCAAGCAAAAAAGAACATTTCAAGTTCTTGATACGCAAAATCGTGTTATAGTTTAGTGTTCAGTGTGTAGTCAATGAGTTTTTATTCAGCTTTTTGTTCTCCAAAGAGTCTCTAACTGTCTATCTTGTTACTGACAGCACAGCACCCCATGAGTTTAGTCATATTGGTAAAATCGTTCAAGATCTTCATAATACAGATTGTGGCATGAAATCCATCTTCTTCTTAAGGAAATTTTTTATAGAATCCTCTGGCTTCCTGTTTTCATCTGAACTGATTGCCCAGAGATTACATGGCATAATTTCAGTGAATCCAAATGTGCTTCTCTTTCTTGATTTTTTTTTCTTTACTTTTCTGTAATACAAACTCAAGTTTCTGTAAGATGCCTGCAAGCAGGCAGTTATTCTTAGTCTCAAAGGTCTGAAAATGCGTTTTATTTCCCTTTAAATTTGATTGCTATTTTGACTGTGTATGGTATTCCAGCTTCAAACTAATTTTCCATCAGAAGTTCTAACGGCATCATTCCATTGTCTTCCTGCCTTCCGTTTGGCTAACGAGAAGCTTGATGCCAATCAGATTCTTTTTCCTTTGTAGATAATCTAAACTTACTTTCTCAGGATTTTAAGCATATTCTTTTTATTTGGGGGTTGAAATTCTAGCAGGATTTGCATCCATAGGGATTAACTTTTCCTTTGTATTTTTGGCATAAAGTAGGATCTTTCATTCTGGAGACTGTACTTTCCTTCAGCTCAGGAAGTACATATTTTTAAAGACTTTTCTCCTCTTCCCATTTTATGTCCTCTTTTCTAGAATTCCTCTTAGATATTTTCCTTCCTGTGTTGATTCCCTCTCCCCCGTCTCCTCACCTTACTAATTTGCATCATTTTTGTCTTTTTGCTTTATGATTATTTATTAATTCATTAATATATAAATCCATATTTATTGAATACCTCCTAAGTAAATAGTGAGCCCTACGTTCTATGAGTACACTAGGAAACAGGCAAAATTCCCTGCCCTTACATTATAGGGTCTAACACCACTTAGGTATTCTCAGAGCTCGCCTCAGCTTGTCTTTATCTATGTTGATCTTATTTTTTTCTTCTACTGAAATTTTAAATGTCAGTTATCATATTTCCAATGTATAAATCTTTTCTTCTTTTTTTTTATTATGGTCACCTCTAGTTTTAAGGTTCAATTTCTACTCAAATAGAACCCAAATTGCTAATTATACCACTATCTATCTACCTACCCATTTCTACTAGAAAGGTGCAATCTCAGTTCCAGGGAGGTATGGGTAGTGAGGACAGAGTTATAAGGACATGGAATTCAGTTATAGCTATAGGGTCTAGAAAAATAGAAAATGTGAACTTGGGCTTCTTGACTCATTTAACAGACTTCCATAAGCAGGAGGTAAACCTAGAATATGTTTCCCCAGCAAAGATATGGAAAACTAAGATTTTTTTTAAAGAACTCTGAAGTCGTTGGCCAACTTGTGAATTCCGTCCAAGATGAAGTCAGTGATTTCCCTGCCAATGGTGCAGTGCCCTTGGGCATAGTTATTGGCAGAATTTTCCTTGCCAATGATGTGCTACACAGGGTAGAAGAGCCATTGGTACAAACATCATTAAAAAATGAGTGTTTCAGGTCTACAAACACTAAAGTTGGTCCCCCTTAACTGTGGTTTTGTTTTTTGTGGTTTCATTTACCCATGGTCAACTGTCATCCAAAAATATTAAGTGGAAAATTCCAGGAATAGCCATCCATAAGTTTTGAATTGTATGTCATTCTGGTTAGCATGATGAAATCTCACTCCATCCTGCACTGTTCCTCCTGGGATCAGTGAATCACCCCTTTCTCCCGGATATCTTGCTGGTTAGTGTTAGTCACTTAGCAGCCACCTTGGTTATCAGACCCACTATCATAATATCGTGGTGCTTGTGTTCAAGTAACCCATATGTTGCTTAATAATGTCCCCAAAGCACAAGAGTACTGATGCTGACAATTTGAACCAGCCAAAGAGAACCTGTAAGGAGCTTCCTTTAAGTGAAAAGGTGAAAGTTCTTGACTTAATAAGGAAAGAAAAAAAAAATTGTATGATCAGGTTGCTAAGATCTGTGGTATAAACAGATCTTTTACCTGTGAAATTGTGAAGAAAGAAAAAAATTTGTGCTCGTTTTGTTGTCGCACCTCAAACTGCAAAAGCTATAATAGCCACAGTGCACGAGTTTGAGAGAGAGAGAGAGATTGAGAGAGAGATTCATGTAACTTTTGTTAAAGCAGAGTTGACCCTTGAACAACACCGGGGTTAGGGGTACCAGCCCCCTCATAGTCGAAAATCTGCATGTAACTTTACAGTCAGTCCTCCGTACCTGTGGTTCTGAGTCTGAGGATTCAGCCCGCCTTGGATTATGTACTCTGTGGTGCGTATTCAATGAAAAAGCTCCGTGTGTACGTGGACCTGTGTGGTTTGAACTGTCGTTGTTCAAGGGTCCACTGTATATTGTTATAATTATTCTACTTTATTTTTAGTTACTGTTGTTGTTCTCTTAATGTGCCTAATTTATGAATTAAACTTTATCATACATGTATAGGGAAAAACATAGTATATGTAAGGATTTGATATTATTGTGGTTTCAGGCATCCAGTGGAGATCTTGGAACCTAACTGGTGTAGGTAAGAAAGCACTATTGTACTGTGGAAATCACTGTATCATCCACCTCACTGAAGGTGGTAAAGGAGTCACCTCCCCTAAGCCACAGTAGTCTTGTAACTCGGCTAGATGACACGTTCCAGGCAGCAGAGTGCCCGGCAGTCTGTTGCCTGTCTGGGAGCAGGCTGGCTAACGTGCTGGTGACGAATGCATGTGTGTAGCTATGGGTTCAGACGTGGAGCTCACTGTGATAGGCACAGAGTCCTGGTTACCATGCCAACCAGCTAAGGTTTGAGATAAGTAGTCTACTCAGAATGTTTTTGGAAGTTGATTTCATCCTCCAAATAATCTAATCTGAGTGTGTTTGTTCATGTTGGGATTTCTTTTTCCACCTAAGGAAGTACTTGAACCATCTCTGGTGATACTGAGCTGTTTGCTCATGTTTATGAATGGTGATTAGACTGGTCCACCTAGGTTTGCTAGTGTACAGGTTTCTTCTAATTTAATTTAAATAGAGTCAGAAATAGAATGGGGGTGACAATGTATCAAATGATGCAGACTATCTTAAATATAAAGCTTTATTTAGGAAAATAGTTAAATATAAATAAAGTTGCTGTACTGTTGCTGAATAATTATGTTGTCACCATCATTATGATTGACCAATATTTCCTTCTCTATAAACCTTTGAGTTCACTATATGTTGATAGACTTGAATAGAGAGAAGGATATATTGGTTTAAATATCGGTTTAGATTTGATAGAATCCCTGTCATAGGAAGATTGACAGCCTAGTGGATCTAATTATCTTCCAGTAACTTTGGAAAATGCATCAACTTGTCAAACCTGGCATCAGTCTAACACCAAAAGGAAACATTAAATCATGAAGATTAGTTTATTACAAAAATCCTATGAGTAACCATTAACCAATTTAACTTCTTTTACAAAGATTTCCACACATACTTAGATGGAAAAGAGAAAAGTAAATGTGAACATTTTTATGGCAATTCTTTCCCTTTTGCCACAAGAGATGTGCTCCATTTATAGCCTTTTAAGCGCCAGCTTTGAAATGATGTGTTGCCATATTTTATTTGCTCCTTTGTATGCTTAGAGATAAAATACCAACATCAAAGCAGTAAATACTACACAGGAGGTATTGATGGAAACAGTGGCATAATAGAAAAATATAACTCACTTTTCCTACTTAATATGGGAATATTGGAAAACAAATCAAACAAAAGGGGGAGTTTCTACGAGAAGGGATAAATACAGTGTGCCAATTAAAATTTCTCTTTTAGTTCCTCTTTTTCAAGACTGTATTTTCTTAGTATTTCTTCACTCATCGCCATGACACTTGCAGAAGGTAGTATGAAACAAGAGCCAAGATGACCCCTGCGGACACTGGGACTCATCCTGGAGAGGTCACAAGAGGTGCGGCTCCAGTCACTGTTACTCATTTCATTTAATATGCAAGCAGCTCCAGTGGTTTTGCTGTCTCATAACTTGTCTTCACTGCTTTCCAGAATTATTTTGAGGCACGCATCATTATCAAAGAACAGTAAAAAAAAAAAAGGTTTCAGTTGTTCATGACAGAGGATTTAACTACATATCTGTCTTATCCTGTAGCCTATCTTTTTTCTCAATTGTTATGTTGATATTTACATTTTGTCTGTATGTTATTTGTCTTAAAGATTTTCTTTCCATTGGATAGGGATAGGTAAATATCACTGATTGTGACAGGTTCTCTCTTTTGTTATTGCAGAATTCTGGGCTTTCCTTAAATTGTCACAAGTTCAAATCATCTTTGCCCAAATGGGCAGTCATTGATTAGCTAGCCCCCAGTAACTGGATATGCAGAGAACTTTCTGTGACTCTTGGGGATACTCCTGGTGTACATGATCAAAATGTTTATTCTTCTTTATGTTTGTTCATGATTCTGAACTATGGACTGACTCAACGATAAGCCACCAACACTGGCATGTCTTCTACATGTGTACCTCATGATAGAAAATGATTACCAGGATTCTTAGGAGAAGGACTTGTGATCCTGTCCCAGAGAACAATTTACTCACTTGTGATGAAGCCTCTGGGACTGAAGAGACAGGGTCTCATTCTAGGAAACTGGAAGTATTCCTTTTCCAGAGTCCAGACTAATGAAGCCTCTGAGATACCTTGACTCATGAAAGAAATTAGAGTGGACAATGTTTCTCTGTAGACAAGTATGCCAAAGTCAAAAGCCTGCTTAGTGTTGCTCTATTATGTTAATCTGTGTATTCTAAAAACCATTATTATTATTATTATTATTTTGGATTCTATTGAAATTTTTATTGCTGTCATGACTGGCCCTGGTATATTGGTGTACCTGCTCACTGCAGGGCCATTCTTAGTTTGTTCTACCCTTATCAGAGTTTGCTATATGTAGCAGTGAATCAGAGATTATGTATATAAAACTCCTTGTAAGGTTTCATTAATTAAAACCTATTGAGGAAAAAAATGATGCTCAAGGACAACAAGTATTTCATAATGCTACGTTTCATCAGTTTTTCATGTGTTAATATCTCTGAGATTAGTGTTCATGTTACAGTCAGTGGCATCTTCGATTTGGTTTAAAAAATGGTTTCATCTACCAGCCTTCTCATGTCCTCAAGCATTCTATATCAAAGGGGTGAAGACTGAATCAGGCAAGATGTTTTAGAAGTATGAAGACTCTTCATTTCTGAAATGAAGCATCACATCATCATGGAGATACTGTAGAAGTTGGGGAAATCCCAAGAACAGCCATGCTCTCATCAGTAGGATATAAATCAGACACTGGATTATAACAATGTCTATTTTTCAAGCTTCAACCAAGCATGGACAATTAGAATGAAAGTTCCAAAATTTTAAAAAAATGCACAAAATTACAATGGGTACAGTATTACAGTGTGTTGACAGATGTTTATAAAAACTGGAAACAACTCTCATTTAAAGGGGAAAATTTCAAAGTAGGTGTTCTGAACAAAAATACATAAATAAATAAATAAATAACAGGAGGCAATGCCCCCCAAAATCTAATTTTTGGACTAATATAAAAACTTAATAAGGGAGGAGACCTAGCCATCTTGTTAAATTCATACACAAATCCATTTTATGCTGAGACCACTTGATCAAAATAAATTCTAATAAAAAAAAAAAGGCCATTAAAAGGATGCTATTCAAGACCTCCGGCTCTTTTCAGTGGGTGACCTTACAATTCCCTGTCGGTTGCACAATTACTGGGTGCCTGTGAGCACAGATTCTTTGTGTTCTGCCAGCTTTTGAAGTGGATAAGCTAAATCCGCCTAACCCTCAGTGCGCAGCATTCTGCAGTGTTAGCTACAGCTGATGCCATTACCCAGTAGATTGCGCTCTGCACACCATTCAAGACAGAATCATTTTTAAAAAGAGAGCTATATCTTTGACTTGACAGGCCTGATAAATCAAATCTAGGTTGCAAAGCCAAAAGTGGATTCAATGAAGCAGTATGAGGCCGAGCTGGTTCAGAGAAGCTATGTAGTACAATTCAACTTGTTTTTTGAAACGTCATAGTTATACTTAAAAGTCCCACTTGGTTAGACTGTCATAAAATTTTAATTACTTTGTGTATCCAAATTATAAGGAGAATAACATAGAAAATTTAAACAGCTCATAGTCTCTGAGATTAGATGTCCTTATTTATTATGTGGGGTCCAACTAGATAAATTACATGAATCTGAACTTGAAGGTAAAGATACTAGAAATATCTTTCATGGAATCTAATTCCTGTTGAACAACATCTCTGATTAATACATGGGACTCTGGTGAGATGGAAATGCACTGACCAGATCTCCCTCACGGTGGGACTTGTTCCAGCTGTCAGCCTCCAGCTGTTAGCTCCTTCAGTGTTTGCCTGAGCTGGGGAGTGCTGCCTCCCTCCAGGGGCAGCCATCCTGAAGTGGTCCACATCAAATGACCCATCACCATGGGGTATAAAGGCCTGGTCATTTTGGTTCACCAAGGAATGGGTCATCCATGCTCCAGAGCTCTGCAAGGGATTAGCCGAGGCTTTGTTGGGACTGCATTGTCGTTCAGCTGCTCCATCCTGCCTCCTTCCCCTTCCACATGCTCTCGTAGTCACTCTGCACGCCAGATTCTTCCTCTGTGCCTGCTTCTGGAAAACCAGTCTGCAACAGGGAGCACACAGAAACAGTCTCAGCAAAGAAAGTGTCAAGCCCGGGCTCCTCTCTGAATACATCACAGCAAATAGTTCACCCTCCAGAGGGCTTTGGTGGAATAACAAGTGGAAACCTATGGTATCTACTCTTGCTTGCTCCAGCGACCAACTTTCTCACTACCGTGCCAGAAAGAATCATGTGTCATGTCCTTCTTTACCAGGCACTGTCCTGTGAGATAATAATGAAATGATAATTGTTGGGAATTTTTCTTTTTTGTGTGTATACTGTTTTAAAAATCTGGATAAAAATAACTTACCTTTAGGGGAGAGAGCTCCAAAGGAGAGACATGTACATGTATGCTGTTGCAGAATGACTCCTGGGCTGGCTTACTTTTAACAGCTATTTCAATGCTCTCTAATCCACCTGCTTATTTCCACTAATTTAAGCAATCTTAAAGTCACACACCAGAAAGGTAAAGAGACCTATTTATTTAAATAAACCAAAATGGAAAAGAGCTATTAATCCAACCCTGAATCTCCTACCCGTGGCTTTAAGGGAGGTGATTCTCACTGTGGGAAGCTTCTGTGTTAGGGCACATGGGAGGCAATGAATGGGACGTGACTTGGTTGCATAGGGCTCCTATGTGCTGTGCTTTGTTCTCATGCTTATGAGGAAAGTCACGAGGGTTGAAGGTGGTTCTTAAGGCATTATCCAAACATACATCACAGCAACCCATTCTCTGATGGGGATTCTTTCAGCCAATAGCATTCTCCCTTTCCTTCATGTGTCCAGTCCCCAACACCTGTCTATGAGATACAAAAATTCTTGTGAATAGCTCCTCTCCCCCAAAGCTAATTATCAAAAAAATGGAAATTGGGACTCATCTCTGAGACCTTCAAGTACATGTAAGTCCTAATAGGAAGACTGAACATCTAATTTATTCAATGCCTTCAATTTTTTAATCATATAAAATGATAAATATTAGGAATATGACACAGTCCCCTTACCAGATGTATTTGAAGGGGAAATGTATTTATTATTGAACTTGAATATATTAATACAGTTTCTCTATCTTCCTTGGAGAAAAATCAAACAAACCACAAAGAAATTGCTATATTTGCTGAACCATTTTCTCCTAAACCTGAAGATTATCTACATAGTCACAAAAGGGAATTTAACTAAACAGCCAGTAAGGCACCCCTTCCTACCCCCATCATACACAGCTTCTCAGCTACCTACCTGTGCTTTCCAAAGAGCATGGACAAGAGAGCACTGAGATGAAAAACCATGAAATTCTAAGGAGGAAGGTGATTTCAATTTGATGGAAGCAGATGACCCATACTGGGGCCTTAGAGCAAGACTCCTAGAGAACAGAAATCCTTCGGGCCAGTTACTGCTTTCCTTAGCCTCTTTGATATTTCTCCTTGTGTTCAGTTTTGCCTGAGAATTAGTTTTTTGTTTTTTTTTTGCATTCTCCTGCTTATTCTTTTTTTTGGGGGGGGGGCAACTAGGTTTATATTTATTGTTTTTCAACAATACTGGGGATTGAACCCAGGGACCTTGTGCATGCTAAGCATGCACTCTACCACTGAACTATACCCTCCCCGCCTTCCTGCTAATTCTTAATCTTTGATTGTCCATCCCCTTTAGGGAGAGGGTGGCAGTTAACTACTCTGCCTTCTTTGCTCCACTTTTTCACTGAAACAGTCCCTTTTCATGCCTACCACGCTATGAGACAGAGGTGTACTGCTTCAGTGTTTGGCATAGTATTAAGAATTCTGTTTTATAGAATAAAAAAGAGTTTGATTAGCTGACTGATCATGAGAAAGACACCTTATCTCTCTCAAGATTTTGGTCAGGAAAACAAACTAAGTATTTTGAGAAGGAAAGTTTTTATACCGAGAAGAAACTGCTTTAAAACTTAACGGAAACACTGGAGGAGTAAAGATCAGGGGAGGCCACCACTCTCAGGTTCTCTGCAGTTTTCTGTGAAAGGGTGTTACTCTCTTTATCTGGTTCAAGAAATTCAGAAACCCGTCCATGATGGGCACAGCTGTATTTAACACCAAGGCAGGTGATTCGTGGGTGAACACCCGGAGGCTCTAGCAAAACTTCCCATCTGCTAAGCCCACACATTCAATCATACAGAAGAAGGGTAACGGCCTGTGTCTTTCTAACAAGTGCCTCTCATTGGTGAAATCTAAACAGGAATCACACTAAACACGCTTCTGGTACAGGTAGCTCCCAGGATTCGTGGTTCCTTAAACTTTTGTTTTCCTCTTAATAAATGAAATGATTTGTATATTCCTGCTCATCATTAGCTAGGCAAAGCAAAATATTCTCATCTTTTGTTACTAACATGATGACCTGATCACAGCCAGTGGGAGCAGCCTCAGCTACCTTCGTTTTTAATAAAAATGCACAGTCACTCCTAATGAAATCTCTAAATACTATGGAAAGGGTGCCTTTATTGAGAGACATGCTTGAATCAACAGCAGGGATAATTTCCATGCAGCCGCTCATGGTTTGACTGTTCTAATTTGAGAGGGAATAGTTTTTCGCTAGTTCCTCAAGGATAATCGCCTTTGCAGGGTTTTTATGGTCTTTTCGGGAAAAAGTTAAATTTAGTGTCACTCAGTAGTCTTTAACTCTCTTTTTCCTTCAATCTTCTGTGATGTGTGAGCTATTTTAAGAATACAAATATGATCTGGGGTTAGAAGTTGATGTCAGATTCTGAGTAATTCCTCCAGGCTCTGTCTGCTGCTGCTTCTTTCCCCTTCCTAATGCTTTTCTCTTCTGCACTATGAAACCCCATGCAGACGATCAGCAAGGCCCCCTGCTCTGCGATGCTCCTGACCACAAGTGGGTGGTATTTAAGCAGCCAAAGCTCGATATTTAGTGACAATATATTAGGTTGTCTTTTTCTGCTAGGCCATCCATGATCCTGCTCACAGTTTTAGTAAACGGGCTTCAGAATGGATCCCTGTGAAGGACTCTGCTGGTTCAGGTTGTATTCTAGGAAGAGGGAGGCAGGGGAAGGCTATTTTGCTTTCTTTTGATCTCCTCAGGCCTCCAGTCCAGTGATTCTTGAAATATTCACCTCTTTACTTCAGGAGTTACTAATCTGCTTGAATGTGTGATTTTTGCCAGCTATGTTTAACCACTAGGGTAATAACAGAAAAAGGTAGGATAGTATTTATATGATCAAATTTAGAGAAATTGCTGAATGGATACAACCAGGAAGACTAAGAAGTTAGATGGTTAAGGATGCTGGCAAGACAGAGATTGAAATAATGAATTCTCAAATTGAATTTGGAAGTGCAGCTAAAAGGCTTTATAGATTCGGAGACAATGGCTGTGTCACTCAGATTCTAGTAGAAAATAGAAAATGGTATTCTTAAAAGAGGTAAGAGTTTATATACTAAAATTCGAGCAATTAATAAAGCATGGTACAGCTCCCAAGGTCTATCAACAGTGGGGAGCTGTTACATACCCCAGGTCTGAAAGGCTACAGAAGAAGAGAGTGGAGAGAGAGAGAAAGGATGAGACACACAATGACCAAGCGGGAGAGGGAAAGAGAAAGAGGATGATGAGAGAGTTTAACTACTGGAGAAAACAGCTGAAAATGGAACGTGGCCTTTGGTAGTAGAAGGAGACAGGACAATAAATAAATTCCCCATCTCACTCTCCTCCCACCCTCTGACATCATGCCTGAAGTTCATGGGCTGAATTCATTCAAAAACCAGAGCTGCGAAAGATACTGACTGGTTGAGACAGTACATCAGCAAGCCTCCTGGTACAGAGTGCAGTTTGCAGAAAAGCAGATTATAGATTTGTGTGGAGTACAAAAAATCCTTGATGCAAGGAAGGAGTCAATTGATATGAGTTTTTTTTTTAATGTTAAAAAGTGTGAAAGCTATAGTATTATAACAGATGGTGATGGACACAATGGATTTTAGGCATTCAGTGGTGAATCGGTTTTGAAGAGTGACACTTTCTAGTCTGCATTCAAGTGAGTGGGCTGATAAAGTAGAGAAGGAATGAAGGTTGTTAGGCTTGGTCCTGAAGGTAGAGTGAATGATCGTAGTTTTTTGGGGGTGAAGAGTTTTCCAGGGATGTAGGACTTCTGTGCTAAAACCAGGAGAGTCCTGGACAAACTGGGACAGTTCCAGGCAAATGGTGCAAGTTGGTCAAACTTCTTGAAGGGTCGACAGGAATTCCGTGCAGAGGGAAAACATTAGCCAAGGTATAGATATAGTAGTAGGGAGTTTCTGCAAGAACAATAATGTATTTTGGTTGGAATCCAGGGTAGATTTAATAGGAAGAGTAAGCAAAGTGAAAACTAGCATCACTAGTTATGTAACAACAAGGAGCTTGCTGTATAGTCAGTTTTGGTTTTCTAGTATTGGAGTTGAATCTAGCTGACCAGTTTACAGAGGACACAGATCTTGTGTATATCTTCCATATACAATTTTTTTCTTTCCTTTTGTTTTTTTTAAACTTTTTTTTATTGAGTTGTAATCATTTTACAATGCTGTGTCAAATTCCAGTGTACAGCACAATTTTTCAGTTATACATGAACATGCATATATTCATTATCACATTTTTTTTTGCTGTGAGCTACCATAAGATCTTGTACATATTTCTCTGTGCTATACAGTATAATCTTGTTTATCTATTCTACATATGCCTGTCAGTATCTACAAATTTTGAGCTCCCAGTCTATCCCTTCCCACCCCCCTCCCCCTTGGCAACCACAAGTTTGTATTCTATGTCTATGAGTCTGTTTCTGTTTTGTATTTATCTTCTTCTTCTTCTTTTTTTTTTTTTTTAGATTCCACATATGAGTGATCTCATATGGTATTTTTCTTTCTCTTTCTGGCTTAGTTCACTTAGAATGACATTCTCCAGGGACATCCATGTTGCTGCAAATGGCATTATGTTGTCATTTTTATGGCTGAATAATATTCCATTGTATAAATATATCACCTCTTCTTCATCCAGTCATCTGTTGGTGGACATTTAGGCTGTTTCCATGTCTTGGCCAATGTAAATAGTGCTGCTATGAACATTGGGGTGCAGGTGTCTTTTTGAAGTAGGGTTCCTTCTGGATATATGCCCAGGAGTGGAATTCCTGGGTCATATGGTAAGTCTATTCCTGGTCTTTTGAGGAATCTCCATACAGTTTTCCACAGTGGCTGCACCAAACTGCTTTCCCACCAGCAGTGTAGGAGGATTCCCTTTTCTCCACAGCCTCTCCAGCATTTGTCATTTGTGGACTTTTGAATGATGGCCATTCTGGCTGGTGTGAGGTGATACCTCATTGTAGTTCTGATTTACATTTCTCTGATTATTAGTGATATTGAGCATTTTTTCATGTGCCAATTGATCATTTGTATGTCTTCCTTGGAGAATTGCTTGTTTAGGTCTTCTGCCCATTTTTGGATTGGGTTGTTTGTTTTTTTCTTATTAAGTCATATGTGCTACTTATATATTCTGGAGATCAAGCCTTCATTGGTTTCATCTGCAAAAATTTTCTCCCCTTCCGTAGGTTGTTTTTTTAGTTTTACTTATGGTTTCCTTTGCTGTGTAGAAGCTTTTAAGTTTCATTAGGTCCCATTTGTTTATTCTTGCTTTTATTTCTATTGCTTGGGAAGACTGTTCTAGGAGAACATTTTTGAGATGTATGTGAGGTAATGTTTTGCCTATATTTTCTTCTAGGAGGTTTATTGTATCTTGTCTTATGTTTAAGTTTTTGATCCATTTTGAGTTTATTTTTGTGTATGGTGTAAGGGACTGTTCTAGCTTCATTGATTTTTATGCTGCTGTCCAGTTTTTCTTTCCTTTTGATTGTAATTTTTGTCATTTTTATCAATCATTCGAACTGTCAAAAGTCTTTAGATAAAATCTATTAGTGCATGTTTTTATGTTTCTATGTTTATAATTATCCAAGAAACTCAAGTTTCAAATCTACCTTTTTTTTTTTTAATCCTTAGATGATTCAATTATCAGTAGGATTGAAAGAATTAAACTTCAGTTTCTTCTCTAATTATCAAGTTTAAAAATCCCAGGTAGGAAATTAGTGCCAGATGTTGTCTTAAATTTGGAAAAACACAAAAATTTTAAAAATCTTTTTGAATTAGTCAAATCAAATTAAAAATGGATATGGCTGTTATAGTATAAAATAATAATTTGTTTTTCTATTTTAAATAGGACTTAAAGTTATAAACTGTTATCTTTAATTATCTAAAATGCTTCATTATGAATCATTTTTTAAAAAAGCCTGTATCATATTAATATTGATACTGAATAATATTCTCGTTTCTGGGATTAGTCAGTTGGCTAATTAGTATTTAAAGAATCCCAGTCACACCAGAAATCACTACTTTTGTAAAAGCAGTGTTGAAAGAGGAGATAATTTGGGGAAATAGACAAGAGTGTCCTCGCAGATAGGTAAGCACAGCTCTGTTCAAGTGGCTGCAGATGCACAAGAATTCTAACCAACGTTGCAGTGCTTGAAGCCCCTGTGTGGTTACTTCTCTGGCTTATTTGTCTTTGAAACGCAAAGGAAGAAAGGGTGTGATGTCACACTAAGTACAATATCATCATCATGTCCACAAAGTAGAATTCCAACATCAATAGATGAAATTGATATAATTTGGTTTGTTGGAAAGGTGTATGTTAAATAAATTCTCTCTACCTAGAATTTTTCTTAAAATTTAGTCTGGAGAAAAGTGGCTGTTAATCATGTAATACCTTGGACATCACAAGCTCTTGATCAATGTATTTTTAAAATGCTCACTTTGCCTATTTGCTGTCTTTATGAGAATTCCTCACTGTGGCAGAATTCCTTGAACAGCATAATGCAGTATTAATCACTCCTAGACTTAACTAACACAGGATCATTCTTGTTTTAAATAAAGTAAAATAATAGGTTGTTAAGAAACCATCTACGTTTGAAAATACTCAAAAGTCTATGAGTTTGAAAAAAATGGGGTTGCAGTGCCGATTACCCAGTTTATCGATTATTTATGTTAATATTTTCTTCATATGTTAATAGGCACTATGGCATTTACAGAACAGAAAAACTAGAAAATAGTTCCAATACTTTATTGTTGTAAGTATTTTCCTAAGTTACTATGTCCACCCTATGATACAGAACTCTGAGCACTGAGTAAGAACCCATTAGTAGGATTTACAGGGGATTTTCATCATCCTAGTGGAACACGCATTATCCATTGCGCCATGTATATTCATCTTAAAGTGTTTAAACCACTTGTGAGTTTTTGTTTATTTATTTATTTAAAAAATTCTTTAGTTGAATGAAAGAGTCTTTAAATTCTATACTGCTTTACACTTATCAAAAGTTTCACACACGTGATTTCATATAATCCCATAATAACCCTTTCCCCACTACTCCTCTATTGCTCAGGAATACACGGACAGAAAAAGCACAGCCAGGACCAGTGGGACTGAGACTGGGACTGAGATTCTAGGCTGCAGGAGACAGCTGGGGAAGCTGCTCAGGAAGCAAGGAGAGCATTTCTCCAATGCCCGCCTCACATGTGGCTAAGATGGTTATATATATATAAAAAGAATAACCCAGAGGGTATCTAGGACCTTTTGGCAAACAGATTTTACCCGCGTTCCACCTCATCTCTGCACTCGAAGGGATTATTCAAGGTCAGCTTTCGCCAAGCCATAGGAGAAGAGTGTTCTGTTATATGCTGTCCTCAGGGCATTGGCTGCCTACTTGGGTTATATCGACATTTCCATAACTAAGAGATATTTAAATTTTGTTTTCTCCCACAGTAACAAAATTCTGTCCTGAAAAGACTTGCCTTTTTACTTGTGATCATGGAGATTCTTCAATCGGCAGCTCCAACTCTTGTATAAGATGTGAAATTCCCTGTGGCAAGGTCAAGGTAGAAATCAGCTTGCTTCTTTTTTTGTGTGTATTGGAAATTAAAAATCTTTCCTCTTTTTTTTTTTTATTTTGAAGGGGGTGGTTATAATTTCTTCAACGCTATCAGTTTCACAGTGCATCTAATATTACACAAGACATAGCTGTTATTAAAAGGTGTGAAGCAATGTTTACCTGGATTTTTCCAGCTCCTTGATCCTTTTTATCTCTCACAGAATGCAGTGAATTCTTAAAGGTATAGCACTGAACAGATTGGAGAGTTGTAGGTGACTGTGTACACCTTTTTAAATTTTGTTGAAGAGTGAACATTTTAAGTCATGCGATATGGTAACTTGGGAAATTATATTTCTCCTCCTGCTCAGGGTTTTCTGTTATTGCTGTTTGTTGTTTTTGTTGTTATTGTTGCTACTGTTGTTTCTTTCTGTTTGTGTAATGACTTCTCTGGGCTAATTCTATAAAGTCTGTATTTTTTGTGTGTGGCCACTGAAGTCTCTACTTAATATGCTTGATGGTCTGCTAATGATTGACAGGGATTTCTTTAATTGCCTCAAACCAAAAATCTCTCGGTCTTTGCTCTGGGACTCTGTATGTTACGGTATGCCTTTAACCTTACAGTGTTTTACAGCTTTATTTTAATCTTTTACTTCCTGCTTGTAGAGTCTCAAGGTGAGCCAGAGATGTGAGATTTAAGCCAAATCAGATATTTCCTAGGCATGCACACAGCTCTGTGTAGGAGGACAGCCTACTATATCCCCCAGGAATATGTCAAAGCTTTTAAAAGCCTCTTATATACATCTAATTCCCAAGATTTGTCTTTTGAGAGTCTTTGCCAGTCCTTTGTTATACCCAACTAGTATCACAGCTCAAGGAGCTGCAGTGTTAAATAGGGCCACTGATTACTTTTAACAAATCCTTCTTAGGGCAGAGCTTTTCACAGTAAATGAGTGCTGTGTTAGGTCAGGTAAAGGCAAGCTCTGTGAATAGTGTTTTCCTAGGGTGCTACCAGACAAGTTAAATAATGATAATTCTCTGGGAATGGGACTTTGGGGGCAGCTCCAAAACATCTGCCTCCTCCTGTCTGCTTCCTCCTAGAGGCTGCTAGGCGCCTGGTCTTCACAGGTACAGTGGTTGTGAGGTTGTGTGGACCTGGAGAGAACAGAATGTGAATAGAGCAATTAAAATGCTACAAAGCTCACTGTTATACCGAGATTTAGCCATTTTTAAATGCTGCCTTAGATTGTTAAAATCTTTACTTAATTTCCAGAGAGAGTTCTGAAATAGTTCCATACATATATATGGAGATTTGTTACAGGAATTGGCTTACTTGCTTATGGAGGCTGAGAAGCCCCACAGTCTGCCCTCTGCCATCTGGAAAAGCAGGAAAACCAGTGGTACAATTCAGTCTGGGGCTGAAGGGCCACTAGTGTAAGTCCTAGCGTCCAAAGGCCAGAGAACCAGGAGCTCTGATATCTGATGCAGAAGATGGACATCCCAACTCAAGAAGACAAGGAGAGAGAGAATTTTCCGTTTCTCCGTCTTTTTATTCACTTCAAGCCCTCAGCATTTTGGAAAATTGCCCTCTTTGGTGAGGGTGGGTGGTCTTTATTTGGTCTACTGAGTCAAATGCTAATCTCTTTCAGAGACACTTTCCTGGATGCATCCAGAAATAATGTTTTACCAGCTATCTGGGCATCATTTAGCCTAGTCGAGTAGACACATAAAGTTAACCGTCACAGTAGGTGATCGGTCCACAAAACGGACAAAATACCTTAGATCCCTAATGTAGAACTGAATGAAACAGAGATATTCCTCCTGGGAGTTCCCTGGAGCCACATTCAAGGCACAGGAGGCTAAACAGGCAAGTGTGTGTATGTTCTCTACATTATATTTCAGAGTGCGGTATGTTATTACTGGAATTCTTTAACCTTGTGTTTCTGTTGAATTGGGGGGCGTGGGTAAAGGCTGCAAAATGACACGAGGTTGGGCTCAGAGAAATTGACGGTGCAGGCAGGGCTGGTGATGCACATTTCTGTCTGGGGCAAGTGGGGCTATCTGCTCCATAGGTTTTGCTCTAGAAGAAAACCTGTTTTTCCCTGCTGTTTCCTCATGTTGGGGATTTGAATGAGGGCAGGATCATTCTAACTGGAACACTTGGAATTAATAATCTGGGTTTCAGTCTTGCTGGCATGAAAATGTACTGTTCTCTGATGCCTCTCTGCGTATCAGCATTAGCTTTAACTGGAGGCCTTGTAGCTCACAACCTCTCAGGTCAGAGACCGGATTTCTAGGCTACCTGAAAAATTGCTGCTGGGGTTATTCAGGGAATCAACTGGTTTTTTTTTTTTTTTCCTTCAATATTTTCCATACTACCTTAAAAGTTACCTTAAAAAGTCGTCTTGCCAAATTTGACAGCATTTTGTGTAAACTTAGTCGTCAAGTTAAAATTTCTCAAATATCTTATCCCAACGTGAAGTTGCTAATGGAATGAGTAGTGGGAAATGTGAGTTATATAAATCTGGCACTGCCTGAATTTCAGAGCTTGAGTCAAGTAATTTCTATCAGATTCATTTCATTGCAAATAAGATGAGGAAGCAAGACAAAATGATCTCTCATCCCTTACAAAGCTGTGATTCTGTAACAATGTGCAGTATTGAATAAGTTTGCTAAAGGAAATAACTCAGTTTCTATGCATCTACATAGATCACTTCACAACTTTTTTTTTTTGAAAATGTCTCTCTTCATTCTAGATTTCTGGGTACCTTATTATCCCCATCTCTTAGAAACTGTAAGGTAACAAAGCAAGAGACTGATATATCTTGATTTGGAAGATAATGTGTTAAATTTTTCGTGCTATATTTTGAATCCACTAAATCCAAATGACTTTACCATAGTTGCTTCTCAAAAGTTCATAACACTGCTTCACACAATCTTTTCTCTCTTAATGGATATAAAATTGGCTACCAGAAAAGAAACTTTATAGCACTTTATGTATATATTCAAAGGCCAAATCAGATGTCATTTGTGTAGCTATCACTATTAAAATAATCATGTAGTGTAATTAGCAGTGTATTGTGTTAATTCTGCCTGCTCTTAGGAAACACAAACTTCTTAATGTACCTAATAAACAGCTAGAAACGAACTCATTACAGATGACAACAGCGAAATGACATGTCTGCTTTTCTTCTATTCGTGTCTGCTTATTGGGTTTGAGTGAATCATTGAATAGTAGAGCAGGATATTTATTGTTTATCAATATACATATAAGAGGAACTAGGCAATAGGTGTGTTTCTTCAGTACAAATTTGTTTATACCACGGATTCAATTCTTTGCAGAATGAGTATGAAGTGCTGATAATATTTCAGTAAGAAAATCCTCAAGGTATTTTTTCAATCATAGTGTACTTTTACAAGTATCCAGAATGAATTATACTTATTTCAAAATTTTTGCTCTTATTTTAACTTAAGGAAAATGCAAATCAGTGTGAAAGAGATTTCTGAATCTGAGTTTAACTGTGTGTGAAATTCTGTTTATAGATGGGTGGTGTTCGGCAGCTCCTTTGTAAAGTGGCCTCAGAGTGGAGCCATTAGAACTGAAGTTTCCCTTCTTCCAGACAAATGAGAGTAGAAGTCTCCTCATTCTGGGTCTCTGCTGAGAAATATCTGTAATGTTGCAAGGGCAATACAATGAAAAAAAATTTTTTGAATGAGTAAACTATAATTCTAAATGGATTAAACAGAGATTTTTGGGAGCCAGGGTTTCTCAACTTTGGCCCTATTGACATTTGGGCCCTATTATTCTTTGTTGTAGGGAGCTGTCATGTGCATCGTAGAATGTTTAGCATCATCTTTGCCCTCTACTCATTAGATTGCTGCATTATTCTAGTTGTGACAATCAAAAATGTCCCCAGACAAGATCAAATGTGTCCCAAGGGGGCAAAATCTCCTCTCCCTCCCTTACTCCATTTAAAACCTCTGTTTTGGGCAAAGCAATGATGTAGCATGTTTTCTCTAATTTGGATGCTGCTGTGTGGTTCTGATAGAGGATCCATTGTGGCAGGAACTATTTGGGATGAGCTGTATGAGTTCTTCATATATTCTGGATATTAACTCCTTTTCAGATATAAGATTTGCAAGTACTTCCTCTGAGGGATGACAGTTTCGTGTGCAGAAAAGAATGATTAGGTTTGATGGTGTTTCGGTGTAGGTCTGAGAGATCCAGGGCTGGTCCTGGATGGCTCTCTAGCATTCTGTAGGCTTTGTACCCAGGTTTTCTGAAGAGTATAAAATTATTTGTAGAAAGTTGGATTTTAGTCCCCCCATTGGCAGTTTCTGAAAAGACCTTTAGGGAAAAGACCAATAAGTTTCTACTATCTCTCTCTTCAAAGCTCCAAAGACATCATTAACACTCTCCTCAAAGTCTGTCCAGGTTCTCACTTTCTGGAAACTCCCCTCTTTCCAAAGCCACTTCTCTATTTTGTTGCTGCCGTTGTTGTTGTTGTGTTTGTCATGGTGGGACTCCACCACAAAATACAAAAATCTATTTGATTTTTCAATTACTCCAAACTTAGTGGCTTAAAACAATAATAAACTTTTAATATAGCACACAGTAATAATGGTCAGGAATTCAAGAACTGCTCAGCTGAAGGGTTCTAACTTGGTGCCTGCTGTAAGGTTGCAGTTAAGATGTGAGCCGGGTCTCAAGACATCCGAAGTTTTGACTGGAACCAGAAGATCCATTTCCAAGATGGTGCTCTCACATGGTGGTTAGTAGGACTCTTTGGTCCCTTGCTGGCTATCGGCAAGAGGCTTTACATGGACTCCTATAGGGCTGCTTGGAAATCCTCATGACATGACAGCTGGCTTCCCCCAGAGTGGAAGATCTGAGAGGCAGTTAGGCAGACAGTATAAAGTCTTTTATGACTTAATCTTGGAAGTTACATTTCTGCCATATCCTTATAGTTACAAAGTCAGCCCTATTCAGAGAGGGAGGGGACTGCAATAGGGTAAAATACCAGGAGGGAGGTATCACAGGGGACCAACTTGGTGGCTGGCTGCCGCAATCTCTTCAGCTTGCTTCCGTTGTTTGGCTTTCTTTTGACTGTCCGTCACATTTTCTGCCTCTTTGCATGTCAAGATTCACTTGTGTGACAGTCTTTGTGTTTAAAGAGACATTGTGTTGAAGCTCCAAATCATACTATCTTTTACCCAAAGGCTTGGCTTTCCTCTGTTAAGCAGGTAAGATAAGGGGCTCATTATCTCAACCTAGTTTGAGGCTGGATTGGATCAGGGCTGGGCTGCAGGTTTGTTGAGATTCTGTCTACCTTTTCTTTTTCTTTCCTCTGACGTGTCCTGTCTAAACTTTTTACCAAGAGCCTGGTGAGTCACTCTTTCCTTTCTGAAAGATAATAGACGTATCATGGGGAAAATCTAATTGCATGTCTAGGGTTCGTGGCATTTTCAAATTATTACACTAGCACTTTATGCCTGTCAAAAACTTCTCTGATTTCTCTTTACCCTGGTAGCATACATCCTCGGCTCGCACCCAGTTGGAAAATGTCCCCACAGGAACAGGGCTGCTGGCCGACCTACTACAAAAGAAAATGTCCAGATTATTCCCTCACAGAGCTCTCCCCTTTTTGGTATTCTGATGTTTCAGGTCATCATTCCTCTTTCCTACAGCTCTCTCTAATGCTTTGGTATATATATAATACTACACACACACACACACACACACACAGTTATATAGGAGCATATTCTGCCGTAGATCCTGTTATTGTTACATCCTACTTGCAACTGGAAGTCTCTACAATTCATTTTCTGAGCAAAGAAATGAAAAGGGGCTATGGCCTTTAAAATTTTATGAAAAGACTCTCTGGTTTTCTCACGTGCATAACCTAAGAAGTAGGGCTGCTGGGCCTGTGTGCTTACAGTGTCATGTGTGTGTATTTGTTGTGGTCGCTCTTTCCCACTTTGGAGAACAGAATCTTAGATTTCTTTGCCGATGTTGTTTACAGCCCTGACCAACAACTCTAAAGCCTGACACCCTCTGCGGATCTTCTTTAGTTCTTGCAGAGGTTCCTTCATAAGGCTCGTACGTCAAAAGGAACATATGGCCGTGTGACACGAGACTGATGTGCTCTGCTCCTGTTATAGCTCTGATGACGGCAGGTGTAAAATTATGGTGCTCGATTGTAATGAGACCAGCTTGACTGGGTACACAGCAAATAGTGAACAGCTTTTCCAGTGTGGGGATCCTGTAAGCTATGCAGCGTCACAAACAAGATACTTTATTGCTAATGCTTTTAGGACATATTTATAAAAATTTGATTGTCTTCTTACTAAATTTATTCTTGAAAACTAAATTTACTTTCTAGGGCTCCAGTGATGAAATCAGACTTGGAAATTAGTGGCATATACTTGTCATAACTCCTAACAATTGCCAGCAGTTATGCTAATTAGAAGTTCCCGAGGCTCTTGGCTTGACAATTGAGGTTAAGCAGCTGTGTAAATACAGAAACCAGAAACTTATAAATCCAAATGTGTCACTAAGGTCACACCTTATGAATAGGTATTGCTCACTAATTATACACACTGAATATACATTGTCCATTCTGAGATGTGCAGTTGCTGTTCTTTTGAGTGAATCACAGTGATGCAGGAAAAACGGACGTGGGGCGTGAGGAGGGCCGTGTCCCAGGCTTCGGTTGAGCCCCTGGGACGTGCCCCACCAAGTGTGGTTCCTTGGCTTCACACAGGGAAGAATTCAAGAGCGAGCCACAGTTGAGTAAAGGTAGATCTATTCAGAGAGATACATTGAAAGGCAAGAGAAAGGACACGCAGTGTGGGGGTTGAGTGCTCAGATTAGAGTAAAAGTAGGTAGACAGAGTGCGGGAGAGAGAGAGGCCGGTGAGGGGCAGTGTTGCCCATTTTTATGGGCTTTGGTAGCTTCATATGCAAATAAGTGGAAGGACCAGTCTAACTAGCCTGGGGAAGGGGCTGGGATTCCCAGGAAGTTGGCCATTTCCCACTCTTTGACCTTTTGTGGCTAGCCTTGGGACTGCCACGGCACCTGTGGGCATGTTATTCACCATGCTAATATATTACAATGGGCATATAATGAAGCTCAAGGTCTACTAGATGTTAAATCTCCCATCATCTTGAGCCTCAAGGCCTACCGGGGGTTGAATCTTTCACCATTGTGATGTTAATTGCTGTATTATTCCTTGAATGGCTGTGCCCTGCCCCCTTCCTGTCTCAACAGAATCAAAGAACTGGAGCAGATTTCGGGGACTGCCTAAAAGAATTCTATTCACTTACAACCACCACCGCAAGCCCAGTTAGAGCCTAAACCATGTCCCACTTTTCATTCCTGCCTCACACCTTCCTCCCTAATCGCATGTTATCATCTTTTACTGTGCACTGTTCTATTAAAGTAAAAATCGGTCCCTTCTTCCCTTTCCTTCCTTTTCTTTCCTGCTACCATGTGTTTTGGGAACTCATATATAGCATCACTAAATTTCTTGCTTTTCCTAATAGACTTTCTTCCTCTCTTGAGGTTAGCTGAACCCCAGCATTTCTCTTACGACAGTTTACACTCACAACGTGCTTTAAGGCTTTGTGTTATCTTTTTATTTACATTAATACCAGACCCTAGTCCTTAGAGTCTAGTAAATTTTAGGGTAATTAGGGTATTACATTTGCTATTCCCTCTACTGAGGACCCTGTCCTGGATGCTAATGTTGCCTCAAAACTGGCATCTGCACCCCGAAAGCCAAATTGAGTCTCCGAGGCAGAGTTTTGGGAGGAAAAGAGCAGCTTTATTGCTTTGCCAGGCAAAGGGGAGTCCCAGCAGGCTAATGCCTTAGAGACTGTGAATCCATCTTGGGGTTGGGGTCTTGAAGATTATAGAAAAACTGGATGGATCAGAAAAGATGAAAACAATCAGGGTGCTTTGCAGGGTGCTGCTACATTCCTCTTACCTAGAGTCCTGGGGGAACTGTGGAGTGTCCCATCCATTCTTCTGAGATTATTGGCCCATTACCTTCTTCCTGGAGCATAGCCTCTGGGTTAAAACTATTGTAAAGAAAGAAAGGGAGACGTTTGGGAGTTGCTTAGCGCAAAAGCAGTAAGGATGAGAAAGAAATTGCAGCATTTCTTAGAAAGAATCAGTGAGCAGTTTTAGTATCAGGGAAGTCAGTGTGTTTCCTACTCCTTCCGAAAGATCAGGAGGACATGGATCAAATGGCTGGTTACCTCTGAGGTGTGGGCACCGGAGGTAGATGCCTGACGCGGTGCTGGGAATGTTGTGGATGGTAGGCCCTCACATTTGTTGAATTAACTAGAGAGTGAATGAGTCAATACCTTAAGTAATTAAAAAATGGGGCCCATATTTACTGTTCATTTTTTCTCAGCTTCTTTCTCTCTACAACCTTTTTATAGTTTACCTGTCCCTTCCACGGGAATGAATTTCTCAAAAGGTTGAAAATGACCTTTAGACTATCAGATTTTTAAATCCAGCAGTCCCCTTTCATAACTCATCCTACACCTTTCTTTGGCCTTTCTCTTCTTTTGCAGTCATCACACCCTTCAAAGAGAAAGAATGCTTCCATTAATTGCTACCTTTGTTGTTGTCGTTGTTGTTGTCAGTAAGACGTGATTCCTAAAACTCTTTATAGAGTTTTGTGCTTTACTTTAGTAACTTACCATTGTGTGGCTTGTGATAATTATAGTTTTACATTATTTCTTGTTTTCCCTGTTAGATTGTGGATTCTTTGTGGTTGATAACAATGACTAACATTTATAGAACAGTGATAGGCAATATTCTAAGTGCTATACACATAGGAACTTAGTCTTCATAACACTATAACTAGGGTATACTTTTGTCATTATTTCTACAGAGGAGGACACTGAGGCCAAGAGAGATTAAGTAAGCGCTCAAGGCCATGTCGCTGGTGAATGGCAGAGCCAGGAGTAGAGCACACACAGTTTGGCTCAATCGTCTATGTGTTACTTCCCCCCATACATGCTCCTCTCGCAGCACGACCTGCATTTTATTTCTGTGTCCTCAGCTGCTAACTCAGAGCATGAGATACAGTGAGTGCGTAGTGTATCTTGAACAACAGATTGAATTATTCGTGTCAACCCCTTTATTTTAATTCTTTGAGGATTACCTGGACTTATGCTGCAGAGCCAGGACTAAAGGTAAGATCTCTATACACCTTCTCCAGAGCGCTTTCCACTGCCTCTAGAGCATCGGAGGAGCACGAGATACTAGTTTTATTACCCATAAACCGTACTTGATGTGAGCCTACTGACAAATCCTTGATATGTTAGAGTTCAATATGCATTTTTTTCCATTTCAATTTTAATCACATATGTCTCTCAGTTATTCTGTGAATTAACGTTTGACTTCTGAATAAGTCTTTTGCCTTTCTGAGTCTAGTATGTTGAGTGTACAAATTAGATTAAAATGATCTTTAAATGTCTTCCAGTAGAAATTTTTGTTATATTTTTTAAAATTCTGTATTCTTAGCAACCTAATACTGATTCCTTAATGGAATCACTCATTTAACAAACTTTTAATGCCTACTATGTACAAAAGATCATAGACCACCTCCAAAGCTAGGAAGACTGGGGAGAAAATTAACATACTCTTTTGTATTATCAAGCTGCTTGTTTTTCTTGGAATATCCTTTGATATTCATGTGAAAAAAAATAAAGCCCAATTTGCTTTTCTGCAGCCCCCTGGGCTTTAGATATTTATGACTTTAATTTTTTTCCAAGTAGATTCATCCCTTTGTGCAATTCAACTTGTTTTCCCTGATAAGAATCATTTTAGTAAGTGTTCTGTACAAAATTGTCTTAATAGCGTATCCCATTTGGTGGGTAATCTAGGTAATTGTATAGCTTTTTATTTAAAGACGAGCTTTGAGTGTTATAGGGATAGAAGCTCAGTTGTAAGGAATGGGCCCAAAGGCCATGTCTGCAGAGCTGGGGCAGAGCTGGGGCTTCCGCAGGGCCGTGGGCTCTGGTATTTGCTGTTACAGTGACGGCTCTGCCGTCTGTTTCCGCAGGTGGAGATGCCAAGTGACTTGACCGCATTTCAGAGCAACAGCTTTATAATTTGCCTGTTCTTAAAATTTACACATTCACACAAGTGACATTGTTAATTAAGGCATTACCACTAAGTAGTAATATTAACTGCTATTTATTAAATACATAACTATATGCCAGGTAGTGTTTTAAGTACTTTTATAAACATTACCACATTTAATTCTTACAAGTCAGTAACATGGATTTTATTTTTATTCTGATTTTTCTTCTGAAGAGTGTTAAGTGGTTTGCCTAAGGTCATACAGTTTGTAGCAAGAAATAGATCAGAAATTTATATCCCAGTCTAACTTCAGTCTTCTATTAGGTTTTATTCTAATTACCGAGTACCAATTTATCTCTTAATTACATATTATTCCCTAATTCTCTCCTTATAAATCTTGTTTTTTTTTTAATCACTGTCTAAAGTAGAGCCTCTATTTAAACCAGCTTTGTGAATCTACATTCCACTTATTATTTAAGATATGTATAATTTTATATATGAAATCTAAAAGTTTTATAAGAAAGATATTAAAATATAGATGTCAAAATCAATGTTATTTCATTCCAGATTTTAACTTGGATGGCTAAGTACTTATGGGAAGTGCTGCCATTTCACAAAATGGTTTTGGAACCAATTTTCCTGTGGGAATACTTTTTTAGTATTCATTTTCCTGTTTAGGCAGAGAAAGAGAAAATACTCTCATTTATGTACAGATAATTACAGTATTCACATAACCTTTGGAAGTCTTTATTATTATTTTCTTTCCCTGCAAAGTTTCTGTATTTACTGAATTTTATATCAGCCTAAGCACGAGGAATTCTTCCAGCTTGCACTTAAACTAATTTTTGAGAGGAAGCAGCATAATTTATACCTTATATAGCATAGTATTTATGAAACTGCATTTATTAAAGCTTTGCAGACAAACACACTTAGGGCTTGTTGGCGTTCTTTCCTGGTTTGGCTTGATTATTCAGTGCTGATTTATGGCCACCGTCTCTCTTCACATCTCTGGATGTTTCTCTACTAGTGACAAGGAAGATCCTGTAATTGCAACGTTTGCTGTAGAATATGAATTCTCAGCCTCTCTTATATATAATAAGCCCAGGGGTCTCTTATTTTCTTTTAACATCGTATCTATTAGAATAATTTGTAGCTTCTTATTTATCTTCTGTGTTCTGTCAATAAATATGCAAAACAGGACATTTTTCCTCATTACCTAGTCCAGGGTGTTCAGAAGGAGACAGTTTGGAGCAGTGCATAGATGTGGGCTCTGGAGTCAAAATACCTGGGATCAAATCCTACTTCTGTTTTCCCTCTGTGTGACCTTGAGGCATGTCAGTTAATGCCCCTAAACCTCAGTTTTCTCATCTATACAATAGGAATACAAATCAGAGCTAACATTAATTGAGCACTTAGCATATGTGAAGCCTTATTTTTAAATCGTTATATTCATTAACACAGTCAATCCTCACAATAACCCTACGTGGGGGTGCAATTATCACTTTCATTTTACACATAAATAAACTAAGGTCCAGAAGAGTTAAGTGGCTTGCTCAAGCTCTCATGGGATAGTTGAGAAGATTAAAAGTGTGTCAAGTAACTGACAGATGCTCAACAAGCAGGGAAAGTCTGAAGAAAGGTGTTTTCTGAAACAGTCAGGAAGAGCTCTTGGTCACTTAACTGTGTACCTGTAGTAATAGATAAAAGTAGAGGCTGTTCTTTGCTCTCTACGTAAGTACTTAACTGATTGGGTTAAAGTTTCTGGAAACTTGACAGAGACCAGTTGCCTCATTTTATAGCTGAAGTAGATACCTTGCCAGATGAAATGACTTAGCTAAGGTTGCCGAGAAGATTGGTGACAGTTCAAGGACTACAACCCAGGTTTTCTGTCTTAGCCAGGGACTTTTTTTCTCCCATAAGCTCAGTGTGATAGCTGCTCACATTGCTATCAACTTCATGTTGACATTTCATTTTTTTAGTTAGAAATATCCAAGGTCAAGGAGGTGTGGCTTGTCTTTCTACTTCCCAGGGAATAGTGAAGACAAATTATCTTGGTACCAGAGTTACAAACTTCTGGCAAGAAGAAAAAAAGTGATTTATATTTTTATTTTGTCACACATAACCACAGTTTATATTTGGCTATAATAATTCAAAAAGCTCTTTCAATTGTTTTTCTCGATTTGGAGAGTATGGAAGGTGTATTTATTAATCTTTCACATTATCTAATCAAACTATATAAATTAACCTTTTTATTTAGTACTTTCTCTGTTTAGGATATTATATAGGAAAGCTAAACATCAGACAATGACTCTCAAGTAAAGGGTCAGACAAAGCAGAAAACAATGAACATATCCAGGATGGGTAAATCTTTCTAAAGAGAAAAATCTAGGATTCATTTTCATTGGTTGTGATTTGCTTTGTGGTTTTGAAATGAAGGTAGTGATTGTACTTCAAAACTAAAACAAACCCAAACAAACAAACCAAAAAAGCCCAGAAATTTAGGCTTGTGAGGAGCAGTCCTACATCTTTAAGTTCAAAGTTACTACTCAACCTTTAAATATCACCAAACTGTCCGGGAACTGGTGAATGTCATGGTTAATGTGACAACTGGTCTTCATATATATCATGCATACCCAAGAATTCTCTGGGTCTGAAAAGCAATTGAATCAATAGATTTATTTTAACTTTTCGCATAAACACAAGCTTACATTGAATCAGAATCTTTTTCCCTTTATGTTCCTTTCTATTCTTTGGCTGAGAGTGAACTTTTCCTTTACTGTTACTTTCTCAGAATGTTTGGACTTAGATATCCACAGTATAAATCAGATTGTTGGCGATGCCATAAGAGATAATGATCAAAATGAGATTAATTTAATCCAATCAAAATTGATCCCTATTCCACCACAAAATATAAAAATCAAATTTCTTGGAGTTTGAGGATTTTATATTAGTTTTATCTGACTCTTTCCCCTGGCATTAACAGCTAACAATTTTATCTAATATAAAAATATGATTTAGGTTTTTTTCTAGATATCATAATTGAATAGATATTTATAAAAGATGTGGGCAAAATGGCAGACCCTTGGTGGTTGAGTATTCGAGCTCTGAGGCAAGACTACCTGGGTTTGCATGCCAGCTTTGTCACTCACCACAAGACACTGGGCAAATCACTTGTCTTTTCTGTGCCACGGTTCCCTCATCTGTAAAAACAGAATAATGTATGTACACTGCAAAAAGTCGTTGTGAGGATTAGATGAGTCCATCTGTGTTAAGTGCTTTTTATACACTTAGGTTTCACATTATAGAACTGCACATATAAAAACAGCATGTGCGTAGTGTGGTGCCTCGCACAGACTAGTAGGATGTTTGCTATTCTTGTTGCTTTAATTGGCATGAATTATTACTGATGTTGAAAATAGTTTTGTTTCTTAACCATTTATTTTCCTTCTGTAATTTCTTGTTCAAATCCCTTGCCCATTTTTATTGCCATATTGACTGTTTTTTGTCTTACTGATTTTTGAAATGTGTATCATTTCCTGACCTATTGCTTTGGAGATCATCGATGCCATAATATTCAAAATAATTAATAAGGAGGTATTAACCAAGCACATGCAATGTCTGAGATGCTGTGCTAAGTGCTGTGCAGAATAGAAAAATCAATGACACGGTCCCTTTCTTCTATGTGATTTTTAACATAGTAGGGGGGAAAGGAAACATCCAAAATAATGCAGTGTGTCATAATAGAGCTTTCCATATCTGTGCTTTTGGTACATTGATAAGGA
The DNA here is from genome assembly GCF_036321535.1 of Camelus dromedarius. NCBI lineage: Eukaryota > Metazoa > Chordata > Mammalia > Artiodactyla > Camelidae > Camelus > Camelus dromedarius. The sequence continues at coordinate 90,837,523 of NC_087436.1, read as the reverse complement.
AGTCATTAATTTGGATTGGAATCATCCCAGAAGCTGTTTGGAAAGAGGTAGCATTTAAGATCGGATTGAATGATGAGCAAAATTTCAAGAAGCATACATGGACAAGGGATTCTAGTGGGTTAAAATAATGAGAGAGAAGACAGAGTGGGGAAATATAATACTCATTTAAACTTATTTTTAGATTTTTTTAAAAATTTGTATGTGATACTTGTTTACGACAAAGCAAACACTGTGATCACTGACCCCTTAGAGCTTTGAATCATAAGGAGATATATGACTTGTACCTAACCTAAGACTAATTCAGGAACTCAAGCTGGTGGTGTACATGATCCATTGAATGCTGCAATTTATGTTAAAAGATTAGACTTAATGCATAGAACTGACAACATATGCAATAATGACAGTTTCTTTTTGTCAGTTTTGAATAGAAGAGGTGGATTATGGCAGTTCCAAGGCTGTAAAAATCTAGAGGGATAACAAACAATATTTTGTGGCAAATTCCCAAGGGCAGGTATGCAAGAAGCCAGTCAGTGATCCTTGATATATTTGAATAAGCAGCGTTTTTCAAGCTGGGCACTCTGCATTTTTAGTCAGATAAGTCTTTTTTGTGGGGCTGTCCTATGCATTCTGGGGTGTTTAGCAGCATCCTAGATCCCCATAGCACCTCTCCCCACCCCAGGGTTAGAACAAACAAAAATATCTGTAGATATTGTTGAATGTCCCTTTGGGGGCAAAATCTCTACTGGCGAAGAACCACTGGAAGTCTTACTTTATTGTTACCATATTATTGGAAAATATGTTCTATTTTAATAATTATAATACCAAAGACCTACCATTTATTGGACATATGAATAAAAGAGTTTTAAAATATATATGTTCTATATAAAGTGCATTCCAAATGTGAAAGCTTGGATCCACACTTTACAGCGTCCAAAACTTGGTACAAACCAAGCTGAGCTCATCTTCTGAATTTACCCACATACTAGCACATGCCTTAAATGCAGCAACTTAGTATTCCTGCTGTGAAAAATCAAGCAGGTTACTCTAACTTAGGAGACTTATGGAATTACCTTTTTAGAACCTTATATTTTGAAATGATTTCAGAATTAAATAAAAGTTGCAAAAAATGTAAAAAATATTTCTCAAATGTTAACATTTTACTGCTTTGTGATTTCTCTCTCTCTTTCTGTGCGTGTGTGTGTAACTTTTAAAAAACCATTTGAGAGTAAGTTACATACATGATGCCCCTTTACAAGTAAATACTAACATGTTTATTTCCAAAAATAAGGCTGTTCTCTTTTGTAACCATGATGCAATTGTCAAAAATAGGAAGTTAATACTGATTCAGTACTAATATTTAATCTTTGGGCCTTATTTAAATAATGCCATTAGCTCCTCTAACATCCCATCTAAGATCACATGTTGCATTTAGTTGTCATGTCTCTTTAGAGATGGAACAGTTCTTCAGGTTTGTTTTTTTTTGGGGGGGGACCTGGACTGAATGTTTGTTTCATCTCCCACCAAAATCTGTATGTTGAATCCCTAACTCCTAGTGTGGCTGTATTTGGAGATAGGTCTTCTAAGGAAGTAACTAAGGTTAAATGTAGTCATAAGGGCGGTTCCCTGATCCAATAGAATTAGTGTCCTTATAAGAAGAGACATCAGAGAGCTTGACCCCCTGCCCGCCCCGTATCTCTGCATATCCGAGGAAAGACCCTTTGTAAAGATGTGGGGGAGATGGTGGCCATCTGCAAGACAGGAAACCAGCCCCACTAGAAACCAACCCTACCATACCGTCATCATAAACTTCCAGCCTCCAGAACTGTGGGAAAATAAATTTCCATCATTTAAGCTACCCAGTCTATGATAATTTGTTTTGACAACCTGAAGCTAATACAATAACCTTGACATTTTTGAGATATACAAACCAGTTACAGTGTTTAACCCTCAGGTTAATATCCATAAAATCTACTATCAGCTAAAGGGCTCTTCCAATGTACAGGAAATACACGTTTGTGGATTGGGCTAGGATGACTGCAGTGGCATGGTGAGATGTTCATATTCGGGGTGTATTTTGTATTAAAGCCAACAGGCTTCCTAATGCATTAGGAATGAGACATGAGGGAAAAAGAAGAGACCCAGTTTCAGCAAACATGACAGAGATCATACTGCAGATCTTTGACAGTTTATATACATATCACCACAAAGCAATTTCTAGTTTGAAATAATTTTCAGTCCTAGTGGCATAATATTTTTATATATTTTGAACATAAGTTTATTGAATAAAAGATGGTTGGTAGGGTGAATAAATAGCTTCATTCACAGCAAATCTTTATTTCAGAGTAAGTTAAACTTTCAGAATAATCTAAAAGCCATAGGGTAAATAAGTTAGATAACCACTTTAAGCAATAACATTTGCAGCCAAAAATTTAAGTAATAACTCTGGTTTCTTTGCATTTGATTCTGAGGGCAATTCCAAGGGAGAGTTTTCAAAAAAGCTTTTAAGCAGTAAAAGCACCGTTAGCAAAAGTGGCTACATCTTAAAGATTAATTTTCTTTGAAAGAAACAAACCTCAATAATATCTACAGATAATGTAATACTATTTATATCTGTAAGTATAAATATCTATAGATTATGTTGTTTCTCATTATTATCCTGTCTCCTCTTCCCCTGTAAAAGACTAAACTCTTGTTCTTCATTTTTTAATTTTGTAAATGTGGCTATCTCCGTGGTACCCTGTATGGTACTTACAGAGCTGTCTATAAGTGTACCTATATCTCTCTGTATCATCTCTCTCTCTCTCTCTCTCTATATATATATATATATATATATATATATATATATGTCATATCTACATTTATCTCTAGTGTCTATATTTAATTACATATTACCTAGCTATATGACTGTTATAAAGAGGCCTTTCTTTTTCATCTGGTAATTACCGCTGTATGCTTACTAATTTCTCTCAGATTCATGAATCTGGAAAGAACTTAGAAGTCACTTACTCAAACTTTCTAATTTAGTACACGAGGAAACTGATTTTCTTCCCAAATAGATCTTTAACCAGCATTACATTAAGGATAAGAACTGATGTTTTCTGTCTCCTGGTGGAGAAATCAATTGGAATAAAGGTTACAATACTATTCAGAGGAAGAAAAGTTTTACTAGTGTTGTAACTTAGTTTGGGAGTTGAAGGCACACTAATTTCTGCTGTAGATATTTTGAAAAAAAAAAAAAGGACAAAATTTTAGCTTCAGAGGCTCCACAAAGAGTCAGAGTTACAAGCCAATTGATTACTTTAAAGCCTGCAAACTCATAGAATCAACAAGTCACAGTAGATAGTGTTAAAGCAGTTAGGTGAACTGCAATAAATTATGAACTAACAGCAAGATTTCTCATCGAAAAAAATTACTTTTGTAATTAGGGGCCATTAGTGTTCTGGAGAATACCCATTGGATATTCTTAATCTGTAGATGGGCAGTGAGAATGTGGAGGAAAAAGCATTTCTTAAACATTTATTGTTTGGCAATCACTTTTCCTACATTATTATGAAAAATTCACAATTTTAAATTTATCAAAATTCTGGCTCCAAGAGAATTTTAAATAAAAATTCTGAGTTGAATATTTCTTATTTTAAAGTCAGTAATTCATACCTTCACATCAAGTATTGAAGTATGCCAAATGTAAGTTACTAAAAATATGTTAAACACTATTATATTGAATCTCCCTAATAAAAATAAATGATGAGTTAAAAGATAGTATTATGTCTTTTGTTTTTTAATAAAAAAATTAATCAGCACAGTTAATCACATCTTATCCTATTGTATGCTTTATTTCTTCCTTTTTTACAGCTTTATTGAATTATAATTGAGATATAGTAAGCTCTAAAGTATACAAATTCTATAGGTTTTGATGAATGTATGTACTGTGAAACCATCACCACAATTAATATAATGAGCATATTCTATATCCCCAAAGTCTCCTCCTGTCCCTCTGTGATCACCCTCTCTTGCTAACACCTTTCCACTCCCACCCCACCCCCAGGCAATCCTGATACTTCTGTCACTGTATTCTAGTTTATACTTCCTAGAATATTACACCATTCTAGTAGGAGTTCTTTTTTGTATGGCTTCCTTTATTGGACATAATTATTTTGAGACTCATTCATTTTGCTTCATAGGTCAGTAGTTCATTTGGTTGTACTGCTGTGTAATAGTCCAGGGTATAGATACCCTACAGTTCATCCTTTCATCCGTGGATGGTCATTTGTACGGTTTTCCAGTTTTTGTTGATGATTACCAACAAAGCAGCTATGAACACTAGGGTACAATGTTTATGTTTACGTGCACAAATATTTTTGTGAACATACGATCTGGTTTTCTTGGAAATAGCTGTTAGATATGACAGGCATACACACAAATTTATTTAAAATTTCCAAGCTTTTCTGGATTTGTTGGCTATTTCCCATTTGTACCAGCAGTATAGGAGAGCTCCAGTTACTCCCCGTTCTCGCCGACACTTGGTATGGCCAGTCTTTTGAAGTAGTAGACATCTGAGGTTTGAGCGGTAATCTATTGAGGTTCTTAATTTGCATATCCTTTATGATGAATGATGTTGGGCATTTGCCCTGTGTTTATTTCCATGTTGCCATCCATATATCTTCTTAAGTGTCTAATTCAAACCTTTTGCCTAATTTAAAACATTTTGTTTGTTTTCTTATTATTGAGTTTTGAAAATTTTTTACATATCTGGATATAAACCCTTTATCAAATATGTGATTTGCAAATATTATTTTCTAATCTTTGGCCTTTCTATTTATCCTCTTACTGTCTTTCAGAGACCAGAAGTTATTAATTCTTATGATGACCCAATTTATTTATTTTTTTTCTATATGGAAAGTCTTTGCCTAATTCAATGTCAAAAAAATATTTTCTCCTATGTTTTCTTCTGGAAGTTGTATAGTTTGAGTTTTCACCGTTAGGCCTGTGTTCTATTTGAGTTACTGTTTGTATTTGGCCTAAGCTGTAGATTGAAATAATTCTTTTTTATTTTTTAAATATAGATATGTGTCATTTGTTGAGAAGACTATCTTTTCTCCTGCCTTTGCATTTCTTTCAAAACTCAATCTATTCTGGATTCTATATTCTTTGTCTATACAGACACCAATAGTACACTATTTTGATTATTGTAGCTTTATTTTAATACTTGATATCAGCTAGCATAATCTTTCACTTTTTTAGAACTTATTATTTTTTTTACTAAGACTATTTGTAAGAGCAGTTTTAAGTTCACAGCAAAATTGAGAAGGTACAGAGAGTACCCATATCCGCCCTGCCCCCACACATGCATAGCCTCCGGCATTTTCAGCATCCCCCAGAAGAGTGGTACATGTATTACAACTGATGCACCTACAGTGATCCGTTATAATCTCCCAAAGTCTATAGTTTTACATTAAGGTTCACTTTTGATGTTGTACATTCTATGAGTTTGAATAAGTGTGTAATGACGTGTACCCAGCATATCATACAGAGTATTTTCACTGCTCTAAAAATCCTCTTTTCTCAACTTGTTCATCCCTCCCTCTACCCAACCCCTGGCAACCATTGATCATTTTACTGTCTCCATAGTTTTGCCTTTTCCAGAATGTCATCTCGTTGTAATCATACAGTATGTAGCCTTTTCAGATTGGCTCCTTCCACTTAGCAATATGCATTTAAGCAATATGCATTCCTCCATGCCTTTGTATGGTTTAATAGCTCATTTCTTTTTAGTTCCGAATAAAATTCCATATTTCTTTATCCATTCAGTTATTGAAAAACATCTTGGTTGCTTCCAAGTTTGGCAACTGCAAATAAAGCTGCTATAAACATCTGTGTGCAGGTTTTTGTGTGGACATAAGTCTTCAACTCCTTTGAGTGAAAGAATACTAAGTACTGTGACTAGATTTTATGTTTAGTTTTATAAGAAACCTCCAAACTGTCTTCCAAAGTGGCTGTGGCCTTATGCATTCCTGGCAGCAATGAATGAGTGCTCCTTCGCGCCACATCCTTGTCAGCATCTGGTGTCGACAGTATTCCAGAGTTGGGCCATTCTAATAGGTGTGCAGTGGCATCTCATTGTTGTTTTAATTTGCGTTTCCCAGATGACATATGCTGTGAAACATCTTTTCATATGCTTATTTATAATCTATCTTTTTTGGTGACATGTCTGTTAAGGTTTTTGGCCCATGTTTAAATCGGATTGTTTGTTTTCTTACTGTTGAGGTTTAAGAATTATTTGTATATTTTGGACAACAGTCCTTTAACAGATGTGTTTTTTTGAAAATATTTTCTCCCAGTATGTGACTTGTCTTTCCATTCTCTTGACATTGTCTTTCACTGAGCAAAGTTTTTAATTTTAATAAAATCCAGCTTATCAATGATTTCTTTTATGAATTGTGTCTTTGGTGTTATACATAAAATGTCATCACCATATGCAAGGTCATCTAGGTTTCTCCTATGTTATCTTACAGGAGTTTTATAATTTTGTATTTTACATTTAGGTCTATGATCAATTTTGAGTTAAATTTTGTGAAAGATTTAAGGTCTGTATTTAGATGATTCTTCTTTTTCTTTTCCTTTTTTTTTTTTTTTTGGCATGTGGATATCTATTTGTTCCAGAACTATTTGTTGAAGACTGTCTTTGCTCCACTGAATCGCCTTTGTTCCTTTGTCAAAGATCAGCCGATTGTATTGATGTGAGTAATTTCTGGGCTCTCTCTTCTGTTTCACTGATCTATTTGTCTACTCTTTTGTCAATACTACACTGTCTTAATTACTGTAGCTTTACAGTAAGTCTTAGAGTCGGTTAATGTCAGTCATCCAAATTTGTTCTCAGGTTTTTTTTAATAGATGCCCTTTATCAGGGTGAGAATCACCCTTTTTGTTCATAGTTTTCCAAGAGTTTTTGCTTGTTTATTTTTGTTTGTTTTTAAGAAGGAAAAAATGTTGTATTTTATCAGATGTTTTTCTTGCATCTATTGAGATGATCGTATGGTTTTTCTTTTTCATTCTGTTAATATGGTAAATTGCATTGATTGATTTTCAAATATTAAACCAGTCGTACAGTTCCTAAAATAAACCGATTTGGTCATGATCTGTCATACTTTTTATACTTTTGGATTTAGTTTGGTAAGATTTGCTAATAATTTTTGCATCAATTTTTATGAGTTATTGAACTGTAATTTTCTTTTCCTACACTGTTTTAAAAGTATTACACTAATGCTGGCTTCATAGAATTAATTACTTAGTGTTTTCTCTTCTATTTTCCGAAGGAAATTGCACAGAGTTGGAATTACTTCTTCCTTAGATGTTTGGTAAAATGGTGAAGCTATGTGGATCTTGAGTTTTCTTTGTGGGAAGGTTTATGGTTATAAATTTAATTTTAAAAATAGATATGGGGCTTTCAGTATTTACCCAAGCAGTGTCAACTCCCAGTGCTGTTCCTTCCTCTGTGTTGATCCAGATTTATGTTTTATACCATTATCCTTCAGAAATCCTTTAATAGTTCTTGTAATACAGGCTTGCTGGTGATGAAATTTTATGAGCTTTTATGTCTGAAAAAGCCTTTATTTTACCTTTGTTTTAAAATGATATGGAATTCTAAGTTGATAGGCTTTTTTTCCCCTCATTACTTTAAAGGTGTTGCTTCTCTGTTTTCTGGCTTAACTAGGATTCCAATGAGAAATCTGTTGTTAACCTTTTTCTTTTTTCCCTTGTCTTTTAAGATTTTATCTTTATCACCAGCTAATGCCCCTGGACTATAAACTTCCCAAGTGCTCTCAGTTCTTCCCCACCCGCCCCCAGCAGGTGGAACAGATTGGCTAGAGCTGACTGGGTTTTGCTCCTCCCTCAGGTAGTTAGGCTCTATGATACCCAGCTGGCTGGTCTCTAACTAGCTTCTCCTGCAGGAGGGCCTTGTTAAGAAGAGTGCTCGGGTGTCTTTCAAAATGGTTCCTCGTCTTCTCTCCCTGGCAGAAGGAAAAAGCGGTTTCTCCTCGGATATTTACCATGAGAACCTGGTTGAGCTCCTGGAAGTAAAACTCAACAAAAGTGAGTGAATATTTTACATTATTAAGTACTGGATATTTTTTGCTTCTATATATGTATATTCTTGAGTTTGTTCTGGGATTGTTAATTAACTTGGAAACAGTTTGATTTCTGTTGATTCTTGCTTTAGAACTTAGGTAGGAGTGTGGATCATTACTCTATAGGGTCAGTTTTATCAGACTAGGACAGAACTTTTCTGAGAAGTAAGCCTACTTGATGTTGTTGGAACGCTGAGATCTTCCATGCCGCTGGTGCTGACTGAAGGAATTCCTTCTAATGCTTTGCCTGGCCCCAGGTAATTTCGTCACATGCATGAGCTGATGATTCTCTAGCTGGAGTCTCTGGGGAGAACCTCCATAAATCTCTGGAGCTCTCTACATGACTCTCTAGCTATCATGGCCCTTGTTGCCTTCCGGCTCTTTCGGCTGACCTCAGGGAGTGTGCAGAGCTCCCCATGGTTTCCCCTTTCCTTGCTGCATCATGTAAACGTTTTCCTTATTGCCTGATGCATAATATCTGAACTGTTAAAACTGTTTAATAACTTAAAACTGTTGTTTTATGCATTCTCTGTCCCACCCTGGTTTGTTTGTTTGTTTTTTGTAGTTTAAGAGGGTAACTCTGATCCCTGTTACTCAATCTTGGCAAGAAGAAAAATGCTCCCACTTTTCAATTTTGTTTTAAGAGTTTTATCTTGTTTTAGGACTTGTTTTTATCTTGTTTTAAGACTTGTTTTTATCTTGTTTTAAGTGTTTTATCTTATTTTAAGAGTTATCTTGATTGGCTATGATTTATGTGTATACAGATTTGTTACTCAGTGGCATTAAAATATAGATTATGCAAATTAAAGGTAAGAAAATTTAAGAATTTTAATTAACTTTCTCTGTTTAAATTTTCCATAATGCAAATGAACTCTCCCAAAAAGAACCAAGAAACTTTAGGAAGTGTATATTTTCCAAACTTGACAGGCCAAGTGGATTGTAAATTAGGTTCATGCTGTTGACACATTTTGGCACCATCTTTTGTTTGACTTAGTTGAAATACGTTGGGTTTGAATTTTGCAAAGTATTCGGTAATTAGCCCCTTACATAAAATGTTATCTTTTTGTTTACGTAAGTTTATCTCTTGAAGTGGAGGCATTATTACCCTTATCACATAAATGTAAAAGCTGAGGCTCACAGAGCTTTTGCCGTTTGCCTAACTTTATGTAGCTGAATTGGAGGAAGTCATGAGAGGGAAGTATTGCCGAGATCAGAGTAAATTTTTCCTGCTGTTCCACACTGGTTCAATGGCTGCTTTAAATTCTCAGGTACATTAGTGAATTAGCAATGGAACTTAACAAGCTTAATGTATTTGCAGAAGAGTTGAGGCCATATTGTTTATGCTAGCTCCATATTTTGTTACAGGGGGCTCTAAACTATTATGTGTTTTGATGTGTATTAACCCTACCTAAAGGAGAGGGGCCTCCCATTTGACCCAAAGGGATCAGTGTCTTTTTCTCTGATTTTATTTGTTACTCTTCTCAAAAATAAGGGTGACCTATGTGACCAATAGTATTTGGAAAAGAGAGTCTGAGCCTGGGTTACTTCCTTTCTTGGTTCTCTCCTCTCATCTCTCGCTCTCTTCTACTCTAGTTTGACTCTTGTTCCTGATTTCTGTGGGAAATCTGAGTCAGAACACTATTCGGAGCATTTCAGGGCAGTCAGACTCTCACTTGTTTTCTTTCTTTTGTCTCTTCTCTGCCGTTTCTTGGGTTCTTGGCATTTGCTGTGTTGAAAGGAAGGCCAGGATCCTCAGATGACTGACTGGTAAGGCTTCAGCTGGAACTCTTAGGGAATTATTTTTGACTTGAGTTCTAGTTACATACTGCATCCAGCTTTACCAGCAATAAATGTCATGTTTTAAAGTTTAAGTCTTAAAGGTGAAAGAGATATGATAGATCACCGACATCACAATGACCACCAACATCACAAACCCCACAGGTGTCTTCACATCATACTTATTTCCTAAGGGTAAGAAGGAAACTTCTTAAAGTAACCAGGGGCCATCCTGACCACCCCCAAATTAACAACCAAAGGGTAAACAGCTGGCAAAGCAGAATTCCGCCCAGACTCGATTCAGCCGCTACACCTGGCATCCGCTCTGATTGGCAGACGCATGGTAAGTTGGCTGTTGAAAATATTGGCTATTACCCTTGCCTAACACATTAAAAAGAAAAACTTTAAAAAGGAACATACTGTAGAACATAACAGAGAGGATAAAAACAATTTGTTTAATAAAATTGATGTATTACAGTTTTTAAAAGCTTTTACATGAAAACTACATTACATCAATCATTTTTCTCTACTGGCTTCTATAAAAAAATATGAGATTTACTCTAATGAAGAAAAAGCTATTGACTCAAAACCTGTCTCTTTTGACAAAAGATCTGAAGTGGCTTACAGGAAATATATATAATGGAAATAAAAAATAAAACTTAAATTTGAATAACCACCAAAGTGGGATGAAACTCAAAACATAGATTTATAGGCTTACTAGATTATGCAGTTGCTTAAGGTGGGCAATAAATTCTGTTTTGAGACTCCCAGGAGCTAAAGTTTAAAGAAATGTGTCAGAAGAAATTTAAAATAGTTAAGTATTTTCATTTCTCTGGATGAATGATGCCTTTTTTTTTTTTTAGCTTAAAACCAATAAATGAAATCATGATGGAAAAATGGTAGGTTTACTATATATAGTTTTAAAGTTATATTTTATCAAAGATAATAAAAATAAGATCTTCCCTTAAAGAAACATAACATGGTTAGAGAAAATGTTTCTAGAAAATATGACAATGTGTGGGGTTTTTTGGGGCGGGGGTTGCAAAAGCTGCTGAAGAACTCAGAAGGATTGTCCTTAGTGGGTTTGTAAGTCTTAGCTTTCAAACATTTCAAAATCTGACAGAACAGACTTACAGACCTACTAAGAGACCCAATTACTTTTTGCCAGTTCCTGTCACCATTCTGGAGCTTTTTCCTAGGATGCATTCTCGAGTTCTACTTTGTACAGAACTGTAGAAATCACAGGTGGTTTATTTGACTTCTAGTATCTCTCACTGCTCAGACATTCCTGTTACCCAACTTGTAGCCACAAATAACTGAATAGCTGGTTTAAGCCAATGACTTTTCCAGGAGGACTTGACTCCAGGTGATTCCAATCAGTCAGGCACCACTCTCAAAAGGAGAAAATGGGCTGGGGAATGTTAGTGATGACCACTTTCTATCCTGAATGCTGTAAAGCAGATAAAAGTCATTTTCAGAGAGGGAGAAGAGTACAGCAAAGCAGCAGCCAGGTGTGGGGGGAGGAGAGGGGGAGAGACAGAGTGATTTTTGTGATTTTTTTTTCCTGAAGTTTTCAATTATTGGTTTCATACCATTCTAATGGCCTCAGCTGAAATTCTGCCCTATGCTTCCCTGAGAAACTTTTATATTTCTGTAATAAGTCTCCTTTTCTTGAACTGGCTGCCAAACAGTTTACATGAAAACATGGATCTGTACAAACTTTTGATGTGCTTCCTCACCTAAGTCATGCCTGAGAGTTTGCAGCGACTCCCAGGTTCTGTGCCTTGACTTCTGGTTGCTTCTCAAGAGTTGGCCTCTGAGACTATTTCATCTGCCTCAACACCTCACTCAGGTGTGCAGGTCCGAATCACATTCATTCATAAGTCCAGGTGTCTTAGCCCAAGTGCCCCTCCTTCATCTATTGCCATGTTACTTTTAGGTCTCCTGACTTCCCTAATTACCCGCACTCCTATCTGGCCACTACCTAATGAAATGAAATAAGGAATTTTGAGATTTCTGGCAGATAGCGCTAGAAACTTTTTACAAATATTTTCACATGACAACATGACTTAAAATCAAAGTTAAATGTAAACATCCATTATTTTATTGCATTCTATGCCACTTTTGCTGTTATTTGAATTCTGACAACACTAGATTATTCTAGTTTACTAATTTAAAGTTAATTATAGTATGAAAATGTGTATTAGTTGAAAGTCCCTTTATGCAGTAAGAATTACAATTTATTCTTGTAGGGTTCCAGCATCTGCTGGGCTCATTAGAAATATAAAGTGAGAAATCAGAACATTTTGAAGCATGATAACTAATTTGTATTCCTTAAAATGACCATGCATAGAAATAATGCATTGCTTTATAATATGAATTTGTATTTATATATAGTACAGTAGGGATTATAAGGAAAAATGCTGCCGTTCTGCATGGTACAGTAATGTGTTATCTTGTTGGAAGAGTTCTATACATGCTATTTTAGAGATTTAATGGTAAGGAGCAGTTTTCTTACTCAGTTCCATCACTTTTAGAATAAAAATGCAACTTGTCTTCAATCTTGAGTTCTTCAGGAGTAACTTGAACAACTTATGATTTCGATTACTACAATTAAGATGCCTAGGAATCTTTTAAATGCTGCATATAATTGAAATGTTTTAAGAGTGTTGATTTCTTTTTTTATTTATTAGAGTGTTAATTTCTTAGTAATGATGTTACATTGCTTTATGTTTGCCTATTTGTTACAATCGATGTAAAACCTAGCGTTCAAATGAGACCAATGAAAAATAAGTACATTTGTCATTAATATATATTTAAATTCTTTGCACTCAAGATAAATCTGTTTAAGACCACCCTTTCCTAGCTACTGCTTCTTGGAAACACTAGTGCAGTAAGTGGCTGAGACCACTCTCCTACTTTGTGGCACCTGTACTGTAGGATATTTAACACTTCGAAAAACCAAATCATATCCTGTCGTTTAAATAAACACTTGAGCCTTACTAAAAGCCAATGGTAGCTGGGCAAAATGATCTTGTATTAAGAAAAAAAATTCTTGTGGAGCTGGAATGATGTTGGATTGCTTTCAGCTGTTTGTTTTCTAATTCAACGCCAGAGAGCTGCTGACTCCCTCAGGGAAGACAACTCCACAGCAGCTCATTTTACACCAAAATGATTAACTGAACTTAATTGGGCGTAGCATTTAATAAAAAAAAAAAAAAGAGCCTCCTTTGGGAAAAACCATTTTTTTTACATGTCTGCAACTGCACAGCATAAAATTGCTGTGATTTGTGTGTGTATGTGTGTTTTAGAAACAACTTTATAAAAGACTCTAGAAGCCAACATAATTTCTATATGGTGCTTGTCAAGCTGTTGACTACTGAAAATAATAGTGTCAGTTTCTCCTTTGAGATTTTTGTAGGAGACTTCTCCTGACGAATGATTTATCAAATTCCACAAAATAGAATAAAAGTGAATTTTGTTTGAAAAGCCTTCCTCTTTGAAGTATCTCATATGAATTTCTCTATGGAGACAAGTACTTTAAGATTTATTTTCTGTGATGTAAGGGCAAATCCTTTCTTAAATCTGAAAAATAGTTAAAAACTAGATTGAACTAAGGTACAATTACAGATTGTGATACAAATTACTGTTCCTCTTTCTCAATATTATCTTGTCCATTAAATTTTAAACTATAACATTCTACCCCAGTGTAATGATGCTCATCTTTTTTGACACAGATAAACATATTTACCACTGTTACACAGAAATTTTCAATTTATGCATCATTTGCACAGTATTATACTTTAGTTTAATAATACAATTGAAATACTTTTGAATTTTTTAAAAAGCCCTAGAGAAACCATAAATTCTGAGGGAAAAAAATGAAACTTAAAAGATAAGATTAGTCTTTTTTAGTGTCCATGAAGGGATAATGTGCATACATGAGAAGATATGAAAAATATGCTTATTTGTCATTATTTTTTGGTTTTAAAACTCAGTTCGAGTAAACTGGAGAAGGTTTTATTCTGAGTCCCTTTGGGTGATAAATTTAATAGCTCATAAAATCTTGGAGATGCCATTTTAGGACACGGCATAAATATTTGTAAGATTCTTGCCTTAAAGTAAGAACTAAAAAGTTTCTCGGAGGAAATGTATTTCTGTCACAGTTAAGAGCATTCTAAAATAATCTGTTTTAAAGTAAACATACAATATAGAGTGTTTGGTGCTTGGCTGTTTTGTATTCAAATATAAATATGAGTGCCCTGAAATTACTGAGACTTGCCAGCTTCAGCAGTCAAAAATCTCCCACTTGGGCATGTATTCCTTTAACCACAGTAAAAACTAAGGTATGCGCTCTGAAAGAAAGTATATATACATATATATATCATCAAATAGAGCCACCCAACTTTATCTTTGAATATGGGTAGGTCTAGTGTGGTCAAATGACATGCCCATGATCAAATTCATAAAAGCCAGGAAATAGTTGTAAGCAGTTAAAGAATAATTACTTTTCAGTTGGCCCCTCTGCTTCTTCTGGTTTTGTATTAAACTGTGATTATGATAATTATCTGTGGGGTGACTGCTGGGGGTTCAAATTCCAACTTGACTACTTACAAATCACGTGATCTTGAGAAAATTACTTTAACCACTCTCTGCCTCAATTTTTTTTCACCTGTAAATTGAGGATAGAACAGTATTTACCTCCTAGGATTGTTATGAAGTTTAAATGATTTAAAACCTCTTTGAACAATGCCTAGAATGAAAATCGTACATTCACATGGACCCTGCACATATGCATAATCATCTTCTACCTCTCCTGTGATGACAAAGTTCCTTTAAAGCCTTTATTTGTGCTTCTGTTATTTTTTTTTTACACAAATATTCAAAGAAGCTTTATTTTGAGTAGCCAGAATATGTCATCAATCCAGATAATCTTGAGTGGATGAATGGCCAACAATCCATGGCACGTACGTACTCAACAAGAAGAAGGAACAAAGTGTTGATAAACACAGCAACTCGGATGACTCTCAGTGAAATAAACCAACACCGAAAGTTAAATACTATATTATTCCATTTATATAACATTTTGAAATGTAAACACTGCTGGGAGTTAGGAAGGGGGACTGAGTAGGGGAAGGTGAGTATGATTATAAAAGGTCAACACAAGGGATTCTTGCAATCATGGGGCTCTTCATTTCTTGACTGTTGATGGATATGTGAACCTATAGTTGTGCTAGTAGTAAATAGAACTAAACACTGCCCCCCACCCCATGCATGTTCACATAAACATGCCCAAATGAGTACAGGTAAAATCAGTGAAATCAGAATGAACTGTTATTTATTGTATCCATTCAATATCTTCATATTTTGCAAAATGTTATTATAATTTGGGGAAATAGATGGGGAAAGTGAATACGGGATTTGTATATTACTTCTTAAAACTATATATGAACTGTATTACCATTGCATTTGAATATACAACTTTCTCCATAAGAATTTCAGTTAAAAGAATGGGGAAGAGGGAGTCTGTTTGGTATTGGAAAATATCAACAATCCATGTGTAGGATTACACATGTTGAAAATGGAAAAATTTGAAAAATGGACTACCATATAAAAATACATATAAAATAGAACTTGAACACAATCATAAGAATCCAAAAGACATCTGAGAGATCACCTCATCTAGTAATGAGTTCAGGGTATATGTTTTGTTACTCCATGACAAAATGAGAACTATATGGACAATGGTGATGGTGTGTTTGTGTGATATTGGCATAAATTTCCTGATCTGTTGTAACTTAAAGAAACTGTTCTTTATTCTAAGATTATACCCTTCGTACCTTTTGATGTTGTAATTAACTTTCTTTTACAAAATAATAGTAATAGTGGTTGTTTTGTAATGTCTTTCCTTGACACAAATGAAAAGGTGATAAACTTAAGAAAAAGCAAATTAAGTGGGTATGAAGACAATCCCCTACCCCAGAAAAAAGAAGAAAAAGGGCAGGAAAAATAAATGACATTAATACCAGAAAGAAAAAATCAATGTGCACCATTGATCAAATGCACAGAATTTCCCTGCAGGAGGAGTTCTCATGTTTTGAGGCTGACTTATGCTTTGGGAGGTTACACTGCATGTATATTGGTTCCTTTCAACAGCAACGTTCTGATGTTCACTGAGATATTCTATGATTTAAAAGTTTCCTATATTCTTTGTACTCAAGTATTTTCTTCCCTTACAAATTTGCGTAGTATTTAGAATTGGATGCTAGCTAAAATTGTGTTCATAAGTTCATAGGATTTATCTTCTGACTGAGTCATTTTTAATAGGGAGAACATTCTGGAAAGTTTTCTACATTTGTTATTTTTACATCATTTCTCACCATTACTACTTTTTAGATGATTGTTTAAACCTAAGTTATTAGGGACAATTTTAATACACAAGGCATGCTTATGAAATTATCTTGGGAGTAAGCTGACTGAAATACTCAGTGCTGTTTTCCATCAACTCATTCTTCACCAGACGCTCATAAGCAAGAGCTTTCCCTTTGGGTGAATGCCACTCCCTCTGAATGCCTTTCTTCATGTCCTAGTGCTTCTGCATCTGATCCTTATGACCCCAAACCAGTACACGGTAGCATGACCCGGACTCTTCCCTTGTTTCCTTTATCTTTTCAAACCGTATGATGGGTCATCATTAAAATCGTCTTCTTTGAGGTTGATTCTTTTATTCTGAGGACATTTGCAAACTCAGTACACTACAGCTCCTCATCCAGCACCTTGACATTTCCCAGGGTAGAGCCTGAGAACTCAAGGCACGTGGGTGAACTCAAACAAGAAAATGCTCCAGAGGACTCTGGATCTTGGGATGGCAAACACCCAGACATGCACATGCACACCGGTTTAGTTTTAACCTCCATTCATACATCACAGCCTACATGTTGGACAGAGTTAGTTCAAGTATTATATAAATTGATAGAGCTCAGTTTTCCTCTTGGTAGAGTGTCATGGATTTATTATCAAGTCTGCATTATGAACACAGTAGATGTTTTGGAAGTAAACCATACATTGAAAATATAGATATTATCAGTGATAATGGATAGCCAGGAAAAAGTATTTAGATGAATGCTTGCAGCATCAAAATTCCCAAACTGGATTTCTTCACTTAAGAAAAATATGATTTCCAAGTGAGTATACTGGGGAAGAGTTTATCCTCAGAATATCTGTCATGAAATTACCAAAGAGTCAGTCTGTCAAGCTTTATGTCAAAGTAATAACTTGGCTTGTCCCCCTACATAGTATATACAACTTTCTCATGAGTTAATCCCAAAATGAACTCTGCCATTTTGCAGTTTAAAAAAGTAGCCAGTTTTACAACTAGGTATACTTAAAATATTTTTGTGAAGATTCTATATATTGTGTTTTATCACAGTCATCCACTATATATTTTGTATTATTGTAGTCATCCATTCAGTTGAAAACTGATTTGGCAAAATAGTTATCATGGTAATTCTTTTTGGTCTACCAGAGACCATATTTCTGATCCACATAATGGTTAGTCTCTTTCTTGCTTGCTTGCCTTTGTCCATGCCCTCTGCTAAAGATCATCAGAAATGCATGTGTAGTTGAACAATTTTGATGTATTGCACTTTTAACAAGGTACCACACCACTGGGTACTGGGTGACATCTAAGTAACGAAGTGGTAGAGAGGATTTATTGTAGAATTTGGGCTCTACGTGGTAGGTGTTTTGGGGAGAGTTTAGAAAAGCTAGACTTTGTTCTGAATTGGACCCCATCAGGAAGTGTGGGTACCATGATTCGGTATTTTAAGAGATCCTATCTAGAAAGAAAGAATAACAGAGTGAGGCTAAAGCTGCAACTCATAAGCGGCCATTACTCATGAGGCAGGAAAGACGGGGTGTTGGGCTTTTTTTGTGGTTTATACAATCTTTATGTTCAGTCATGTATAGGGATTGGTGTTGCTTTTTGTCTTGCTCCATGGCAACCACAGTGTGGTCTTGTCTGACATTGATGTAAAATTCTGTAAAATTGTTCTGTAAAATTATGTTCATAAGAGAACACCAAGACCTCACTGTGAGTACCAGGTAACCTCCTAGCAACATTAGGGTCCAGCTAATAGTATTAGACCAGCACCTAATGTTAAAGATAGCTTTTCTTTTTTTTTAGCATACTTACTTCCTGTATCTTCCTTCCATTTCTAAAAGATAAGGACACCTAGTTTCAAGGCCACATCGTCCTCCTTTTTCAGTTATTGTCTTCCCCATGCCATGCGAGAGGTTTCAGCAGAAATGATGAAGTTATTTCAGACTCCCTTCTTAAGTGGCAGAGCCCTCTGCTCAATGGTTCTCTAGTTAATAATTCTTTCTCATAGTGACATGAGTTTCATTACCTGTCCAGGCCTCTTACTTGTCATCCTGCAGGATGGGGATTTGTATATGATTAAAACTGATCAGAGAGCTACAATATCAAGTGTTCTATCTCTGAAATAATTACTTTCAGTGTCTATTATCTTGAACTGCCATGATGGTTAAATTTTATGGTTAACTTAGCTAGGCTGTGGTGCCCAATTGTTTGGCCTAATTAAACACTAGTCTAGATATTTCTATGAAGATATTTCATAGATGTGATTAACATATAACTAGTAAAATGTTAAGTAATAGAGAATGCCCCTGATAATGTGGGTGGGCCTCATCCAATCAGTTGACAGTCTTAAAAGCAAAAACTGAGTTTTCTCAGAAAAGAATGAATTCTACCTCAAGACTATACTATAGAAATCTTGCCTGAGTTTCCAGTTTCTTTCCCTACAAATTTCAAGCTTGGGGGCTTCCTACAATTAAAACAAATTTCTTAATATACATGTACACATATCCTATTGGTTCTGTTTGCCTGGAGAACCCTGATACTATAACTACTATTTAGCATTTTATAATTGTGATTTTTATATACTTAAGTGCATAATTCAGATATTGAGTGCAGGGAATTTTATATTCTTCACAACTATGCCCTATGAATACTTACTGAACAAATCAATGAAAATTTGGTGACACTTTCCCCATAACTTAAAATGCTCTTTATTTCATTAGTCTTCGCTGATGGCTAAAGGACCTCAGGGTCAGCTTAGTTTTTCTAAGTCAATAGTCATTTATATGTTAATTTAAAATGCAGACATTATCTGTATTTTGAGTAAGACTTGATATAGGAGCTAGGTTAAAAATAAGTGGGTTTTCTCTGAAAACTGAAATTGAAATATTTGAAAATGCAATCAGGCTTCTCATCTTACTGCCTAATCTACTCCATTTGTTAACGTATGCAATGGAGAAGTAGTCTACTCCTAATTTATATGTATGACCAGGGGCAGAAGCTTGGAGTAGTATTTAGATGTCACATAGTAGATATTTTGAACTGGCCACCACCTCCAAATGGGTTTTGGTTATCACTACATGGACTTGATTTTTATTTTCTATTTATATGCATCTTCCCAACTTCAGTCTTTTTGGCTATTTCATGCATCCAATTTTAATATAAATTTCAAAAGTGATAGTTGTTTGAGGTCCCATAATCTAAAGTTTTTAGAAACTCAGGCTATGAGATGGCAGAAATTTATTTTGGTTCTATGTTCAACTTTATTAGCATGCTTGATTGAGACTGGACAGATCATGACACACCATCTTTACATTTTTTTCTCATACTCCCAACATTGATGGTAGAGTGTTCTTTGTCTTTTGCCCATTATCTTAATGTCTTAGTAGAAGTTCCTTATGTCAGAGGAACAGCTATTTTATTCAGAATTTGGGGAAAAAAAATAATGTAATCATTGAAACCTGAATTTTTAGGATCTTGGCCATCAAGGATAAATGGAATTCTTATAACTTCTATTACAGTGACTCCTGGGTTTTCTAGATTCTGTCATTTCTGAATTTACTTCCTACACCTAATTCTTCAGCTTTTGCAAGGTAAGAGCTGCACTTTGTGTGGCCAAAATGCATTCTTTCCCGAGGACCAGATAATATTTTGCCCAGTCTGTGCTCTCTGCCTTTCCCTCATCTAACTACTTCAGAATAAGACATGGATTTTACACACACACACACACACATCTTGTGGCTGGCTCTGTGGTTCTGGAGCACTTTGTACTACCCTTATCTCCGCTATCAGCACACTGTACAGCTACTGTACACACTTGCCTCCCCTCCACCCCACAAGCTCCGTGTTCAGTGTTCTATAAGTCACTCGTGGCTAGCAAGGAGCCTGATGCGTTGCAGTAAATTGAGAATCTGAGCTTTGACAATCACTTTTCATTCAGGGTGGAGAAAAAGAAGGCAAGGGTGTTGAGCGGCCAAATGCTAGTGAGGTGATCTTTATGAGCTAATGAGCTTTATGAAATATTTGAGCAATTCTAATTCCTAATTTGTTTTTTTCTAGCCTCACTTCTAGTTGTAACTTGAATTCAATGTAGTATTTTTCTATTTTAACAAAAATATAATTTAAGCAGTGAATTTACACAGTCTATGCTTATTAAGAAAACTCCAAAAAATGAAGAACCCATGTCATTTTTACACTATGAACTGTGGCCCTGAAGTTTATGTATGTTTTCATTGCAAAAAATCATCTGCTCTAGTATTTAAGTGATAAAAACAAAATATTTGAAAGCTATGAGCCAAATATAAAATTATATATAAATGCATGTATATTTTGCAATCATATATGTATGTTTGTGTATATATGAGTTTGTGTATATGTGTTTGTATGTGTATATAAAATGGTACATATTTCACAGGGTCATTGTGAAGATTAAATATAAAGAGCTTTATATAGTGCCTAGAACACAAAAAATGCTATGTAAATTTTGTTAATAGTATGATCATCAATGATTTATAAATCTGTTTCGATTGAGAAAAATGTTTTTTCTCTTCATTCCTTCAGAAAGTAAGAGATAAAATATTATGTTTTAGTCATCAAAGCTACTAGGGTGTAGTGACAGTTTGTGTTTTGGGAGTTATGAGACGAAAGTGGCATCCATGTGAGGTCAAGCCAAAAAAAATTATGCATCAGTGAGTGCAGTCAAAAAGCCATCACCCTGGCATCCTTTGGCCAGAGGAGAGTGCTCTCTCTGGGGTCACACTCAAGCCGGGGCTTGAACTCCAGTGGCAATCTTTTGTTGGTCTTTTTAAGTTTCAGAATAGCTGCTATGCGTCTCCTGGAACTTAAAACCTTTTTGAGATTTTCATCTAAAATTAGTTTTCTAGAAAACTCACCCCAGTTTCATTTCTCTTGATGTATTTCTTTTCTTTCCCTCTCAAGCAATTGAGATAAAATTCTAGAATTCCAAATATTTTATTACTTCCACAGGTGTCTCTAGCCACACTCTACACCTTTCATTTCTACATTCTCAAGAGCATGCTTTTTCTACTATATTTCACTTAATGGCGTGTTTGCTCAAAAGACTAAAGACAATGAACGGTCACTATAATAAAAATTTAGTTTAAGGGGAATAAATGTGTTTGAATTCTTGATATTTATATCTTATGAACTTAAAAGTATATTTTGCAAAATTTGATCATCTTTCCATTTCTTTCCTCCTTAATAAAAATATAGACCCTGAATATAATTTTTTTATTACCTTTTATATTCACAATTTTTATATTTCCAAAAACACAGCTGGACTTAACCTACTATTAATTATAAGTTGTACAGTGATTTATAATTTTTAAAGCTCTTTTGTGCTTTCATTCTTAGAGAGACGTTATGAGATCATCATGTCAGGGAATAATGTGCCACCCTTGTCTTTTTCTAAAATAGGGTAAAAATAGTTAAGCAACTTGACAGTGTTAAGCTTCCTAGTAAATATTACACAGTAATTCGGTCTTACATCATCAGTCTCCCAAATGTATTCACTGCATCATTGTAACCTCCAATGCGGAAGAGGGCTTAATATAGAGAGATGATTTTGATTTAAAAGTAAAAGTGTACA
Source organism: Camelus dromedarius (assembly GCF_036321535.1). Classification (NCBI taxonomy): domain Eukaryota; kingdom Metazoa; phylum Chordata; class Mammalia; order Artiodactyla; family Camelidae; genus Camelus; species Camelus dromedarius. The sequence continues at coordinate 90,815,634 of NC_087436.1, read as the reverse complement.
AAAAGAAATTAAAATCCTAAAATTTAATAATTACCCTTGTCCTAGATTACCACTTTGTGTTAACAAGAGGAAGCAGAGTAAGAAGACCCTGCTTCTCCCAGCTTGCCCTTGTGAATTCTGAAATTCATCAGTATTAATGAGAGTCAGAATAGGAACAGAGGCCCATTTGTCTGGTGTAGTGAGAGATGAAGGAAAAGAGAAAGGAAATTTGAGGTTACCTATTCACCCAGTCTCTCATTCTGGAATCTTGGCAGGAAGCTGTCCTACGGGTGTTTTCATTCAGGGTGAGTAGGGGTCGAGGGGACCGTGGCCCTTTTGCCCACTGACTGACTTTCGTTAGCACTTTCCTCTGCCCCCATGCCCTCTTCTCCTGCAAAGAAGAGTCCGTTGACCTTCACTGGCCCCCTCAGCACTAGCACTCTAGGTAATAATGACTTGTCTTATCTTCCAGATCTATTCAGAGAAACTGGAGTTCTCTTATTAGATCAGCTGCTTTATATTGCTTCAGAAAACCCATTTTAGAAAAAAAAAAAAAAAAAAAAAAGAACTGGGTCATTTTTGTGATCAGTTACTGATGACCAGCTCAAAATTTTCTCTGAGGCATACATTCAAAGTGATACATTTAAAGCCAAATTGTATTTAGAATATTTCTGTTCTATTAATTTTAACTATATAAGCAACACGCTAATTACATTGTCTTTGTTAATATTAAACATGTCGTGTAAATCTAACTTTTCTTCATCACAACTGCAGTCTTGGCCCCTTTCATCCTCCTTTAGAACCAGCTAGAGAAATAACTTCTCATGTGTATCTTCCTAGTATCTTTTTCTCATATTTGTATTGCATAAATGTACATAACTATAGAAAAGAGTATTGTTTTGTTTTTGACATAAAGCCCACTGTTCTGTAATTTGCTGGGCCCCCTCACACTGGACACTATAGCTTAAAAATCTCTCTATGCTAGAACATAAATATCTACCTCATTCTTTTTTCTATTGTATTTCATAATACAGTATCCTCTTCACTAATTGAATTGAGGTTATTTCCAGTTTTTACTCTTATAAGTAAAACCACAAAGCATCCTTGAATATGACTTAAGTTCAGATGCCAGTGTTTTTCAAGAATATGTATGGAGAAGTAAAACTCAGACTGTCAGGTTCACATAGTCTCATTTGTAACAGATGATACTAAATTTCCCCATAAAGTTACTATCACAAATAATATTCGATTAGCAGTGTTTATTTTCTACAGTCTGCAGTACATTTGATATAAAACTTCAAATTTTTACCAGTTCGATAAGTGAAAAACTGTTTCAGATTAATTCTTACTACTTTTTCCAAGGTGGGATAATCATAACGTCCTCTTTAAAATAATTTCATGTGATGCATTAGGTAAAACTCAAGTTGATACGTTAATTTTTTCTTTATTTCTAGTTCATTGTATTGCGCAGTCAGATGCCCTTGCTCAGGAACTGCTTTAAGACTCTTACTAGGGCAGAACACCCTCCTCTCACCACTGTTAATTGGTTTTTGAATCTGATTACTGATACAAATTGGATCAATAGTAAAAACACTAAGCAATTTATTTCATTTTCACAGTCCATTGCCAAGAAAAAAAAAAAAAAAGAAAACAGCTGATAAGTTCCCATGAAACCAAGAGGTTGTTCATCCTCTTAAGGAACAAGGCAAAAAAAAAAAAATCCTAAGCGGACATAACTGACAACTTGTTAAAGAAGCCCTTCCTTCGAGTCAGTTGCTCAGGTCTGGGGTTGTGGGAAGTGTGTGAGCATATTCAGGCTCTCCCTGCACTTGCTATTGTATGTGGCTATCTGCTTTTAGTTAGGATAAAAGCCAGAGGTGAGCTTCAGGGCCTGGCAACTCCTGGGCTTGAACAATCAAATCGAGTTATTTTTAGCTCCAAGGATACACACACAGCTTCAGTGGCGGTGCTGCGATAGTGATAAAGAGGCCCAGTGGCCCAGAGATTCAGGCTTTGGAGCAGGAATAAAAAGAAAAGCCCTATCTCAACAGAGTGTCAGCGAAAGATGTGCTGAACTCTTCATTATCCACAGCGGTGCCAGCGCAGGGGAGCGGAAGTGGGCTCTGAAGTGCGTTCCGTGGACCAGCGTTCTAGTGGTATGTCGTAGTATTTATCCCCGGGAAAAGAAGGATGCATTTTATAACGGCAAGTGCTTTTCGCTGAATGAATGAATGATGTGGCTCCATAGTTGAGTTATTAAACCATGCTGAAATTGACACCAAATAGTATATAAGCATTTTCATGTCATAGACCCTAGCCAGGTGGCTTTGTGTGAGAATTTAATCTCTAATTTTTTATTTACTCGTGTGTAAAATAGAGTTACTAATATGTCGCTGACAACTATGAGAGTCAGAAGAGCATGTAAATGTCATGTTGGGAAATCTCTCGACTACAGTTATGGATTTGTTCATTTATTAATCTAGTCAACAAATGGCTGTGAAGTATATAGTATGTTCCAGGAAAATATATATATATATATTTACTTATTTGGATAAATGCTGGGAAGGAATGTAGGCTTAGCTATTATGTCAACCCGGAGCGAGGATCCTTACCCTAGAGGATGAATGCAAGGTAACTGAAGAGATTGATAAAGCAAGAGCCGGAAGGTGAGCTCAAGTTATTGGAGCTAAGGGTCTGGGGGTGAAGAGGGCAGAAGCAGAGCAGCATTTCATGTAGAGAAAAAGAGCATGTGAAATGCCTTAGGTAAAAAAATTTACTAACTAGGAAGTTCCTAGAGCTTTTTAGTTATGTTTACGGTACGTTCCAACTCATAATAAAATATACGTGTAATATAATTCAGGATATTTGTTCTAAAAGCCTTCATTTTAGAAAAAGAATATTAAAATGAGCTACTTCTTACTTGTATTACTTTGTTCTGGTGGCAGATGGAAGGCTTCTAATATCCTTAATTTATTTTCTGTTTTTACTCAGCAGTTTTATATGTACATATGTGCATTTGTTCTGTTTCTTAAAAACAAAATAAAATACCCTTTAGCACCTCCAGCCTATCTTCAGTAATAGCTGTATCTACAGCAGACTTAATTGGTCCCTTTCCCAAATGAAAACTTACATATAATTTTATAGGCATATTGAGTTAGTAATTCTAGTTGTATTCCTTTAACTACTATGTTACACAGGCCACTTTGTTCTTAGATACCTAATTAAAATATTTTTTTTCTGAGTGTAAAAATAATAGAGATATTATAGAACACTGATATGAGGCTAAAAATATAACATATTAAGTAAAGGTCGCATATACTACCACCCACCCAGAGTTAATGTTACTAACATTTTAGAGCACACATACATTTACAATCTTTATTTTTGTCCTAAACAAATATGTGTACTTAAGCAAAATGGAGATTGTTTGGAATATGCATGAAAGTATTAACCTCTTTCTAATATCTATAATATTTCTCCTGTTAAATATTTCTTAGAACTATTTTAATATCTGAAAAATACTTAACGAAGTTTAGCTAAACACGAAGCTCATTTAAAAATCTACCTAGTGATGAATATTTAAGTAGTCTCAGCTTCTTACTAATTTAAACAATGCTGTCATAAATCTCCATGTACATGAATGTTTGTTTGTTCCTGGCAATTCCTAGAAATTTAATTGCTAGACTAAAAATAGTAATCTTGATACATATTGCCAAATTACCTCCCAGAAATAATACATAAATTTATGTTTCTACCAATAATGTCTTTGTGTTTTCACATATTTAACAGTAGGTAGTCACTTGTTTTAAAATTCCTCTGCCATTATGTTAGACTTCAGAATATATTCTTAAATTTCAATTTCTTGGATTAAAAGACTAAATTTAATTTTTGACATACAAAAGGTGTGCATAATTACCATATAAAACTTTGAGTTTGGAAATAAGTCTACACTGAAACCATTCACCACAATCTATGCCATAAACCTACCCACAACTACAAAAGTTTCTTCCCAACATATTATAATTATAATTTTTTATGATAAGAACAGTTAACATAAGATTTACACTCTTAGCAATGTATTGCATACTTAATACTTTGCTGACTTGTAAGCATTATGATGTACAGTAAATTTCTAGGACTTCTTCATTTTGTATAAACAAACTTTTTGTTCTTGTCTAATATCTCCCCATTTACCCCTAACCTCAACCTGTGGAAACCCCCATTCTACTATGTCTCTGTGGATTTCACTATTTTGGATTCCTCATATAAGTGGTATTTGTCCTCCTGTGTCGGGCTTATTTCACTTAGCATAATGTCCTCCAGGTTCATCTATGTTGTAACAAATGGCAGAATTTCCTTTTTATGGCTGAATAATATTCCATTTTATTTAACCATTTATTCATTGTAAACACTTAGATTATTTCCACATCTTGGCTATTGTGACTAGTGCTGCAGTGAACGTGGGGGTCCTAATATCTTTTTGAGATTCTGACTTAAGTTATTTTGGATAAATACTCAGAAATGGGATATAGGACCGCCAGATCATACAGTGGTTACATCATGTTTTTTGAGGACTCTACATACTGTTTTCCACAGTGGTTGAACCAGTTTACATTCCCACCAATAGTGACCAGGTATTCTAATATCTCCACATTATTTCCAACATTTGTTGTTTTTTGTTGTTGGTGGTATTATTTTAATAGCCGCCCTAACAGCTGTAAGGTAATATTATGATTTTGATTTGCATTTCCCGATGATTAGTGTTTGGTATTTGTCTGTCATCTTTGGAGAAACATCTATTCAGTTCCTTTGCCCATTTTTGAATTGGATTATTTATTAATTTTTGCTATTGAGTTGAGGTGTTCCTTATGTATTTTGGATATTACCCCTTTATCAGATATATGGTCTATAAATATTTTATCCCATTCTATAGGTTCTTTCATTTTGTTGGTTGTTTCCTGTGTTTTGCAGATGCTTTTTGGTTTGTATGATCTTACTTTTTTATTTTTGCTTTTGTTTGTCTGTGTTTTGATGTCATATCCTAGAAATAATTGCTTATGTCAATATCAAGACACTTTCTCTTTTAGGAAATTTATAATTGGGGATCTTATACTTAAGTCTTTAATCCATTTGAGTTCATTTTTGGGTTTGGTGTAGATATCCACTTTTCCCAACACTGTTTATTAAAGACAGTATTCTTTCCCCATTGTGTCTTCTTGGCACCATTGTGAAAAATGAGTTTGCTGAATATGCCTAGGTTTATTTCTAGGCTGTCTGATCAGTTCCTTTGGTCTATGTGTCTTTTTATGCCCATGGTCTACTATGTTGATTACTGAAGCATTGTAAAATATTATGAAATTAGGAAAAGTGATGCCTCTATCTTTATTCGTTTTCAAGGTTTTTACTTTGGCCATGCAGGGTGTTTTGTGATTTCATATGAATTTTAGGATTGTTCTTTCTATTTCTGTAAAGAACACCTTTGGGATTTTGATGGGAATAGCATTGAATCTGTAGATCACTTTGGTTAATGTGGACATTTTACTAATATTAATTCTTCCAGTCTATGAATGTTTATTTGTGAAGACTGACTTTCCCCCTGTATTTATTTTTGCTTATATATGTTCTTTTGTGAGTTTTCTGTTATTTTCCCACTTTTCTTTCTGCTACTCATAATACTCTTATTGACTTATGAGTCCTGTACAGACAGAAGCTTTTAACATTTTTGTGTGCTATATTTGCAGAAAATAGTATTCTTAGTTATTGATTTTTGGTACTACAAATTGGGAAAGGAAGGAATGGTTGATAGATGGGGATAATAAACTATTTTGGTAAGAGTCCAGGGAGAAGAAGTTGAAGTGGGTGTTAAACCTTTACTCTGTACATTCACAGAAGTTCACTTCAGGTGAATCGAAGAGGTAAATGTAAAAGAAAATAAATTCATTAAATTAAGAAATCATAGGATAGTATCTTTGATCTAGAACTGGTGAAAGCCTTTTTAAGCATAAAGGGAATTAGAGAAATTTATAAGGAAAAAATTAAATTTGGCCACAGTAAAAAAAAAAAAAAAAGAGCCTATAGGTATAATATTCTTTTAAAAGATTTCTAATAGGAAATGACTTAAATGTAAAGTCATAATAATGGTAGAACCAAACAACATACAAATACTATCTCTTTTCTGTAATCAGTACTTTAATCTCATACTCTTAAAATGTAGAACCATTTTTTTTTCCTCTTCGGTAATTTGTTTATCAGCATCAAATAATAATATTTATTAAATAGCAACATGAACTCTTTTATATTTTTAAACAAAAATATTTACAGTTGAAATCACCCCCATGGGTGATTTTTGCTTGTTTTAGTTGATTTTCTTATGATCTCATTCTTTCTTTCTTTTTTTCAACATTTTTTTATTGAGTAATAGTCATTTTACAATGTTGTGTCAAATTCCAGTGTAGAGCACAATTTTTCAATTATACATGAACATACATATATTCATTGTCACTTTTTTTTTTTTGTTGTTGTGAGCTACCACAAGATCTTGTTTATATTTCCCTGTGCTATACAGTATATTCTTGTTTATGTAGTCTACATTTTGAAGTCCCAATCTGTCCCTTCCCACCCCCAGCCCCCTTGGCAACCACGAGTTTGTATTCTGTGTCTATGAGTCTGTTTCTGTTTTGTATTTATGTTCTTTTTTAGATTCCACATATGAGAGATCTCATATGGTATTTTTCTTTCTCTTTCTGGCTTACTTCACTTAGAATGACATTCTCCAGGGACATCCATGTTGCTGCAAATGGCGTTATGTTGTAGGTTTTTATGGTTGAGTAGTATTCCATTGTATAAATATACCGCTTCTTTATCCAGTCATCTGTTGATGGACATTTAGGCTGTTTCCATGTCTTGGCTATTGTAAATAGTGCTGCTATGAATATTGGGGTGCAGGTGCCTTTCTGAAGTAGGGTTCCTTCTGGATATATGCCCAGGAGTGGGATGACTGGGTCATACAGTAAGTCTATTCCTAGTCTTTTGAGGAATCTCCATACTGTTTTCCAAAGTGGCTGCACCAAACTGCATTCCCACCAGCAGTGTAGGAGGGTTCCCTTTTCTCCACAGCATCTCCAGCATTTGTCATTTGTGGACTTTGGAATGATGGCCATTCTGGCTGGTGTGAGGTGATACCTCATTGTAGTTTTGATTTGCATTTCTCTGATAATTAGTGATATTGAGCATTTTTTCGTGTGCCTATTGATCATTTGTATGTCTTCCTTGGCGAATTGCTTGTTTAGGTCTTCTGCCCATTTTTGGATTGGGTTGTTTGATTTTTTCTTATTAAGTTGTATGAGCTGCTTATATATTCTGAAGATCAAGTCTTTGTCGGTTTCATTTCCAAAAATTTTCTCCCATTCGGTAGGTTGTCATTTTGTTTTATTTATGGTTTCCTTTGCTGTGCAAAAGCTTGTAAGTTTAATTAGGTCCTATTTGTTTATTCTTGATTTTATTTCTATTGCTTGGGTAGACTGTCCTAGGAGAACAAGAACCATTTTTATAGTAAGATGTAATTCAAATATAATTGGAATTTCATATGTAAGAATGGCAGTCCTTTAGAAGTAAACTTATATTTTGGTAGTGGTTTATTAAAGAAAGATACTGCCTTTCTTGTTGGCCTGGGCTTACTTCCAGAGAGCCCTTCTTCTGTTTGGCTTCTCTGGTGCTGAAGCACAGAGGATAGTGCCTACCATGGAGCCCACACTAATGTCACCCGTCTCCTCTGATGACTGATGACCAGAGCCCCAGTGTCTTTCTTAGGCTCAAGGCTGATGTTCCTAGTTGCATATTAGAGCACCACCCCTGGATGTAAATTAATATGTCCCAAAGAGAAGTGATCATTCTTCTGCTCTAACTTGCTCCTCCTTTGTTATTTCTCTCTGTTAATGATACCATTGATCACGTAGATTCCTGTTCTCAGTGTCCTTCTGCACTCCCCCTTGTGGACCATTGCACAGATCTAATTACTTCTCAATAATCATTTGTGATTCCATTTTAGGAACCTCCCAATTTTCTTCTTTTCATTTTTTAATGGTATTTATCGAGTTTGGTCACGTCTCATTGAACACTTCATTCTTCCAAGAACTTGCAAATTTGTCTTTTTATCTCTTTTCTTTCCCTTGTTCCAAAAGGGAGTTAGATGCTCAAAAGATATCTATAAAGAAAGCTTCCTTGTGTATTCTGGAACATTCACAACTATGAAGACAACTTTAAGAAAATGTGCTCTTTATACATCTCATTCAAACCTCCAGATCCCCTCACACATATTTTTTTTTAATCTTGGAAATTGTAAGTGTTTTTCCAAGCAGAAGTGGTTCTGCCAAGTAAGATGTAAGAGATGTATTAAAGGAATGACTGGGTGCCTGCCAATGATTGTGAAGGGCGAGAGGAGGGGAACATGAGAGGAAAGTTAATAGTATTCATCCTTTCCTCTACCTCCTGCTCAACTTTCATCTCTTCCCTCTTCTTTTTGGTCTTACACTTAACTCTTTAGATCAAGGAATGTAATTGTCTATACTCAGCACACTGGAAAGGGTTTAGATATAAATAAGCTGAAATTTAGCCAAATGTGGATCAAATACTGAAATGAGCCACTAAAACCAAGAAAATCTTTTAAATTACTTATACGTTGTCTTTTTATCTTTAGATTTGCCATAATCAGGTACTTCACAGATACAACTTCCCTTAAATAAGCTGTTTTTCTCCCCAAAGTAAGTCCACCCACCATGATTTTGCAGTGAAATTATTAGTAGAATAAAGAAGGGAGTATATATTTAAATACAGTTAAATCTTTCAAATCATATAGTTTCTTACTTATAAAGGCTTTTGGCTTATAAATATATCAAATTCTTTATAAACTAAACAACTTGATAGTTTGTCATATAGATGTAATTAAAATGAAATGGTTAATAATTTTCATTTATTACTCTATACTGGAGATTTTTCCTCTAAAATGGGAAGTAATGCTCAGTTTGATACAAACTTCTTAATAATAAAATTATTAATTATCTTGTATGAGTTTCTGTGGAATTTTTTAAGATAGAGTATCTAGACTTTCTTAAGAACAAATATGTTTGACAAAAAGAGGAAAGTGAAAATTTCCTTCAGAATAAAACTTAGAATTAATAGGATGTGATATTATTAAAGAATTTTTGTTTGGCATGTTTCAAAAGTGTATTTCTTTGGGGCAGCCACCCTATGAACATTGAGGAACTTAAGACAATCTCTCAAAGTATTTTATAGGAAGGAGGTCCCCCTTGCCTCTACCTAATAACTGGCCTTTGGTATTGTCTTAAAAGAATGGGGCTAAGCTGTCTTTTGCTTTTGTTCTTTGAGTCTCATGTTCTCATCATGATTGTGACAGGGTTTAATTTCCTCTAAGTCCTATAATAAAGCAAAAAAGGGAAGAGAAGCAAAAAATCATACAGAAGGAAAAACAATCTTTCATTTCCTTCTTAATACATACAGAACTATAGGGATTCATTTAGAAGCCCGATGGGAAATTCAATATAAGAAGGTATTTAAATAGAAATATATATATATATATATATATATATATATATATATATATATATATACAATGCTCTGAATAACTACCACTTATTGAGGACCTGCTTTGTGCCCAGCACCATGCTGAGTACTTCACAGACAACATCTCTGTTAATCCTACCACAATTCTTTTCAATGCATTATGAAAGAAAAATGAGTATATGGCACCTAATAAAACAAATGAACTATACATTCAAATGATTTATTTAACTACACTTAGGGCAGTTATTGAATACCTCTATGCCAAGACTAGAAAAGTAGTCTGTCATGGTCCTCTGGTTCTTGAGAAAAAAATTATCGCAAAGAAAAACAAAGTTGTCGGTTGAATTTCAGCATAGGCAAGGAAAAGCAGACCTGGAAAAAACTGAAATGCTTTTTTTTCAACTGCCACCCCTGACTTTATCTGCCCAGCTCCCAGCTTCACACTGAACTCACCCTGATCTCCCCGTAGTAGAACTCCTGTCCGATAACTCCACCCCCTGAGTTCCCTCTTCACAGCACCTTCATGAAGCTTGTCTGCTCTGTGTCCTATTCTGTTAAAGCACTTTTACCTACCATTAACTGTGCCAGTGAACTAACTGGACAAACTAATCCTTGCTTTTGTGTTAGCAAGAAACAATAGCTTATAAGATATCCCTCCCAGGTAACAGGTAGCTTTCTCACTGAGTTCCTCTTGCCAGAGTGTCAAAGTATTTCTAGGAACCAAGAAAGGATGGTAAGGGAGCAACTTGAGGGCAGAGTAAAGTGGGCATTAAGTTTTCTTTAGACTCGCTTGTACATTGTTCACTGGGTTAATTGCCTTTCCTTGATTCAACAAGCATAGCAGCTTTCAAGTGCAAGGCTGGCTTTACGTGCTGGGGGCATAATGGTGAATAAGACTGCATTGCCCTTACACAGGCCCCACCGAGGTCTGGTAGATAGTTCTGTAAAGTGCTCAGAGGTGAATAAGATACAGACTCTATGCTCAAGAAATCTGCAGTCCCAGAAGCCATAGCTAAGATAGTTTGATGATGCTTTTTCTTCTTTATTTGTAGAGTTGGTCTTACATGGCATCAACACTGACCTCTACTTGCTCTTTAACAAAACACACTGAGGGCTGTTGAACCAGAACACCCAAATGTGCTTTACAAAACTGTCTTCTATGATCACTCTGTTAGGAATATAAATCTAAAGTAAGGTTCACAAACTTAAATATGCATAAGGACCCAATGGTTAAAAAAAAAATCCAGTGATATCAACTGACTATAAGACAAGATGGGCTGATGGGGACTGTGTTACATTAAAAAATATGTATATTATTTAATGACATTCAAATACAAAGCTTAGAAACACAGTGCCAGCCAACCGAAGCACAACCGAGAATCCCAGAATTTGATCTCCACGTCACTACCCTTTTATCTCTGATTGGTAGGACTGACTGTGATATTCAAAAGATGAAAGACCTTTAACAAATCAGTGATTATAGTTATGTTTATGGTTCCATTGGCTAACTACAGGCTAGCTTAAGATACGTTATATTACTCCGTTCAATAACACGCCTGCAATGTTCTAGATGCTTGGGACATGTTTGTGGTAAGCTAGATGAAAATATCTGTCATTGTGGGGTTTACATTCTAGCAAGGTAAATAACAAATGATTTTAAAAAGGACTCTGGCAAGAGAGAAAAATGGGACAGGTTAACGGCAAGTAGAAGATACTTAGAGAGGTTGTACATTTTTGTAGGAGATCAAGGAGAACATGTTGGAAAGTGGATTTGAGCCAGTTGTTCACAGTCATGATGGAGTCACCATGCAGATGGTCAGATAGTGCACTCCAAGCTGAGGGAAGGACCACCTGGGAGGATAACCTGTGATTTTTCTGGGGCCTGCTCAGGTGGTATTTAAGGGGGCCAGTGGCTGGAGTGAAGTGAATGAGGGGTAAAGTGGTAAGGGCCTTATAAACCATCTTAAACTCTTGCTTTTCTCTTAAGTAAAATGAGAATTGGTACATGATTTTTTTTTTCCAGAGGAAATGATGTGGATTATGTTTTATGATGTTTGTTCCAGCTATGATGTTGAGGATAAACTCTCTATGAACAGAAGTGAACATATGTAGACAGTTTTGGAAGCTATTTTAATAATCCGGGCAAAAGATAATAGCTTATGAACTATTCCTCCTTGGTAACATGGAACATTCTCACAGAACTTCTCTGGTGATAAAGCATCAAGGTATTTCTAGGAATTGAAATGGCTCAGACAGTGGTGGTAGCTAGGATTTACAATTGTTGAAAACTTGACAAATCTACTCGGGTGGTAAATGACAGCCAGAGCGAGTTATAACCTGATGATGTGTGATTAACAGCTCTTGCATTGTTAGGGAAGAGGGAGGAAGGATGTTCCCAAAGCAGGAATGAGGACTAAGAAAAACAATACATTGTCTTCAGACAGGGGCTGAACAAGGGCTGTGTGTGTAGTGGATGGCAACAGCCACTCCATAGGACAGTCATGGAGAAGCACAGTCCTCAGGAAAGAGCCAGATTTCGGTTTCAGAAAGAAAATAAAGGGCGTTTTAAGAGAGGAGGCTGAGAATGAATATAGAAGATTTTGGCTGCTGGTGAATCATATCTCAGAGGATGCAGTGGAAGTTTTTAGGAATTGATTAGGGATAGGAGAAAGATACAGAAGGGACAGGATGAACATATAATTTATCTTTCAAATAGGGCATTTCTTAAAGCAGTGGGGCACCACTGCTATGTGTTTCAGGATGACGGGCATACATAGGAAATATTTCAGGCCCGCCTGGATTCATGGTAAAAGTGGCAGCCCTCATTGTCTAATGAGGCTTAGAGTGTGAGAGCTGAAGGGTGCCCTGGAACCTGGGGCTTCTTTGAGTTACAGTTGTGAACAGGGTTAAAGGACCTAATGAGATTTGCCAATTTCAAGGCAGATAATAGTAAAGGAGTTGGAATGTAGAGAGGGAAGCCCCACATAGGAGTGGAGATCTCAATGACAAGCAGACGCGGCCTTACTTCAATCTGGAAGAATAGGAAAGGGGTTCGAGTAGAGGGAAGAGCAGGGGGCAAAGCTTGGCATCACGGCCAGCGTGTCTGGAGTATAATGAACGAGGGGGGCTAGCTGAGTAAGGTAGACAGGAACTGGATGAAGTGTCTTTTAGGCTGAGCTATTTTATTAATATTATGAATTATCTAGATAGGAATCTTTGGAGAATAAAAGGTGGTTCTTACTGAATATGCTCTGACAAGAAGTAAACCTGGCCTGTCTCGGGCACCCTGGGGTGAAAGATCATCTGAACTTAAAAGCAGATAAGTGACTAAATTGCTGTAGTTAGACAGCCTTATTTACATTATCCACCTGATGGCAGTGTAGGACAAGGCAGGGTATTCCCTGCCTATCTGACCTGATGCTGACATTTTCAGGAAGCCTGTGTATGTTTCCAAAATCCTCTGCAATTTGTTAATTGTATACATGGAATGCATCCATGCATCTTTATTTTGGGAGAACATTCATGGAGACTGTAAAAAAAAAAAAACAAACAAACAAACAAAAAAAAAACCCAGAACACCCACCCTAATGGATAAACAGTCTTTTATTCAAAATGGATGGAAACACTTCTCAAAATGCTAGTCAGCCTTCCTTACAAGGAAAGCCTTGCTGCTCTAGGACAAGATCACGGGCAAGGTGTATACATTTGAAAGTCAGTTAGGGACTAAGAGCTGGCTCTTCTTTGGGTTGTTGCTCAGTCAGCCTAACACAGTAAATTTGGGCTTGTTTGAGAGTCGAGATGGCTAAATCAGAATGCCTTTTAACTCCACCTTAGAAATTTAATGCCGGACTTTCCTTAAATGGTGGTGTCTAGACTTTGTTATTGGCTGTGAGATGGGCCAGCGTAGGAGTCAGAGCCACCGAGGGCCTCTTGATGGGAAGCGCAGATAGGTCAATTGTCATCACCAAGGAAGTCCGGGGACAGCCAGGCAGGCAGGTGGCTTTCTTGGCAGGTTAGTGGAACGTGGCAGGAGAAGCATTTGGCAGCAAGTAATAGACAAAGCTCCAGGAAATTTGTTTATGTCTGGGGAACCTTCATGGCAGAGAAGGGTCTTAATCACACGAACAGGGATTTAGTCCTTGGATAAGGAAGAGCAGTTATTTTTAATCACATCTCCCCAGCTACTGTGCTCAAGGGTGAGAGTTACTGGAATAGTGACCAATTCCCTCTCATTATCTCTGGTAGAGGCTCAGGATGGCCTCTGTGGAGTTGGACGTGGATTCTGAACAGATGGATGGAGGCTAGGACCAGACAAATATGGACGGACCATCACACTACAGCACTAATAACTTCTGCTTAAATAGCCGTGGGCTTTGCTGTGGCCCATTAACCTCCAAAACCACGAGGAGTCCCTTCTGTGGTGCAACAGTAATCGGGATTCATCCTCTTGTCAGGTAGCGTGCATGATAAGGACCCAAACATGAGATGGGATCTTCAGGAGTTCAGCTAGGACACTTACTTGACACCAGGAGATTGACTCAGGGGCTCAGAAAGTAGGATTTCTAAAGGCCTAGAGCTGAGCAGACCGAGAGTCACCAAACTTACGTCTTACTTCTTTAAACTAATCTCCCTATTACTCAGCTAAGAGAAAAATAATATGTGTTTCTGTAGCATATTCGGTATTATCACATACACAGAAATCTGCGAAAATCTGGCAAAATGTTAGACAAACATAAAAGCTGCTTTAATGAAATTTAGCCCTATTACTGGATTTCCCTTTGGCTTGCCTTTTTCTCTTGGCACTGTGCAGGTAGGCATGCAAATGCTCACAGCAGAGTTAAACATTGTTATTAATAGCAAATCCTTCCTTAATTCTTAGCTAGAAAGAATCCATTCCGTTTCCAGAAGCTCAGTAGTTAATTTTATCTTTTATTTACTGCCTAAGACTTTTGCCATTATGATGATTATTTTTCTAGCTAATAATAATTACAATCAGGGTGCTTAAAAATGCAAAGATATTTTGGGGAGAAAGAGGATAAAAATAGTATGTCTTGAAGGAATTGTAGGATACAAAATTCATCTTTTCTCTTGTGAACTCTGATATATTTGAAGTTTCCTCCATTTTCATTCTTAGGTAAAAAGTAATGCTGGCTGTACAAATCCATCTTTAGTGTGATTTTTTTTTTTTTAAAGTAAAGATACCAGGAGTTTTTCAGTATTGGCTTAGGCTTGACCTGTGACGGGAGCCTGTTATCAATTATTCATAAGTTTTAGAAAATGTTCATTCCAGTTACATAATATGCCCACTTATTAAAGTCATACAGTGCTTTCTTCTAGGAAGATCAAAGTGGTGTTCAGAGAACTATCATAAAATGATTACTAACTCCTTTCATGCCATAAAGAGTCTGATGACTAAATGGGGGAGAAGACACAAGGCAGAGCTGAAAGGTAAGAGAAATGCAGAAAAGCACAGAATATGTGAGGAGGAGGAGTGCAGAAAGTATCTTTTAGAAGATACTATAGAGCATCTTTTAGTCTTCTTTGTGTGTTTGAAAGGCTGGAGCTCTGTGTGATAGTGAAAGAGATAATTGCATATTAGGTTATTGAATTGTGACATTACAGTTAAAATGCTTTTCACTTTTTAAACAGCAATTCTGGCAGGGGTAAAAATCAGAAGATAGGTGCACAGCAGTAACTTTTAATACTGGGGAAAATAAGAAAAAAAAGCCAAGAAGTCACGGTCGATTTGCCTTATTGCTTCACCTCACGGCTAATGCAGCTGTATGATAACGATGCTAATGAGGGATCTGTCCCTTCAAACAAAACTGAAAGCTACCTTCCTATAAAATTATCTGAATTGAATGAAGCAAAATTGGGAAATCTATGGTCATTTTCTTATTGGCTGCTTCTTGTGTTAGCTTTGGAATTCACAAATGACTAGCTGTATGTCGATGAACTGCTTTCTCTGGAATTTAAAATGTAGATAAAGTGGGTGTTTGTGAAAATTTTATTTGCTTAATGGCTGGCACCAGAATTAACTCGGGAGGACACGTTTTTGTTTGGAACAGTGGTTTCCGACTGGTTACCCACAGGCCTTAAGCAGCCTACAGACATAATGACCTGAATGATAGATGTTAAAATAAGCCAGTATTTTAAACATAAGAAATTGTACACACATTTTGGATTCCAGATTTTTAAAAAAGCCAGATCAAATACTTTTTGTAGCTAACAGTTACAGCCATCCCTGTAGACTGGGCATGCCCTTTTCTGTTTGTTATGGTCGCAGTCACTTCCTGTTAGCTTCCTAACACTGATGGAATATGTCAGTTGCTATATTTCATTGAATTTGCATTACTTTTTACTGGCATCCAGTTTATTTTAGTTATTCCTCTCTCCTTGGGAAGCATATGTATTTTTACCCACTTTTATTTTAGGAAAATGCCTTTATAAAGGGTAATACATACCTTGAGGACAGGAGCCAAGCAAATATGGTTCAGTTGAGAGAGAAAACAAAATTTGATCTCTGCTTCTAAGAAGGAAGAGGAGAGGAAAAGGAAGGGGAAATGAGAGGAGAGAGATTTCTAAAAGCATTTGTAGCACTAGGAGTGCACTAGGAGTACAATGTGGGGTGGGGTGGCCCCGGAAACTTCCCTGGTGTTAGAAAGGCCGTGGGTCATTTCAACAGGAGGGTCATCTGATCATCAGATCCTCATTTGTGTTAGTTTAGGAGATGGCTGGATAGTCCATTAACTGAGAACTTTCTGTTGAACCATAAAGCTAGAAACCAGAGGAAAGGCCAAGAGTGTTAGCCCAAGGGAAGTAGAGGGAAGCCTTTTGTCTTGTACAGGGTTTAGAATGGAGTTTCAAGGAGATTTTATTTAGATTTCAGGGAGGTAGCGGATCCCTTTTGATGTGTTTTTCCATTATGATTTCCCTTTGGATTATAAAGTCCTTTGCATAAATGTACAGTTTTGAGAGCTTTGAGAAGAAGGTAGTAGTAAAGAACTGGATTCACTAAAAAGTATCCATTAAAAGTGAGTCACGTTATATTAACCTTACTTCTGTCTTTGAGAGTGGATTAGGGAAACGTGGCAGTGTATGTGGACATCAGTTTTTCACAAAGATTCATGATATCAAATAATAGGCTGGAAGTTATGATTACATAGTTACTAACTATTCAGAAAACTGTTAGAATTCCCCTCAGATTATGTTTGTTGATTAAATATTGAGTCAATGGTATCTGAAGGTGGATAGTTGTAAAACTGTGAGAGTTCTCCAGAAACAAGAATCCATTGAATTGAAAATATTTATTAAATTATTTAGAGATAAAAAATAATTCTTATCAAAATTTCAGATGACTTCAGGCTGGAAATGAAATTGAAATTTATTCTATGAGAGCCTGATTCATATCTCTATAGATTTAAATACAAGTAAACGTAAGAGCTTCTCTAGTAAGATAAAATTCCATAGTGTCCTGAACTTACCAATATGGCTTGATAGCAATATAGATGAAAAAAACGCTTACGTATCTTGTAGGAAGGTAAGCTCACTATGAGTTAATACTTTTATATGACTGTCAGAATGACTGTGTTAGTCTTAGAATCTATCAAGAGAAACACAGCATCTATAACAGGTATGAAAAATTGATTTCATTTCACATGTCAACTCTGATTAGTGACAGGTTCTGCTTAGAATGCAGTGTTGAGGGGGAATCTGAGACTCTATTTAGGCTTGGCAGGAGAGCATTGCCATCAGCTGGTGACACCTGGCACGGCCACATCATGGGAGGGTGGCATTTTATGCACCAGCTGTCCTAGGTGGAGAATGAGAGAGGTGGTGGGATAAGCCTCATTTTGCTTTGTGATTGCTATATGGCATTGGAAACCTTTATTTTTGTGACAACTTTCACTCTTAAAACTGGTTTGAGTTTTCATAATGTATGTGATTTAAATCATCACATTGTACAACCTGATTGTATATAATTTTTATTTGCCTATTATACCTTAGTGGGCTGGAAAAGAAAAATTTCAGTCTTTATCATTCTTAGATGGGGTGAGTGGAAGAGGAAAATGAGACCTTGAAATTGTCGATAGTGCCTTTTTTCAAAAAACAGCCTTTTTTGTTGTTGTTTCTGGTACTTTTGTTGTTGTTTCTTTGGTACTTTTTCACTTTTTTTTTTTACCAGCTTCCTGGCTACACACTGCCTCTTCTTTTTGTTGATATGTTGTTGTCTTCTGTAGTCTTTGACCTCAAGCCTCCTATTCTGGTAATTTTTCTCTTGTATCAAGAGGAGAAATTCTCTATCCTTGTCCCCAAGGCAGTGGTTCCCTACCCGGGGTGACTTCGACCTGCAGAGGATGCTATTCTTGGTTATCACAACTGAACAGCTGCCACTGGGACCTAGGGGCTAGAGGCCAGGGATGATGCTAAATATCCTGAAATGCACAGGGCCCTCGACCATGAGGAATTATCCAGCCCCAGGTAATTGTGCCAGTGTTGATAAACCTTACCCGAAAATACCCATCCTGGTTTCTCAGCCAAAAACAGGCTGGCCCGAATTAGTCACTGCTTCAGAAACTAAGATCAGCTGACATCTGGCATAAATTGTCCTTATTACAAATTGTTCTCTTGTTATAATCTGCTACCCTTTTGACATGAGAGAACATCGGCTACTTAAATAGCTGTATTATGAAAAACAGTACAATGTAAAAGATAGACTGTGAACTAGACTTAGTTCAAATCCAAATTCCCCCACTCATGAGTTGCATACCATAGTTTCCACTTTTTAGAATACCACCACTAACAGTAATAAGGTAATATATAGTCCTAATAATAGCACTTACCACATAGTGTTGTTTTAAGAATTAAATGAATGAATATGTGCGTATGTAATGTGTATACATAGCCAGAATGGCTGTGCTAAGCTTAGATTGCATCGAGAGAATGCAATCTTAAGTATTTTTGATTTAAGGCAGTATATTTGATTTAAGGCAGTAGGTGCTATGTTAGTATTATTCATCCTGAGGGTCTTTTTTTTTCTCAGATAATTCCATTTATTTCAACTCTCTAACAAAGAACATGGTTTGTGGCCCACAAAATTGGGTCACTAATTTCAAGTGGTATCTTTCTTCTGATGAGCCATCAAGGGAGGGAGTCAGTAGAGAGTCGGCTAGAAAGATGGAAGTTAGAATCTTACTGAATGTAATAATAGAAATGATATCTCCTCATTGTTGTCATAGTTATTGCTTAGAGGCATGCTGTAGCTCCTCTGCACAATCTAAGGGGGACAATTACATAAGGCTGTGCAATCCAGAAGGTTAGGGAAGTTGGGCACCATTTTATTGTGACTGTACATCTTGTCCTTTTTTTGTGTGTATGTTCCTTATTTACCTGAAATTAATGTTTATTCCTCAATTGGTGGACATAGTGTTATATATGTGCCAATTAGATCAGGTTTGTGATCACATTGTTAAAATTTTCTGTAGCTTTGTATCTTCTATGGTTGGTTGTAAGCCGTATTGCTAGGAATATACAAATATAGACTCTCAAAATTCTGAATGTATATCTCTCTGGTTCATTTATATTATAATTTGAAGTGTTTGTCTCTATCTCCAATTTTGCTTCTTAAAGCTAACTTTTTATTGTATTAATAAAGGTTCATTAGTTGTCTTTGACTTTTTTTGTTCATCTTTTCTGAAAAATTACTTTCAACCTTTGTGCGGCCTTATGTTGAAATTGTCACTTATAAGCAGTGCATACTTAAAAAAAAACCTAATTGACAATAATTATATTCTTCTCTTTGCTTTTCATGTATTTCTGATATATTTAGTTTAAAACTTATCCTTATTATTTGTATTGTATTTGTTCCACATTTTACATGTTTCCTTTTCTTTTTCTTCTTCCTTTTTCCTTCTTTTGAGTTTAATATTTTTTGTTATTCAGTTTTTTCCCCTATAGCTTATTGGTTATACATTATTTTAGATGCATTTAGTGGTTGCCTAGATAATGCAACATGAATGTTAGTGTTAATATCTTATATGAATTGGTTCTTTCACCAGTTCTTGGACAGTAGAAGAACACTAATTCCTTTTTTTTCTTTTGCCTTGAGTGCTGTTATTATCTGTTTTGTGATTACAGTGTTTGTGAATTTTAGAATTCATTATTAAAATAGTTGTAAACATTCACTATTCTTTTAGATTTACCCACATGGTTAATGTCTCCATTGCTTTGTGTTTTACTTCCTTACCTTGCATCAATCTGATCTTATTTTCCCTCTGTCTGAAGAACTGTCTTTAATCTGGTTGTCTAAGGACAAATTCTCTTTTGTTTGTCATTAAATATCCTTATTTTGCTTTGGCCTGTGATAAAAAACTTTTTCTCTACTTACTTAGGTTCTTCTATTGAAGGTCTGTGAATCAAACTGACAAAAGACAAATTGTCACAAGAAAAGATGGATTTTTAAAAATTCAAATGGATGTTAAGAGTTCACATAAAAATGTGACTCAAGGAAGACGTTAGGATTTGAGGCTTTATATCAGCATCTTAATAGGGTAGAGGGAAGGAAGAAGGGCCATTATGGGAAAACAAATGACTTTCAGGAAAGAGAATTCTCATTTAGAATTTGAGACTTGTGGCTTCTTGTTCAAATTTATTTTTAGTCAAGATTTAATAAAATTATTAAAGCTTATAATAATAATAATTTATTTGCATTCCACAAATGTAAGTTCAGACCAACATATTATGCTATGGAATTAAAGCCAACATTTCTAAGTTTTGGGCATAAATGTAGCTCTTAAGCCACCCTTCTTATCCTGTACTTTTTACATTCAGTTATAGAAAATGCTGCCTTTTAGTGATACTGTTTGGGTATATTTCTTATCATAACTAATTTTTCCTTTGTGGTAATTGAAACATTGTGCTGAGTAAATGGTAAAGATATAGACACTAGAGCCAGGCAGGCTGAATTCTATCTGTCTTACCTTCAGCAAGTTACTTAAGATCTCTTTGCCTCTGTTTTCTGTATATACACGGTATATACACATGATATATAACATGATAATAATAGTGAATTTTAATGGGATTTTTGTGACAGTTAAATGCATTCATATATTTAAAAGCACTTAGAACACTGGCTAGGTCACTAGTAGGTCTTAATTATCCATAGTTTTGGAAAATTATATTTCCTGTAAACTCAGAACAGAAACTATGTAACTGTTTCATGCAAGACCAAAACCCTCCTTTTTAAAATCAAGGGTCACTGGCATTTTTCAAAAGAGAAGGAAACATATTATAGAAAACTTTTTTTTATTGATTTGAAATTTCAAAACACTAGACAAGAATGATTTATGAGTTAGTGCTTGGAGGCCATGGATTTTCAACTTATCAAATATTCAGGATTAGGGGGAACAATAATAACTGACTTGGTAAAAAAAATACATAACTTTTTAAGTTTCACTACACCATTCTCCGGACCTTGAGATGTGTGGAATCATTGCAGTAAAATGTTTAAATTTAATTTGAACTCGGAACAATACTATGACTGTGTGGTGAAAAGTACTACTAATCTATTAAGATCACCTGCATTATGATAAAGTTGAGATCTCTCAGGGAGGCCATGATCAATAAATGTGTACTTGTTCTAGCTTACTATTTCTGTGTAAGTTGAACACTGAGATTACTTTTTAAAAAATTCACCCTATGGAAAAATGATAAGACATTTCTAGGATCAGAGTAAGAACAATAGGCATTATTAATTTACTAATGGAGATTTTACTTCTAAGTGCTGTGTCATTTACATAGCTGTTGTTCCATAATTATTGAATTTTAACAGTTTTATGAGTTTCAAGAATATTTCAAATGATATATGTGTATGTTCTCATATTTCATATCTATTTTACATGTCAGGGGATATCATTTAGGTATCCTGTGAGTGAGGAGTCTTGAGTTGAGTTCCCTCAAAGCAGAGCTTGAGACAGGGATTTGGTGCATCAGCTTTACTGAGGCTGTGCTCTTCAGGGAAGGTCTGTAAGGAAAGAAGTTAAGCAAGATAGGCGAGTGGAAGATAAGATGTTGTCTCATGTAGAGTGGAACCTTGGCTTAATCCAACAGGAATGTTTCTGAAGCATAAAATGCCCCTTGAGACAAGATGGTCACCCATTTGTAACTTGTATCACTCAGTCATTGGCTGTAAGTCATCTTGGGAGTGGAAATAAGGCATAATCCCCATGCTGAGGATGCTCTGGGGGCAATCTCTAGAGAAGTGAACAGCTCTATTTCATTAGCATCCAACAATCAAAGCAGCTAGGGTGTGGGTTCTCCACCCATTAAATTATCTGCTCTAAAACAACAAATTACTCTTGTAGTATTTTCAAACCAGCTAGACTTCTGAAGTATTCAAGCAATGCATACTGATATTGACTTAATTTTTTAAAAAGCTAATATTAGGAAATGTTTTTAATATGCTCATATTTTTCTAGAGCAAATTATTTTAGAATGTTGTTGACCTAGGAGGAAAAGAAATTAGAAACAGAAGCTTACTCATTGTGGAGGTACTGTCTTCAAGAAAATACAGAAGAATGGAATGAATGATTGATGACATTGAAACTCGGTAATAGAATTAGTGAAGTGAATTAGTTTTGTTCCTTTAATGTTTATTTAAAGTTCTTAAAATGGCTTTAAAATGAGTCATATTTGACGAGTTTAAAGAGTCCCAGAAGCAGAAGAAATCTTATGTGTAACAGGGCACATTTGGGTTTATCAAAGGCTGAACTCTGAAGAGTTATAAACTAATTTATTTGGCAATCATTGCAGCTGAATCAGAACTCTTTTTGCAAAAATTTGTTTTTCACACTGCCAATTTCAATCATCTATCTTGAAAATCTAAATGTACCACTACAATGATGGAAGAGAGAAAGTGGTAAGTTCTCCTGAGAAGTGGGAAGATTTGTCTTCAGCTAGCACTTGTGCTGTAAATCTTCTGGATCTAGGTTTTAAGTGTGGAAATATAAATGGTGGTTGGGCTGCTACTATTTTTGAATACATTACAGAACAAACACTGTCCTTGGAAGTTGACGTTATTGGAAAGTCAGTTTTAGGTACTAAATATTAATAAGTGCCTTTCAATCTTATACTTTAGTATCTTCAGAATTCATATATATGGATATATGTGTGTGCGTATGTGTATATATATATATATTTCCAATTTTATCTTTATAGCAATTCTGGTAGAGTGGACACGTTGTCATAAACCTTTTAGAAACGAGGACTGTCTTTGAGACACATCCATCGGTAACCCATGGTTCACACAGAAGCAGAGTGACAGAACTCAGTTTCCCACGTGATTGGTGACTTCTCTGTGCAGTCTGTATTGGTCAAACCACATACTAGATTTATAGCCTGTGTTTTTGCCCCTTACATCCTTCTATCTCTGCACCATGTACTTTTTTTTTTTTTTACTGAAGTACAGTCAGTTACAATGTGCCAATTTCTGGTGTAGAGCACAGTGTCCCCGTCATGCACATACACACATATATTCATTTTCATATTCTTTTTCATTAAAGGTTATCATAAGATATTAGACATAGTTACATGTGCTACACAGAAAAAACTTTTTTAAAAATCTGTTTTTATATATAGTGACTAATATTTGTAAATCTCAAACTCCCGTATTTATCCCTTCCCACCCCCTTTCCCCAGTAACCATAAGATTGTTAACTATGTATGAGAATCTGTTTCTGTTTTGTAGATGAGTTCATAGTGTCCCTTTTTATTTTTTTCTTTTCATTTTTTTTAGATTCCACATATGAGTGATATATGGTATTTTTATTTCTGGTTTACTTCACTTAGAATGACAATCTCTAGGTTCATCCACGTTGCTGCAAATGGCATTATTTTATTCTCCATTGTATAAATATACCACAGCTTCTTTATCCAGTCATCTGTTGATGGACATTTAGGTTGCTTCCATGTCTTGGCTATTGTATATGGTGCTGCTTTGAGCATTGGGTGCACCATTTACTTCTATCTCTGCATTGCTTTCAAATCATCTTCTTAAAACACACTGTCTTCCTTAAAGCCTTTGGTGCTTCCCCATTACCCATGGAATGAAGGCTAAACTCTTAGCAGAATAGTCATCACCCTCAGAATTGGGCATTAATTTGCCTACTCATCTTTACACATGTTATAAGCCACACTGAACTAGTACAAAGTTGGAATCATCTTCAATGCTTTTATCAGATTAAAATATGCCTATTTCTGTTAAGTTGTGTTACATCCTCTGACATACTCAAAACTATTCAAGCTCTTCATTTCCTAGGATATCATTCATTTTCCTATCCATGGCTACTAGAACCTGTTATTTATTTAGGACGCAACACAGGCCAATACATTATTTTGACAGAAAGCGGTTTCATGCTGTAAAGAGAAGTGAGGAGGCTTCCATGTTGAGTAACAAGGAAGTTGAATTGCTAGAATCAAGTAAGAGGAGGGGAATAAAAGCAAAATGGAGTAGTCAAAAAGGATAATATTAGTAAATCCTTATGTAGCACTTACTATATGCCTGGTACTATCTACATACTTTGCGTGTGTTCACATTTAATACTCACAACTCTATTTCCCTGTTTTTATGATGAGGAAACTGAGGCAGAAAGAAAGTAAATGACTTACCTCAGGTCACACAGATATGGGGTAGGTAAGCTGGAATCTGAACCCAGGAAGGCTGGTTACAGTGGTACAGTTGATACCCAAGCTACGGTGAGAGAAGCCTCTATTCCAGTTTCTAGTTCCAGTTCTCATGAGACCCAGATATACTTTGTTTCTTGTCTTTGGATTTTTGTGAGGGTTGAGGGTCTATGGTAGATGATACAGCCTTTTTTAGTTGAGCTAATTTAAATATTTTTCAATGTGTTTCGTCCAAAATAGCTTTAGTGAAACTTGCCAATTTCCTTTTTAAAGAAAGTTCTGATGTGATCTCTTATTGCAACACCTTTTCCTCCATTTTTGTCTGTTGAGATTGCACTAATACTTCCCAGTCTAACTCAAGTGCTGCTTATTTGTGGCTTTTCTGAATTCCAGCCCCCAGTTAGCATGGCTTTTTCTTCCTCTTTTGTTTTTCTTAGTTCACATATTATTCTATTTAAGGATGTGAGACATTTTACTTGTGATGTTTTAAGTTCTATACCTATTTTCCACATCAGTTTGACCCATATGAAATTGTCAACCCTCAAGTATTTTAAATTTACTATAATGGCAGCTTCATGCTATTCAGTTTAATATGTTGGAAAAACAACTGACTGGCAGGTGGGTATCTTAGTGACCTTTGTATCCTGAATATCTATAGATGGTGAGGTCTCAGTAAATTTTAAGGGAATTAGGTGCTTCTTGAGTATTACAGAATTTTAGTAATTTGACAGAATTTTCCCCAAATATTTTCCTGGGGATAATAAAATGTTTAAAAGAATAAATATCATCGTCTCCTATATTTGTGTCCTTTTCCAAAAAACCCTAAAAATAGTTACTCAGTGTTCTTGTGTATGGATAACCACAATTGGAGACTAATTTCACTGTAAAAAAATAAAATAAGCTCACATTTACTAAAAGTACATTCAATAGGATTTTTGAGTTGTTATTTTCTAGTCATATCCAGTCAGATGGGTCAGAATATTATGAATAAACAACCTCTCCATCCCCAGAGTCTGTGGGATAGTAAGGGACCACATGTAGATGCAGTTCTTTGGAAGGTCAGAAGAATGGATCTATACCAGGCAGTTATCATGGGAAATTTCACCGAGAAGTGACTGAGTAGGACTTAGAACAGGAAGGAATATGGGATGTTACAGAGTGAACACAGAGTTAGAGAAAGCCTGGGTGCCCTGCGTGTGGACCATGCAGGTGGAGTACATGGGATGCACAGTGAGTTGGGGGAAGTGACAGAAGGAGTATGTGAACATTCAAGTAGGGTATTAATATTGCCAGATTTGTGCTTCTAAAGGTTAACAAAAAATCAGGAATTACAAGAGAACATAGAAACTGCTGACTTAAATGAAGAAACCACTCTGGCTATGCTGCAAAGGCTGATGGAAAAAAACACTGAGGGGACCAGGTGGGAGATGACTGCTGTGATCTGAGCAAGGATGACAAGGACCTTGAGTAAGGATGTTGCCAGTTAAAATCAGTAGAACAGTGGATTCAACTCATATAGGAACACAAAATTAATTAACAGGAATTGGGAATCAGTCAGAGGCTGGGGGTAATCCCATTTGTGTTTCCTGTCAATTGTATCTTAAGTAAATTATTTAGAAGAGGCCTGGATCATTTTGAGCTCAACTTAATTGTGAATGATGCTTGCAACAAAGTCCTTTGTGAATTGAATACTTTATTCAAAATATATACACATAGCCGAGAATAAATTGTAGCTTCTCCAGAGGTACTCTTTTGAATGAAGTTCCATATAAATTAAACATTTCATCATGATGAGCAAAACACACTTCAAATTAAAACATGCAATAATATTAATTAAACAGAAGAAAGTTGTAAATTGACGTTGGCAAACATCTTCACCTTCATTTATTTTTATGAAACTGCATTATTAATGTTCCTTCTAAAAATAAAAGATTAAATAGCATTTTGTCATTAAAAAAATGTGTGCCTGGGCTCCTGTTGCCAGAGAAAGTGATTTTATCATTGTTATGAGGAACAAGCTGAGAATGATGAGAGAGGTTTGTTTTGTCAGCCTCATGTACTTTTTTTGGTACCAGTATTATGAGATAATAAGAGAAAGGTGTTTTAAAATATTTTTATATTTTTGCCCTTTCATTTAGTTCAGGTAGGACAGATTTAAAGAGGTTAAAAACTTAATTTCTTTACAGGTGTTAAAGAATAATTAAAAAAATATTTACTGCAGTGTTATGCAAAAAGTTTCCAATCATGAAATGTGTATTATAAATCATTGGGGGAAAGGAAGTACTTTTTTTAAAGAATAGAATCATACAATCATAAATCTCATACAAATGAAAGGCACACTGATGTCAAGTTCATTAGAGAGTAAGTTCAGAGGAAAATTTAAAGAATACACACATATGTAGGCAATCAAGAATGTTGAATGTGTTTACAAATAGATGCAAAACTGGTCCATATATATAGGGAAATAATCAATTGCAACCACTGGGCAAATTCACTTGTATGACTATCAGCTTTCTATATCTTTTTAAATTTTATTTATTGAAGTATAGTTGATTTACAGTGTTAGCTTCAGGTGTACAGCAAAGTGATTTATTTATACATATACGTACATATATATTCTTTCTCATGTTATTTTTCATTATTGGTTATAACAAGACATTGAATATAGTTCCCTGTGCTGTAGAGTAGTAGGTCCTTGTTAGTTATCTATTTTATATATAGTAACGTATATCTGTAAATCCCAAACTCCTAATTTATCCCTCCCCCACTTCCCCTTTGGTGACCATAGTTTGTTTTTAACATCCTTGAGTCTATTTCTGGTTTGTAAGTAAAATTTGAATTTGAATTAGATTCCACATGTAAGCTTTCTATATCTTAACAGTTTAAAAATAGCTCAAAGATAAGAGGCACACGTGTCACTCATTTTAGTCTTTTATAGTTTTTCTTGACATAGTAAAAGGTCATGATAGAAATGAAAATCTGAGAAACACATGGTCAAAGAGACGACCTCCTCACAACAGGTACCACAGCTTTCAACAAATCTTTCCTTGCTCACAGGTCTGCAGTACATCTTAAGGCCAAGTCCAATTTTGAGTAGGAGAATAGACACTTATCACACTGTTCATTTCATCAAAAGCTCTGTATTGAGAATTTAATGAATGCCAGTTGCTGAGTGACTGCTTATTGGTACTGTAACAGTATAGAAATAATACCGTGCCTGCCTTCATGGAGCCTACATTCTAGAAGGGAATAAGGACAAGTAGCCAGGCAATCTTGTTATGTGATAAGAGCAGGGTGGTGGATCAGTGAAGTTTCTTAGAGTAAATAAATTCACACGAACATCTGAAAAATCAGTGGGAATTATGCTGGTCACTAAGGTAAAGGAGGTAAGAAGCATTCCAGACAGAGGGGATATGTGGTGGACTGGCTGGGGTATGTGAGCACCAAGACTTTGAGAAGTTTACAGAACTTCAGCACCCCACAGCTCACTTAGTGCCTCCCAGTCATGTTGCCAGTTTGGCACACGTGTACTACAAAGTCTAGGAGGAAATTTCAAGTGTCACTTGCCATTTTTCTGTGTCTGAATTTTTTTTAAACTTCCTTCCTTGTTCCTTTCTTATTTTTCCTTTTTGTGGTTTAATGATTTTCTTTTGCAGTATGCTTGAGTTCTTTTCTTTTTGTCTTTTTGTGACTCTATTGTGTATTTTTGATTTGAGGTTCAAGTATGTTAACCTATGACTATATTTACTTGGTTTAGACTGGTAATCAGTTAGGCTCAAATATATTCTAAAAAGAAAGAAAAACAACACCATTTTCTTTTAACTTCCAAATTACAATGATTTCTACAATTTATCTTAATGGTGAAACAATTTAGGGAAATAATCCAAACATTTAGAATTTAGGACTAGCTAAATTTCAGTTTTTCCATATTGGCCTCTCCATTTCATTAGTCTTTTCAGTTCTTCCCCAGGTCCCTCAGTCCCTCCACCCAATGGCCAATTAACTCCTCTTTTAAGTAGAGAGCGCTTCCTTTTTTTTCTGGGCAGAGACTATTTTTGCATCCCTCTGTGTTTTTACAAAAGTAGCGGTATAGGAGAGTTCATTTATTCACATAGCTCACAACGCAGTAAGAAAATAATCAGTTCAGGTTAATGTTGCAATGGAGTAAATGTAGAGGCTGAAATTTTAACCATAGAAATAATATGAAATAATAAAACTCCACTTTTCACAGTGGAGAGCTAGGTACATCCGAGGTCACATACTGTATTTGTATGAAATCTCTCAGGCCATTTTTTTGTTTGTTTATTGCTTTGGGATTTTAAAACTATTTTGATACACTTGGTTATGTATTTATTCAGATGATAGCAAATTAAAAATCAGAGATTATGAAAGTTAGGTAGATAGTAAATAGATTAGCAGGTAGGTTAAACTATGGGAAAGAGTGCGAAAAAAGAAACTATTACAGCATACTTCAGCGACTTATAGCTGCAATTATATCCTTAATCCAAGGAAAGAGTAATTATTTTCAGTATCTTCTATTTAAGGAAAACGTTTAATTTAAAAAAATATAAAATGTATTACATTGTTGATTAAAAAAGTAAGTACATAAAGAATTAAGCTTTTTTTTTTTTTGCAGCAACATGGATGGACCTGGAGATTGTCATTCTAAGTGAAGTAAGCCACAAAGATGATATCACTTATATGTGGAATCTTAAAAAAAAAATGACACAAATGAACTTCTGTACAAAACAAAAACACTCAGAGATAGGAAACAAACTTATGGTTGCCAGGAGGAAAGAGGATAGAAAGGGATAAATTGAAAATTCAAAATTTACACCTCTAGGGTAGTGATGGAAATGTTTGCTATCTTGCTTGTGGTCATGGTTTCACTGATTTATACATCTGTGAAAATGTATCAAGTTATTCATCTGAAATATGTGTAGTTTACTGTACAGGAATCACACCATAATAAAAGTGTTAAAAAAAAAAAAGAAGCCTTAGCTGTCTTGATAATTACATTGGTGATACCTCCTAATTCTCTAAAGGGGGCCAGTCATATGTGATTTACTAGGACTCTTGTTATTAATAGTGTAAAAAGGCTTAATATATTAGAGAGCAAAGTTAGACAGTTCTTTGGTAAAGGGATGAAGGATCCTGAGGAGAAACCAAGGACACAGGACGATATTCATATTAAGAGAGTAAATAAGGAAGACACTAGGAAGAAAAACGTAGCAATAGTAATTGGGGTTTCACCCACCCCTCACACAGATTTGGAAAGGGTTTGTTGCTCTCGTTTGAAGAAAATCCAAATAAACAGTCAGCAATGATCAAAGGGACTTGGCTCTTCTGGCAGGTAGCCCCTACAGCAGATTGCTTTATAAGTGTGCAGGAGATTGCTTTGTGCTGAAAAAGTGGTGATGTCTTGGAGAGGGTGAGTGTGTTGGAGTTCCATGGTGATATGGTCCCCATGGGGAGAGCTGTAGGCGGTGAATGGCACTAGCCTACACTTTACGTGTTTGATCAATGTTATGTCATATTTTCTGTTAAATTTAAAATCTGTGTGAAAAATATGAGTCTGGCATTTCAGATATTCCCAGGCGACCTAAGGAAATGGAATGTGGCCCCATTGCTCTCTGTCTGCTTTCAACCTCGCATTATTTTTCTTCATAACTTCACATTCTGATAAGGGGAGGTAGGCAGAATAATGGCCCTCAGAGATGCCCACATCCTAATCTTCAGAACCTATGAACATGGTATCTTATATGGCAAAAAGATACTTTACAGATGTGATTAAGTTAAGGAGCTTGAGGTGGGCAGATTATTTTGTATTATCTGGGTAAACCCAGTCTAATCCCGTGGGGCCTTAAAAGCAGAGATAGCCTTTTCTCGCTGTAGTTGGAGGGAGATATGACTATGGAAAGATGATCCCAGGGGCGCAACGTTGTTTTCTATGGAGATGGACGAAGGAGCCCATGTGGGAATTTTCTAGAAACAGGAAAGACAAGAAAACTTACTCCAAGGGCTTCCAAAAAGGAATGTAGCTCTGCCAACACCTTGATCTTAGCCCAGTGAGGTCTGTGTTGAAATTTTAGCCTAAAGAACGATAGGATAATAAACTTGTGTTAAGTTTGTGATAATTTGTTATAGCAGCAATAGTGGACTCTAACATACAATATATATTTTTCTCATTGTCTGCCACCCTACTCCCCATACATACACAATAAAGTATAAACCTCAAGAGGACATGAAACATCTATTTTTTTCAGTCCTCCCTCCCTGGGATATTTTGAAATGTAGCAGATGTGCTATAAATACTCACGGAATGAATGGGTGATTAAGTGTAAGAAAACTATTTGAATAGGATTTATGAAATTCTTCTCCAATAAATGTGTTAAAATAACAATAACAGGTGATGCATTCTTAAAATTTTGAAGCACTTTTGTCTGCTACTTGAGCTTGAAAAAACCTTCTACCATGTTTTACAAATGTGGAAATAGATTTTCACAAGCATTGAGAAAAGTACCCATATTTTTACTATTAACTCATCAAGACTAGCAACATCCTAACATTTTAAAAGCAATTTAAATGTGTAGAAACCATATAAATATCATATGACTTGATAAAGCTAAGAAACTGAGAGATTTCATGTAAGGAAGACAGCTCACATTTCAGAGGTGCTTCACAAAGTGGTATGATTTGAGGTCATTTCTGCAGTTCAGGGCTTTGGTTCTGGCCTTGCCTTTACAAATCTAGACAAGTGGTGCAGTTGCTACATTTGGAAATGATCAGGTTCTCAAGGGACAACCCTCATTCATTCATTGTATAGTATTGCTGAGTGCTTTCTATGTGCCAGGTGTTGGTCTAGGTACTAAGGATACAGCAAAATACAAAGTAGACAAAAATTCCAGCCCTCATGATAACCCATTCTAGTGGGGGAGGTAGAAAATAAAATAATAAAACTATAAAGTACAGGTGTCCTCCACTTTTTGAAAGTTTTCTTTACACCACTTTACTTTTAGAAAAAATCTACGCGTGCACCTGTTGTCACTAACGGAAAGAATTCCGAAGACGATTTTCATTTTTCCAAAAACAGGTGAAAAGTGAAAATAGCCTCTGGCGTTTGTTTTGCATGGAGCTTTTATAGAGGCAGCACACACCTCAAACAGAGAGGGTGGCACTGCCAAGCTCCTTCCTGGGAACTACAGTCAGCATCTCAGCGTCAAGCTGCCATCGCTATGAACTGTGTCTGTGAGCATCTGTGATTTATCTCAGCTGATTTTGTGCATCTGTTAGCAAGATGTGTCCTAAGGAAATTGCTGCTTCACTTTCTGCCATTTCGGCTTAGGAAAGGCTTCATAGGAACGCTCCTACTTTCAGACCGTGGGAGAAATCTGTATGTTACATGATGATTAGATTGGTGGAGGAAAGTATGACAGGACAAGTTAAATAGGGAGCATTTGTTTCTTTTATAAGGAGGATGTCTAGGGAATCTTCAATGGGCAGGTGAAATTAAACAAGGCTTAAGGAGGGTTACCATTTGGACGAAGCAAGAGGGTGAGCTATGAAACTCTGGGGGAAAATTATTCCAGGCAATGGAAACAGTAAATGAAAAGCCTTGAGACAGGGCGAACCTGGTGTATTTGAGGACTTGCACAACGATTTCATATTTATGGTACTTTAATTAATTTTAATGGAAAAATTTGAACTTTATTGAAGACCTCTAAACCAGACAGTGTAGCATGACCAGAAGAAGTACTTTCCAATTTAGTATGTCCAAATGTTTCAGTTTTTCAGTTGGATCTGGGACTATTGTTTACTTACTGAGTTTTCAACTGACAGGTCAGACTTCTCCACATTTGTTGGTATTCTGGGATGCTCGGACCAAAAGTAGTATTAAGTGATCTATCAACAGAAAGGCCATTTTTTGTCATCTTCTTAGGATTACTTCATCCTCAGTGATGAGGAGACCTCTAAGAGAATGGCCTGAATATTCTAGAAACACCTATGACCCTTTGAGGTCTGTCATGTGAGATCTGAAGGAAGTGAAATCATCCTTGTTCCAGGTCTTCATTTTGGGAGATAATGATCCAAGTCAAATGAGTATTCTGTGAGTCAAGTGTACGTGCCATCATTTTCTTATTTATATATCTGAATCATTCAATTCTATCACAAAAAGCAATGTTTCATTTGGACACAAAATGAAATGAAGTAAAAGAAAAAAATTCCAGGGTATTCCACAATAATCAATTCTTCCTTCTCATGAAGGTGAGGTCTTCTTCTCAATAAGGTTCTGGCTCTGAAATTTTGACTTTGCTGGTGTGTGTGGAGTGGCCAAACATCAATACAGGGGTGCATCACTGGGGTTAGGGAGGACATATTTTGAATTATTGAGTAATTAAATAAAATGATACTGTGTATCTTGTAATGATGGTTATAACTGTCCAGTGACCATATCTATCACCTTTGCCTGGAAGATTGGCTTACTAATGGAAAGGTTCCTTAGGCATGGAATCAAATCAAGATCAGATAGCATGTCAAGAGAAATATTTCATCCTGGACAAATGTACTTTCTGTGTCCCAAGTATGTATCCTGTGCACTCATTCATTCATTTTCATTTGATGACTATTTTCTGAGCATCAACACCAGGCACTCTTTTCTGAGCTAAGGAGATGACAATGAAGAAAGCAGTTAGAAGTCTGTATCTTCATGAAGCTTACACTCCAGTAGGTCTTGGTTGTTTAAATAAATGCTTTCATTTCAGGTTATTAGTTGGATTCTCCAGTGTCTCTGTGACTTGGGCAGTGCTGAATAGATAAATACATTTCTGCTTGGTCCCCTCTTTTAGAGTTGTTATGAAGACAATTGATCGTATTTTAACTTAGCCAAATCTTTTACAATCCATTTATTTCTGTTAGGCTTTAGCTGTTTACACACATACATGTCCATGCTTATGTGCTCCTACACTTTCTCAATTACTCATGTATTGATAGCTTTTTTAGGATGCATTATTTCTGAAGAGGTCAGCTCTTATCTGCTATGGTGAAAATATCCTTTTAAAACTGAAAACAGAATTTTATAGGCATTGTAAAACTTCAAAATAGAGAGTGTATAAGATAGAAAATAAAATCTGCTTCCCCATCCCCTTATTTCTCTCACCTGGTTCTCTGGCTAATTTCTCTCCTTAGAAATGGGAACTGTCTTTTCATATTCCTCCTCCAAACACACCTCTTTTTTCCCCAGAACAAAAATCCTACAATACATTTTTTAAAAAACATTCCCTAACAGTTTAACCATTGCTTGACTCTTTTTGGAGTATAGGAATATTCTCATTTATTAAATATACGTTTATGTCTATATTCACATGTTAACACCTTTTTCTATTCCATTATAAAGATGAAAGAAGGAAGAAATAATTCTCAATACAAAAACTTTATAGTTCTCTGGTAACAATTTTATGTGATTTTTAAATACGTATATCTTCTCTAGATCAGATTATTTTAACTAATTTTCCGTGCCTTGAATTTTATTTTTATTTTATGTAATTTGTTAAAGTAGACTTTTAAAATTTTTAGTTACTTGATGTTATTAACTTTACATGAGCTGTATATAGTTACCAAATTGGTTCAGTAGGTTTCAGAATTGCAAATAGCTGTCCGATATTAAGAGCTAAATGAAGCTTATGCAGACTCTCAAATAAAGGTCTTAGAAATGTAAGCAGTGAGAACTATTCGGCCATGGCACAGATGTTCTGATCATTACAGGAATCGTGTCTTTAATTAAATTTGTTCTCTAGTGCCAGTTCAAAAACTTTGTTTTTCACACAAAACCCCAATTATACAGGCAAAAGATGTTCATGCTTCAATGAGTTGAAAGTCAAGAAGAAAAATGTTACAGAATTAATGCAAGCTTTTTATTCAAACATTGTTGTTACTGTGCTATAATAGAGAAACATTCTGTTATTGCCAGTATTGAAGTGTACGGATGACCACAATAAATGGGGGAAGGAGTTAAAATTCTTTATTCTAAAATTAGGTAATTTAAGGGTATCGAACACGTTTTTTACTAGAAGATAAAAATATCTCTAGAAAGTCAGTTTATTTGGAGACAATAAAATACCATTCAAACCAAATGGAAATTAAAATTTACACCAAGTTTTGAATATACTAACATTTTGTATTTTTTCCATCTATTTATCAAGATCGGCTTATACAGCATGCTATTTTACCATTTGAATTTGTGTTTTAGGTAAAAGAAATTCTCCTCACATTTGCATCACTTACACTTTTCATTCAGATACCCTAAGGCTTTTAGAGAAGATCAAATAAATTGAAAAGCAAGTAACATTTGTATGCTTTGATCCAGAATTAATACTATGAAAGGCAGAGTAGACAGAAAAATTCTATTTATTTAATGTAATGTGAACAAAAAGGCTGAAGACATTGTCCCTAAAGCAGTTATCAGTGATGTCCATCAAACTTACACAATACAGCTCTGTATACAGTTGTCCCAAAGCATATGAATGGACATTTAAAAATTATAAATATTAAACTCAAATTATTCCTTGGACCATTTACTAAAGAATTAGAAATGCTGATTGCAGTAGTGAATTTTATTAAATAATATTACAATTCTATAAAATCTTGGGCCTTTTCATTTACATGGTTTTATGTAAGGAATTTTCCAGAAAAGTAAAAATAAAAATTAAAGAAAAAAGATATAAATACTTTGCAAAAAGCAGAATATTTCACTGTTTTTAAAAAATTCCTTGACACAGAAATAATTATTCAGTTACGTTTGTAAATCCAGTTCTGTTAGGTTAATACTTTGCCATTTTTATTCTTTTGAGGATTTTAGAATGGTTGAAATTTTATAACTTCTTTGAGCCAATGTACTGAGGTTTCTTTGTGCTCCAGTTCATGTGTGTGTGTGTGTGTGTGTATAAATATATACAAACACAATATACTTTTATATATTATAAACACACTATATGTGAGAGAGAGATCTTTCCATTGCCATGAGCTTGAAAACCTTGAAGGAGGACCTTCTTCATGCATAACATTTCCTCAGGGCAACACAGGCAAATGCCCAGTTTCTCTAAAACTGTCTAGAAAAGTTCAAATAGAAATTCAAGTCAGATGAATCTGAGAAAAGTACAAGTTGGTGAATCTAACTTTTGAATCTATGTCAAATGATTGGAAGAGAACGTCTCCAGGTGTCTGTTTCCAGAAACGATGCCATATTGTCCCCTTACCTCCCTTCCCTACTCCAGTTATGTGCTGCCCTGCAATGAACATAAAATTTATCTTTCTTTTAAAATATATTCCCTATATTTGAGGATGGAGTAGGGCAAAATTAAAGTGAAAACAACTTACTCTAATCCCCTAATGTTGGTCACAGCCCTAATTCTGTCCACATCAAAAGAGGAAATATGCTTATGAATAAAAGACTTGGTGGTGGTACTGACTGATTCCTTCAGTATCTTTTTTGTGTGATGAAGGTGGGATTTCTAAATCTGCAATTGGGTTGTTTCTTGCTGTGAGTGCTAGGCTAGCCTTCCTGACTAGAGAGACGCACAGCCCAGAAGCAAGGGACCAAACAGCTCACAACCCCACGTGTAAGTGCAGTGGGAGGCTGGCATCCTCAGCTGCCTGTAATTTGCTAACCCCTGATTTTCCATTCTCTGCTTAAGCCACGTGG
Source organism: Camelus dromedarius (assembly GCF_036321535.1). Taxonomy (NCBI): domain Eukaryota; kingdom Metazoa; phylum Chordata; class Mammalia; order Artiodactyla; family Camelidae; genus Camelus; species Camelus dromedarius. Next base: position 90,779,699 of record NC_087436.1, on the reverse strand, counting down.
TTTTCCCCCTGGATTTTGGAAATTTTCTGTGTTGTTGTCACTGTTGCCTGCCCTAGCTTTGAAACCCCTGAAGAGAACAAGAACCTTTGGCTCGCAGAATTTTAGGAAATCTTACCTTCAAATGCTTGCTGATGTCATGGGAATGTTAACTGCCATCTCACTTACTTGCAGTGGTAATTTACATAAATTAAATCCCTACCCACTTTGCACAACAACTGCTCTTTGAGTTCCCTCCAAACACCATATCAACCCCAGTAGGCATAGGAGTATGATGGAAGACAAGAGGAACCGGCCTGCAAATGCAGCCTTCCTTTTCCACTCCGCCACCTTGCCTGTCATTTGGAGATGTGTGTCCTCGGTGGGTCTCATTTAAATTTTCCTTTCTTTGTTTTTGACTCATGACAAGTTATGACTTCAGTGTCAGTCTGTTAATGCTAAAAAACCTCACAGATAGTTCTAGTTGCTTCTAGACTTAGGTCTTCCCCAATATCAGGCTATGTCTTTATTCCTTATAGCCAAAGTATCACATACACAACCAAAAGAAATAGGGACTGTCTGTACATAATGAAATTTATGAGGGAGCAAGGACAAGTACTTATACACTAGAACAAAGAGAGAAGTTCGGGCTGTGGCTGTGGCTGGTTTTTAGACATTAGCAGTCCGCTTAGCTCTGTAGCTCTGTTGCCTTGGTTGGTACTTACTTTACTGTGCTTCAAGCTTGTTTGGGTGTCCCTTGTCAGAAATGTACTCTAGTCTTTGTTCATTGCTACTGCCACTCTTAGAGCTCACTAACCATCCATTCATGTAACTGGAGAAAGATACTTCGGTAAAAGCTTCCACAAAATTCACTCAAGTCCACATTCTTCTCTTTGCTTCTCCTCGGGGACACAGCTAGATAATATTTCCCAATCTCATGTACCATCCGGTGTGGCCATGCGATGGCTTCGAGCTAAAAGATGATGAGTAGAAGAGATGTGAGCAATTCCAGCTCAAGCCTTTTATTTCACATTGTGCCTTGTCTTCACTCTCTTTCCCCTTCACTGACTAAATGCAAATGATGATGGGGCCCGAGGGGATGATGGAACTAAATTCAAGGAGCCTGGATCCTTGAACCACTTAGTGAAAAGAATCCAGTGCTGTCCAGGAACACCTCTTTGGATTGTTAATGTGAGCAAAAATTAAACTTCCATCATGACTGAGTCACTGTATATTTTGGAGACTTTTTGTCACAGCAGTTAGCTTCCTCTAATACAGATCAACTTGGACAATTGTATTAATTGGACATTCTCATTAAACACTGAAATAAAAGGGTAAAACTCCTCATGTTGTAAATGTAATAGGAGTATTGTTGCAACCATGAAAAAGCCATAGGTGAAAGATTTCTGAATTGGTTTAAATGCTGAAGAAAGAAACGTAAATTCCTAGTGCCAGATAGAGTTACTAAGCAAATGTGTAGTTTTTAATTTGCTAAAAGTCTCAGCTCTCCCCAGGTCCTACTTTCTAATCTAATCCTGAGTATGGGACTCTGAGGCTATAACCATCCCTGCAGACCTATTTTTTGACTTGGCCCATCTGTCCCTGCAAGTTTGTTTTTGATTTCTGGGACTTTGATGAGTGAGGAAGGCACTTTTCTACTGAGTTCCGTTAGGTGCTTTGTAGGTTTCGGCCCATCTTGTATGATGCTTTCTTTGCTGCTCTTTAATACTTCTTTACCTCTGGTCTCATAAATATCTTGTGCATAGTTGACTTTGAGCGATTTAATCATCGCTGCTAATTTTATTCAATAACTGATTCTAAAGGTGATTCTCATTTTGGTTGAGCTAGCATTTTTCACTCAGAGCCCTCATCGAGCGCTCTAGGACATGGTTTCTGTAGGGGTCACGTGGTCTCAAAGATACGTGTTTACTTTACACGGACTCTTCAAGTCTGTGTCAGATAGCTTCCTACTGCTTTAAAGCTAGGACTCCCGTTGCTGAGTGGTGCCGCTAGTGCTTAGGTCTTCTGCAAAGTGGACACAATCAACATGACTGAGCTTCATTAATGAGAGACTTTTGAGGTAGTTGCCCATGCACTTATCCAAGTTCTGTTTAATGTTGAGTCGTGTTGCGAGTGTCCGAGAGGGATGGCCAGAAACAGAAAGGAGCCCAGACTAAAATCTAGGCAACTTGGGCTTAATTCAGTCTCACTACCTACCAAGTATATTCCTAATATTTTATCTCTTCTAAAAATTGGGAATAATAATACTTCTTACTGCAAGTTACACAAAAACTTAACTTGGGTTGCCTCAAGAACTAAATAAAATCGTGAACGTGGAAGCACTTAACAAATGTTATACAAATAAATTGTTTATATAGTAAGTACAGGTCTAATGTTTCTAAAGTTCCTTGAGAGTATCCTTAGAGTATGCACTATTCTAAAGATACGATAATGATGGATAAAAAATTCACAAAATGTAAAAGCATGTTCAGTCTCTTGTATATTGCGGAGTCTTTTTCTCTCTTTACATAATCAGATAATTGCTTTGGCTTTTCTTCTTCACATATGCTCTAAATAAAGACATAAAATAAAGGACATCAAGTAGATGAGGAACACTGTGATGAATCCTGGGAGCCCAGTGAATTTCAGCAGTAGAAAGGCAATCCCGGAGGTCTGCTGACCCCAGACCCATCTGTTGGCCTGTTTCACAGCCTCCTGGTGTACGGAGTATTGCTTTGGAGGGGTAACTTTGTGGTTGAGCAGCAAGGCCTCCTGTCTCAGGCTATGAGCTGAGACTTTTAGGCGATGACCACCACAACCAAGAGAATAGGCGGATGCTGTCTATGAACCCAGTCTTGCAGGACCCATGAATAAATTACATACTGAAAGCTTTCTGTGAACTGAATTTTCCAAAGACCTTTCTTCACTTTCTGCTCCATTTCTCTTAGCTGCTGCTTTTTCTTTTACTGTCCCCCTGCCTTAGCAATGCTGAGGGCTTTTGTCTGTGATGCATTTGATTAAAAACAAGTAACACATGGGCTCTTTAAATGAGGCAAAAATGAGATACTCTATTTTCCGTAAAGAACAAATAAATTCTTAACACCATCCTGTGTTATATCATGTAGGTTCACTACTGTACACCAATTACTTAACTTGGGCCCATAGCAGAGTTCCTGACACAGAGAAAGCATTTAATGTGATTTTGAATAAATGATTGATGCAATATGCACTATTCAGAATTATTGTTTGCCTTTTTCTGTATACATCCAAAAGTGATAAAGCAAATTGTCATATCTTCTAAATTTTTCTTCAGATAAAAGACCTATGCTTCTGTTATCTAGATACTTTTATAAAGATACTCATTGAAAAATATGTCCATTCTCTGGAGGATGAAATAGATTTTCTTTTAGCATATGTAGTGTACCTCCAGTAATCAATTAAAAATTGACCTGCTTATTTGAGAAGATAAATATATGCCTAAAGCCTTAATCTTAAATAAAATGGAGGTTTATTGAAAATAAATTAAAGGGTAGCTATTTTGGTGGTCTAACAGTCTTCTGTTTGCAAAATGGACATTTAAAGAAACTATTTGTCATACAGAAGGTGGTTCTTTTATTCTGTGATTTTTTGGAAACAATTCCTAAGATTGTTTCATTTTCTACATTTCATTGTGGAGATGGTCTTTTGGACTTCCTCTGTGGAAGAATTTAATACCATATCTTAGCTCAGACTACTGAAACAAAACGTTTGACTGAGTAACTTAACAGAAATTTATTTCTCACTGTTACAGAGGCTGGGAAGTCTGATATCAGGTTGCCTGACTTGGTTCCTGTCCAGGGCCCTTTTCCTGGTTTGCAACAGCTACCCTCTTGCTGTATCTTTGCATGGTGGGCAGAAAAAAGAGGGCAGTTAGGGTGTCAGGTGTCTCTTTTATAAGGGCACTAATCCCATCATGAGGGTTCCACCCTCATCTAAGCCTAATTATCTCCTATAGGCCCTACCTCCTAACACCATCACATGGGGTATTAGGGTTTCAAGATATGAATTTGGGAGATGGACAATACATTCAGTCCATAGCATATCAGTAGCACTAAAGTGATAACTTAACTGAAGGAGAAACGGCCACATCATAGTTACTGTGCTCAGAAATAACAAAGCAAGTTTCAGAAGAGCTTCTGAGAGTTGTTCCTTAAGAAACATGATCAAGATTATTTAGTAATTTACACTAAAGAATCAGGCATAACGTAAACACTTCTCAAATTTTACAATGTAAAGTCAACACAAAAAAGATATCAGTGTAATTATCAGTGATGGTCCTTGAATTAAGCAAATAAAAAAGAAAAATGAGTAACACTGCTTCACTAACTGTATTTACTTTTACTACTTTCTATTTATGGCTAATGATACTGGTTTTTCATTTAAGGTATTAATTTAACAATTCCTTTTCAAAGCTCAACTTATACTAAGTCATTTGATTTAAAACATATTAAATAAGTTCTTAGATATGACAAAATCCTAAAGTCAGTATGTTAGAAAATTAAGTAGAATACTAGATTATCATAATTAAGTGTTCTTTCTGTAAACACCCCTATCAATATCTTCTGTGACCTTTTGCAACAGTCAACAATTCTTACAATAGCTCTCATTTACTTAAGGTTTTATTTGTTGCACTTTGAGCTAATTTCATCTTTCAGTTTTCCATCATGGTTACCACTACCCCCTGTTACACACACTGAGCCATGTTACTTTCTATTGGAATTATGGAAAGATATGTACAACCAACTCTACAACTTAGTTGGGTTGGTAAGACACGTCTGCAAGAGAGGGCAATTACCATGAGGTGCCCTTTACCCAGCTCCAGAATACTAGGAAGATAATAATCTTAGTGTCCACGTGCAAGATGTGCATTCAGTTGTCTTTAGCAATTATGTAAAGTTTATGAGATGATAATCATCAAGTGCATATAATCTTCTAAATGTGTTTCCTTTGGCCTGAAATTCTAACTTTTGAAATCATTTATAAAAAGCATATCATTTTATGTGAATTTTAGTCTTGCAAGAAATAGTAGTTAAGTAGTTAAAACAATGGTTCATATTAGTTTCTCTAAGAGGGATGGGTGGTGGTCCAGATACAGAAAGTAAAAGAGAATGAATGTTGAAAGAGGAAATGACAAGCTTGCAGGAGAAAAGCACGCTTTGTACCCCTCCCCCACCTTTTTTTTTGGTAATTCAGTGGCATCCCTCCCTTTCTTCCAAATTGCGTCTTTCCCAGGAGGCATTTTCTAGTTTCTGAGAAGACGGTTTGAAGAAATTTATTTTAATTTTACTTTAAAAAAAGAATGTCACATACTTCTTTAAGAGAGAAGTCTTCACCGGTTAGTTCAAGTTCATAATAAACTGGGCAACATTGGGGTGGATTCTGTGCCTGAATAGATCACATCATCTAACTGCTCACTTGTACTTCATGAGGCCGGAGATGCCTGAGTGGGTCTAGGAACTCAGAAGGAATCTTTCTCTTCTTCCTTCTCCTATAAGTGTAAATAATCAATCAGGTGGGACTAGGACCTGATGTGTAGTGATGAAGATATCAGGATGGTCATGATGATAATATAATGATCATTATTACAATATTAATATTTATTGAGTGCTTACTGTTTATTATTCATTATTTGAAGCATTTTGCATTAATATGTTCATTACAACTCTAGTGTAAAGTAGATAAGATTATTTTTCCCATTTTACAGATGAGAAAATAGAGGCACAGAGAAAGTGACTTGTTCCAGAAGATGGCATTGCTGAGATTGAATCTAGCCACCTTGCTTGTTTATTCCTGACTTCTTTCCTCCATGCAACTGTTAGGAATGTGCCAAGATCTCAAGATTTGAATTTGAGAAAGGAAGAAATGTGAAAGTGATGGAGAGAGTAGAAGTCTGTTTAGATCCCAAGATTAAAACATGTGTTTGGACTCAGCTTTTAACAGAATGCTACAATAATGGTATTGGGTGACATTAGATTCTCATTTTCCTGCCGTTCCTTACATAAAACACTTTCTGAAGGTTTATGGGTAGAATTTTGGGGTGCGGTGGTTTAACTGACAAGAGCAATGGTTGGTCATTTCTTTCTTCACTGTCAAGTAACTTCACCCAATACCCATCATTATTGCTAATTTAAATAGTATTAATTACAACTTTATAGTATGCAACTAGTCTAAATTGACTTTTTTATAGTTTCCATTTATTAAAAGTAACACAAGCAAAGTTTATCTTCTTTGCTACAACCTTCAAATATTTGAAAAGTCAGTGTGGTGGAGTGACCAAAGCAGAGTGACTGCTTGATTTGTACTTTCCCAGTTCATTGTCCTCTTTACTGTTTTGTTAAGATGCATGTCCCATTCAGCCTAAGCCTAAGAAATAGTCATTTCAGAGCAGATAATGAGGATGCTTCAAAAAAACTATTTTCATGGAGGAACTTTTCAGAAGATACTTCTTCCTTCAAAGAATTAGATAAGCTTGACCATATAACACGTTTTGAGGGTTCAGAGCTGAGTCTGTTCACGTGATGATGTTTATTTATCAAATGTGCTCCCTGTCCAGCCACTAGGATCTTAATTATGTAACTAATTAAGAATTATATATATTAATTATTAACTAATTATATAACTAATTAATTGGGGAGCAGAGGGAGAGGAGTTGGGAAGGTAAGAGAGAAAAGGAAGAAATCAACCAAGAGATGTAGAAACTGATGGAGATATTTTGCCTCAAGAGTCCTTAAGATTGAGAGACTCAAAATCAGTATTTCCTAGATGTTGTTAAAGGAAACATAATTTTTTTTCCTATTCAACATACCACCTGGGTTTGAAACCCTAACATTGAGTAAAGTTGAACGTTTGTTTGTTATTGCCTGTTTTCCAGAGTGTGCAGCTACAGCATAAGTAGCACTGAGAGTACTTGGGAAAAAAGGAAGCTGTACTTAAGTAGATATGAAGTGTTTTCATCTAGTTTGGGAGACAGTTGGGGCCTCAGTAACTAACAGTATTAAAAAGGGCCAGACTAGAAGAAATAATGCTTGGATGCCCTGTGGTTGCTAATTGACATGGTTGTGATATCCAGGAAATATACTGCAGGATGAATGGAGTGATTTTTGGCAGCAAATGTCTTGCTTAAAGCAGGAAATTCTGCAATAGCAGGTGGGCAGTGAAGGAGCAGAGCCAGAAAATCTATTTTTCTACATTTGACTCTTCTTCAAATCCTGGTCTTGCCTGGATGCCTGGCAGAGGGTTACAGATGTCTAGAAATTATTTCTAAACTCTCATTGAATTAAATGAGCCTTCATTTACTTGTTAGTAAATGAGAGAAATATTAGATAACACATATTGCATGTTTAATTAAGGAATCATTTATGAGCACACTATACAGTACTGTGCTGGGTAGGTGCCTTGGACAGTTGGAAAGATGCAATGCTTTGAGGGGAAAATGGCATGCAAACATTAAAGTTTTACATATGTGCAGCAGTTTACTGCTTGGAAAAATAAATATTTAGGACACATATTCCCAGAGAAGGAAAAAGTAAAAGTGATTTGGGGTGTGTTATAAAAGTGGCATTAGGGACAGAGCACTGGATGAAGAACTTAAAAGATAAGTAGGATTTGGATCAGAAGAGAAAAAAATTATAGCCCAGGTGAATCTAAGCCCCATTCACTTTAGAATCTTAAGCTCCACAAAGGCATTTTTTTCCTTCCCTGCTGTATGCTCAGAACCCAGAACTGTGCCTGGCACATAACAGATATTCAGTAAATGTTAAATGAATGAATGCTGAGTTGTCAAAACACTTTAAAACTATTGTATTCCTTTTCTGATGACATTTGATGGGATCTAATTAAAGAGAAGTTCTTCCTCCTTGGACTTGAATTTGGCAGTGAATACGGCTAAGGTTGACCAATTTCTGTCTCACATCTATTAAACCTTTCATGGGGTTTTACTCAAAGGCACTTATTAATGAGCAGCTGCCCAGGGCAGTGATAATGACGAGGATAATACATGGCCCTTACGCAGTCTCCCTTATCCATGGAAACCTAAGTGCTTTACCAACAGTAATTATAGCTCTTATGGGAGGTCGGAAAATATAATTAATGCCATTTACAGATAAAAATAGAAATAGAGATATTAAGCAACCAGCTTAGAGAGATGTATTAAGTCAGCCATTTATTTTCAAAATGTCAGCCTTTAAATCTTAAAGCTGAAGACAATGAATTACCAATATCTGTTAATTCTTCAAGCCATAAATTTGATCATCTCTCTTTTAGGGATGGTAATAAGATGACAGAAAAGAAGGTACAATTTGAAATTTGTCAGTTAATGCACTCTTTGAAACCTAATTCAAATTCTTGTACAAATTGATGGGTGTTAATAGGGTAAGGAAAGTGTACATCTCTTGGAAGTCGTCTACATAAGTTTCCTTGGCTCGAATAAATTTAGGCAAGTAATAATTCTGCAGTTCTCAAGTCAAAATTATTATCACATGTTTGATTCCCTGTTCTCAAGTCTCTTCTGCTTTTTTCTCCTCACTTATAAAAATGGCCCTACCCCAGACACTAAGATGGAGGTTGTGTCTGTTAAGTGGATCTAAAGAACGTTTGAGTTACACTGATTCACCATCAAGATAAGCTTATTTTGAGTTTGATTTGATCTTGTTTTCTACTTATAGTGATGAAAGCTCTCCATTAAAGTGTGTGTGTGTGTGTTGCGGGAACACCATGCATTTTTTTCCCTCTTCTTTTGTTAGTAGAACACTTGAGTCAGGATATTTCTGATGCAGGTGACAGAAAACTACCCCCAACTGGATATAAGCAAAGAAGTTTATTGGTTCTATTAATTAGTTCAGTGGTGGAACTGGCTTCAGTTATGGTCTCCTTGAGCTCAAAAAATGTCATCAAATTCTAGTTTTTTCTCTTCTCTTGCTCAACTCTTACCAGTGTATTGGCTTTACATTTCTTGTCCAAGGCGTATTATCCAATGCATTAAGTTGGAAAAATTAGGGCCCACCCTTGATGAGGGATTGGAATCTATCTTCACTCAAACCATATCTCTGGTTGTAATATTGCAATACTTGCTCCTAACTTTTAGGGAGCTGATCCTTCGCCCAGTGCAACCGTAAAATTTGTCACACAGCTGCCAGTCACAGTACTCCACGGTAGCTGTGCATCCATCCCTCCACCCCCAGGGTTTGACATATGACACAGAGGGTTGATCATAAGGCTGATCCCGCATCTAAAGTGATTGACTGGTCCCCTGAGTGACCAATGCCAGTTAAATCAATGCCTGTCCCTGACATCTGATCTTACATGAGGCAGATACTCAGAAATAAGCTAAGGGCTTCATAAGGGTTTGAGAAATGTATTTATAGACCTGTCTGCTTGCTTTTAGGCTCGGAGATTACCAGAACTTCCCTGGTTTCTGCAGCCTCCCTGTTAAGTCTGTGATTTACCCCAGTATCCCTACAAAACCCTTTTTTGTTGTTGCTTGTTTAAATCAAGTCTTGTTAGGCTTCTATTACTAACAGTAAAAAACGTCCTTGGTAACACTCTTTTGTTCTTGAGACTTTAGTTTCTTCCTACTTCCAGTAAGTGGGCCCTTATCTTACTTTCCTGTGTCTGAGTACCTGGTTTGAAAAATTGCCTGGTTAAAAAGACCTTTTTTATTTTTACTGTGACATACTTTTAGACTTACAAAAAATTTTGTGTAATAGTACAGAAGATTTCTTTCTACCCAGATCACCCAAATACTAACGTCTTATGTGTCTTCATCTTTTCCTTTCTATACTATGTAAACATGATTTGTATAAATTGAGACTAAGCTGAAAACTTGATGCCTCTTGACCCATAAATCTTCAGTGTCTTCTTCCTAAATAAGCAGGTGTACCATTTTGCTTAATTGCCATCATCAGGAAATTATTGAAGACAAATAATAGTATGCAACCTATAGTTTTTATTCAGATATTGCCAATTGCTGCAATTATGGTATTAATAGCAAAAAAAAAAAAAAAAAAAAAAAAAAACCCTGGATCTTACATTGCTTCCAGTAGTCATTGTCTTTGGTCTCCATTAATCTCATACAGCCTTTAGTTTTGCTTCCCACCCCCACCCCCAACGTTGGCATTGTTGAGAGACAGGCCAGTTATTTTGTGCTGTGATGTACGATGCTGGTTTGTCTCAGTGCTGGTGACATGCACCTTGATCACTTGGTGAAGGTGGCATCTACTAGTGTCTTCACAACGTGGTTTGTCAGTTTTTTCCTTTGTAATGGATGCATATGTTGTGGGAGGTACTTCGACCAACATTATTTCACTCCTTGTACTTTCACCCATTTTTGCATCCCCAGGTCCTTATAAATGATCCCGTCTCTGCTTCACTAGTTTCCCATGAGTGATGTCTATTTTCTCTCACCTTGCGGTCCCTGCCTCCACCCAGAATACACACAGCAAATATCCTGTTCTGTAATTACGACGGTGCCCATTCTATAATCAGTACAAGTCCTGCTATGTGCTGTTAGAATGTGCTGACTGCCCTTTGCCAGGCGTTATCTTAGGCTTCTTGCCACCGTTTTAGGCAGCTTGTCACTCATCTTCTGGATTTGCCATTTAGTATTTTATTGAAAATAGCCTGTATTATTGCCTACTTAGCTATGGCTTTATCTTCCAAACAATTGACTCTTCCTAACTAATTGAATGACCTTCAATCTGTAGCTAGTATCTCCTCCAATTTTGTTTGTGTTTTGTTTTTATTTTTACACCTTCCAAGTCTCCTAGCTATCTTAATCTAGCTAACCCTCAATACCATTTTCTGTTTAGAGTGAAATAAATATCAGTCTCTGACTGCTCAATAGCTGGTGATTAAGAAACGTGCAAAATATTATAGAGCCACTCTACTGCCTGGCAGTGATGCTGATAACTAGTTCCAGTAGGCAAGCTTTGAATCATACCATTTTTAAATTTGAGTTTCACCATACATAAACTTGTGAAAGCTAATCTATATGGTTATATAAATGGCATGCACTGAGAGATGAGTGACGTTCAGTCCTGAAATCTTCACAAAGAAAATTGACCAGCTGAAGCAACGGAGGAATCAAGGGTTGTTCTGAGTATGCTTGTATTCAGTTCAAGATGAGCTCAGGACACTGGGATGAGGAAGGAGGAGCAGGAAAACACCCCCCCACCCCGGCCGCTCCCTAAGAAGAGGAGTGGAACTTAGAATTCAGGATGCTTCCTATCACTATAATAGCAAGGAAATAAAAATCAATTCACTTGGGGCCATTTCTACAATTTAGGAACATTTCTTAGTCTTTGTGAATTCCTTGATATTTATTGTTTTTATTGTTTTTTGTTTCTTAGTGACAAAGAGCAGTAAAACTCTTGGTAACAAGTATGACCCTCTGTAGAGGAGCAAAAAGGGGAAAGCTAAAGAAAAAGGCTCCTAGTCTAAACAGTGCTGATGATTTCAGAAGGAAAGGACAGGTTATGTCCTTAGTGCCTGACCAAGGGCAGAAACAGACATTGTAGAGAGATGTTCTGGTCTGAGAAGCAGTCCTCGGTTTACCCATAAATGGTCCTCCCGGGCTTCTGGACACTGAACATTAAGATAGTTTCAAACCTAAAGGATTCTGGCTTCTTTATTTATGTTTGTGCTTCAGCCACAACTTTATCATATATTACTGTTACTGCAAAAGTCAAGAGTTCTGAATAACATACCTTTTCCATCTGTAAGGTCCATGAGGACAAGCACCTGTGTTGTTTACTGCGCTTTTCCATGGCATGTTGCCAGTAAATATATGGTCACTCACTGACAGGCTTGCTTCAACCCCGAGCTTGCTGGCTGCAGGTGGTAACACTTTGCCTTTGCTTTTTCCCCTTCCAGTAATGACTCAACAAATCGTATTTTTAACTTTGGAAAAGATATGCAAGAGCTTAAAGAACTTGATATAGTCCTTTTTACATATTGTTGAAAGAACTAGTTTAGGAAATTTATAAACAAAATCAGACCAGATCTGTTTATTCTAAACTCTGGAATCCAATTACATATTGAAGAAATGATAAGGGTAACTGGAGCATAGTAGGGTGGGCTGTAAATTAGCAGAATTTGGAGGCTGATTACTTGCCCTTATCCCAGTGTTCCCTTTCTACAAGGATGTAGAGGAAAATCATGCCAAAACCAGACCAAATGAGTGATACTCAGGTCTGTTCCCGTTCCTTCTTGTAATGGAGTCTGCTCCCAAACTTCCTGGAGAGCAACCTTACCCAGATTTTCACTTTTAATTAAATGCAAATTCTAGCCTTCACTATAAGAAATTTGCTGTATTATCAATATTAATAACATCCAGCCTGGAGAAAAATGTGAAGAGTCTTCAGGATTGATTCTCCTTGGCTAAGCAGGGTTCAGAGACAGACACTGTGGGTTGCATTATCTCTCTCTTTACGCACCTCCAGGATTTGATCTCAATGCCCCCGTGTGGGAGACCTCAGTCACAGATTTGTAAACCTATTGTTGAATTTTAATCCTTCTGAAATTCTAATTAAGTTATGGTCTTAGTGCAAAGTAATTATGTTTACTGACAGACCTATGACTGATACAAGCCACAAAGCAATTAGCTGAAGAGAGACAAAAATATGGCTAATAACATTGACGTACTGGTCCCAGGCAGAATTAACATTATCTTTGAAATGTGGATCCTTCTGCACAGATCGTTGACATGGTTGTCATAGAAACTGCTTGTCATTACTACAGCCTCCAGATACTTGTTCTAGGTTCAAACACTCATTGCCATTTGCATTCATTTGGTCAGATAAGATGTCTTATCTCAGGCACTTTTATCATCCATAAGTATGTTGACTCCCTTTAAATAATGAAAAACCAATTATAAATTAGTAACTACAGATGTGTCAGCATTTAAAATTTCAGTTGATAATGGCTAATAGGATCATTGAGACATAATTGTGGTTAATGTTATAAGGATTTTATAGTCAACTATGAATTATTTGCAATGTGGATTAAAGTTCTGAGACTCAAGAAATATGCATAGTGTTTTGTTTTGTTTTTTTTTAACCTAAATGGAAGAATTCATGAAATGTTTTCTAAGTGAGTTTTTACAGATATACTTGAATATGGTTCCAAAGTGTTTGATGTTGGAAAAATTCACCACACTGCCAACAAATAATGAAATTATACCAGGAGGATCTAGTCACAGAGAATTAGTAAATATATTCAATTTCTCCCTTATTTATTTGCTTAAATTTCCTAACTGCTTAAGCTGTTGCTGGGAGAAGATGGTATTAGCCTTCACATTGATATATTGAGCAGAATGATTTTTAATTTTGCAGGACTCTATTTAGCATTTTAGGAAATTTAGCATCTCTGTCCTCCAAACACTAAATGCCAGTCATAGCTCTCTGCTCCAGTCACAGTACCAACCAAATATGACTCTATACATTTCCAAATGTCCCCTATGTAGACCCTGGGACAGTAAGAGTGAGTGTACTAATGCTGGTTGGAAACCACTGTAAAGATCTTAGCAAAGATGTCTTTTCAGTTCTGTCATTTTCTCAGCAGATGATTCTTAATCTTGTTACACTTAAACTTATTAGGTGTGAGTCTCATACTAATTGCAGTCCGGAAGATAGCAATTGCCTTAAGTTGTCAAGAATACTACAAGAATGTCAGGAAAAGAACGAAAAGAACAAAAAGCAAAGTTAAAAATACTTGGTACCCTAAAAAAGTGATAAAATAAAATTTTAAAAAATCACTGGATTACTAAATACTAAATAAAATAGTATATAATGGAATAGGTAAGGATTTGCATTTTTCTCTGCTGAGAGGCATTGGAATGAATTATGTACTAAAAAGAAATAAAAGATGGATATATGATAGGACCAAGAGTCTATGTTCTATGAAAGGAGTTCACAGCAACTGTAGAAAAGATAAGCCAATGGGCCTGGAGGGAAATATTTTGGGATTTTTATACCAAAGAAACTTGGACAAGTAGATCTTTTGGAGAAGATAGATCCCTGATGAAGATACCTCATACTTTACTTGTAACTTGTAAATTAATGCCATAAAAGAAATATACTCTTTGAGCCTAGTAAATAGCAGAAAATTATTTTTCTTTTATCCACCAAAAACTCTGGCCTATTTAATTGATTCACATTTTTCTGCTGTTGAGTGTCCAATAAAGAATTGTCTCTAACTGACACAATTACTATAAAATACCCATGACTACAATTATTGTCTTGGTACACAATAAACAGTAATTGATTAAAATAAACCTGGGGGAGCCTGGAAATATGAAAGACCTTGGAGACAGTCTCACATCACTTTCTCTGCATAGGTGAGGAGAGTAATACTTTAAGGTATTATTTAAAACAGTTCCTTAGCTACTTATCTGCAGAAACTGGTTGAAAATTTGAGAGATAGATTTGGAATTGAAATATAGAGCTGGGAGTCACCAGATTTCTGTGTAATTACAAGGTAACTATTTCTTAGGACGCATTCAGAAATGATGCTGGAGTAGGCAGATTTGGAATTCAGAGGCCAGGGCTTGGTAAATGTCAGTTTGAGAGACTACATCAAGAACTTTTCCTTAGTCACTGAGCATCAGTTAATAATAGCGAGAGAGAGGAAAATAAGGGAGAAAGCTGACGAAGGCGGGAGAAAAAGTGCTGTGCTGTGTTAATGTTGAAGATTATGACATTTTAGTGGCATCAGTCTGGATAACTATTTTTCATCGCTGTGTTCATTACTTGGGAGTAGCCATAGAAATGACGAATTCTTTGATTGAAGGCCAAATTTGATGGAAATAAGCTGATGCTAGCAGCTTTAGTGAGAAGGGCAGAATGTTTTGATCAGAGCGAGATTTTGTAATTTAAGGTTTGAGAAACAGAAGTGATATTGGGTGACAGCAGAGTCCAGGACGGGGACACCAGAGGGGACTGGGGGAGTGGAATGTGTATGAGATAAGTAGAATTTTGCAAAACCAGAAAATAAAGTCTCTAGATTCAGATAACTTTGTCACCTGGTCACTAGTTTACTGAAGATGGGGATAAATGTCAGAATAAAAAGGAAGATGACAAGTGAGGAGCCAAGACGACTGATGAGTAAATGAGACTGGTGAGCAGCTGCTTGATACAGAGGAGGACGAAGCAGTGCTTGTCCAAAATGAGCACCACGAAGTAAACGGCTATCGTGACGTTCCCCTGCCAAAGATGGGAGACTGAGAGGACAGCATTTAATAGGGTTTTGTAAGGGAAGCAGTGTTCTGTCAGCCAGAAATCTGTCAGGAAAACAGATGCCTCTAGCTATTTCAAGGAAAGGATTTGCTGTAGAGAATTAGAGGCTTACAAAATGGGGAAGATGCCTTGTTCATTTAGGACATTATTATGAGGGGAAAAAAAAAAAAAAAGAGAAAACCATTGCTAATAATCGTGGCTACCTGTAGACTGGAAGTAGATTAACAGGAGGAAGCACCAGTTCCACCGGGTAAGTCTCAGATCCACAGTCGGCTGAATGCTGACCTACACCTGCTCTTCTAGCTTCCAACTTGTACACACAAATGACTCTGGTTAGTAGACTCTACACCAGAACCTACACCAGAATGGTGCTGGCCAATGAGTCTGGAAATAATTTTTCTAACCTCTGTCCCTTAGGATACATGGTGATGGGCTGCTTAGCAGGTGGGAATAGCAGTACTGCGTGTGAACAGATGATATTAAGGAGAAGTATATTCAAGTAGGAGGCATTAAGACAAGGAGCTAGAAGGGACATTAGGAATAGGTCAACTAGACAGATTTATTTGTTATTGTGAGACAGGGACTAAAAAGGTCAGAGGAAAAAGTTTTGCAAAAGAGAACAGTGGGAAATTGCATCAAGACCAAGAAAGCACAGAGCTTTGTGAATGTAAAACTTTGTGGAACCAGGAAAAGACTTATTTTTGAGGGATTCCCTCAGAAAGGAGAGAATCATTTTTGGGGTGTTAATTCAAATAGCACAGTGAAGTGAGGTATGGTAGGACTGATTTCAAGTTTCCTCAAAAAAAAAAAAAAAACTTCTGCATTTTTTTACTTAATAAAAAGAAAAACTCAAGTCTTCTGGATGAAATTGGCAACTTGAATTGTTTATATATATCTATAGATATTCTAAGCTGACAGGCAGTGACCTTCTAGGATCCTAATTATGTGTTAGAAACAGTGGCAACCTGTGATAAATGGCGACCTACTTCCAATGGAAATGGAAGTCAATTTTAAAGGACTTTTTTTTTTTTACTCCAAATTTCTGCAAAACATTAACACAACATGTGAATGTCAAAGAGGAGAATACAGTGTGGTGCATGAGTTAGATTGCATTATTGTTCTAATTATTTATGAGTCCTTGGAGAGGATTATGAGTTCTACTCCACTGACCTGGTTTTGGTGGGGAAAAAAAAATGAGTGGAGCTGTGCTATTTATGAACAGAAGGACGTTTAAGAGGCATCACCGTCATGATTCCACTATCCCTCTTTTCCCTCTGTCACCAGTTAGCATGCCCTAGATAGGGGCAGCTCCCTAACCCCGAGTCCCTGGATGAAGAGCGCATGGTTGCAGCTGACCAGTAATGAACTGACATGAGAAGAAAATCTGTCTCCATTTTTGTAACTACAGAGATTTTGAGGTTGTAACTACACTGATCCTTATTTGAACAGTACACATTCTATTTTCCAAATTTATATGATTATGGAAATAGTTTTAGTCTCAAAATGTAGTGGGCCACATTTCACTGAAAATGTGGGGGAAATACTGGTTTAAGCAATTAATTTTGTTGGTGTCCTGAATGGTTAATCTTTGAGATACAAAAAATGAAATTATCTTGATAAACATTTCCAAACAACTCTCTAGGAGTTTAAGAAGATACATACTATTATTATAACACAGTAACATTAACAGGTTTTAAAATGTTTTTGATTGTTTTGTAACTTTGTTATTGTTACAAGTATGATACCCAAGTGGTTATTTTGTGTCACAAAATAGTAGCTGGGGAAAACAGAAGATCAAATCTCTCATCCTAGTCCCTGTTGATTTGAGTCAGGGATGAAGATTTTCATTGTTAAACTCAGGTCTTGCGCTAACTCTGACTGGAAGAGGTAAACAAATAAAAGGAGCTAGAATGTGCTGGTAAATGTTTAACAACTGCCTTGAGGAAAAGAAAAAAAAAAGGCAAAAAGCCCTGACTTGTAGCATTTGCCAATTTCCAATGCAGAAATACTCCTGACATAGCCAGTTTCAAACTACTGTCATGAAGTCACTGACGATGAAGTTGGGAAGAGGTGTACCCACTTACCGGCTGTCCTGACCTTTCAAGCCAGCTTCTGTACACAACTGATGAATAGCCTGAGCCTTGTGAAGTCTGGATTTCATTGTATTACTATTGAACTGTTTTCATAGAGTAAGCCCTGGTCACCCTAGAGTATTAAATGTTGCAATGTCTCCTCATTTTGTATACTGCATTTGTCAAATCAAAATGAGAAAGTTTCTGTCTTCTGTTTCTCTTTGACACTATTAGGTTTGGCTTGGAGGCCAGGATCTGTGGTGAGTCACAGCCCAGTTTTCTAGAAACCTGAGAATGCTGGCTTTTAAGAACCTTTCTGCTTGGGAGCTGAATTCTACTCTTTCTACCTTCTGACTATATATGCATCAGCTGCCCAAGATATCGATTTCTTCTCACCTTGTCTTCAAAAGTTGGTTCTCATCAATCTTCATTCTATCTTACCCCACCTCTCCCTCCCCCCTGAATTTTCATTTTTCCATCTTTGACACCCATCTAGATCAGCTTGCATTTGCCCATTTGAGCATTTCATCAGTTGCCCAGTTACCCTGTTTTCGTGACACTGACTTTTTACTATCTCCAATGATTAAGATCAGAGTGTGCCTCACCCCAAGCCTCTGAGTTATAACAACTCTTGTGAGTACATGTAATACAGATGCTTTAGACAGTTTGATTAATATTTTTAATTAATGTATTAAAAAGACCCAAGGCAATTAAAACCTCACATTTATCAGATTTTTCTAAATTTCTGAGGTACAGTATTATAATGTAAAAATGATGCTGGTTGAAAGATATTTTGCAGTAATTCTTTCTTGGGTAAATAATGAGAAAGCAAAAACAATGAAATATATTTAATGTAGGTATGCATAAACTTGATAAGATTACTTTACTTGGGGGGAATAATGTGAATACATTCTTTCAAAATTATGTAATCTGATATTTTTAAATCTTGTTCAGTTAATACTGAAAATTTTCTCCAATAAAATAAGATAGAAAGCAGGAGGCAAACTTGCCCCTATGCCTTTTAGACCAAAGCAAACTTTATGAATGCAGAGTAGCAATGCATTATATACAGGGATACTTTCCAAAGAAGTTAGCAGGATAGTGTTACCAAAAAACTTGCAGCATCTGTAACACACCGTTAGCGTGTGACTTAAGTAATGAAAATGGAAAATGTGTTATTTGAACAGATGCGGCAGCCTGTTTAGAGAGGTGTACCCTCTCGTGTATGTGTATATTTATCTTCAAATGGCCAGGCTGACCTTGCTTGAACATGGAGAAAATCCTTTTTAATAGAGACACACCCAAATTCAAAAGAGTTTCTGCTGTGTCCTCAGTAGCACTTAGATTCCACTAACATGAGCCTGCTGGAATAACCCCAAAAGTCTATGTTTCGTAAAGTCCAAGCTACAGGGGATTGGTAGAAAGATCCTCTTCTAACCTTCAGGGCTGCTCCATGTTACTTTTTAAATTAATGGTGACAAGATGATAGTTCAAATCCTTGTTTTGGTAATCTTATGCTTTTCTATAGTTAAAAGCATTTCTATGTCTATAAATTACAGTATATTAATTTATTATTTGCTGCCCGGAGATCAAAATTCTAATTTAAAATATGGTACTTTTTATAAGTAAAACTAAAGCAGCTTTCTGGTATTCACAGATATTTTTACTCTTATTTTTCAGAAACCTATTGAATATACAAATATTTTCTAGTCCATGTTTCCATGTATCTGCTGCATCTCTTTTTATATGGCAGTTACTCTGGATGCATGTGCTCTCTGCAGAATTATGCCATTAGTTATTTCTGATTACAGAGTATATGAATGAATGACATATAAACTTTATATTTGGGAAGGTAGAAAACAATTCTGAAATATCACTGACATTTGGCAAAAACTGTGTCATTCACAAAGTCATACTCAAATGGGTAAATATGCTCCCGAGACCAAACTGCATTCATCTTGGGTGTCAAAGTAAAATTGCACTGGATAAAGAAGACTTTAAGATTATTGCAATAGAAGAGAGAGACTGAAATCCTTTCCCCTGAAAGAAAAGGGGGGAATTTTTTAAGCCTTGAAGTGAGCCAGTAGAAAAGCACTGGGTACTTTAGGATAGCAGTTAGTCAACAAGATGTGTTCAGCCCAATGAATTATTCCTGATTTTGCAAAAAAAAATTTTCTTTGTTTAGGCTGTGTCTGCTAATTAGCGCCCATTAAAGTCTGACTCTTACCCTTCCACAGAGACTGGAAGATCAGTGTACTATCACTTTTGATATTTCATGATCAGGCTCGAGACAAGTTATTTAAACTAAATCTTGTACATACTTGTTACTGATACTGGACACTCTTACTCCTTTTACTGGAACCATGATTCTTTATAAGTCATAGGAAATTTACCACAAGGCTGAGAATTTTGGCCAGGATTTTTTGGGAGATTTTATTGGCACAAAATATTGTCAACCTAAGGGAACCAGACTTTGTTACAGCAGTAAGGCCTGATTCAGAGAGACCCACATTCATAGAGGTTATACACCTGCAATATTTTAATAACTTTCTGAGTTTCTTCTTCCCAATGTTGTGACAGTGCATGTAACAACAAAGTGGAGAGGGCTGTCGCACATGCTGTCTTGTTTATGTACTTTGTCTTAACGCTTTGATATTTCAGGGTTAGACTCTGCCACCACCAATATGTTTTACACTGAGCACTGATGACAAGTGGCCTACATTTTAGAGCTCAGAAGGTCTGTTTCTCATAGAGATTTGGGGAAAATCAGTGGCATGCTCAACCAATTAGCTAGGGCAACTGTAAAGGCAAAGTGAGCAAGGCTATTATGCAAATTTTGAGCCTTTCACAGTTAGATGGGCTTAAAGCTTTCTGGTCCAGAGTGGGAGAGGATATGTTTGCTTCCTGGAAAAATAATTTTTAATAAATCAAATTTATAAGATTACTAACACTCTTTGTTATCAAGACTAAGTCTACCTGATTTCCTATCTTCCTTATCATCATTAACACTAATTTGGATATTTTCACTTGTCCATTAACTTTTTGGCAGTTCATGTCAGTCTCCAAATTTGCATATTTATGTCTATTCCCCAAATCTCTATTGCTCACTATCATCATTGAGTGCCCCCAAATGCCTGTTTCTACCACATTCCCGTGCCTGACACCAGCCATCTGCTCCCTCTATCCTTGAACAATGACTTTCTGCTCATCTCCTTAACTCTGACCTGGAGGAGGACTGCCCTCTTGAATGTGTGTCATAGTTTCTCAACTCACCTTTTGCATTGCATCTTAGTAATCAAAAAACAATCTCACACAATGTTCAGGAAGCATGGAAGCTTGGGGAAAAGGCATCTATTAAAAACAAAATATAATAGAACACACAGGAGTAAGAAGGAGAGCATTGTTTCTAGTGTCATTATTTCTGGGAATGATAAACATAACACTTTCTAGCATCTGAGAGCTGTTTTCTCACCTGAGAGGTGCAAAGAAAAAAAGGAGGAAAATGAAGTACAGAAGTTAAAATACCTCCAACATCTGCACAGAATTTCCTCAAAGTAGAACCAAGAGGAAATAAGAGAAACCTGGGGATATTAAAAGTGGCTCAGCATATTTTCTTACCAATATTTTCTTACCAGTGACTTAGTGACTCATTAATTTCTTACCTACATTGTTCTCACTCAGTATTTGTTCAAGAAGTGTTTGTTAGGCACTTAATTTTTCCAAGGTATTATGAAAGATTCCTGGATATACAATTATTTAGAAATAATTTCTGCTCTCAAGTAATTTAAAAGTAAAAAGAAGAATGGCGAGAAAATAGGTAAATGTGATATAGAGAGAGGAGTACCTCAGTAAGGCTAAGTAAGGGAGACAGGAGAACAATTAATAGGGGCAGTGAACCACGTCTTGGAGCAATCACCAAAGACTACTTGGGTAGACATTTCCTGTTATGTGCTTCCAGAAGCATATGTGGGTTTTGCTGTAAAATGTGTTACTTGAAATAAAACTTCAAAAGTATTTGTGTATTTAATTTTGAATTCTTTCTCTCAATTGCTCTCTGAAGGGCTTGCACCCATTTATTCTACCACTAAATGTTTTATACCTTCACTAATGGTGAAGTTCAGCACGAACCACCCCCAAATATGCTACAGTGCCATATTGATTATTTTAAATTAAAGTTACTTAAATGGCCAATGTAAGAGGGACATTCTGACCCTCATTTTTGTCTCTCTGAATGCAAGAAATAATCTCCCATGTGACATCTGGAGGTAGGATACCCTTCATAGCTAGAGATGAATTCAGGCTGAGAAGCCAGTATAAACAAATTTTATTTAATTTGTTACCCTAAGTCCAAAAAACTGTTTAAATACTTCACTAATTGAGCACCCAACATCTAAGTTTCTTTGTGCTGTCAATTCTTCACAAATGTATTGTTTCTTTATCTAAGAAGTATAAAAATGTCCTGCTTTGGCCACTTCTTAGGTCATATTTATATGAGATCTCTGTGTGCATGAATTAAAATTGCTTTTCTTCCATTAATCTGTCTTGTGTCAATTTGTCATATCAATTTTATTATTTGTCCAGCTGCAAGAACTCAGTAGAGGTACAGGGATCTATTTCCGCCTCCCCAACCCTAACTTTGTGTAATATCAAGAAGTTGAGCTCTGGTATTCTGACGGTTTTGTCTCCTCATATCTTTATTTTGAGCAAGGTAGGCACCTCTTTGTAGAGTTAGAAACCATCCATATTTTTTCCTGTGAACTCTTTATGTACTTTGCCTGTTTTTAAAAAACAAATTGTTTTAATCTTTTTTTCTAATGGCTTGGAAGGAAGAGCTCATTATATATTTAAAAGACTATTTTTTAAATCATATGTGATGTAAAAATTTCCCACAGATGGTTTCTCTTATGGCTTAATAGCAATTTGTTCTGTACAGAAGTAGTTTATTTTTATGTAGTCTAACTTTTCATGTTAGGGGATTATTCCTCTATTCTAGGAATTCCTGTATTCTAGTGTTTTATATTATAGCTTATACTGAAGGGGAGCAAAATTTGCTACCCCAACATGTTTCTTTGGCATAAAGAATAATTTAGGATGATGGTTTTTAAGGAACAAAATACTAAGAAAGTCTTTCTTCATACCTTCTGCTTAGCTGCTTAAAGAATTTAGATAAAGGGCTTGTTCCTGGAATAGAGCTATCACCATAAATACCTGCAAAAAATACGGGCTGGGTGTGGTAGGGGAGACTTGGCAGAGCTATTGATCAGTCAACTTTTTGTCTCTGCAAGACCCCAACAAACATTTACTCACCAGATATTTGCTTTTCCATCTCCATGTGCATTGTCTTTCTCTTTGAGGTCCCAAACCACTACTCAACATCCTTCTTTGTGTTTAGCTGAAGGTGGTATCTGAGGTGAGGGTTTTGGCCACTGTGGCAAGTTACTCAAGTTTTCCTGGGCTCTCCCATGTATACAGAAGGCATATATGTTATTATACTTTGTTTTTCTTCTGTTACTTTGTCTTACATTAGTTTAATTCTTAGACCAGCTGGAAGAACTTAGGAAGGTGGAGGAAAACTTGTCCCTCCCTGACAATATTAAGGAATTAAATGATGCGTGCTCTTCTGTGCCAAGTTCCCCTCCTCAACCCTTTTAACAGTTTGTAATGCACAATGTGGGATCCCTATAACTTAAGCTTTATCAGTATGAATCCTGCAGATATTCTCTCAAATGGCTGTACAATAATTTATGTAGTCAGTCCCTTATTAGACATATAATCTTCTTGGCATCTACAGAGATGAATGTAATGTTTTCACATTTTGATAAACATTACTGATTCTATTCTAATCACTAATAAACTGTTTGCCTTCCTATTTTATGTGCTACTGGTTTCAATTTGCTCATGTTTTATTTCAGATTATTAATATATTTTAATTTGCTGGCTTATTTATTTATATTTTCTTTATGAGATTGCTTTTTAGTGCTTTTTGGTATGTAACCTTTGTCAGGTAGGGGTCAGTGTTGTTGATCTCAGTAAACTGGTGGTCTGACTTCTTTTTATTTTCTGGATCAATTTAGGGAGAATTAGTATTTCTTCTTCCTCAAAAGTTAAAAGGAATTATGTAACTATCTGGGCCTGGAGCTTGCTTAGGGGGAGCTATGTGATGATCTCAAATTTTCAAAATTTAAATTATTTAGTATGGAACTTGCAAGTTTCTACTTGATGTCAGGTAAACCTTCAAATTTATATTGCTCATAAAATATTAATTTCATATTAATATTCATATTTATATTGTTTAATAAGATATCAAAAATTGATTTGTATCTATGATTTTTCTCTACTTAGTTTTTAGATTTTAACTTTATTTCCTCCATGACTAGCTTTTCTGATGCTTGCTTACTGTATTTTATTTTAATTTTACTTATTTTGTTGATTTTTCTCATAAAAATCAGTTCATGGGCTGTTTTGTACTTTAAAAATTATTAATTTCTCCTTTATGCTTTACCAGTTCTTTCATCCTACTTCCCTTGGCTTATTCAGTTATATTTTTCTAAAGTTTTGAATTAGTTACTTGACTCATTTATCTTCATTTCATATGTAAATTAGCTATTTAAATCCATCATCCTCTGATGAAAACTTTAGTTATATTCCATAAATATAAATTTTTAAAAGTATTTCTCTTAATATTTTGTAAAATTTTGGCAGTACTTTGAGAAATACTTTAGGGTATTTTTGAATGGTTCTTTACTACGTTTTCTTAGCATTTATTGCAGTTTATGAAACAAATTATGCTCTGATTTTTTTGTGCATAAAAGTTTATGGCATTTTTTTGTGGTATGTATTCTTTAAAATTATAAATTGTCCTTCAAAATCTATTTACTGCTACTCAACATGAATTAAACCTTATTTGATAATTAAGACATGGTTCTCATTTCAAACATTTTTAGGTTACTTGTATATATCACTGGGTTTTGCTTTGAGCCATTTTTAGAGGCTTTTGTTTGTTTGTTTAAGTGAATATTTCTGATCTCTTGATGTGACACAAGAGTTTCTATTTATGCCTATAATTAATTTGTCTCATATTTTCTTTTTATTATGCCTTAAAAAATTGCTCACTCAACCTTTGTTGTATTTGAGTTGGAGTGTGTGTGTGTGTTCATTTTTAGAATGTGAAGCTTTATCTTTGTCATTTATTTTCTTTGAGTCATTAAGTTATAGCTATTTATCAGTAATCTTTAAATTTTTTGATCGTATACTATTAGTAAACAAAAAATTCAAAACAGAATCCCAATATGTATAAATATATATATATACTTTTTATATGTAAAAGTTTCAGTATGTATATTATATGCATGAAAAATAAACTTATCTCATATTCCAGATACAAACACCTACAGGTAGAAATGGCAATATTTTATTTTGATACCTTGGGAAATCTTATATAATTCCTGTGGTATAGACAATACTGAATCTTAATGTAGTAATTTTAGGCATTATCTATTGACTTCACAGTCTAGAATAAGGTAATGTGTGTGCTTTTATTTCACTCCAGCTTCCCTAAATGCATTATTACTGCTTAACTTCCCCCACCTAATTACATTATTTCCAGCTCTTATGATGGTGACATTTGCATCTTAAATGAAATACTTACACCTCTTTTACTCAGTATCAATTTTAAGTGGTTTCTACCAAATTCTCACTCCTTGTTCTGAAAAATTAGGTTACTAGAGGCTTTTCAAACTGGTCTCCACTTACATGGCTTCTTTTAAACATTGCTTTTCTTTTCTCTCTATGAAACATAACTGATGGACGTCCACCACGTGTGAAACACATTTCCCGGCGACCTTGATGTATCTTGCTCTGGCAGATTGTATTTTCCAAAGATGGATGAAACAGTATGTTGCCTCCCAGATGCTCTTCTACCATCTGACCTTGCCAACCTGCCACCTCTGCCCTCTCCGCTTCAATCTGGGTGGATAGAATGTTGCTCTTGACCAACTGAATGCAGTGGAAATGCTGTTGTGTAACCTGCACACCTAGGTGAGAAAAGGCCTTGCAGCTTCGGCTTGTCTTGAGATACTCTTTTTAGTGACAATCAGGGGCTGTGGAGGAAGTGAGACCATCATGCTGGAGAGGACACATGTAAATCCTGGATGTCCCTAAATCCTCTTTTACCTTTATATTTGGAAGTTCCTTCACCCTCCTCCACCTTTTCTCCCTTTTGCTGAATAACTAGCTCACTTATGGTATCCCTCTGCTGTTACAGAGTATCTTTGCTGATTTCTTTCAGCTGTGCCTTATGTTCTTGCTTTGATGGATGTCATGTTTTCTTCTGTATCATGTTTTAGTTCAAGAAATAGTAGTCAGGATTTTCACTAGTTATGTACAGACATTATTTTATGTGCTGTTCAGCTGCCTTTGATTTGTGATTTTCTCTTTTTCTTCCTAGTACAGTAATTTTACATAGATATTTTTAAATTACTTATATTTAAATCAAGGTTTTCTAGGATCAGATAGTTTATTTTTCTGTAAATAATGGTAGATGTGTCTGGAGAGTTAGCAGTAATGACAGGCAGTTTGAACTTAGTTCTGTGGTCTATGGAAACTTTCTCGTCAACACTTGCCTTTTTGACTAGATTTAGAAAGTCCCATTGGCTCAGAATGAAGCCTTGCATGTTTTTGTGGGTTTCCTTTGTTTTTCCCTTTTTTCCCCCTCCCCTGATACTTCTTTTCAGATGACAAAAATTGGCAGGTGCAGAGCTTCTCATGACTTATAATTTTTCCTCTTTTCTAGCATGAATTACTAGCTGGTAAACATAGATATAATTGCCAACTTCCAGATTCAGTGCAATTTGTTTGCCAGGCCATTGTATTCAACCCTGGACAGGGAGTGTAATATTGTGACTTATAATAAGAAATGTGTATTTGGTCTTTGTCACCGTTTCTGGTACCAAATGTTTAAACTCTTGGAATTTCATAAGTGATGAGAGCAACAAAGGTGCCTTTTCTTATGTTAATGAGGTGACTTTTAGACTTCTCTTAAGGATGGGGTTTGCTGCCAGGGAACAAACCATGTGCTTATAGGGTTGGAACTTTCAGTCCCACCTTCTGTTCTCCAGGGAGGAGAGAGGGGCTGGAGGTTGAACCAGTCACCATTGGGCAATGACTTACTCAAGCCTATGTAATGAAGTCTCCATGAAAACCCAAAAGGATGGAGTTCAGAGTACTTCCAGTTTGGCGAACACATGGAGGGGCTGGGAGTGTGGTGCACCTGGAGAAGGCATGGAAGCTTTCTGCCCTTTCCCCATAACGTGCCTTTTGCATCTCTTCCATCTGGCTGTTTCTGACCTTCATCTTTTTGCAATAAACCAAGGCTCTAGTAAATAAAATGTTTCTGAGTTCTGTAAGCCATTCCAGGAAATTAATCTAACCAAAGAAGGGAATGTGGGCATCTCTGATTTATAGCCAGTTGGTCAGAATTACAGTTAACAACCTGGACTTGCAACAAGTATCTGAAGTCCAAGAAGGTGGTAATTGGAACCTCCAAATTGTAGCCAGTCAGTCAGAAGAACAAGTAACAGTGATGGCTTTTGATAAGCATCTGATGTGGGGTTTGGAGGGGAGATCTGTAGGACTGAACCCTTAAACTATGGGATCTGATGCTATTTTGGGTAGATAGTGTTAGAAATGAGTTGAATTACGGGACACCCAGCTGGTGCCCAGAGTATTGTTTGTTGTTGGTGTTGGGGATCTTCCTTCACACACACACACACACACACACACACACACACACACACACACACACAAAGGAATTGGGTCCAGGAACCCCAAAGAGAAAGATTTCTAGAGACAGCCCCTTCTTTTTATTCATGAGGTCCTTTTTGTAACCTTGTGGAAAGGGAGAAGATAGTGATGATCCACATGGTGTATAATGACAGTGTTCTTGGGACCTTCTGTGATACAAAACTAAGTAACTACAGAGATGTCTCCAGCTTCTCCTATGGCCCACCCAGAAAGAAGTATGGTTTTTACATCTAATATTTTATGTCTCTTTTAAAAAATTTTGTCATTAGCCTGTTAACATCTCTCATTAATTCCATTTTCCAAGTGAAATAAATTTAGGCAGTGCCTTCCTGGGTAGCCTCTCTTAGTTTAGAAAAATCTTTCTCTTGAAAACTTTATGTAGAAGGACATAAGCATTGTAGACTTTGTAATTTAAAATTTTATGAACTTTACTGTCCTTGTTAGTTATTCTTTATAATACATGATTTGTGATTTTATTTAATTCACTATCTTATTAAATATTTTTTCTTCTATTTTCTTTTTTGGTGGGAGTTTAAGCAGAAAATAAAATTAAAATTGCTGAAGTCTTATATCGTTGATTTGTAAAGCCACTCAAGATTTTCATTTTAAAGAAGTTCTCTTTGATAATAGATTATTGAGGGTAGAGGAAGAGAAGAAAGAAGGTTGTAAGACTAGATCAAAGGCCTTTAATAAGAGGAGATACAGACTAAAATGTTGGCATTGACAACAAAGAGAATAAAAATAATTTGAGGAATGTTAAAGAAGTAGAGCTGGAAGAATTTCATGATTATTTTCATGCTGGGATTGAGGGAGACAATGGAATCGAGCATAAAAATCAATTTGGTGTTGAGGTACCAGGTTAATTTTCTGCCATCTCCTGGATTATGGAAATCAGAAGAAAAGTGAGTATGTTCTAAGAGATAATGAGTTTATTGTTGTAAAGAGTAGTTTCTAGTGAGTAGAGGGATAGGAATGCTGCTAAAAATCATTTAATGTACAGAGTATCCCCTCAACAAAGAATTATCTGACCCAAAGGTCAATCATGTCAAGGTTGAGAAACTGTGCTGTAAGTAGAAAGACCCAACAAGCAGGCAGTTTGACATTCAGGTCTGGAGTTCAATGGAGAGACCAATTTTAGAGCCACAGATTTGGAGGAGACCTGTAATTGACCACCAAAGCCTTTTTTCTTCTTACTAGATACACAGATAGTCTCAATTTCTTAGTTTGCTTTCTGTAGGTGAGCCTTTGTGACTTACTTCTAACCAATGGAATTTGAAGGGCAGAGGGAGGGACCAAGCGAGGGAGGGAGAGAACTTAAGATGAAAACATGGAAGCCACAGTCTTTTATAACCTGATCTGGGGACTGGCATTACCATCACTCTGCCGTATGATATGGAAGGCAAACCCTGATGCACTGTGGGTGGGGACTGGTTAACAATGTAAGTAACAGAATGCAGAGATCATGGTGGGTTACCTAAGATTTTAAAGACTGGCTACCACAGAGGCTCATCCTTTATAACAGATAGTGCTACCCTTATCAATGTCAATAGTTCTATTTGTCTTTCATTAAGAATCAGTAGAGTTCCTTGCATGTGAGAGTTTGGTTTGAAATGAAAGGGTAGTGAAAAACTGAAAACAAATTGTAATAAACAGTGAATGTTTTAAGTATTTGTTGTAAACTGAACTGTGACCCTCCAAAACTCACATGTCGAAGCCCTGACCACCAGTGTGACTGTATTTAGAGATGGGGCCTTTATGGACGTAATTAAGGTTAAATGAAATCATAAGGGTGGGGCTGTGATCCCATAGGATTAGTGTCCTCATAAAAAGAGACAACAGTGCCCTTTCTGCCATGTGTGGACACAACAAGAAGATGGCAGACCATCTACAAGCCAAGTAAAGAGCTCTGACCGTGTTGGCTCCCTGATTTCAGACTTCCAGGCATCAAGGAGTGTGAGAAAATAAGTTTCTGTTTAAGCCCCAAGTTTATGGTATTTTGCTATGACAGCCCTGGCTAATGAATGTGGCGTCCATTTGTGGAAGGTCTATCTAATGCTATACCAGAGTAGTAAAGAGACATATATCTGAAGGGGGTCATTGTCATGCAGAGGAAAAGCTGTATCATAGGTGTTAAAGTAACCAGAACAGGCCCAAGATACAGTTGCTCATGCTAAGCCCCATGACAGCAAACCAAACCTAAGCTTCTACGCTTAGCTCCCCTAGAAAGGAATGCCTGAGTCAACCAGCCAGTGGTGGCCTGTCCAGCACAAGTTGACTAACCCAGCTCCCAGACTTCCCCTTGCTCCGCATGAGGAAAGTAACCCAGCTTTAACCAATCGGCAAATGCCCAGTATAATTTACTTGCTTCTGCTCAGTTTGGTCTGTAAAAATCTCTTGCCTTGTACGTTTCTTTGGAGCGCCTCTCTATCTGCCAGACCAGATGGTGCTTGATTCATGAATCACTGAATCTAAGCCTACTAGCTCAGTACGTTGTGGAAAATTTCGTTCAACGTAGGAAAATCAGTTTTAGGAATGGTCCATGGCCAGGCTGTTGAGAACTTTTGGTTTTGGATCTAGAGTGAAGGGGAGAACTTAGGAATGGAGCCAGACTCAATTCTACATTGTCAGAATGGAAGGTGCTTGAATTCAAAAAACAAGAGCCCCAGATAGCAAGCAGAAGGAAAAACTAGAGAAAAGAAGAGCCTCAAGCTACAGATGGGCTTTGATTTCTGGAAGATACTGGTTTGAATCTCATCTCTACCAGTAATTATACTCTGAGTTGATTTACTTGGTTTTGGTGTTCTCACTCCTAAAATTAGGATATTAAAATATATTTCGTAAGGTTATTTTAAGAGATAAACTACAAAGCATGTAAAATACCCTAATAGTGTCATTGTAGAGAAGCACTCAATACATACTTGATGAAGTGCCTAACATTTTGAGTGAATGGCTTAAAGTAAATTGAGTATTATAGCCTGCTCTAAATTCATTAGTAGTACCTATTCCAGTAATGAATTTCATTCGGTAATCACAATGTATAACTTTTTATACCTTTTATTTTGAATGGAGAAGGCAAAAATATGATCTAAATATCAACAGATTAAATTTTTGAAATGTTAAGTTGAGGGGTTTTATTTATTGTAGTCGAGTTTAGTAAAGAAATGTTGATGTTTTTCGAGTCCAAATGTGTATAGTATGATAGAAAATAATAATTAATATCTGGAACTCATAATTTTACACAGATAGTCCCATTGAATTTACATCATGGCTTTTTTGATAGGCATTGGGTGTTATGTTCCCCCTTTTTATTCATAAAGAAACAGAAGCTTAAAGTGATTGTCAAAGATTACAATCAGTTACTGGCAGAGCAAGAATTCAAATGCAAAACTTCTGCCTGTCTAAAGAATAAGGGCACACTATCTGCTTTACAAGGCTATTGTTAGCATTAAAATAGAGAATAAACCTACAGAATGAGGAAGCACCAAGCATAATGATTCCTTCAATTTAAATAGTGAAATGAACCATTCCTTCCACCTGCCTTTAGCCCCCACATATCATGTGCTTTCTAATTCCAGCACCTTAGAGTTCAGAATCTGCATTATAGAATGAGTTAGCAAAAAATTTGAATTAAATCTGCTTAAACAAAAGAGACTATAGGTTTCAGTTATCAAATAACCCACTGAATGTAACAAGATCAACCTAGACATTGCATGATAGATTCTCTACCCCAGTTCTTCTAAGAGATTTTCATTATTGACCTGGACAGGGTATGCTCATTAAATTTGTGGCTGATAAATATTAAAAGCAGAGGTTAAAAGGAAAATGATGTGTAAAAGAGAGAGTTGAACTTCAAAGTGACACAAATAATTTGGAGAAGAAATCAGGGCAAAGTGAATTGTTTGATCAAATATCCATGTAACAGATATTTGAGTGTTTACTACGTGCACTGGGGATTCAGCAGTGAAAAAGCAAAACAAAACACAAATGTCTCTCCTTGGGGAGCTTACATTCTAGTGCTAAGAGAAAGATCATCAATAAATATATATATGATGTATCATAAATAAAAGAGTAAGGGAGGTAGGGAGAACTGGGGATTTATTTTATATAGGATGGTCAGGAAAGGTCTCATGGTCAAGTAATGCTACTCATTTATTCAATGTGTTCATTGATTTGATAATATTTATTTGGAGTGTTGCCTCTAATAGGCACTGGACAGTCTCATGATCTAGTAAGTAATGATGGTCATGTTTGTGGAGATAATTCAGTTTCATGATTATTAAGATTTGTGGCAATAAATTTGCCTTTGAAAATATTTTGAATTTTGAGTATTCTTTCAAGAAAATGCCTACATGTACAAATAGAAAATATTGTCCATTTTAGAGATTCCCTGAAACTAAAATTCAAGGTTAATAAGCCCTTACTTGGGGCTGAAATTACAATCTGGCTAAAAGCCAGCAGCACAGAGCTATTTCTTAATTTCAAGTGAAAAGTAAGTCTTGTATTTCAAGTGGGCAAAATTACTGTATGTAATTATAATATTCTAAACTTAGAGAAGAAAAGAATCATGAAGACAGGTAAATGTGTGGGAGCAGAAAGCATCTGGATGGACTCCTTATACTGGGAGAAAGGAGGTTCCAAAAAACACTATTCTTGAAATGAACAAATGATTATTTTGTAATAGCTTTACTTCCTATGCAATGTATCATAATTTTTATGTAGTTATAGTATGAAATGATAAGTGCAGATATTAAGAAAACTATTTATAAAGGCATCTTTGTTTTTTACTTTTCTCTCCTCCACCCCACCCCCGCCCCATTTTGTTTCAGTCCTCCGTGTATGTTCACTTCATTGGCTTCAAGGCATTAGCAAACCGACTCTGATCGTGACATTCCGTGTGTTATTGTCCTCGTAGAAGCACAGCCCTTCAAATCTAGATGTGACATCACATCACTTTGTTTAATTCATGTTATAGTTGAAGTTGAGACAGACTGCCTTGGCTCAGTTCACACATTTAGTTATATTATAAAATAATGACTAGTATTTAATGAAAAGATAATATGAACCAGGCACTGAAAAAGCTAGGCAGTAATGCAATGTCCACTTTAAAATGTGGAAACTGAGCCAGAGAGAGGATACATTAGTAGCCCAGGATCACAATATTAGTAAGTAGCTGAGTTGGAATTGAAGGCCAGCTTCCTGCTTCATAGCTTCCCCCCTACGGTTGCATGCCACTCAAGTCTTCAGGCTCTAAATTCTCTGCAATTTACACCGCCCTTCACTGCCTCCATCCCAAACTCACCAACCTCCTATTCTTTTATAGCTCCAACCCTTGGTTCCCTAAATTGTGCGGTCAGAGACAGGTGGAAGATTGCTGTGAAAAGCACAGGCAGAAGCACTCCTGTTTAGCCTCTTTATGTATCTATTTTTCCTACAGATTGGGGTATTTTCACAATTATGCATACTTATTCATTCTGCCAAAAAATTCTTTTAACGCTGTTAAAGCTGTAGTCAATTTTCTCAGTTTGATGTTCCAAAGGAGCCTGCTGTGTCTTTTTCATTCTGTGCAAAAATAAGCATGACAAGATCCACCAGCTGCTAAAGTCATTGCGCTGCTTAAAAACTTGCTGTTTGTTTTCTCCATTGTTATATTTTTATGGTTTCAGAATTTGAGCAGCATTTAATTTCTCTCTGCTTTATATTTTCCTTTAGAGGAAGAATGCGCTGGTATTTGTATGTGTTGTAGGAATACCCTCAAAGAGAGACATTAGTCCTCAAATATCCATGACCACTGAATACTAAATAATACTGCAACCTACTTACAAACAAAACCAAACCCAAAAATGAACCAAACAACAAAAAAATCCTGCAAACCAGAAAGTATGGAAAGCCTCAGAAGAATATGGCAGTTGTACTCTTTTCCTGAAATATAAAGATGTTTTTATTGTATCTTCTCTGGAGAGAATTCTGACAGTATTTACCAACAACCTTGAATTTATTCACATCATTTGATCCAGTGATTACACACCTTGAAATGCATACAAAAATGTGTAATGTCGCTTCTTTTGTAAAAGGAAAGCAGTCAGAAGCTAAGTGTTCAGCAATAGGGCATTCATTGAATGAATTGATACAATCACACAATAAATTATTTATAGAGCCATTATAATGATGTTATTTGTATGTATTTAATAATATGGGAGGTCATTCATGATTTTTGATTAAGCCATAAAGCAAAACAAATTTTATGGCATAGTATGAACCATCCCGTATTTTCATAAGGTTATGACTGGAAAAAAATTACCTCCAGATAATTCATTTTACACAAATATCTGATTGCTAATCTTGCCACTTTTTATATCTTCGAGCCTAACCTACTGACTTCTTGCCCACTATATGTTCTATGTGCTGGGGGAGTAAAAAGGGAATTAGAAAAAATAAGATCTGTCCCTGTTTTCAAGATGCTTACCAGTTATAATGATGAAGGTATTAAACAAACCAAAAAAGTTCTAATGAGGACCACTAGGAGGGCGAAAGACAGGATCTTACAAAGGGCTGCAAAGGAGAAGATGTTTGCCTACTAGGAATGAAAAGAATATAGGATTGTCTAGTTTTGTAACCTTGAATTTATTTATTTACTGATTAGGTTCCTATGGATTCTTGAAAGTTAAGCCTAACATGTTT
This sequence comes from Camelus dromedarius, assembly GCF_036321535.1. NCBI lineage: Eukaryota > Metazoa > Chordata > Mammalia > Artiodactyla > Camelidae > Camelus > Camelus dromedarius. The sequence continues at coordinate 90,745,903 of NC_087436.1, read as the reverse complement.
TTACTCTTCCAAAGCTTGGAGTGATTTTCTCCTTTTGACCTCCTCTAGCACTGTTTGTCAGCTAACTCATTTGGAACCTAGCAAATACCCAATTTTTATGTCCGTCTCAACTTTAATTCTCAACGTGGTGGGAAATTCCTTCAAAGCGAAGATAGCCATTTCTCCTGACTCCACACAGAATTTATTACGGAATTCAATTTATTTAAATAGCTGTTGGACAGAAAGTCACCATTCAAGGCTGGTTACAAGTGATGTATGTTCTATATGAAGACAAGGTAGGTATACACTATCTCTTTAGGAAAACATACATAATCTCCCACTCCTTTAGTTCCAGGCTAAAAGACTTCTCTATTAAGATAATTTCTACCCCCATACTATTAAACACCTCTAAAAGGATAGAACTCAACCTTCAGGAAACATGCTAGAGAGGATAGAATATAATCTCTGGAATCAGACACATCTACATTTGAATTCTAGCTCCTAAATTTCTAGCTGTGTGACCTTCAGCATGAATTACAGTCGACAACAGGGAAACAGTAGTAGATCTAAAACGTTAGGGGGATTTCAGGAGATAATCTTGGTGAGCACCTTAATTTCTTTTTTTTTTTTTTTTTTTTTCATTTGCTGTGTAATTTTTTTAAATTGAGAAGTAGATGATTTACAATATTAGTTTCTGGTGTACAAAAGGGTTATTCAAAATTTCTATAGATTATACTTCATTACTAGTCATTGTAAAATACTAGCTATATTCCTTATGCTGTCCAATATGTACTTGTAAGTTAGCATAGTAGCTTGTATCTCTTAATCGCCTCCCCCTATCTTTTCCCTCCTACCTTTCCTCTCTCCCCTATTTAGCACTAGTTTGTTCTCTATCTAAGAGTCCATTTCTTTTTTGTTACATTCAGTAATTTGTTTTATTTTTCAGATTCCCTTATATAAGTGATAACATATAATATTTTTCTTTCTCTGTCTGACTTCTTTCACTAAGCATAATACCCACAGTGTTGCAAATGGTAAAATGTCATTTATGTGCACACAGACTCCCTTGTGGCCTGCAGAGGTTCTGCTGAAAAGAGAGCTTTTAGCTTGCGGGAGTTCCTGTCTATGGAACTTGGTGTTTTCCCCTTGCTGCTTTTAAATTCTCTATTTATCTTTAGTTTTAGCATTTTAACTACAGTGTGGTCCTCTTTGGGTTGATCCCCTTTGGGACTCTCTGTGCTTCATGGATTTGGTATCTGTTTCTTTTCCCAGGTTAGGGATGTCTTCAGCTATTACGTCTTCAAATATTTTCTCTGTCCCTTTCTTCTCCTCTGTGAGCCCTATAATGTGAGTATTAGTGCACTGAGTATTGTCCTGAAGGTCTCTAACTGTCCTCATTTCTTCCTTTCCTTTTCTTTCTTTCATTTTTCTATTCAGTTTCAGTGATTTCCACTGTCTGTCTTCCAGCTCACTGATTTGCTCCTTTGTATCATTTTTTCTCCTATTTTTCCTTTCTAGTGTGTTTTTCATTTCAGTTATTGATCTCTGTTTCGTTCTTTATATTTTCCAGAGTTTTGTTAAAAAATTCTAACTTCTCTCTCTGTTCATGACTTCTTCTGAGTTCTCTGATCGTCCTTGTAGTCATCACCTTGAACTCTTTCTTAGGTAGATTGCCTGTCTCTGCTTCACTTTGTTCTTCTTCTGGGGTTTTTATCTTGTTTCTTTCTTTGGAACATGTTCCTCTGTTGCCTTATTTTACCTAACTTTCTGTTTTTATATCTATGCATCTGGTATGTTGGTTACACTTCCCGACCTTGGAAAAGTGGACTTTTGTAGGAGACGTCCTATGTGCCCCTGCAGGGCATGCCCCTCGGGTCACGAGAGCCATATACTCTAGAGCACCCGCTATGTGAGCAGTGTGGGTTCTTCTGTTGTGGGGAGCTGACTGCTGTGGGTGGTTGGTGGATGTGGCTTGTCCCAAGGCTAGAGCAGGCTCACTGGTGGGTGAGGCTGGAGTTAGGAGATTCTGGGGGCTGGTACTTGCCAATTAGTGGGTGGAACTGGCTCCAGGGCCCAGGGTGGACTGGGTCTAGTGCCTGTGCGCTTGTGTGGGGCCTGCACTAGGCCCTCTGGTGGGCAGGGCAAGGTCCAGAGGTGGCTGTGGATTCCAGGAGTCTTCAGGGTGGCCTGTCTACTGGTGGGTGGGGCTGGGTCCTTGCCCAGTTAGTTGCTTGGCCTGAGTCATCCCCATACTGGCTGGTAGCCAAGGGCAGGCTGGGTCCTGAGGCTGATAAACTAGCAGGAGGATTCCAAAATGGTGCTTCCCAGCACCCGTGTCCATGTGGTAGAAGGGGCTCCCCAAAATGGCTGTCCCCAGTGTCTGTGTCCTGAGAGTGAGCTCCAGTTGCCTCCTGGCTCTCTGGGAGACTCTCCAAGATCAGAAGTTAGGTCTGACCCAGGCTGCTTTGAGACTACTGCGTCTGCCCTGAGTCCTGGGGCATGTGAGATTTTCTGTGTGACCTCTTAAGAGTGGAGTCTCTATTTCCCACAGCCCTCTGGATCTCTTAAAAGTAAGTCCCACTGGCCTTCAAAACCATTCTGGGGGCTTGTCTTCCCAGGGAAGGACCCTTGGGCTGGGGAGACTGAAGTGAGGCTTAGCCCCCTTGCTCCTTGGGGAGAATCTCTGCAGTTGTAATTATTTTCCCATTTGTGGGTTGCCCACCTTGGTTCATGACTCTTGACTATTCCATGACTCTCCTCCTCCTACTCATCTCATTGTGGTTTCTTCTTTATATATTTGGTTGTAGAAGGTTTTATTTTTTCTTGTGGTTTCCAGTCTTTTTCATCAATAGTTGTTCTGGAAATAGTTGTAATTTTTGTGTGCCCATGAGAGAAGGTGAGCTAAGGGTCTTTCTACTTTGCCATCTTGGGAACTCCATTCTTAATTCCTTTCTTTATGTAACTTATATAATGATAGATTCTCTTGACCTCTGCTGTAGTCTAAGTAGCACCATTTTTCCTCTAGTTAATGCAATAACCTTCTGAATGATCTCTCTTATTTACATCCTTGCCTTTCATTCCTGTTATGGCTGAATTGTGTTGTCCAAACTTTCATATATTGAAGTCTTAACCTCCAGTACCTCAGAATGTGACTGCATTTAAAGATAGGCTCTTTAAAGTGTTAATTATGTTAAGATGAGGTACTTAGGTGGGCTCTAATCCAACCTGATCCTCATAAGAAGAGGATATTTGGACAGGGCAAGTATAGAGATAAGACAGTGTGAAGACACAAAGAGAAAATGGCCATTGCAAGAGAAGGAGAGAGCCCTCAGAAGAAACCAACCCTTCATGCACCTTCATCTTGGATTTCTAGCCTCCAGACTGTGAAAAGATAAATTTCTATGTTTTAGGCTACCTGCTCTCTGGTGTCCTGTTTTGGCAGCCCTAGCAGACTAATACAGTTCTCTCCTGAAATAACAGGGAGACCCTTTAAAACTTTAAAATGTCTAAATCATATCACAGTACACCTGTCCCTACTCCCAGTCCCCCAAGACAATTACCTCCAAGTCTTCTAATGGATTCCCATCATTAAAGTAAAATCCTAAGACCCACGTAGCACAAGCGAGTGCTCCGTGAGAAACTGGGTGGTTTCTCTTACCTCATTTTCTATCTTTCTTCCAGTCCTTCAGTGTGGTCTTGCTTTATTGACCTTCTTTCTGTTCCTCAAACACATCACATTAATTCCTATCTTAAAAATCATTTTATTTGCTGTTACTTCAGCCTGAAAGATCTTCTTCCAAAAATGTACATGTTCAATCTGATGGTGTTCTGGTTTCTTCAAATGTCATCACCTCAGTCCTCCACTAATCACCCTATCTAAAATGGGCAACCTCCTACCACTCTGTCTTTTTACTTGGCTTTCTTTCTTTTATTAGTACTTATTGCTGACAGATGTATTACACAAATACTCTCTTAAATTATTTCTGTGTTTGTACATAACCTCCTTCCACTATAAGATAAAACCCTTGAGAATAGGGACTCTGTTTTGCTCTGTTTTACTCACTCTTGTAATCTCAGTGCCTAGAAATCACTTTTCAAAAAGTGAGTACTCAAAAGATGTTTTTGTAGTAACACATATAGCTATTAAATGATGTTTCTTAGGGTCAGGGTATAGCTCAGTGTTAGAGTGCAAAAGCACGAGGTCCTGGGTTCAATCCCCACAGTACCTCCATTAAAATAAATAAATAAACAAACAAACCTAATAACCCCCCCCAAAAAGCCAACCAACCAAATAAAAAAAAATGGTGTTTCTTTAGTTAATACCATGGGAGAAGTTGCTGTATTTCATTTAATGAGCATATAAAGGAAAAAAAATACATGAATCAACTTACCATATGATTCAGCAATCCCACTCCTGGGCATACATCTGGAGGGAACTCTAATTTGAAAAGATACATGCACCCCAATGTTCATAGCAGCACTACTTACAGTAGCCAAGACATTTAGAAAACAACCTAAATGTCCATTGACAGATGATTGGATAAAGAGGTTGTGGTATATTTAAACAATGGAATACTACTTAGCCATAAAAATCAATAAAATAATGCCATTTGCAGCAACATGGATGGACCTGTAGATCATTATTCTAAGTGAAGTAAGTCAGACAAAGAAAAATATCATATGTTATCACTCATATGTAAAATCTTAAAAAAAAAAGATGCAAACTTATTTACAAAATGGAAGTAGACTCAAAGATATAGAAAACAAACTTATGGTTACCAGTGGGGGAAAAGGAGTGGGAAGGGATAAATTGGGAGTTCAAAATTAGCATATACTAACTACTGCATATAAAATAGATAAACAACAAATTTCTTCTGTATAGCACAGGAAACTGTATTCAATATCTTACAGTAACCTATAATGAAAAAGAAAAAAAAATGTATATATATATATGTATATATATTATCACTGTGCTGTACACCAGAAATTGACACAACATTGTAAAATGACTATACTCCAATAAAAAAAGAAAAGAAAGAAAATCACACACACAAAAAATACAGGAATCAATGTGTCTTCTTTTAGGATGAAACACAACTTAAAATAGCAAAGCAGTAAAAGAGCCAAAAAAAAACTTCAAGTATTAGCCAAATCTAATCCATAGACTGTTGGTTTTGTCACGACCACCTTGTCTTATCAGATTGTTATTATAGAAATCATTGGATGGTCAATTGCGGTTACTGGGGCTGTAAGAAAATTTTATAATTTATTTGGTTCAGCCCTTTTTAGTCCTAGATGAGTATAAAACTTGGTTCTGATCTTAGTCTGCCATTTAGTAAATCAGTGACCTGAGACAAATCTTTTAATACTACTGAACCTAACTGCTTCATCTGTAAACTATGAATAATAATATCAGCCCTGCCTGTCACATGGGGTTATAGCAAGTTTCCGTTTTAATAATGCATTTATTTTGTTATCTGAAAAACACTCTGCAATGATGAGTGGCAGTGTGGTCTTAGTGACAGTCCAATCAAAATTGTGAACAAATACCATTTTCTGTCCCTAGGATTTTCATTGCTGTGACACAGTCCTCAAGCTAGCCCCAGAATTTAAAGAAGCAACATAATTGGAAATCCTTGTACTATTAGATCTAAGGATATTTTATCTGATATGATAAAATATTAATTTAGTGACCACATCAGATAATTAACAGGAAATATATTATGCATTGCCCTTCAAGGACCTATGAGAATAGTCCATAGGACTTGCAAATTTCACAGGAAGGCAGGCCCTGAGAAAGTCCAGCTAAGGCAAAGTCTATTGACATCTCGAGGAATGGGCTGGTAGAGGATACCCTGACTCTGTGGACAGCTGGGATGTTGTGTTACAGAGAAGTAGATCACAGAGTGGGAGTGGTAAGGAGTACCTGGAGTTGGACAAGAAAAGAGGATGAGAAAATCACTTTGAATCATTAAAAATTTTCTTAGACCTGTTCTCTACTGTTTATTGCCTCTTGAGAAATCATGCTATTAACATGGAATTTACATAATTATTAAAAACTAATGGTGGTACTATTCAAATGGAAAAATAGAAGTCTCCAAGATTATATTTCATTTATGAGATCACTTTTTTTATAGCTTTTCCTTCAGTTAGATGTGTTTAAATGTAAAAATACCTTTTTTAACACCATTTAAATTTATGAAGCAAAATGTAAAATTCAGGCATATGTATAAAGTTTTAAACATAGTCTTATTTAGTAATGATTATAATTCAAATAGATATAAATAAAAGAAAAAGCCATAACTAGTTTTTGGAACAGAACTATAAGTATGGATGTAGTGATGAAAGTGTATAATATTTTTCTTTTTTGTGAATATAAATCCCTGTTCAATCTTTAGTTCACTTCTGCATGTATTTGAATATGTGCTGTGGTATATACCATTTATGAAAAATGCAAATAATACTTAAAAGAAATTACCATTCATTTAACAATCTGACAGGCTTTGGTTTCAAAAAGGCTTGAATTATATAACAGAATTTGAGTGATGGAGAACAGATCAGTGGTTGCCAAAGATTAGGGTTGATTATTTAAGGCATTAGTATGAGAAAAATGTGGTATCGACTTTGCAGTAATAGAGCAGTTCTGTATCCTGATTGTGATGATGGTTACAGAAATTTTCCCCTCATATAAATATATGCATAATACATACACACACAAGACTGAGTGTAGAAACCTTTGACATCTGTATAGAATCTGAACCTGAGTTAATGGTATTACACCAGTGTCAACTTCCTGGTTTTGACAGTGCACTGTGGTTATGTAGGTAAGATATAATCATTGAGGGACGTTGGGTGAGGATAAAATCATAATTCTCTTTACTATTTTTGTAACTTCTAGTGAGAAATTATTTTAAAATAAAAAGTATTAAAAGAAGAATAAATAAAAAGATTCAAAAAGAACTGCTGCTTTCCCCATTGTTGTACAAATTTCAGCATATTATCATTCAACTTGTCTAGGCTTTGGTTTCCTCATCTGTAACATTGGGATAATATTATAATTCCTATAGGATAGTATGGTTACCATGCTTAAACTGTATAATATATATAAGTGCTATATACAGACCAATACTTTGTACAGCATAAAGTTGATGCTTAAACATTGAGTTTCCTACTTCTTTCTGTGTCATTGGTTTTTAAGGTCTCAGGTGGAAGCTTGTTCAAAAACAGGGAGCCAAAGTGGGTGGCTGTATCTCATCATCTGAATAGGAGGATGTTCTCTATCCTTTGAAAAGGTCTCAGTGCTCTTAAATAGTTTAGCTCCTACTTTGGGTCCTTTCAAACCAATAACCTCACAAGTTGCTACATCACCAAAAGAGAATTCATTCTCATTGAGTTTTTTCCTTGTATCTAATCAGTAGTTGCTGGGGCCTAAAGTTTATAGCCTCAGTTGCTTTTTCTTAATTATATATTGAATAATACTTGATTTAAATATTTCTTCAGTAAGCAATTGTTAACTAATGTACATCTATTATTTTTTTTCCAATTATACTGCTTGCAGTCCAAACATTCAGCATTTGGGCCTTTCCAAATAGTCTGAGGGTAAAATAGTCAAAATTAAAACTAAGATATTCTCTTCCCTGAAGTCATACCTGGTTGTACATTTCCTGAAGGTGGACACTGCATTTTCTTTCCCAGATGAAAAAGCAAAAATGACAAAAGCCTGACACAGGCTGAGCCTATTTCAAGTAAGTGGAGAGTGGAGGGGGAAGGTGTCAGCATTCTTCCCTCTTTGCTGTGCTTTGATCACTTTATATGTGAGATTCTAGTTAAAAGAACATGATTGTAGAAAGAAGCAAGTTTCCTGAAGGCCTGTTATATTAGGACCAACTGAGGAAGTTGGGGATCTTCCTTTTGAAAAGAAGAAAATGGAAAGAAAATACAATGAAAAAGGACAAAATGCAAGAAAGTATAATATGGTGTGCATGTACTTGGTGACCATGTCTCTGTGTCATAGAACAAGGGAACATGCTGAAAAGCTCAAAAAGCATAAATTAAGGGTGCATGAAAGCTTCATCTATCCTCACAGTATATACTAGGGCTAAGGTGTGGTTTACTGTGAAAGGTAGTGATACAAGAACAAATTGGTTCACAAATGTTTGGGTAAGTTATAATTTTTTCCTCCTAAATCATAGACCTATATGGGTCTTATATATCTTGTTAAAAAAGCATTACATGAACCATATAATACAGTAGATTTCAAATAACAAGAGTTACATAATATATGTGGGCAAATAAATGAATGAACCTATAGACTGACTTGACACGTGTTTATTGTGTGGCCTCTATTGAATGTCCCGTATCATTCCAGGAGCCCAAAATTCAGACTCGAAGCGTTGTGCTTGAGGAGCTTATAGTCCAGTTGATCGAGAAAACAATAAGCAAAGTTAATAAGTAAAATACTTATCAGCTTAGATGATGGGAAGCTCTGTGGTAAAAAATAATGCAAGGAAGTTGGATGGAGTTGATAGGGACTTTTCACTTAAAATTAAAAGATCTAGGAAAAATTGCCTTGAGGTGATATTTGCATGAAGATCCAAAGCAGGTAAAGGAATCATCTATGCAAACATCTGGGGGAGGGGTTTTCCAGATGTTTCAGGATCTATGTAAAGGTCAGTATGACTGAAACAGGGTTATGGACAGATGTGGGGGTTAGTAGTTTTTAAAGAGAGCAGAAAAGTAGGTGGATCATTTTCAGGGGCAGTGCTTCTCAAATGTTAATTTGCATGTGAGCCACCTGTGTGTCACAATAAACGAAGACTCTGACTTAGGAAGTCCAGAGACCTTCCATTTTGTGCAGGCTCCCTCGGGATGCTGTTGCTTCTGGTCCGTAGATCACACTTTGAACAGCAAAAAACAAAACAACAACAACAAAAAAAAACAACCGGGACACGTGTAGCATTGTGAAGATTTGGATTTACTTTGAATGTTGTGGATTGAACTGTGACCTTCTACAAAAAAAAAAAGATATGCTCAAATGCTACCTCCCAGGGTATATGACCTTATTTGAAAATAGGATCTTTGCAGATATCATCAGTTTAAGCTAAGGTCATCACACATTGTGGCAGGGAAGGGGGCATTACTACAATAACTAATGTCCTTATAAGAAGAGGAAATTTGGACAGAGACACACAGTAGAGAAGGCCATGAGAGGATGGAGGCAGAGATAGCAGTGATGCAGCTACAAGTCAAGGAACACTAATGATTGCTGCCAACCACTAGGAAGAAACTAGGAAGAAACAAGGAATAATTCTCCCTTGAGCCTTCAGAGAGGATGGCTCTGCTGATTCCTTAATTTCAGACGTCTAGCCTCTAAAACTGTGACAGAGAAATTTCCCATTGTATTAAGCCACCCAGGATGTGGTAATTTGTTACAGAAGCCCAAGGAAACTAATACACTGAGTGAGGTGGAGACTTAAACCATCAGATGGTTTGAGGGAGAAGAATGGTTCAATCTGGCTGCAGAGATGAGGCTGGAAGCAGGTGGGGCAGCCCAGAAGCAGGGAGATCAGTTTGGAGGCTCCAGCAGTAAACTGAACGGGCTAGTGAAGAGATGAAGGTGGTTTGAATCAGGGTGGCAGTGATGGTGGAGAGACAGGGACATCCTCCAAGTTGATTCTGAGGCTTGTGTCAACAAGGTTTGTTCATACAGTGTGCATTATGAAAGAATCAGGGGAGTTAAAGATGAAAACAAGGTATGGGGGCTTAAAGAGAAGGATGGAGTACGCTAAATGAGATGGGGAAGATGGTGGGAGGAGAAGTGGGGAGAATAATGGAGGTTAAGAGCTCTGTTTTGGGTCTGTGAAGTGTGAGATGTCTACTGTGCCTCAACTAGAGATGGCAGGTAGGCAACTTGGTGTGTGTCTGGAACCCAGGAGTTTCAGTTGGAAATAGAACTGTTATGAGTTCTTAAGAGAAATCACTGTATTTGGGAAAGATGCACTAACATTTTAAGATCGATGTCAGGAAGGAGGGTTATGTACTTCTAAACCATGATCTTTAGTGTCACTCCTCATAAATTATACTGGGCCATGGGTCCGCCCTTGACATTTCTGACATTTGTTGTAAAAAGTACCAAGAAGTAATAGTTAGGAGATGGATTTTTTTTTTTTCCTACTTAGGGCTTGCCGTAGCCCAAATTGTGTCAACTCCAGAATCTGTGTATTTAAGCCCTAACCCCTAATGTGATGATTTGTATGGTGGCATTTGGAGATGGGGCCTTTGGAAATAAATTAGGTTTAGATGAGGTCATGAGGGTCAGGCTCTCATAATGAGATTAGTGCCTTTATAGAAACAGCACCTGTCTGTCTGCTCTCTTCCCCTCTTTCTCTCTCTCCACCTACCCCTGCTCCTTTCATCAGCCCTCCTGCCTGCCATGAGGACAGAGGGAGAAGGTGGCCATCTGCAAGCCAGCAAGAGAGCTCTCACCACAACCCAACCATGCTGTCACCCTGATGTTGGGCTTCCAGCCTCCAGATACATGAGAATACTTTTCTGTTGTTTAAGCCACCTCGTCTGGAATTTTGTCACTGCAGCCCAAGCCGGCTAAGACAGGGCTGTTTTTATAAATTCTGACTCTCTGTAACTTTAAAGCTTCTGAGATAAACAGTTGGTCTGACAGGCATATTCATTATTGTCTGCTAACTTTAAATTTGATGCCTCAGTGTGAAAAGCCTGACCTCACTTGGATTTGTGTGATACTTTGAAACCTCATACCAGATCAAGAATGGGGAACTTTCACTGTTTAGTGCTTGCAATAAAAATCAGCCACTCGGAGGTGGGCCTGTGTTCACCAGGCTTGCTGAAGAAGCAGGAGTCATGTTGCACGTATGAAATATCACCTAATATTTACTTGGATCACATATATTTTCTGTTTTTATCTTAGATACTTTCACCTCAGAAAGTGTGTTACTATCAGGAATTACTTATAGATGTAGTAATACAGTGATTCCTTTCATCACCATTTTAAGAAAAGTCTTGTCCATTTATGGGGACTGGAGGTGGGGTCGGGGAGACACGCGAATGTCTGCTTGTGACGTGGAAGGTATGTTTGTCTCAGTAATAGAAAAGCTGTTGTTACTGCAAAAAGACCCTGTAGTTCTTTAAAAAAAAAAAAAAATGGAGCTGTCATTTTGACCTCCATCTGCCTGAATATTTGTCTCTCACTTGGTTTAAAACTCTGACAGGGGAAAGACTGTTTATCAAGCCCTCCAGGCCCAATATGGGCCCAGGAGGGAGAAAAACCCACCTATATTGAAATGGCTGATCAATCTAAGTGAGAAAACGATAGCTACCGTCCTGGTTTTCTTGTCCATTGCCAAAAAAGTGACCTAGTCTGACCTCCTCTAATTAGGCCATGTTGAGCAACAGAAATCCTACTTGTGCATTTTTCTAGGCACAGGGAATGGCTGTTCCAGATAGTGGGTTTCTAATTTGCCCTTCTGAGGAATGAACTTTGCATGGAAGATGATTAGGTATTTGTAATCTTTAGATTTTTTTTTTAATTGATTTAAAGTCATGCTATTTCTAAGTGTTCCTGTTTGTACTTTGAGGTATTGTTGTGGCTGACAAAATGGTGTTATCACCACTGGATCTACGTGTGATCATCAAGGTAACAGCATTCATGAATTTTAAAATACACGCTTAATAAATTGGCTAGTATAGATAGCTTTTGTGTCACAAAACTGATATGAAAACTAGGATATGCATTTAAATTCAACACTGGCAGAGTATGGTCTGTGGTGTGTGCTGAGTCAGGCGTAGTAGTGAGATTGACTCATTACACATCAGCAAGTTGTATGTCGTAAACCTCCGACTGTGACTGCGACAGACACAGTGCATTCCTGCTGTTCCTATTTTATTTGACTCACTGTCATACACAGCTGATACCATGTTAACTTCTTGATCACACATCAGTTCTATTTCCTAAACCTCCTACAATAAGTTTGACCATAAGATCTATTTATTCATTTTAAAACTTTTTGCTAACATTAGCTCCCTCTGAAGCTACACTTTGCTCAAATAAGAGTCTGTGTCTCACCCTATACCAATTACCAAGATTCTCTACATTGAATTATTTCTGTATAGCTGTGTAAATCAACACAGTTCCTATCTTCTAATTCAGTGCATCTCAAAACTGCAGCCTACTTACTGACCAATGGCATCAGCGTCACCTGGACTTCGTTAGAAATGAAAATTATCAGGTCTTATTGTACACCTGCTTTATCTGAGCTGAGGCTCAGGGATCTGTGTTTTCACAAGCCCTCCGTATGATGCTGATGCCTGATACAGTTTAAGATCCACTGTTGTGTTTGGTTAAGTAATCAAAGAAATAGCACTGGCATGGATTACACAGCCTATGAAACATATTTCCTGGTTTTCTAAAGACAGGGCATTAAGAAGCAGGTCTATTTTGGGTCCCATTAGATAGATTCTGTTACTGAAGATTAAAAAAATTTTCTTGTATGAAGTTCTTATTGAAGTTATTATCAGTCTATTCCAAGAGTTATATGTCCTGAGGGTAAACCTGAACAAATCTCAAACATACTAAGAAATGATCTAACACATAAGGAACTAAATATTACAATAATTAGGAAACTTTTCTTTTACTTAAAATACATATATTTAAAAACATATACGGTTTAAACATTCAATTTATTTTGATACTAAATAAGAGCATATGGCCCAAATATTAAAAATGATGAACTAAATTCTAAGCCTAATGGGACTTCTTTCCTTTTCTCTTCTGCACCTGCATAAAGACCTGACCCTGAGTGGCTCTGTCGGCAATGGAAATAATGAGCCCTTCCACTGCATTTCACCTTTCAGTCATGTAATCTGATCACCAACTCTCTCATAAAGGCTCTAAAACTCGTAGGTACTGCTGACTTTGATTCTTCCTCGTGTTTGTTGCTCTCTGATGGCACATGTGATACTTAAAGAGTTACAGTCACTCCTTCAGGGGGCAGTTAGTATTTTGAAGCCCATAGTTTAGAAAATATTTTTCCACTACAGAAAGACTGAGGCTGGAGAAGAATCGAAAGTAAACTGTCAATCTTAAAGACACTGAAGAACCTTACAGCAGAGGAAGAGCAGGGTCACCCCTCCAGTGAGCTGCAAAGCTGGGACTGGTGGCTGGTACCATCTGCCCCTCTTCTGTGCTTCCAGCTTGCAGTCATGCTTGCACTGAATGGGAAAAATCTCCTTGGGGTGGGCGTGGGTCTGGCCTCAAGTGCTCCTGCTCAGTTATGGCTTCCTTTGCCATATGATCTCTCCACGGCCCCCTGGAATAATCAAAACCTTTTAATCTTACCTCACACTGTGAATAGCTGAGTGTCATACGGTGGTAGTAATTGGGAAAAAATGACTCAAACGTTTCCAAAATTTGTAAAGTTTTCATTGTCACTTAAGGGACCTCTGGTCTTTAAGTGTTTTGAAATACTTTTCAAAGCAACTATTCTCTCTGGCCAATGAGTTGTGACAAGTTTTCTATTTTTAACCTTTTTCCTTTGTAAGACAATGTTGGAAGAAAGAGTGGAGAAAAGATCAAATTGACTGAGAAAACCCTATACTGAATATGATTAAGTTTTTATTAGTTAAAAAAATTCAGTGTTTTCTAACTATAGAAGTGGCAATTTCAGGTTCTAATATATCCAAAGAATAGGAGTTCAAGTTAGATATTAAGATATCTTATAGGAAAAATGAATTTGATATATTTCTGGCATTCTTTAAATTGTGTCTAACATTCATACCCAGTACATTCATTTTTAAATGTATTTTAATTGTATTTACATAAAGGATTATCATCAATAGAGTGGTAGCTTTTTTTCTGTCTCCTTAAAGAGTCAGATGAGAAATGGACTGAATCATTATTTTAAAAAAATTCATTAGGCTATAATTAATAATCAAAATATACTGATTATCAAGATGATTTATTACTTGAACCTGGCTACCAAGGTTATTTTCAACTTGAGTTGAAAACTTTCTTGAAATTTTGAGAAATTTTTTTTCAAATTACAACATTTTTTGAGGGTTCAAGAATTTTTATTTCTAGTCTTTGGACATAGTTCTGTGCGATTATTTGTCTCTTGCAGTTGCTGTTCTATGGTTTAGAATTTCTCCATTCTCAACTGAATGCAAAAACCCTTATAGCTCTCAATAAGTAGCAACACTGGAAAGTAAAAACTAATGAGATATGGTACTCACTCTTAGGGAACCACGAAAGGTATTTGGAGACATACAGGAGACATTCTACCAGGCCATTGGATCTTTAAAGAGTCAGTTCAAGTATCATTATCCATGTGAATATTTTCCTGATTCTGAGAGGATGTTTTGTCTTCACCAGTATGGTAGCAATTACTGCATTGGATTGCCTATGATGCTACAGGTAGCATGTTAAAAGGGTATCAGAACATTCAGAACGCTGAAGAATTGGAAGTATTTTGGAGATGACTTATCTCAATATTCCCGGATTCTCCAGATAAAGATATGAAGACATAGAGAGGTTAAATGACATTCTCTAGGATGCAAAGTTAGTTGGTAGCATGTTTTGTGTCCTTTATGAACTTCTGAATCAATAAAATGTAATTATATCATAAAATGATTAAGTAAATCATTAGGCAGTTAAATAGTATTTGGTAATTAAAACTTTATTAATAAATTATACCTAAAACCAATACATTGTTCCACTTAGCACAATCGTTCCTTCTTAAGTATCCCTCTTTTGTACAAGTAGAATTGTATTTTTGCTTTGGCTTTAAACTCAAAACTGATTTAGATGATGACTTCTTACATCTAAAATGTGAGGGAGGGAGGGAGAATGTGCATGTGACTGTATACTCTGGATAACCTCTTAGAAAATGCCTAAGGCACAGTTTGTAATATCATCACAAAATAACCAATGCTGTAGACTACATACAAAATGGTATTATGTGTATCAGCGTTGTGAGCCCAGGAGGGTGGACAAAGAGGGTTGTCATTGTAAAGCTACTGCCCAGCAGGATGGCTTTTGCAAGGATAGGATGACACAGATTATTTCTTCCCCTGTGAGCAAAGAGCTTGTCACCTCCTCAGCACATCCCTTCTCCCCTGCATGGGGTTGTGTGGCCCATGGTGACTTTCAAATCTTAACCTGCAAAAAAAATCTTTTTAGAAATACCTTCCATTACAATCAGTTTTGAAAGATGCTTGCAGGCTGAATTTAATGGTGAGTCAGTCATTGTAAGAGCTTACTATTTATTCTATAAAAGGGGTATGCTTTGTCTTGGAAAAGCACTATATGCTTAAATCATATTGGCTGTATTTCTCCTCTTAATTATCAAATGTATTCGATGTTCATTTTCTACTAGTATTTTCTACCGAGCATTTTGAGAGTGCATTTCACCAGCTTTCTCAATTCAAAGTAAGTATTTTAAGTACATTTATTCACTTAGTCATTCAGTTTTCTTTGAGGTTCAACAAGGTGCCAGATATTGTCATTTCCCTGATAATGTATGTGAGGCCCTGAAGGTGTTTAATGGATTTTCAGCTACTTTGAATATTGCCGTTAAAAGTTTTCAAATGGTTAAGGTTTTCTTTCCTTCCTTTATTATTTCCTTTTTTTTTTTTTTTTGGTCTGGTAAGGCAGAGATGCATTGTGCACTTCACTGGGGGCACATGTGCCAGACTCTTCTCTTTTAGTGATATTAGCAGCTACAGATGGTCATTGCCTTGACTCAATTCAGTCAAGCACCTTGATTCAGGTGCTACAAAATCAGTATTCTTTTTTTTTTAATCAACCGAAGTCCATAATTTACATTAGGGTTTACTCTTAGTGTACATCCTATGGGTTTTGACAAATGCATAATAATGTAGCCACCACTATAGTATCATACAGAATAATTTCATTGCCCTAAAAATCCCTTGTGCTCCGTCTGTTCATTTCTCCCTCCCTCCCCTCTCCCCAAATCCCTGGAAACCATGATCTTTTTATTGTTTCTGTAGCTGTGCCTTTTCCAGAATTTCACTTGGTTGGAATCATACAGTTTGTAGCCTTTTCAGACTGGCTTCTTTCATTTAGTAATATGTCTTTTAAGTATAAATAATGTTACTGTTAATAGCAGGTGTATGTATCTTTTTGAATTAATTCTTATTTTGTGGTTGGCTTTATTCCTTTGATAACTATGTAAGTTTAAAAAGCTAAAGCTCTAAACATTAATATAAACACTGAATAGTACATATATGTAAATTAAAAAATATATGTGCAGTAAAAAAAATCTATCAAGCCATGAAAAACATGGAAGAAACTTAAGAAACTCAATAATAGTATTCTAATTATGTCATTCCTTCTTCATTTATTAGTTAGATGACTTTTATAAACAAAAACTTGTCCTTATCAAATTTTGATTACCCTTAGGTACACTTTCTAGAGGAAAGACAGTATAAATATTTTGTCTTTTCCCCTTCATTTTCCAGTTTTCATGATGATGACTTGGTTCCTTGACATCTTTTAAATTTGACCACTGAGTTTTGTTTTGTTTTATTTCGTGTTGTTTTAAATATCATCATGAACTGACGGAATTAAATATATTTAATGTGTTGTAATTCATTGCATTTATTATCTTACTGGTACTCAAACGGTTGGTTCTCTCTGGCCCATGGGAGCCTGTTAAATGGATCCTAGTAGTCTTTAACAGCTTCCTTAATTTCTGATATGACAAGATATGCCAGACTAATTTTGTACATATCTTGATCCAAATCAGGAATTTGACATTTCTCCATGGAAATCTGGTTTCTTTTAGTGAGACATTGTACTTAGTGATGAAATTTTGGACACCAGACGTGCTCATTGCTACTGAGTGGTCATTGTTTCCAGGCATTTTCAGTACACACACATGATTTCTGTGTGTGTGTGTGTGTGTATGTATATATCATGAATTTGTAGTCGTATTTCTAATTTAGATTTAGCACAATATGATTTTTTATTTAACTGTACTAATCTTAAAACTATATCTCCTTTCTCCTTAGGAAAAGAAAAAAAAACCCCTGTGTTTTCAATGTCACCAATGTAATTTCTCATTTGCTTTATCCCATCCCACACCAGCAGCAGTGTCAGAGTACAGTACCAGCACTATGCACAGAGTGCTAGAAAAAAAATTCTAGAATAGACTAAGCTCTCACTTAGCATCCAGATTTAACGATAAAATTCCTAGAGAATCATACAAAAGAAAGAGGTGTTAAACAGTATTCAAGAATATAACCAGTAAAATTCACAGTGTAGGAAACCTCATGGGACAAATGACGTGAGTTTTTCAACCACAAAGACAAAAAATGTAAGGAAAAATAAGGTGAAAATATACATTAAAAGAGGATTAAGAGATATTTTAGTAGTTCGTATGGACTTTATTTTGGAATTCAATTAAAACAAATGGTTACAAAAGACAGTTGTGGACTACCTTTCTGATGATACTAAGGGATTATTTTAAATAATTTTAGGTGTAATGAATTTTAATGATTTAATGATTTTAGGTGTGATAATGTTATTGTACTTGTTATACATGTTGAATACTTACCGATGAGATTATATGTCTGAGATTTATTTCAGAATAAATGAAGCAAGATTAGCCCTGAATTGACAAATGCTGTTGATGGTTGTTGGATATATGATGGTTGTTATACACTTTCTCTTATTTTATATTTCTTTGAAATTATCTATATACAATGTTAAAAATTCAAGTAGTTTTTATGAATGGAATTTGCTTTTTAGGACAGAATTGTCTTAGAATATATGTATAGTGTAATTTTCTCTAAAGATTCTGAAAATGTATATTCAACAGAGTTACTGGCTTTTAAAACCTAAGAATTTGGCTTAAAGTATCTTTCACATGCAGGAACTAGTATATTTTAGTTTCTGGATATTATAGTGTAAAAGTATTGTTTGGGTTGCTTATTAGTTTATAAAACAAAAAGGAAAAATTGATCAGAATATGGAAATGAGAATAAAGGTAAAGTCCAAAATAATGTTCATAGACTTTTTCCCTCTTTGGTCATGGTTGCTACTCCCACAAGTGAAAAAAAAAAAAATGTGTGCTGTGAAATTCTTATGTCTTGTCCAAATTCTAGAAGCCATAATGAGACTTTGAAGTTGCAGCAAGGCAGACCCACTCAATTCTGGTAGCCATACTCAAAAAGGATGACCGAGAAGTTAAGTGAAAACATACATATGGAAGGGGGAGAACATAGCCCACAGCCATGTAATTTAGTACCCCCCCCCCCGTGATTTCCAAAGCGCCTGATCTTGTTGGTTGGATGTTGTAGCAAAAATGTTTAAGTAGATGGAATACTAGTGTTTGAGAGGCTGGGAAGATCATAGTTTGAAAGGATTTTGTCAAACATCACGAAGTAGAAGCTAGTAGAAGGGGGGAAATATCTGTAACTGGGTAACTGAAAGCAATTTTTTCTCTCTGTTCCTCCAGATCATACACAGTTTCTTTTAATGGTAGTTACAGATAGTTTACTGCTTAAAATAAGATTGTTCATATTTTGAAATTTTACCTTCACCAAACAAAAGTGGGAGAAGCAGGTAGTCAGAAATTGTCAAGTATGTGGTCTGAGCTCTAAGCTCCACAGCTGTAGGAAACTATTTGATTTTACACAGCATTATATCCTCAACATCTAGTCCAGATTATGGGCTATGGCAGTAAATTCTGTGGCCTAACTGATTGTGTGCATACTGTATAGGATGAGACTGGAAGCAAAGTGAAGGAAACAAACAAAAAACAAATAGATACAAGCATTAATCACCTGATCAGCCCCCTTTTAAACGCTTGTTAATATTCTCAGAATGGTTTACTACCTTGTGATCTTGATTCCAAAATTCTTTTTTTCCCTGACTTTCCCTTCCATTGCAGAACACCCAAAGAGTGAGACACTTCTTGAATCACATTTACTCAGCTTATCAATATCCAAGAAGTTCCTACTTGCAGATTTAGTCTAGTCATTTTCTCACCCACTCATCCTGTCAAAATACTTTTTTTTCTATTTAGAACCTGACTTTGAAACTTCTGTAATTATGCAGTAATATAAAACTATACAGTTGCTCAAAGATAATTTTTTTTCTCTTCTTGGATAGAAGTCAAGTGAGAAAGTGAATTCAGAATAATCATATTTAATATTTTGGACAAGTGGCAATACAAATATGGGAAGACTTCATATGCAAAGTAAATCAAGAAATGTTGGGAGGTAGCTTAATCACTTATAATAGCACATCTAGAAACTTCAGTGAGGTTTCACCACTGGAAGTAAAGCTCTATAAGGCAGACAGAGACCATACATATGTAATTAGAAAATATTTTCTAATTTTTTTTGAAAAATACATTGTAATGTAAAAACTTTAACAAAAAACAGTAAATTCCAGAGGCTGAAGTTACACTTATTGCAGTGACGTCTGTTGAATGAGGAGAGTTTCATAGTTAATATTAATGCTATATTTGTATATTAATTATTCATTCAACAAATATTTACTGGGTATATATTATGCAGCAGGTAGTTTTCCAGATGCTGGAGGGTGAACAAGGAAAACAAGATTTTTGCTTTGATATTGATGTGACTCTAATTTTGGAATGTGGGGCATGTCATCTAATCCTGTTAATATATCTATGTGTGGGATTTTGTTTGGCAAGCTAATATTTTTGATGTCCTGTTTATGAAAGAGAAAACTCTACATTGTCAAGATCAAGGTGTCGATTCTCCTGAAGTTCATCTGTGTTGTAGTCTCAGTGAATATTGTTATGAGATCAGCAGAAGTTTTAAATTTTTTTAAAAGAATGGAGAAGTGTGGCAATTATATATAGCAATATATAATAGAGCTGTAGAAATTTATACTGTGGAATATTGGTACAGGAGTGAACAAGTAGCTTAATAGAATAGAAAGTCCAGAAATAGGTATATTTATATGTGTATGTGTATATGTATGTGTGTGTGTATAGTTTCACATTTTATTCATACTTTAAAATGTATTCATTGACCTCAACTAGGTAATGTATATATAAAAACCAATGAAAAACACCAAAACCAACAGAAAAAAAAAAAAACAATTCAGTAAATGTCAAGAAGGCTATCATTACAATATAAAGATATCATTATAATATAAAATTAGATTCTTACCTCTTACCATATAAAACTAAAATCTAAATTTAAATCTTAAAAGTAAGGAAGTAAACAACAGAAGATAATTAGGGAAATGCAGATTAAGGTGATTATACCCTTAATCTTAGGAAAAATTAAAGAGTTAATAAAAGCAATTACTTGTGGACTTACGGGAAAGGGCTACTCACACATTAAAGAGGGACTATAACCTGAATCAGGCATTTTAGAAGGCAATTTGGCATATTATTTGAAGCAAAAGTTATACTGACCTCACACAGGAAATTTCCCTTGTAAATATATATCTTTGACAAACAAAACAGAGGGGGAAAATCTATGCAGGGACATTTTTATTATAACATTAATTGCAGTAGCAGAACATTGGATAGGACCATCAAGTCCATTTGTAGCAAACGGCTGAACGATACCTCTATCCCTACAATGGGATTCTACAAAGCACCTGAAAGAACTAGGCTTATAGGCATTAATGTAGCTATTTCTTTAATATGTATTTTGAGTTTTTTTTTTAAAAGCAAACTTGAAAATACTAATTACAAGATAATATGATTTAAATTAAAAATGAGCATACAAAGCACAGTATGTTGATAATGGTTTGGTAAGCCAAGACATGAAACATCCATTTCTGTGGCCCTCCAATCAATGGATTATCACTTCTAAGACTCTTCACGGAAAACCGCATTTCAAACTTTGGGGACAGTTCGACTTCTCCAGGAGTAACCCATCAAAAGCATCTTGGAGTGCTTCAGAAAACTGTATTTACTTGCTCCCTTGTATTCTTGATTTTCATATGTGTCTGGATATTTGGTTTCTGATTTACAGGAAATTGAGGTAAAAGCAATCTAAACCTAGAGTCATTTTTTCTAATTTTTGTGTCTGTCTTCTTTGGGGGCTGATAGAATAAAATACCATAGACTGGATACCTTACAAACAAGAATGTATTTCTCACAGTTCTGGAGGCAGGGAATTCTGAGATCAACGCACTGGCAGTTATGGTGTCTGGTGAGAGCTGGCTTCATGGTGTGTAGACAGACCTCCATCGTCTTGCTGTGTCTTCGCATGGTAGACGGGGAAAGTGAGCTCTCTTAGATCTCTTTTAGAAGGACACTAATCCTATTCATGAGAACCTCAATCTCATGACGTAATCACCTCTCCTCCTCCAAACAGGATCACCTTGGGGATTAGGTTTCAACATATGAATTTTGAAGGAATACAACCTTTAGTCTACGATAATATCTGGTCTACCTCAAATTTATTTTAAAATGGTATAAGAGGTATGGAGAGGTGGACACCAAAATCATAACAATGGTCCCCTCTGGGAAGGCAGGTGAGTGGAAGAGGGGCTGTAAAATCAAAGTGATAGTGGAAGAAAAGGTCTTTAATTTCCTATATTTTGCTGTATTTTAACTTTGCTATATATTGACTTTTTTGGAAATAATTAGGAAGTTGTGAAGATAGTACAGGGAGGTCCCAAGTTTGCTCTACCACTTTTTCCCAATAGGTATGTGATATTTTATGCTAACTCTAGAATCATATCTAACCTAGGAATACGATATTGGTAAAATGTGTCTCTCTAGTCCTATGTCATTTTATTACATGTATAATTTGTATAACTACCACTATGTTTTGCATTATTTTTAAAAATTAGACCACATGTACTTATTACTTGAATAATTAATTTTAAAAAGATGATAAAATCACTGTAATCTCATAATTCATTCAGTTATTCAACAGACATTAATAGCTGCATAACTTCAGTTATTTGAACATATCATAACTAGTTTAACCAATTCTCTATTCTTAAACATTGACAATTTATTATTCTCTTTGCTTTGGTCCAGTCAGATTTCTTGCTACTCCTCTAATAAATTCTTTCTCCTTTTAGGGCCTTTGCATCTGCTGTTCCCTCTGACTTTTCTGTAGTCCTCTAGGTGTTCACATCATTCAGATCTTCTCAGAAGTCACTTCCTAAGGAAAGCCTTTCCTAGCCACCCTGCTTATCATATCATGCCCAGTTGTGCTATCTACTCACTCAGCAAAGCCTGGCCAATTCTAATATATCTTGTGTCCTTTTCTTGTAATTATCTCCTTACTCTTTCATTTTTTATTCAGTGCATGTAATTTCTACATGTGGTTCTAATATGTATTTTTTCTCTTATTATGTTTTCCCTTTTATTTAGATTGTATGTTCTGTAAGGACAGGGTCCTTGGTCTCTTCTATTCATTAACTGTCTGTCACAGAGAAAGCACATAGAAATATTTAAGTAAATGAATAGCCTTGCTTTGGGCATAGTGGTATGTAAGTCTTTATATAAAAGAAAGAAGCCTGTGTAAAAGTAGAGATTCACCAAGAGCCATAAGTGAATTAATAGTAGAAAAGACTCTGGGTGGCAAGGAAGAATAGGAAACAATTAGATCAAGGTCATAAAGGAGAGTCGTTTTTGAATGATGAAAGAAGGAAGGTAACAATACTGGTTTACTCTAAGGAGTGTAGGAGTCAGATGATTTGGTGAAGGTGGGGCAAAATATGTTTAGTTACAAGTTTGAGAAAAGGGGAGAGATGTTTGCAACAGCCCATGTGTCTCTTGTGATATATCATCAGCAATGGTCCAGAAGCTTGATTAACCAGCTTTCTTGGTCTTTTTTTAAGCCCATTTGGCTATTTTCCAGCTTATTGGCAGTAAGGTAATGACCATGAGTTATTGGAATACAGAATGGATGAGTTTTGTTGGAAGGGACAGTCAGAAGATACCTGCAGCCAGACCCACTCTAGAAGTCATGAAATTTCCTTCCCACTAGTTCTTGGATCCTTTCATCCCACTGGTACTGGATTAAAGGAACTTTAAGACAAGTACTACTGTCAAGGGCAGAAATATAAAATGTACCAGTTGGTGGGCACTCATATTTTGGTTATGTGGCATGAATCCATTTGAACCACAATAATCTAAGCACCTGATTGAGGTGGATTTGCCACAGTGCTTATGAAGCTTAAATTACAGGACCCTTCATTTTTACTAAGGTTTTTCCAAGGACCCAGGAAGGGCTCTAGGAAGAATCCTAGAAATGTGGTTACATGATAATTTGTTATTATAAAATCTGTTAAAGTAGTGTATTTTAACCATTGTGGGTTAAGATTTTTGTCTCCACTTTAACTTTTTCTCTGTCATACCTCTGTTGGGTGGTCATGGCATTTTTGATGCTAAGGAAAATCGAGTTGGGGTACATGTGGTTGGATTTAGTGGGATATTTTTAGGTAGTTTGCAGTCACCTCTGTGTATTAATTTACTGTTAGCCATTCTGACATAGTAACGGCTTCCAAGAATACTCCAAGTGCTCACTTTTATATCCTTCCTAGTGAAGTGACTGGAGGCAAAGGAACAAAGGTCCTATTGTGATGTAAACATATTTTATGGCACCTGGCACCAAAAGATGTGTGTAGTGGCAAGATACACATATGAGATTTATGAAGTCAGAAGCCACTGTGTCAAAATTTTTTCCAGTCATTAGATGTGCAACATTATAAGCATGGGATTTGGTTCTTATTGCTACCTAAGCAAAACAGATGTTCCTTCCTGTCTGGAGTACATATAAGGTTAACATGCACAGAACACAGTTATGAATGAATTTTCTTTTTTGATCAGAATCTAAAGAAATAAACTGATCAGAATTCTTGGGTTCATAAGGCAAAAACACATAACAGTACTATAAACAAATAATATGCTTATACATAACATCTCCTGTTTCATGAGTCAGAGATCACAGCATTGGGTCACCGTTTGGAATAACTGACACACCTGGTAATCGCAGGCCAACATTTTTATTGACACGGAGAAACAGCCAGAAAAAAATAAATGTTTCAGTGACAATATTTCATGTATTAAGTCAATGAAGGTAGTATACAAGTAATTTGATTACACGTTTATGTAGCTCAATACATAATGGCAGCAATTTAAAATTGCATCAGAATTGCCCTTGTGTGTGCCTTAAATTCAGGATAACTTTGTATATATTTTAAGAATGATTGATTATACCAAAAATGTTCTAGTGCGTGCCAAAAACATGTATCTTTCTCCTGCCCCCCAAAAAAGATAAATGCAGAATTCAAACTGCCAAAGAAATCTCTATTTTAACATAAAAACTAAAAACCCATGATGGTCAAAAACTATAAAATATGGAAAAGAATCACAACTGCTAAGAAAATGCAGATATTTAAAAAGACCACAGAATTGATATAGAATTTATTAGATAAAATATTTGCAAAGTCATTTCTATTTTAAAATAATAAAGGAGTCGTGTTTATTATGTTTTCAAGTGAATGAGATTTACTCTCTTCATAGATGAAGAAACAAATAACTTCAAGTAATGGAAACTATATGTTAATGATTGAAGCTGATCAATATTTTGCACAAACACTTTTTAAAAAAACTCCAAAGTAGAGATAAAATGTGATTCATTTATCCCAAAATGTTTATGAGAATTAAACAAAATAGTTGGAAAGCATGTACAAAATGAAGTGATAAATCTAACAGGTACAGGAGACACTAAACACCACTCTGTTATTGTAGTTTCTATGTTGGACATGACAAACACTAATTAGCTGATAATTATTGTGCACTATTATAATGTGAAACCCTCTGAGCAGTTTTGAACTTTCTTGCCAACTCTGCTATCACCCAGAAATTCCATATGAGGTATTTACCCATGAAAATCCCAAACATATATCCACAGAAGCACTTATCAATAACGTCCATAGCGGTTTTATTGAAAATAGGGCTAAAACTGGATACAACCTAAATTCTTTTCAACCAGAAAAATATATTACTTAAATGTGGCATATTTAAATAATGAAATTGTACTTACACATGCAGTGACACAGATGCAACTTATAAATAATAAGCTAGATACAAACAATACCAATTGTATGATTCCATTTATATGAAATTTTTTAACAGGTAAACCTGGTGTAAGAAATTAGAATAGTAGTTTATGCAAGTGGAACAGAGATTGACTGGGAACAGCCTGGGGCAGGAACCTCATGGGTAATGGAAATATGTTTTTTCTTGTTGTCTGTGTGGGGTATATGGATGCATGCACTTGTAAAATGCATTGAAATATTACATTTAAGATTTGTGCATTTCACTGTTGTAAATTATGCCTCTTTGAAAAATATTGCTCATTCTATAGATCAGTAATTTTCTGATTTTTGTTTTTATTTTAATAAATCATTCTGAAATTAAAATCTTCACAGTCTCTGATGATCAAATGGTTTTGGTGCAGTTAAATTTCGTTGGCATTGTCTAAAGTGCTTCATAGGAAAAGTTTAATCTTGAGAGTATATGCAGTTTTGCTCTATAGTGTTTGTTCTGTTTTCTGACTTGTTGAAACATTCACAACATGTTTACTTATTTAGTTGTCCATTAGGATAATGCAATGTTCCACTTTGAGGAATGATTTTATACTGCTCTAGACCTGGCAATTATCACAATTCTAAACAAACATGCTCTGTTGGCTTAATCCCCAATTCTAATGCGGTGCTAGACTAGAAATGATTATATGGTGTGTAAGCTTAATACTCTTTCCATCGTTTCATGGCACTTGGGCTTCACGCATTCATTTGGAGACAGATTTCTGATGTCAAATGTATTTTTAGTATTCCCAAGCAGCCAGTTGCTTAAAGGACCGGCAAAAGGAAGCTATTCTGACAATTTGGCTGAACTCGTGGAAATTTCAGCCTGGCCCAGATGGTGAGACTCAGCTGTTGTGTGAAACAGGTAAAGGCACCATTTGAAATGCTTCTGGCAGTTTTCCTGAGCCTTGACAACAACAGGTGTTCCAGATTTCCTTTTTCTAAAATGTTCTCCAAAATTGTAAATTATATGGCATTGTTTGTTTTGAAAACAAAGGAACCTTTTCTCACCAGAGTGATAAGCGATTGTGATTACTTTAATCAATATTGTCAGATCTCTACCTCTAAACTCTATATAATTGAGGCAGGGTGCAATTTGATTTATTTTTTCACTAAGATATGGCTATGCAGGGAATATGGAAAATATAATTCATTACTATGATGGAACTGTCAATAGGAATGGACCCCTGGCATGCAATGAGATGGCAAGAGAGAGGCGGTTATGGACTGTCTCCACAAAGTCCTTTGGTCAGGCTCAGAGGGGTTGTTGTGTATGTGTGCTGACATCCCAGCCAAGCATTGACCTATGTCAATTTTGCACAATTGGATTGTATTTGTCATTTTAATCACCAAAATTACCAGCACCATCCCAGTTATCTGAGCCATTAAAGTGACTGAATTAGATTGACTACTCTGGATCTGATTGCTCACTCAGAAATTGATCAAAGAGACAGTCCAGGCTACTAGGACAGCAAACCATGATAACATGATGTTAAACAGCTGTGAATTGGGAGTTCTTCCCAAGAGACTAGAGTTTTTGCTCAGAAAAGAGTCATGGGAATTTTTAAATGCCTCATGGAAATGAACAAAGTAAGGATTTGCCAGTCTATGGAATCATTGCTTAATGCAACAAACTAGCTAAATACTTGAATAAAAATACGAATAATCTATTCTCAGTCCTTTTATTTTTAATTTTATCCTTTATTAGACTCACTATTTTGTGGATTTCAAATAAAACTTCAAGAAAATAGTTCTTAGACTACTAGATAATTTTTACTTTTGATCTCAAGGAAGCCAGGGAGGGAAAAGGGCAATTAGTAAAATATAATCCAGCAGATGGAGTGACTTAAAAGGAAGCTTTTGGTGAAGTATTTCTTCAGGTTTGGAGGATGTACTAACAATCTTTGTTTCCTGTTGATTTCTCTCAAATTGCCATTTTCCCCATGTTCTCACATACCTCATTGCTGCTGGCTTGCTGTGTATGTCCTCTAAATTACCCAGGTATATATATTGTTTCTCTTTCTGGAAGAATCCATCTGCCATCGTTGTCTGCAAGTTGTGTCTGCCAGCACAGTTGTTACTCGCCTTTCATCCTCTTCGCTGTGGCTGTCCTTCCTGCACGTGGATGTGAGTGCTTTGCTGCTGTTCTTGTATCTTTAGGGACAGACAGCGTCCCTCTGGTGTTGAATCGTGTGCATCTCGTCCTGCCTGTTCATTACTGCAACAAACAATTATTGAGCCTTTCTGTAGTCTGTAAGTTAGAGCCATATATAACATTCCCTTCACTCAGTGGCCGTTATTAATTTTTCTTCTAAATAGGAAGCAGGTGACCTTTTCTAGGAGTACTTAGTTACAGCTCAGACCAAGTTTTCATTTCAGACTGTAGCTCACAGCCAGCTGTAGTTCATCTTAGTTACTGATGCTGGAAGACTACATGCAGCTTTTGGAGTTTAAGAGGTTCTGACATATGTCATTCCTTGTCTCCTCTTGAGTATTGAGGCAGTTAAAAATATATAAAGTGGCATAGGGCAAATATGGACCAAAATAGAACATTTTTTTTTTTCAACAGACAAAGTAGATATTGAGATGTGGCTTACGTCTGCAGCTCAGTGGGTGTACATAGATTTTCCTACTTAGTTCAAGGGCAGAGGCAATCTTTGTCAAATGTGTGGCAAGGGAGATCCAGCAGAGCAGTGCTTCTTGTGGGGAGAGAAAGGGGCAGGGATACACATTCCCAGTTTATCAGATTAGCTTGCTCCTTGTTCCTTGCTGACAGTTTGGTGAAGGGACTGGGGATGAGGCCAGGCAGCTTATAGGAACTTGAAGTAAACTTGAAGAATAGAGAAGAAACACTTCTTTCTCCAACAGAATTTACTACAACCACTTTTCCTCTAAACATCAGCAGGAGAGCAGGCGCTTCCACTGAACTTACATATATTTTCCTTCCTAGAGGCTAGTCTCCTTTGCTTCCCTTTAGAGTTAGACATTAATTCCATAAATTCACTCTCCGGAAGTGGTATTTAAGACAAGCTATAAATGATGCAAAGGAGCCAGGATTGTGAGCCAGAATTAGAGCTATCTAAGTAGGTGAAGCAGAAAGTGCAAAGGTTCATTAAAAGGAGATTGATGTGGTTAGAGTTAAGAGAGTAGAGTCGGGCAGGGGCCATCTCATCAGTCTTACACGTTGAAGTCAGAGTTGGATTTTGTTCAACTTAGAACGGGAAGCCATGGAAAGCTCATAAACAGGGAAACACCATATTTAAGGATAAATTTGCTGTGCTACAAATGGACTAAAGAGAGGACAGTGGGCGTAGTGACTGTTGTAGGAGTCTAGGTAAGCGGAGGGGTGGCTTGAACTTAGGGTGGTATCAGAAGGGAAGAAGTGATGGGTTAGGGATATATTTTAAAAGTGGAACAGATTAGAAAATGGATTGGATATAGGGTATTGGAGAAAAAGAGGATTCAGAAATATACCCCGGGTTTTTGATTAAAAGACTGAGTGGACAGTGGAGTTATTTACTGAGATAAGAAAGATTTATGGAGGAATGGGTGATTTATTGTTCTTTCTGTCTGTCGGTCTGTCTTTCTGTCTTTCTGCCTGTCTTTTTCTTTTTCTTTCTTCCTTTCATTTTTTTTTCTTTCTTTCCTTTTTTTCCCCAGAAAACCTAGAACACTCTCTTCTTTCCTCAGGTTCACTTTGAAATATCAAATATTCAAATAGAGATTGGATTGGCAATTTGTTGTATAAGTCTGGAACTTAGGAAAGAGTTAGAGTAAGAGATGCAAATTGGAGAGTCATCAGTATGCTGATTATATTTAAGGTCATGCAATTGAACTAGATTTCAGAGGTGAGAGCACAGGTCAGAAGCCTGAGTAATTCAGTATCTAGCCACTTGTCCTAGAGTTGGTCTAACATATTTGAAATCCTTTGTCCCACTCTCCTCTAGTAGTTTAACATCTGCATCTCTTAGGGTATTTGCTCAATTGTCATGGAAAAAGAAACTCTTATGGTAGAAAAAGGACACATTTGAATCAAGGTGTGTTACAAACCTCATTCCTCACGATTGTTGAATTGCATTTAACTGTCTTTGTAGGTCATGTCCAAATCTTCAGATGCTTTTTATATTTATTATATTAAAAAGTATTCTGTTCAAAAATTGAAAAAAAAATTCAATCAAAGTAAATAATTGCTAGTGCCATCCAGGGGATAATTTTCCCAGCAAGTTCCCTGGAGAGCCTGGCAACCACTCTTCCTATTTATTGAATCAGCCAAATAGTATAATCATAACTGTATCCTAAGGGGATTTCTGCAAGCTGAATCCACTACAATATCCTGGGTAGGGAAAATGAATATTCACCAGCTTTAGTAAGGATTAGCTATACCACCTTCTGTTTTGGTTAAAACTTAAGGTTGAATTTAAATGACAATTTGCCAGTTTGCGTTCTCAGAAGATTCTAAAATAGAAGAAAAAAATCTCATAATACAACAGTTAGTTTGAAAGAAAATTTGCCTTTCAAAAAAGGGACGCATTTACATAGCTTTCTTGCCTTCCATATCATTTTCCTGAAAAGTTCATTTAAATTTTTATACTGACCAGAAAGTGATTTTCAGTTTAGGAGGGGAACTTTGGTTATTGTGAAAATAGTTAGTAGGAGTCATTACTCCTGGATAGTGTGCTGTGCTATAGGATACATGTCACTGGCCTGGACCTGTAGGTTGTGGCCCTGAAATTAGCATTAGCAAAATCTATGTCTTAGGGAACATTGTTCAACTTCTTTAAAGTTTGATATCTCGATCTGTGAAAAGTGGAGGCCTATGGTCATTTTTAAAGCACTTGTTTGTGGCATTTAACATTTAAAAAGTTCTAACTTGTGAGAGCTACTATTTCTAAATCTAACACAATAAATGAAGAGATCTAGTATATTTCTGGCTACTATTTCTGCCAAGTATGTGCCTGATAATCTATGAGATGCTTTCCACATAATATTTCAGTGAATAACTCTAAGAACCCTTTGTTTTAAGTACTATTATTCTCATTTTAAACGCGAGAAAACTGACCCTTAAAGAGTTTAAGTAGCCCAATATTGTACAGTAAATCATTTCTAGAATTAGGTAACTTCCAATTCCATACACTTTCTCTTACCAGATTTCTACCTGAGGCCCAAAGAACAAGGATTATTTTTGGTGGTGGTTGTTTTTTAAGACCTATTTAGGATTTTTTATTTTATTTTACTTTAGTTTTTATTCTGTTAAGAGCACTTAACGTGAGCTCTAATCTCTTAAATTTTTAAGTGCACAGTAGAGTGCTGTTTACTATAGACACAACTGTACAGCAGATCTCTAGGACTTACTCATTTTATGTACTGAATCATTTTTAAACTCTAAGAACTGTATAGCTATATTTCAGACCCCTGATAATATATTTAAGATTGAAAACAAATTTCTTCTCTCAAGTGTCTCTCTCATTGGCTTCCATGTTTCATTAAATTAAATAAAAATATGGGATTCCTAGAAGTTCCCAAAATACACAGCTATTGGGCTTTAAGGGGTTAATATGACTCTATTACTCTCCATTTCCAGGAGAACAGAACTGTATGTGTATAAAACTACATTTTCATGAGATAAGACAAAGTTTTCATGTAGGTTTAGATTAAACTTCTGTTTCTCAAGTTAAATTCTGAAGACAATCAGCATGACCATCTTCCAGCACAATTCTATCAGAGATCAATCCAGTTAGAATTAATGGTGGCAGCAGGCTGCAATCTGAATTTTATTTTATTTTATTATACTTTTTTTATTGAGTAATAGTCATTTTACAATGTTGTGTCAAATTCGAGTGTAGAGCACAATTTTTCAGTTATACATGAACATATATATATTCATTGTCACATTTTTTTTCACTATGAGCTACCACAAGATCTTGTATATATTTCCCTGTGCTATACAGTATAATCTTGTTTATCTGTTCTGTGTGCAATCTGAATTTTAAATAAGCTACATCCTCTCCATCTAATTCCCATTTCTAGAAAACTGCATGAATGCTAGATTTTGAGTGACTGGGGCCTAAGTCTGGTGAGGAACAACTCAGGAAAAAAGTTCAAAGTCAGTGAATTAGGAGAAAATTGCAAATAAAAGATGCTTTTGAAAAATCCTTTCACTTTCCCATGAAGTACCGTATACACAGTTGTGAATGTACTAACCTATATATAAACTAACACAGCTTTGAATGTATAATCTATAATGTTAATAGATATGGAAAAACTGTATCACGATACACAGTGTTTGATTCCAAAGGGTTTCTTGTTTGGAACGACTCATTGCATTCATTATCCTTTCTATTGCCTTCATCTCCATCTTAGAATTGTTTTTCTTCTGCTCTTGCCTGAATAATTTCTTCATTTTTTTCCCCTAGGGTATTTAAGAAAACCCCACCACCCACTTCCAGGTGACTTGAAAGGTCATTCATTTCTCTCTGAGTGGTGGGAGAAAAATGTTAAAGGCTTCTATTCTTGTTTCCTTGAGTTTATACCAACCTGCATATACTCTATTTTTAACATACAAATTCTTTATTTTTTGATTAGTTTTAGATACATAGAAAAGTAGGGGAAGTTAGTACAAAGTTCCCATATGTCTAATACTCAGTTTCCTTTACTATTAATACCTGATATTAATATGGTACATTTGTCACAATTATTAAACTGATACATCATTATGGCCAAAGTCCATTCAATTGCGGAGCCCCCACTTAAGGATTAGAGAATTATACTCCACTTTCTTTAGTCAGAGTGTTTTCATAAATTACTTAGAATTCTCTTGCATGAGAGATTTGTCTTTTCTCTCCCATTTATTCAGACATTTATTTATATTAAGTTGATCTTTTTTATGCTTTGGGTTATATCAAATACCATTTTGTGTATTTTGTTACTCAAATTGTTTAGCTTTGGCCACTGAGAGCTCTTTGGGGTGGTTCCTATGTCCCTTTGACATCTTTCACACAATAACGGTGGTTTGTTAGCGGTGGTGTGTGTTAGAGCACTTTCTTACTTTCTGGCACGAAAAGATGCTTCAGGCTCATCTTGTATAATTTCTGCTGAAGTCCTGAATTAGCCTATTAAGAAATCCTGATTTATTATTGATCAATGGCTCCTTTTGTTTGCTTGCATCCATCTCCTGTAGGAGTTAGATTCTCAGTGATTATGATGAGAAACTGAAGAAGAATGCAGTTCCTGTGGCTCCCATGCCTAGTAAACGTATTTTTGTGTTTTGAACATTAAATGCATGCACATTTTGACCTTGTTGTATCTCAGAGACAGCCATAAAGGTAGTGTTAGTCAATAGAGTCAGCAAATTAAATAATAGCCCAAGACTTCTTAATACTTAAAGCAAAATTCTGGTCATTTTAAAGAAATTGATAGGAAAGAATAAATCATAGGTAGGTTCTGTATAAACAGATTATTTTTATATTTCCTACTAAAAAGAATATCTATAAATGGTCTGTGCCAATTATCAAGATTCATGTCAACTTGAGTGTAAGCATGTAAATATGTATGCACTCTTTTAAATATACCAATTTAAAATTAGCTCTATTTTTGTCCATTATAACAAAAAGGAATTAAGTTTAGAATTTAATAGTTCAGCTTCTATTTCACATTTTGTTAATATATTTGAATAATAATAATAGAAAGGTAAGAATTTATCTTATTGCATTTATATGGTAAGCCAATAGTATTCGGGGATATTTAATAATCTGTGATATTTGTATTGTGCCTTTTTTATTTAAAATTTTTTTATTGAGTTATAGTCATTTTACAATGTTATGTCAAGTTCTGGTGTACAGCACAATTTTTCGGTTATACATAAATATACATATATTTGTTTTCATATTCTTTTTCACCGTGAGCTACTACAAGATCTTGAATGTATTTCCCTGTGCTATACAGTATCATCTTGTTTATCTATTCTATATAAGCCTGTCAGTATCTACCAATCTTGAACTCCCAATCTTTCCCTTCCCACCCCCTCCCTCCTGGCAACCACAAGTTTGTATTCTGTGTCTGTGAGTCTGTTTCTGTTTTATATTTAAGTTCGTCTTCTTTTTTTTTTTTTTTTTTTTTAGATTCCACATATGAATGATCTCATATGGTATTTTTCTTTCTCTTTCTGGCTTACTTCACTTAGAATGACAGTCTCCAGGGACATCCATGTTGCTGCAAATAGCATTATGTTGTCTTTTTTATGGCTGAATAATATTCCATTCTATAAATATACCACCTCTTCTTTATCCAGTCATCTGTCGATGGACATTTAGGTTGTTTCCATGTCTTAGCTATTGTAAATAGTGATGCTATGAACACTAGGGTGCAGGTGTCTTTTTGAATTAGAGTTCCTTCTGGATATATGCCCAGGAATGGGATTTCTGGGTCATATGATAAGTCTATTTTTAGTCTTTTGAGGAATCTCCATACTGTTTTTCACAATGGCTGCACCAAACTGCCTTCGCACCAACAGTGTAGGAGGATTCCCTTTTCTTCACAGCCTCTCCAGCATTTATCATTTGTGGACTTTTGAATGATGGTCATTCTGATTGCTATGAGGTGATACCTTACTGTGTCTTATAAGTTACATTTCACAGTCCTTATTCCCTTAACCATCAATTTTTAAAAAATGTGAACTTAAAAAAATAGAACATTTCTTAAATTTTGTTTGAGATTGTCTAAACTTGGAAATTGGTATAGAAAAGATAAATCAGATATCAGCTCAGATACAGGATTTTTCACTGCAGAATATTTCTATTTTTCTTCTATAGGAGCAGAAAAGCAAAATCCATACTAAAAACCTTAGAACTAGGCAATAAGTCTATTTTGATTTAAAATATGTCATGAATCAAAGAAAATTTTGTACCAGCCAGTACAACCTAGCTAGAGAAATGTTCTGGTTATATGCAATAGACCAATTATGTCAATAGTAATTATACACCTATTTCTCCCACTGATCTTTTTCCACTGAGAGGTAGTTCACACATAAAATTCATCTTTTTAAAATGTAAAATTCAGTGCTCTTCAGTATGTTCACAGAGTTGTCTAATCACCTTCACTGTCTAATTCCAGAACCTTTTATAACCTCAAAAATAAACCCCAGACCCATTAACTGTCACTCCACATTTTACCATCACCATAGCTCCTGGCAATCACTAATCTACTCTCTGTCTCCATGGATTTTCCTGGGCATTTAATATAAATAGAATCATACCATATGTGGTCTTTTGTGTCTGGTGTCTTTAACTTAGCGTAATGTTTCCAAAGTTCATCCATTCTTTTTATGGCCAAATATTTCATTGTATAGTCTGCCTATTTTCATCAGTTGATGGACATTTGCTTTTTCTCACTTTTTGGCTGGTATGAATAATGTTGATAGGAATATCCACGAACAAATTTTTCTGAACGTTTGATCTCAGTTTACATGGACTTAAGAGTAGAATTGCTGGCTAGTGTGCTAACTCCATGTGTAATTCCTTGAGAAACTATCAAATTGTTTTTTTAAAGCAACTATACCATGATACAATTTGATCAGCAATATTTGAGGATTCTGATTTCTCCAAATCCTCATCAACACTTACTAGTTTTTATATTTTTCTATATATTTTTTCCACATAGTCATATTACTGACTATGAAGTGATAATCACCTTGTCGTTTTGATTTTCATTTCTCTAATGGCTAATGATGTTGAGTCTTTTCATGTGCTTATTGGCCTTTGTATATTTTCTTTGGAGAAATGTGTATTGGACACTTTTCACTTTTTATTTGTGTTGTTTTTTCATTGTTGAGTTGTAATAGTTCTTTGTATATTCTATTAGACACTTATAAAATATATGGTTTGCAAATATTTTCCCATTCTATAAGTTGTCTTTTTACTTTTCTTTTTCTTTTATTTTCTTCTTCTTTGTTGAGGTAACATTGATTTATAACATTATGTAAGTTCCACATGTACAACATTATATTTTAACTTCAGTATACCTTACAGTATGCTCACTACAAGATTACTTTCCATCCATCACCATAAAATTGAGCCCCTTTACCCACTTCACCTTCTTCCCAACTTTTTCCTCTGGTGACTACTAATCTGTTCTTTGTAACTATGTGTTTGTTTTTCTTTGATTTAATTTGTCTGTTTTTTATAATCCACATATGAGTAAAATTATACATTATTTGTTTTTCTTTGACTTATTTCACTTAGCATAGTATCCTCAAGGTCTATCCATGTCACAAATGACAAGATTTCATCTATTTTTATGGCTGACTAGTATTCCATTATAAATTATATTCAACATCTTCTTTATCCATTCATCCATCGATGGGCACTTAAGTTGTTTCCATAACTTAGTTTTTGTAAATGTGCTGCAATGAACTTAGAGGCACATATATCTTTTCAAATTAGTGTTTTGGTAATCTTCAGATAAATACCCAGGAGCAAAATGGCTGGAATATATGGTAGTTCTATTCTTAATTTTTGATGGAATCTTCATACTGTTTTCTATACTGGCTGCACCAATTTACATTCCTAACAGCAGTATATGAGGGCTTCCTTTTCTCCACATCTTCACCAACACCTGTTTTTTTCTTGCCTTTTTGATAATAGCTATTCTAACAGGAATGAGGTTAGAATGTGATTTTTATTTGAATTTCCCTGATGATTAGTGTTAAGATCTTTTAAGACATAAGATGTTGCCCATCTGTATGTCTTCTCTGGAAAAATGTCTATCCAGCAACTGCTCGTTTTTCAATCAGGTTGGTTGTTTTTGTTTGTTGAGTTATATGAGTTCTTTATATATTTTGAATATTAACTCCTTATTGGATAGATGATTTACAGGTATCTTTCCTGTTTGGTAGGTAATCTATTCATTTTGTTGATGGTTTCCTTTGCTGTGCAGAGCTTTTTTTCAGTGTATTCCCATTTGTTTATTTTTGGTTTTGTTTTCCTTGCCTGAGGAGACATACAGAAAGATATTGCTAAGACTAATGTCAAAGAGTATGTTGCCTGTGTTTTCTACTCTGACTTTTAGGGTTTCAGGTCTTTAATCCATTTGGAGTTGATTTTTGTGTATGGTCTGGGATAGTGGTCTAGTTTCATTCTTTGCATGTGGCTGTCCAGTTTTTCCAACATCATTTATTGAAAACATTATCCTTTCACTCGTATATTCTTTGCTCCTTTGCCATAGATTAGTTGTCCATATATACCTGTGGGCTTATTTCTGGGCTCTCAGTTATGTTCCATTCATCTATGTGTCTGTTTTTCTGCCAACAGCATGTTGTTTTGATACTGTAGCTTTGTAATCAAGTGTGAAATTAGAAAGTGTGATACTTCTGGATTTGTTCTTTTTTTTCTCAGGTTTGGTTTGGCTATTCAGGGTCTTGTTGTTCTATGTCAATTTTAAGTGGTTCTATTTTTGTCAAAAATGTCATTGAGATTTTGATAGGGATTGCATTGAATCTTTAGATTGCTTTATGTATGGAGATATTTTAAAGATGTTATTCTTCCAATACATGTTCATGGAGTATTTCCATTTCTCTGTGTCTTTGTTAGTTTCTTTCAACCATGCTTTATAGTTTTCAGTGTATAGATCTTTTACCTCTTTGGTTAATTTTACTCCTAGACATTTATTCTTTTTGTTGTGATTATAAGTGGGATTATTTTCATAATTTCTCTTTCTGCTAGTTCATTGTTAGTGTATAGAAATGCAACAGTTTTTTTGTACATTGATTTTGTACCCTGTAACATTACTGAATTCATTTATATTTT
This sequence comes from Camelus dromedarius, assembly GCF_036321535.1. Classification (NCBI taxonomy): domain Eukaryota; kingdom Metazoa; phylum Chordata; class Mammalia; order Artiodactyla; family Camelidae; genus Camelus; species Camelus dromedarius. The sequence goes on along the minus strand of NC_087436.1, from coordinate 90,709,024 downwards.
AATAGTTTTTTGGTAGAGTCTTTGGGGTTTTCTATATATACAGTCATGTCATCTGCAGTAGTGACAGTTTTACTTTTTCCTTTCCAATTTGGATACCATTTATAAATTCTTTTTCCTGCCTAATGGCTCTGACTAGGACTTCCAATACTATGTTGAATAAGACTGGCAAGAATGGGCATCAATGTCTTGGTCCTGATCCTCTAGGAAAGTCCCTTTTCACCATTGAGTATAATATTAGCTATAGATTTGTAATATATGGTCTATATTATATTGAGGTATGTTCCTTCTATACCCATTTTATCAATAATTTTATCAAAAATGGGTGTTGAACCTTGTCAAATGCTTTTCATGTGTTTATTGAGGTGGTCATATAGTTTTTATTCTTCATATTGTTAATGTGATGTATCCCATTGATTGATTTGTAGATGTTGAATTATCCTTGCATTCCTGGAATAAATCCTTGTTGATTGTGATATATGATCCTTTTAATGTATTGTTGTATTTGGTTTGCTAGTATTTCATTGAGGATTTTTGCATCTATATTCTTCAGAGATAATGGCCTGTAATTAATCTTTTTTTGTGTTGTTCTTGTTTGGTTTTGGTATCAGGGTAATGTTGGCCTCATAAAATGAGTTAGAAATTATTCTCTCCTCTTTGATTTTTGGAAGAGTTTGGGGAGAATAGGTAAGTATTAAATCTATTTTAAATGTTTGGTAGAATTTACCTATAAAGCCATCTGATCCTCAGCTTCTATTTTTTGGTTGGTTTTTAATATCCTTTATAGTGATCAGTCTACTCAGATTTTTTATTTCTTCACGATTCAGTCTTGGAAAGTGATATGATTTTAGAGTTTGTTTCTTCTAGGTTTTACTATTTGTTAGTTATAGCTGTTCATAATGCTCTCTTATAATCCATTGTATTTCTGTGGTATCTGTTATTTCTCTTGGTTTTTTCCCTGGATTTAGCAGTACCTTCTCTCTCTTTTTCTTAGTGAATTTAGCTAAAGGTTTGTCAATTTTGTTTAACTTCTCAAAGAACCAGCTCTTAGTTTTACTGATTTTTTTCTATTATATTTTTAGTCTCTAATTCATTTATTTTTGCTCTGATCTTTATTATTTCCTTCCTTCTAGTGACTTTGTGTTTTGTCTGTTGTTTTTCTAATTCTTCTAGGTGTAAGGGTTAGATTGAGTTTTTTTTTGTCTCGTGGAGTAGGTCTGTATTGCTAAAAACTTCCTTCTTTGTACTGCTTTGCTGCATCTCATAGTTTTCGGTATGTTATGTTTTTTATTTTCACCTGTTTTCATGTATTTTAAAAAATTTCTCCTTTGATTTCTTTGCTGACCCAATAGTTTTATTTAGTAGCATGTTGTTCAGTCTCCACATATTTATGATTTTTTCCAGCTTTCTTCTTCTAGTTGATTTCTAGTCTCATACCGTTTTGATCAGAAAAGATGCTTGATATGATTTGAATCATAGATTTACTGAGACTTGTTTTATGTCTCAACATATGTTCTATCCTCGAGAATGCTCCATATGCACAAGAGAAGAATGTGTATTTTGCTGTATTTGGATGGACTGTTCTGTGTAAATCTATCAATTCCATCTGCTCTAATGTTTTATTTAAGTCTGCTGTTGCCTTGTTGACTTTCTGTCTGGCTGATCTAGTCACTGATGTAAGTAAGTGTTTAAGTTCCCTACTGTTACTGTGTTGCTGTCAATTTCCCCGTTTAGGTCTATTAATAATTGCTTTATATATTTTGATGCTCCTATGTTAGGTGTGAAATATATATATATATACTGTTATATGTTTTCAGTGAATTGTCCTATTTATCATTATATAATGTCCATCTTTGTTTCTTGGTACATGTTTTGGCTTGAAGTCTGTTTTGTCTGAAATGAGTGTGGCCTACGTCTGCTTACTTGTGGCTACCGTTTGCTTGGAGTATTATCTTCCAGCCCCTCACTTTGAGCCTGTTTGTCTTTATAGCTGACGTAAGTTTCCAGGAAACAGCATGATGTTGGGTCTTGTTTTTTAATCCAGCCAGTCACTCTGTGTCTTTTGATTGGTGAATTCAACACATTACTATTTAGAGTGATTCTTGATATATGAGAACTTAACATTGCTATTTTATCTTTTGTTTTCTGGTTGCTCTATATCCCCATTGTTTCTTTTTCCTTGAGTTTCTATCTGCCATTTTCATTTGGTGGTTTTCTACGGTGATTTTCTCACTTTCCTTTTGTTTATGTTTCATGTTTCTGCTCTATGTTTATGTCTTGTGGTTACCATCAAGTTTATGTGAAATGTCTCACAGATATAAAGGTCTCTTTTTCTGCTGACAGCATCCTATCTTCACTTGCCTATATGGGGTTTTCCTCTTCCCCCTTTGTTTTTTGTTGTCTCAGATTATCTCTTTTTTGGTTGAGGTTTTGTTGCCAAATTGAAGTAGCTATAGTAATTTTTATTACATTTTCCCCTGTAAACTTTATGATATAATAAAGTGTTTGACCTATTCTAATATGGAGCTACAATTTTCTTACTTTTTCTATTTATAACCTTACTTGAAGTTTTGTGTACTTTTGCGTTTTTGTTTCTGGTAGATCACCTTTCTTCATTTCTTGTTAGGCAAGTCTAGTGTCGGTGAACTCCCCCAGCTTTTGTTTGTCTGGGGAAGCTTTCATTCCTCATTCATATCTGAAAGATTACTTTAGTGGATAGAATATTTTTGAATGCCAGTTTTTACTTTTCAATATTTTGACTATGGTGTTCCACTCTCTTTTGGCCTGTAGAATTTCTGCTGAGAATTCTACTGAGCCCAGTGGGGCTTCCTTCATAGGTTACCATCCCTTTTCTCTGACTACCTTTAAAATTCTTTGTCATTGACCTTGACAATTTTAATGTAATGTTTTTTTAGAGAAGGTCTTTTTGCATTGAGGTAATTAAGTGTTCTCTTAGCTTCATGGACTTGTATATCCATTTCCTTACCCAGGTTTGGGAAGTTCTCAGCCATTATTTCTTTAAATAAATTCTCTGTTCCTTATCCCTCTCCTCTTCTGGGGTACTCATTATTCTAATATCCTAATGTTGCCCTTCTTAAAAAGAGTCAGTTCTTGTAGAATTTCTTCATTGTTTTTTATACCTTAATTCTCTCTTCTCTTCTACCTCTGAGGCATTTGTAGATTTCTATCTTTGAGCTCACTAATTCTCTCTTCCAAATGGTCGGCTCTATTTTCAGTGTTTTCTAATGCACTCTGCATCTCATTCATTAGGCTCTTAATCTCCAGGATTTGTTTGGTGCTGTTAGAGTTTCAATCTCTTCGGTAAAGCTTTCCTTCTGTTCATTAATTTTCTGAGTTTTCTTGTTGCTCATTATGTTTTCATGACAGCTTTCTTGTGTTCTCTACTAATCAGATAGCAATATTCTGTGACTCTAAGTTTGGTTTATGAAAAGTTGTCATTTGCTTTTTATGGTTGAGTGTTCCTGTGGTTTTTCGTGGTGCTTGATATTGTTCCTCTGATGTGGCATTTGAAGTAGGAACACTGCTTGATTCTAGTGATTCAATAGATTAGAAATTAGAGGCTTTCCTTTTGTTTTCCAGTAGGTGGCAGTACAGCACAAGTTTTGGTTTGCTCTTACCTGAGCTGCCTTTAGTTGCATTTGAGAATTAGCACTTTCCTCCCACCACCAGCTCTGTCAGAGGTGTTGTCTAGTGCCCTTGTATTTGTTGCTTGTACCTCCAGGGTTTTAGGTAACTTGCTGTTGCTGGTGCCTCTGGTGTTGCTTCCTAAGGCACTGGGATGGCAATCACTTCAGCCACATCCCCGGTCTTCTGAGTTGTAGGCTTCACTGCCAGGCATGGAGGACGGTTGGTGGGTAGCTAGGGTTGCGTGTGCCTCCCCCGTGTCCTGGACTGTTGGGTTTGTGGGCACTGCCACTGTGGGTGGGAAGTGGGGGACCAGAGTCTTGGGCATCTCTGCAACTGGAGGGATGGCATTGCCCCCCCCCCCCCCCCCCCCCGCTGCCACTGCTACCAGTTTTCCTGCGGCCATGGGTTATTCTGTGGCCCAGAGGCAGGAATCATGTGTGCTGCCTCCTGCGATGCCTCATGCAGATTTAGCCACCTTGGCTGAGCCTCCAGGATCACAGGTACCACCTCCATTGTTCCCCAAGTTTTGCCTCCTCTATATGTTCCCATCCACCCATCTTTAGATGTACAGATGTGTGAAATTCTTCAGCGTCCTGGTGTATTGGGCAGAGGTACCTTTGTTGCGTTATGGATGTTTTACTGCTTGTAGATTGAAGGGGAGACAAAAGGAACATCTAAGTCCACCATGATGCTGGTATCTTCTTTCACTTACAGTATCTTTTGAAACACAATTTAAAAAATGTTAAGTCCAATTTATATAAACTTCCTTTGGTTGCTTACACTTAATTGTCATATCTAAGAAACTATTGCCCTAGGGCTTAAAGATATTACATAGTTTTCTTCTATAAGAATTTAGCTCTTTGATGTAATTTGTTTGTGTGTTTGTTTTTGGTATATTCCCAGAAACTTTTGTTGGAAAGACTGTTCTTTCCCCACGGAGTTGTCTTTGCATTCTTGTCAAAATTCAATCACTGTAAACTATATGGGTTTCTTTAAGGACTTTCAATTCTGTTCCATTGATTTATAAATGTATCCTTATGTGCTGCACAGTTGTGATTACTGTAGTTTTGTAATTTTGTGAAATAGAGGAATGTGATTTCCCCATGTTTGCTCTTTTCAAGATTTTTTTGACTCTTGTGGGTTTCTTGAATTTCCTATGAAGTATAGGATCATTTTGTCGATTTTTGAAATAAAAAAGGCAGGTGGGATTTTAATAGAGATTTCATTTAATCTGCACATCCGTTTGGAGATAATTGCTTTATCAATATTAAATCTTCCAATTCATGAATACTGAATATCTTTTCATTTACTTAAATCTTTAATGTATTTCAATAATTTTAGTGTATGAGTTTTGCATTTTTTGCTAAATTTATTCTGAAATATTTTATTTTGATGTTTTTTTAAACAGACATTTAAAATTTTATTTTCAGATTGTTTATTGCTGATATAGAAAAATACAGTTGATTTTTGTGTGTTAATCTTGTATTATCTAATTTTCCTGAACTTATTTTTTAACCATAGTCATTTTATTATGGATTCTTCAGGATTTTCTATATATAGAAGATCATGTCATCAGTAAATGGAGAGTTTCTTATCTCCCATCTGGGTGCCTTTTATTTGTTTTTCTTGTATAATTGCCCTTGGTAGCACTTTCAATAAAATACTGAATAGAAGTAGTGAAAAGAAATATCTTTGTTTTGTTCCTGATCTCAGGAGAAAGTTAACTTTTTTACCATTAATCATGATGTAATCTGTGGGGTTTTTTCTAGTTGCCCTTTATCAAGTTGAAGAATTCCTTTCTATTCCTAGATTTTTAGTCTTTTGTCATAAGAGAGTGTTAGATTTTGTCAATTACTCTTTTGTCATTTATTAATTGTCTTTTGTTCTTTATTATCTTAGTATGGTGTACTGCTTTGATTGAATTTTGTATGTTTAAACAACCTTGGATTCCTGGAATAAGTTCCACTTGGTCATGGTACATATTCTCCTTATATGGTGTGAGATTTAGTTGGCATAATAGCTTCCTCTTGCTGCTATAGCAAATGATCATAAACATGTCTTAAAACACAAATTTATTGTATTGTATTTGTGAAAGTCTGAAGAACAAGATGGGTCTTATTATGTTAAAATTAGGCTGCATTCCTTCTAGAAGCTCTGGTGGGAGGAGAGATCTATATCCTTGCCTTTTCAGCTTTTAGAGGCTGTCTGGATTCCTTGGCTCATGCGGTCTTCCTTTGTCATCGAAGCTAGCAGTATAGCATCTTCACCTACCTCTCTGATTCTCTTTTCTGCCTTTTTCTTCCTCTTACAATTTTAAAGACTCTTGTGATCACATTGGACCCTTTTGGCTAAATCAGGATTATCTCCCTATTTTAACTTCAACTGATTTAACAACCATATTCCACTGCTAAATTAATTCCCCTTTGTCATATTAAAGATCCCAGGTTGTAGAATATGGACATCTTTAGGGAGCCAATATTATACCAGCTACAGTTTGCTAGTATTTTGTTGAGAATTTTTGAATTTATATGTATAGTGGATTTTGGTCTGACGTTTTCATTTATTGTCTTGTGTTTGTTTGATTTTTGTAATGGTGGTCTTATTGAATGAGCTGGATAGTGTTTATTCTTCTTCAAATTGTTTTTTGAGGGAGAGTTTATGAAGGGTTGGTATTAATTCCTTAAATATTAGGTAGAATTCAACAGGGAAGCCATTTGATCTTGGACTTTTCTTTTGGGTAGTTTTTTAATTGTTAGGTTCAATTTCTCTACTTTTTATGAAACTATTAAGTTTACTATTCTCCTTGAGTAAAGTTATAGTAGTTTGTATATTTACAAAAGCCTACCCATTTCATCTAGGTTATCTACTTTGTTGGCATGTAATCTTTCATAACACTGACTTCTAAACCTTTTTTTTCCTTTAAGATTTTAGTAATAATCCTGGATTTTTGAAAAAATTATTTTTGCTTTTAGCAATTTGAGTCTGTTCTTCTTGGTCAGACTAGCTAAAGGTTGAATGTAGTAGATCTTTTTGATAAACCAACTTGTAATTTCACTGTTTATCTCTGATGTATTTTCTATTTCTTCTGTGTTCATTGTAATATTCATTATGTCTTTACATTTGCTTTCTTTGGGTTGAATGTTCTCTTCTACTTTCTTAAGGAATAGGTTAGGATATTGTTGTAATACTTTATACATCTTTAAATATAAGCATTTTGGCTATGAATGTCCCCTAGCCACTGCCTTACCTGAATCTCATACATTTTGGTTGTTTGTTTTATTGTTTGTTTGTTTTCATTCATCTCAAAGTATTCTATAATTTCCCTTGTGATTTCTTGCTTGACTCATTTATTGAGGAAAGTTTTCAATTTCTACATATTTGTCAATTTATCAAATTTCCCTCTTATTATTTCTAATTTGGCTATAGAATATACTTTATATGATTTACGTTCTTTTAAATTTATGGAGACTTTTTTATGGCCTCACATATGTGGTCTACCCTGGAGACTGTTCCATGTGCACTTGAGAATAATTTGTACTTTGCTGTTGTTGAGTGGAATGCTCTACACATGTCTATTAGGTTTAGTTGGATTTCATGTTAAGTCTTCTATTATCTTGCTGGTCTTCTGCCTAGTTATTTTATCCTTATTGAAAATGGTATATTGTGGTCTCCAACTATCATTTTTGAATGATTTACTTCTCTCTTCAATTCTGTTTTTGCTTTATATATTTTGGAGCTGTAGTCATAGACGTGTGTGTCTGTGTTTACCTATATCTATATCTATGCACCCATACACACACACACACACTCATATATATATATATATGTTTATAATTGTTATATCCTTTTGATCGGCTGAACTTTTTCATTATGAAATATTAAACTTCTTCATTATGAAATATCCTTTTCTCTGATAACAATTTTTATCTTAAAGTCTACTTGTCTGATATTATTGTAGGCATTTCAGTTCTCTTTTGGTTACTGTTTGCATGATATATGATTTTCTGCCCTTTTACTTTCAAAGTAGTGTGTTATGTAAGTCAAGTATGTATTGTAGACAAAATATAGTTAGGACAGTGTATTTTTAAATTTACTATCTCTGCCTTTTAATTCTAGAGTTTAATCCATTTACATAAGGTAGGTTTTACATCTGCCATTTAACCATAGGGTTTTTTAAGGCTTTATTTTGTAAGAGCAGTTTTAGGTTTACAATAAATTTAGAGGCAGGTGCAGAGAGTTTTCCAAATTAACCCTGCCCCCCTATATGCATAGCCTCCCCCGTTATTAACATCACTCACAGAATGTTACATGATTTACCAAGGATGAACCTACGTTGACACATCATAATCACCCCAAATGTATAGTTTACCTAAATGTTTGTTCATGGTGTTGTGCATTCTATAGGTCTAAAAAAAGGATAATGACATGTACTCATTACAGTGACATATAAAGTATTTTTACTGCCTTAAAGATCCTCTGTTCTCTGCCTATTCATATCTCCGCCCTCTCTCACCTCTTGCTATCAACAATGTTTTTATTGTCTCCATAGTTTTGCCATTACCAAAATAACACATCATTGGAATCATACAGTATGTAGATTTTATAGATTGAGTTCTTTCATTTAATAGTATGCATTTAAGATTCCTCCATGTCTTTTCATGGCTTGATAGCTCATTTATTTTTAGCAGTAAATAATATTCCATTATCTGCATGTACCACAGTTAATTTATCCATTCACCTACAGAAGGATATCTTGATTGCTTCCTAATTTGGCAGTTATGAATATAGCATCTATAAATGTGTATGTACAGGTTTTTGTGCAAATATAAGTTTTCAACTTCTTTGGGTAAATATCAAGGAACACAATTCCTGGATTGTATAAGAAGAATATATTTAGTTTTATAAATAAAAGCCAAATTGTCTTCTGAAATGGCTACACCTTTTTTTTTTTTTTTTTTTATTTCTCCAAGTAAAGTATGAGAGTTCCTGTTGTCCATATACTCACCAACATTTAGTGTTATCAGTGTTCCAGATTTTGGCCGTTCTAATATGTGTGTAGTGGTATCTCATTTTAATTTGCATTTCTCTGATGACATATGATGTGGAACCTATATTTTATGTGCTATTTGTTATCTGTATATTTTCTTTGGTGAAGTGTCTGTTAAGGCCCTTTATTTAATCTGATTGTTTTCTTATTGATTTCTTATATTTCTTTATATATTTTGAGTAACAGTCCTTAATCAGATGTGTCTTTTGCAAATATTTTCTCCCAGCCTGTGGCTTGTTTTCTAATCTCTTGACATTGTCTTTCACAGAGTAGAACTTTTTAATTTTAATAAGATCTATCATATCAGTGACTTCTTTAATAGATCATGTATTTGAAGTTGTATCTAAAAGGGCATCACCATACCTATGTTATCTCCTAGGATATTTATAGTGTTGAATTTTCCATGCAGGTCTATCATGCATTTGAGTTACTATTTGTGAAGGATGTAATGTCTGTGTCTAGATTTATATATATAGTTTTGGCATGTGGATATCCAGTTGTAACAGCACCATTGTTGGAGAGACTATCTTTGCTCCATTGTATGGCCTTTGCTCATTTGTTAAAGATCAGTCAACTGTATTTATGGGGGTGTATTTCTGAGCTTTCTGTTCTGTTTTATTGATGTATTTGTTTATTAACCAATACCATACTATCTTGGTAACTATACTATCTTGGTAATTATAGCTTTATTGTAAGTCTTTTTATTAATTATTGTATTATTTATTTTATTTTGGTTGGCAGGACGTAATTTATTTTTAGAGGCGGTACTGGGGATTGAACTCAGGACCTCATCAGTGCTAAGCATGAGCTCTACCACTTGAGCTATCCCCTCCTCCCAACTTTATTGTAAGTCTTAAAGTTGGGTAGTGTCATTTCCCCAAATTTGATCTTGTTCTTCAATATTGTGTTGCCAATTCTGATTCTCTTGCTTCTCCATGTAAACTATAGAATCAATTTGAAAATTGAACTGATTTATTTTCATAAAATAACTATGCTGGGATTTAGATTGGGATTGCATTGAGTCTATAGACCAAGTTGGGAAGAAGTGACATCTTGACAATGTTGAGTCTTTCTATGAATATGGGCTATTTCTCCATTTATTTAGTTCTTCTTTGATTTTATTCATCAGAGTTTTGCAGTTTTCCTCATATAGGTCTTATGGATATTTTGTTAGATTTATACCTAAGTATTTCATTTGTGAGGGTGCTAATATAAGTGATACTGTGTTTTTTTGTTTCAAATTCTACTTCTTCATTGTTTCTAGCTAGAAAAGTGACTGGCTTTTGTATATTAAACTTTTATCCTGCTTGCAATAATTAGTTGAAGGAGTTTTTTTTTTTTGGCAATTCTTTTTAATATTCTATGTAGACCTTCATGCTATCTGCACACAAAGATAGTTTTATGACTTCCATCCTAATCTGGAGATCTTTTATTTTATTTTGTTGCCTATTGCATTAGTAAGTACTTCTAATAAGATGTTTAAAAGGAGTGGTAAGAAAGAATGTCTTTGCTTGGTACCTGATCTTAATGGAAAAGCTTCTAGTCTCTCACCATTAAGGATGATGTTAACCATAGTTTTTTTTTGTGGATAGTCTTTATCAAGTTGGGGAAGTTTCCCTCTAATCCTACTTCCTGAGAGGTTTTATTTTTAAATGGGTGTTAAATTTTGTTCAATGGTTTTTCTGCGTTTATTTATTTTTTTTCCTTTGGGACACAACAGGGAGAAGGACACATATAGACTGAGAGTGAAAGGATGGAAAAGGGTATTCCATGCAAATGGAAAAGCCAAAAAAGCAGGTGTAGCAGTACTGATTTTGGACAAAATAGACTTTAAAATAAAGGCCATAAAGAAAGATAAAGCAGGATATTTTTCTGCATTTATTGATATGATTATTTTATTTTTTTTTAGTCTGTTAATCTGATGGATTAATTAATTTTCAAATATCGAACCATCCTTTTAAATCTGGGATAAATCCCATCTGGTTATGGTGTATAATTCTTTTTATACATTGCTGGAAATGTTTACTTTTTAATAATCTATTATATTTGCATGTTGGATGATTACTATCTTATATCCATGACCAGAATGTCTTTTTTAAGACTATATAATGGAAGCCAAACCCATTGTCACTTCAATTTTAATTTTGTCCTTTTCCTTTAATTTTATACTTCTGTGATTCATGCCTTGTTCAATGTAATATCCTGTCTTCTTATTTGGTTCCTTTTTTGTGCACATAGAAACACCTGTTGGTCACACATAGCTCTATGGTCTGTCTTATTCCCATAGATTGTAGTTTTCAAAGAGACACAGATGCCTATCCTTAGCCTGAACATAAATGAAACAGCTCCATTTCAAACGACATGAAATGTGGAGGGTTTCAAAAATTATATCTACATTCAAAATTGGCAAAATTATTTTAGTGTACTCTTTTCAAGTAATGTAAAATAAACTTCTGAATTAAAGTATTATTATATGATCATGAAAATACTGAAGAAAAAGAAAAGAATTTCATTTAAAGTGGACACATGCAGAATTTTTTACTTGGAAAATTCATAAATATACTTAAGAAATAGACTCCTAACATGGAAATACATAAATTCCATTTATATGTAATTATATATATATACACACAATTATTCCAGGAAAATAGGTACTGTGTCCCGTCAATTATTGGTTGATTTCAGCTTACTTCTCTTTCTAATTCTAGAAAGAGATTTCCACTCTGAGTGTAGTGTTCAGTGAATTCATAATTGCACAGTTGACCTCTTGGGTTCATGTTCTTGAACATGTGTCAGTGTAGGCTGGAATAATAAGTGCCTGCATTAATGCTCTTCATCTCTTCCTTAATGTGATTTAAATGCATTCTGTTTATATTGGAATAAAAACATGTCACTCGCTATTGAGTATGTCATTCTGAAAATGTAGCCTGGGTTATAATTCATTTTCAGGTGAACGCAATTCCAGCTCTTCTGAGCACAGAGAGGCAGCTTGTCCTCTTGTAACCATGGAGACCTATCACGGGTTTAGGACTTTAACTTGTGTGCTCTGTAGCAGAAGAAAATAGCTCTGGGAAGATCACAGAAGCCACGGTTGGGCCTGTAGGGAGGGAAGTGTTAGACACGCACACTCAAGGAATTACAGATTCACACACTTTAGATTTAGTTCTGGCATTTGGTGCTTTAGGTCAACTCTATTCAAAATTAGCCAAAAAAAAAAAAAAAAAAAAGCAAAAGAAAGCAAATTGAACAGTTACAGCATTATTCAAGTAAGTACATTTTAAAAGAGAGTTGATTTCTTTCCTAAGACTATCTGCAAACTGATAATCTTCACACCAATTTTATTTTTTAAAATATTTTAAAATAAAGTCCTTTCCCTGTGATACAAGTCACCATATGATTTCACTCCTGCCACCATTTCTCCTTCCCTATGTCTTTTTACCTTACATCTGCTCTTGCCTCTGCTTACATTGCTTTTTGACCAGTTATTTACATTTCATCTCCCCTCTGCTCCCATCAATCTTTGTCATATGTATATACACATGTGTATATAAATACAAATATATAGATATAGATGCTGATTATCTGACCTCCCAATTCCTACCATTTGCCTAGAATGTAAGCTTCTAAGGGAAAAAATACCTTGTCTGTTTTACTCACTACCTTATCTTTAGCACTTAGAACAATGCTTGTCATACAGTAGATGCTCATAGATATATGTTGACTAAATGGATGAAAGAATGTAATGTCTCCATTAACCTTTGATTGTAATTGCAATACTGTGCAGTCAGGTTAAAGTGAAATCCATTGGTTTCCCAAGAGTTTTCAAACAGGGTGTTGTTAGGAAAACAAAAATGATGGTAAAAATTATTTTGTGATATCATAACAACTTTGAATTGTAAAATTGGGATAGAAAAGCCAACCCTCCAAAATAATTTGCTAGATGGAAGACTACTCTCCAGTAAGCAAATAAATAAACCTGACATTAATTATGCCAGATCTTTTAAAATTATAATGAAAATATGATAAATTCCAGCATTTTAAAATACCTGCAACAGAGAACATAATTTTATGTTTGTGGATATCTCAACCTAATCCAACTGCTCTTCTCTCTTTTTCAACTTTAGCTTCCGAAGGATTTTAGTGTTTCTCTTACAGTCACAGACGTTAACTCAAATATTCAGTCTTACAATTTCGATGACTTCTCTTTACTTAATCCTTCTTCCCGATTAAATTGGCGATCGAATCATACATGTCTCAGTTTGTGGCAGAAATTACTAATTACACAACCTGATGCCACTAAAAAACCCAATTTTAGTTTCTGCCTGCATTAACAGGACTATATTTCCAGCTTTCCCTGCAGCAAAGCATGGCCACATGGCCAAGTTCACACCTGAGGAGATGTCACTGAAAGTTCTGGGTGCCTCTGGGAAGCTTGCTTGAAAGGAGCTGACTCAGAGGAAAGGACATCCTTTTTGTAATTCTGCTTTCTTCCCCAGGCCTTCAGTGAGGATGTTATGATGGAGACCCAGTCACCATCTTGGGGAAAATGAAGACAGGAGCCAATAAGAATGGTAGTACGAAAACTCAGGGTCCTCTGAAGACTCCTGGAAGTTACTGTATTAGTTCCTGGGTGTTACTAATGTTCTTCTTTTAAATGAGAGACAGATGAACTTCTGTCATGGGTAAGCCACCCTTATTTTAGATTCTGGTTACACTAATTCAATTCCAATCCTTACTGACACACACCTCACAAATGATTCTCTTCATTCTATTGCCATCTTGCCACTGGACAATCATAATAGTTTTCTAGTTTGTCTCCGCATTCATTCAGTTCTTCCTATACATACTGCAAAATGATTTTTCTCAATCTTGATCAGTGCTTTCAGCTCAAAAGCCTTCAATAGCTTACTTTTGCCAACATAGTAACAATCTGCCTTCCTTTGACACTTAGTATTTTCTGTATTGTTGAATCAACCTATCTTGCACACCTTCGCTTTCTCCATTCCTGCCATTTGCCTTGCATTCTAACCACAATGAACTATGTCTTTATTCCACCTGATAGTCTATCACCTGACAACAGCTGCCATATCCAGAGCCAAGTCTTGACATGCCCATGCTTTCCTCTGTTTCTTTTTATTTCTCCTGTAGTACTTATCACATCCTAGCTAATATTTTGATTATTTGTGTAAATTTTTTGAGTGTAGTGGTTCTATTTTATTTAGTTTTGAATATGCCACGGTGCTCAAGAAGTAATTATTCAATAAATAGATGAATGGACCAATAGATGGATACTGACCATGTTTCTTTTCCAGTTCCTCACTTCATTTCACACCCTGATTCCAACACTGGCAAATCTGTTCTACTTGGAACTATGGTAGAATCTTTATTCTTTTCTCATTAGTTGCCTTGACTCTATTTCACTGTGATTCCTAAATGATTTTCTGAGATAAAGAGCAGTTGAGCGTTCATGAAGTACACTTTTCTTCTCTCAGTGGAAAACCCCATTACACTGAAAAGAATGTATGCTCATACATGCTGTGTACTTGTTTCTGTTGAAAGAACGAGGAAGTGGTGGGAAGACTAAGAAAATTGAGACGTGTACGTGATTTTCCAAAGACCATTATGGATTCTTTGTACTTTTGATGTGTTACTTAGAAGAAAAAGGTTTTTTAGTTCTTTCCTTGAATAAGAAATAGGGCATTTCTTCAGCTTATTGAATCCTTTGTTTCTCCCTCTTGCATAATTATATCCTATGATTTATCTGTAACCTTAATATTTATAGCAACTAGTACTTACATGACACAATTCAGACACTCAGAAGTACCCAGGCTCATGTGGTCTTCAGAATAATCTGATGAGGCAGAGGAGGAAATTTATATACAAACTTATAAAAGAGGAAACTAAAGGTCTGAGAGGTTCTAATACATCTTGAGTCACATACATACAAGTGACAAAGGACTCAGGTGTTTTTGGTTTTATTTTCTTTTGTTTTCTTTTGTTTGTTTGGGGGTAAGGTAATTAGGTTTATTATGTATTTAGTGAATGCACTGGGGATTGAACCCAGGACCTCATGCATGCTAAGTATGCACTCTACCACTGGAGCTACACCCTCTCTCAGGACTTGGGTGTTTGATTTCTAGTGGAAAGTCCTCCTTTGCATTTCTACTTTCTTATTCAGGTCTACAGTGAAGCCATTCTTTCTTTTTCACTTTCAAAAGAAGTGGTCATGTAACCGAGATTAAATTGATCAGACTTATGCATATCAACTGTATCTGTTTATACTTACAACAATAAACAAAGAAAATGTCTTGCTTTTTCTTTTCAAACCTACCTTTTCTCACCACTTTCTATCCCCTGCCAGCTCTCACCCTGGCTGCAGGCACCATGGTGTCTCCCGTCAATCACTGTGAAAGCTGCTTTGCACTCCTCCCTGTTTCTGCCCTTGCCCTACCACAGTCCACTCGCTAAGCATCAGTGATCATTATAAATAAGTTATTATAAAAGTAGATTATTTTAAATTTATTCTCTAGTCAGAGTGATCATTTTAAATAAGTCAGGTCATGTCATTCCTCTGGTTAAATCTCCAAGGTTTTGGGGTGCCAGACAAAATGCAGAACAGTTAACTTTGAGTTTAAGGTAAACAACACATCATATTTTAGACATAGGTTTGTCCCAAATATTGTATGTAGCAAGCTTATAATAAAATTATTTGGGTAGTTTTTTAGTATAAGTATGTCCCAAATATTGCATAGGACATGCTTATACTAAAATATATATTCACTGTTTATCTAAGATTGATATTTAAATGGGTGTTTGTCTGTTTATTTGCTACATCTGGCAATTCCACATGGGTTCCCATTCTCTGAGAATATAAGCAGACTTCTTAGTACATATGGTCTACGAGCCATGGGGGAGGCCTCCCTGATCTCCCTGACTTTGCCTCTTATTACTCTCGCCTTCACTCTGCTTAGTGTTTCCTAACAGGGCAGACACTTCTGCTCTAGAGCAGTTGTTATGACTAATCTTTCTGCCTAGAAGCTACCCATGTCACCCTATTTAATATGCAAACCATCCTCCCCAAAGCATTCCTGATCCCCCTTACTCTTTTTCTGTAGGGCTCATCTCCTTCTAGCGTCTACCTTTATTGGGTTTGTTGTTTATTGTCTCCTTTTCCTCGCTTGAAAGAGAGCTTTATGACTGCAGGGATCTCCGTTCACCACTGTGCTCCAACCATCTAAAAGGTGCCTGGCACATAGAAGGCACTCAGTTACTATATGCTGAATGAATTACTAATAAAATATAAGGATGCAAGAAATGCAAATCAAAAATTGAAGAGCAACCTCGAATGCAATAGGGAGATGATGGAATGTAGGTACTTATGGATCAAAAATAAAAGCTAAAACATCACATTCCATTTACAGCCTATTTATAAACTTATTTGTGAGAAGATATGTTCTTATGTAAGATAAATGCAGACCAAAATTTTTTCCATCAAATGTGATAAATACTAGTCTGGATACTGCTGTTGCCTAAGTGCATCATACTTTTGTTACAGGTTATTTTCTGTTGGCTTTTTAGAACTGAAGTGTTTCTGTATGGCTCTATTGATGTCAGTAAAATAACAAAAATGTTCAAATGAAGACAAGAGAACAATGGACTTGACATTTCCACTGTAATCTCCTATTTACAAGGGTCAACATTATCTTTCTGGGCAAGCATAGCAGAACAGTCTGTACTAAATGTTGCAGCTTTCAGAAAGCCCACTCTGTGCTCAACTATATTCGTACCCAGTAAAATGTTACCTCATTCATGTCCTAGATTTTAGGTTTCAGTCCTAAAGATTAGACAAGTTTCTTTGAAAAGCTTGCAAAGGAAGTTAAAGTTTCCGTAGTGTTGATGAAGCCAAGAGGGAAAGAAAAAATATGTAACTGATCTGTTTCTTACAGAATGAGGATAGGTTGTTAGCATCACTTAGACACAAAACCGACTATACCTTTATCAAAAGTCATCCCACTATTAGGGGAAACTGAGGTGTTCAAAAATAACCATTGTACATCCTGTATCAGTTCCTTCTTGTAATTATCAGATGTAAAATTATGGGCCATAACTAATGCAAATATGTTGATACGCAAAATAGATTGATGAAACAAGGCTGGATGAGAGAATGGAAGCAGAATGTTTAAGTGGAAACACGAGTGTTTTCTAAACTTGTGACATTTTCTTTTACTTTTGTAGTTAAAATTGTAAAGTAATGTAAAGTGAGAGCTGGGGGAGAATGCGACAGGAGCTGTGGTACGTGGCCATTAGAGCTCAAAGACTTGTCTGGCATGAGGCAAGAGTGAACTTCCCTAGAAAGAATCCTAGACTTGTTGATCTTCCTGAACAAGGCAATGGCTGGCCAGCTTCAGAGACGGTGGGGAAGGAAAATGACTTTCCAACCTGACCAACTGATAAAGGCCTTTTATTTCTCTTCTAGAAGGAACACAAATGATGTTTTCCAGCTCTATAAAGTTCAAGTTACAGTGATTTTCACTTAAAACTTTTATTAAAAGACTCAGAATTAGCAACATTGGCTGAATTTGAATTACTGAAAGGGAATGAATGACATAAGAATCTTAAATAATATAAAATCATGGTTATGATACATATCTAAATCTCTATCTCTAGACATATCTTTTTCTCTTCGGAGAAAATTGCCTGTTCTTTTATCGTGGACAAAATAAATCTCATAGTTTGATGCCGTCATGAAATTGGGGTAGCTGTAAGCACAATTATTTAATAGTAATCTTTTTGTTATGGATAAAGCACTTTTACTTGGGAAAATCATAACCCACAGTTTCTTTGCTAGAAAAAATGAAGGCCTTGAGCTAGACTTCTAAGTTAACTTCTCTTCTTTCAAGACTATTTGTATTATGGCATTTCTTTTATTGTGTTTATAAAGCAAAATACAACCATTGGCAGAGATTAGGTTTTAAAATGATTTAGGTTTAAAAAAAACCTTCTTGAATATTAGAAATAGTGAAGTTTCAAGAAAATAAGTTACAAAACACTTGAGGGATATGTTGTAAATGCATCTCATTTAAGAAAAGTTAAAATATAATCTGCAAGTTAAAGGAAGAAGGCTTTTTTTAATTAGAAGGATAGAGAGAAATAGAAACATACCATGTTGTTTTTAATAAAAAGTATAATTACCTACTTAGCAACAACTGCAGGGATTTCCTGCTCTTACACACACACACACACACACACACACACACACACACACACACAGAGTTAGGCACACATAAAGAGAAACATAAATAGAAACAGATCAGAGTCCAAGCTTAATGTGCTTGAATTAGCTATCCCATAATTCTAAAATATAATGCCGTACTTCTGTTTTCAGAATAATTTTATTCTTCACCTAAAGTATTTTGGGCTCTACCTACTCTAGTAATAAGTTTTGTCAGGAATGGCATTTTGGACTCGTGAGAATTAGAATCAAATGATGTTTCTGGAGTTCCAGTGTCACCACCTGTTGCCACCTTGCCCTTGGAAAACTACTTTATGATTATAAACTTCTGTTTTCTAGTTATAAAATCGAACACCAATTCCTCCTTCACTCTGAGCAGTGCACTTTCACTGGTGTCAAACTAATTCTAGTAGAGCAGGACAAGTTCACATCTACCTACTTAAATAGAAATATAAATGCAGTACAAGGAGATTGTATTTGGAGTTCTTTTAAGTGCATTTGTGCATTTGTAATGTGTGCATACTCCTAGCTCATTAGTTGCTTAAGACAGAAATGCTGACTATGGAGAAATCATAATTTGCATAACATTTTTCTGCTGCTTTCCTTATGAATGATTATGTTATTGACCATCTGAACAAAGAGAGTGAGGTAGGGTGAAGTAGGAATTGTCAGTGGCTGCTTTACTTAAATTAACAACTAGGTCCTTTGGTATCACACAGGAGGAACTGTATGTCCAATGTCACAGACATGGGGATGACTCCCATCGAGCACTTGCTCCTCTAGCCTTTTCCTTCCATGCTGCTTGTCTGTGAGTGAACCCAAGGCAGGCTGATCGTCATCTCCCTGCTTTCTGTTTTCTCTGTGCGGCTAGCACTGCAGCCACTGCCCTGGCTGTGCTGGACATTCTGCTCTCCCACCTACCGCTGGTGTGGGTGGATGGCTAGGGGACCTCTCCTTTGCTGTCTGTCTCCCTCTCTGCTTCTGCACATCCTGATGGAGAAGATTACAGTTATCTTTTGCATGAACCTGTTTAGGAAGTGAAATTTATGAAAGAACTTTGCCCTGTGATTCAGTTAAGGTTCCCTGGAAGGTCTGCATTTGGTTTAAGAGACACATTCAGATAGTGATAAAATGCTGCTATGTTTTCCCTGACAAAATAGCCTTTGGGAACTTCCTGGGTTGGGGTTGCTCTGGTTTGATTCAGATCCCATAATCCTCCTTTTTTTTTCTTGACCTTATTGACATCTCATATCATTATAACCTCACCCTGGTTCCTGTCTTTTAGTTTTTCACTCTCTTCCTTTTTCTTTTCTTTTTTTTCAAACCTTCTCCCCACACCTTGTTGTTTTAAAACTCTTTACTCCCAGGGCTGCTGCACAGTCATAAATCTCAGACCTATACCTCTAATTTTAAGAAGGGGCTAGTGGATCCCTCAGATAACTTCGGTTTCCAATTTCACTTGTTTTCCGTTTCACCAATAAAAACACTTTTCTTAACTCAAGTTTGGTCAGCCAGAGCATGGGTAATTACATATGCTACTTTTCCTTGAGCAGTCTCAGTTATACATGTTGTTCTGGAATAATTACTAATTCCTTTTTTCACTATAATTTTCCCTAGTTTGTACAAAAAATTATATGGTCTCTAGCTTTGGATAAAGTGATTAGCTTAATTCACATTGTCTTATGAAAGACTAGAAATGTCATAACTCTTTGACACAAAAAACTGTCTAGAAACTATTCTAATAGAAAGGCAAAAAAGATTGTATCTGATGTTTCAGTTGATCATTAAACAGAGTTTCTGGTGAAAATTTGACTAGTAAAATTATAGACAATTTTAGGGGAAAATGTATTTATTATGTTTGATGTTTAGGAATAGGAAGTTGGATTTATATTCAATCCCAAACTTTTTCCTTGTCCATAAAGATACTGTAAGAACTCCAGATAATCATAAATGCTTCTTACAGGGGTTTATCTTAGTTGAAGTTGCCACTGTGATGTTTAACACTTTCTTGTCTCTACCTGAGATGTCCTGGGACATACAAAATGAATCATGCTTACTAGAAAAATCTGCACACTGATTTCTGGAAAACTGTCACAATTATTCATGTTATTATAGTGTGCTCCTTAGGCAGTGTCTTTGAACACCTACTACTTTAGACAAGTTTTTTGTTATTCACCTTCAACTGAGGCAAGGAATTATGTATTCTTACTTTTTAGATAAGAATCAGTTCTGATTAAGCAGAACCTCTTATGAGTATCAAGAATAATATTATATCCAGGTGAATAGCTATGTTTAATAAGTACATGGACAGAAGCATTAATGTCACTAACAGTGGAAATATGTTCTACAAGTAAAGTTGCATTATATTCATTAAATGTTCATTTTTCTCATCCAGAATTCAGATAATCTGAAATGGCAAATATAAGAGCAACTTCTGTCCTCTACTTTTATGAGAATGGGACAGATGACGTTAAAAAGTAGGTATCAAATAATTCATTTGTTCTGTTTTATTATCCTTGAAGAAATCATCTGATTTCTTGTCACTTCTAAGCTTGTACTGTAAAATAAGAAGTGATAGTCAAGAGGATAATCTTACAGCACTGAACTGTTTTAAAAGCATAAAATATTACTGAGAACTGAAAATACATAATTAATTAATACAGGAGATAAAATTTAATTGGACTATTTCCTGGCAAATAGTAAGAACTCCACAAATGTAATGGAAAATAAAATCCTTTGTTTAAAAAATTTATAATCTAATAAAAAGACTTGGGAGAATATACGATACTTTATGTAGAACAGAGTAAGTCCAGTCTTAAGAAATACCACTTCCCTTACCACAACCCCATTTACAGATTTCACCAAACATGTGATTCAAAGTCCAGTTTGTTACTCCTGTGTTTGTTGATAGTCCCTAGATGAGACAGGTTGATAAATAGCAAAGATTTCCTTTCTTTTCTTCTACCCGGTTCATGTCCAAGTATTATTTCTGTTATTCTTTCCCCACTAAACCTTGTGAAATAACAAACAGAAGGGATTCACTTAATTTTACTACAAACCCCGTTATTTCACAGGGATATCACATACGTTAACAAAAAAAAATAGGGTCCCAACATGTGATCTCAGCGGAATATCGGGGATTTATGGAGACTTCCACTTGTTGGCTATTGCAACACAAAAAAGTCCATCATGGCACCTTGGGGTGTAACCAAAAACAGAAGAGTTGTGCCCTGAAGGCCAGATGACAAGTGGAATTTTACTCTCTAATTCCCAAAAATTGGGGTGAGCAATTGGGGAGAATTTTTTTTCCTTTAGAATTAACCAGCTAGGTCTCCAAAAGACCCCTTTTGGATTCAGTGAGTCTGCTAAAGCAGGTGATAAAATTATTTTACCAATTGCCAGGAAGTAAGAATGAGCACGACAAAGCCAGTTTATTAGCACTGTCTCTGTTGTCACCTTAATTGGCATCATGAACTAGTAAATGTGTTGAGATTAAAACATAATCCAAAGGACAGAAAAGGTTTTGGGAAAATGTACCCCTATTTTATATTTTGTGATGAAATGCTTTCCCAATATACCTTTAGGTTGAGTCCAACTAACAAAAGTACAGTTCAAGATAGATACATGATAGTAGGAGATTATAATAGCAAACGGCAAGATTTTTAGTTGTGTTTATGTTTGAATACACTAAGGTTTTTAAAATTGAATTATTGTTGATTTACAATATTGTGTTAGTTTCAGGTATACAACATAGCGATTCAGTATTTTTGAAGATGACAATCCATAATAGGTTATTATAAGATAATGAGTGTAATTCCCTGTGCTATATAGTATATTCGTGTTGCTTCTCTATTTTATATACATAGTTGTTAATATCTGTTAACCCCATACCCTAATTTGTCCCTCCTCCACCCACCTCCCCTTTGGTAACCTCAAGTTTATTTTCTATATCTGTGAGTCTGTTTTAGTTTTGCATATACATTTATTGGCATTCTTTTTGAGATTCTGCATATACACATAATATTCCCTAGGTCCATCCACATTGCTGCAAATGGCAATATTTCATCCTTTTTATGGCTTAGTAATATTCTATTGTGTGTGTGTGCATGTGCATATATATATATATACATATATACACACACACACATACATATATCTCACATCTTCTTAATCTAATTGTCTGTTGATGGGCACTTGGGTGGCTCCCGTATCTTGGCTATTGTAAATAGTGCTGCTGTGAATACTGGGGTGCATGTACGTTTTCAAATTAGTTCTTCATTTAGATTTTGAAATAGGCCTTGCAGCATACCATACTGGTTTAACATATAGTGTATTAGTACCAGAGACTTTCACTGGTGTCTAATCTGCTTCTTAAATTAATTGTTGACTTTGCTGAGAAGACAAGCATTTATCTTGTATCTAGGATATGTTTACAAATGGTGCCCTTAAGGAACCTGCAACCCAGTTGGGAAGCAAAGTGGATATGCGCAAAATAAGGAGAAAGCAGTTAAGGGCTGAACTTGAAGCACTGACTCAAATTGTGAAACTGATTCATAGAAAGAAGAAAGACAGGACGCTTAGCTATAACATCAAAGAAATCTTTATAGGTAGTGGAAGATTTTAGTTATCTTGAAGAAGTTGAAGAGTTCTTGAAGAATGAGAAAGTTTTAATAAATGAAAGATAATTAAAAGGAGTAGTCAGGTGAGAATCACAGTATTTTCAAAGATCAGGGCAGGAATAATGATTAAGTGATGAGATAATGGTCTGGGAGTAAAAAAAAAAACTTATTTTTGCAGAAAGAAAGTAAATGAAGGAAACTTATGTTTTCTCAAATTGCCTTTAGAAATCTCAGATGACTTTAAGCAGAAATGCTCAGGAAGAAGGGCTAAGTATGTGAATTAAAATATGATATTATTCATAATTTTGTTCTATCATCTATTTTGAGACCCAAAGCATAGATGAGGTTGTTACAAAAAAAATTGGCTATGTTCAGCTCAAAGCTTGACTGGTAGTATTGGTTAAGGGTGTTGATAGATTTTATTCACATTTACTGTGAGACCACACACTCCTACTACGTGGCCTGCAGATGGTTCTGTTCTTAACATACTTACACAACACTTTTGGATGTGATTCCAAAAGCTTTTATTGAGCATTGTCAAATTTCTAAGCTTCACAGGAATATTTATATGGCCATTCTTTTTTTTTCTTTGGATTATTCATCCATCCCTGTCTTTTTTTTTTTTTTTAATTGAAGTATAGTTGATTTACAATGTTGTATTAGTTTCTGGTATACAGCATAGTGATTCAGTCATACATACATATATATAGCCTTTTTCATAGTCTTTATTATAGGCTATTACAAGCATAATGCCCTTTTATATGTGGTGCCATACATGTGAAATTCTTGACCTTAACATCATCTTTGAAAATATTAAATTAGGAACTGTGTTAACTTACAGTTTATGAATTGGCATATTTATTACTTGAAGAGATTTGATTTTCAGCACAGTGCAAAGTTCTTTCCAATGCATATTTTTTTCTAATTCCATTTTGGTTTAAAGCACATTTTAAATGTAGTTTTCTCATTTAGTAAAAGTTGTCTAATTGAAAAACAGCCCGTATTGTTGGAAGAAGGCCTCATTCAAGGCTTTCTGTTTTATCAAAGCATGCAGTTTTTCTCAAGCATAGTTTCTACAACAAAGATAAAGAAAGTCTCCATTAGAGGTTATAAAACATTTCATCTTAAAATTCTTACGAATCAAATGGAATCTTATCAAAGACCCAAATCTATAAACCAGATGAACTGTAGTAGTTAGTTTAGATGAAGCAGATAATCTTTTCCTAGTGCTAGGCTAAGTGCTTAACACACATGTACATTTCTTGTTTAAAATAACTTTCAGAAACCACTGTGAGGTAAATGTTATCATCTGTGTTTTTCCTGTGAAGAAACTGCCTTAGCTCCTACATCCAGTAAGTGGCAAAGCCCAAATAGAGACCCAGACTTACTTGAGTTAAAAGCCTGCACTTTGAACCACTGTCTGAGGTCCTCTCCAGTAACAGAGGGGCGCCTCTGGAGTAGGCTGAAACTGAGAGTCAGGACACGCAGGCCTGCTGTGACCTTCTCTCACAAGAGGCAATCTTGCCATCCTTAGGAGAACCCAAAGGATTACACGGAGCACAACTTGAAAATCATGAGTTTGGTTATTTTGTTTGCAGTGATAGGACATTATTTCAGACAACTACTAAATTCCAAATCTTTATCCTCTTAAGTGTAATTTTGATATTAACAAGAAAATCGAAATCTATCCTTAATTCAGGAATAAAAGTTTTTCAAAATTATTCTAAGGACTACTTCTTTTTGGAGTACAGATAGTTTTTATTAACCATGCTAGAGTATTGTTAGTAATTGGCTTGTTAAAACTCAGAATGTGTGGTCCCATTCAAATAACGCTAATGGTTTCATTAGGTCCCTTAATTAATACAAAGGCTATGATGTATGGGAAACGTGATTGGTACTTAACATCATAACCTTATTTGTAAAGATGTTTTGTTGGGAAATGGTTTCAAGTAAAATTTGGAATGCCCATAAACCATCTTCTTTCTGCCTTACCCCCTCTCTGTCTCCACATACAAATGGATCACTGTTTGGGGGGTGTCTACGCTTGTCTGTATCCACTTCCCTTTTTCCTTTTGGCAGTGGATCTCTCCTTGCTGTGACAGTTTTGATTATTACTGTTATGCAGAGCAGGTGACTGAGCAGTCAGGAAAATGTAGGATCAGGACTCTTGGATGGGGTGACTCTTCACTGAGAGTAAAGTTAGACATCAGGAGAGACAGAACTTTGTTGACTGTGTCCTTTCAGCAACACTGTCCAATAATAATACAATGCAAGTAACATACATACATTTAAATTTGATAGTAGCCACATTAAGGAAAAGTAAAGAAAAGAGTGCTACTAATCTTAATAATACATTTAGTTACCCCAGTCTATCTAAAACATGACAGTTTCAACATGTAATCAGTGTTCAAATTATTACACATTATTTTTTTACATTATTTCACATTTTTTCTTAGTAAGCCTTCAAAATATGTTTATTTTACACTAATAGCACATCTCAATTTGGATACTAAGTTTTCAGTGGTGAAAGTCCATTTAGAATTATGTTTAATGGGAAAATATTGTACACTATTTCAAGTTCAAACAAATTAAATTAAAATTTTAGATACTGAGTTGCACTAGCCACACTGGCAGTGTTAAATAACCAAAGGCCAGTGGCTCCTGCAGGGCTATCGGCTTAGGTCTCCTGGCTTTACCTATATCTTCCACAAAATTTTACTAGAAAATCCTTTTGGGGGGACTTTTCAGAGCTTTTCAAGCCATAAGTGTATAGACTTGTACGTTATTGTTGTTTATATTTTGTCAAAATGGAGGAAGAGAAAGTAGTAGGAATTGATAATTCCATATTTGAACAGAATCTATTGGAGAAAGATGCATATTAGTTCATGGCTGGCTTGGCAGGACACTCCCTAACTACAAAGCCACTTAAGATATAAGAACTTATGGACGATCATATAGGACCTATTACAAAATATATTTTTTCAATTATTTCCCAATAAAAAGTAAATACAATTTTTTATGATATACCTGGAGGGTTCATGAATGCTTAGGCCAGTACGGAACACAGTGGGGACTTGGATGGTCTGTGCGCATCATGACTGCATAGGCATACGGCAGTCAGAGTAAGGTGACACTCGAAGCAGTTATGTGCACTTACATAGAGCAAAAATAAACTGTAAACACAAATTTCAGCTTCCTGGAAATTTGAGCCCTGGGCTTATTTTGCACCCTGGCTATTTTTGTGGCTGATGAAGTTAATGCAGTGGGTTATAATGAGACAGATAAAATTCTGTCTGCAGCACAAGCACCTATTCAATAAATGTCTAGTCCAGACAGATGAGGTGCAAAAGCCAAGATGTGCCAGGTCACCAGCTTCCACAGGGTCTGATGGATGTTGCTATGTGAACAGCACTCTGTCAGAATATACTTGGCTGAGGACAGTGACTGTTTCCTGTGAATAAGACACAGAGCTTACTGATACATTTGGAAGCTAACCCCAAATAAGACGACTGAAGGGAACTTGCACCGTTAAATGTTTTGTTAATGGGTATCAACGTGGATTTGATGAGTTTGAGGGTATTTTAGTGCACACCTGCAGCAGATGGCCTGTGCTTTTCAGCTGCTCTTATGATTTAGCTACAAGTATTTTAAATCCCAGCTGTCAGCCCATAAGCACTGACCGTGAATGTTAAGATTCACAAGCAGCTTTGCCAGTGGCAAGAACACACTTGCTGGGGTCATCCTGTTGTGGGAAATATGACTCAGCTGACCTCTTCCTCTGGGTCACTTAAAGTTGCCAGAAGAAACTGTAAAAAGGAGGTGACTTGATCCATTTCTTGGTACTGCCAGAATCATGTATAGATCTCTCCTGAGACAAGAACTTTTGCAAAATCAATCAATAGAACACTTTGGCACAGCCACTAAAGTAGTACTGATTTTAATCCTTTATATTTGCACAGGGCTTGGTCAGTCACAAAATATTTTTACATCCATCATTTCATCTTATTACTAAAATATCCATGAGAAGTAATAAGGACTAAAGTGTTACTACTTCTATTTAATAATTGAAAACACTGAGGCTCAGAGAGGTGTAAGGTAAGGTTTGTGTATGTGTAAATTGATGAGGTCCAAAAGGGCATCTTGAATAAAATAATAGGAGAAATCAAACTAAAAAAATCCATTTGGGTCAAGAGCATAGCTTTCAAGAAATTTCTCTCATCTAGTGTTTATTTTCCTTAGCTTGAAGATCCTGCCTTCCTAATATAATGCTATGAAATCAGCTTAAAGGAAAGCTCTAGAATGAGGGGATGAGAACCTCCCCACCCCCCAACACACAAAAGTGAATCAGCCTATTTGAGACAGAGTGGCCATCAATATCCACTCTCTTCTTGTTTCTTAATAATGGATGCCTTGATTTTTAGCTGGCATGTGGCCATCCTGAAAAGAACAGTAATTCTCATCTTTCATTGCACTAAGTTCTGGCAAAAGTGATGTGAGCCACTTCTCAAAAGTGTCTTTAGTGGAAATACATTAGTCAGTAAACAGAAGCCACTCTGTTTCTTCCAGACGTTAAATAAATTAATGCGGAGAATATATACCTTAAATAGAGAGTCTATCCCATAATTGGAAAAGCAGGGCAATTACTAGGGATTCTCTTAGCTTGAAGTAACACATTAGGTAGTTCTTAAGAGTTTGCTGGAGATAAGCCCAACTTATAAAGACTCTGGAAAGGTCCCACCAATTATCTCCATCATCAGGAGCGAGGTAAGTTGTTCTAGGGCTCACTGGGAAGCAGCTGTGAGTCACACGCCTGACAACATGTCGGCTCTAGTCTCCTCCACAGATTATTATCGCTCCTTTCTTCAGCTTCTCAATCTGAAGTTAGTGCTTCTTATTATAGAAGTCTAACCTTGAACCATTGGGAAAAGGATTTTAGGAAATGCGGTTCCTGACTTTTTCTTTTGTCTTGCAGAAAAACCCTAGAAGAAGGCTGTGATGAGATTGGTTTGTCAGTGGACAGACCCACACAGCCCACCTCTTTGTTCAAAACAACATCCACAAATGGCACTCGACTCACATTTAACTTCCAAATACTGGCAATAACAACACCATACTGTGCTTACCACAGTGCAACTCCTCTTACATAAAGGGGTCTGTGCAAAGTCCCACATGTCATTTATCCACCTCGAGATGATGCTCATTGCTTTTTAGCTTACTCATTTTCCCTTCAGTGATACTGAAGTATTGAATTGCAAGGTTAGCTATTATTAATACACTTAATGTTCAGTAGGAAGGAAATGTGAGGGGAGGAGGGAATAGCCCAGTAGTAGAGTACATGCCTAGCATGCACAAGGTCCTGGGTTCAATCCCCAGTACCTCCATTAAAATAAATAAATAAAAACCTAATTACCCCTCCACAAAAAAAGAATAAAAAACAATTTTTTTAAAAAAGGGAATGTGAAAAGGAAAAATCCAATTTATTTGTTTATATATATACATCTCTCTCTCTCTCTCTCTCTCTCACTTACATCTGTGAATATGTACTTGTCATGGTCACAAGTGAAGTATGTATGGCTACTGTTGTCCTGCAGTCATACAGGTATGGTTCACATTTAGAACTGCTTTCTTTGACTTTTGTTTCCTTTGCTGTTACATTAGCTGGTCACAATTCTTTACAGGGATCTAAACCTATTGAAATACTTGTGGCATTCGTTACTCTGTATATATTTCATGGCCATAACTTTTCATTACTTTTTTACTACTGGAACAGTGGTGCTCTGAATATTATCCTGGGCTCAAGATATACCCCTCCATTACCCCATATGTGGTAGCAACTCTGTCTCCTCTTGATGACCAGAAATAACCACCCCAGCCAGAACAGGAAGGAGATTTAGTGCTGTGAGGAGTCCAAAGCGGCTTAGTAGAAATGTCACCTTTCAGTTCAAAGGAACTTTAATTTTATCCCCTGGAAGAAAGAAACCTCTTCGGAGAACTCAAATCTCTAAAGCTGGCAGAATTGTAGTGAGGTGAAGCCACCCTCTTCCTAGCTGATCATTAAAGACACTAGCAGTGGAGCCAATCCCACATCTACCTCTTGATTCCCAGATTCAGGAATCCTTACTGAGGGGGAAGGTGGTATATATATTGTTGTTGATTTCAGAGCATGTGGGTGTTACAGCTGTCACTGAGTCCTCAGCCCTCAAGAGGCAGTTCCTGTTGTCTAATATATTATTACTTTAGCTTTTTTGGGTCAGTTTTATGCAAAACTACTGTTAACTTATGCATCAATGCTAATGGCGTTTATATCTTTAAAATTTTAGTGCTCCTTTGTGTTTTCAAAAAAAACCTCATAGGAAATACATTTTTAAATTTCTAAATGAAAACTTCATATCAGTTTTATGTGTGTTATCAGTGTGGCGAAGGGTAAGAAAAAGGCATTATTATTATTATATTATATTATTATTATTATCATCATCACTTAAAATATTTTTCAAATTACACATCTCTAAGTGGTATATTTCCCTCTCCATCCTGACAAGCCTTGGAAAACGACATGGAGTAGCATGCACAGTTATGTACCAGCCCCACTGAGAGAGAGAGCACAGAGAAAGAAGACGGTAAAAGCAGATGGGGATTATAAGAAAATTCTCCTGCTGTACACTTAAACATCAGTCACCACCGTCTTTAAGATCCAGGGGCATACATATTCATTGCTGTCTCACTCACTATTATTATCCAAGCCCATATCCATGATTTCAGAATCATGTCTGTGTTTGAATCTGCAATCCTGACCTTTTCTTATGAGATTCAATGTTTCCATCGGCTTCCTAGACATAAATAGCCTTTGAATATTCACTGTAACGCACTTCAGAGGTTATTGTGAAGATACCATGACTCAGTAATAAGAGTGCTTTGCACAGTGCCTAGCACATAGCAAGTATTCAGTAAGTCCTGGTTAAAATATTGCTAATGGTGTATGCAGTGCCTTCAGATACTATTGTCAAAACACCTGGACATTTTTTGAACACTTATTTAATGCACATCCAAAATTTGCCACTTTATCCTTTTAGATAGAAGCCATTTACCCACCTATGCAGTATTTGCCATTATGTAAATTGAAGTTAGCAGTTCTTGGGTAAACACTCATATTTGGGTCATACTGCCTCGAAGGGTGATGAGGACATTGCTTGTCCCATGCAATCATGCTTTTATCACTTATTTTCTATGCACTATAGAAATAGCAAACCATATTTGAAATATGAGAGGTCAGAACTGAGTCTCTTTTAATCACATGCTCCAAGCAGACGGGTGTTAAATTGACATAACAATAGTTAACATTATCAGTTCCTGCTGTGTATCAGGCTCTGTTCAGATCATTTTAATATGTTTGCTCATTTTATACTCTGATTACCTGTATGAGATAGGTAATATTATTATTCCCATTTCACAGGTGAGGAATCCACAGCACAGAAAGATTGTATCAGTTGGTTTCTATTGTATAACAGATTACTTCAAGACGTGGTGCCTCATTGGCATAGCCATTTATGTAGCTCATGATTCTGTGGGTCAGTAAGTTGGTCTGGGCTCAGCTGGGCAGTTCTTTTGTCATGGCTGGGCCCCCTTAATGCTTTTGCAGTTAGTTACACCTCAGATAAAGTATAGATAGTTTGGAGGTCTCTGCTTCTGGGGGTTGAGTAGATGTTGGCTGGGGTGACAGTGTGACTAGGTCATGTGTCTCTCATCATCCAGCAGATGACTCTAGGCTTGTCACATGCTAGCTTGGTAGCAAGAAAGAGAGCAAGGCCTAAATTCAGAAATGGCACAATTCTAATTCTACTCCACTCTATTCGTTAAGGCAAATCATAGTTCCAGCCAAGATTCAAGGGATGAGATGATACACCCCATACTTGATGAGAGGAGATACAAAGGTACACTGTAATGGGCTGTGGATACTGGGAGCAGTGTCGTGGCCGTATGTGCTATGTGGCATCCAAACTAGAGAAACAGGGTGGCAGGGTGGGGAGAGAGACAGGTTGGAGAAAGTCTATTTATTGGGGATTCCTTAATCCAGCAAGCCCTATAGTTTGAATGGCCACTTATGATATTCTCTCAAAGTTATAGTGAAACGAATATTAGCTTTAGCCTTCTAACGGTTTCTTTGTCCTGAAATTCTGTATCTGTCTTCAGGTGCAGAGAGCACTGCTGCAAAACTTCTACAGGTTAATTTGAACACTTTTGAAAGATTTTACTTGATGTGATGTTCAAAGTGAGGGACAGGGGTCAAAGAATTCGACTCTGAAAATTCATTATCTGTAATGGTTTTGAACAAACTCTTTTCTTAAATTTATTCATTTTATAGAAGATGGAGAAAGATTGCTTTGTGATTGTTACTCTAATCTCAAATTGTTTCATCCTACTCTAAAATTAAAGTTTTGAAGCAGCCATTTATTGAGCTCCTTCTTTAAGTCAGGCACTTGGCTGCAGGAATTGAGACACAAGACAAAAAGACGTGCTCTTTTGTCCTGATGCAAGACATAAACAGATACATATAATGCCATATAAGTGGGTGTGTTATGATAGAGGCACAAACAGCATAACTTGAGAGAGAAGGTTAACCTACCTTAGACTTAGAATTGGGGTTTGGGGAGTTTGGGGGAAGATTTCTTTGTATTAGTGAAGTTTTAAAAGACGAGTTGTAATAACCAGGCAATGTTCAAGGCTGGAAGGGTGGAATGTGGAAATGTTATAGGAACAGCAACTGAAACAGGTGATTAGGTTATAGTTTCAGGTATCCAGATGAGAAATACTGAGGGACAGATAGAAAAGCGATGACAGGGAGGTTGGACGTTAGAGAGCTGTAAATGAGACAGACTTACAGGAATGAATGACTGATGAGATGTGAAGGCCAAGAAAGGAGGAGGAGTTGAGGATGGCTTCCTTGGGGCATGAATAAGTGCACGGACAAATCTAGATTTCATATGTATCCCCTATGTACATGCTCTGTAGAAAGGGGACAGAAGACGAGAATTTTCCATAGAAATCAGTACAGAGAATATTTATGTCCAAATTTGCTCATTGCAGCCTCAGGATTTTTGATAGCAATATTGCAGAATGTACAGATACCAACACATGTAGAGATAGAGATCCAGGATAAATGAAGATCCATTTCTAGAAATGATTTGTAACCTGCTGATTTTTATAGGTGGTTTGGAGACTCTTTCGTTAAATCTTTGTAGGCTATGGATTTGTAACCTGTTTGACTTAAATTATGTTGAAGTATTTCCTATAACATTACATATTCGAAAAACACACACTTTGTAATGGTCATAAACCATTCAATCCCATGATGCTTTTGTACTTTAAGTAAGAACCCTAGTGTTTATTATAATTTAAAAACTTGTATTTAAATATTTTATCACATCAGCATCTAAGTAATGGATGACCTATGTATGGCATTTTCCCTGGCCATGATGCTCTCTGAAGAGGAGGATGGTCATCCCTTCATTGGCTCTGGGCCCTTAGAGTATGCCTGAACTCATGACCGGTCAGGCCACTGGCTCCACTTTCTCTGAAGCTGACAAGGATGACTTCTCCCTTCTCAGTGTCAAGATTTGGTTTTAGAGAAGAGAGGTTATGTGACATTTAGTTTCTCCCTTTCAAGTCAGCATTTTTTAGGGAATGGATTCCTTCATGGCTTCTTAGGTTACAAGGGTAACTGGGGCATTTAGCTGGGAGTCCTAGGGACCTGTACCAATTGTCCTCATTAGTGACTACAGTGGACCCTTTCCCACGTCACATTTGACAACACGTCTACTGTGTATTTATTTCATTTAACTAATGCATACTGTGTTTCCACAAATGTACCAAAAGGGATGAAAATGACCTTTCACATCTTTCTTGTAAAAAAAAAAAAAAAGATAGAGAAGTAAATATTGCATTACACTGAAGAGCAAGGCAGCAGAGTCAAGGTTGGATGTGGCCCAGAAGTAATTTATATACATAAATTTGTATATATAGATATATATATACACATATATAATATACACACATACATAATATATACACATTTATTTTATAGTTCAATATACACAAACATGATGTATATATATTTGTACACATATACAAACAGGTCCATATAGAGAGCTAAGAAGTCAATGTTTACCTCCATTTTTTAAAGTATTTAAAAATTTACCAGCATTTAAAGATAACGAGATTTCACATAAAAATCTGAATTTTCTTGAAAAACTGGAATATCTAGAAATTCTGTTTCTGAATCCAAACATTGTAGCATTTCTATATTCCTGCTTGGAAACAGCCAGGTAGACCTGAGTGGCTAATGTGTTTCTAGCATGCATTCGTTTGTCCTTTCTAGTTGTTCCATGAACTCTACAGTTGGTTAAAATAGGATAATTCACTAATTTTTACCTTATTTGTCTGTAAATATTTGATTTTGAAAATTCTGCTTTACCCTATGTGTTATAAAAAAGAGCATTTCAAGTCAAAGGATCTATTTCTTTGGCTATCATCTTCATAGATGTAACTATAGGAAATCAAAGCAATTGGCTACTTCCGTTACTTCAGCCAAAAACTTTTCAATTTAGAGAAAAATCAGCAAAATCCATAGTCTAAAGCTGAGCAAACATTTGAATGAACAAACTCTTTCTGTCAAATCCCTAAGCCTAGTAACTCCAAATGGATGCAGCCTATATTTTTATAGGTACAGTGGAGATTTCACTTCTTGTCATCCATGCACATCACTGAGAGTGATGATTTATGCTTGAAGCATGCTATACATAGGAGACCATTATCTCGGTTTTATGTTGGGTGACATTCTTGCCACCTATTCCATTTTCAATTTCTTAGAGAAAGTAACGTCTGAGCTCTTGGTCAGACACAACATAGATTTTAAAATCATCTGTAGCCCTCAGGAAATGTTAGCAACAACAATAAAAGGACAATAATATAGTAGTAACTATCAAATGCTGTGCTTATAAAATGAACACTGAGCTCAAACCTATTTTCCTTATGTGATTAATTCTTATGCTCCCACACTGGAAATCTATGATTTAATCATCCATGGCCATAGAATATGCTCTGGAATAATAATTCTGGTAGCTACATGTATTTCAGGTTGGTCCTTCAGTTTCTAACAAAAGACACAGAAGATGCGCTTGTGTGATGATGGTTGACTATGTTACTCCACAAAACCAGATGTGCTTCCTCTTTGTCATGGCTGAGGCCATTTATGTTCACAAGGAAGTCACTGACCTGGGAATCAAAGGTATATATTTGGCCTTCCTGTGTCATTAAGTCAACACTGACAATTCCTCACCCTCCAGGATAAAAGTGAAAATTCCAGTCAATCTTTTAAATTTTCACAGCACTGAACTCCAAACTTTCACCCTTAAGGAAAGTGTTATTTTGTCTTTTTGTCTCAATCATAGTTTAAGTTATAGCTCTCATAGATAACAGTGTATACTCCATTGATGCATGGTTTAAGTTTATCTCAAAGTGTGACATTCTAATTTTATAATATTTAACATGAAAGATTCTCACAAACTGACTTGCAAAATACTCAATTTATTTAACTAAATTTCCCCTACAACTTTGTTAGTGGCTATAGAGGATTAAAAAAATAAGATACAGTAAGTTCTTTCACACCAAAATTTGAGATTGAATTTTACAGATAGTTGTTAAGTTAGCAAAATTTTAAAGCATAATATTTTTTAAAAATGAAACAAACACTGAACACATGTTATAATTTTGTTTTATCCATGAGTCCCTATCAGGACTTTTTACATTTACCTTAGAAAAAGATCTTCCAATACCTGACCTCTGCATATGTTATCTCTTGGTTTTTCTATTTGACTAACAGATTTTCTTTTTCACTATTCTTGTTAGTATTCCATAACCGTCTTGCCAAAATCCTTTTTTAGAAGGAACTGTATTTTTCTCTGTGAAAGTTAGATGTTTAGGTTTTTTTCAAAAACAAGGTCTCATTTTCTGCTCCAGAAAGTCTGAGTTGGTTGGGGATTTTTTTTTTTTTTTCAATGAAGTTGTTTTTGTTGAATTCCATAAAAAACAAAAACAAAAAAAAAACTTTGAAAAAAGGGAATTCACCTTTTTTCTATCTGCTTTTTATTTTGATATGTACATTCCTAGATCAAAATATATTACTTTGAAATGAGTTACAGATCCACTGGTCTCTGAAAGAAGCCTCTTGGTATAGGAAAATAAAGGGTTCTAAATCATTGTGAACTGGCTCTGTTGTCTTTGTCCTCTTTTCTAGAAACCCTCTGGAGTGCAGTGGTGTTAATGGAAAGGTCTAGGGGCTAATGTCTGTACTATAAGTTATAATTTTAAATTGTTCTCCAGGAGAAGTATTAACAAAGTACCTCAAGAGCATTTATTTCTGCTGGAGTAGAAGATCACTTAATTTAGGAAGACATGAGAGATGTGAAGATCTGTCACATTTGAGCTTTTAAGGTTGAGAAGTATTTGAAGAGAATTTGAGAGAGAAGATAGGTAAAGAATATGACATAAAAAACTATACAAACACTGGCCTTTCAATTGGAAAGAATGTAGATTTTTCTTGCTGGATGATTTTCATCTTGCTAATTATTTTTGTGCATGTTCCATCTGAAAGATCGAAACAGTTCTCTTAACAGTTGGCTGTCTACTGGGGGTATCAAGTAGCTACTTTGTCAGGACCAGAGTGTCATTTGTTGTGTGTCTCACAGTTCTGCATATTAATGCTAAGTGTGACATGGATAGTAAGGTTGGCGTTAGAGACTCTCTGAAGTGAGAACCACATTCATGATGAAACTGCGGAGTGTAAAAATGGGGAAATCATCTAGTAAGTTCGTGAGGCTATGTTGGATTGTAATTTCATTTTCATTAGCAATGGCACTGTTACGGAATAATGAGAGACCTTGAAGTGCAACAGGTCAGTCAGGTCAAAACAAGTTGCTTCCAGTCGTTTAGTGACTTAGAATCTTCCAGTAACTCTTGGACTAAAATTTGGACATGGGATTTTGTTTACTTACATGTCTTTATGACTGTGGGCATATTATTGATAAACCTATCAAAGGTGATTATAGCTGATAATACAGTTTTAGATCCAATCCATGTTCTGCAGTTTCAGTTGAGAAGAGAGGAATTAGCATTTATTGGATCCCTCCTGTGTGTCAGGAGGCTTACTTTTTGTTCAGTTGCTTGTTTTTAATTTGTATTTTATTGAGGTAACATTGGTTTATAACATAATACAGGTTTTATATGTAAACATTATATTTCTACTTCTGTACACACTACAGCATGCTCACCACCAAAAATTTAGTTTCCATCCATTGCCATACAGGTGATCCCCCTGTATGCATTTTTAACCTCCCCACCACCACCTCTCCCCCTCTGATAACCCCTGCTTTGTTCTCTATATCTATGTGTTTGTTTTTATTTGGCTTGGCTTGCACATTTATTTTGTTGTTTATTTTTTGTATTGCACATATGAGTGAAATCATGTGATATTCGTCTTTACCTGTGTTCTCTCATCCAGTCTTCCCAGTGAGATTGTTGCTGTTACTCACATTTTACAAAAGACAGAAATTAAGAGGAATGAAGTGGGGTGGATATGTGTAAATCTGTATTTGTTTGTTTCCTTAGTACCTTTGTTTTTGATGCCTGCACCTCACCTCCTCTTGTACCACATGGTATCATTACATACTTGGCCCTTCTTTCTTCACCTCCTATATATTAGATTGCTTAAGGAGCAATCTTACGATCTGGGTAACCTGAAAATGATTAATCTACTTGTGGCCTCATGATTGTGGCACAGCCAGTAAGTGTTCTCTATCAGGGATTGGTGTAACCACTGTGGAAGAGGGGGTTCTTCTCTTTCTGTGATCTTGAACTTGACAAAACACGTCATCCTGGAACTCTTTGGCCTCCATCTTTGCTCACATAGGAAGAGATCTTACGTAAGAATAAAGGCAATAGAAGGCATGAAATAACTGAGAGATAGGAAAAATAGCCTGATTTAGGAATTTTAACTCATTGTTTAAAAAATCTGGCCATAAAACTTAGTCGAGGGAAGGCAGCTGTCCTTGTAAGTAAGGGCAATAATTACTATGTCTAGAATCTTTCTTGGAGCACTTGTATTCTCATCACTAAAATCTGCTTCATTCTCAATCAGTTCAAAACCTAATTCCTTGAACTATTTAGGACAAATCTATGATAGGTATTGATCCCACAAAAGTGACTTCAGTTAGTAAAAGGCAGGTGAATTTATGGAACATGTTGAGCAGAGGAGTAATTAAGTTTAGTTTAAAATTTAGAAATTAAGGAGGGAATTCTGTTTTTAGTTCTGGGTAGTTTTAAGGGATAGGAAGCATAGTGGTAATTTTTGCTCACTGTGTTCACTGAGCTTGCAGTGTGTGAGTTGTGAATGTGTTTCTCTGAATTTGCAAAAGCAACATTGGAAATACCAGTACAGAATTGACCCTAGGGGTAAAATCTGTATTGGCCTTGGTAAGTTGCAACCTTGTGTCCTGGGGCTTGGCTGTCTCTTTCTATTCTCAATTGTGTTTGAATCGTTGAGGGGCATTTTTTCTTGCTTGACGTACATGCTGTGTTCAGCAGGCCTGTGAGTAGTGACTATCCTAATGGTTTTTACTTCCTGCAAATAGTTCATTCAGAGGCCAGATAATGCCTGACGGCACTGAATCTCCCTTTTCTGAAGAAGGATAATAACAAGGCTGTCTTTTTTCCTGTTGCAAAGGGGAGAAAGTGTTCTCTGAAGACTCTTTGGGGACATAGCTGTGCAGATGCAGTTCAGACTGTTACTAGCAAGTTGCTGGGTATCTCCTAGGCACAGGCCCCTTGGTTGGGAATATGTATTGTTAATCTTCAAGCCATTTTTCAAGGTTTAAATGATGATGGGATTAAGGCGCCAAGAATTTCTAAGTAACAGAAACATACATGAAAATGTGAATGGCATGATGCTTGTGAAAATGGATTGCACTGAGTAGGCACTCAGTGTCAGCTCTTTCCTTTCCTCTTCCTTTCTTCCCCTCTACAATAGTCTGAATGTTTTATGTCCCTCCCGCTCCCCAAATTCGTGTGTTGAAACCTAATGCCCAGTGTGTCAGGAGATGGGGCCTCTAGGAGGTGATTTGGTCTTGCTGGGCAGCCCTCATGAATGGGATCTGGTGCTCTTGTAAAGAAGCCCGAGAGACAGCTCCCTTTCCCCTTCTGACATGTGAGTTACAGTGAGAAGACAGCCATCGATAAAGAAACTGAAGCTCACCAGACACCAAATATGCCAGTGCATATTCTGGACTTCCCAGCCTCCGGAACCGTGAGAAATAAATTTCTGTTCGTTACAGCAACCTGATCAGACTAAGACACCTTCCTTTTTCTCCTTTCCATCTTTTCCTCTTTTCCTTGCTTCCTCTGTTGAATACTTACAGCATTTTCCATCCTTCTCTTTGTTTATTGCAATGACTCGATTTGGCAATTTGTGAAATTTTCAAGCCTTTTTCAATCCTACATTAAAATCTATGTTAAATGTTTGGTGAATTTTACAGCTCCAGATACAGTGAATGCTTTATATTGACCTTGTTTACTAAGCACAGGAAATTCCCAGGTATTGTGGCTGCAGTGGATCGTGCATTCACGTCAGAATGAGCTAAATTCTAAAAATAGGTTACGTTCTGTACGTTAGGTTCTTCCCTAGTGCTTTTCAACCTCTGTTTCTCAGAAACAGTTGATGCAGCTCAGAGGCAGAAAAGAACAGTGAGAGTGAATTCATAATTCACTGTGGGAGGAAATGATACTAAATTGCTAATGAGTTCTGACACATATGTCGTCACAAAGTGCTCCAAGTCCTGGTAACATTTTTAGGAGTAACCTTGCTGAAAAGTTACATATTTCAAGTTTCAAATATGTGTCCATGGTTTATATGTTTATATATTTGTAGCTCATGATTCAGGATCTGTCTTGGTATTCTATCTATGTAATATATAATATACATAGATACAGATACATATGACAGTTTCTAATACTTTGGAGACATAATCTTTTTAAATACCCTAAATTTTTCATTATATAACTGAATTCTTTAATTAGTTTTTCCCATTTTACTAGGATGACAGCCTTAGATTTAAAAACAAACAAAAGAGGCAACTCTGAATTTGTCTGTTTTCCACAGGCATGTCTAGATTTTGCTTACTGCCTCAGTCGTTGTTAATGTAAAGCAATGGTTATATGCTACTGAACTTGAGGTCTCAGATTGATCTAATAATATGTACAGATTTTATCAACTGGCTGGTTGGGGGCAGTAAGAACTCAACTAATGGTTGATAAATGAGAAATAAAATGAGAACTTCCCCTACCATGGCTGAAAATTGTGTTGAACTATAATTACACATTTGTGTGTCTGCCTTGTCTTTCTGTGTGTCAGCACCTACAAGAGAGTAGTCATGCCATGTTCAGTCTTGCGTTGTTCTCAGTGCCTCTTGTGATGCTGGACACATAATCTGTCAAACCCCATGGCAGAGAACAGTGAATGTGTGACCTGAGGGAGCTAAGGATGTAGTTTGCAGAGGTCAGTTACAACCCCCATGCTCCTGTGAAGTCTTTGGTTTTTGAAATTCATTTGGGCTTAGATTCCTTACCATAAAATGCACAAGCTGCTTACCTGAATGAGCAAAAGATGGTTGCTTTAAATTACGTGGGGTTGAATCAGATTTACATGCCAGGACATATGTCATATTTACCCTGAAGTATCCGATGGTGGATACCTAATCAGGGTATGTTGAATTTAATTGAATTTGGCAATCCAGTTTCAGAAAGCCAAGAATACAGACAGTTTAGTTGGGGACAAGGGAGATACAGTTTTTAACCCTTTGCCTCCCTTCCAGTATTCTGTATTGCTCTTTGCCCGTGTTCCTTCATCTCCACGTCTTGATTACTTCCAGCAGCCTTTATACATCACCTCTTGGCCTTTGTTCCAGATCTCAGGGGAAGGACTCACAATGGCTGTTATACGTAGGCTTCAAGCTCACTTTGTCACTGTTAAAGGATATTTAGTCTGGTAAGGGCCTATAGAAACAAATCACTGTGCCAAATGACTGGCTCTAATGGCTGAATTCTGATTTTTGAATTACAGTCTGTGTATCATAATGACAAGATCATGGGCAGTGGGATCTGACAGAGCTGGACCCAAATCCTGGCTCTCTCTATGCCAATTGTGAATTCTCGGGCAGATCATTTAAGCTTTCCATGACTGGCATTGTTTGGGGTGCTCTGTATATTTGATTTAACTTGTTCCTCATTGTTACTTCCTGAGGTTGATACTTTTATGTTCATTGTACACATCAAAGGGCACTCTGCCTTTAAGGTCTTTAAGTGGTAAGGCATGGTGCTAATTACTGCATCTGCAAAGTGGCAGAGGTAGAAATAAACTCTATCAGTCGAATGTTAAAGTACTTTTCGTGCAACCTGCTATCCTCTGAAATGATTAACCAAGATCTTAGAGAAGACACTTCCAATTATTATAATAGAATTTATAATAGAATTTATTTTTAAACCAGTGTTAGATTTACAGAAAAATTGAGAAGATAGTAGAAAGTGTTCCCATATACCCAGTCCTAGGATCCTCTTTTATTAACATCTTTTACATTAATATGGTACATTTACTACAATTAATGATCCAAGATTGATATATAATTTTTAACAAAGTCCATAATTTGTTCAGATTTGCTAAGTTTTTATCTAATATCCTCTTTCTGTCTCAGGAGCCCATCCAGTGCATCGTATTCCATTTAACTGTCCTATCTCCTTCTGCCCCTATAGGCTATGGCAATTTCTCAGACTTTCCTTGTTTCTGATCCTTTGATAATTTTGCAGAGTATTGGTGAGGTGTTTTGTAGGATTCTCCTCTACTGGAATTTTTCAGTTGTTTTCCTCATGCTTAGAGTTGGGTTATAGGTTTTAGGGAGGAAGGTCACAGACATTGCTGTTTTCATCACATCATATGAAGGATATATAATAAACAGTATGATTCATGACTGTTGATGGTAACCCTGGCCGAGGTAGTGTTTATCAGATTCTCCACTGTAAACGTACTCTTTTCCCCATCTTTCCATATTGTACTCTTTGGAAGAGTCACTGTGAGCAGCCCACATTTATGGGATAGAGGTTTATGCTCTCCCTCCTTGAGGGAGAAATATCAACCTAAATTATTTGGAATTATTCTGGATGGGAGACTTTTCTTTATTTATTAACTTGCTTAATACTTTATAAACATGAGTATGGACTCACAGATATTAATTTTATTATTTTGGGTTATAATATAATGAATTTACTTATTTTGTTGCTCAAATTTTCCTAGTTTTGGCTGTTGAGAGTTCTTCCATCCAGTTGGTCCCTGAATCCCTTTAACATATTCCCACATACCTCCAATGTTCTGTGTTTTTTTGCTTGTTTGTTTGTTTGTTTTTTCAGTATGTCCTTACTTTCTGCACTGGAACATGTTCTAAGCTCATCTTTTATAATTCCTGCCCCAATCCTTGAGTCAGACATTTCTCCAAGGAGCTTCTGGTTCCTTTCATAGGAAAATGACATTAAAAACTAAGATCTGTGCTTTTTGCTATTGAGGTGGACCTCTCAGCTGACAGAGCAAAGAAACATATGTGTGTATACTAACCCATGTATATGCATAAATGTATAAATATTACTATTTGCAACCATATATAATATATTCAGCTAAATATGAGTTGTTACTGATGTCTCCAAGTCTAATCCATGACTACATGGCTCATTCTAGCTTTTCCCCCTTGCTTATTGTAATGTATTTTAATATAACATGGGTGTAAAGTTATTTCTCCCTGCTGATGATAAAGATAACATTTATTGATGACTTAATAAGTTTCAGACATTGATCATAGAACTTTATTTGAATTAACCCATTCCATTCTCACCACTAGACTGGAGGTAATGAGGACGTCCTTTTTTTCTTAAAGTTTTATTTTGAAGAACTTAATTTTTGCATATTTAAAACATATATACAAAGAGAAAGAAAGAAACTCAGAGATACTTAGTAACTTGGCCAATATCATGTAGTGCTGAGCACAGTAGCTTGTATTCTCTGACTTCAGAGCTGGTCGCTACCTTCTGCAGACTAACTCCTGACTCCCAGTCCTCCTTGGTTCCCATGGTGGGCCTCAATAGGGTAAATACAGTGTTGGCACCTTCAGGAAGACTGCCACAGCTGAGGTGTTGATGTGACCAAGTACATTAGAGATGCCAATAGTTTTATCATTTTAAGGCAGTATCAATGCACATCTATTTATCTAATGAGAACAATGACCAAGAGATTGTAGAGGAGTTTAATGAACACAGAGAAGCTTCTGTTTATGTTTACACAAATCTTCCCTCCGACAGCTGCTATTTTCTTTAAAAAATGCTGAAATTGTGTCTTTGGAGAGCATGTGTACTAAGGATATATGAAAGTAATGACTTAGGTTCACAGGAGCAGTCGGAAGTGCTTTTTCATTCACCACAAGTGAGTGTTAATAAATAAATGGTTACACCAAAATATTCAGGGCATTCAATGCCTAGGACTTGTATGAATGTGGTGTTTTGGGGTTCCAGGATCTGGGAATAAGTAAAATTCTGAGGGAGTTACTCTTTGTCATGAGAGCATATGGATCCCGAGGAGGAAACATACGCTGATAGATTGAATTGGATTGGTGGAAACAATTGTTACCCTCTACTCACTAGGACTACTCTGCTTATATGGTTACAGGCTTGAGTAGATGTGAACTCACGTGTATAAACATCCTCAATTTCCTCAGCTCATTTCTATATATGTGAGTGTAACCATCTCTTTAGGGCTATATCTATGCAAGATGAGTTCAGTTGTGATTATTTTGTTTGGCCCTTACCAGTATCCCTAAGAACTCCCCCAAGTTACTCATGACTGTTAGATTTTATAATCAATATTTGCATAACCTCTGAGTCACAGATTCTCAATATAAAATTAACAGGCAGTTATCAATCCCCTATTAAATACAAAGCAATTTAAGAGCATTTTATGTGTAACCTTTCTTTTAATCTTTATGACAGTTCTATGAGATGGACACTAGTAATTACCCTTGTTTTATAAGTGAAAAATGAGAAAAATGTTAAGAGACTGAAAAATGTATGCATATATGTGCCAAGAGACATATACAAGGGTTTTTAGATAAGCCCTTCATAATCCCTAAAATCCCAAATGACAGTCTGTTGTAAATTGGATACATGCATTATGGTAAATGTCCACCAGGGACATTGATGCAATAGTGAAAATGAATGAGCTTTGGAAATGTGCAATAGCATGGTTAATTCTTGGTTTCATAACGCTGAATGTTTTAAATTTAAATCTTAGAAGTCTTAGAAAACTACATGCAGCTTGATGTTCTTTAAAAAAATTCAAACATAAACTCAGCCACCCACACACATACACACACGTGCACACACCTCTACACATAACCATTATTAAAATACAGGATAACAATTACTTCTGGTTGTAGACAGGATGGGAACACGTGTAATCAGGAAAGGAAAAAAGCACATGAGGTACATGGGTACATGTAAATTATTTTCAAAGATCTAGTTATTGGATTTGGTACTAAATTCACAAGTATTCATTAGATTCTTAAAAATACATATAGAAATAAATCAAATGAAAAATGCCAGATTTGTATCAATTAATACAATGTACAATGTGCCACATATTGTGAGTAATCTCATTCTACGTTCCTGTGCTCCATTAAAAATTATTCCCTGATAAAATGATTACTCAAATAATAATTTACATTCAAGTGTGATAGTTATATGATGCAAATAATACTTACAGCTCTGGTACTTTTGATGGTTTATGAAGAGGGCACAACTGCATTCTAGTAGAAATAGCCCTGGACTTGGACTAGAACACAGAATTCCATTACTCATTAGTCCCAAGTGAAATGATAGATAACATGCTTTTTTTTCCTCTAATCTTAATATACATAACACTAATTACTATTAGACTAGAAGTAATTAATACTTGTGATAATAGTACAAATGTATAACCTTGCATGTGGATTAAATAAATCAAGATTAACAATTGAACTGCCTGTGTAAGCTATTCAACACCAGATAAATGTATTACATTGACAGAATGAAAAACCAATAATGAAATCCCTAACTACTCCCTGATTATATTTTTAAAACCCAGGTTTCTTCTTCCAGTAAAAGTGAAGGTGAGGGTGAGCATGTTCATTCTACATAAATAGATGGACAGTGTGAGGAGAATTGGGAATGAGGTGTGGGGAAGAACACTGGGGTGGAAGTTTGGCAACAAAACTAATAAACTCATGGACCAGTCAGTCAAAAGGACCTGCTGGTCAGAACATCAGCCGTGGACCATTATAGAACAGTGC
This sequence comes from Camelus dromedarius, assembly GCF_036321535.1. NCBI lineage: Eukaryota > Metazoa > Chordata > Mammalia > Artiodactyla > Camelidae > Camelus > Camelus dromedarius. The sequence goes on along the minus strand of NC_087436.1, from coordinate 90,665,020 downwards.
TCACATTGTGTGAGAATTACTGAATTCTGGAGTTTATTTGTTATAGCGGTTTGCTTATCAGCTAACAGAGCATCTAATGCTTCTCTTGCCTGCTTTCTGCTGCATAAAGAACTGAAGGTCTAACAGCAAATGTAACAGAGGTTAACAGATGGCTCTGGAGCCAGATTGTGTTGAAGCCTGGTCCACTGACTAACACCTGGAAAATCTTGGATGGTTTCTCAGTTTCTGAATTTACTCATGTGTAATAAGGAATTAATAATGCCATCTACCTCAAGAATTGATATGCAGCTGGTATGCCTTGGTAATTATAATAAAAACACGGATGTTAATAACATGTAAAAAAATTTGAAACATGTTTAGATATATGGGGCATATGATACAACCAATATATGGTAAGTTGTAACATTTATCTAATTTTTAAAATTATTTATTTATTTATTTATTTATTTATTTATTTATTTATTTACTTACTTACTTACTTACTTACTTATTTAGTGGAGGTACTGGGGATTGAACCACTGAGCTATACCCTCCCTCCAACATTTATTTAGTATTGATAAAATTAGAAATACCCTTCAAGTAAGCTAATAAAAACAAGCTTTTTGGAGGGATAGGTGGGGGTTCAGATTTTCTTGAGTTTTTGTTTTCAATTCAGTGACGAAAGGTAATCCACCGTATAAAGTAGAATGCAATGTGTATGTCTTTGAAGAAACAGGAACTCAGTGTCCTGTTCTCCTACAGTCTCAAGCAGGTTATTAATTTCACCTTCTTATTAAATTACTAAAGCTTTTTCCTACATAGTTTGAGAGGCATATTTGCTCACTTAATGCAGCAAAGTGTTGAGAGTAAAAATGTGTGAGAGCTCATTCTAATTTGCTCACTGGTTGATGGGCATCTTCAATCAGTTTGCTTGATCCTACTCCTGCATTAGGGGAACATCCAACATTATATGGCCCCACGTGGGTTGTAGTACCACTTTGCTTTGGTGGCTACATCTTATTGCCTAAATGGTTCATTTACACTGACCATTCATGACCATTACTTCTTGCCCCTGAGCTCTCTCAAGCTATGTTTTACTTCTGAAACATGGCCTTTTCTCCACAATCTCTCAAGTTGTCTTTTTTTTTCCCCCTAACATTGCTTATAAAAATCTCATTTTCTCCATGAAACCTCTCCAGCAGGTTTAATGAAACAAAAAGGGTATATTACTTTCCTATACAAATATGCGTAACTCCAAGACTATGCATTCCATGGTTTATTTTAAATATAAGGGTTACTGAATAGCCTTCATCTCTCCAAGTACATATATGAGGCTTCTCTGAGTCAGGCTGTGGTGTTTTGCTTTCAGCGTTGAGACAGATGACACAGAGTTGTTAGCTGCTTTCTTACATGGCCACATTTTAAAATTTGCCAAATTTTATAATGCTCCTTACTGAGAGGTATTTCCAAGATAATACCAGAAGAGGCCATTGTGGGACTGTATGCCCAGATTTTGGGAAGATTCTTATTGTGGCTTTAAGCAGCTCCAGAAATAGCAGGACTGCTTTTTACTAGGCTCAGGTCTTTGTTTTTCTTTTATACTACTCTCTGGACATTCATAAATTCCAGGATGTCATCCTCAAATTACAAAATGCCTGTCTTCTTATTCTATCGGGAGTCACACTGGCCACTGTAGTCAGGTGTCCTTTTGATCCTGGAGAATTTTGAATAGTGCCTGAGTTAGTGATATAGTTGAATAACAGGCAAATGTGGAAGAATTCTCATGAATCAATGTCTTTTTATTTAAGGAATTAAGCAAAAAATTATAAGTAATATGGGATATTAAAAACTTTCTAGTAATGTGTATGCTTTCAGTTCTCTGTTAGTGTTTCCCTATCAAGAAACAATATGGTATAATGGAAATTATTTTAGGCTATAAGTTAAAAACAAAGAAAAAAATTAGTGTCTTGGCTCAGTTTTCTATTTACTCAGCCTTAAGCAAATGATATAACCGCTGGGAGTTAGCTTTTTATTCTTAAGATGGGAAGAATAAACTCTGCTTACCATGAAGTTTGCTGTGGAAATCAGGTAATGTTTAACTGGCCTTGTGAAGTGCTCCTTTTTACAAGAAGGAGATAATAAGAAAATAATCTGAAATAATGGAACTTTATTCAAAGGTAAAATTATTGCTAATTTCCTTCAACATTGTTTGCTCTTTTAAGGGTGATCTGTGCATGTTAATAATTATAATTCCACTAATAGTTTTTTACCTACAGATAACATTTATCAAGAAATGAAAGACTTTATGATCCACAGAGAATGCTTATTGTAACTAAGTAAACCAGCTGTGGACTTTTGATCAGTACATCAATATGTAGAATTTTTAGCTTCTATTTCTGCTGCATTCTGCCAGTCAAGTCTCTTCATATGATATGAAGGAAAATGAACAATTAGTAACACTTTTGATGTGTCATTCTGATGAACTTCAGAATGCTTAATATCATCTTGTTTAATTTCATGTTTCATAAAAGCTTCTCAATTGCAGGATCAATTACTTTCAATTTCCACATCAATCAGTCCAGATGGTTCTCATTATTTGCTAAGGATAGCTGCAAATTGAAATTTTTGAACCCATGATGCATATTGTTCATCCTTGATATGGAAGGGTCCTTCTGCAGAATAAGTGGAGCTGAAAAAGGTGTGTTTTACATTCACAAACTGAATGTATTTAAAGGCTGAAAGGGACTCTAGTATTATACCCAGATGAACATTAAAAAATACAGTCTTCAGAAAAATCAAGTTATTTCAATTATGTAGTCACTGTTGAAATAAGAACATCATTTTATTTCTGACTCTAAATTGAATTTTGATTGGAAGAAAAAAAAAACAAGATGGTTTTGTATTGCAAAATAAGGTATAACTTGTTCTGTAAACACTATTTGTTAGACTAAAAATGTGAGGTATACTTTGTGTATGAGATGACTCTTTTATTGTCAGTTTTTCCTGAACTTAACTCATAGCTAGAATTATTCCAATTTGAATAGTTCGAAATATAATGTAACCAATATAGGCTAATACTTTCACTTTTTTATTGATTTAGTTAAGAAGGTAGTTTTTATGATATCCATTTCCTTTTGGTTGCATTATCATCTGTTTCAATCATTTTTTATATTGAAAGCAATTATGAAGATTAATTTTTATTCAAACTTCTTAGATTTTAAATAAACAATATAATGATGTGTTAAACTTGGAGGGGGAATTCATTCACTTTTAAAGTTACTAATACATTCATTGGAGAAAGAGTACAATTCTCCTGAATTTTCAAATCGTAATGGAAGTTCAGAAGAGACAGAAATAGTAATTGAAGGGTCAATTCATAAAGAGTTTTGACAGTTGTAAATATATATGCATCACAATTTTGGAGAACCTAAATAGTTAAAGCAAATAGTCAAATAAATCAAGGGAGATGTAGACAACTATATAATAATAGTAAAGGACTTCAGTACCCCAATTTCAATTTCAATAGTGGATAGATTATCCAGACAGAAAATTAATAAACAGTAGACCCAAATAACAATATAGATGAAATGAATCCAACGGACCCACACAGAACATGACATCAAACAGTGCTGGTTTACACATTCTAACCCCAAATGTATGCAAAAGATTCTCCCGGACAGATTATATGTGGGGCTGCAAAGCAACTTTAAGAAATTTAATGAGATTGAAATTGTATCTAGCACCTTTTCCTAGTACAATGGTATGAAACTAGAAGTCAGTAACAGGAAGAAAGTGGGAAAAAAATCACAAATACATGGAAATTAAACATACTATTGAAGAACCAAAAGTTCAAAGAAATTAAAAGGGAAAAGTATCTTGAGACAAACAAAACAAAAATACATCATTCCAAAAGTATGAGATGCAGTGAAAACAATTTTTAAGATAGAAGTTTATAGCTATAAAGGCATACATCAAGAAAATAGAAATATGTCAAACAACATAACTTTACACCTACAGAACTAGAAAACAAAGCCCAAAATTAGCCGAAGGAAAGAAATAATAAAGATGAGAACAGAATTAATGGCCACTTTCTGGCCAACATTTGTAATTTGTGTTCTTTCTGATGACAGCCATTCTGACAGATGTGAAGTGATATCTCATTGTGATTTTAATTTGTATTTCTCTGATGATTAATGACGTTGAGCATCTTTTCGTGTGTCTATTGGCCATCTGTATGACTTCTTTGGAAAAAAATGTCTATTCAGATCTTCTGCCCATTTTTTAATTAGGTTGTTTTTATTTTGATGTCTGATATATAAGCTGTTTATATTTTTTTATATTAACCCCTTAGGAGTCATATCATTTGTAACTTTTTCTCCCATTCAACATGTTGTCTTTTTATTTTATTTGTAGTTTCCTTTGCTGTGCAAAAGCTTTTAAATTTAATTAGGTCCCATTTGTTTATTTTTGCTTTTGTTTCCTTTGCTTTAAGAGACACATTCAAAAAATACTGCTATGATTTATGTCAAAGAGTGTTCTGCCTCTGTTTTTTTCCAGGAGTTTTGTGGTTTTTGGTTTTATGCTAGGTCTTTATTTCATTTTGAGTTTGTTTTTGTATATGGTATTAAAATGTTCTAATTATGTTCTTTCACATGTATCTGTCCATCTTTCCAAGCACCACTTATTGAAGGACTGTCTTTTCTCCATTTTTGCCTCATTTGTTATAGATTAATTGACTCTAAGTGCATGGGTTTTTTTCTGGGCTCTCAATCTGTCCCATTGATCTATGTCTGTATTATATGCCAGCCCCTTCCTGTTTTAATTACTGTAGCTTGGTAGTAGAGTCTGAAGTCAGGGAGTGTGATTCCTCTAGCTCTGTTCTTCTTTCTCAAGATAGTTTTGGCTATTCAGAGTCTTTTGTGTTTCTATACAAAATTTGAAATGATTTGTTTTAGTTCTGTGGAAAATGTCCTGTTATTTTGATATGGATTATGTTGAATCTGTGGATTGCCTTGGGTACTACAGTCATTTTAACAATATTAATTCTTCCAGCCCATCTGTTTGTATCCTCTTAAGTTTCTTTGATCAGGTTTTTTAAGTACAGGTCTTTTACCTCCCTAGGTAAGTTTATTCCTAGGTATTTTATTCATTTTGAGTGATTGTAAGTAGGATTGTTTTCTTAATTTCTCTCTGATAGTCTGTGGTTAGTGTATAGAAATGCAACCAATTTATATTAATTTTGTATCCTACAACGTTACCTAATTCATTGATGAGCACTAACAGTATTTTGGTGGCATCTTTGGGATTTTCTGTGTACAGTGTTATATCATCTGCAAATAGGGACAGTTTTATTTTCTCCTTTCCAATTTGGATTTGTTTTTTTATTTTTATTTTTTTCCTCAGGGAAGGAGAGGGAGATGGGAAGGAGAGATTACACTAGAGTATGGAGAAATAAGCTAAGACAGATAATGGGGAATCTGAGTCATGGCACCAAAAGATGTTACCCCAAAAGGTAAAGACCCCAGTTCTTGTCACACCCCAAAGATAAGTTTACAATTGGGAGATAGTGTGTTGTGCAATGAAAGACTGTAAAAGATTTATTTAGAAGAGGAAAAATTCACCTCCAAGAAGAGGAGGTGGGCTGATCCAAGGGAAGAAAAACACAATTTGGATTCTTTTTATTTCTTTTTCTTCTCTGATTGCTGTGACTAGGACTTTCAATACTATGTTGAAAAAAATTGGTGATAGTGAGCATCCTTGTCTTGTCCCTAAGCATAGAGGAAATGCTTTCAGCTTTTCACTATTGAGTATGATGTTAGCTATGGGCTTGTCATATATGACCTTTATTATGCTGACAAATGTTCCCTCTGCTCCCACTTTCTGGAGGGTTTTTATCATAAATGGATGTTGAATTTTATCAAAAGCTTTTCTGCATCTATGAGATGGTCACATGGTCTTTGTTCTATTTGTTAGTGTGGTGGATCACATTGTTTGATTGGTGGACACTGAAAAATCCTTGCATCCCTGGGATGAATCCCACTTGATCATGGTGTATGATCCTTCAAATGTATTGTTTGATTTAGTTTGCTAATATTTTGTTCAGAATTTTTGCATCTATATTCGTAAGAGATATTAGCCTGTAATTTTCTTTTTTGAGTGTGATATCTTTGGTTTTGGTATCAGGGTAATGGTGGCCTCATAGAATGAGTTCAGAAGTGTTCCTCTGAAATTTTTTGGAATAGTTTCAGAAGGATAGGTGCTAACTCTTCTCTAAATGCTTGGTAGAGTTCACCTGTGAAGCCATCTGTCCTGGACTTTCATTTGTTGGGAGGTTTTGTTTTGTTTTGTTTTTCCTATTACTAATCCAATTTCATTACCAGTAATTGGTCCGTTCACATTGATGTTGTCACTGTTGTAATTTTAGGTGGTTTAATAGACATATAGTCAGTATTTTGATAAGAGCTGAAGATCCAAATTTGAATGTGACCTTGATCTGAGGGAGACAACAATAAACAAGAAAACAAACAAATAGAAACTAATAATAGAAGATTGTGAGGGAAATAAACAAAGTGAGGCAAAAGCTAGCAACCAGGGAAGCAATTTTCGTTAACTAACTAAGGTGTGTTAGGAACCTTCTCAGCTGAGATTTCAAAGAACAAATAATCTTATTCTCCAAAGGACCAGAAGAAGATTATTCTAAAAAGAGAAAATAATAATCACACATTCCAAGGAGTAGGAAAGGGGTTAGTATATCCAAAGATTGAGAAAGTGATTAAGAATGTTTGGGATATGATAAGTGTTATGAACTAAATATGTCTCTCCACAATTTAGTTGTTTGAAATTCGGACCCTCCGTGTGATGGTATTAGGAGTTGGGGCCTTTGAGAAGTAATTAGGTCGTGCGGGTGGAGCCCTCATCAATGAGATTAGTGTCATTATAAGAAGAGACAAAAGAAAAGTTGCTTCCTCTCTGCTTTTTCTGCCACCTGAGGACATGATGAGATGAGGACAGAATGAAGTGAGCACCTGCAAAAGAAGCAGGTTCTCACCAGAACTCACCCACACTGGCACTCTGATCTCAGAATTTCCAGCATCTGGAACAGTGAAAATTAATATCTGTCATTTAAGCCACTGCATTTATGGTAACTAGTTATAGCAACCTGAACTATCTAAGATGGTAAGAAAGACAGGACTGGTATGAAGTGTGGCTGGAGAGAGGTAGACAGGAAAATATGAAACCTGGATCTGTCATCAAAAAGGAGTTGACTTTTTTTTTTTTTCTATTAGCAATAGAAAACTAATCAAGGAATCAGAGCAGTGTGTGGGGAGTGGAGAGTTAAACTTTTATGTGTTTTTTTTTATTTCAAAATAAATACTCCTCTGGCTACTGTGAAAGTGGATCACTGTGGGAAGAGTTGACATGTAGGGGAGCAGAGAGGCAGATTTGGATGTGTGGTATTCTGAAGGAGAGATTAGATGGCTTTGACTAGAGTTAACAGAAAAAGAGAAAAACGGAAATTTGGGGACATGGACAGTGATGGAAAGAGAGGCTAGATTGAACTCCAGGTTTGGAGCAGGAGTTTCACAGGCTCCCTGTGGTGCCATTTATTGAAATTAGAAAAACTATTCAAGGGATTTTGTTTCAATTTCAGACATACTAAGATTGAGATTTCTGTTAGATATACAGGAGATTTCAATTTGGATATACAGCTAAAATACTACATTTGCAATTCTCTTTCTTCAGTTGATCTTAGATGAATATTAGATAAATGAGCTGAGGTACAGTGAAAAGATTCCATTAAACTTAGAGCCATCTGGGTTCATATTGTGGTCTTTCCTCTTATCAGTGTGACTAGACTGAGTGATAAAATCTCCCTGAGATTTAGTTTTCCCATCTGTGCAATGGTAATAGTAATAATAATACCTACCCTATATGCATAATGTGAAAATTAAGTAAAATTACTTGTATAAAGTAGCTCCAACAATGAAGGTTATAAAATTAAAAACAAAGGAATCTAAATACATATGCAGTGTCCTCCACTTACTTTCTGACTTTTGAATAAAGAAGACATAGGAAGATATCCTCTATCCACTCGTCTATTCTATAACGTTTGCACAGGTGTCTCAGTGTATGGCTAAAACTGTTTTTTTTTTTATAATTCATCTTTAATTATACTCTTTGGCCAATGTTACCAATTTTAAAAAGTGGCTAATTCAGATAGTTCAAGCAAAACTTACTCTTAAGCCACCAACTCATCTCACATATATGACACTATTTCTTTTGATATTAGTGAAAAATGTTGCAAAATATTAGCTCTTTCTATGAAAACATTTCCCCACAATTTTAAATATAAGGAGTCTAAGAATCAATAACTTGCTCACAAGTCCTAGAGCCAGGTAAAAATGTCAGCCACAAATCTGAATTGTAACACTGTGTTACATTGATTTGAAGATGTAGGCATTTATAAACACCTTTTAACCTATTCCCATTCTGTATGGATATAAATATATTATGTACTCCTGGAGGCAAGGTTTTTGTTGTAGTTTCTTATAGTGCTTTTGTAAAGAAGAACAGAATATTTTTTCTCAGTCACAGAAAATATAGATGAGAAGTTCTCTTGACCCTTGATGGTTCTGTTTGTTTTTTTAAGGTGATGCTGAAAAAAGAAAAAAAAAAAACTTACAAGAGAAAGAAAAATAACCTCTTTTATAAATTAAAAAAACAATTTATTTTAGCCAACACTACCTGAAAGAAAAGATGGTTCAACAGAAATGACAGTTCATAATCAAATTCAGTGAAGAGGCAGTAGTTTGAAAACAAGGACTGTAATGAATGAATATATTCCTCTCTTCTGAATCTGAGAGATTGGCTGTCCTTGTGAAAACACTAGAGCTGCTTCAATTTGGACTCATTTTGTAACTCAGTTTCAGCTTAATAGTACATGGGACCTTCTGTATTTTTGTCCAGAAAGCAGAAGGCATTTTCTATTATGTAAAACTAAATATCTTTGAAGGGGATGCCAGATATTCAATTATGTGTGGTATTCTCAGTAAGTAAGACCACCTCTCTGTTCTCCAAGGGATTTTAAATTTATTTGGATTAAATCATACCACGGGCTAGAATTCTCTAAGGCTTACTAAGGATGTATGATTAAAGATGAGTAATTCTTTTCCATAACATCAGACAACTAATCTTCTATAAAATAATTTAAGAATTTCTACTAAATATGGGACGTTTTTGGTCACCCATGTCTGAAAACAGACTTGAAGGAAACTATTCATTTTCTTTGTATAAGACAAAGGACTGTACATTGACATTGTTCTTCAGAAGTAAAAACTATTACCTGCATTAGGTAGTCCTTTCCCTTCCCCAGAAGTCCCAGGGGTAAGTAGAGATTTATACAAGGAGTCATACATCTGTCTCCGGAAAGTAGAGGGAAGAACTTTTAGTAACTTGGTATTACTTAAAATTAAATGTTTTAGTCCTATAATTAAGATTGGGTATGTTAACTGCTTTTCCCTTACTGTGATCCCTTCTAAACCCTTGGGTTTCTCAGTACTCTGAGAAGACTCTAAAACATTTTTGCATTTTCAGAACTAAAGGTCTGAGTGATTTGGGAATTAATACCCCATAACCTGCCATGAGGTAGAGTCATCTGTCTGGTAGTATCGTTTGTGAGTTTTCTCTATTTTCATAAAAAGAAGGGATGAGAAAATCTCCAGATTTGCTTGAGGACGGACCCAAGGCAATGATCAATCATGGTCAAAGTTACTGTCCTACCTACTTTGGTATAAAAGGATTTTTTTTTTTTGTACCTCATTGTCTATTGAAAGACAGTGAAGACTGAAAAAAAGTCTTTCGGACAATTGGGGCATTTAAAATGCCAGACTAGTGCCTTTGGTGACCTACAATGCCTCACAAAATTATAAAGTTTTATGAATAAGGCTCCCTCTCATACCACTGGCTAGAGCAAGTGGTAGTTTATTCATTTACCTTGATGTAATTCAGATAGACCCCATGGACATGATTATATAGACACACCTATTTGAGTTTTCCTCCACCAGCTGTTATCTGCATCATGTAAAGTTCTACCTCAGCTCACTCTTCCTGCAACTCCCTTATATCACCCTCCATTGTCCCTTTATTTCTGCCCAGTGTCACTTTAATGGCTCATTCAACTTGTTTATCTGTATCCTTCTTTGCCTTTTGGCTCACTGCTTGTTTTCTTCTAATTGCCTTAGAAAACTTGGCAAATAACTGATACTTAAGCCTCATTTGGCCTTAAGAGTCTCTCACAAATGTTCCATTGGACAGCCCATATAAATGGTAGTTAATATATCTGAGCACCAACTTCTCTCACTTCTGTTTTCTTATTCCTTCCCATTGCTAAGACAATGGAAGGGGAAGAGTCTAGGCATTTTTTTCTGCCTTAGAAGAAACGACCTAAAGTTTGCCATAGATCTACAAATATTTTCATTAATGATGACCTCTGGGTGATCTAGAATATGATGATAAACCATATGTGTGCATGTGTATATTTTTCATAGCTATCTTATCTGTATAGAGAGATTTGCTAAACATCTGAGTTAATACCATTTTTATAAAATGAAGTGTGAGGGTTAAAATCTAGTGAACAAAAGAGAACTATATATTCATGATTTGGAATCTTTTCTACACAATTCCTTGAAGAATTGCTTAACTGCTAATTGTTTCTGCTTCCTCTGCCAAAAGGACTAATATTTGGACTTAAAATGAAAAAGAAAACCTTGGTAAGGGAAAGTGGAACTTCTTCAGGAAGTAACTATAGAGCACCCTACAGGGAAGTGAATCAGATTAAAACAATCACTGTAGGAATTATCTTGTTAGAGAATATCCAGCCTGGCCTTGGGGGAAAACGTTATCTCTCTCTTGCTGCTTTGTTTCTTATCTCTTTGACTGTGCCAATTCCTACCTTAGTAAAACTGTTGCTCATTCCAGGAATGTGTCTCTCATAGGTGCAGCTATCTGTTTCAACTGATCTTCCTCATTCAATTATATTTTATTCAGGTCTTCCTCTGCCTTCACAAAAATTCTCTGAAAATGAATACACACACACACACACACACACACACACACACACACACACACACATATATTTTCAGCGCTTGATTTTCTTTTCTTTTGGATCAGAGCCCCTATCTCTGGCACTCTGGCTCTACTCTTAAATTTGCATTTCTATCCCTGTAAAGACTCCCAAATGAATCTTGAAACTCAACATGGGGAGAGAGGATGAAATTTTTAAGTACTCAAGACTTGTGCTCAGTTAATTATTTCCTAGTTATTTCTGGTTAGTCTACAAATGGAATGGTAAAATGGTTGTCAGTTATTTCTGAAGAAATGTGGAGAACAAGAAATGTAACTAGGTAGACTGTTAGGTCAAAGATCCCCAATGAATGAAGCCTCCCATATTTACACAGGTGTATAGACATCTCCCACCCTGACCTCCTAGAAATTTGATAAGTGATAATGAATTACGGCTTGCCAACTGAAATGGCATCACTGCCCGGTAAGAAACCTGACATATCCTACTAGAGAGAAGTTGAGAGGAACAAGGCTTCCCAGATAGCACCAGTGAACTGCCAGACGTGTGAGTGATTTCACATGGGACCACACGTCCAGACGGCCATGTGAGGAAACTTAGGCAAGACAGAATACTGTCCTCCAAGCCCAACCCAAGTTACCAAATTGTGAACTTCTGTTTGAAGTAACTAAGTTTTATGGTGGGTTGTGATAAAGCAATGAGTAGTTGAAATAAATAAGAATTAAGGATGGGTACAAGATACTGTTTCAAAAAATGAGCAGTTGAGTATTTCATAAAAATGTGGATTATTTATTTCGATGGCATCACAAACTAAGTTTTACTGGGAATTATTAGAACAAGTTATTTGGGCATTGATAAGAAAGTAGTGATTGCTGGGGGCTGACATACTTCTTTCATGGGCCTTCACACTATCTCATTTACTTGTTTTAATTATCTTATTAAAACACAGGATGTTGCTTCCAACAGTATATCTGAGGTATTTTAAAAAGGCTCTCAGGTTATTTTTATGTATCAAGTGGACAAATATGGATTCAAGGCAACAACAATAAGGTGCATTGCTCCCAAACTGTATAATGTATTTAAATGAGTTTAATAGTAAGTTGAGGACAACCTGATTAAATGTTTAGTATGTGATGTAAGATTCTTCCCATAGCCCTCTTTCTTTCCCTTTTTAAAGTCATCAATATAGATGACACAGAAGGTTGTAAATATCAAATGTATGGATGATGTTATAGGCAAACAGTAAATATTATGTGTAAGAGTATTACAACTTTAAAATATTGGCACAGATTGGAAGAATGACCCAGTACAGCATGATGAAATCTAATTGAATGAGGATATATAAAATACCGCATTTCTTTATGAATGTTACTTAATTGTTACACACATATATACATATTTTTAACTATTATTTTTTATCAATAGTGGGAAATGGATGAGTCAGTGATTGTTACAGTTCTTAACAGGCTAATTTGACTAGGGAGACTGTGATGGCTAATTTTATGAGTCACCTTGACTGGGCCATGAGATGGCCAGATAACTGGTTAAACATTATTTCTGGGTGTGTCTGTGAGGCTGTTTCTGAAAATGATTAGCATTTAAGTTGGTGGACTGGGTAAAGCAGATTGCCCTACTAATGTGGCTAAGTATTATCCAAGTGTCCAATCCCTGGAAGGCCTGAATAGGTAGAGAAAGATTAATTGCTCTCTCTCTTTGCCTGACTTCTTGAGCTGAGACATCAGTCTTCTGCGCTCCAGCTGGGACTTCCACCGTCAGCACTTCTGGTTCTGAGAACATAAGACCCGGTCTGGGATTTACTCATTCCTGGTTTTCCTGGATCTCCATCTCACAGATGGCAGAGGAAGATCATGAGACTTTTAAGGTCTACATAGTAGCTTGAGCCAATTTCTTATAATCTAAAAACCTCATTCTAAGAATCATGTACATATATGTATATATGATTAAGTGTAATATATTAAATAAAAATATCTCCCCAGGGTTCTGTTTCTCTGGAGAACTTTGATGCAGATAGAAAGAGACGTGTATGTCTGTTCTCTGCATGTGTGAGATGAAATCTAGAATTATAGAGGTAAATCTTATTTTGTTCAAGGTTCTGTTAAATGGTTGTCTTAGGAGGTCAAATCATTTAAAAGAAAATGAGACTTGAAAATTCTTGAAGTTTTCATCAATAATTATTATGGGGTTTACAAAAATATATGACATAAAGTGATTGCTATCTGTTGGAATAATTTGCCATTTTCAATAGACAAAATTATTATTTGGATTTAGGTTTATATAAAAGGAATGGCATATCGTTTTTTAAGAGCTAATCTGGGGTTCAGAAAGAAATGTACTTAGATTATTGTTGCTTCCCGTAATTAAGATATAGTGCGTTGAGTTTGGTTTAGGGACCATGTTGTTAGAAATACTGTACCAGGCAGTTTATGCTCCAAGACAAAAGAAGAAGTAATAATGAGCACAACGTAAGGAATGACATTCTTACTTTCACAACTGTCTCTAGGCATGTTGCTCTCTCTTGAGAAGTACCAATTTCCCTGCACTGGGAGAGATTCATGAATCAGAAAGGGTGTGGACTCCCTGGATGTTCAAAGTAACTTTAAACCTTAAAGATTAATCAGTTTGTGTTGGTAACTATCATCTCACAAGAGTATGATTAGCTTCTTTTAAGAGACGCACCAGAGTCCCTCTGAGTTATCCCCGGACACACATTACCCAGTTGCCTGGAGAAAGGTTTAGCAATCCACACAGAATTCGTCTCAATGAGACTTAGAGAAAATGTTCTCATACGTGTGTCAAGAACACTATAACTGAGGAAAACACTGTGGAGCTTGTAGCTGGATTTATTATGCCTCCATTGCTGTGAAGACCCCAAACCATGGTGTATGCCAGGATATAGAATGTTCACCAGAACCATGAAACTTCAGAAATGCCATGGAGTCTCTGCTCTGAAATTGTGAAACAACAGTCTCTGTCCAAGGCCCCCAAAATCAGATTATCTATGTTCTTTTCACCGATTTGTACTCCTTTCATTTTAATTTTCAGACCTATTTATAGAGCGCTGCTGGTAAATAACAAAGTTATCACTATAAGGTACAGACTCAGGCTTCTGATAAGATCAAAAGCCCCATGGCCCAATCCCTTTGCTATATTTGGTAATAATGCTCCAAAGAAATCACTTTGAAATGCCCTCTCACATTAGAAGGAATAAAGTACATATGCCCATTGCCTACATTACACTTGGAATTGTACCATCTTCAGCTTTAACCTGGTCACACAGCAGGTTTTCCTCATGGCTAGTGAACATGGCAATTTAATGATGCAGACAAACTATTTTGCAGAGGCATTTAAACTTAAAACTTGATTACATAACTCTCTGACTAAGTTTTAGAGGAACCCTCTTAATCACATTTAATTTTCATTAGTACTTACACTGAAAAGTTGATTTACCTCCCCATCCTCACAACAACTGTCAAGATTCCAGTATACATGTAATTATTTATAAAAAGAATGTCCGTTTAATTACATCCTTACAGTTTCCCCAAGTTTTTATTTGACCTCATTTAAGATAAGGCCAGAAACTTCTCAATTAGAATGAAAATTTCTATTTCTTTCTAATTACTAAAATATATAACAGTTGATGGGGATTCTTATTTCACTCCTCACAATATATTTAAAGTGGAATTCAAGCAGAGAGGCATTATTATATAGATATAACTAAACATGAAAAATGTTAAAAGCAAGAGTTTATTATCAAAGTATCAAAATATCAGTTTAGAAATATTTTCTTTAAGAATACTAATAGGTACATGAAATTTTCACAAAGAATCACCCAAGTCTGATAATACAGACTCTTTCCCAAGGTGAAGCTATTTTTGGCTTATCCAGACTTTAGATAGTGATTTAGAGTTCCGCCAGACAGAATCAGGGTAGATAGTAAGAATTATTGTCCCAGGGAGAAATGGAAATGCTTGCCAACTCTGCTGTCAACCGCAGTGAAATCCCTGGGTAGAGAGATGGCTAAACGAAGCAGTTTTGAGACTAAACCAATGATTCTTAATTATTGATTGTTAAATTTTGCCTTTAAGGGTATGCTGTATTATTTAATAATCACTTTGATAGACCTCAGATTCCAAGGGTTCACAGGGAAAATATTAAGGTAATAGTTAGATAGTATAGTATAGGTTATTCCTATATTAAGTGGGAAAAAAAATCCCAAGATATAATGCAGAGTCCAGTAAGACATACCTGGGTAATTTTCAAACAGCAGAAAAAAAAAAAGTTAATATTTGTACCACCTCAGATTGCACTGACTTGATATAGAATTGGTGTTAATTTCACCCACTGAGAAAGATTTTGAAGGCTGAGACCCTGTCTTCACTCCCAGTCTCCCTACTAAAAAAGATGACATTTATTCTTCCTGTCTCATTACCACTACCTGCCATAGTGACTGGAATCCCCACATTAAAAAGAGAAAAAGATGTTTTGGTTCAAGATGTTGAAAGGATCTGATAAATGCTAATGATATCATGGAAGGTACGAGACACTAATTGGTATTTCTGACTACTGCTGGACTTTTTTTTTTTTTTCACAGCATAACACACTTGCTTCAGAACTACCCATTATTTACAATAGTAATTCTCAAGTATAGGCTTAGAGGAAGAAGGAGGGCAGATCCAATCCCAGGGAGGCAAATTCCCCAGGTGAGGAGTCACTGCCCATAACCTGTATTGGTCCTATAAACTATGATTGACAGTTAGAGAGTAAATAGTTTATTTTTAAGGACTTTTCCTGGCAAGGCAAGGGGTGGGAATTAAAAATGACTCTCACTAGTTAGGTAGCATAGTAGTTAATATAATGCTAGCAACTAACAAACTCCAGTGGGTACAATGTCAAACAAAAAAAAAAAAAAAAAAAAAAAAAAGGAATTCATTCAAAATCCATGAGGGGATCTTCCTTACGGCAGGTGGTTTTCCTCCAAATGATGTTTCAGAGAGCCAGTCTCTTTTATCTTGTGCTTCTAGCATGGTCTTGTAAATCACTGTGTTAATTTGCATCAATCCAGGGGGAGGGGGAATCAGAAATACACAGGTTATTTTACATGGGGTGATATTTTTATGGGAAAGACCTGGAAGTAATGCTCATCATTTCTACTTATGGTCTCTTGGCTAAAGTACCCTCCTCCTATCCCCACGTGCAAAAAAGTCTGGGAAATATTTTCTAGCAATTAGCCCAGGAAAATGATGTAATAGGGTTGGTGACCTATGGCAGTTACTGCCATAGCATGAACATTGTGCCTCAATACCTCAACATCCAATGAAGGGGGTGTGTAAAGTGAGGAGAAATGAAAAAGGGCTAAAGATTGTTCTCCAAATTTATTGTACAGAATTCTCAGATTTTCAAAAATTACGTATTTCAGTTTGTATTCAAATATATGTTGCTGTTCTTGCTTACCACCAACTTCATCACTATCATTTTACCAGTTTCTCTTATCCCTAAAGATGCTCAGCTCAATTTGGTAACTCTGGATATCACACAACCTGGGAACATATTTAACAAATAATAAATGGCAGTCAGATGGGTGACAGAGGAGGCTGAAAACCAGAGGGGTATGGAAAGTAGATATTGTAAATTCCAGGAAAAAAAAAAGCCTTTTTTTGCCACAACGTATCTGCTTGCCATACAATCTAACACTTCAGACTACAATTTACTCACACTTGCCGTTGAGAAACACCTGTGCTGTAAGTGAGTATCTGCAGATATCTGCTCTCTCTCATACTGCTGTGTTACTCTGAACAAGTCACTTCACCTCTTTGGCTTTCCTCTCTCTGTAAGATAAGAAAAAGAAATTGGATAACAAGGCTCCTTTTCCCTCCTCTCTCTGCATATATTTTCATTCACAGTGCTGTAGAATACTCTTTTTGGAACCTACTTTTAAATATAATTTGAGTTCTTAAAAGACCATATAAAATTGTATTTTAATATGAAGACCCATGTAAGGATATTTGTAAACCTTTTCCTGTTGGAATTAAAATTACAATTTCACTGTCTTCATGCAGCAAAGATAAAAGGATGATGCCTCTTTTACTAATGCTGGAAGTACAGAAACGGATGGGATGTAAGATTATCTTTTTGGCGAAAGTCTTGATAATTCATTTGTTAATCCAGAAAGCAGAATGTCTTCATCACACCCTTAAATGGACATAACTATGATATATCAAAATATTCCTATTACTTAAAAATGTATCATGAATATATATTCTGTAACAAATCTTCCTTTCTAAAGGAAAATGATTCTTTTGTTCTGGTATAGTAACTGCTCTAGCTCATGTCCTGCTGAGCTCCAAGCTCTGAAGTCATTAAGCATGGAACTGGCAGCCAACCTTTTTTAATGTAGCCCAATGGGAAGAATTGGTTCTTCCTTCCTTCCTTTCTTCCTCCCACCCTCTTCCTCCCCTCCCTCCTCCCCTCCCTGCTTCCTTCCCTTCCCTTTCTTTTTCTTTCTTTCTTTCTTTCTTTCTTTCTTTCTTTCTTTCTTTCTTTCTTTCTTTCTTTCTTTCTTTCTTTCTTTCTTTCTTTCTTTCTTTCTTTCTTTCTTTCTTTCTTTCTTTCTTCCTTTCCCTTTCTTTCCCTTTTTCCCTTTCTTCCTTTCCCTTTCTTTCTTTCTTCCTTTCCCTTTCTTTCTTTCGAAATATAATTGATATATAATATTATATTACAACTTAGGTGTCCATCTGAGAATGAATAAAGAGAATACACATATGCATATACCATGGGGTACTACTCAGCCATAAAAAGAACAATATCTTGCCATTTGCAACAACATGGATGGACATGGAGGGTATTATGTGAATAAATCAAGACAGAGAAAGACAAGTATTATATGATTTCACTTATATATGGAAGCTAAAAAAATTGGTTCTTGATGTGGGACAATAAGGAATTAATCAAAAGATATTCAACTATTTTCTTTGAAGTCTTTCCCTAAATAACCTTGTCCTATGTGCCAAATCTTACTCTCTATGCTTTTGCATTAGTTCTAATCCTATATATTTTTTTGAATTGACCATGCACCATGCAGCCTTTTTTGAAATTATGTTGGAAATTTCTTAGCACGCATTGGGGAATGCAGAAAGTACTGGTAGAATGAACAAAACTTTTTTTTAATAGTTTATTCATGAAAATTGGGTCAGCAAGGGCACCCCAAACAAGCTGCGGCCATGGGGAGTGAGTGAGGCAGAAACAGTATTTGCATGCAGCACACTTGAAGTTGCAATTTTGAAATCATTTGGGCTCTCTCCTGGAGCAGTAGGTTTTTCTCCATAGAATGTTCTTACCTACTTTAGAGGGAAAATTGGGTTATATAAGGGTAAACAAACATTGCAGATTGTAGATTCTCTGATTCTGCAATGAAATCGAATTTCAAACTTTAACTAGGAAAGACTGGGCACCAGGGAGTTTCAGTAAAAGAGAAACATGAATATCTCCCAACTTTGTGCTCTGTGCTTTATTTTCTGCATTAAAATATGTAGGGTTTTGATAATTGTGCATAATGTAAATGGAAGACTACTTGTGTACACAGTAAGTTCCAGGAAACTTTTTGAAATTGATACATTAGAGATGATTGTGTATAAAGAAGTTAGAAACATCAGTGCTCTAAGGGGCGTTAAGATTATCCTATTACTTTATTTTACTGATGGAGAATGAAAGGCCTACATAGGCTGAGTAACTCTTGCCCAAGTTTATAAATGGAGTCACATACATTGAGGTTTGACAGGTCTCCTGTCTCTCATTACAATGTTCTTTAATATTAAATAAATATATAGCAGCAGAAAATTATTTTAAAGCCATCATTCAGTTTTGCAACCTGAAAGAAGTGACATTTTTTCAATAGTCACAAAAATGTATGAACAGAAAAGATGTGGGGTTTAGCTTTGTTTCTGCTAGTAGAACAAGAAAGACAGTGAAAAAAATGTCATATATTGCAATAACTGAATATTGAGCTAGGATTTACTCCCTGTAGTTTCACACACAAACTTATTAAATAAGACTTAATGGACTGGATATGTATGCATGACTGGGACATTATGCTGTACACCAGAAATTGACACATTGTAACTGGCTATACTTTAACTAAAAAAAAAAAAAAAAAAGCAAAAGAACTTAATGGACTGGGAAGCAACTGAAAATTATCTACGTGAAAAAAATAACTTTAGTAGGTCAGTTATAAAAAAAAAAAAAGATAAAGCCAAAACAAAACAAAACAAGGCAATGGAGAATTTCAACATCTCATTATTCACGAGAATATTCTCAGTACGGCATTATGAAGATGTAGAAAGACAAACAATATCTTCTGAAAGCACCTAGTAGCATTTTTCTCCGTGAATGTGTAATGGCATGAATACATGAGAAAAGCATTCTTTGGATTTTGGCAGAATTCTTACAGTAATTAGCTGCAGTGGGAATGTTTGTGGGTATATATTTACATAAACTAAAATGAGAATAAGACAAGCTAGGTGAATGGATGTTTTCTCTGAATTAGGGGGAAATGTGGAGAATGGAAAAAGGACTACACTTTCAGATTTGTACACTCAGAGGTCATGGTCAATGGTGATACACTGGCTGCTTCACTTTTTCTTTCTAATTAACATCAAACTTGGGTGTCTAGGTATGGATGGTTTAATTGGAATACAAATTCGTATCTTTGAACTCTATAAAACTCATATACAAAATTAATCTGAGACCAGGCCATAGGCATGCTCTCAAGACTTGTTTCACTTTACAGAAGAAAGGCCTATAGCTCACTCCCATTCTGTGACTTACTAAGGTCCATCCCGGAAATGTAAACATCTATGGGAGCATCAAACAGAAAGATAATTCAATGTGTTGATTTTACGTACCTTCTTTTTAAAATTTTTTTATTGTGTATACATATATATATATATATATAGTCAGTTTACAATGTCTCAATTTCTGGTGTAGAGTGTAATGCTTCAGTCATACATGAACATACTTATATTCATTTTCATATTCTTTTTCACCATAAGTTACTATAAGATATTGAATATAGTTCTCTGTGGTGTACAGTATGAACTTGCTTATCTATTTTATATATAGTAGTATCTGTAGATCTTGAACTCCTAGTTTATACCTTTCCACCCTTTTCCCCCACTGGTAACCTTAAGTTTGTTTTCTATGTCTGTGAGTCTGTTTATGTTTTGTAAATAAGTTTGCTTGTCTTTTTTTTTTTTTTTAAGATTCCACATTTAAGTGATATCAGATGGTATTTTTCTTTCTCTTTCTGGCTTACTTCTTAGAATAACAATCTCCAGGTCTATCCATGTTGCTGCAAATGGCATTATTTTATTATTTTTAATGGCTGAGTAGTATTCCATTGTGTAAATATACCACAACTTCTTTATCCAGTCATGTGTCAGGGGACATTTAGGTTGTTTCCATGTCTTGGCTATTGTAAATGGTGCTGCTATGAACATTGGGGTGCATGTATCTTTTTGAATTAGAGTTCCCTCAGGATATATGCCCAAGAGTGGGATTGCTGGATCATATGGTAAGTCTATTTTTAGTTTTTTGAGGAATCTCCATACTGTTTTCCATAGTGCCTGCATCAAACTACATTCCCAACAGTTTAGGAGGGTTCCCTTTCTCCACACCCTCTCCAGTATTTATTGTTTATGGACTTTTGATGGCCATTCTGACTGGTGTGAGGTGATACCTCATTGTAGTTTTGATTTGCATTTCTCTGATAATTAGTGATACTGAGCATCTTTTCATGTGCCTGTTGGCCATTTGTATGTCTTCACTGGAGAATTTCTTGTTTAGGTCTTTTGCCCATTTTTGGATTGGGTTGTTTATTTTTTTATTATTAAGTTGTATGAGCTGTTTGTATATTCTGTTGCATTTAAAACTGTACAAGGATGTTCTTACCTATATTATAGAGTGGGGCAATGCAAGTGATGATGATTTCCATTTAATGACAAGTTCTCTTCCATCTTCTAGTGACTGTCAAGTAATTTAATTTATTCTGAAGGGAAAGCCAGTTAAGAGAAAGCAGAAATAGCATCAGAAAGAAGGGTTGAGAACTGTGGTTCATTAATTCATCTATAAAACTCAAGGCAAGACTCTATGCCTGAGTTTGCTATATATTTATCTAAGATCAGAATTCATAAATGAGGTAAGTGCCAAGGAGTCACATTTTAAGATCTACACTTGAAGTGATGAATGATACTGGATTTTTTTTTTTTTTTACATTCTGATTAGGTTAATTTACTGGACAATGAAAATTGAGCTTGCCAATAAGGTTATGTACTATACATTTTCTGCCAGTTGATGACCTGAATTGTAGCTCCAAGGCTTTGATAGTAACATACTTAAAGTGCATAAAGAGATTAAAAATAATTCATTTCATTTCACATGACACTGGTAGAGTTGTATTAAAATTGATTGATATTTTAGTTTTCCTAATTCCTTCTTACTGACTTTAAAGTGCTTCCAAGTTAAAAAGGAACATGTGTAAATAATATGTGTTTGAAAAGTCTTGGTAAAGTTTTTTCATATATGTGTTAGTTTTCTATGGTTGTATAACAAACTGCCACAAAATTAGTGGCTTAAAAACACACCCATATGTAACTTCATGGTTTCTGTGGGTCAGAAATTTGGGCATAGTCTAGCTGTTTTCTCTGCTCAGGATCCCACAAAGTTGCAGTCCAAGTGTTTGAAGGGGCTACAAACCTATCTGAGCCTCATTTGAAGTCCTTTTCCAAACTCATTAGTTGTTGGAAATATAAATTTCCTTGTAGTTGTATGACTAGGAGCTCCATTTCCTTATTAGCTGTAGATCAGAACCACTCTCAGCTCCTGAAGGCCACTCTCTGGTCCTCAACACATGGGTCTCGTCTCTCAAAACACCGCAGCTTACTTCTTGAAGCCAGCAGGAGAATCTCTTTCCATGATGGGCTCAGTCCCCCTTTAAAGCTTCTCCATATAAAATCATACACACCAGGGATCATTTTCATTTTTATTAACTCAAAGTCAACTAATTTGGAAATCTTAATTTCATATGCAGATTGCCTTCAGTTTTGCCGTTTAATTTAGCCTAACAGAATGACATCTGCCATATCTACATCTCATCCATGCTCAATAGGAGAAGAATGAACAGGGTGTATACCCCAGGAGATGTGAATATGGGATCATCTTAAAATTCTACCTGCCACAGTATACTTCCCAGACACTAAGAAAGAAAAAATAATCTCTAATGGTTTGTAACAAGCTATATTTCCAATCAGGTGTCTCTAGGCATTTTTCCTTTATCTAAATCCTCACTATCTCTATCAAGAAAATGAATAAATTTAGATACAATTTTTGAGGTAGGGCTAGTTCTCCTCTTTGTGGTTTCTTGCAAGCATGAATTGTAAATGAATCAAATTGCCTAGAGGGTAGATCTGTTGGACTGATGCTATTTATTTTGAGCATCAAAGAATAAATATTAATTATTAAAGATGTTTCTATTGAAATTCATAACGTAGAAAGACTTTGTGAATTGGTGAATCAGTTTATGACATCCTTTCCAGCTTCTTTCTAGTGAAGTTTCCTGATGCAGAGGCTGGAACCCTGAAAACCACAGTCCTTAGGTTTCTTGGCAGGTTAAGATTCCACTGTGATTTCAGATATTTGTGTGCATTTTGGGAAGTAGAAAGTGAGGCTGAAGCTGGAAATTTCCTGTTTCAGAGGATTCTGCTGGAAAGCAGTATTGTGGAGACATTTATTTTCTTACTTAATCATATATTTATTGTGTAGGACAATTGGCAGAAGTTCCAGTGTCCAGTCAGCAGCATCATAGGCATCAAGAGGTCTGAGTGGGACATCCACTTTGATCGTGACCCTAATAGCATGGTTCTGAAACTGATGGCAGCAGCAGCAGCAGCTTCTCAGTCATGAAGGGAGCTTTCTAATTACAGTGTTGGTGTGTGGACAGAGAGGGAACTGCTATAGGGTTAGCCTCTGTTCAGTGGGTGGTTTCCTGATCATAGAAGAGGTGGCTTCTTTGGTGCTCATTCTCTGTTGTGGCTTTGGGAGTCTTTCCTAAACGCACAATCTTGATTCTGTTTTTTTCAGCACTTCCAGTGGGTCTGTGAAGCATCTCTTTGGGCTGTAACCAGCTAGGATGTGTTCTCTCTGTTACTGAACATTGCCCAATACAGGTAGCACTTCCTTATTCTCCCTAATCCTCTTCATTTCCAGGGAGAGAGTGTCACACTACTGTACAGAATAGTAATTTTAGTTCCTTTCTTACACCTATCAAGCCCTTTGGGTGTGAACAGGACAATTCTATTCCTTACTGATGCTTTTTCTTTCAATGTGAGAGATTTGAAAATGACCCCTTATACTTATTACAGTTGTACCCAAGGGCATTTGTTCTCAAATCTAATTGGTGGAAAGGAATAGGATAGTTTACCCTGAAAGTTCAATAACTATTAAAAATAATTTTAAATATTTCACAAATAGTCCATAGAGCTTACATTATTGTCAGTTATAGATTTACCAGGAGTTTTCAAATTTAACGATCACTTTTATAGTTAAAATGCATAGGTTAAGTTGTCCATTTGCCCATGGCTATTTTTCCCGCGCGATTTAAATTTCTTCTTTCCTTTCCCTAGCTGCTACGTTAAAAGTTTATTCCATAGAACTCCCGAGATGACTTCAAAAAGAATTAAAAGAATGGATTATCACAGTGTTTTAGGAATAAAGTTGAATTGTGGTTCCTTTTTATTTTGACAGTGGCCACATCCTACTCTGCAGCCAAAGTATGCTAGAGAAAGTGAACTCAGTGTAGCAGAAGACACATTCGGGTTCAATACAACAAGGACTTCTTGGCAGAAGGCTGTTTTGGCATAGTGCCTATCTTAATGTCATGTCGTGCACACAGCATGATTTAGTCCTCAGAGAATATCCAGTGTTTACATTTTGATAAAGTTCTGGGTGATTGGCTGAATTTTATACTTTTTACCTTAAAATGTATTTTATTCAACCATCTCTTCTATCTGCCAGCCATGCCCTTTCGCAGCACTCATTATTCTTGTAATCCTTGGTGTAATGTCTGTATCTGGCACTAAGTTCTCTGTGGTTCAGACTTTTTTGCATCTGTTTTCTGTGCCACTGTTTATCCGGCTCATCACATTAAATGAATGACTGAAGAGATGTGCAGAAAAGTATCCTACCACTCTGCCTAGAGGGGTGAAACATAGATGCTGTGGAATGCTAACACCTTATATGAAATTAAAGCAATTGAAATTCACCTATTTTATTTATTTATCAAATACACAGTTAGCACTTACCATGTGTCAGGCACAATTCTACGTCAAATCCAGTATTTGCTTATTTTATCCTCAAACATTCCTGTTAGGAGAGTGCTATTATTAACCTCCAACACACAAGGGAATTGAGGCGAGTACAAGTTGGCCCACGTCACTCAGGAAGAAAGGGGCTGAGCCAGGATTCTAGTTCAGCCACTCTGGGTCCAAGACCAGATTCCTAACAACCCCAGGGGCCGGCTTCCCAGCTCTGACTATCTTTGATTGGAAGGCTTGGTAGATCAGTGGTAAAAAATAGATACAAAAATGCATCATTCATTTACATTTTGTTGATTTATGGTAAATAATTATGGTTTATGGCCTATTTCCTGAAACCATGATAAACAAATATACCAGGGAGAATCCATATGAGAACCCAGCAAAAATAATAACCATCTACCAAATTCAGAAAATTCATTTGCGTTTTCAAAAGGAGACAAGGACAAAAGAAGTTAAAAAAGACTCAGTGGAGAACTTACTTGCCAGGAGCTTTATCTTTACAGTCTGTTTGCTCTCCCTGTTTGATTTGACTCCTCCCTTCTTATTCAGATTCTCCCACTGATGAAAATTGAGGTGGGAGGACTCTTGAGGGGGACTATAATGACAGTACTGTAAAGTAGTAATTATAGACTCTGGAGCTTTTTTTTTTTTTTTTTTTTTTTTTGAAATGGCTTGTACTAGGGAAGAATCCTGAAGTATTAGCATTTACATAAATATTCCCTCTTAGAAAGCATTGGCCCAGAAGTGCAAGTTTAGGCACAGAACAGGTGCCTCTCACTATGGAATAATGTCTATCACTGTCTTTTAAATAGTGGGTCAAATCCTTCAGCACTTTAAAAAGCTGAGGAAAAGTTGCCTGATTTCCTAGAGTGTGAATGCAATAGAAGTTATAATGCCTATTACACATAAGATACTATTACTCTCAGATCATTTAACTCAGTATCTGAAAGCTTAGCATGAATATAAAACTGATTTTTTTCCCGCTTCTGATAGTAGAACACAACCCTATTCCATCCCTTACCTCCACAGCAACTCAGAAGTACCAGCAATATATCCTTCTACGCAGAGAGATACGACTTACCCATGAAAGTCCTTGACCACTCATGTCTGTACTTTTCCTATTACAATGTTAATCACAATATATGGTAACGTTCTCTTCACTCATCCCTGTTCTTCATTAGGCTGTGAGGTCCTTGCGAACACAAACTACATCATGTTCTCCCTAAAGAACTAGAACGCCCCTTAGTACAGAGCAGTCATTTGGCAGGACTGGTCGACTAAGCAGAGGCTCGTCCTGTGTCAGTTTTCTATTGCAGTTTTCTACTGCAACAACTACGTAGTGACTGAGGACAATGCAAATTAATTATTTTAAAATTCTGTAGGTCAGAAGTCAAACATGGATCTCACTGGGCTAAAATTAAGAGGTCAATGGGGCTTCATTCCTTCTGAGACTCTAGAGAAGAGTCCATTTTGTTGCTTTTTCCGGGTTCTAGAGGCCACCCACGTTCCTTGGCTCACGGCTGCTTCCTCTGTCTCCAAGGTGCGGTGTGTAGCACCTTTGGCCAGCATTTTATAGTGACCTCTGGTTTCTTCTGCGTCTCATCCCACTTTTAAGGACTTCTGTAATTACTTTGGGCCCACCGGAATATCTAGGAGAATATCCCCATTTTAAGGTCAGCTGGTTAGCAATTTTAATTTCACCTGCAACTTTAATGTAATTTTGCCACAAAATGTAACATGTTCACGTGTTCCAGAGATTAGGGTGTGGGCATCTCTGGAGCACAGGAGCATTATTCTACCTAGCACACTTCCTGTCTTCTCTTCCAAAGTAAGCTTGACAGTAAAAGGGGAATGGAAGGTGTGGAATGTGGCTCACACAAGTCCCTGTGTAACCTCCAACCTCCTGTATATTTCTTTCTGTGTTGTTGAAGCTGGACAGCTAGAACTGTATATCCCAAGCTCCTCTGCTGTTAGTCTTCCAGCTGTGATTTAGGTCTGAGAATCAGGTACACTGCAGAGACACTTGAATTCCATAATAAGGGAATTAAGGAAAGAAGAAGGGACAAGGAAGACATTCATTTTTCTAGTGCACGGTGTGGCAAAGGAATTCATAGGTCTGCATTCACTGCTTCCATGATTGGCAGTTTTCTACAGTCAGGGTGGCATTTACCCAATTGTGGCAGAGTCAGCGTGGCGCTGTCTTTACCAGTTTTCTGATTTGGTAACTACAGGTGGCATTTACCCAATTGTGGCAGAGTCAGCGTGGCGCTGTCTTTACCAGTTTTCTGATTTGGTAACTACAGTTTTCCTGGGCAAGGGCAGGATGCTTCTAGGTGTTTGATGGTTTCCTGGGAAGCTCCTTCAGCACTTGCAGCCCAGTTTTAAAGAATGGTCTATATGACAAAACTGTATTCCTTCAATTCTAAATATATTTTCCCACTTTCAATTCTTTCTTAGTAGTACAGGAAATAATGATGTGTCTTATAATCAATACTATCAATTATGTGAAATATTGTACATTTCCTTCTGGGAAAACCATCTAGCATGGTTTCTACAACTCAGTCCTATCTGATACAGGTAGTCACTGTTGCAGTGTTAGGTCAACAGTTTATGACATACAGAAAATGAGTATCTGACCTTAAAAACTCAACTCTAAGACACAAACATAATCTGCTGTTTTCTCTTCTAATGTCTGTATTTTGATCATCAATGACAAAAATGGATTTTTATTCAGAAAAATAATACACCGGCAAATACATTGCTACATAAGATGTACAGGATGTCTTTAACAAGGCAGATTTATCATAATTTTTTAAGGCATTAAACCATATCAACATGGATTCCCTAAGGGATAAGTAATTCTGATTAATAGACTTTCACAAATCAATATTTTCAGAAGCTGCAATTTATTACATGCTGGAGATTTTAAGTTCTCCAAATCTCATTATTTTTCTCTACTTCAAATTGTTGTATATAAAAAAATCACCAATTTTAAGGAAGCAGGCATAATGTTGGAAAAAGTTGTTTTTCACCTCAACTTTCAATGTTAATTTATATACTCAAATTGTAAACAAAAGTGTTCAGATTCAGAATATGAAATATAATGACATAAGCGACCCATTATAAAACATTTAACCTTGTGCTAACAATAAACGTGCAATTATAATTTTACTTGTGTGCTTTTAAAAGTCAAACATGAAAAACAACTTGACACACCAGTTATTTGATGTTTAACCCTTTACGTTCCAGGAATTACATTTTGATAGAAATGTTTCTAAAATGTCTTCTATGCCTCCTTGGTTCTTATTTTAAACTGTATCAAACTTTTCTTATGATACAGGCTTCTACGATTGCTAAATGTTGTGACCAGGTGCAGATCTAGGTGGGATGGGATATATTACTGTTGGGGCATTTATAACCATGTAGGCACTGAAGCTTTTCTTGAAAAATAATTCCAGTGCTAGCATACTTGTTTTTGTATCTCTTTTTTTCTGATGAATGATGAGTTTAAAATGAACAGTTTAATGGCTTCCTAAGCAGAGCTCAAAAGCTGCATTTCTGTAAAAAGAATTTGTGCAAGAAAGACTGAAGCAGAAAATGATCTCTGAGTAGAAAATTACCTTATTATTACCTCCTCTCATCTGTGTCTGTTGACTTATCCACCTAAGTTGCAACACTATTATTTCTGTATCACTAACACCAATCAGAGTGTACTCTGGGTTTTCTGTTTCGCTGCCCTATTAGTTCAGGCTGAATATTCTTCATTATTTCAAATATTTATGACAATAAATTTCTGGAAGACTCAGTAAAATTGTATATATTCTTTATCTTTATTGGATAACTTACGTTTACCTGATACCAGACTACAATTTTTACTAACTTTTAAAGAGTAACACAAACACAAGTAAATTTATAATTGTATCTTTATCCTAAAAATAATATTGAATGTTCTTTAATGGATCTTTTGTGTGGTAACTTTACCCATTTAGAAGCTGAATAACAGTTCATAGGAACAACACTGAAAAATCCAAGAAGAAAATAAAAAGTATTTTTTCAAGTTTATGCCTGTTTCCTTAAAGTTTCTCAGTGTTCCATATGCAACAGAAAACTACTGGATTCCTACCATATGTCAGGCATGTGTTAGATCTGCAAAAAAAGATTTAGCAACACACCAAATGATACTGCTATCTCAGGACAGCATCTGTTTTATTGAAAATACATAGGAAGGATAAAACCAATCAGAGTGTGTTTTCATTTATCTCTAACAAGTTTCTGTTCTGTCAGTAACAAGTAAGAGTGCATAACAAACACTGTGTTATCTAATATATGCAATTCCATATTGAGTTTCAGACCATAGTTTTAGATTAACTCGAAGCAAGGAAAACATAGTTACTATGTCTTATTTCAAATGCACAAATTATTTCAACATTTTATGCCTCTTACCATCTCTGAAAATTGTGTCATCCATTTACAATAGCATCAAGAAAACTTCTAATTACAGCTTTACATGCCCAGCTCTAGAAAACTCCATCTTTGCTCTGAAGTCAAAACATCATCCAGATCTATGTAAATGTTAGTAAGTTGATAACCTTAATACCCCTTTTAAGGGAACCCTTAACCTTTACTGAAATGAAGACCCAGTTTTAAATTTAAGTAGAGAAATGCCACAGAAAATGTCTCTTATAAAAAGGGAAAACTGCATGACAACAAGGATTTTTAAAAAATATTGAACAAGTTTGTGTGTCATCCTTGCACAGGGGCCAGGCTAATCTTCTCTGTATCATTACAATTTTGTGCTGCTGAAATGAGCACAGGGATTTTTCATCAGTCGCCTCCTTGGAACTTGCTCATATTTATTCCCAGTGCTCCCTAAACTCTCTAAATCCTAGAATATTCTGCTTACTTCTAAATTTCTAGTTTGTAAATATAGAGGGAGAATGAATCAAAAGTTGGATCCTTGTACTTTGTTTTTCTTTAGTACAGCTAAAACAGAATAAAATTGTTAAAAACATATCTTTAAAAATCAAGGTAAAGATAAAAATGCCTTTTTAAAAAGCAATTCATTTACAGTAATAAAATAGAAACTTGTAATTATCAGAAACTCAAATGTTCCATCCCCATTAGGAATATGAGACGATTTTATATATGTAAACATTGTGAAATGATTTTTGCAATCAAGTTAACATATTTATAACCTCACATAGTTCCTTTTTTATTTGTTTGTTTTTGGTAAGGATGCCTAAAGTCTACAACCTTAACAATTTCAAGTATATAATACAGTATTAAATATAATCATCATGCTATAATTAGTTTCTCGGAACTTATTTATCTTATAACTGAAAATTTGTGCCCTTTGATCAGTTTTTCCCATTTTCCCTCATTCCTCAAGCCTCTGGAAACCTATACTCTACTCTCTCTGAGTTTGTTTGTTTGTTTATATATTTATTTAAAATTCCATTTAAGTGATACCATTCTGTGTCAGGCTTATTTCACTTAGCATTATGCCTCTAATTTTATGCATATTTTCACAGATGAAAATTTCTTTACTGTGGCTGAATAATATTTCACTGTGTGTGTGGCATTCTCTTTATCCATTCATTTGTTGATGGGCATCTAGGTTGTTTCCATATCTTGGCTATTATGAACAATGATGCAATGAACATGGAAGTGCAGATAACTCTTTGAGATAATGATTTTGTTAGCTTTGGATATATTCCCAGAAGTGAGATTGATGGATCACATGTTAGCTCTATGTTTAATTTTTTTAGGAACCACCATACCGTTTTCCATAATTGGTGTACCAATTTACATTCCCATCAAAGAATGTAGCCAGGTTCTCTTTTCTCCACATCTTTGCTAGCACTTACCTCCTATACTTTTGAAAATAGCCATCCTTAGCAGGTATAAGGTGATATCACTGTGCTTTGAATTTGCATTTCCCTAATAATTAGTGATGTTGACAGCCTTTTCATGAATCTGTTGTCCATTTATGTCTTCTTTGGAAAAATGTCTATTCAGGTCCTTTGCCCATTTTTAATTGGATTATTTTGTTTTGTTTTTGCTATTGAGTTGTAAGAGTTCCTTATATATTTTGGATATTAACCTCTTCTTGGTTATATGGCTTACAAATATTTTCTCCTATTCTGTAGGTTGCTTTTTAATTTTGTTGATCATTTATTTTGGTGTGTAAAAGCTTTTTAGTTTGATGTAGTCTTACTTGTTAAATTTTTCTTTCGTTTGTGCTTTTTGTGTCATATACAAAAAATCATTGCGAAGACCAAATCAAGGAGATTTTCTTTTAGAATGTTTACAGTTTCAGGTTTTATGTTCTTTGGGCTTTAAATTCAGAGAGGTCTGGATTTTGTACCCTGATGCAGTCTTGAATATCTGTGAGAATGTGAGCAAGTTAATAAAGTTCTCATTTCTTAGTTATCAACTTTTCATTTTTCAGATTCCTTACCTGGTCAAAGTTAAAAGTGCTAACACAAGTACTCTGTATAGTAAGCACTCCAAGATGTTACTATTCTTTTTATGGTAAATTTTCAGAAATGTTCTTAGTATTATTATCATTTTGATTTTAAATTGTCATTTTTACTAAAACATATATATTCAGCTATATTCTTTGGCAAGGTATATTGTTAGAGTTACACCTATTTTATTAAAGATTGGTATAATTTTTAATTGACTTTTTAAGCTATAATTTACATGCAATATAATACATCTGTTTTAAGTATACATTTTCCTGAGTGTTGAGAAATGTGTGTTCAGTGGAACTGCCCACAGCAAATAAGTAGTGGATCATATCCATTATACTAAGAAATCTACTCAGTCACTCACCTAGCCCTAGGAAACCTCTTTTGCTGCCACAGAGATTAGCTTTGGCTTTCCCATGAGACTTATACATTATACCTTCTATTGTGACTAGCTACTGCCCCTCAGCATAATGCATTTGAAACCTCAAGTAGCAGGAGTCCCTTCCTTTTTATTGCTGTATAGTATTTTACCATATGAATATACGATGGTTTTCAAAAATCTAGTCACCTGTTGATGGAAATTTTGGTTGGTTGCAGTTTTGGCAGTCAGAATTTAAGCTGCTATCAACACTTGTATATATATCATTGTGTGAACATATGTTTTTATTTCTCTTGGGGAAAGTACTGAAAACTAGTATTTTTAGGTTGTAAGAGTATCTAACTTTGTAAGAAACTGTCACACTGTTTTTCAAAACGGTTTTGCCATATTAAATTTATAGCAGCAGTGTGTGAGTTCCAGTTGTTTTGCGTATTGCCAACACATGATATTATTAGTCATTTTAATATTAGTCACTCTGAATTTTCCAATATTACTTCATTGTGCTTCTAATTTACATTTCCCTAAAAACTAATGATGCTGAGTGTCTTTTCATGGACTTATTAGTCATTTTCATATCATGTTTTGTGAGGTGACTGTTCAAATCTTGCCCATTTTTACTGGCTTATTTGTAGGCTTGTTACTGAATCGTAAGAGCATATTATTTTAAAATGCTTCCTCTGCAATTAAAATGTAATTCTCTCTGCAAACACAGAATCCGAACTGCTAGATACCTAATGCAATAACAGAGTTACTAGAACAAAAACAATCTTCAGTGTTACTCTGAACACACTTTCAGTTCAGAAATAAATTTACATAGAGTTGAGATCAGAGATGATCTGGGAGTCACTCTGGCCACCATGTCCACTAGATATTTTTGACCCTGAATCAGTTTTATAGATTCTGCCACATTGTGAATCAAACAAAACATTGAAGATGTAACAAATGCCTCTTAAAGTCTTGCCAATTATTAGCTTTTTGGATTTGAAAACACAATACATTTACCATGTAGATGCTAAAGTAATTCACATAATGTAAAATATGAGTACTCAAACACTGGGGACCTATTAGTTGCAGTAAGATACAAATTTTGCACAGAACTTCTTTCATAGTTTTTATAGTAATATGAAATAGACAATACATTGACTAAATTGTATAAATTATCAGAGGTTAATACTTTCTTTTCTTTTTAGAAAATTGATTAGTTTCTAATCTCAATGGATTTCAGGTCTTATTTATCCTTGACAAGCTTATTTCTTAGAGTTCCCTAAGGTGTGTTAAACACAAAAAGGTAATACTAGTTCTTAATTATATTTCTATCATTGTGGTATTTCAATTCATTAAAGTGCCACCTAGCTAGAATTCTGTTTCTCTAGAGACTGATTATTTAAAGCTATTTTTTTCTCTTTAAATGGCAATCAATTTATGTATGACCCCAGCAAATCAAAACCCAACAAGAACCTTATTTTACCTGAGCATCAAAATTTGTCTTGTTTGGTTCTGATTCTCTTGATGTTAAAGCTGCTTGGCACTTGTGGAACTATACATTTTCATTCATTTATTAATTCCTTCAACAAAAACACAGGGAACATCATTACGCACCAGGTACCACTGTTAAGAGTTGAGGACACAAACACAGGAACTCAGATCAAACTTTGCCTTAAAGTGGCCCAGTGTCTACTGAGAGAAAAAATTTGTTCATAGGTTGTCACAACTTTTAAGTAGTCCATTTACACTAGAGTAAATGCTTTTGAAAGTTAGCACACTTATGTGGACTCACAGGGACCTTGTTAGAAACATCATTGTTCATGGGGAGCAGCTTGCTAAGTTTGCTTATCCTGGGTATTATATACTTGATTGCATTAATCAGGTAAGATTTTTCAAATTCATAAGTTTATTTATTTATAATGGCAGAAAATTGGGGAGAATTATATGTTTTGAGTTGCAACTTTACATACCCTACAAACAAAATTAGTTGAAAATGACAACTAACAGTGCAGATGAAATATTTTTCTTACCTACACTGAGGACTACAGTAGGTTTTTTATGTTATTCACTCATCTTCATATTTTAGTAACTTATATAAGCACTTACTATAGATGAGAGGATAATCTATTATTTGATTGAGTCCTTCCTTTTTCTCAGGTTCTAAGAATCCTCTTCACTATCAAATATACTTATTTTTAATATCCTGGATTGACGGAGGATGCTGCTTTCTAGTTTCAGAGCTGATATTTTAAGTCTCTGCTTAAGCACTGGCCTAGAAATTCTTCTTAAATACAGAAATGATTTTCTTATCATGAATTCCCTTATGGAAAATTCCATTATATGCAACTTGATTTCTGTATGTATTTTGAGAAATGTAATCATTTGTGTTCCAATATATTTGAAACATAAGTTGCTGTTGTAAATAATTTTCAAGTTTTGCTACTGAAACATAAGGAAATAAATAAATGAGAAAAGTTAAATATAAAACTAAGAAGTCTTGACAATAAAAATGGGAATTAAATGGGGTGGAGACATGTGTCATGGTTGCTGAGAAGAGGTGGAGGCATGTGAGAGAAAGTCACCCTGAGCCTTGGGCTTGAATTGTTGCCTCCTGTTGCCAAGTGGAAACCACCATGTGCTTAGAATGAACCACTTACTCTGCGCTGGGACTAAAAATCTCCCTGGTTGTAGTTAAATTCTGTATCCTTGTGGAAATCGAGAATTGCTTAATTAGATCTGCTGAAGTCGTTTAAACAAAGGATGCTAAGCATTTTCTTATATTCCCTGCATTTGAGTTTTCTGTGAACCAGAAGTTGGAGCAGGGAGGTAGTTGTCAGCAATTCCAAGTGATAAGACTGGTGATTTTTCAAAATAATTCATTGAGACCCTCATATAACAGGCAAGCTTATCACAATGTGTCTACAATGTTCCCAAGCATCCAGTTTTAGATTTATATCAGAACAAACAGGAATGCACTCATTGGGCTTAATTCCATTTATAAACGTAACATTTGAAAGCTAATGCTTTCTAAAAAGTTTGCACGACCTTGTTATTACGATTAAATTGTCTTTTGCTGACAATGTTTTTACCACAAGAATGTCAGAAGCATAGCGCAGTTTTGCTTAAGACCTAAATATTTATTGGTTTAAGGTGACATGACAGACACGTCAACATACTTTCAGGTTCAAGTTAGAGGTAGAGTCCTCAGTTGCTTACTACCAATACTGTTTTTCATTGAATCTGTACTCCCTAATATTTACTCTATTTTAGAATTTAGTTCTAACATCAGTGATATAAAAAACCATCCTACTAGATGGCAGTATAATTAATGATAAAAGATAAGCAAGTTCATAACAAAATAGTCCCTTATTACCAAAAAAATATTTTCAAACTCAACTCAAACTCATGGCAATTACCAACTGAAAATCTGAACTATAGTAACCCTGACTTACACAGCATTGCTCTTAGCAAAATCAACATCACGATGTGTTTTATTTCTTTATATGAGTAAACACTAGGCAGGTTTGTGCTGTTCTGAATTCTGCAGTGTTTTTATTTATATTGTCCTTATTTTTTATATTATGCTATTTATTCCTTTCCTGTTTCCCCCACTGACTCCACAAGTCATATATTCTTACCTCGGGTGCCGTTTATTACACTGAATTTCAAGTGAGTCATTATACCTTCGCAAGTTTATATGCCTTTGCTCTGCTAGTTTCTATGAAGAAAGCTAAAATCAGTGATAGCTATTTGGACTTACCTATGCTCAGCTGTTAAGCATCCAGAAGTGAGAGTGTGAAATTCTGTAGCATAATGGATTGGATCTATTTCTGTTATTTCTCTAATTAGGGTATGTATGAGTGATGAGTAGAGGTAGTGTTTCACTGTTTTCAAAGCTTTGGTGAAGATCTTAGAATAGTTTCATTAGGTCCCTTTTCATAACACAAAGACCCCTACCTTAAGTATCTAAGCTCCAGCTTCGTTATCAGGGAGAATGTTTGCCTGGATCAATTAAAGAGGGGAGGTTAAAATGGGAATTTTGGATGGAGCTAAACAACATTTGGGGGCACCGATAGGTGTCACTGCTGTGGATAAAATACACTGTATGATCTTTATACGAATGAGATATTGGCTAACGTAGATGCCTGGACGTGTATCTGGTATTTCTTTAAATGAGGACTGGAATTCTGCTCCCATTCAACTATTGATACTATTCTTTTGGATGAAGGCTGCTTGGTCTCTGATGCTGGTCTCTCCAAAGTCAGCCTCATGAATCAGGGCCTTGATAATCTATTACCTGGTCATGTTCCATTTTATAGCTTTCTCCTCTTTCCAACTTGTTGAATTTTATTTTATTATAGGTTAGAAAAAAACGTAGCTCATCATGCATTCTCATTAACCTGGGCTTTATAATTACCTTCATGTTTTGAGTTCATTTCATTCTTGGCCTAAGAACTCTTACCTAAATCACTTGTCTTGTTCAAATAATTTAGCCCTTATAAAGTCACTTCAAGCTTGTATTTCTTCATATAAGTCACAAGAATTTACTCTGAAAATTAAAATAAAATTGTTGTTTCTTGCTTTATTTATGTTTTTATTTGTTTAGATTCAGTGTTGACTGAGGGCTTACAATGGTTCTAGGCATTGCTTTTTGCTTTTCTGTTTTTTTTTTTTTTTTTTTTTTTGCTGGAGACAAATTAGACAATGGAATTAATCATTGGGCTATTTGTCCTTCCTTAACATAAATTAGTTAGTAAGCCTATAGGAACTCAGGATAAGAAAAATTCAAAGAAAGGGGGAAACCAAGAAAGCTTCACGGAGACGGATCACTAAAGGATTTGTAGAATAACCCGAGATTCTGGAGGCTCAGGTGTGTTGTACATGCTACCTACGTCTCCGTGTTTGCTTTTGGTGGCAGCTGATGAAGAAAAGAAAACCTGGGAAAATTTTAGGGAAAAGCATAAACAATTACTGTTCTGGGTTAACTCTGATTAACAAGGCTTGACTACCTAGGCAGCAAGCATTTTTAGGGTGGGACAACATACTCAAACTAACTATGATGTTAAAAATGCATTTTGCATCTCAGAGGAGATCCTTTGAATATTGGATTCAGATAAACAATCTATTTGGATGCTTGGCATTCTGTCAAATGAAAAGGGAATCTCCTGAGATGTCTATCAACAGAAGAGGACTTCTCTAGGAGGATAAAAAAGTTAATTAATGATTTATTGACCTGCTGAAAGGCTAGTTGAGAGATACGGCTCACCCCTGCTGCTCAGTCATTTGGGAGTTCTCATTTCACTTTGCTATAAAATGGATTCATTAGTATTCTAACTGCTTATTTTATTGTCGCTGTAGCTATGGCTGGAGTTACCGCTTTATTCTTACCAAGCAAAGATGTTTAATGATATTTTTATTTTGAAAATAAAAAAGCCTTATATTCTCACATGGCACATCCTGCCAGAGTACAGCTGCTACACGGATAAAGGTCAAATGAAGCAAACAGTCCAGGGTCTAACTAGATTCATTTTACTTATTTTTGTTTGTTTGTTTTAAGAATAACCACATACAAGTCCAAAATGATCTCAGTTTTATTATTTCCCTGGAATTGGATCTTAAAGACTTTTCTATCTTTTGAGATCTGAGTTGTTCAAAATACCAAAAATTAAAAAAAAAATTGGAAAGCTATCCATAATTAAAACTATTTAAATTTTGTAGTCATGCGAGTAAGATTGGAACAAAAGGAGTTGTCAAATTGACTTGATTGATAACAGGGCTGTAAGTAATTTTTAAAAGTCTATTGTTCTTATGATTTCATATGACAGTGAATAAAATAGCCAAGAAATATTTAGAAATAAATCTAAGGAATATATATCCTTGCACATTTTAGCAGTCACAAGGATGAAAATATAATTGAGAAGCACCTTTTCTAATTAGTATGTGGCAAATGTTGATACTATAAAAAACATTACTATGACTGAAGAAAATACAGGAAAGGGCCATGTGAGAAGAAAGAAACTCATCTTCAGTGTCATTAGATGCATTACCCAGTAATTTACCAAAACTCACATGAGGAAGCAGTAAGCAATGCTTACAGTCTTTTATAAAAAAACCATACACCTGCCAGGCTATGGTTTCAGGGATTAGTCACACAGATTAACTTTTCAGTTAACACCCCTCTTAATATTGGATTTATTTTTCCATAAGAAAATACAGACACATTGGTGTCTTAAAATTCATGAAACTCCCAAATTAAGGCAAATGCTTTAGCTTATTACAGCCACATGCATACAAAGAAAATACAAGAACGCAGTAGAATTTTGAAAATCCTGATTAGACTTGAAGGGTACTACTAAAAGCTTAGATTTGCACAGTGAATTAACAGGTATATGTCTATTATGTGTACAATAGAAGTTCTGTACTGTATTTTCTGGCCAGAACCTCTGATCACACTACAAATGAATGCTCCTTAGTTGAAAAAAGGAAAAAAAAATAGACTCAAAGGAAGAAGGAAAAATGTATTAATATAAAAGTGTATATATATATATATATATATACACACACACACACATACACAATTGATATTTTAAATTTTAAAATGTATGATGATGAGTCATTAAAGCTTACTGCTTTCTACTTCATATTTCAGTAAAGCCTTTTATAGAGTCTAAAAATAAGATAAATGATAATTGTGAAGAAGCACTTGACTTCTTTTTGAAATCTACTTGATTCTAGATTCAAGTCATTGAATCTATATTTGGTTCCCTTTATGGAAATCAGAAAAATGTCACAGCTGGAAAACACTCAGTGGTTCTCAGAAAAATAACAATAGAGCGCTTAATATTTAGCAAAGATTTCACCTTAACTGTGTTTACCTCATATTTTCTTTTATAAGCTTAGGACATGGTCTATTATAGAAAAGGTACAGGACAAAATGTATTAATCATGTGATCTTTGTAAAATGAATGGCAGAGTGTAAAACAACAGAAAAAAATTGAGTATGCATGGGAAGAAAAATATTGTAACCTTGATTCTGACACATTCTGCTTTTTTGATGTTGGATAAGTGACATTCTGCTTTAAGCCTCAATTTCCTGATGTAAAATGGATATACAACCTTTCCTGAGACTCTCAATTGTATTGCAAAGAGCAGAAGATGAAACATACGAGAAAGCACTTTCAAAATTGAAAATCGTGGTAGATTGCTACTCAACAGAATAGCTTCACTGGAATCACACAAATTTAAATCTTATTACCCCTAGACATACCTGAATTCTATGTTGACCAGCAATACTGTTTTACTTTCTTTTGCAATCAATTCTTTGTTTAGAACACAGCTTCTCTCATCTCCTCACCCCTATTTTTAAGCAGTAAATAATCCTATTTTATTTCTGTATCTGAAGGCATCCTATGAAAACAGATTGAATAAGATTTTCAAACAGTGAGAAATTTATAATAAATTGTTTCCTGTTCTCTGTCTTCTTTAAATAAGAATATTTCCGTCTTTTCTTCTTTTTCTGATTTTGCTCCATGATTCCTTCTTGTCTTTTAATATTAGAATTAGAGAAAATATATAAATAAGACACTTCACCTACAACTACCACCTCACCACCGCCATTTCTACATTGTTTCTTCTACTTCTGTTGGTACTTCTCCTGGTTAGTACATTTCAGGTGCTGAGCTCAGCACTTGACGGTAACTGACGCACAAGATCAACATGACAAACTCATAGGAAGTTTCTTTTAGTAGCCTCAATTTGCAGTCGAGAAAACTATGGCCAAATAAATTACTTAATTCAAAATGGCTACACACTCACCCACTGAGGTGAAATAGGCATTTGAGGGTCAAATCAGGAGCAGGAAATGAGGCAGCACAAGATACTCAGAGCCTGACCTACGCTAGGTGCACAGTGGGCAACAGTTCGAATGAAATTCACCTTCCTCAGTTGTTCGCCAGCAGAAACTAACAGGTGGATGTCATAAAGCATATAACACATGGGATCCTGGAAGAATAATCTTCAGGTGGTCCCACCTGTAATAAGAGTACAGTGGAGTGGAAATTGCTATGCCAGACATTATGAATTTTTCAGTAAGTAAAAAAACTCTTTAGGTAAATTAGAAGGATAGCATAATGCTACTTCTCTCAATCAATCACCCAGACATACTTTAAGATTCCATCTTTGGTGATAAATGAATTGGATTTACTTCTCATCTCCACCATTCAGTTCTATAACCTTTGTCACTGATTCGCTTCTCTGGTTCTTCATTTCTTCATGTATACAATGGGGCTAATAATAGTATGTACCTATTTAGGGCTATTATGAGAAGTGAATTTGACAATCCATACAGCATGTATCTCACCAAGCCTGGCCCATAATTACAATATTCATTTGGAAATGACCAAAACTCTGTAAATCTTCAGTGTGTTTTAGAAACATTTTTTCTAATCCAAAGGATTCATGGGCTTAAACACCAAAATCACCATCAGTTTAACTTTTAAAAATACTGAAGAAAAAATCCAGTTCTCTTCCAAAATACCATTCCTATAAATTAAGAGAAAACCAGCTGAGAACATGGGTCTTGTGGCTCCCCTTAAGATCACTGAACCAGGGCTGAGATGGATTTTACCATCTGAAGTCTTTCTTCAGATGAAGTTCCACATTTGATTCTTTTTATGTGTGCTCAAGTGAACAGTAACAATTTATAAATGTCCTGTGGTGGTAATATGCCACAAATTCTCCTCTCTGCAACAAGATTCAGCCAATTAAACAGCTTTAGGTAAGAAACTATAGGGCATTCTACTCAGCAGGAGCACTACCTACCACCTGTATAGTTAATAATGCATTTCTCCCTTACCCCTCACACAGCTTTTGAACTATTACATTTTACTGATCATTTGGATCCAGAGGTCTAATTTTTAAAATAAAAACCCAAGTGATATATATATATATATTTTTTTCTTTTTCTCGAACAATGATCTTCCTCTGTTTAAAATATTCCAAGAGACTTTCTCTTGCAGAATTTGATACCCACTGATGCATGTCTCAAACATAAAAATGAGCCTGTAAAGAATTATTGTTTCACTTAACCTCCTTGGGCTAAAAGATGCCATGCTGTGGTAAGTCAGTGACAAAAAAACAAACACTTCAATAGGAAAATCAGCAAGGAATTCCAAAGAATAATAAGACTCCTCTGACACTTATCTGGAAATATCCATAATTTCTATTACCATATAGGAAAATCCAGAAGTAAACAGTCTTAAAGATGAATACAGTGAGTTATAATATTCTGTGAAAATAAAACATTTAAAATTGAAAATAAAATTCTTCAGCTTAAGAAAGTTCTTATTCCTTTGATACTTGTTGAAACATTACAATACAAAAAGAGTGAGGAATACCATCACTTTTTACAAGGAAAGTTTATACACATTATCTCATTTGTTTTGTCACTAATGTTCCACATTTGAAATCTGGTGTAGCTTCCTTAATCAGAAGTTTGGACACACTCAGAATTCTCATCATATTTTCAAATGATTATACGTAGAGCCCTGATGTCTCAGGATCCCCTGTTAGTTTATTTTTCAGCGTGTTTCTTAAATATTAGCTGACCCCTAACAACATCACACAGGTCCATGCTGTCTTTCATTCCATCTGCAGTCAATAATTGTTCTAATTTTTGGAGTCAGGTTTGTCCTCTTTTGTATGAATCCTGCTAAACTATCTCAACCATTGCTTACTTACCTGTGATGAAGTGTTTGTTTTCACCCATCTTAGGCCTTTTCTAAGATTCAGCTGAACATTATCTTAACTCACCATGTGGTTTCATCATTTGTCTCATTACTCTAGCTCTGCCATTTCTAAAGCTATTCTGGAAAGGCAAAGATTTTTTTTAATGACTTCTAAGTCCTTTCATTATGAAAATAATTGATTCTATATACCCTTAGTGTAATTATTCTTCCTTTATCATAGAATTAGGAAATTCAGTTTTTTCTTTATGTGATATACTTTAGGCATGCCTAATTTAAAAAGATTCAGTTTTCGTATTTTCCAATCTAATTGCTAAATGTGGATTATCTACACACTCTAGATTATTGTCTCCTCTAAATAAATCTATACAGTATCTTTTCACAATTTCTATACCCTTGATGTCTTCATCAGTGAGATTCTTGCCATGTAGGGTGACAGTTCATTCTACCAAATTCTTTCAAGATACAGACTGTCACTAGGGGTGGTCTGTAGGATCTTTTTGAGTGAGTGAAGAGCTCACTTGTAATAGGGTCAAAATCAACTGGGAGCAGAATGTCCTCAGATGTTCGTTCTTCCTGTGAAGTTCTCTAATCACAGGGTGATAGAGCTGCTTTAGTATGGACATATCTTACTGTGTCAGTCAGGTTCTCTAAAACCAGAGCCAATGGAGAGAAACAAAGAGTGAGTGAGTGAGTGAGAGGGTGAGGGGGAGATTGAAAGAAAAGGGCAGAGGAGGAAGAGATTTATTTTCTTTTAAGAAATAAGGTCAAATGATTATGAGAGCTGGCAAGTCCCAAAACTGTAAAACTGTAGACCAGGCTGGCAGGCTGGAAACTCAGGCAGGAACTGAAGATGCAGTCTTCAGGCAGAATTCTGTCTTCTCCATGAGGCCTTAGGTTTTGCTCTTGAGGTCTTCAGTATGAGGTTAATTTCCTGACTGTCAATGTTGATCACCTCCACAAGATACCTTTAGGGCAACATCTGGATTAGTGTTTGAATAAATAAGTGGGTGCCATGGTATAGCCAACTGATACATAAAACTAAACATCACATTCACCTCCCCTTTTTCACTTGAAAAATCGTTATGCACAGTGATCTCAAATTCAAGTTTTATTGTCTTTCAATATTTAATCATGGGCCATTAAATGAGTGTCCTTTAAGTATCATC
Source organism: Camelus dromedarius (assembly GCF_036321535.1). NCBI lineage: Eukaryota > Metazoa > Chordata > Mammalia > Artiodactyla > Camelidae > Camelus > Camelus dromedarius. The sequence continues at coordinate 90,622,827 of NC_087436.1, read as the reverse complement.
TTTGACTTTCAAAGAAATGTCATTAGGCATAAATTATGTCAGGCAACTTAAGCTCTCTGAAGTTCCATTCTTTCTTTAATAAATGATAGAGTAATATAATAAATACAAAGTAAATATAGTAAATTGAGATGGTGAATCATGTCTTATTAACATTATAGTGTTTCGTTTGAAAGAACAAATTAGAAACCATTTAAGAAACTTCAAACTGGTATGCAAATATCAGGAGTTACACAAGATCTCTAGATAGGTTTTTATAATCTTTTTTGTTTGTTTTTCTTCTTGTTTTGGCACTTGATGGAGCTGGAGACTTGAAAGTGGGCATTCTGTCACCTCACTTAAAGACTTCCAGATTCCACACAAGGTGCCCAAACATTCCACCTGAAAGAGAGTTTTCAGTAACCAAGATGCTATTTAAAAAATTTGAAAACGAATATACTTATGTATATGCATGACGGAGACGTTGTGCTGCACGCCAGAAATCGACACATTGTAACTGACTGTGCTTCAATAAAAAATGAAAAAAAAGTTGCTGTTTCATCTATCAAAAAGTAAGGTCCAGACAACTGATGTTCAGCTAGAGTTGGCTTTCCCTGTCACATTTAATGCAGTAAGGAGAATAGAAAACAGAACTGTATACTCTATCCTCAGTTAAATTGGAACTTTATGAAATCTAAAACCTTTAAATAAAATGAAGGGTTTTCATAATTAGTGACATAATAGAATGGTAAAGGAAACTGTATAAATAAGGTGCCTCCAGTTACAGACCTCAGAAAATGTCATAAGAATATTCTTTTCTATGCAGGCCATGTGTACAGACACACAAGACTTTCACAGGCCCTGTTTAATGTTTTTTATAAAAAAAGTTTATCTTTATTTAAGACAGCTTTTTTTAAGAGCAGTTTTGGGTTCACAGCAAAATTGAGAAAATAGAGATTTCCCATATACCCTCTGCCCACACATGCACAGCCTCTCACATTATCCACATCCCCCACTAGAGTGGTAAATTTATTATGATTGATGAACCTCATGGTGTCATACATTCTATAATCTGGACAAATGTATTTATCACATGGTATCATACAGAGTATTTTCACAGTCCTTTTAAAAATCCTCTGTATTCTTCCTATACACCCTCCGCCTCCTCCCACCCCTGGCAACCACTGATCGTTTTACTGTCTCCATACTTTGCCTTTTCCACAATGTTATATCGTTGAAATCATACAGTACGCAGCCTTTTCAGATTGACTTTTTTCACTTAGTAATGTGCATTTAAGGGGCCTCGATGTCTTTTTGTGGTTTGATGGCTCATCTCATCTTAGCACTAAGTAATATTCCATTTTCTGGGTATATCACAGCTTGCTTATTCATTCATCTACTGAAGGACATCTTGGTTACTACCAAGTTTTTGCATTTATAAATAAAACTACCATAAATATCCATGTGCAGGCTTTTTTTTTTTTTGTAGACATAAGTTCACAATTTAATTGGGTAAATACCAGGGACTGCAACTGCTGGATCATATGTAAGAGTATGATTAATTTTTTAAGAAACCATCAAACTGCCTTGCAAAGTGAGTATACCATTTTGCATTCCCACCAGCAATGTATGACAGTTCCCATTGTTCCATATCCTTGCCAGCATTTGGTGTTTTCAGCATTCCAGATTTTGGTCTCTCTATAGGCATGCAGTAGCAAGTCAGTCTTGTCTTAACTTATCTCTTCCTGATGACATATGGTGTGGAGCATCTTTTCATACACTTATCTGTGTCTCTTCTTTGGTGAGTTCTCTGTTAAGGTCTTTAGCCTATTTAAAGATCATGTTGTTTTCCTGTTGAGTTTTGATAGTTCTTTGTATATTTTGGGTAACAGTCCTTTATCAGATGTGTCTTTGCAAGTATTTCCTCCCATTCTGTGGCTTGTCATCTCTTTTCCTTGATACTGTCTTTTTCACAGCAGAAATTTCTCATTTTAATGAAGTTCACCTTATCAATTATTTCATTCCTTGACTGCAACTTTGGTGTTGTATTTAAAAATGTATCACCATCCCCCATGTCATCTAGGTTTTCTCCTGTTATCATCTGGGAGTTATATAATTTTGTGTTTTAACACTTAGATCTATGATCCGTTCTGTGTTAACTTTTGTGAACAGTGTAAATTCTGTGTCTGGATGCACACTTTTGCACGCAGATAGCCAGTTGTTCTAGCACCATTCGTAGAAAAGACTATCTTTGCTCCATTGTGCTGTCTTTAATCATTTATCAAAGATCAGTTAACTACATTTATGAGGATCTATTTCTGGGCTCTCTCTTCTGTTTCATTCACCTACTTTTCCATTCTTTCACTAATACCACTCTGTCTTGATTACTGTAGCTTTATAGTAAGACTTGAAGTCAGGTAGTGTCAGTCTCCAACTTTATTCATCTCCTTTAATATAATACTGGTTATTCTGGGTATTTTGTCTCTCCATATGAACTTTAGAATCAATTTGTCAATATCCACAAACTAACTTGCTGGGTTTTTTTATTTGGATTGCATTGATTCTATAGATAAATTTGGAAAGAACTGACATCTTGACAGTATTGAATCTTTACCTATGAATATGAAATATCTCTCCATTTTTTTAGTTCTTTGATTTTTTTTTGTCAGAGTTTTGTAGTTTTCCTCATATAGGTCTTGTACACATTTTTTTTATTTATACCTTAGTATCTATTGCTGTATATAATGTAAATGGTATTGTTTCAAATTTCAAATTCCACTTATTCATTGCTACTATATAGGAAAGTGATTGGCTTTGTATACTGACCTTGTATCCTGTAGCTCTGTAACTAATCACTTATTAGTTACACAGATTTTCTTGTTGATTCTTTGGCATTTTCTACATAGATGATCATGACATCTGCAAACAAATACAGTTTTATTTATTTCCTTCCCAACCTGTATTCTTTTTATTTCCTTTTTTAATCTTCTTGCATTGGCACAAACTTCTGGAGTTTCAATGTTGAAAAGGAGCGGTAAGAGGGGATGTTCTTGCCATATACCTGACTGTCATGGGAAAGCTTTGAGTTTCTTACCATCAAGTATTATGTTAGCTATAGGCATTTTGTAAATATTCTTTTATCAGGTTGAGAAAGTTCCCCTCTATTTCTAGTTTTCATAGAGTTTTTATCATAAATGGATGTTGGGCTTTTTCAAATGCTTTTTCTGCATTTATTGATATAATCATGTATCTTTTTTCTTTTTTAGCTTATTAATATAATGCACTATATTGATTTTTTAATATATGTTTTTACTGAAGTATAGTGAGTTTACAATGTTGTGTCAATTTCTGGTGTACAGCACAATACTTCATTCATATAGGAACATACATATATTTGTTTTCATACTCTCTCTCACCATAAGTTACTACAAGATATTGAATATAGTTCCCTGTGCTATATGGTATAAACTTGTTGTTTATCTGTTTTTTATATATTAGTTAGTATCTACAAATCTCGAACTCCCAATTTACCCCTTCCCACCCCCTTCCCCCACTGGTAACTATAAATTTGTTTTCTATGTCTGTGAGTCTGTTTCTGTTTTGTAGATGAGTTCATTAGTGTATCCTCCCCCCCTTTTTTAGATTCCACATATAAGTGATAGCATATGGTATTTTTCTTTCTCTTTCTGGCTTACTGCACTTAGAATGACATTCTCCAGGTCCATTCATGTAGATGTAAATGGCATTGTTTTATTCTTTTTTATGACTGAGTAGTACTCCATTGTGTAAATATACCACAAGTTCTTTATCCAGTCATCTGTCAATGGACATTTAGGTTGTTTTTAAATGTTGAATCAGCCTTGTATACTGGGGAAAAGTCACACAGAACCACGGCGTATAATTCTTTTTACACATTGTTGGATTTGATTTGCTAAAATTTTATTGAGGGTTTTTGCAACTATATTTCATACTGGAGATTTTACTCTGTGGTTTCTTTTCTTGTAATGTCTTTTCATGGTTTTAGTATTAGGGTAATGTTGACCTTATAGAATGAGCTAGGAAGTACTCTCTCTATTTCTACTCTCTGAAAGAGGTTATAGAGAATTGGTATAATATCTTCCTTAAATGTTTAATGGAATTCACCAGTGATCCCTTCTGGGCCTGGTGCTTTCTTTTTTGGAAAATTATTAATTACTGATTCAATTTCTTTAATTGATGTACGCCTATTCAGATTCCTTTTATATAAGTTTTGGTAAATTGTATCTTTCAAGCAATTGGTCTATTTCATATGGGTTATCAGATTTGTAGGAAGAAAGTTATTTGTAGTATTTTTTTTAATTATCCTTTGTCCATGGGATCTGTAATGATGTCACCTCTTTTATTTTTGATATTAGTAATTTGTGTCCACTCTTTTTTATTTTATTTATTTTTCTAATTAGCCTAGCTAGAGGCTTATCAGTTTTAGTAGTCTTTTTTTTCAAAGAATCAGCTTTTGGTTCCATTGATTTTTCTCTAATGATTTCCCTGTTTTCAGTTTAATTGATTTCCACTCTAATTCTTAGTATTCTTTTCTTCTGCTTGCTTTTGTTTTAATTGGTTCTTCTTGTTCTAGTTTCCTAATGTGAGAACTTAAGATTATTGATTTAAAATATTTCATCTTTTTTAGTATATGCATCCAGTGTTATACATTTCCCTCTAAGTACTGCTTTTACTGTATATGACACATTTTGATAATTCATGTTTTCATTTTCAGTTAGCTCAAAATACTTTAAAATTTCTTTTGAGATTTCTTCTTTGACCAATGTGTTATTTAGAAGAGTTTTATTTAATTTCCATGTGTTTTGGGATTTTCCAGTTATCTTTCTGCTATTTATTTTTAGTTTCATTCCACTGTGTCCTAAGAGTAGACACTGCATTATATTTATATTATATTCTGGTGATAAAGCACCACGTTTTCAGTATTGTTATAGTGACTAGGTGTATCCTGCAGAAGAGCACTCCAGCATTGTAAGATGCCACTGAGGTTGGTCTTTAGCTGAGCAGTCATCCCAATTCACCCATTCTGTCAGGTCAGTTGTCAGAGTGATGACATACTTGGTAATTAGCTCATCACTGCATCTCTTGGTCTGCAGCAGTATGTGTGGGATACCACGTGAAAGCATGAGGAATTCTGTAAGCCCTGAAGTGATGTTGGGCTGAGAGGTACTACTGGCAGAGAAGATCGACTCATATTTGGAACATGAATCATTTTGGTTTGTGAGAATCACTGTTGCCTTTAAGGTGAAATGGGCCTGATACAAGCAACAAGCCTCTAAATATCTGGAGAGCTCAGTATCAGTCCTTCCATATGGCAAACTGGCTAATCTAACTACTCACCAGTGGTAGTTAGATTAGCCTTCAAGTGAAAGAGCCATGTTGTTGATCCCACATAAATCCTTCATCCCCACCACCATGGCCATTCTCTAATGAGTTAACTATGTGAGTATATGAGTTGCTGTATAGAGGAGCTGGCTAAGTCATTGTCTTCATCTGCTCCTTGAGGGCATCCTCTGAAGTGGATGCTGAGAAACATTGACATGCAACACAACAGACAAACTCTGTGGCCTCTTTAACTTTATAACTCCATGCTTCCAGTTTTTAAATCTTATCATTTCAGATCTCTGAGCAACCAGCCAGTCTACTTCAGCACCAGAATTTGCTGTATATAACTCATTCATCTCTTTCTTCAGGCAGAACCCATAGCTTTCACTATTAAAAGACCTTCCCTTCGACACTTGTTTTCAGGGAGGCCTACTCAATGAGGCTTTAATAAATATGGGGGCAGTTCATCTTTCACTGGCATAAGTGTATCCACTAATGAGTATTAGTCCTACAGCGTTTCCTGGTCATGAGAAACAACCCTTCAGCATATGGCTGTGAACTGAGGGAAAGGCTTTGTTACATCAGCAATATGTGCTTTTGAGTCTGAACTATCTGTTAGAGCCTAATCCAGAATGCAGAACTTCACTTATAGAATGTGTTGCTTCTCTGCCTACCTGACTTTTGTAATTCCTTGGATCTAATGATGGCTGGATCATGTTGGGAAAGTCATGTTGCCATATCTTGTTCCATTGTCGGTTCTCAATCTTTACTAGGGTGTAGTACCAGGCCAAGGGCATTTTCCAAATAGTGCATAGTTCTTGGCTATAGAAGAATTACTGTACTTAAAACTCCAGAGATATGGGCTACAACTATCCTATTAGAGCTTACAAAGGACTTCACTCATGATACATAAAGTAACATCTTGTTTTCTGGTGGCAAAAGAGACAGTATGGCATTCACTAGAGCATGGGCTTGCCACAGAACTCTCTCTTGCTTTGAATTCTATTTGAAACTGGCAGCCTTGTGTTTCATCCAATAAATAGGTGAGAGGAGCATTTCCAAGTGCAGTATGTGTTCCTAAATTCACTAAAATCTTTGACTCTTTCACAGTGGTAGGAGGCATGGGGCAGGGAGTAGGTAGTGGGGAGCAACAACTTGCCTTTTGTCTTATTGGGGGTGTCTCAGCATGACTCAGACCACTGGACTCCTAAAACTTCACCAATGTCTCATGCATCTGAATCATCATAGACTTCATTTCCTATACTCAACTCTGACACATATACGTCGTACAAAGACATCTAACCCCATAGAAAAAGAGGTGATTGATATAAACAGAATGCTAAAAATAAAAACGGTTCTTAAACATGAGAAGATTTTCAGCTTTATTTATAAGAACAGGAATGTAAATTAAAATTACACTTTGATACTATGTTTATCTTTCAAGTTATCAAAGGACAAAAAAGTCAGTTAGAATGAAAAATAGACTCACATACGTATTGCTAGTTTGTAAATAAGACAAATATCTAGGACAGTCAATTTAGTAATATCTATCTCTCAAAATATTAAGTGTATATGCCATTTGTCCTAGCCATTTCTTTCCCTAGAATTATCCTACAAATAATCTTGCATTTGAGAAAAATGACATATGTAAAAAGTTATTAAGTAACACTTTATTTACAATTAACAGATTGAGAAATGACTTAATAATGGATTGGTTAAATAATGCTATTCAAAGGGCAAAGACCTTCAGAAAGACTGAAATAGATTTTTAGCTACTGATACAAAATGATATCCAAAATATTTTTTAAGCAAAAAAAGCAAGGTACTGAACAGTGTATATGGCATACTACCATGTTTGTTTACCTCTGTTTATCAGGAATCTGAAATAATGCTCAAGAAATTCATTAATTTTAAAAGTGGCTTCCTCATGGGTGGGAAATTGATTGTTTCTATGACAAATGTGTAACAACTACTTTTTTTTTTACTGCATACTTATTTATTCCTTTTGAATTTTTTATTACATGCATGCATTATTCATTTTTAAAAATCAAAATAAATCCTACTTAATTCAATTTAAACTTTCACTTATATCTAATTCAAAACTCTATTCCTCCCTCTAGCTCAGATCTGAGCAGCGACCTGAGGATTTATAATAGGGAAGAGAGGAAGAGTAAGAGCAGTTTGTTCATCTTCTTTATCTCCTCCCACTTGTGGCCACTTCCTCCAAGATTGAGACAGGGGAGAAAAGGATTAAGCAAAACGAATTAAAAGTCTTAAGAGTTTTTTAAGACAGGGAAATTCATACACTGTTGTTAATTTTGTTAAAATAATGGTAAATAAATTTGGCTATATCTGATGAATTTTGATAAAATCTTGTGGATTCAGTACTCATTGGAGTTTGGACATCATTGACCTGCCATAGCCTTGAAAACCCTGGCTGTCTCATTACTCAATTTGGGCAAAACTTAACCCAGGTCCTTTGGGATGCCTTTTGTACTCCTCAGAGTAACCCTAGGTGCTCTAACAAATAAACCCTGGAATATAAGTGGTGTAATAAAATATAATCTTATTTCTTGCTCATCTAATAATCTAATGGGCATATTCCTAGTCAGTGGGGTTTAGGAATGAGTATGAGGGCTTTTGGTTTGCATTCATTTAAACCCACATTGTCAAAGGCTCTGCCATCTTCAACATACAACTTCGTAAGATTTCTTGGGCATTGCTGTACAGCAGTGGAAGAAGGGGAAAATATGGTGGCTTGCAGTATGGGAGTTTTATGGATCAGGCCTGTAAGTGGAATGTACCACTACAGTCTGTTTCATGGGCCAGAACTCATTGAAATAGGCAGACTTTACTGTAAGTGAAGCTGAGAAATGTGGTCCCGGACTGGTCAGCAGTTTTTTACTGACAATTCTACACCATTGAAAGTCAAGCATAACATTTTTCATCAGTTACTTGTCTCTGCCATATGTGTCTCAGCAATTTCCCATGTCAGTTGCATCTCACAGCTGCTCATTGCTGAAAGACAGTTTGCCTTTTTCTTGCAGGAGGCTACTCTTCGGCAAAGCATATTAAATACAACACAAGGTTGACTACCTTTTCTACTTTGCCCAAGGGAATCTTAATTTCCAAATGTGTAACAGACAGTAGCATCTTTGTCTGTATGTGTGTGTATGTGTGTGTATATATATATATTCCTTACTCCAGAATATATAGCAAAGTATTTCAAAACCACTATGATCCACTCAAACATATCCATTACAAAGTCAAGGTTCTCTGTCTAAGTAAGTGTCAAAGCTAAAATACTGTATTCAGTGGCCTTTCTGGGAAACAGACACTAAGTCAGAGTTACTAGTACAAGAGACATCCTGGAGAGTGGTGTATGGGTAAAGGCTTGTGAAAGGGAGAGGAAGTAGGACTGGGCCATAAAGATTTCTAATATTGAAGCAGATCTGACATCTATGAAAGGAAGGCTTGGAGGAAGCAGAATTGGTAGGGAAAAGATCAGACTGCAGTGCAGATCTGCAAAAGTGTTAGTCCCATGGACAGCACTAGAGCAGAGGTTGCCAGTTAAAAGAATTGCACATTTGTCCAAAATGGCCACATGCTAGTAATATAACATGTTCAATCGTTGGTTGGGCTGGACAGAAAAAGGAGATGAATTCATCTTGGAAGATGAGGTAAGCTCTGAAGGCATTAGCAGTTGAAGGCTAGTAGCTAAAAGCACTACTTGAAGTTGAATGGGGAGTTCATTTTTAGAAGGAAATATGAGTTAAAACCTCCATGGCTGCTTTAGCTATGGACTCAGATTTCAATTATTTCAGGTCTCCTCAGTTTCTATGAGTAGTTCTGTTGGATCAGTCCTCACTTAACTTGGCTGATACATCCAACTACCGTCTCATCTCCATACCTCCATACGAACTGCATGGGTTGAGAAGAAGATATATCACAATGCTTCCATTAGGAAGTTAGCCTTTCTGTTTTAGGAAACTTTCCCTTGACTCCTTGGATCCTCCTTACTTAGGAGGAAAATGGCTGATGTGATTCTTAGTAATGGGTCAGGAAGTTTCTAAATACAAAGAAAGAGCATGTCTGGTATCTCCTTAGCATTCTTGGAAATGGGAAAACCTGGACCACTCTCCAACAATTTTGAAAAGAGCCTCAAAAAAGGAAAAAAAAGAAAAGTTGTCAAATAAAAAAAAATGAAACTCATAGTGGGTTAAACCAATATATCTAACATTTGAATAACTGGAGTTGAAAAAGGAAAAAGAAAAGGAAAAGATGAAATACTAGAACTTATCCAAATAATCGAGGGACATATGTCTGCAGATGGAAAGGAGCCCAGTGACACCTAGCAAAATAAAGACCTGTATAAAGTGACTTTTTTCTACAGTGTAGATAATTCCTCACAAAATCTGACCTTTAAGTTCTTGGTTCTTTCTCTTCCGATGATCTAACTCTTCACTCTATTTCAGGCACAATGTTCATGTTCATAGCATTACTATTTAAATGAATAATAACTCACTTTACTAGTAATTTTATTTTTAAGCACCTTAGTCTGTGGCCACAACCTTTTCAGTTACTACTACTTTATGACACACACTCCAGTAATGTACTTGCAATGCACTGACCCTAGAATGTTGACGGTCCCCAATACCATCTCCAGTTTCAATGGTTTGCTAGGAGGACTCATGGGGCCCAAGATGCAATCATCCTCACTGCCAAAATTTATTAAAGCAAAAGGACACGAAGCAAAGTCAGCAATCAGGCACAAGCTTCCAAGAGTTCTTTCCCAGTAGAGTCACATAAGCAAAGAGTCATTATAGCACGTGTGAAAGTTTATCAGAGAAGCTCGTCAGAGACTCAGTGCCTAAGGATTTTATTAGGGACGAGTCATGTGGGTACTCTCTCCCTAGCATGTATCAAAATTTCAGACTCAGAGAAGGAAAGCTGATGTTTAGCATAAATCATTATTGTTTGCACACCTAGTTTAGATACAGTAAGCCATTCTTATCAAGAGAAGTAATGAAAACCCTCCCCAAATCCAAGCTGCCATGCCAGCCAAAATCCAGTCTTGTAAGTAGGACTTTCAAAGGATAGCAGTCTCACATGTACTATGTTAACTATTTTCTGCACACACTAAAACATTTTCATGTCCTTCACCCTGTCACATCCTCATATCCAGTATTCCCGAAGTCAGAGTCTACGGTATACATACACCAGATCCCCTTCCTGTTCTCTGTATGACACTGGGGGGTATCATGTTTATACCTAAGTCTCTAATTATTTCTTTAAATTGTGTATTATAACAGAAAAATAAAAAGCTCTCATACTAGGTTCATGACTAATGGCCCTTAATTTTTTTGTCCAGGAATTCTACTAAAATTCCTTCTTTTATTGGTTCTCAAACTGTGGTCACTGAACACGTAGGATCATCACCACCTGGGAACTTAACTACAAATGTAAGCTTTTAGGTCTCACTGTAGAGCCACTGTTTCAGAAACTCTGGAGAAGGACCCAGATATCCATGTCAAAGTTTGAGAAACTGTTCTTGACCGACCATTCATCCTCACAATCACAGTCTCTTAGGCATTACTTTACATGTTCCCTTCTTCAACTCAAGTCACTAGTAACACCACTCACATTTTTCTTCTGTCAATGGCTTTGCTTTTTATTTGACTGATAAAATAGGAGTAATTAGAAAGAAACTCTGTAAACCCCCTTCTGCCCATGCTTCTAACCTGTGCCCATATTATTATCTGCCTTTGCTCCCTTTATTATAGAGAACTTGGCTATGATCCATTTGTGCCCTGGATTTTACCCTCCCTGCCTAAAATATAACTGTCTCTCTTTTTCTTCAACATCATCAATTTCCTTTCCAGTGAATCACTTCTGTTAGCGTTCAGATATGCAGTAATGTCTCCGGCAACAATAACAGCATCATGACCTTGCTCTCTAGCAGCTCGTTTCAGTGATTTACTTTATAGCAAAACAGCTAAAAAGGGAATGTATACTCAATGTCTCTAACTCCTTTCCCCCCATTCTCTCTAACCTTCTTTAATTAGACTTTTTCTCTACCATTTCACAAAGACAGTTCTTGTTAAGGACAACAATGTTCTCCACCTTAATAAATATTGTGATCAATTTCAGTCCTCATGTTATCACCACAATTTTACAAGTTGATTCATGGTCTCTTTATATTTTCTCTGTATTACCTAGAATATCTTCCATATTTCCTTATGAGTCACTCCCATGCATCTTTATACCTCTGCTCAAATGTGTTAACTGATCTAGCCTAATGGTAATAGCAAATACTGTACATAGACTAGTTACTATCTATCAGACATTTAGGTACTAATGCCATACCACTTTTTAAGATGGTGAAACTGAGGTGCAGAGAGATACATTAATTTTTCCAAAGTCACACTGTCAGTAAGAGTGGAGCCACAATTTAAGTCCAAGCAGTACTGCAGTATAGACCATGATCTTCGGCCCTAAACCATATGGCTGTATGGATTTCCCAGACTCCCTATCCCAGTTAACTAATGTCACCCCCTGCTCTCTGTGTTCCCTCAACTTTCTGTGAGTTCCTGCATAGCCCTTATTATCATCCATGGCAGAGAATGTCAAGTGTTCATTAAAAACTTGTTTTGTTTCAGCTTAAACTAAATTTCCTAATCTCTCTTGCCATGGAATTGACTTCTGTTCAGTGGAACATGGTCATAAATGATGTGCTTCACTTCTAAGCCTGGCCTCTGATAACCTCCAGATGCTGTTTTGTAAATAAGTTCATTTGTGGTTTTTTTTTTGTTTTTGTTTTTTTTTTTTTTTTAGATTCCACACTTAAGTGATATTATATGGTATTTTTATTTCTCTTTCTGGCTTACTTCCCTTGATATGACAATCTCCAGGTCCATCCATGTAGTTACAAATGGCATTATTTTATTCTTTTTATAGCCGAGTAGTATTCCATTGTGTGTGTGTGTGTGTGTGTGTGTGTGTGTATATATATATATATATACACATAATATATATTAATTATATAATATAATAATATGTAATATATATATATATATATATATTACTTCTTTATCCAGTCATCTATCGATGGACATTTAGGTTGCTTCCGTGTCTTGGCTACTGTAAAGAGTTTTAAAAAAAATTTGGGGGGTGTAATTAGATTTATTTATTCAATTTTTAAAATGGAGGCACTAGGGGTTGAACGCAGGACCTCATGCATGCTAAGTAGACACTTCACTACTGAGCTATTCTCTCCTGCACAATGGCACACATTTTTATCTCAAAATTCCTGAGGGCCTAGGGGGTAGTATGCTGGGTGCTATGCTGAAGGTCTGTAAGACTGCAATCAGAGAGCTGGCCAGGACTGTGGTCTCATCTGAGGCTTGGGGTCGTCTTCTCACTGTTGCTGCCAGAATTTAGTTCCTTGCAGTTGTAGGAGTGCGCCCCTCAGCTATGAGGGACCGTTTTCAGTTTGCTGCCAGGTGGACCTCTCCAGAACATGGCAGTTTGCTCCTTCAAGGTCAGCATGCCACTATCTCACTGTTTTGAACCTCTACCTTCAAAGAACATCTCAAACTTCTTTTGATAAGGTGTTACCTTGTAAGGTCAGAGACACCCGGGATACTCTCCTTTGATTAATTCAGTCTGCTGACCAGGAGCCTTAATTACATCTGTGAAATACTTTTACCTTTGTCATGTAAAATAAGCTCATCAAGGGCAGGAGATTGTACAAAGTAATTACACTAGGGGCTAGGAATCTTGGGGAGCACCTTGGAATTTTGCCTTTCAAAATGCTTTCAGAGGACAGTTCTTCCAAGAATTCTATAGTCAGACAAAATATCAGATATTTTAGACATGTAAATATTTAGGAAGTTTCCTCTGTGTGGCAGAGAGTTAACACAGCAGGCCTGATGTTGCTTTTCAGAAGGGCATGCTTGCGGAGTTGTCCTTGGCTGGTATTTGGGAACTTGGCTTTTGGAATCTTCCCTATGTTACTAATCAGTAAGGTTGTTCTTTATGCCTGGGCCCTGAACCCTGCTGTACCAAGAGGACTAGATTATCTGTGCAAAAATGTGATCTGTGGTAAATGTCGCTTTACCTTCTGGAAATCTGTAATTTTTGTAATTATGACTCAGGCAGGGAATGCCTTTGTGGTCGCTAAAAGTCCTGTATTGTGAGTCTCAAGTGGGCTTTCTTGGGCAAAATCATCCTACAAATGTTGCTGCATTTCATTGTGGGAGAAAGAAGCGTGCTCTTTGCAGCCCTCACACCCCCTAACCTGAGAGGAAACCTTAGCAGTCTGTTCCTGATATCCTCCAGACTCTGCCTGATGGGTCTTTTTCTGTTGCTGATCCTCCTTTGCATCCTTTCAGGATCAATTACCGTAGCTTCTGGGTCCTGTGGGTCTTGCTAATGAGTCACCTAACATGAAGTTGTTGTGAGATCCTCAAATAACCTGCATATTCATTGTAGTAAAAGACAGTTATCAAGAAAATTAAGGTGCAAATCAAGAAAGACAAAAGTGCATTCAAGAAATAGTGGCTAGAATCTAGGAGGTGAGTAAATCCAAGGCATAGAATAACAGCTGTGCATCAGCCTAGAGAACAGCCAGTCTTGACTGGAGCCAGAGTATAGAAAGACCACAAGTAAATAACATGCTATAGTTGAGACTGTAAAAATATATGAGAACAAAGAAAATCTAGCACTATAACAAAAATGAGGCAACCTGCAAACTCATACAAAACAAAAGAATGTACACAAATAATTTCCCAATAGGAAGGGAAAGTGTGCCATTAATTTTAAATAAGGAAAATTATTATGTATTTTACCTAAAATGTGGGAACACTTTTAGTGGGTGTGGCTAATCACTTTGGACATAGAGAGAAAAAAAATGTGTTATTCTAGCATATTACCAAGTCTAATATTGAAGAGATTATATGCCATTAACGATGTAAATGTTCTTTAATCTCTTTCATTTTAATAGCTTTTGATTTATTGTATCAGACATACAAACTTATAGTTATTACTAAATCATAAATAAGTATTAAACTTGACTGTGTAAAAATAAAATGTCGGCAGCAGAATTGCAACGTGGAGAAAAGAGATGCAACGTGGAGAAAAGAGATGCAATGTGGAGAAAGAACAGGAGTATTAGCACCACCATCTTTCATTGCAGAGGGCCAGATGTTACGGCAAACATTTATGGAAAAAGAAAGAAAACTTTGTGTTATATTTAAAGTTTTAGAGTAAATAAGAGAACTAAAATAATAATAGCACACATAGCAAGTATTAGGAGGGGACAGTCTACAGTAAGATAGATCCTCATCATGTCAGAGAATGAATACCTAGTGTCTAAAGTTGAAAATAAATAACTATATACATATAATTTATTTTTTATTAAAATATATATTTTTAATTTTAAAAGTACCAGAAAACTAACATTTTTCAAAAATTATTTAGTATTTAATGTGACAACATATACATTCACTGATTTATATTAAAACTTTAGAGGAGAAAAATATTAATGGAAGTTAGATACCAGGATGCCAATAAGAAAATAACAGTTTTATTAAAGTAGTGGGATAATATGGATTTTTAAATTTCTAATTGTAAATTTTTTGATATTATTACATTGTTTTTAACTTTAAAACATAATTGTATATTAAGCTTTTCCAAAATTTATTAGAATGTTAACACTAGAAGGGCAGAGATTTAGTTTTTCTGCTCTATTCTTAGAACATAAAACAAGGATTGGCATATAATAGATGTTCCACAAACATTTCTTGAGTGAATGCAATTTGAATTCAACAAATAGTCTTTAAAAATCATCTCCTACATGAAAGGCAATATTTTAGGTTCAGCAACTCCAACTCTAATCACTCTCTTTTCTTTTTTATAAATTTCATTTTGATTCCACTTTAATAATTTAATTTCATCCCTATTGCTCCATGACCTATTGCTTCATATAGTTTGCATCCACGGACAACTAAAATACTTCAATATTACATTTGGCCTTCCAGGGGAACTACCATTTAAAGATAAACACCAGAGAAAGAGTAGAAATGCATAATGAGATGATTACAGATGGAGGCAATAGCATTTATGAGAACTTGACGTGTCAGAAAGATAGGAAGATATTTGATATGGTTAAAACAGTGAGTTTGACAGGAAAATGTAGTCAGAGTGTTTCTTATCATGGGAAAAAATTGCTAGGATCTTGGGGATAGAGAAGGTTATATATGTAATATTTCATATACAAAAATACATATAGTCAGATCAATAGTTCAACAGAGAGGTAGTCAAATTGTTAGAATTTGGTGACTGAATGGTTACAGGGAGGGATTTTTGAGGATGACTTGGGCCAAACTCTTTTAGAGAATTTAAAGGTGAACAGATTTTAATTTTTTGGCAGTGATGATATTCTTTGTGTTTGTGTGTGTGTGTGTGTGTGTGTGTGGGTGTGAGTGATTATGCTGATGCATGTGAATTGGTGAATTCAGTTCAGTACGTTTAAGATGCCTGACTGAAATTCAGGTAGAGATTTCTAACCACTTAATTGTGAGTTAGAAGTTGGGTCTTCATCTCAGAAGAAGACAATGGACTGATGAGAGTTTTGGCAATCAATAGCATATAGAATTAATAAACTTAAAAAATTAACCACTGCAGCATAGTACTCAATAGTGAAAAACTCAAAAGCTTCCCACTAAAATCTGGGCCAAGACAAGGTTGCCCACTATCACCACTCCTGTTCAACATAGTCTTGGAAGTCCTAGCCACAGCAATCAGGCAAGAGAGAGAAATAAAAGGGATCCAAATCAGAAAAGAAGAGGTAAAAGTGTCACTATATGCCAATGACATGTTATTATATATAGAAAACCCTAAAAGGTCCACACAAAAGGTCCACTAGAGCTGATCAAAGAATTCAGCAAGGTAGCAGGTTACAAGATTAATGTTCAAAAATCAGTTGCATTTCTTTACACTAATGATGAATCAACAGAAAAAGAAAGTAAAGAAACAATCCCCTTTAAAATAGCACCCAAAGTAATAAAATACCTAGGAATAAGTCTAACCAAGGACGTGACAGACTTATACACAGAAAACTATAAACCACTGATGAAGGAAATTAAAGAAGACTTTAAAAAATGGAAAGATATCCCATGATTGTGGATTGGAAGAATCAATATTGTTAAAATGGTCACACTGCCCAAGGCAATCTACAGATTTAATGCAATTCCTATCAAATTACCCAGGACATACTTCACAGAACTAGAACAAATCAAAATAAAATTTACATGGAACCATCAAAGACCTAGAATTGCCAAAGCATTACTGAAGACAAAGAAAGAGGCTGGAGGAATAACTCTCCCAGACTTCAGACAATACTATAGAGCTACAGTCATCAAGACAGCATGGTATTGGTACAAAAACAGACATATGGACCAATGGAACAGAATAGAGAGCCCAGAAATGAACCCACAAACTTTTGGTCAACTCATCTTCGACAAAAGAGGCAAGAATATACAATGGAATAAAGACAGTCTCTTCAGCAAATGGTTTTGGGAAAACTGGACAGCAGCATGTAAAGCAATGAAGCTAGAACACTCCCTTATACCATACATAAAAATAAACTCAAAATGGATCAGAGACTTAAACATAAGACAAGATACAATAAACCTCCTAGAAAAAAATATAGGCAAAACATTTTCTCACATACATCTCAAAAATGTTCTCCTAGGGCAGTCTACCCAAGCAATAGAAATAAAAGCAAAAATAAACAAATGGGGCCTAATTAAACTTACAAGCTTCTGCACAGCAAAGGAAACCATAAGTAAAACAAAACGACAACCTATGGAATGGGAGAAAATTTTTGCAAATGAAACCGACAAAGGCTTGATCTCCAGAATATATAAGCAGCTCATATGACTTAATAAGAAAAACACAAAGAAACCCAATCCAGAAATGGGCAAAAGACCTAAACAAGCAATTCTCCAAGGAAGAAATACAAATGATCAATAGGCACATGATAAAATGCTCAACATCACTAATTATCAGAGATATGCAAATCAAAACTATGATGAGGTATCACCTCACACCCGTCAGAATGGCCATCATTCCAAAGTCCACAAATGACAAATGCTGGAGAGGCTATGGAGAAAAGGGAACCCTCCTACACTGCTGGTGGGGATACAGTTTGGTGCAGCCACTGTGGAAAGCAGTATGGAGATTCCTTAAGAGACTAGGAATAGACTTACCACATGACCCAGTAATCCCGCTCCTAGGCATATATCCAGAAGGAACCCGACTTCAAAAAGATACCTGCACCACAATTTACAATAGCCAAGACATGGAAACAGCTTAAATGTCCATCAACAGATGACTGGATAAGGAAGAAGTGGTATATTAATACAATGGAATACTATTCAGCCATAAAAACAACAACATAATGCCATTTGCAGCAACATGGATGTTCCTGGAGAATGTCATTCTAAGTAAAGTAAGCCAGAAAGAGAAAGAAAAATACCGTATGAGATCGCTCATATGTGGAATCTAAAAAAACAAAACATAAATACAAAACAGAAACAGACTCAGACATAGAATACAAACTTGTGGTTGCCAAAGGGGCGTGGGGTGAGAAGGGACAGACTGGGATTTCAAAATGTAGAACAGATAAACAAGATTATACTGTATAGCACAGGGGAATATATATAAGATCTTATGGTAGCTCACAGTGAAAAAAAATTTGACAATGAATATATGTATGTTCATGTATAACTGAAAAATTGTGCTCTACACTGGAATTTGACACAACATTGTAAAATGGCTATAAGTCAATAAAAATGTTAAAAAAGAAAAAAAAGAGAAAAAATTAACCACTGCATTTACTGCTACATTTTTATTTAGAATTATTTTGTATTATTTTTATTGTTTTATCCCACCTATGTTCTACATATAATATAAAATAATCATCAGATTTATTTTTTTAAACACATCCTATTCACTAGGCACAATACTGGATGCTTTACACTTACTGATCATTTAGTCTTTACAAAAACCTTGAGGGATTTAAATCCCTATCTTAATGATGGTGAAACCCAAGGTTATAAAATATCTTTATTGTGTTCAGTAAGTAACTAGACCTTCTGCAAGAGCTGAAATCTGAGACCAAGTTTGCTTTATACTTATGTCCATATTTCTCCATCAGTAACATTGCCTCCAGTCTATTTTAGTTCAGTTTTTAAGGAAGAAATTGCTTCACTAAAACTATTATTTCACAATTTGCTGCCCACTCTCATGCCTGTTGTAGGTGATTAGAAACATTTATGTGGCTGAAAATGAACAATGTGGGAAAAATACCATGTAAACTTTGGGGGCTTCTAAGTTGCTTTTTGAAACCTTACCATTACGAGTTTGTCTGAAAGTTCTCTCTCTGTATAAGTTTTACTTTGACACATTACCTTATATACAAAAAGAGGTATTTGACAAGATGGAGCACAGAGCCACTTTTGAGATGTTATTTTTGAGTTACTATTCTGCAAATCATTCATGTTAATAAACAGATTTGCAGAATATGGTTGAGGTTCTTATAGTCCATACTTCCCTATGTTATGGTCTGCACATCCTGTTTAAAATAGATAATGTGCCCCTACGTGCACATACATATTTGATATATGCCAATAGAACATGAGATAACACAACATTGAATAACACAATATCCAGCCTTTCAAATTGTGAACCTTTGTAAGCAAGGACATAGACCAAATTCATAATTAAAAGAGATTATGCTCTTTGTAAGATATTCTTAACTTTGACTGTGAATGCAAGTCTGTAACATCACAGTTGTGACAGTGGTAACTATCATTGACAAAGTTTCTCTGCTGCTCCAAGTCCAGCCAACTGCTCTTTGCCTCAGCACCTTCCTTGCTCACTGGTGACGGTGAAGCAGGAGCATCCCTTTCTGGAACCTCAGTAAAGTAAGTGGTGAGGGACACTTTAGTTAACAGGAAGTCAGAGGTTCTGCAATATCCAGAAAAGGCTTTGTTATAATATCCTCGGTCAATTACTACAGATAGGTTTGTCTTCCTATCATTAAAAATTACCCTCTTGTTTGACTTTTTCAGGTGCAGTTTTTCAGGAGGTCACTAGACCCCTGAATATTGCAGTTAAGGACAAAAAGGTGCAGTTAGTGAGACTCAGAGAGTCTGAAGAGCACAATGTAAATCGGAAACTTATCTGTAGTGACTCTATGTCTTTTATTACAAATAATTTTTCAGTGAAAATAATAAATCTTTTCTTGGGTAAGTGACAGATGGTTTAGAATGGCAAATTGGCTTTCAGTAAGTCCATAAGAGGAAAACAATCTTGTGTGTTTCAAAAGGGTAACAACAAGTCAAATACTAAGATTTGGATCTAATTCCTCAGCAGCTGGACTATGAGTGAATATTCTTGATCTAATGTCTTTTAGAAAATTCTCTTTGGGAAGATGTGTTGTGAATCTTATTTCAAAGAAAGTCTGATTAATTTTCCATATGCTGTGCAAAATTGCTTTTGGTTACTAAGCTTCTCTGCATATGAAATAAGTATGTGTATGTGTGCACCTGTTTGTGTAAATTGATGAAGAAAATATAACCACAAGTCCAGGAGCTTAAATGTTCTTATTTACATGGTAATATTATGGAGCATATTTTTATTCCTTTTACTTAATCCTATTTTGCAAAATGAGAAGGTTCAAGAAAAATAAGAACTTCAATCTTGATTTATACCAATAAATTTGGCTATTTATTTTCTCCTATCAAAATTAACAGAAACTAAATAGTTAATGGACAAAATGAAACAAATTCCTCTCTAATGGTTCTTCTGTAATGGACTTCTGACTATCACTCTTTCATTATGTTTCCATTTGGTTCTGAATTACAGAAAATCCTATTACTGTGACTTATACTAATTATAGGCTTGTATTTCTCACACAAAGAAATTCAGAAGGTTATCCAGAGCTAGTGTGACTTAACAATGCTTGTCAACTTGGTATTCTTTATCTTCCTGATTCACTAATTTTAGCCTGTGATTTTGGCTGTCATGATCACAGGATTATTGAAGAGCATGTCTCAATTAAATTAAGAAAAAGGGGAAGTAGTGAAGGAAGATAGGTCCTGCCTGGAGTGCTTCATGTGGCTGATCATAGCTGCAAGGGAGCCTTGGACCATATGCATCTTAGTTTTACTGCTTTGTTAATAGAAGACAAAGGAAATTAATTTGAACATAGCTTTTGAGAAGTCCATAGTTATTAAGTAAAATGCTATCCTATTAATTAGAAGAGAATGAGTCATTTAAGAAGACAATTGAGCATTAGGCTAAAATGAAACTTGCTCCCTAGTCAATGTGGAAAAATGATTTTATCTTATTCCTGGCTATGGCAGTAAACCATATATTTGCTTAGGTTTGCCTGTTCTTTATTTTGAAACCTCATGTCTGTTATAGAATCATAATAGCTAAATTTTTAATTCCTAAAAAAAAAAAATTCACCACTTATTCATTTTTGTATTTCCCCCAGAGCATAGCATTGCTCAGCATATGAATAGATAACCAGTAACGCTGATCAATTAAATTAATAAATATTTTAACCTTTCTTAAAATATCAGAAATAACTACTTAAGGTGGTTTGGAGGAGAAATTTTATTTACTACAGCTATCATATTATTAACATAATTTAGTTAATAATATTGGGAACTTTAGTAATATATGAGTAATATTTTATATTTACACTAAAATAATACATTGAAAATTACATTTTTGGATATACTTACTCTTGTCATTTCACTCCATCTTTTCTTGCTACTCAAAATAGACCTACTAGTTATTAGCTATTACTGGCTTCACAGACAAGAGATTAATTTTTGATCTTTCCATGTCATTATTGTGCCAACCTGCCCAATTTAATTCCAGCTCCAGGACATGAAGGTATAGGCTGTACTGATTGAAAAATTAGGAGTAATTTTTTGCATTAAAATCCTAAGTGAGAGTTACTAGAAAGGTTTAAAGGAAGGATGAATGAGGATTGGATACTTTTAAATGCTCACGTATCCCCTACATTATTTAGTGTGAGAGGCCCAGGCACAATGCTCTTAGAAAATGCACATCCCTACATTTAAACTCATTAGAACCCGTCTTAGCACTGTAGTAACAACTACTAAACTACTGCTTCTGCCTTCTCGCTTTTACTGATGAATGGAATCATAAGATGCTAGAATATCAAGATAAAGATAAATGATTTAGATACAGGATTTGGGATAGATCGAGTTGACAGTTTGCTTTAGCTTCTGACTTAGGTTACTCATGTTATATTTGATTGAGGCAAAAATGATCTGAAAGAGAAGGTAATGGAAGACTCTGTTAGAGCTCCCTGAGGTATCTGATTTTATTCTGTTTAGGGGAACGTGTCCCTGGGAAATGACCATGGCTGTGTGATTTGTGTTGGCCAATGAAACATGAACCTGAAATGACATGTATACTTTCTGAAGGGAAGTATTTAAGAGTCATGAATGATTATCTGTGCACACTTCCTCTGCCACCGCAATAGTGAAAGCACATGTTAATATGTAATGCCATGAAATTAAAGCAGCCTGGAATGATGAGTCAAAACTTACAAGACAGCTGCTCTGGGGAGTCATCCAGACACACAGGAGAATGCACGATTGAGAAAGAAACTTTACTTAAAAGTTTCTTATCTTTTGGTGATGTTGTTACTGTGGTATGATTAAGCCTATGTTGGCTGATTCTCAAAAATAATAAGTGATTTTAAAATATCATTTATTTTACTAATAAAATTTAAAGTGAGGGATAAAATCTAAGCTTAGTATTGGGAAGCAAATAGGCCTTTTAAAATAACCTCAAAAATAGGCAACCTCCTCCCTCCTTCAAGCCACAGATCAAGCTGAAATCCCTACCTGGAATACCTTCTCAGGAAAGGACTAAGGAATGGGGCGATCGTGAGAAATTCTGGACCTTGTTGCAGATGCACTACCAAAAAGGAGAAGAGAGGAACCCAGTTGACATGACCCGTTTATTGTTACCACATTTTCTAGTCAGACAAAATCATTTCACCTCCCCTGGGATTAAGAGAATAAGGGGCAGAGAGGCCAGGAATGTACCACCAGTTCTACTGGTTAAAAAAACAAAACAAAACAAAACAACAACAGCAAAAAAACAAAAACAAAAACAAAAACAAGATGGGAAAGAAGACTTTCGCCTGTTGCCCTGCAAGACTCCATCCGGTCCCTACCCTCTGCTCCAGTCACACATTGCATTCCTGTATTTAATCCCGGAGGCATATGAACATGCTATTTCCTTTCAACTGAACAGTCTTCTGTTCTCTCTTATCCAGTCATCTTTTATTCATCATTCCAGTCTCAACTCAATAGCTGTTTCCCCAGCTAAACCTTCTTTGCCTCCTTAACTGGATCAATTTTCTTTATTAAAAGCTCTTTTATTGCACTGTTTTTTATTGCATCTTATATATTTACTACGTTTATGATTTTATATTTATCATGTAATTACTTTTAGTAATGCCTGTATCCCTAACAAGATTATAAACTGAATGATACTATGCCTGTTTTGTTCATCATTTATTCTCTGTGTCTTGCATGGTAGAGCTGTCTTTTCTTTTTCGCTTTCCTTCTCTCTCCCTCTCTACTCTTCTTGCTTCTCATCCATCATCTTCTTCTCTTCCTCCTCCTCCTTATTTTTCTTTTCTCCATCTCTATCTATCTATCTATCTACCTATCTATCCACATACATCCACATTTCTACATATATGCAAATACTCACAAAATATACAAATACACACAATACACATTGTGTATACATTATATATTTATATATACAAAATGTGTGTAAAATGTATACAGAATGTACATTAGCCAGATATTTTAAAGAGATACATTCATAATTATACAGGTGAGAAATATTTGGAAGATAGATGAAGTGTCTAAAAGCAATGTGAATAAAATAACTGGTAAATATCAAGTGATGTAGTGGAATAAAGATGTGAAATTAAACAGTTAGAAAGTAAACTAAAAAGGAATATTCATCTGGCCAGGGCACTCATTTTGCCTGTAAGTGAGAGCACTTTGTTGAACAGGAAGCAAAGTTTCATGGTGGTGACTCAGAGATTTGTATGTACAGCCCATGTTAAAGTATAAGTTAAGTGGCTACAACAAAAAAAAAACCCCACAGAATATAATAAATGAAAACATGTATTTCCTTCATACCTACTTCCAGGTGTGGGTGGGACAGGTTGGTAGGATGGCTCTACTCCATAAAATCATCTAGGAATACTAATTTCTTTCATCTTTTTCAGTCAGGCTACCTTTTATTGTCACTATATGGTCAAGGCTGAGTCACTGTCATGATATTCAGGCCCTGTGTAAGGAGGCAAGAGTTTAAGTCCAAGAAAACAGATTTCATTTTAATTGAGTGACCCAGAATTACCCACTGTATGTGTGTATTAACCATGACAAGTTTCAGGGAGGTTGGGGAACATTCTCTCTGGGGTAGCCAGACAGTTAAAACTCTTTTACTAAGGTAGAAATATATAATAATTTTGTGGAATAATAAATCATCTGCCACACAGCTTACATAGGAAAGGTACTTCTGACTGTAAGAGCCACAGCATTATTTTAAATATTGATTCTATTACCTTTTTAATTTTTTTCAGAAAGTTATTTGGTTGGAAGATTTTTTAAAGTTTGGCTTCTTTCTTAAGAAATTCATTTTTATTTCAGAAATGTAAATGCTTTTGCAATTTCATAATGCAATTTAATGGAGAATATAGGAATTCAGGAACAGAATTGTTCATATAAAACTTGTGTTAATCCTATTTCATTAAAGAAGGGTACTTTAAAAAGCAAGCAAACAAACAATGACATTTTAAAAAAAGTTTAAATACATTAGAAGTGAATTTTGATTTCCTTAAGATACCTAACAGCACAGGTTTTCAAATTCGTTACATGATTTTGAAGAGAAGTCTGAGGGGTCACTGTGTGTATGTGTGTGTGTTTGGGGCAAGGGAGTGTAGCTGTTCTGAAGGAAACTGAGAAGACTGAGTTCTGAATTTCTCCCTGAGGTTTTAATTAGTGCAAATAGAACTACTAGGAACATTGGTAGATACATTCACATGTTCATTTATATATATTATATACACATATTTCATATATATTTATGTTGAGAATATACGTGGAAATAGAATTGCTGGATCATAATCATATATTCAACTTTCATGGAAACTACAAACAGCCAGGAAATTTTCCACAGGTTTTCTGCAAATTATCCACTGAAACTCTCTGGGCCTGGAGATATTTTTTTTTTTGGAAGCTTTTATGTTTCAGAATCAATTTCCTTAATATTTATGAAACTATGCAGTTAATCTATTATATGGTGAGGGAGCTTTGGCAGTTTGTGTTTTTAATGAATTGGGTCATTTTCACTAACTTTTCTAACTTACGTGCATAGAATTATTGGTAGTATTCCCTTATTTTCCTTTTAACAGATACAGGATTTATAGTTAAGTCATTATTAATTCTCTTTGTTCTTGATAATTTTCTTTTGCTCTGAAGTCTACATTTTCTGATTTTAATATAGCCACTTCTGTGGGGTTTTTTTTCTTTTAGAGTAAAAGTAGATTTATTCAGAGAGTTGCACACTTCATAGACAGAGTGTAGGCTGTCTCAGAAGGAAAAAGAAAGGTCACGAGGTGCAGGGTTGACAGTTTTTATGGGCTCCGTAACTTCATATGCTAACAAGTGAGAATATTATTCCAAATACTTCGAGGGAGGGGCTAGGTTCCTAGGAACTGGGCTACTACCCACTTTTTGACCTTTTATGGTTACCCTCCGAACTGTAGGAATTCCATTTATCATGCTGACATATTGTAATGAAGCTCAGGGTCTACTGGAAGTCAAATGTCCTGCCATCTTGGGCCTCCACATCTACTGCGAGTTGAATCTCCCACCATCTTGGTGTAACTGCTGCGTCCTTCCTTTACTGGTTGTGCCTGGCCCCCTTCCCTCCTGTCTCACCTGCACCTCCCCCCAAAAACAAGGAAAACATGAGGATGTCACTTCTGCAATAAGACAAAAATAGAAAAGAAAATATAAAAACATGAAATTCTCACAGGATGCAAAATCAGACAAATTGGTGTATGATTACCTATGAGAAAGCATGCGGTGAGAACCATGGTGTTTAAGATTTATCTGAAGGGGCTTTGAAAGTTTCGTTTTCTTGCCTTAAGGTTAGGAGTAGATAAACATCAAACCAAAAAAAATTTTTTAAAAGCTTTTATATTTTCTTCTTCTAACACATATCAATGTTTAATGAATTCCACTTCTGTGTTTTTTTAAATTCACTTTTGCATGGTATACTTTTTTATCTTTTTACTTTCAAACTGTTTATATCATTATATTTGAAGTGAAATTCTTTTAAATATGGTTTAGCATGGGGCTCCTTTTGGATACCACATTCATTTTTAAAATAGTTCTTTCCAGTAAATGGGGCAGGATATAAAACCAATTCCACCAGTTTTGCACACAGCAACACAGGCATCAGTCTGAAAGTGTAGTATGTGCTTTATGGACCTACAAGAAGTGGGAGCTATTCACAGGCATTTTCTAATTTAGTGTAAAAAAGTAGCATTCCTTAAGAATTCAACTGATGATACATCTTATTGAAAGCTTAAATGTAAACAGAGGCATAAGCTGAGCTTCAAAAATTCTGGAAATCAGTCATTAGTGAATTTCACTACAGTAAGGTAAAATGCAAGGATAATATGGGACACAGAAGAGGATCAATTTTATGACTGATAAAAACTCGAAGGAAAAAAAAAAACAATTCCCTTAGGATCATTGTAATAGTTGTTTGGAAGAAAAGTTTTCAGATAGAAATCTTTAGATACTTTGTATCTGTATTCATAGCCAATAACTTCCTTAAATTTTTAGCCTTAGTTACAAAGGATTATGTTAATTGTGCTTCACAGAGCACACTGTTTACTACTGATTCATACAAGAGCGATCTTCTGTGTATTCATGTGTGTATGCATGCATCCATGCATCTGCATACCTATGTATCTATCTCTTCTTCCTCTGCCTTATCCAATCCTGTGAATGATATTTTCATTCTGTTAATACTACATTTTGATAAAAATTGTGAATTTTATAAAGTTTATTTTATCAGTATCTTCTGTTTAGAAATGTTTACTTATATATTATGGCAATACAATTAGGCTAAATTCTTTATATGGTTCTCTGAACACTATATAGGTGAGGTTCTAATATTTTGTTCTCACTGCAAAGCTCTCTGTTAGATAATTTATCTGGGAACTCTCACATTACAGATAAAGAATAGGTGCATCACAGCTAATAATTCTAGCCAAGATTCTTTCAGGTAAAGATAGCAAAATAAATACGCACTATCCATTACCTGTGGTTCTTAACATTTAATTATGAACAGAAAGTTGGATTCCTAGGTCCAACACAAAATAACTAGATATTACATACTCTTCAAAGTGATTCATGTGCGTTTTCTCATTAATTATTGCAAAAATCCCATGACTTAACTTGTTATCATTACCCCCCCCACCTTTTTTTTTTTTTTTTTGACAGAGAAAGCAAGTTTAAAGAGGAATTTCATAATCTGAATTTTTAACCAGCACTCCAGGTGATTCTAATGTAGGGGGTTAGGCACTACAGGACATGAGTTATCTAAGAGAGAGGCATTCCCTTAATAAAGAAATGTATGATGAATCCAAAAGAGAAAAATTCATTTTATTCTTGAACTATATTATATATTCAAGCAACTGGTAAATTATTTTTGATATAGAATTCCCAAATTTTAGATATAACATTTTATCATAATTTGAATATTTTAAAAACTCAGCATTGTCCTTGTTTGGGCAATACCCTAAGCTTTTTTATTCTCATTTAGAGCTGAACTGCCAAATTGTAATGATAGCAGATTAATCTTAGAATGGTTAAATTGCTTATGAACAGGAAATGTTTACAAATCAGTTTCTAAAGCCTGATTTTTATTTAGTTTAATTTTGGGGTGAGTTCATCTTTCATTTTAAAGTTGTAGTAAGTTTTCAAATTTCATGTATTTTTTTTTTCAAGAACAAGCAAATCACTTGCATATTACTTGAATTGGGACCTTGGTTTTTCTTCTTCAAAAAGACTGAAATTATCTGAAGAATAAAATATCCTTGTGGAGTTTCCTTTGACTCATCTTACTGCTTTTTCAGTAAAAGATTTTTCTTAAGATTTTCTTGAGTCACCAAGAGCAGGGATTCTAAGAACAAGGCTGCTGAGCATATTCAACAAGCTAAGCTGATTCAGGTCTCAGATAATAGAGATGAACAATTTTTGTGAAGTTAATTGGAAGAGAAGACATCTGCTGCTGCTTTTGGGTAAGGGTTATTTTTAGATTTGTCATCCTGACTGGTCCTCCTTCTCAATTAAAATAGCAAAGTTAAATACTTAGGTAAACTATTTATAAAGAGGAATAAAAACAATGTTACATGCAAACACAGGAAAAATGTGTTACTTAACCTTAAAGAATACCTAAAGGATCCAATACGTCTACTGCTAGAATTAAGATGAATAAAACAAATGCCTCAAGCCTCCACAGGGGACAAATTTAGTACTCCTAATGGGAAGAGTTTCTGAAGAGGGAGCGCAAAGATTGCAGTTCAAGTTTACCACCCAAGCTTCCAACTGGAGACTCATGAACAATGTACCCACAATTTATTGCACAGCAATCATAATATCTAGTCAAAGATATTCCCAATATTTGATGCTTAAAATGAGGTATGGTAAATGGGAGAATGTTTTTCCTGGTTCTTTGCATGAGCAGGAACCCCATTACAACCTGCATTTTTCCTCACAACTCTTTAATATTTGCTCATATATATCTTTATTATTTAGCAAGCACAGAATAAAAACAAGAACACTATAGTGTCAGACTCATTTTCACTCAGTTTCAAACACTGAATACATTCAGCGTAGCCTTAACTCCTGCCTAGTCCCTGACCAAGTTTTGAAAAACAGGGTTTTGTTTTTCCTACATTCATATTAATCTTTGATTAGTGCACATCTGGAATAAAGCTATATCTTTCTTCCCACTGAGATAAACTGTTCTCTCTAGCTTCTGTTGTGTTTTCTCATTTAATTTGTCTAGAGTTCTATTAGACCTCAAGATCAAATTCAGTTAAGAAAGCAAATTTTATGATGACAGGATATTTTAGCTTTTTATTTTCACTGCTCTATCTCCAGCAAATATAGCAATACTTTATTCATAGTAAACAACAATAAATAGTCATTGAATGAATCAACCAGTGAATACTAATATTACTTCTCTGTGCCTTTACATTTTTGAACTAAGGTCTGACATTCTATTTATTAACTTAGGTTAGTGCTGACTTTTAGGGTTCTAGATCCCATTTCTGTCTCCCCTGAATTCTGTCTGAAGTTTTGTCCGAGACAGAATAAACAACACAAAAATATCTATCTAATATAAAACATTCCTATGAGTTGACAAACTGTTGTCACGTTTTAACCTCCAGAGTAGATACCTAAGGGCATCAACTAGCTAGAACTAAGTACAAATTTGCCTTGTTATTTTGCTGTGTATAAATTGCTGGAACTTGAAGTAGTGGAAAGAAGCTTAGTTTTGCAATAACCCATATCAGGATTCCAATACTGTCTCTGACATTGTAATTGTATTGTGTCCATAGGCAAGTTTCCTCGTTTGATTCAATAAAAAAATAATTCATTGTGTGCTCCAATTCATCAGGCAGTGTACTATAACCCAGGGTTATGAAGATGGAGTCTTTATCCTTAGAGAGTTCAGTATGTAGTAGGAGAAACAGCCACATAAGAAGACAATACAAAAAGGAGCCTTAAAATGCAGTAACAGTGACTTAACTCAGGATTGTAAGAGGTCAAAAGAGGAGAAGAGTAGCCTTGGGAACTTTCTCACTGGACTCATACCCTACGTGAAATCACCAGCAATACATAGCCCGAATATAGAAATGTCTTGCTACCTCCAGAGCTAGGAACCTAGTGTAGTCTAAACCATCATCACATCTTTTTTGTAAAAAAGAAGGTTCAGGTTTGTTGACTTATATTATAGTATCATCTCAACAGCCATATTAATTTTAAAAATATAAATTGTTATTTTCCTGTTAAAAATTCTCCAATAGCTTTCCATCACACTTACAATAAAAGTACTATCCCTTATCCTGGTTCACATGGCTTTGGCAGAGAATGTCTACCTGTTCACTAAACACATGTCTTCATCATGGGAATACAACTAGACACCATATCCCATGTTCCCTTGCAGTGATGTGTGTATGTATTTATGAATGTTTTCTAGGTGATGGACTTTTAGCACAGTTTGAACTTGGAAGTAATATGTTAAAGGTGATACTATTTCTCAATACCTTAAAGACTTTATGGAGCAGTGACACTCTTCCCTCACATCATGGGGCTGTCAGGAAAACCTGGGCTAATTTTTGGATATTTCAGGTTCACCTGTGAAATCTACTAGCATTAGCTTTACTAATACCAGGACCCGACTTCTGGTTTCTTCTCTGCCAATCTCTCTGCCTCATCTCCTATTACCATTACACTTGTCCACTCTGTCCCAGTCACATGGGTCTTACTCCTGTATTTTATGCATCCCAATTTGTTAACATTTCAGGACTTGGCACTTACTTTCTTCTCTACTTCGAGTTCTATTTCTCAAGACATGCAAATAGCCTATTGCTCACTTCTTTAAGCACTGACCAGAGTCACCTGTACAGGAAGTTTCCTTGACCACTTCCACTTTTAAAAATAGCCACTCCTTCTATCATGCTCTATCCTTTTCCCCTGCTTTATTTTTCTCCATAGAATAATATAACCTCTTCATATTATTTTATATATTTGGTATTTCTTCACTATGTAATTCCAGTTGGTGAAAATATACTATATATTTATTTACTTTTTATTTGTCTTCCTTACTAGAATGTCTTTCCATGAGCCAGGAGAATTTTCTGTGTTTACCATTTTATCCCTAGAAGAGTACTTGCATATGGTAGGCAATTAAAATATCAGTTTAATGGGTATTAAGTGAATATTGGTGTTTAGGTATCTAAGATACAGTGACTCTTGCAATTGGAGGATCCAAGGCATGGTTTTGGGAATAGTGCCTAAGGTGAGGTAGAGGTCATAGCCAAGAAATGAAGATAATCCAAGATGAGACTTTCTACATTAGTTTATTCTCAAGTGGTTTACTGAACACCAGAATAATACAGGATACATTCTGGGTATAGTAGTATGTCAGGCAATGGAGCTTACATTCTAATGGAGAAGACAAAGGGTAATCAAATAAATTTAAGATGTAATATAGGTGGATTTTCCACACTGATAATAAATTATCCTATGGAAGGGAGGGCTTTGCACCATGTGCCAATGTATTCATTTTAAGTAGAGGCATAAGCCTGAGGGACAATCGAATATTGAAGACAGGATGGTAGAGGTGGCGTTTATTAACCTCAAAGGCAAAGAGTTTTAGAAATCAAGTCTCCAGTTCTAGGACAGAATTCTTTCTAACTAGACCACATTTCTGCTCAGAGCTGTTTTTCACTATAGGAAGAGTCAGTAACTAGGGCTTTATTTACATGGTGAAAAATCACCGCACTTCCACACCTCTCTAGGAAAAGAGCCATCATGTCTGTTTATCAGATATCCTAAAGATCATAATCCCAAAATATCAAACCTAGCCTACAGTGCAAATCTGTATTGAGGAAGCTGCTCTGGGCAGGAAAAAAAGCTGTTATTTTGGGCAACAAGTGAAATCAGAATAAAAAAAACAATTATGAATGTGTGTTTATATTTTCCAAACATATGTGACTGCCACCTGCTTGGCATGTGCCTGATCTCTCAGTCTCCCTCTCTGCTCATTATTTTATAGGCTTGCCTTTTAATCCTTGATTATAGGCTGCTACTTGAGTGCCTGGACTATAACATACATATTCTAAAAATGTACAGTTAAGTAAAACACATTGAATATAACAGATCAAAATTATTTATTGAAGTGCATTATATTCATTAAAGAATATTCACCCAATATTCTTCAAAATTCCTGAACTCAGAGTTTTCACCCCCTGCTATATTTATTTAAAGTGAAAAAAGTAAAAGAAAACCTCTCCTAATCCTTTAGACATTTTTCTTCTTCACGGATAATTTATATATATGTTTGTATAAGATTAATTTTTCTTTGATTCCGGCTGCCAATCTCCATGCTAAATTAAGCAAAAAGTTGTCCTGCTGCGCATATCTGAGTTGCAGGTGCATGAATTTTGTGCTTGAGTAAATGTAAGGGAATTG
Source organism: Camelus dromedarius (assembly GCF_036321535.1). NCBI lineage: Eukaryota > Metazoa > Chordata > Mammalia > Artiodactyla > Camelidae > Camelus > Camelus dromedarius. The sequence goes on along the minus strand of NC_087436.1, from coordinate 90,591,058 downwards.
GTGAGGCTCATGGTTATTGGAAATATATTCATTTTCCCATTGGGTCTGAAATATGATGTAATGGCACTCCATTAAGAATGGAGATTTAGAAAGTCCAAGTTTGGAAAGAATTTTAACTCTTTCAGGCAAAATAACATTATAGGAGTCTCGTCCCCTGAATAACAAATGCCTATTTTCATTTATATTTTTAAGTTGTTTACTTTGATAGCATCATCTCTGAAATTACGGATGATGTTAGCCCTACTCCCCATCCTTAACTCCCATCATTTATGAATATATTAAAGAGAATAGTGGAGGCACCTGGATTTGATGAGGAGATTTTAAGAAACTTCAAAACACTTACCACATTGTCAAATTTGGATTTCAGACAGAGTTGACTCATACTTAGTTTCAAATATATCTGAAGTGAAGTAAACTCTTTCAGGTATAAAAAAAAAATCCAGAAACAGCTAAATTAAAACAATAAGCTCAGTAAAACAGTATTTAGTAAGGTTTTCTTGTGTGTATAAGAACAGTTCGTGAACTGGGAGCTTTAAACCAGCAGCAGAATGATGCTCAGAGGTATATTTTTGTGAAAGCTTATATAGTAAAAATGCAGAGGCTATTTATTCTTTACAATGATAGGTTATAGCTTTAGAGTTTTTCTAGTGGTGAGGGATTGGTTAAAGGTAGCAGTTACCTTATACCAATTCTGGGGAACAACTTAAGTTTTATTTATGATTTTCAGAGGTATTTATAAGAAGTGGCCCAAGTTAAGTTTTGCTTGTTTTGCAGAATAAGCTAAACTGAGTTTTGCTTATGTGGCTTAAATGATTTTGTCTGCTCAGTGAAATCTCAGGTTTAATCTCCATTTTGTATTTTAATTGAATGCATGTAATCTTTTAAAAACATTAGCAGCACCATTTCATAAACAACTTAAAGAACGTGAGTCAACTTTTTAGGTTTTCATTTTCCATCGTCTAGATTAAGAATGTCATGAGGTGAGAGATTTAGATTTAATCTGCAAGAAATTTGGGACAAATGAATTTTAATTTTATTATAGTATTTGAGAGATGGTAGTGTACTATTATATTTTACTTTTTGGTTGATTTTGGTCTTATAATATTGTAGAAAATAAATCAGAAAAGGGAAAAGACCAGAGGCAGAGAAACTAAATAGGAGAAGGTTATGACAATATATGTGAGAAATGTTAAGGATTCCAAGTAGAGTAGTAGTATTTTAAAGGACATAAGGAAATGGCATGTTTAACAGATGCGAATTGGTAGGTCACATGCTAATTGTGATTTGATGTGGGGTATAACTATGAGAGCTTATGGTAACAACATCGTGTTGTGAGGACTGAACGTTACACATTATTAGTTAACTATTAATGGAGTGCCTAGGGTATAGGAAGTTCTCAGAAAGTTTAGAAATAATATTCAAACTAGGAATCTATTAACACCTGTAACAATGATGATAATGTTGATGCTGGTGATGAGTAGAGGTCCATTTTCATGACGTGCATATTAAAGATAACATCAAGAATATATGTATTAAAATATTTTGAATCAGTATATCAACAAAGCCAAGGTAGAGGAGAAGTTCAAGAAGAAGAATGTTGTAGACAATATCAGTAGCTATAAAGGATTTAAATAAGAATAAATGTTGAAAAGTATTCGTTGCAACTAATAGCAAGGTTATTAGAGGCCATGGCAAAAAGAGTTGCTATGGAGAAGTGGGAACAAAAGCCAGGAGCAGTTACCTGAGACGTATTTCAGGAGTTAAAGCATGATTCTGTTTTACTGTTGTTACTGGAGTCACTGCTATGACTGCTAATCAGCCATACCCTTCTAGGACACTTGCCTAAGCACAATCTTAGAATTTGTGATAATTTTCACAGTAGCCTAATATCTTGGGCTAATAATTTAGCTCATTTAATTGATTCCATGATTGCTATTCCCTGTTGGAACATAGAGATGGCACCAGAAGTCTGCATCTCTAAACACTTTAATCAACAATCTGTATTTTACATACTCTTTGAGGTCTCCTGTGGTGTGTGACTAATTACTGCTTGGTGCCTCCAGGCATGGGGGAGACCTATTAGGGACTCTTTCTGTGTATTTTAGTACAAACAGAAAATTGCACAGATTAGTTGCACAATCAGCTTTAGAAGCTTAAGAGCTTTAGGCATTTCCACCTAGAGTGAAAGGGTGCCCATTGTGACGATTTTAAATGGTGGGTAAGGATGTTGAACAATAGGTGTAAACCATTTCCAAAAAGCTGGGGTTATAAATAGAAAGGCAGGGATAGGGTGATAACTAGAAGTGTATATAAGAATAAGATAAGTCCTTTTTAACACAAGTAGGACTTGAGCATGCTGTTAATGTTTTGACATTAATTAGAAACTTGACTACATTTTCAATATCAGGAAATTATAAATAGTACATTAACTTGAAATGACCTTGTCATTAAGCTTTTCTCTTTACTTTATTTGTGAAACCAGGAAGTTTTAAACAATGAACTTTAATGCTCCTTTTATTTCTTTATTTGTAAAATTCTGATTTGGTAGACCAGCTTTTATACAGAACAGATAACCCACATAATTTTGCCAGTCTAAAGGATTAACAACAATAACACTTGTACGTTTGACAATGTAGATGAGATGAGACTATTCCCATAACACATACAGATTGCATCACTGAGCTACTATTTTTTCCTTCTGATTTCTCTTGAGATAAAAATTAGAGTAAGAGTTAAATATGGCTATTTTTGCTTTTTAACTCATTTTTTTTCAATTTCATGGGAGATTATTCTTGGCTATTTAACCACAATGTTCTTAGGCTGATGGTACTTATGGCAATAATTAGGAAATTTTAAATATGACTTTTTAATGTGTTATTGTTGGCTTCAAATTTTTGAAGGTTTCACATAGACACATTTTGAGACTAGTCTGGAGGTGCCTAGGACACAAGTGTCAAAGTTAATAACCTAAAGTTATTTTAAAATGCTATCAGAGTAAATAGAATTGGTTATGAAAAGTCAACCATATGTGTTTTTCTTGATAGGTTTTTTTGCCCTATAAATTTATTTTATTTAATTGAAACTAGGAAGGACAACTAAGAAAATTTTTTTTTCCTTGTTACAGTTCCTAAATAGGCATTGCAATTTTGTTTCATCTGTTTCACATCTGAATGAGTATACTGATTTCTATTTGTATTGTTATGGGGCAGTTCTCAGCTTAAACACCAGGTGCGCGCGCGCACACACACACACACACACACACAAACACATTTGCTATATATTTCTGATTTATTTAGTTAAGGATATAGAATGTACCAAGAGTAGTTGTAGACTTTTACTTGATGTATGTTTCATATAGGGCAATTGCAGATGACTCTTGTTCATACAATAAGCCATTTCTAAGCTGATAAAGTCATATTCTTGCTACATCACAGGCCTTTTATAATCAAGCTTACATTATGTTCAGGAACAACTAAAATTATCTTTAAATATGCTCCCATTTAAAATACATTATAAGTAGTTTGTGCTGGTTTTTATATATTCTGTCAGCTGAGATACATCCTCATTCAGGGAAAATTAGATTTAAGTATCCAAGGTGTCCCTGAAGTTCAATCTTCTTATTCCAGTTTCTCAGTGAGCCTACTCCCCCACATGACAATGAGTCATACATGGACGTGTACTTACATAGGCACACGCTATTTAACTTATGGATCTGTCTGTCTCTCCTGGCCAGGAAAAGGTTAAAAGAGCTGATTCTTTATTATTATATTTAAATATAGAGTTAAAGCACTACCAGTATACATAATAAACTGCAGAGGCCAACCTTAGTATAAATTGATTTTCATTATTTATAGTAATGTCTGTGAGAATGTAGTAGGATTTTATTTTCCTCTTTATAGAAAGATTCAGAGCTTTGACAGTAATATTGTATTTCATAAGGTTACATTTTTCAAGTGATGAACTGGATTTAGCATTAAAATCTTTCTATTCAATTTAAAGTACTTTGTGTTTTATATTTCAATTGAGTTAATATATAATGTTCTTTTTCAACTCCCGTAAGCATTTTCCAGACATTTAGCATACAATGTTCTATGCAGATTTTAAAGAATTCATTAACATTGCAGATTTCCTAAGAAGTGGACGAAGTACAGTTTCTCTTTTAAAATAAAAGCACTTAATTAAAGTTCCAGGTTGGAAGGAAGTGTCACTTTTTCTTATATATCCAATTTTAAGTCACTAGTTCTTCTAAACCATTGTGGGAAATTAATACTGCTTTTCATTATCACTGCTTTCTTAAAATGAACACTTATGTGAATTGATTTTTTTCTGTAATGAAGTTTTACTTTTAGCCAATAGGTGGCAAACTCAATGTAAGGCATCAGTGACACTAAAAATATATTAAAGGAATTACAGTATTTTAATTACTTCTCTTATGCATAAGCTGAGAAACTGTACATTACAGTGTTCATTGTAAGATGATTAAATCATTTCATTTATCTACAAATTGACAAATATTAAAATGTAAAGCATGGAGGCAAAACAAGAAAGTGCCATGTTTTTTCTTCTAAAGCTAACTCAAGTTCATAGATGCTTCTAGGAATGTGCGATGTTTTCTCAGGGTGACTTTCAAGTCATAAATTCAAAGGCTTAGTTACATAATGAAGAATGAATAAGGTTTCCCAAAACGAAGCTACGTATGACTAAAACAAAAACAACACTGTGAATCTAAAAGGTCTTAACATCCATAAACTGAATAAATTGAACATAAATGAGCCTATTGCTGTAAACTTAGGTACAGGAAATCCTTAAAATCTTTTTCATGGAGCAATATCAAGAAATGTATTTGGAATTTCTATACAGTTTTGTTCTGCTAGGCTCACCAGTTTAACTTCTTGCCTAATAAAGAATTCAAAAAACAAACATTATAGCTCTGAAATTTACTTTCTAAAATTCCTCAAGGGAGGCAATATATATAAAAGATACTGAATAAACATTGCACAACAGTGTGAAAAACAAATTAATGTAACTTCTATTAGCTTTTTCATCAAGCATTTCAGTGTTCTTTATATTATACCTCTGCATTTTAATTCAACCAACATTCTTTTGTATCTGTTATACTCCAGATACCTTATGATTCATAATCAAGTAAGACCTGCCCCTGCCCTAGGTCAGTGAAAGAAAAACTGGTAGGAAAGAAAAATTCAATCATATATCATACTGAAGTAATACCAATTCTATCACATCATTATATTGTTATAGTGTTACATGGAAATAAAAATAAAAAGGTATACTTCAGGTGGTCCAAATATTAGTCTAAAAAGTTATGAGGAAAACAGACATTGATTGCACTTATGTTCAGAGGCAACATGGAATATAATAATAGTTTGTAAAGACCTGGCCCGGATTTTGTGAAGTTGTAAAATTGTAAAGTTGGACAAAATTTTCAAGCTCACAGACTAGTGTGGAGAACATAAAACAGCCATACGACAACGTGGTAATGTTACACACAATACCATACAGGTCTCAAGGGGTGAAGAAAGAAGTTAAGGTCAATGTTTTGCTAGTTATCTTAACAGGGCAGGTCTGCCAGAGCCTCAAATGAAGGAGTAAAAACAAGTAAAGTGCATTACATTTAGTTTCATATATTTTCTGACATCAGTATTTCCAAAATGAGATCATCATCTTCTCAGGAATGAAAGTTCAAAATTTGGAGCCGTCTTTGAGTCTGCCTACTCCTTTACTATCTATATAAATGGTGTTGCAACTCTTAATTCTATTCATGCAGTTTCTTAAATGTCTTCTATTTTTTAATGTATACAACCACAACTATAGTTCATGTTCTCTTGAATGATTATTTATAGAGTAGACACCTCCTTAATTTGCTCACAAACCTTATTCCAGTTCTTTCTTCAATAAGTTGTTTATTTCCCTCTAGTTCTTTTACTATTCACTTAAATTAATAGAGGAAATAAAACAATACTTCTATTTTATTTAGTTTGCTTTCCATTAAGAACCATGGGCCCACCTTTTTGTCTAACTGTTGCAGAATAACTCTTAGTAAATGTATACTATAGTTTATGTAGTCACTCATTTATTGGCTATTAATTGTTTTGTTTAACTTGTTCCATAATACAGCGAGACAGTTAACATCTTTGTACGTGCCTTCTTGTGCACATTATAACATTTCCCTGGAGTAAGTACTGAAGCCTGATACTGATTTTTAAAAAAACATTGTAAAGCTGCCCTTCAGACTAACCATTCCAGTTTTAAAACCTTAAGACACTAACAAATACTGGATAATGCTAAAAGTTTGATTTTTCCATTCTGATGCATAAATATTAGTCACAGAGTGAACACAAAATGTGTTATCCTAACTAGGAATCTTTAAAAGTAGGAAGGAGGTGCTGTTAACAATTTTCCTGGGATAATAGGCATAAATAAGGATGGTTTGGACCAAACTAGATCATACTGTCCCCATAGTTAGAACTAAATTTCTAAACCCAAATCTTTTAATTTCAGTAACTGCTTAACTCTTATTTATCTTTATACAACAATATGGATCAAGTCCAAATCTGTTATCCAAAATATGTAACATTTCTAGATCTGAATCTACCTACTTTTTTCTCCTAATTTCCTACTTCATCCTTCTATTTAACACAAATGACCTAATCATTGTCTTTCCCAGGTTCTGACCCACTTGGTCTCCTGCTTTGTCTTGTCTTTCCTGTCTGCTTTCCTGTCACATCCACTTGTCAATGCTCTACATTTCCTTAAAGGTCCAGCTAAATTCTACGTCCTTCAAGGAGCTTTCCAAGATCTTCCTATTCAGAATGACTTTATTTCTTACTCTTTGTGCTTCATCTGCACCTATTCCATTTTTATATCCTCCTCTCCTGCTCTGGGGATAATGTGCATAGTGACTAAGAAAAGAAACTCTAGACTGGAATTCTAGGGCTATAATTTGCATCTTGGTCAAGCTACTTAATGACTCTGTGACAGTTTCCTCATGAGTAAAATAGGAATACTAGTTCCTGCCTCCTAGGACTTTCATTAGGGTTAAATAAGTAATACATGTAAAATGCTTGTATGATAAATACTGTATACTTGTAAATAATAAGATTTGTTTTAAATACTGGTTTTCCCCAGAAGTTAGACTTTGGCCTTTCTAAAATCCTCTCCTGCTTGGAGAAACTAACTTGAATCTATATCTACTGCTTCTGAACTAGCTCATGGGGCAGCAGAATGTGGAGTTAAATGTTTAGCTGGCAACTAGGCTTGGCCCAGGTGATACCTGCTACTAGATTACCTGTGATCTTAATCTTTTTGGTTTTTTTCCCTCCTCTCTAAAATGCAAATAATAAAACACAGTTCTTTGTAAGACTGCAATGATAGTTAAAATATGAAAAGTTAAATGCCTAGCATAGTACCTAGCAGTACTGGGTTAATAAATATTAACTATAGATAATGTACGTCAAACACAATGGCTCAAGGGCCCTGGGTGAGAGATCCCTTTCCTCACTCTAGTGAACCAATCAACAAATAGATAAAATATTTTAATTGTGTGCATAACTAGACGGTAAGCTCATCTAAAGGAGTCACTGAAATAATTTACAATATTATGAAGCAAAATGTAGTGATTTAATAGAAGTTCTTCACATGTGTTTTCCCCCAAATTCAGTAATGAGCACTTTTCCTCTCAATCATGTGAATATTATCAAAAAGCATATTCAGAGGAAAACCTAATTCTGAGTGATTACCTCAGAAGACTTACTGAAATAATTTCCAGATTCTTACAATATCACAAGTGATTTAAATAAATTATGCCCCATTTGATGTCATGTGTTTGTGGTGTGTGTGACATTTCTTGGACTTCATATACATAAAAAAGAGTGAAACTATGTTTTTTGACCCAGAATAGCTTTTCATCATAATTAAAAACAACATCAAGATGCATATTACATTGTCACTAAGTGATTATAAGAATTAAAATAAATTTAAAAATTCTTTTTAAAATAAAGAATAAATTTTATTATTTTGATATCATTCAAATTTAAATATTTTTAGTTTTTAAAATGCAACATATTTTTACAATTACCTTCTATTATGGAAAGCAAAGTTGGATTTTGATGAATGGTAATGTTGTTTTAAGTATTACAATTATTCAAAGTTTAAAGGGAATTATTTACAGGAAAATATGTTATAAAATATTTTAAAATAGGATAGGATAAAATTGACTAAATTTAGGAACATCCATATCCATGGAAAATTTTTATCTGTTTTGAACTTATTTAAATAAAGTAATAAGTATATATGTGTATATAAATATATATCTTGATTTTTTTCACATAACATTATAATTATGTGATTTATTTGTTACCAAAGTAACAGAATAGTTTTCATTGTAATTGGTAAAATATCGATATTCATTTAAACTGTTTTTAGCTTAAGGCTATGAGACATAAGGATGCTATAAACATTCTTGTGCATATTTTATGCACATGGGTGTTCATTTTCTGGAGAGGGGAATTACTTGCTCATAGATTATGGATATGGTGAGCTTCTGTAGATAGAGTCAAATAGTTTTTCCAAAATAATTGTAACCATTTACTCACCTATGAGAAGTTTATGAGAGTTCGTTACTCTACAGTATCAAAAATTATTATTATAAATATTTTCAGTTTTAGCCATTCTGGAGGAATACTGTGGTATGACATTGACTTTTTAATTTTCCTCACAGGTAATGACCTGGACCTTTTTTATGTGGCATTTTGAAATTTAAATATCCTTTTCCTATAATTTGTCTATTTCTTCTTGATTTGCTTAAATTATTTATATACCCTAGATATTAACCTTCTGTTGGTTATGTGTATGTCAAATGACTTCTTTCAATATATGGGTTTATGTCTTACTTTCCTGATGGTATCTTTTGGTGAAGAGTTCCAAAATTTAATGTAGTGCATTTTATCTATCTTTTTCTGTAAGATTAGTGATTATTGTGTCCAGTTTCAGAAACTATTGTGACCCCAGTTCACGGAAGTGTTTTATTGCACTATCGTATAGACATTTTACGGTTTTGCCTTTCACATTAAGATCCACATTTCATTGTGTATTGTGTGAGGTAATAATTATTTTAAAACATGGATATTCAATAGATGCAGGATCATTTTCTACTTCTTTACAGTGCCATCTCAGTCATAAATCACGTCCATCTAAGTGTGAATCTAATTCTGGAGTATTCTGTTCTATCAATCATTTTGTCTATCCTTGAACCACTATAACAAATTTTTAAATGGTGTACATCTAAAAAAGTATTTATATTTTACCTGTAGGGTCCTCAACTTTGTTCTTCATCTTCAAGACTGTCTTGATTATTCTTTGCTATTTGTATTTCCTTAACATTTTAAATAAGATTGTTAATGGAAAGCTACTGAGATATTGATTGAAACTAGATCGAATCTATAGATTAATTGGGTAGAAACTGATGTCTTTACAATACAGAAGGTTTAAATCTATGATCATTGTGCTGTCCTCCCTTTAGATTACACACCCAAAACTACAACATCCACCAGTATGATTCAATTTACATAAAATTCAAAAACAGGTAAAACTAACATATAGTGATAAATATCAGAATAGTTGTTACCTCTTGGAAAGGAGATTGACTGGAAAGAGACATAAGAAAACTTTCTGGGTGGTAGGAAAATTGATGAAATGAGAAAGAAATGTATCTTAAGGTTTAATATTTAATATATACATTTATAAACCTTTTGAACTGTATCCTTAGGATCTATTAGCTTTACTATACAGAAATTTACCTCAATAAAATTAGTTTAAAAGTTTAACAAAAATGGTATAGCAATTTAAAAAATTATTCAGGGTCAGGAGAAATTTGAATACCAAAAAATGTATGCACATTTATGATTTTACTTTATTTATCAAAGGTCACAATTTTAGGCATTTCATGGATCTTTTCAAAGAACTCAAGTAACAAAGAACTTTTGTTTTCATGGATTTTCTCGATTGTTTTCCTGTTTTAATTGTTAAGAATTTTAGCGCCTTAAGTCCCTCTATGTGCTAATATACTTGTTTACATATATATATTTTGTACATAATAAATACTAAATTTTTGATTAAATATGGTGTATTTATTAATTCAATACCTGATCGAGCTATTTTTACTATTTTAAATTTTATTTTACAACTATTTTTGATGTGTAGAAATTTCTTTATGCATTACTCATTAATTACATTATTTCATTTTTCTCTGAATATTTTAATACTATATGTCAGTTTCTCATACATAATTAAATAATGTGGGATAGGTCACCATGAGAAGCATTAATTTAGCATATTTAAACATACATTCATGAAAAGAACATATTCATTTCTCATGTACTGGTAAGGAGAGATATATAAAATGTTACTAAATGATAAACAATATATGATAGAATTCACAGATTAAAAAAGCTCATATATTTTTTCTAAGACAATCCAAATAATGGAATGAAACAGATTAAATTACATTATTTTCTTATAAATATTGTCATCGCTAACTACCATTAAAGAACTTTGTGAAGTAGCTGGCATTAACTTATATAAACAACAGTAAGAAAGAAATTGGCCCCTTTATTAAAAAACATGTGAAGTTGGTATTAACATGGTAAAACACATATTCCAAACCAAATCCAGCCTAATGGTCAATAGAAAAGCACTAGAAATATCTCTATCATCAGCAAAAGGGTAAGGTTGCCAAATACTGTAATAATTTCATTCTGGATGTATTAAACAAAACAATTAAAGATGAGAAAGTGGCAATATAAAAAATTGCAAAGATGGCACTAATATTTCCTCCATAGTAGATAATATAGTTGTATTCCTAGACATCCAAAATAATTCGTGGAATCAAAAGCACGATAAAATCATTTAAGAATTTTTTTAAAAAGGTGATGCCTGCATTTCACATCAACTCAAATGAAATAAATCTTTAGAGCTATAGATCTTGTCACTTAATTTTTCTTAATTGTTTGCTTATTTATTTTGTTTTATAACACCCTCTAGTCATTCTGAATCACAGGGATGATTGATAACCATCATTCTAGAAGAGTATAAAGACTGAAAAAGGAAGGTGCAAATTGTTCAGAGACTGTTTAACCACTCTTGATGTTCTCTGCTACACTATTTAAATGATTTTATTAAACAAATGAAGGAAGTGAATCAAGTTTTCGAAACCACCTAGAGTAAAATTTATGTATTTTTTTATTTGACATCAGGATCAAAATTCTAATAATTTCACAAAGTCGTGTTAAAATATTTTCTTTTTTGGTATAGAACCTAAATTCTGTATAGGATATATTAATATTTTAAGCTACTTAAAAGAAATTTAATATTTATTTTGATTTTATCAACATCACACACCAATATTTTAGCATAAGCTATTATAGAATATACAAATCTTTTCTTTTTACCCATTCTTAAAGCTTCCACATGATACTACAATAATCCCTGAAACTGATTTCATATTCTGTAACTTTGGTTAACCCACCAAAGATTTACTGGCAAGCCTATGCCAAACAAATTTCAGTCACATTTTTTCTCTAGTCTTTTTCCAATACCTTGTTTTAAATAACTAGTTAAGAATGGATATTAATAGCATTTTCCATTTTAAAAAAAATCAGTCATAAACCTGTTTTTTTTTTTTTCCTCAAGTTCTTTGAATTAAATACCTGTGAGTCCTCATGAGGACAGAAATAAATTTTACTTTAAAATCAACAATGCTTTTGAGACAAAGCGTTTTTTTTTCCCCCAAAGGAATTTAATAATACTTAGTTTTTGAAAGAGTGTTATTTGTTTTAGGGGTTAGGAATTACATTTGCAAAAATTTTGAGGTTTGTTAAAATATTAAATAAAAAATCTCTTAAAATACTTATAGGATAGACAATTCCAAAATTGTGTTTAGATGCACAAACCAAAGTTATAATCAGATGAATTTTCAAAGTCCTTATTCAATCTGTACTCTATCAGGCCGATTTTTTATCTGATTATTAGCACATAAATCAGATGAATATATCTACAGATCTGAAAATGGTATATAACATTGGACATATGTATAAGAGAGAAATCCTTTAGGATTGAATAATTTTTCTTACTGATATTCCACGTGACTGTTTTTCTACATGCAGAAGGTGAGGAAAAATAAATCTCTGAGGTAAAATTTTCCTTTAGTGCCTTAGCTATAATTCAGGGTCAAACTGCCACCTGTCCAGAGTGCAGGACCTAGGGGGATAATTTCTACCTGGAGAACATTTCCATTCCTTTCAACTTACCAGTAGTATGTTGACATCCACATGCATTAGTAAGAGGAAGTATGCACCAGAGGGAGATGGGTGGAGTGGAAAATGAATGACTCTACTTCTCCTCTAATGTTAATAGTTTTGAATCTCTTTTCTACTTGCAATCACTTTTCCTGAATTCTGTCCCATCATACCTTTCCAGGTACTTCATGGAAATAATTATGTTCATAAAAATATTAGAAGAAAATAAAGTATGTTGAATGTGATACAAAAGGCAGTTTAAAAGTAGGCCAACAGCCCCAACCTTTCCCTTTTGGTGACCATAAGTTTGTTTCCTACATTTGTGAGTCTGTTTCTGTTTTGTAAATAAGTTCATTTGTATTACTTTTCTACATTCTACATATAAGTGATACAGTATAATATTTGCCTTTCTCTGTCTGACTTACTTTACTTACACAATAATATAGATCCTTTCATATTGCTGCAAATGACAGCATTTCTAATCAAATTTATTTTAATGAATATAGTCTTCATATCTTTATTTTCTTTTTTAAAGTCAAATCTAAAAGATGCTCAAAAGCTTAATTCAATATGGCCTCCTTTCAGAGGACAGGAAAAAAAGGTTCTCTCTCATTTAGTTCAGGAAAATACTGGCTTTTTAAAACTGTGACTTGTACATCAAGCTGATGTACACTGATGTACACTGAAACGATAGTTTCAGTGCTTATTGAAAATTTAGTCTTTATTCCTAATCTACTTCTCAGACAACAATGAATAATATAAAGAAATCACTTAGAATTGAGTCTTTAAGTCAGCTGAGGAGATTGTTGACAAAAAATAAGTGGAAAATTTACTCTTACTATTAATAGCTAATTAGTTATAAAGACCTAAAAACAAAAATGCAAACATTATTCTTTCCTCTTCTGGCTTACTTCACTTAGAATGGCGATCTTCAGGTCTATTCATGTTGATGCAAATGGCATTAATTTGTTCTTTTTTAATGACTGAGTAGTATTCCATTGTATGAATATACCACAGCTTCTTTAACCAATCAACTGTCGATGGACATTTAGGTTGTTTCCCTGTCTTGGTTATTGTATATAGTGCTGCTATGAACACTGGGGTGTGTATATCTTTTTGAATTAGAGTTCCCTCCAGATATATGCCCAGGAGTGGGATTGCTGGATCACATGGTAAGTCTATTTTTAGTTTTTTGAGGAATCTCCATACTTTTTTCTATAATGGCTGCACCAAACTACATTCTCACCAGCAGTGTAAGAGGGTTCGCTTTTCTCTACACCCTCTCCAGCATTTATCATTTGTGGATTTTGAATGATGGCTATTCTGACTGGTGTAAGGTGACACCTCATTGTAGTTTTGATTTGCATTTCTCTGATAGTTAGCAATACTGAACATTTTTTCATGTGCCTGTTGACCATTTGTATATCTTCATTGGGGAATTAGTTACTTGTTTAGGTCTTCTGCCTATTTTTGGATTGGGTGGTTTGTTTTTTTATTAAGTTGTATGAGCTGTTTTTACATTCTGGAAATTAAATCTTTATCAGTTGTATCATTTGCAAATATTTTCTCCCATTCCGTGAAGCCACCATCACCCTGATACCAAAGCCAGGTAAAGACACTACCAAAAAATAAAATTACAGACCAATATCATTGATGAACACAGATGCAAAAATCCTCAACAAAATATTAGCAAACAGAATCCAACAGCATATAAAGATCACACACTGTATACTTTTTTAAAATCACTTTATAAACAATTCCACTTCTTTTACTCTTTACTACTATCAACATTTTCATAGATACATCTCAAATAGATTTCCCACTCTATTGTTCTGCTCTTGCGTTTTCAATTCATTCTCCACCCAAAAGTCAGAATAATTTTTTTTAACATAAAGAGATAATTGTACTCTGTTGCTCATATTTCAATTGTTTTAAATTACACTTAAAAGGAAAATCCAAACTCCTTAATCTGATTTCCATCCCTGAAGTTATTTGACTTTTGCTTAGAACTACAACTTACTCTTTCTCCAGATTACACTTCATTCACTACAGTTTTATTTTCTGTTCCTGAAACATGCCAAATTTTATTCAGATACTGTAGACTCCCAGTATCTGAGAGACTGGTTCCAGGACCCCTGCAAATACCCAAAGCCTTGGATGCTCAAGTCCCTTTATAAAATGATGCAGTATTTGCATATAAACTTTACATGTCTTCTCATATACTTCAATCTCTCCCTTACTTATTATACCTAATACAATGTAAATACTATGTTAATAGGTTTAAATATAATGTAAGTATTATGTAAATAGTTGCCAGCATGTGGCAAATTCAACTTTTTCTTTTTGAAATTTTCTGGAATATTTTTGATCTTCTGTTGGTTGAATTCATGACTGTAGAACCTGAGGAAAGGGAGGACCAACTGTATTGAGATTATTTGTTCCTATGACTGTACTGTTTTCCCCCATGTTTGTTGCTCGGCTGACTCCTTCCTTGTCTTTCAGATTTCAACTAAAATGTCCTTCTGCAGAGAAACCTTCCCTGACAACAACACAGTTGAAATGATCTTTCTACATCACTAATATGATTGTTTTGAGCACCTGCTTAACATTTTCCATGATCTCTCCATTAACTTCAGAATAATTCCTAGATTATTATGGCAAGACACTTCATGAGATAATCAGTGTTGAACTGTCTTTTCCCATCTCCTGTAATTCCCTCCAACACTCTCATTTATTACACCTATCCTCAAATAATATAGTTCACTGAATACTTTCTGATGTTTCAACACTCAGTGCTTGTATATAGGCAACTAAGAAAGAGCTTTGGGTTTTTTTTTCTTTCTGTTTTTGTTTTGTTTTGTTTTGTTGTGTTTTATGGAATCTCTTGCCTATAGTCCATTGCTATAAACGCCTTAAAGACAGAAGCCTGCTATGAAATGGAGATAAAGTTTCAGTTATTTAAGATAATGAAGTTCTAGAGATCTTCTGTGTAACACTGTACTTACAGTTAATAATGCTTTATTGTACACTTAAACTTTTGTTAAGATAATAAATATAAATAAAAATAAACTTCTTTCTTTATTTTTACTGCAATAAGAACACATCTCATGATGCAGTAAAAATAGAGAAATAAGTTTCTTTTTACCCTATGCTTGGCAAAATGTGTGGTATAATATATGATACTGGCAATACATATATATATATACACACACATATATATATGATATATATACATATATATATATATGATACTGGCAATGTTTTAAAATAAATACAATTTTAAATAAATAAATTTAATTTCATAATCTTTATATAGCTACATACCAACCCCAAATTGTACAGTCACTTGAGAGTTAGGTTGGCTATATTCTTCCTACCCTATCTCCTGTATTTACCAAACTTTACATTTCTTATTGCTCCTGAATTACAACTACATGAAAATAAACATGCAAGTTGGCAAAATTTGTTATTACTCAAAGCATAGAATGATAATAGTTAGGATGTGGAGGTATATTTGAGAAATTATTTTAGATGCTTGTCAAACATTGCTTAAGAACAGTCTAGACCTGGGGGAGTATAGCTCAATGGTTAGAGTGCTTGCTTAGCATGAACAAGGTCTTGGGCTCAATTCTCAGTACCTCCATTAAATAAACAAACAAACCAACCTAATTACTGCCCCTCAAAATAAATAAAAGTCCCTTAAAAAAAAGAAAAAGAATAGACCACTGTTGAGCCCTCTTTGAGACAGCTGTCATGCAAGTACCTACCCCCACCTCTGTAAGTAGTATTTTTGCTTACTTGATTGTTTCTTTGATAAAGTCTTCTTAAATTCTTAGAAACATAAAACATGCCAAGACTGAATCATAAAGAAATAAAAGGCCCAAACAAACCAATAACAAGTAAGGAGATGGAAGCAGTAATCAAAAACCTACCTATAAAAACCAGAACCATATGGTTTTACAACCAAACATTTAAAGAAGACTTAATGCCAATCCTTCTCAAATTCTTCAAAAAAATTTGAAGACAGGAGAACACTCCCAAAATGACTTTATTAGCCCTACATTACCTGATACCAAAGCCAGATAAAGATACTACAAAAAGAGAGAAAGTTACAGAACACTATCCGCAATGAACATAGATGCAAAAATCCTTAACAAAATACTAGTAAATTGGATTCGACAGCACATTAAAAGGACCACACGCTATGATCAAGTGGGATTTATCCTCGGGAGTCAAGGATGGTTCAATACACACCAATCTATGTGATACACTGCATTAATAGAATGAAGAATAAAAATCACATGATCATCTCAAGAGATGGAAGAAAAATGCTTAAAAAAATTCAACACACTTTTATAAGAACTGTCTACAAACTAGGCATAGAAGGAGTGAACCTCAACATCATGAAGCTGTATATGACAAGGACACAGCTAAATCTCATGTCAGTCATGAAAAAGTGAAACCTCTTCCTCTAAGATCAGGAACAAACAAGGACACCAATTTCTGCAAACTTCATTCAATACAGCACTGAAAGTCCCAGCCAGAGCCGTTAATTACAAAAAAAAAAAAAAAAAAAAAAAGAAAGAATAACCATATTGGAAAGAAAGTAGCAAAATTATGTTTGAGATGTCATGATTTATTATGTAGAAAATCCTAAATACCCCTCAGAAATAACACCCCAAGCTATTCAAACTAATAAATGAATTCAATAAAGTTGCAGGATACAAAATCAACATATATATATTAGATATGTTTCTATATACCGATAGGGAACAAACTGAAAAGGCAATTTAAAAACCAGTCCCAATTACAATAGCATCAAAAAGAGTAAAATACTTAGGAATAAACTTAACTAAGGAAGTGAAAGATCTACACACTGAGAACTACAAAATGTCAGTGAAAGAAATTAAAGCAGACACAGATAAATGAAAAGATATTCCATGTTCATCAATTGGATAAATTAACATTGTTAAAACAACCATACTACCCAAAGAGATCTACAGATTCAATAAAATCTCTATCAAAATCACAATGGCATCTTTCATAGAAGTAGAGAAAAATCCAAAATTCATATGGAACTATAAAGGACCCTGAATAGCCAAAGCAATCTTGAGAAATAAGAACCAAGCTGGAGCCATAACACCTTCTGATTTCAAACTGTATTACAAAGCTACAGTAATTAAAGCAGTATGGTACCAGCATAAAAACAGACACATAGACCAGTGGAACAGAATAGAGAGTCCAGAAATATATAGATATATATGCATGTGTGTGTACATACATAAGATATACATATATACCTTATAACTGATAGGAAAATTTAGAAGATAAAAATTCCTTACATAACATCTCAATTTTTTACCCTTTTCAAATTTAAATAAACTTGGGAGATCATCAAACTGTTTTACCTTAGACCAAGAATAAAAGTTTTAGTCCTGTCTTATATACTTACTGTTATTAAAAAATAAAACAAAACAAAAATACCCTCTTATCAGTCAATAACAAAAAAAAGTAAAGAAGAAAAACAGTAAAAATGGGTTATCTACCTCAACAGAAATTTCACAATCAGAAACATATAAATTGCAAATAAGCACATGAAAATGTGCTCAGGAGTATTACTCCGAGGGAATGTGATTAAAACTATAGTAAGATGCAACTTTGCACCCACTAGAATCACTAAGTTTTAAAGAAGTCATTGCAATAATACTGGCACAGATATGGAGCAACTTGAATGCTCAAATATTGTTAATGGAGGTGTTAAATAATATAACCGTTTTCTTAAACTCTTTGGCAGCTTCCTTTGCTATTAATAGATACCTACAAATTGACTCGGTAATTCTATTCCGAGGTACAATTTGTCAAAGATAAAAGAACACTTACATGTGCAAAAATTTTTCACAAGAATGGTCAATAGCAAGTTTGTTAATAATCAAATAGTTGAAACAACACAAATGTCTATCAACAGATGAACAAATTATGAATTTCATAGAATAAAATATTATTTGTCTGGTGTATATATTAACATATTAACATAATCGATTCAAAAACATTATTTTCAAAGATAGAAGGAAGACACCAAAGAGGGCATAATATATGATTCAATTTAAATAAAAGTCAGCAAACCAACTTAAAGTAATAGCAATCATATAAATGGTTTCCAATGGAGGTGTGCAGATGAACTAGAAGGGGACATAGGCAGACTTTCTTAAGTAATGAAAATACTCCATAATTTGTCTAAGGCATTATTTATGTGGCTGAGTACACTGGTCAGCACACATTAAGTTGTATCCTTAAGATTTATTTCTATTGTATGAAATTTACCACCCCCCCCCACCCAAAAAACCTTCAATGAATTGTATTTGTCTTTAAAGTTTGTCTATTTTCATCAGTATGGAGTTGATATTTTGAAGAAGGACAAAAGTAGGAGATTCCCCAAGTTGAAAGTGATAGAGCTGAGAATATGAGGAAACCAAGGCCTCTGGAATTCACAAGGCAGAGTTCTGGAAAGGAGAGCTGCTCAGGGGAGAACTCCAAAGAACTTCAGAAGGTGGCCCTTTAGTATTCATCAGAATATTGATCAGCATGTGCTTGTGAGGAAACCACCCAAGATGTGGAAAGAAAAAATAGCTGAAAGTATTAGAGGGAACAGTACCTGATATTCTCTGGGACAGTACCTGGAATAGTTCCTGTTTCCAAGAGCCAGGCTGAAAAACTGCATAACTCATGAGTATTCAGAATTGTCTCGCTTCAGTAGTGGGGAATAATTTAGCCATAAACTAGATGCGGCTCTGGTTTTACCTAACACGTCTTAAAACCAAGACCCAAAAGGTCAAACAGTATTCAACTTTCTTAAATGTGCCTCAGAGCAAAGTTCAGAAATGGGAATACAAACTATCCAGGATCCCAAAATTTTGAATTTATAATGGCTGGCATTCAATTAACTACCAAGCACACAAAGAAGAAATAAAATAAGACCTATAAAAAAGAAAAATCAATCCAAATGACCCATTACTGACACATATGAAATACAGAGATATGCATTCCACATATTCAATAGTTAAAGGAACAATTGGCATTATAGTATTTTGCTTAGGTCACCATAACAAAATACTGCAAACTGTATGCCTTCATGAATGGAAATTTATTTCTTTTCACAATTCTGGAGACTAGAAGTTCAAGATCAAGGTGTCAGCAGGGTTGGTTTCTGGTGAGATCTCATTTCCTGGCCTATAGAAGGCTGCCTTCTAAGTGTCCTCACATGGCCTTTCTGCTATTCACATATATTTCTGGTATCTCTTCCTTTTCTCTTAAGGACACCAATCAGATTGCATTAGGACCCACCCTAAGGACTCATTTTAACTTAATTACCTATTTAAAGGCTCTATCATGAAATACAGTTACTCTCTAAGTACTGAAGGTTAAGGCTTAAACATATGATATGTGAGCAGAGGGAACAACACAGTTTAGTACATAACAGACATGTTACATAAAAAACATTGTCCATTAAAAGTGTTACATAGAGACATGTAACAAACATGTTACACATATATTTTCTAAATGTATGTATGCATGTGTGTGTATATAAAAGTGTGTATATACATACGCTGATTGAAATTCCCAAGTTGAAAATTACTATGTTTGAGATGAAAATGGGCAGATTAAAGGCAGATTTTACATTCACAAACTGAATAAATTTTATGGAAAAAAATAATATGTTGAAAAATATATGCAGAAATAAGTTACAAGCACAAGTCAGTTCCTATTGTTTCCCTGCTGACTTGGAAGGGAAAAAATGAATGCAAAGTAAAAAGTTCATTAAAGACAGCATTAAAGGTCAGCCTTTGGTTTTCTGAAATACAGCATTCCATGACAGCCTTGTGAATTCATCTCTCAAAGGTTAGAAAGAACTTTTTGGCAAGAGACTTGCTGATCTATCTCAGCTTTTCGTAGAAAAATCCCAACCGTTTGTACTGTTTTGGAACAAGCAACAGCCTGGACTGGACTCAATTCAGGTTTAATTCCAATTCTAGTACTACCATGTGAAAATGTAGTCAAGTTAGTTAGTATCTTGAGGCCTAAATTTTTACTGCTAATAAGGATAGTCATACCTAACTCATAAATTGCAATGTGGATTAATAAAGTGACATATTTTAAAAGTCCAGTCTAGTGCCTGGTTTAATTAAATTACTTTCCCTTAATAACCGGGATAAAATGCCCAGGAAAAAAAAGTTCTTAACCAGATAACATAAAGATTAAGAGACACATGGAAATTTCCAAGTAATGGAAATGGAGACTGTAATTTGGAGTAATATTTATATTGCTATAAAATATCAAACACACAAAATAGCTTGAAATTTGGAGAAAAAATATAACTTGTGTTACATGTATAGTCAAATTTGGGTGGGTGTTTTTGTATCTTCAAAAGATCTTTATGAGTAAAATATGCTAAGAAGAAACAAGAAGTAAAGTATAATTTAAAAATTAAGGTAATCAGTTTAAGAATTAAGATTGCAGACAATTACTATAATAAAAAGTGTCTCCAAAAAGAACCAATCAGACATACATATACATACAATAATAAACACAAGAAGTTGCTAAAGCTAATACAAGAGAGCAGATTTCCATCTGGTGGAAGAGTTATTAGGTTATTTTAAGCTATGAAAGAGGGGGATCTCCACTTAATTTGTAGAGTTTAGCAAACAGTTAATTTGAATATCCACATATTAAAGGCAAAAGCTTAATCCCAGAAGCACAGGGGTTGAGAGAGTTCAAGGTCTCCTCAGCAAGTCAACCTGGGCTGGACACAGAGGCAGTGTTGGGTTGAAAGGATTAGGAATCAAAGCCAAAAATGAGATGCCAGCAGTCCTAGAACTGTGGAAACTTGACAGTTGTTTGTGGTTACGGCTAGACTTGGGCTGCAAGGGCAGAGATACTTAACTCCTCTGAGGGGAGTTGAGAAATAAAGAGTCTAACAAATATGACCCATAGATCTGGGAGGAGGATGGTGTTTCCATTAGTGTTGAATGAATAAAAATGATGAAAAAGGCAAAACCAATAACTTGGCCAGGATTGTTGCCCAGGGTGAATATACTACTGAAGGTTTCACTTCTATGTACCATCTTTTATCATAGTAAGTCAGAATAATAAACTTTCCCTTTAATGGACAATTCAAGGTACCTGTAATACATGATGCTGCTTAAAACCTTTCATGTGGCTACAGTCCAGCAGCCAGAGTCAGCCTTCAAACTGAATAAAAATACTTCTTTTGGGGGAACAGGGGGGAGAAAAATGACTCTGAAGCAAAGGAAGCAAGAGGCAGTATTGTAAAGAAAATGGAGACAGAAAATGAGACTCTCTCTAAATAACTATCTCTTATTCATTCTTCATGACTGGCTGTGCTGGAAGAATGTGGTTAAAAGAGTAATGTTCTTCTATCTGAAGTAAAGAATACGTTTTCCTGCATGTCCTGAAAAAGTCAGTGTCATCACAGGAGTTTACTCATCATTATAATGAGTGTATTATAGCTTCATGAGCTTATTATTTATTGCTGCCATAGTCTCTCGCTTATGGTAGGTTACTTGGTAAATTTAAGTTTTGTAATATTTACTGCAATGTACTGTACTTTAAGAATATCTTTTTCAAAAATCCCTAGTTACCTTCTACTACAGTGTATAGGTACAAAGGAAATTCAGTAAGTACTGCTGTATCTGTCCCTGTGATACAGGAATTTCCTAACTATCCCCAGATATTTTCTCTTGCCTATCTTTTGTCTGAATGTATTTATTTATGCACAAACATTCATTTCAGTAAGGTAGTAATCCTTAATATCACCAAAGACACGGCAGACTGCTCATTCTATGTGCACACATCGTATATGCATTTAACCCTGGAAGGATGTTTGTGTAAAAAGCTATCTGCGAGACTTCAAGCTGAATGTTTCTTTGAAACTAGAAACTGACGTAGGAAATGATGAAATATGGGCCAATAGACTCGGGAATTCTCTTTATTTTGTATTTGTTCAGAAAGTGTCTTGAGATTTTTCTACTGCTGTTGCCACTTTCAACTTGGATAGCCACTGGGGAAGAGTTGAAAAGAGATCTTATCCAAGTCAGTGCCCATCTTTCTCATTATTTTACTCCATTGTTAGCTTTTTTTTTCCCCTTTAGGAGATTCTCTCAAATTATTCTTCTGTGTTGTAGTTAAAAGGCCAGTTTTCTACAGTAAGGAGTTACACAGGAATTTCATAAATGCCCAGAAAAGTCTTAAAATTTTTATCTTTTGCTTTTTCTAATGAACTGACTACTCTAAAAATATGTGTATTACCATTTATTGAGAACTTTCTATGTGATAAGCATTGTGCTAAATGCCTACATAATTTTTTTCTAACTTGTGATTGACAGAAATGCAACTAAGATTAGTTTAAACAAAACTGGAAACATACTGGCTCAAAAATCCAATCAAACTTGAAGATCTGGGCTTTCTTAGAGGCAAAGGTAGAGGTGAAATTCAGTGGGTAAAGTAAATAACTTTTAAAAACACTTGCCCTAGCAACTCAGAGCCAAGCTCAGTTAGAGCCAAAAGTCCTAACAGGACACTTGCGTTGTAACAAAAACAGCGAATGTGATTTAAATAGAGAATAAACTGAAATTAGCTTAATCTCGTTATTAATCCCTGCTATATCTGGAAAGGCAAGGAGGAGTGGTTCACTGATATAAAAATTATTATTGGATAATCATGAACATTCATGGACACCAGAATATAATTCTGCAAGTTATTTACTTTACTCACTGAATCTCTAATCTTGAACATCTGATTTTCCCTTTCATTCACTTTCTCCTAGGGTATCCCACTCCACCTCCATTGTTATACACCTGTATGCATGGGGTCAGAAATTCCAGTTAATTGTTGCATGGGACATCTTTGACAGGACTGGAAGGGAAACAAAATATTTTTCCAGTATGGAAGTCAAGGAAGGGAACTGGAATGGAATTTTGCACTCTTCAGGCTCTGTGATCTGGAAGGGTTCATTGGCCCTGCAGAGTAAAAGCCTACAGTCATAGCACATTTTCTTCTAAATAATAATAACTGCTTCTTATAACATTACTTGGTGATTTTGTGTTAAATGAGTTATTCATTTTCTTTTTTCCATTTAACTTAAGACCTGCCTCCACAAAAATGATGAAGAAAGCATGAAATAGTAAATAATCTTATGGTTACTGGGGGAAAGGGAGTGGAAAGGGATAAATTTGGGAGTCAGAGATTTGCAAATATTAGCCACTCTATATAAAAATAGATTAAAAAACAATTTATTCTGTATAACACAGGGAACTATATTCAGTATCTTATAATAACCTTTAATGAAAAAGAACATAAAACAAATATATGCATGTATATGCATGACTGGGACATTGTGCTGTACACCAGAAATTGACACATTGTAACTGACTATACTTCAATTTTTAAAAGTTATCTTCATTTAAAAAAAAAGAAAGCATGAAAATAATTAAGTCAGCTGGAGTGAGAGTTAAATGAAGATAATTCTGTATTGCCTCACTTATTTTTTAACTTGTAAAAAGGTTTCAGGTAAAATACTTTAAAATAATTTTGTATTTAGCATACTTTTTGGCTGATAAGCTAATGACAGAAATTATTAACCTTAAAAAGTGCTTTTAGCAGAGGCTTTGCTTATGCTTAAGAATTTTAAATACTTGTATAATGGTCTATGTTCTGAATGTGGATTTTTCTATCCCAAGTAGAAATAAGGATTATAAAATTAAAATAGAGACTTTATTTCCCTATTTGTCATCATACTTGATTTCCGCTATCCATGATGCTATTAAAATTAGCATTCTACCACTGCTTTCTTAGTCTGTATTCAGAATGATATGAAAATCAGATGGGCAGGTTAATAGTGAAATAAATTAGTTTTTTACTTGATGGTTACTGACCAGCTGCTTCTAATTTGCTTACTTCCCTTTATATTGAAATAATATAAAATTATGGATAAAAGATAATATCTATTATATAGGAAACTAAAGGTCAATGAATGAGATTGAGATGAAAACCCCTGGGGTGGTATATTGTTTGCTAACTGAGAAACTGTTGATTTTCCACTTAGGCTAAGACACTGAAAAAGCTTC
This sequence comes from Camelus dromedarius, assembly GCF_036321535.1. Taxonomy (NCBI): domain Eukaryota; kingdom Metazoa; phylum Chordata; class Mammalia; order Artiodactyla; family Camelidae; genus Camelus; species Camelus dromedarius. The sequence goes on along the minus strand of NC_087436.1, from coordinate 90,566,607 downwards.
ATATAGTAAAGCCATATTGGAGAGAGGAAACAGGAAAGAAGTCCTCCTCTCATCTCTGTGCTTCTATATCCAGAGAGAAACCTGACAGTCCTTTCTTTAGTGTGCAGGGTATTCTTCCAACTTGGTAAACCCTTTTTTCCCCCATTTTCACTTTCTATGTCAGTTTGGAAGAGAACTTACAGTGAAACAGTCTGGCCTAGGTTATAAAGTAATGTGTGGCATTCCTTATAGAATCTCTTTCAAATGCTTTCTAGACTGTGTGTTAGGAGTCAGAAGAGGATGCTCGAAGACAGAATCCAGAGGGCCGAAGGTCCTTTCAGTGCTTCTCCCAAACACATGCACACACATGCGCTCAGCTTGCATCAGGGCAGCGAGGTTCCCTCAGATTTTGGGGACCTCACCTATGGAGATCATCCACGAGGCAGCTCCCCTTCCTAAGAGACATTAATTTTAGAGTCTGAGGATCCTAACCCAACTTCTTCTCTTTGCTTATATAGCCCTGAAGTGGTAGCTGCTTCTTCAAATTGCTATCTCTATATTACTTCATTGTTCCTATTAATCCTTTTCAGTCCATCAGTAACTATATAACAATTTGTTATATTAAATTTTGTTTAAATAGTGTGTATGGTTTCTATATCCTTGTCAAAATGACACAAAAACATTTAAAAAGGGTACTTGGAAACTGTGGAAATATAAGAAAGATTTCCCTGAAGTGATTTTTCAGTCAGATGTAAAGAAGTACCTCCAACCCAAATCAATCGTCTGATCTTTAGATTCATTAACACTGCCTATTGAAATCATTTTAAAGTTCTATAGGTATCCCAAACTGATAAGATCAAAATAAATTCTTCCTTGTGCTTTTGCCCATTAAACTCACTCTTTCATCACTCTCTCTGCCAATAAATGGCATCATTGTTCATGCAGTTATTTCAATAAAATATCTGGAGGTTATTACTGACTCCTTCTTTGAGCTATAAAATACTAAGTATGTGATTTCTATCCTTAAATAGTTCTAAAATCTGTTCATTTATTTCTATCACCAATTACTACTTCCATCACATTCTTTGCCTGGACTGCTAAGGGAAATTTTCATTATGAAGAAATCACTTGGGGATAGATAATGGTCCTCTTTAAAGATAACACAGGAAATCTTACCTTCACTATTGGGATGGATAGCTGTTTCTCTGATTAAGCACCAGATAAAGTAGTCCGGGGTTTTGTTTTAACAATAAGAAATCAATATTATGAGATGCTCAGGTTACAATAGGTAATAGGTACTTGAGAACTGCAACTTGACTTATTAAATGAAGTCATATCTCCTGTGTCTCACTTATTCTCAGGCATGTGCTCAATTCCCTCCCTCCCTCCTTCTCTCTTTTTCTCTCTCTCCCCCTCCCACTGAGTAATTTTTCATAAGGCACACGTAATTGAATTTCCTAAGTGAAAGAGGATTATGATATAACTATACTGTAATGCAAATTAGACCATCTTTAAAGTCACACATGAAAACATTTTAGCAAAGAGATTTATATAGAATTATCATTACTCTCTTGCAGTATGCATTTCCCTCTGTTAAAATTATTTCTGCTGTCTAGGTTTTAATTAAATCATCACTGTATTTACTGCCAAAATAAATACTTTGACTAATAAGAGGCACAGAAGTATTAACAAAATTTAGAGCTAAACAACAAGATGCTCTTCACAGTATTCTAATTTAAAAATAAATATTCATAGTTGTTTATATTTCACTGGGCCTAAAAACGTATGTCTACTTTATATTAACTATATTAAAAGGGATGTGTTTTCCAAATTTCCAAACAAAGTCAAGATAGTAGATGTAGGATTAAGAGAGGTGGTTTAAAATAATTAGACCAATTATTAAAGAACCCAGTGTTGTTTCCTCTTCTCAGAGGACCTATTTCCAATTTAACAAAACATTCTTTTCAGACTCCGTCAGAAAATTCTCCTCCAAACATCTGTGAGAAAACATATGATCCAAAACTGTCAGGATTCTTTTGAAACCATGGCCACTTTCGACTGAAAACTAAATAGGTCTACAATATACCAGTCTCTGCCATGTGTAACATCTTCCAAAAGCATGAATCAAAGCAAATAACTTAACGACGTTCTCCAGTATGCACATGTGCATCTGCACTGTGACACTCATTAGACTGGTGGGAGCTAAATATCGTTTGATAGGTAAGTGGCTTTCCTTTTAAGTTGAATTTTGAAGGTATAAAACACAACAAAATTTTCTAAAAGCTCCATGGTACTAAAATTATTTTCAACTTCTGTTCTTCCCTCTTCTACTCTGTTGACTTTAAAATAGAAAATGTCTTTGTAATCAGTCTTTACCCATTTGTTCACAGTTTAGGCCAACCTAAGCTTCTAGATGAGTAAGTTTTATAGTTATCTATAGTGACAGAAATCAATATTTATGAAATTATTTTTACATATAGGAGAGTTAAGAAGTTAGTGTGGAGAATAAAAAAAAAAAAAGATTGAGTTGCTCTGAAATGCCCTCTTTCAGTAAAATAACACGGGCTAAGCAGTTTAAAGACAGGGGTTCTGGTATAAATTCTGCCATCAAATGTTCACATAAGGGAAGCTGCCTAATTCTTTGCCTGTGTTTCTTCAAGTAAAGAATGTGGATAAATATTCTCTCTTGGAAGAATTTTTAGGACCGTTATAGAAGTGAGTGCTTATAAAATTGTAATTATTGTTTTTAACATACTAGATTATGAAATGTTAAAAATAATTGCTGAAGGTAATTCTTATTAAGTTGTAGGAATTGTAGGCTGTCGCTAAGGGATGACTTGGGCAAAAGTGTCTTCCCCAGCCAACAGGAGTTGTTAATTCAGGTGAAGGAAAGAAGGAAGGAGATATTTTGGATGTCCTTTAAGCACAGAATGGCAAATGCAACATTTTATTGGGAAGAATAAATTGATCATTTGTCATGGGTATCTCATGCTTTGTAAGTTGATAAATACATTATTTTATTTTTTCACGTCAGAGAAATCCAGGGATGTTTGCAGCATATTGTTAAAATTAACAAGCAACACCTCTAAGCTCATTTGTTTGTTAGCAGCTGCCATTTTCTTCCACTACCAGCAAATAGGATCCCCTGCTTCCTTTCTTAGGCTCTCCTCTCTTCAGTTTTTAGGACCAATCTTAACCTTAAACAAGGATTTTTAAAACATTTGTATAGGGTTGTGTTTAAGAGCATGAGTTTGGGAGCTACAATGTGTGTTTATTATATTGCCATTTTACTAACATCTGTATTAGTTAATTTTGCTGCACTAACGAATAGTCCCTAAATCTCAGTGACTTACATTAACAAACTTTAGTTTCTTAGCTGAAGGTGGACTGTGACTCAGCTAGAAGCTAGACCTCTACTGCAGGACCCTAGGAGAAGGAGTGGCCCCTGTGTAGACCATGCTCTTTTCATGTCTGCATCTTAAAGCTTGTGCTGCATCTTAAGCTTCCACTGGACGTGTTGTACATCAGTCTGCTCACAATCCACATGGGCAAGTCAAAACTCAGTGAGGCAAATGATAGGAAACCAATTCTTTATCTGATCTTGATAACTTAATACAGTTATATTTTTAATACCTGAGATGTGAAATTCATAGGCTAATCTAGATTTTAGATAAATATATCTTCCATTGAGGCCTTATTTAGAAACAAAGGATATGCATGTGCAGGTAGTGTAGTGGGTTGAATTATGCACCCCGCCCCAAAGATATGTCCACATCCTAACTTCCAGAACCTATGAATAGGACCCTATTGGCAAAAGGGTCCCTGTAGATGTAATTAAATTAAGGATCTTGAGGTAAGATCATTCTGGATTACCTGGTGGGCCCTAAATCCAATGACAGATGTCCTTATAAGAGATAGAAGAGGAAAATAACACAGAGGAGGAGGGCATGTGCAGCCAGAAGCCACGGAACCCCTGGAGCCACTAGAAGCTGGAAGAGTCAAAGGAAGACTCCTCGCTAGATCCCTCCCAGGAAGTTCAGCCCTGCTGACACCAGCATGCTGATTTCACCTGTCTGGCCTCAAGAACTGTGGGAGAATAAATTTCTGTTGTAAGAAACCCAGTTTGTGACAATTTACTACAGGAGCCACAGGAAACTAAATATAGGCACCAGACAGTGATTTTTAAGGAGGGGACTAATTTCTAAATCTTTTAAATGTAGGATATAATAACAAATGTCAGCAGGTTTAAAAAATATAAATGTAATTAAGTAGACCTGCTGCTTTTTATACCTTGAATAGTATTGTAAGTCTCAGTTTTTCCTATGGATTAAATTATAACTCAGTCTATTCCATATTATAACACCAGAAATAATATCAATAATCTACAATATGGAGGTTAGTCCTGTCTTTGGCACCGGTGATGGAATATGTTTTGCTAATTTAGAAATTAGGTTTGCCATTGAGAATTAAACTATTTGATTCAACATCTATTTTTCTACTTTTTCTATTATTCAGCTAAGAAAGATAATACTTTCTCAATATGTAATAGGTTTCTTGGTCTAACTGGGAAAATTTAGTGGTAAAAAAGGTCAGAGCAATTTTCTTTATTGGCCACATGCTACCAATAAAATGAAATCATCTAGCATATGGCTTTTGGAGAAGAAACACACAAGTAAACAAAAATTCTAAATGTCAGAGTAACTTCATTTTAGAGCTTTCTAAAATGTATAGAGAAAGAGAATCAAAATAAAGTTCATGTGGTAAATCTAAGTAAGAAATACGTATTTTTAATTATAGACAACTCAAGAGCCAATAGTTTTAAGATTTCTCTTAGATTTTAAAATTATAAATATAAATGAAATGAATTTATAAAATATATTCTAAAATCTCTTCACTATAGTCACAAGAAATTTCCAAGTATTTATTAATGGTACATTGGGTAATCATACCATTATAGGGGTGGATAAGAATATGAGCTGTAATGAGATATTTGTCATGGATAGTTGTGTTTCTCCCAGAATATCAAGCTATTTTTCCAATTTTAAACATATTTGAATCAAGTTAATCTTTATTTTTACCAATTCAGTCTATATTATATGCTTTTTGTGCATATGGTTTCTCTTTCCAATTTTGTATATATGTATTTATAAAACACATGTAAGGAGATATGACACAAATAGGAAAAGCTCAAGAAGACAGTTTTATCTGTAATTGCTCTTACTAGAAGGCAACTCTGAAAATATCATAAAGTAAATAACCCTGGATGTGAATGAGTACATGGACTTCTTTGGAAGAGTTTTTGTTTGTTCGTTGGTTTTGTTTTTTAACCTAAGAGTACCAGGATTTTTTTAAAAAGGCTATGTTTCCATTCCAAAATAATAGAAACATTGGCCCATAATAAAGATATACAGTAGTACTACTCCAGAAAAGTAACTTTAGTTGAAAGAATCAGTGTGGATGCCCTAGAAGAACTATCTATTGGATGAGGGCTTTCCGATTATTTTAAGCATTTTTCTTTCTTCTGCATGGACCATTTATATATGTTCTATATTAACTTTTACAATCTGCAAATAACTAACGGTTTTACTTATTCTGTTTCATGCAGCTGATAACTTCTGAAGGATTAGCTATAAATTAATCAATATTGTAACCCTAATATAGAAACATTGTAGGAGGATACTCTTCTTAAAAATGAACAGAATGGAAAGTATTCTGCAGAGAAGTATTTCTGTTGGCTTATTAGATTAAGATTGACAGGATGGTTAATTTTAATTTGTCCTATGAAATAAATAGGTTCCTTTCTCTGATTTGCTTGCATTTGTTTTTCATTTCCAGTATTTATAGAATCCTTGGAGATTTAACAAGGAACCAAAAGTTTGTCACTGCCCATCACAGAGAAAAGGCTGTTAATAGGAAAGCACTTGATCAAAAAGAGAGATGTGAGGCTCTACACAGTAATGGAGTCATTTCTGGTAAAGTTATTATCAAGATTAACATAAGCAGCATACTAAGGGAGAAGCAGATAAGCATCAGAAGAGAGTCAAGGATAGAAATTCAGAAAGACCTAATCTGGATTAATTTACCAGCTTTAACAAGACAAATAAATAATTCAATCTTAGTTCTTTAGCATAGGCCACTTTTTCCTATTTTCTAATAGAATATTATTTGGAATTTTAAAAATACTGTATTTGTTAAAGCAGTTTTAGATTTAGAACAAAATTAAGAGGAAAGGACAAAGACTTCCTATATACATCCTGCTCCCAAACATGCACAGTCTCCAACATTATCAACATCACTTACCAGAGTGGCACATTTTTTATCAAGGATGAACCTACACTGGCACATCATTATCACTCCAAATCCACAGTTTATATTATGATTCACTTTTGTTTTTGTACATTGTATAGGGCAAATGTATGACGATATATATGTATGTCATTATAATATCATACAGAGTATTTTCACTGCCCTAAAAATCCTTGGTGCTCTGCCTATTCATCTCTCCTCCCTCCCAGTTCCTGACAACCACTGACCTTGTCTCCATAGTTCTGACTTTCAAATGTTATTTAGTTGTAATCATGTAGTGTGTAATCTTTAAGGATTGGCTTCTTTCATTAGTAATGTGTATTTAAAGTTCTCCTATTTTTTTCATGGTTTGATAGGTCATTTTTTTAGCACTGAATAACATTTTATTGTCTGGATTACCACCGTTTTATCTTTAAACTGAATGTACATTTGATCCCTTCCAAGTTTTGGCAATTATGGATAAAGATGTGTATGGATACATATCTGGGTGCAGGCTTATGTGTAGACATAAATTTCCAAATTCTGTGGGTATTTACCAAGGAGCACAATTGTCAGGCTGTATGGTCGGAGTATGTTTGTAAGAAATCATCAAACTGCCTTCCAAAGTGATGGGACCATTTTGCATCCTACCAGTAAGGTACAAAGAATTCCAGTTGCTCCACATCCTTTGCCAGAATTTGGTGTTCGCAGTGTTCTGAATTTTGGTCGTTCTAATAGTTGTGTAGTGGTATTTTATTATTGTTTTAATTTGCATTTCATTTCACTGATGATTCATCATGTGGATCATCTTTTCATAAGCTTATTTACCACCTGTATATCTATCACCTTTGGTGAGGTCTGTTAAGGTTTTGGCCCATTTTTTTAATTAGGGTGTTTATTTTCTTACTGTTTTAGATAACAGTCTTCAATGATGTGCTTAACAAGTATTTCCTCCCAGTCTGTGCCTTGTTTTGTCATTCTCTTGACATTGTCTTTCACAGAGCAAATTTGTTTTCTTTATTTTTGATTTTTCCTTTTTAAAATTAATATGGCAAGATATTGTTTCTTGGGCATTTAGCCTGCTTGGTGGTTTCTGAGCTTCCTGAGTCTGTGGTTTGGTGTCTGACATTAATTTGGGGAAATTCTATGTCATTGTTATTTAAAGTATATCTTCTATTTCTTTTTTCTCTTGTTCTCTAGTATTCCTGTTATGTGCATGCTACATGTGTTGTAGTTGTCCCATTTTCTTTGCATATTTTGTTCATTTTATTTTTTTTTAAGTCTTCATTCTGTTTGTTTTTTGGTTTTTGAGGATTATATTCATATGTCCTCTAGCTCGGAGATTCTTTCCTCAGCTATATCCAAGCTATTATATAAGTCCTCAAAGACATTTTCATTTATGTTATAGTGGTTTTCATCTCTACCATTTCTTTTTGGTTCTTTTTTAGGATTTCTATATTTCTGCTTCCAGTGACCAGCTGTTCTTTCATGCTGTCCATTTTAGCTATTAGAGCCCCTTAGCCTGTTAATCACAGCTGTGTGAAATGCCTGGTCTGATAATTCCAACATCCCTGCCATGTCTGGTTCTGATACTTACCCTGTCTCTTCAAATGATATTTTCTGACTTTGCTATGCCTTGTAATTTTTTTCTTGATAGCTGGAAATAATATATTGGATAAAAGGAATTCCTATAAAAGTCCTTTTAGTAATGTGGTGTTGAGAAGTGAGGGAAGGGAAGCATTCTATAGTCCTATGATTTGGTCTCCTTCTTTTAGTAAGTCTAGGCCTATGGACTATAAGCTTCCCAAGTATTTCTTAGTTGTTTTTTTTTTTTCCCCTTCCCTTAGGTGGGACAGGATGGTTAGAGTGGGCTAGAATTTGGTATTTCCCTTTTCCCATTTGAAAGGCTAGAATTGGCTGGAATTAGGTATTTCCCTTCCTCAAATCAATCAGGTCTCATCACACCCTAGCTGATGAAGGTCTGGTTAACTAGTTTCTTTGGAGGGCAGGCTTTGTTAAGCCCTGAACACAGGGCTCAGATGTATTTCTAAATGGCTCCTTTTCTCTTTACCCTGCCAGAAGCCCAAGGGGACTTTTCTCTGGTTCAGCTTCTGAAATTAAATCTCACAATACTGTGGGTGTTCCCTATGACTGGGCCCTCTGGGGTTTTTAACTCTTAGAGTTTTCTGCACTTATAGCCCTTTCTAGTCAATCTATTTTGAGAATTTTGGAACGAAAATCTGAGCAGTGGGGATTCAAAACCATACCTCTACTCTGTGTACATGTAAACATGTATTAGTCCAACTATTCCTCTGTATCAGGCATATACGCCTATAACCCAAATCTGCCTCACTGGCTTTTTTTTTTCATTTTGATAAAATACATATAACATTTGCCATCTTAACAATATTTAGGTATCCAGCTCCATGGCAACAGGTACATTCACATTGTTGTGTCGTTACTGTTATGACCAACCATCCACAAAACTTTTTTCATCTTGCAACACTGAAATTCTGTGCCTATTAAATAACTCCCATTCTCCCCTTCTCCAACCCTTAGCAATCACCATTGTATTTTCTGTCTCTATGAATTTAACTACTTCATATAAGTTGAATCACATAGCATTTATCTTTTGTGACTGACTTGTTTGACTGCACAATGTCCTTAAGTTTCATCTATGTTGCAGTACATGTCAGAATTTTCTTCCTTTGTAAGGTTGAATAATATTTTTTGTATGTATATACACATTTTATTTACCCATTCATCCATTAACTGCTTCCATGTTTTGGCTACTATGAATAATGCTGCTATGAACACAGGTGTACAAGTACCTGCTCAAGCCCCTGCTTTTCATTCTTTGGGGCATATATCCCAAAGAAGAACTGTTGGATCATATGTTAATTCCATTCTTAATTTTGAGAGAAACTGCTATGCTGTTTTCTATATATATGTGAAAGTATCTCTTATTGGTGAATCACTCTACTTCAAACTCTAAAGTAACCACTAAAATAACAAAACAAAGAGTTATAGCTGATAAACAAGCAAAAGAGATCTAAAATATAAAAAAATACAAAAATGATAGAAAAAGAAAAAAGAAGAAACAAAGAAGAGATGGGAAAAATAGAAAACAAATACAAAACAATGATAATTAACTGAACCAATAATTGCATTACATATGGGTAGTCTATACGCAACAAGGAAAAGGTAGAGATATTCAGACTGCATAAAAGAAGTATGACCTAACTATGAAGTGTCTATAAAAACTAACTTCAAATATAAAGAATAAAACAGTTTAAAGTAAAAGGATGGATAACTATATATAATGCTAATGCTATTCAAAAGAATATATTAGCACTGAACAAAGTAGACTTGGAAGCAAAGGACAATACCAGGGACAAAGAAAGCCATTTAATAATGAAAAAAGGTCAACCTTAAATAGGACAAAATAACCCTAAATGTCTAGGAAACTAAAGGTAAGATACTTGAAGTAAAAACTGACAGAACTTCATAAAGAAATATACTAATTCACAATTACAGTCAGTGATTTCAATTCCTGTTTGCTAATAAATAATAGAGTGATAGGCAGAAAATCAGTAATAATATAAAAGATATAAAAATACCATTGACTACAGTATCAAAATATGAAATGCTTGGGAATAAAATTGACAAAAGAATGTGCAAGGCATACATACTGAAAGCAAAAAATCATGTAAGAGAGAAATTTAAAAAGATGTTTAACAAATTGGGAAATATACCATATTCATGGGTTGAAAGACTCAAATTTCTAAAATATTAATTCTCTCCATTTGATCTATAGGTTCAACAAAGCCCAACTAAAATTCCAGCAACTGTCTGTTACAGAAATTTACAAGATGATTGTAAAATTCATATGGGAAAGAATGCAGAATACTGAACAGTTTGTAAAAGAAGATCAAACTTGGACTCGATTATCCAGAATATATGGACTTCTCATACATCAAGTAAACACACGACCTCCATTAAAAATTTTTGAAGTGACAGTTAACCCAAGAAAACATAAGCATGATAAATAAGCATATTAAAAATGTTCAATATCATAAGTAATTAGGGAAATGCAATTAAAACTGGAGTGAGATACCACTACACACCTATTAGAATGACTAGCCATTCTAAGTGCTAGTCAAGATGTGTAGGAACTAAAACTTTCATACATTTCTGGTGTCAATGTAAAATAGTACAATTAAATTGTGAAACAGCAGGATAGTTCCTTAAAAAGTTAAATATACTCCTAATATATGATCTTGCCATTCTACTTCTAGTTATTTACCTGAAGTATATGAAAGCATCTGGGTATACAAAGACACGTACATGATTGTCCATGACAACTTTCTTTGCAATATCTAAAAATTAGAAACAACCCTAAGGATCAACGGGTAACTGAATTCATAAATTCAGGAATATTGATATAATGTAGTACTACTCAGCAATAAGAAATGGACTACTGATATTCAAGAACATTGGTGAAACTCAAGATGGTTATGCCGAGTATAAGAAGCCAGATTTTAAACAGAGTACATACTATAAGATTGTTTATGTAAAAATCTAGGGAAGTCAAACTAATCTATAGTGATGGAAGGTACATCAGCGTATGTTGGAGAACCCAGGCTGTGGAAAGCACATGTGAAAGGGGAAAGTAACTGATTACAAAGGTACCTGAGGAAACTCCTGGGGTGATGGATATGTTCTCTACATGGATTGCAGTCATGATTTCACTGGTGTGCACATACATCACTTTTATCAAATTGATAAAGCACTTTTAATATGTACTGCTCATTGTATGTTAATTATATTCCAAAAATGGGAAAAAAGAAAAAAAAAAGAACAATGGAATGATTGATTAGTAACTCTTGAGTCCTAGGAAAGACATTTACTACTATATTGTAAATGTGTAGCTACTACATTAAGTGGAAGTTTATAATGTTAATTTTAGCTACTGTCTTGTTTGGTCACATGTATTTTAGTTCCATCTTTGAGAAAATTTCTCTTTTTTCAATTTTGAGTGTTTTAATTTACCGAATGTTTACTTCATTGTGTAGGGAATCCTCTGAACTTTTCTTCTCATCAAATTCAAACTCCATCTCATTTATTTTGATTTCATAGGTTTCAATTGCATTTTAATTCTACACACTGAGCTGGGAGTATAAAGTCTACAGGAAAATATTTTGTTCAACCAATGGCTTTTGTACAGGTGGAAGTGATTTAAAAAATGTTCTATAAAAGATTTTGAGAGAGGTCATCATAATCAGAGGATTATTGTATTCTCAATTATTATTCAGCCTGTACCATGTGGAATTAGCCATATACTAAGAGAAAGCAGGCTGTTTCTGCTTGCTTCCTGACATTGGAATGGTCTGATATTTGACATCTTGCCATTTGCCAAGAAAATTCTTAGCTGCAAAGTTTGTCTTTTAGCATTTTACTGACTGAGACCTAAAGTTAAATCTAATAACTTATCTTCTGAGTGTCATTCTATATCTCTTTGAGACTTGTTTGAACTTCTGTTTTTTCTTCTTTCAAACATATACCAGGTAAACATAATTTTATCTTTTAACATATGTGGGAGCAATGCCAGTAAAAAATTCTTGTGAATAAGGGACTTATTAAGTCTGAAGGCTAGAGTGTTAGTACATGAAAGATCAGAACATTAAAATTGATACCCTTTAAATTCAAAATTTTATTAAAATAAACTGTATTGTCACTAAATGGAGTTGGTGTTGAAGAAGTCTGAATATTATCATGGGCATGCAGTTCTTTAACAGGAGAGGATCCTAAAGTTGTCTATATGGCTGATGAAAATCATCCATTTCATAATATTAATGATAGCTCCCACTGAAAGCCTACTATGTACAAGTCAACTGGCCTGAACTCTTTATAGATCTCATATCATTGAATCCTTTTTAAAGTTTTGTTTATAAACTCATTGTATAGTGAGAATAGGGTGGAAACTAAGAGAACTTCTTGCCCAAGATGTTTCATAGGCTCACAAAGTATTAAGTAGTTGTGGAATTAATAATTTTCATATAAAACATTTCAATAATTTTGAGAAGTTATAAGTGAACAATTCAGGTAAAATTTTCAAAGAAAATATGTGCAGATATTTAATTATCACTGGGCAATTATCTTATTGCTGGTATTCCAGTTGTGAGGCCTGTGTAACAAATTACCTTAAAAGTTTATGGCATAAAACCACCAATCCTCATGCTAATGGATTCTGTGGCTTATGAAGTCAAACAGGACACAGTAAAGACAGTTTTTCTTTGTTTCTGTCCAGAACCTCAGCTGGAGAACACGAGTGCTGGGGGCAGGAATCACATGTGAGATCACTGAGTCACAGGTACAGCAGTTGACAACGGCAGTCCGCTGAGACCTTAGCTGAAGCTAGTAGCCAGAGCATATACAGTCTCTCTATGTGGGCTGGCCCTTTCCTCTTAGCATGGAGTCTGGGTTCCAGGGAGAAATAGAGCTAGAGATGATAGAGACTTAGAGCTATGGAGAACTAGGGAGAGCAAGAGAGAGAGTGAGCAAGCAAGAGAGAAACAGAAATACAGAACTGTATCTTTTATGATTTAGCTTCAAATTCACATAGCATCACTTCTGTAAGTCTCTTCCTTGGCCTCTATGCAGAGTCTGCTAACTTCTCTCCAAGTCAGCGTTCTTCTATTCTTCCTGGGCATCCTAACTTCCTTCCAGTAAGATGTGAACCTTGTGACTGACGTATAGCTAATGGAATGTGAGGAAAAGACAGGTACACCTCTTGAAGAATTAGCCGTTAAAACCTTTATGACCACTACACCTTGTTCTAATCCCCTTCCAAGCTGGAATATGTTAAACCTGAGGTGACTCTGAAGTAACATGAGAATGATGGCTAACTTTCCATCATCTTTGGGCCCTCAGTAACTGCACTGAGGAGGACAACCCCACTAACTTTGAAGCTCACCCACTATTACTATGAGAAGAAATTAACTTCTATTCTGTTTGATCCACCATATACTTTGATCTATTTTCTATAATATACTCTATCACACATAGCCAGCATAGTAACTGGTTAAGGAGTTGAGACTAACTAAATATTTTGGATTGAATAAATACCTTTTATGCAATTGTCAACATTATACATAACAATTAAAACCTGTGGACATTCCTACTATAGTTACAAATATAACAAAAGTGACATCTTTTGATGGTATTGCTTAAAATTGCTCTGAAAATTCTAACAAAGAAAAAGAGAAATTAAATATATACTTATTGGAAAGGAAGAAGGACAAAATAATAAGTGTATAATAGGATTACTTAGAAAAATCAATGAAAGAAATAAATAAAACTAAGAGTACAATGAGATAGCTTTTAAAAATAAATATCAAAATTTGATAGCTGTTCTACAAATATGTAAACTTATCAGAAAACATAAATTAATACAAATTAAACCTATTTTATTCATACTAAAAATAAAATTTTAAACATGTAGGGATAAACTTTAATAAGAATAGTTCTTTAAAAAGAATTATTAGAAAAATAGTATCCAGAGCATATTTTAATGTCTATCAAAATAGTATCAGAGCGTATGTTAAAAGATAATTTTAAAAACCTTAAGAGCACAAGAAATTGTAATAAAGTCAGATATGCACTATATTCCTATGTGAGATGACTGATGAGTATGATGCTTATTTTACATAAATCAATTTGTAAAGTAAATGCAATTGGTGTCAAGTCAGTACATCTAGCAATTTGAGTTATCAAGGAAATTTTAAAAATAAAATGGAATAAAATATAAGTAATATGCAGAACATAAGAGCTTACAACTTAGTAGAGGGAAAAGTTAGTGCAAAGTATTTATTTCTATAGTTTGTGGAAAGAAAACAATGAAAAATTTTATATAGATATTTAAAACCAGTTATTATTTTGCTATAAAACTCCTTAAAACCAAAGTAGTAGCAATTATATAGAGACACACACAAGTACACAAGGTTCTGGGATGTGACACAGAATGAAGTGTATAGGGAGGTGTTGCTAAAAATGAAGCTGAGAGTTACTTTCTACAGAGATATTATGGAGAAAATATTCACTTTATACTCAAAGGCACTCAAGGTTTAGCTTTGTAAAGATTTTTAGGAATCTGTAGGTCTGTCCTTTGAGAGTTTTGCAGTGATAAGGAATGCCATAGCTGTTAAGAACACAGGAAGAAGTACACTGTGAATTCATTTATTTTACTTTATATTAAAATCTTAATTTATCAAAAATTTGTGTTAAAGTAGATTTTATTTTTCTAAAATTTTAAAGATGGCTTAAATTTGTAAATCTATATTTAAAAGTGAAAATTTACATTAAAAGAGTCATTCACATTTCTCAGAATGGTAAACTGCAGTCCTGTAAGGTAAAGGAGAAAGTCAAGGTCCTATTACAAGGCAGAACAAGGGGAGAGGAAAAAAATTCTGCTAAATGAGCTGTAGCTCTACCCACGCTGAGAAGTGGTAGAAGGAAAAATGCTCTTTGATTCTTGGAAAGATATGCTATTAACCCACTAAGTTTATTTCTTTAAGGTATATCTTAGCAAGACCAAAATTGTGTCATTTTTCTTTCCAGTGGTTAATTTATATAGTTCAGAAACCTACTAAACAAACAAACAAACTTTGATCCTAAAAGCAAGGAGAATCGGCAATACAGAATAATTTAGGGACTATTCCTCTAATTCGGTGAAGGTTTATAGGTATGTACACAGCCCCATGTGTAATCCAAAGACCTTGCACAGAGCATCTGTAAATGATGTCTCAAGCAAGAGAAGAAATATTCCTATATTACATATAAAGGCTTAAAAACATTTTTTTTATATTAACTGACAGATGTAAAAGTTGCACAGGTAAACTCTACTGAACCATTTAGTACATTTTACTGAAGCATTCTAATTACCACTTAATAACTACTCTTAAAATTTAATTTGTCAAAGGTAAGTAATACTGTTTATGTGATACCTGGAGAGAAATTTTGAGTGTGGATCAATTTCCTTTATTTGCTAGAATAAAAATACTTTCATTGACCGTGAAGACATGCTCTTGGATTGGGAGAATCAATATTGTTAAAATGGTCACACTACCCGAGGCAATCTACAGATTTCATGCAATCTCTATCAAATTACCCAGGATATATTTCACAGAACTAAAACAAATCATAATAAAATTTATATGGAACCATCAAAGACCTAGAATTGCCAAAGCATTACTGAAGAGAAAGAAAGAGGCTGGAGGAATAACTCTCCCAGACTTCAGACAATACTACACAGCTACAGTCATCAAGACAGGATGGTATTGGTACAAAAACAGACATATAGACCAATGGAACAGAATAGAGAGCCCAGAAATGAACCCACAAACTTTTGGTCAACTCATCTTCGACAAAGGAGGCAAGAATATACAATGGAATAAAGACAGTCTCTTCAGCAAATGGTGTTGGGAAAACTGGACAGCAGCATGTAAAGCAATGAAGCCTGAACACTCCCTTACACCATACACAAAAATAAACTCAAAATGGATCAAAGACTTAAACATAAGACAAGATACAATAAACCTCCTAGAAAAAAATATAGGCAAAACATTACCTCACATACATCTCAAAAATGTTCTCCTAGAACAGTCTACTCAAGCAATAGAAATAAAAGCAAAAATAAACAAATGGGACCTAATTAAACTTACAAGCTTCTGCACAGCAAAGGAACCATAAGTAAAACGAAAAGACAACCTATGGAATGGGAGAAAATTTTTGCAAATGAAGCCAACAAAGGCTTGATCTCAAGAATATATAAGCAGCTCATACGACTTAATAAGAAACAACCAAACAACCCAATCCAAAAATAAGCAAAAGACCTAAACAAGCAATTCTCAAAGGAAGAAATACAAATGATCAATAGGCACGTGAAAAAAAATGTTCAATATCCCTCACACCAGTCAGAATGGTCATCATTCAAAAATCCACAAATGACAAACACTGGCGAGGCTGTGAGAAAGGGGAACCCTCCTACACTGCTGGTGGGAATGCAGTTTGGTGCAGCCACTGTGGAAAACAGTATGGAGATTCCTCAAAAGACTAGGAATAGACTTAGCATATGACCCAGGAATCCTGCTTCTGGGCATATATCAAGAAGGAACCCTACTTCAAAATGACACCTGCACCCCAATGTTGACAGCAGCACTATTTACAATAGCCAAGACATGGAAACAGCCTAAATGTCCATCAACAGATGACTGGATAAAGAAGAGGTGGTATATTTATACAATGGAATACTACTCAGCCATAAAAACTGACAACATAATGCCATTTGCAGCAACATGGATGCTCCTGGAGAATGTCATTCTAAGTGAAGTAAGCCAGAAAGAGAAAGAAAAATACCATATGAGATCGCTCATATGTGGAATCTAAATAAAACAAAAACAAAAACAAAAACAAACAAACAAAGCATAAATACAAAACAGAAACAGACTCATAGACATAGAATACAAACTTGTGGTTGCCAAGGGGACAGAGGTGGGAAGGGATAGATGGGATTTCAAAATTGTAGAATAGATAAACAAGATTATACTGTAAAGCACAGGGAAATATACACAAGATCTTATGGTAGCTCACAGAGAAAAAAATGTGACAATGAATATATATATGTTCATGTATAACTGAAAAATTGTGCTCTACACTGGAATTTGACACAACATTGTAAAATGATTATAAATTAATAAAAAATGTTAAAAAAAAAAAGCGAAGAATACACCTAAAGATTCAGTCTGAAGCACTGTCAATAATCATACTTTCCCTGGTACCTTGATTTTTTCTATACTGTATAATGTTTACTTTTATTACATTTCCTTATCTGTGTCATTTCTTATTGGTATATTCACAGATGTTTTCTCACATGAAATAAAAGTCGGTGTAACAAAAATAATTTTAAGAATAATTTAAAAAATCTGGCTTTGATATAGCTTGGCTACTTAGTAGCTCTTGGATCGTGCACCTGACTTGAACTCTCTTAGCTTCACTTTCCCAGTTTACAAAACGAGAACTCTCAGTCTACCTCACAGTATTGTTATCAGGGTCTATTAGGATGACTGTTAGGAAATTGTTTTGTTAACTATAACATGCCGCATGATTACAAGTAAGTAGTAATATGTTCAATAGGGATTCTTTCC
Source organism: Camelus dromedarius (assembly GCF_036321535.1). Taxonomy (NCBI): domain Eukaryota; kingdom Metazoa; phylum Chordata; class Mammalia; order Artiodactyla; family Camelidae; genus Camelus; species Camelus dromedarius. The sequence continues at coordinate 90,549,139 of NC_087436.1, read as the reverse complement.
ATATGACCTTGTGCCTGCAGCATCTCTCAGTGGTGTCCACATTGGTTGTGTTCATCCATCCACTGGCCCCTGGAGAGTCATGCCTGATACAACTTATTATTGTGCAGGCTCTGTTTCTGCTTTCATCAGCTTTGAAACTCTTGGCTCCAAATGGCAATTGCCTGCTCCATTGGTCTGCCAAAAGATTGAGTTTCCTAGCAGTCAATGTCTATGTCTGTCTGAAATTCTTCCACAGTGAATCTTAGGAATGTTTCATCAATCTTCCCTGCTGAAAGTGATTCTGCTTTAGTCTAGGATACAGGAAGTGAGTGAATATCTTCCTGGCATTGAAGATGCACACACGTCCTGCCCAGAGGTCTGTGCTGCAGCCTGCGGAGTTGCAATATGGTCGAGCTGAATTCATTCTAAGAAACCATTCTAGCTGATCCTGGCAAGTTCATAAAGCCAAGCCTGGCATGTGCCATGTGCTAATTTATGATCTTCTTATGGGCTCATGATGCCTAATAGAGTGCTGATCTCACTGTGGATATTTAATTACAATTTTGGTTCCATTGGTAATTTGTGTAACAAATGATAAATATCAAGTTTCAGAAGACTTTGCCTTGGAGATAATAAAAGTAACGTATTTACTGAACACTTACTATGTCAGATATTTTAAAATATACTATATGTCACCACTTTTTACTCCTTTAGTATTACTACACAGGTTTTCTGATAACAAAACTTAGGCACATGGGGTTCAAGGAATCTGCCTCAAAGAGCTAGTAAAGAATGTACCCTGGATTTGCGGAGAGGACCTGCCTCTGAATTTGGGCTATTAAATCACTCCCCAATTATGCCTTCTAACCATTTTGGTACCCTTGTCAGTGGAGAGATGTCTAAACACTGGACTGAATACTTGAGAAGGAAAAACTTCATACAAACCTCTCCTAATATATACTTTGGTAAGAGAGAATTAACAGTTCTACCCAGAGCTGTTTCTGGGATTATGAGTGTTGTATTTATGTGACTGTGTTTGGGTGTATAAGTTGGGGCATTAAGACATGCAATACCACTTATTTTTTGAGGAAAGTTATCTCATTTTTTTTTTGATGAAGGAGGTTAAAGTACATTAAAATAGCATAATAATGCAACCATTTAACCCACTAAAAAGTATCCTTTAGGGGAGTTTGATCACATGTTTAAGACAATTGGGAGAGGGCTCTCCCTTAATTTAGTAAGAGCAACAAGAAAAACTATGGGATTAAACAGTTTAACATCAGTTAACCTAACAGGCTGGGTATAAGGAGTTAAAATAACCTAGGTTAGTAACTCCCTGATGTCTGTGTAACATCAGGAGGAGTTACTGGAGTCCAGCGGCCATGGGAGCCTTGGAGTAACAGTCACAGCATAGAGTAAAGTAACCCTTTCCTGGGGCAGAAAATGGTGATAAGCAGTCATGTTACAAGGTTTTCCATGACACAACAGAGCAGTCATCAGTACCAGAAAAGAGGAAATGTAAAACTTATTTAGGATAATTAGTGAAAAACTTAGGACTCTATGAAAGAAGAGGAGAGAGAAATTGTGTTGGTTTTCTGATATCTCACAGCTAGTGTTCTCAACAGTAAAATCTATTTTTTATTTCCTTTTTTATATCTTATATTAACTGTATACAACTATCAAAATCCTTCCAGACTGAGAAACCAACATATATACCTATCTATATACAGAGAGATAGACACATATGTAAAAGGGAAAAAGGGAAACCTGTATGATATTTGATCTATTATTTGTTTTTGTATTGAGTTGGATTAATTCATCCAGCAACATGAAGCTACATTATAATCACACTTACTTATCCTGATGTTTAAGAATAATCTACCTGAGAAGACCTAAGTGTGCAATCTTTCATACAAGAGATAAATTGAGGGTAAAATTCCTGTTAAATCAATATTACTGACAACTAAACATGACTTTTAAAATATTTCTATTTCTTAACGATCTCAAAAATAATTCGGGACAAAAAGTATTCTTTTTGGATAGTAACCTATTTCTGCTTTTGTTGAAACTTATTTAAGGGTTATATAATCAATATTGTTTGTCTAGGTTTCTTACAAGATGATAAGTTAAAATGTGGTATTCTGACTCCATTATTTTCTCAAATTATCACCAAAGAGATAAAAAAGACGCAAGCATGTGACAAGCAACACAATTGCCTACATTCTTTGAAAAGGCATTTTTTTTCCTTCTGTAAATGTTTGTATACTTGGTCTTTTTCAAGTAGAAAGCACATAATAAGACATCTTCTTTGTTCAGAGGGAAAAAAATGGGTGAGGATAGCAAGAATTAGAAAGTCTGTCTTGACTTCCTGAATTCATATGGTAAGTAAAAACAATTCTTAATTTACTGATTTTCAAAATTGGGCAAGACTATGCCACTTGAGTATGAAAGGTAGAAGTTTCGAAGCTATTATCAAAACTTATAAACACAGTATTGAATCAGTTGCTCATGTGTATTGAATATCATTCCATGAAAATAAATGCAAATTGTGCTTTAGTGGACTATAGAATGGAAAAGAAAAAAGGAGACAGTTGCCAAATCTATTAGAGTACATTAATCACTCTTAGTGCATTGTAATTCTTGAACAGTTTTACCATACAAGGTATGGATGAAGCAATCAAGGGAACTACCTTGTTTAATCCTTGATATCTACCATTATAGACTAAATTGTGTCCCCTCCAACTAATTGTGTCCCCTCCATAGTTTTAGAAGGATGGGTGTTAACTAGGAGTTGGGCTGTATTTAATGTTTGCTATAACTGTAAGTGCCAGAATGTAAGTTCATATTCCTCTCTTTGTCTCTCTTGTTATTTTGAGCTTCCTTAACAACTGCTCCTCAGAGAGACTCTGTTTTGCAGTCCTTTCAGCTGTATTCACTGGCATTATTCTGGACATCTAAGGTATGGGTGATGAGTACTATTCTATAATTTTATAATTAAATATAATTTTTGGTGGTGCTGTCTATCTGGGCTAAAATCCTCACAAGGAGTTAGACATCCATGCCATGTCCTGCCCTCCCCCTAACATCTCACCCCATAGTAAGACAGAAATGCTAGGGAGAAGTATTTCATAATATCTAATCTCTCTGTCCCTGGCCAGGGCCATGAGGGGATTTTTCTTGGCTCTTTACCATAAGAACTTGGTGGCATAAAGGAGTCAGAGGAGTGAGCAGGGGATTGGGGATTAATATTGTAGCCCTCAGGAGTTTCTCATTCTCTACTGGTTAATATTAGACATCTAACAATTGGTCTAAGTTATTTAACTGTTCCCATCAGTTTATAGTTCCAGTGGCTTCTGTTCCAGGTAAGCAGATTCTTGGCTGTGACTCTCTGGTCTGTTTTTCCTTCTGGGGAGATGGTAGTTTGTTTTATGACCTCATTGATATTTGATTTGGTTTACCTTTTCTTGTCATAAATATGAAATTGATGACCTTCCAGTTTCCTATGTATCAAAGCTGAAGTTCTTGTACTATTTTTAATTTTGAAGAATTTATACAAATACATATGTAGATAACATATAAATAATACAGCATGAAAAATCAAAGTAATACCCTTGTAGCTACCAGGCAATTTAAGGAAGATGGTGATACAATATTGTTGAAGCTTTGGGTATGCTTCTCCAGCAACTTCATGTCTGTTCCCTTCAGAGATAAACACTACCCTAACTTGTACCCTAAATTTGAATACTCTATCATTCTCTTGCTTGTATTCATAGTTTTACTATATATGTATATATCCCTAGCAATATATTTTGCTTGTCGTATTTGTCAGGAGACTGTATAGATAAACTATTTTGTAGATAAACTATTTTTCCTAAGAAATTTTTATATTTTATGACCTTGAGTGCTACCACTGAACTTCTTAATATAAAACCAGTGTTAAAAATGCACTGCTACTATTGAAATTTTATGTATAAATCCAGTGTTAAAAAATACACTGTAGTGAATACAAAAGTTACATTTAGTAAGTTTTAAAAATGTCAAAAATGTGTTTAATTATTGCTATGAAAATACTAGATTCACAGCATGGATTCTAGACAAAAAGGATATGCTTTAGTTTATAAGACAGTTTAACAAAATCAAAAACTAATTGCTACGATTATTTCTGTCTTCTGTTATACTGATATATTTTTCCCACTTAGTAATTATTTGTTTATATCCTGATATATTACTAATTAGGGAATTGCATAGTCCTTTATTTTCTACTAATGCATTTTATTTCATAACTAAAATTTTTCTTTTTACAATTTTGATAGCTTTGCTCTTCAATTTTGACCACACTCTCTCTGACAGGTACTTACATTTTACTCTCATACTCTTTCGAATCGTTAAGCATATCAGCAATGAGTTATTCCTTTCCATTTCACCTAGTTAATTATATCTCCTCTTTTGGATCATTACATTTGATTCTCTGGCCTTCCCTTATTCCACTGACCATTTATCTCCACCACTGCTTGCTTAATTCAAGCTCCCCAAATCTCTCCCCTCATTCCTTATAATAGCCTGCTATTTGGTTTACCTGCTTACACTCTTAACCCCTAAAATCCATTACTTCTGCAGAGGCAAAGTGATTTTTCTCAAAACAAATTTAAAAAAAAAATCTTGTCTATGATTTAAATTTTCTGAAACTTTCCCAGCACATTTAGAACACATATCCTTACATTACCTGTCCATTACTTACTTCTCTGACTGCATTGCTTTCCAACAGTCCTTTACTGCTATAATCTAGTCCCATTAGCAGTACCTTTCTGCTCCTTCTTGAAGCCAATATAAGTCTTATTTTAAAGCCTTAAAACTAGCTTTTTATTTTAAAACCTTAAAACTACTTTTCATGAACAAAGTCAGGACTAACTGTGAAAACAAATCTATAGGACACAGCAAAAGTAATTCTAAGAGGAAATTTTATAGCCATACAAAGCTATCTCAAAATTTAAAAAAAAATCTCAAGAACCTAATTTACCTATAAAGAACCTATAAAGAAGGAAAAACAAACAAAATCCAACATTAGTAGAGGAAAGAAATAAAGATTAGAGCAGAAATAAATGAAATAGAGACTAAGAAAATGATAGAAAAGACCAATGAAAGTAAGACCTGGTTCTTTGAAAAGATAAACAAAAATCATACACCTTTAGCCAGACTCATCAAGAAAAAAAAAAGGGTTCAAATCATTTATATCAGAAATGAAAAGAAAAAGTTACAACTGATATCACAGAAATACAAAGGCTCATAAAAGACTATTATGAACAAATATCTGCCAATAAAATTGACAACCTAGAAGAAATGGACAGATTCCTAGAAATGTACGATTTCCCAAGACTGCACTAGGAAGAAATAGAAATTATGAGCACATCAACTGCCAGTAATTAAACAAACAAACAAACAAAAACTCCCAAAAACAGAAGTCCAGAACCAGATGGCTTCACTGGGGAATTCTATTAAACAATTAGAGAAGAGTTAACACCTGTATTTCTCAAAGTATTCCAAAAACTTGCAGAAGAATGAATGCTTCTGAACTCATTCTATAATGCCGGCATCACCCTGATACTAAAACCAGACACAGATATGACAAAAAAGGAAAATTACAGACCAATAGCAGTGATGAACACAGATGCAAAAAGATTCAATATCAGCAATCTGAATCCAACAATACTTCAAAATAATCATATGCCATGATCAATAGGATTTATCCCAGAGAGGAAACAAATTTTAATATCTGCAAATCAATGTCATAAACCATATTAACGAAGAATAAAAACCATATGATCATCTCAATAGATGCAGAAAAAGCCTTTGATAAAATTTAATATCCATTTATGATAAAAACACTCCAGAAAGTGGGTGTAGAGGGAACATACCTCAACATAATAAAGGCCATATATGACAAGTCCACAGCTAACATCACACTCAGTGATGAAAAGATGAAAGCATTTCCTCTAAAATCAGGAACAAGACAAGGATGTCCATCCTCACCACTTTCATTCAACACAGTATTAGAAGTTCTAGCCACATCAATCAGAAAAGAAAAAAAAAAAGAAAAAAATAATCCAAGTTGGAAAGAAATTAGTAAAATTGTCATTGTTTGCTGATGACATGATACTATACATATAAAATCCTAAAGACACCACCAGAAAACTACTAGAGCTCATCAATGAATTAATATAGTTGCAGGACACAAAATTAATACACAGAAACCTGTTACATTTCTATACAGTAACAATAAACTCTCAGAAAGAGAAATTAAGGAAGTGACCTCATTCATAATAGCTTCAAAAGAATAAAATACCTAGGAGTAAACCTACCTAAGGAGGTAAAAGACTTGTACTTAGAAAACTATGGCATTGATGAAAGAAACTGAAGACAACATGGAAAGATATACCATGTTTATGGACTGGAAGAATTAATTTTGTTAAAATGACCATACTATCCAATGGAACCTACAGATTCAAGGCAATCCCTATCAAAATACCAATGGCATTCTTCACAAACTAGAACCAATAATTTAAAAACTTGTATGGAAACACTACAGACCCCAAATGGCCAAAAGAACCTTGAGAAAGAAGAACAAAACTGGAGGAATTATGCTCCCTGACTTCAGACTATAGTATGAGGTTACAGTAATTAAAACAGTATGATATTGGCACAAAACAGACACGTAGGTCAATGCAACAGAGTAGGGAACCCAGAAATAAACCCACATACTTACAATCAATCTATGACAAAGGAGGCAAGAATGTACAATGGAGAAAAGACAGTCCCTTCAACAAGTGGTGTTGGGAAAGCTGAACAGCAACATGTAAATGAATGAAATTAGAATACTTCCTCACACCATATAAAAAAAAACCCCGAAATGATTTAAATACCCAAATGTAAGACAGGACACCATAAAACTCTTAAGAGAAATCATAGGCAGAACACTCTTTGACATAAATTGTAGCAATATCTTTTTGGATCCTAAAACAAAGTCAATAAAAGTAAATATAAACTAATGGGACCCAATTAAACTTAAAAGCTTTTGCACAGTAAAGGGAACCTTGGAGAAAAATGAGAAGACAACTTACTGATAGGGAGAAATATATGCAAATGATATTAATGATAAGGGCTTAATATTCAAAATATATAAATAGCTCATACATCTGAATATCAAAAAACCCCCAAACAGACAACCCAATTGAAAAATGGGCAGAAGATCTGATATTTTTCTGAAGAAGACATACAGAATGCCAGCAGGCACATGAAAAGATTCTCAACATCATTATTTATCAGGAAAATGCAAATCAAAACCACAATAAGATATCACCTCACGCCGTCAGAATGGCTATTATCAAAAAAAAATGCAACTAACGAATATTGGGTAGAATGTGGAGAAAAGGGAACTCTCATACACTGTTGGTGGGAATATAAATTGGTGCAGCCACTGTGGAAAACAGTATGAAGTCTCTAAAACTGAAAATAGAACCACCATATGACCCAGCAATTCTGCTTCTGGGTGTCTATCTGAAAAAATAAAACGAAAACACTAATTCAAAAGATACATGCATCTCAACATTCACAACAGCATTATTTACAACTGTCAAGATATGGAAGCAACCTAAGTGTCCATCAACAAATAAATGAATATAGGAGATCTGATTATGGATAGATAGGCAGACAGACAGACAACTAGCTAGCTATTCAATGGAATACTACTCAACCACAGAAAGAATTAAATGCTGTCATTTGCAACAACATGGATGGACTTGGAGGGTATTATGCTAAGTGAAGTTAAATCAGACAGAGAAAGACAAATACTGTATATGATATCCTTTATATGTGGAATCTACAAAAAATACAACTAGTGAACATAACAAAAAAGAAATAAACTCACAAATATAGAGAACAAACCAGTGAGGAGAGGAAAGGGGGGGAGAGGCAAGATAAGGGTAGGTAAGAGTTACCAATTCCTATGTATAAAATAAATAAGTTAAAGGATATATATTACAGCACAGGGAATATATCCAATATTTTGTAATAAATAAAGATAAAATAAAACCTTTGAAAATTGTTTATTACTATTTTGTACCTCTGAAAACTCACGTTAATATTCTACATCAAATACACCTCAATAAACATTTTTTAAATACAAGAAATAAATATATTTGTATACCTATTTTCATACATATGAATATATTTATAATATATATGTAATATGTATATGGTATCTCTCTCCATCACTCTATCTTTCCGTATATATGTTAGATGTTATATCTCTGGAGAACCCATACTAATACAGATTTTTAATCTCAAGGGTGGTTCTAGAGGAACAGAATTTTATAGATGAACTTTCAGAATTGGTTTTGGGTTTTTGGAATTGACTCTGAAATCTGACTAGGTTTAAGAACACAAATGACTCTATTTCCAGTATTGGAGAGAGCACCAATAATCCACGGTTTAATCAGTCAACAATGGTTTGCAAAATATCTCCACTGGATACTCTCATCAACCACTTATAAGAAGCAAGGAACTGGGTGACCGTGTATGTGATACTTTTGAACACTTTTTTTAAAAACCTAACAAAAATAATGAGATTGGCTGGCTGTTTCTATGTCACTGGCAAAGTGGAGAAAGGAAAAGATGATCCCAAACACCAAAAAAATACCCTGAAATCTTCTGAGTACCCTGAAAGAGACCCATGTTTCCTTGAATTAAGATGAGGCTAGGTCTTGAGGATTACAAAAAAAAAAAAAAAAAAAAAAAAGTATAGCATTATTCTTTCTCTCAGTCTTCTCCAAAGGGACCTACAGTCTTTTGCCAGGATAACTTTGTATTGTGGAAATGGAAATAATCACATATTTCAGGGACTACTGGACATTGGATCTGAACTGACAATTCCAGCAGACCTAAAACATCACTGTAGTCCAATAGCCAGAGTAGGGGCTTCTGGAGGGCAAAGGATCAATGGAGTTTTAGCTCAGGTCCATTTGACAGTGGGCCTGGTGGTTCTCTGAACATATTCTATGGCTATTTCCCTATTTCCAGAATGCATAATTAGAATAGATATACTAAGCAGATTGCAGAATTCCCTCATTGGTTCATTGACCTATGGAGTAAGGGCTATTATAGTGGGAAAGGCCAAGTTGAAGCCAACTAAACTGCCTCTACCTAGGAAAACAGTAAATCAAAAGCAATAGTACATTCCTGGAGGGAGTTCAGAGATTAGCGGCACTATCAAGGACTTGAAAGATCAATGGGTCGTGATTCTTACTATCCTTCCACAAATAAGAAGGAATTCCTATCTGCGTGATATGTCTTCTATCCTCTTCCATTCCATCTGCCTAAAAGACATTCATCCTCTCCTGCCTGCAGATCCATAGTGGATCTATACCATTGGCTTTCCTGGGTCTCCAGCTTGCAGGCTACAGATAATTGGGACTTTCCAGTCTCTATATCCAAGTGAACCAATTCCTTATAGTCAATCAATCAATCAATCAATCAGTCACTATCTCTCCCCCTATCCCTACATCTCCCAGGCTAATATACCTGTAGTTTTTGATAAAAAAAAAGAGGCAAATACAAATATAAAAAATGAAGAAAGATGGTTAATATAGCTATTAATGAAGAGTATCTTAGCAGATTAGAAAAGGATAATTTAATTATTCTCTTATCCCTCTCCCCCTCTCATTTTACCTAGATTTGTTCCAGGAGGAAATTATGATTGCTTAAGTTAGATAAAAATTTCCAGCCTAGAAATTAGGGCCCAGCATTACCAAATCTTCTATATTTTAACACAAAACAAAACTCCAGACATTTATTTAAACTTTCCAAGTTTTAAATGTTAGCTCAGAAATTTTAAAACACTGTAATACACAAACACACACACACACACGTGCACGCACACACAAATGTCTATTGATCAAACTCAACCCACACTCCAAGATTTTGTCCTTTGTTAAAAGGTAAGGATCACCACCTATGTTTTTAGGTAACATTTCCTAAACATTGAGGTTTAAATCTAAAACTCTTGTTATCACTAGGAATTAGTGAAATCATATTTCTTGGCAAAATGTGGCATATAAATGGTCAATGCTTTATTTAGGGGAATAAAAATGTACTTTAAGAAGAAACTGAATTAAGAGTTAGACATGATGAGAATTTTCAAAACGTTAAAGACCCAATAAGCACATATCCCTAAATGGAAGTATATTCCTTTCTCATGTCTGAGGGAGCTGAGGAAATACTGGTAAGCAATTCAGAGCTCTTTTGTTTTTAGAAATACCCTCAGAGACATATGTACTTCACTCATTTAGCAAATATGTATTCATTACCTATGGTTTGTATGCTAAGAATTGAACGTACAGTGTCATGTAAAACAGTCATGATTCCATACCTTCATGGAACATTTGGTCATATCTAAAGTCTGTAAGAGTGAATGAGGAGGGGTGGAGAGAGAGAGAAAGAGTGATGCAGAGGTGAAGAGAAGGATGGAAGGAGGAACAGCAGGAAAAAATAAACTAACAATGCCAATAAAATTTGAACTATGAACAGCTGTTAAATACAACCCTTGATCCATTAATTAGTAGGTTTATTGTCATATTGTTAAATGTAGATTAGTTAAATATTACATGAAGTTTACCAAAAATGATAATTTGGGGTGGGAGAGGAAAGGATAGTGATAAGCCATTCTGTTTGACTATAATTAAATATCTATGCCAGTTGTATATCAAAACCACTTTAGTTTGTGGAAATAAAATCAAAGAAACTGTATCACATCCACATGTGTAGTGTTTCTTTTTGTCAGGTTTCTATACAATTTTATATAATTCATGGCTCATGATAAATAAAGTACTTGCATAGTTACATTTTTTCCTACTATACTTCGTTTAGATCGATGTTGGACTTAGTGGTCGCTCCATATCTTGTCATAATAACGACACAGAATTAAAGAATGTTACCTGGAGGGAGTTTAAGTGTTTATCTTTTCATTTTTCAACATTGCATAGGTATAAAGATTGAGATATAGAGAAGTAAAGTGTTGCAGGGAGAGATAAATTAGGAATTTGGGATTAACAGGTACACATCACTATATATAAAATACATAAACAACAAGGACCTACTGTATAGCACAGGAAACTATTTCAATTTCTTATAATAAGCTATAATGGAAAATAATCTGAAAAAATACATGTATGTATGTGGATAACTGAATTGCTTTGCTGTACACATGAAACTAACACTATAAATTAACTACACTTCAATAAAAATAAAATTAAAAAAAGAAAAGTGTTTTGTGAAGAGTTTATAGGAACAGGTAGAGGTTGCCTACATAGAAAGAGGGTACTTTAGATGACAATACAGAAATGTCTGTTTATAAGATATGTTTAAAATTCATCTATATTGTTAACATGATGTGGATACTGTATAATAAATTTAATTCATAAAGGATATTCTTTCCAACCTTGATTGAAGTAATTTCCTGCAAGTTTTGGTTGGCACTACTTTTGACTTTAGGTGCTATGAGCTTTGCTGTACCTGGCTGACTGTTATGGTTTATTCAGTGGTCAGTCTCACTAGTCAAAGAGAAGCGAGTTTAGAAAGCATGTGAGGTGGTAGCTCCTGAGTAAGCTATAAAGTTCAGCCAGTAGTTGCAGGGGTCAGGAAGGAGTACAGATTTGAAGTCAATTTCTGGATTAGAGTTATTGCTGGTGAACATTATGGTACTAGAACTAAGTATCTCAACACAAAACAAAGATCAGCAATTATAATCTTCCTGTAAACAGCTCTTATCAACATCATTCTCCTGGTTTTTGTTCTAATGGACTTATGAGCCCTTTGCTTCTAATATATTCAAGTCAGGATACTAAAAAAATGTCTTCAGCCATGTATTTGGAATTCAGTTTTCGTGCACTGTATGCTTTCTGCAGTCTCTAAACTGAATGATTTGATCTTTAATTTAAAAAGTCATTATTGACCTATATAATTTGTGTTAGAGATATCTGGTTACTGTGTGTTGATGGAGGATTCTAATTTTTGTAGCAATATACCATGGGCAGCCGTACATAAACAACAGTAAATAAAAAGATTATCTGGATCTCTTACTCAAGAAATTGATTTTCTGTAGGATCCTATTTAAAGTCTTATTCTGGGAATAAGACAGCAGTGTTTTATAAAGAAAACACTGTCATGCTTAAGAAATCAATCTTACAGAGAAAGAAAAAGACACAAAAGAAACATTATTTGAAGCAAAGCTGAGTTTTACTATTGCGTTTCAGGTCAGTGTTTTTACACAGTACATGAGCAAACTCATCACCCCTTGTTGTCCAGTTCAATCATGGAGAGACATGTTTGGTATATACAAAGGAAAAGAACTTGAAAATGTTCTGTAACGCTTTGTTCAAAGCCCATGGGGAAATCGTTCTAAAAATGTTTTATGTGTATGTGAGATTTATCTTTAAAAAAAGTTTTCATAAATGCTTTTGATCTTTTCCTACTGTCACTTTTAAAGAGCATACTATTCTATGATCTGCTTGGTCCCCTGTCTCTGTGTAATGTCTCAATTTCTACTTACTAGAAAATCCTTTACAAGAACACAAGATTTTAGGATAGCAAAGAGAAAAGAAAACTGATTTTTTTTTGAGATTATAGATATTAAATACTGGTATTCTGAAGACAAATATAACTGATAAACATCAGTAGAAAATGAATATACATTACCAAACAGAGAATGTTTATTAGGATCCAAAATTGAAAGGATATTTCTCTAAGGAAATCAAAAGAACTTTCTTTAGGCAAGCTTGGAAGTTAAAATCTTCACAAATATCTGTTTTTAAACAATCTAATTTTCTCTGCTTATAAAGAAAGAAAAATTGCATTTACTGTTTTGAAACATGACAAAGTTATATAGGTAAAACTACTTATAACTCTTCAAGCATTATGCAAATTTTAAGATTATAATGACTATAATTATAATCATTTAACAAAAAATTAATTAACTCCAATAATTGAACAGTATTTAATAATTCTAATTATTTTCACTTTCATAATCTCAAAATTTCACCCAGAGTAAATCTGCTTTGTAGGAAGTAGAGTAATACTTCTTTTCAGCTAATAAAAGAGAAGTTTTGAGGCCAGTCTGAGTTTGTTCCTACCCCAGACCAATGATGACTGCCATTGTGGAACAGGACCAAACACTTAGTTCTTATCACAAAGCATCAATTCTGCTTATAAAAGGGACTAACATGCATTTGCAATATGACAAATGGCCATACATATCTTCATTCCCTTTCCAAACAGAGTAAAGGAAATACTTTTTTTGGAAACACAGTAGGATGTGTGCTCTCAGTATTTCCACGGTAGTCATTAAGAGTGTTCTCAATATTCCAGCTGTCTCCTTATAGTGGCAAGGCTGTATTAACCTTCTCAACAACTTGGGGTTAGATATGGCCATGTGACTTTTTTCTTAAGACATATAAGTAGAAATGGTAAGCATAACATTCAGGATGAAGCAGTGAGCAACCAACCATGCATGCTTTTCTTTTTCTTTTTTTAAATTTTGCTTCCTTTTGGCATGGTGATTGGCAAGATGGTGGCTGTTCTTTCAACATGGACTGACAAAAATGATATTAGTAGAGCACCTTGCTACCCCACATATAGGTGGAAAATGCAGTAAAATCAACTTTTTTTTTTTTTTTTGGTTTGCAGTTATATGAGTTTATATAGATTTATATAAACACCAACACAGTTAGTATACACAACACTTACATCATTTCCAAAATTTCCCTCTTTTCATTTTTGTAGTCAAACATTCTTCCTCACTCAAACCTCTGGAAACCATTGATATTTTCTCTGGTCCTATAGTTTTATCTTTTCCAGAATGTCATATAAAATGGAACCATATAGAGCATAATATTCTGAGACTGGCTTTGTTCACTCAGCATAATGTCTTTTAGATTTACCAATGTGTCACATGTTATTGAAGCTCATTTCTTTTTATTGTGGAGAAAGTCTTTCATTGTATGAATGTAGTAGTTTCTTTATTCATCCACTTAATGAAGGACATTTTGATGACTTTCAGTTTTTTTCTTGTGATTATGAATAAAAAAGATATAAACCTTGTTTATAGGCTTTGATTTCAACATGAATTTTCATTTCACTCCTCAATATCAGAGTGGGAATTCTGGGTCACATAGTAAATGCATATGTAACTTACAAGAAACTTTCAAACTTTAGTAGAGCAGTGTACAATTTTACATTCCCACTACTTAAGTATGAGTCACAGTTGCTCTCTATCCACAACAGCACTTGATATTGTCAGATTTTATGAATTTAGCTATTCTAATAGATGTGTAGTGGTATCTCATTATAGTTCAAATTTGAATTTCCTTAATGATTAATTAGGTCAAACATCTCATGTACTTATTTTCCATCTGCACATCTTTTTTGGTCAAGTAACTCCTCAAGTCATTTGCCCATTTTTTTAACTGAGTGGTTTATATTCTTATCATGAGTTTTGAGAAATTTTTATATTTTCCGGATATAAGTCCTTTATTAGATACGTGATTGCAAATATTTCCTCTTTGTAACTTGCCTTTTCATTTTCTTTATAGTGTCTTTCATGGAGTAAATGTTTTAATTCTAAAATCTAATTTATCAGTATTTTTCTTTTAAAGGTTTATCTTTTGTTGCTGTATCTAAGCATTCTATGTCTAATCCAAGATTATAAAGCTTTCTCCTAGGTTTTTTTTTTTTAAATTTCATTGTTTTGTGTTTTAAGTTAATGTCGATAATCCATTTTGTTATCATTTTAAAATGAAGTATAATTGATCAAAGACGTATGACAGTTCCAGAAGCACAAGAAAGTAATTAGATATTTCTATACATTACAAAATGATCACCATAAGTCTAGTTACCATCTGTCACCATACAAATTCTCACAATATTATTGACTACATTCCCCATGCTGTAAATTTCATTTTTTATGACTCACTTATTTTGAAACTAGAAGTTTCTACTACTTAACCTCCCTCACCTATTTCACCCACCCTCCTCTCCTCTAGCAACCATTTTTCCTCTGTATCTATGAGTCTGTTTCTGTCTTATGCTTGTTCATTATTTTTTTTTAGATTTCACATATAAGTGAAATTATATGGGATTTGTCTTTTTCTGATTTATTTCACTTAGCATAATACATTCCAGGCCCATCCATGTTTTCACAAATGGCAAGATTCAATTATTTTTATGATTGAGTAACATTCCATTATCTGTCTGTCTATATGTCTGTCTGTCTATCTCTCTCTCACATATTCTTTATCCATCATCTATTGATGGCCACTTAGGTTGCTTCTATAGATTGGTTACTGTAAATAATGTTGCCATGAACATAGGAGCACATATGTCTTTTCCAATTAGTGTTTTTGTTCAGAAAAATACCCAAGAAGTGAAATTGCTAGATTGTATGACAATTATATTTTTACTCGTCTGAGGAACCTCCAAGTGGCTGGGCCAACTTTCATTCCCACTGACACAGTACAAGGGCTCTTTCCTCCACATCCAAACCAACATTTGTTACTTATTGTCTTTTTTGATGATAGCCATTCTGATAAGTATGAAGTGGTATCTCATGATTTTGATTTGTATTTCCCTGATGATTAGTGATGTTGAACATCTTCTAATGTGCCTTTTGGCCATTTGTGTGTATTCTTAGGGGAAAAAAGTCTGTTCAGGTTCTCTGCCCATTTTTAATGAGGCTTTTTTTATGTTCAGTTATGAGAGTTCTTTGTATATTTTGGATATCAACTCCTTATCAGATATATAGTTTGCAAATATCTTCTTCCATTCAGTAGGATGCCTTTATGCTCTGTTGATAGTTTCCTGTGCTGTGCAAAGCTTTTTAGTTTGATATAGTACCACTGTTTATTTTTTATTTTATTTCCATTGCCTGAGGAGACATATCAAAAAATATTAAGACCACGTAGCAGAATGTTTCCTTCTGGAAGTTTTATGGTTTCAGGTCTTACATTTAAGTCTTTAATCCATTTTTAGTTTTTTTTTTCTTTATATACAGTGTGAGAATATAGTCGTTTCACTTTTTTCATGTAGCTTTCCAGTTTTCCCAATACCAATTATTGAAAAGGCTGTCTTTCCCCTGTCATCTCTGTCATAAATTAACTGACAATATACACATGGGTTTGATTCTTGGATCTCTATGATATTTGATTGATCTATGTGTCTGTTTTCCTTTTTAACCACTACCAAACTGTTTTAGTTATCATAGCTTTGTAATATAGCTGGAAATTAGAGATTGTGATATCTCCACCTTTGTTCTTCTTAAGATTGTCTTGGCTATCCCAGATCTTCTATGTTTTCATACAAATTTTAGAATTACTTGTCCTATTCCTGTGAAAAAATCCCATTGGCATTTTGATACTGCACTGAATCTGTAGATGGTTTTGGGTAGTATGGACATTTAGCAATATTAATTCTTTCAATCCATGAACATGGTGTATCATAGATATCTTTTCATTTTTTGCCTTTTTCAGTTTCTTCCATCAATGTCTTATAGTTTTCAGTGTGCAGGTCTTTCATTTCTTTGGTTTGATTGATTCCTAGGTATTTTAATCTTTTGATGCAATTGTAAATGGAACTGTTTTCTTAGTTTCTCTTTCTGTTAGTTCATCATTAGTGTAAAGAATCATCACAGGCTTCTGTCAACTGATTTTGTATCTTGCAACTTTACTGAATTCATTTATTAATTTAAAAGGTTTGCAGTGGAGTCTTTAGGGTTTTCTATATATAGTATTATATCATCTGCAAATAGTGATGATATTACTTCTTCCTTTTCAGTTTGGATACTTTCATTTCTTCTTCTTGTCTTATTGCCATGGTAGGACTTCCAAAACTATGTTGAATAAAAGTGGTGGACGTGAACATCCTTGTCTTGTTCCTGATCTTAGAGGGAATGCTTTCATCTTTTCACTGCTGAGTATGATGTTAGTTGTGGGTATGTCATATATGGCTTTTATTATGTTGAGGTATGTTCCCTCTACGTCTACTTTCTGGACTTTCTGGATAGTGTTTTTTTAACCATAAATAGATGTTGAATTTTATCAAATTTTTTTTTTTTGCATCGACTAAGATATCACATGGTTTTTATTATTCAGTTGGTTAATGTGGTGTATCACATTGATACATTTGCAGACATTGAAAAGTCCTTGCATCCTTGGGGTAAACACCACTTGATCATGGTGTATGATCCTTTTAATGTAGTGCTGGATTTGGCTTGCTGGTATGCTGTTGAGGATTTTTGCATCTATGTTCATCAGTGATATTGGACTGTAATTTTCTTCTTATGTGATGTCTTTGTCTAGTGTTGGTATCAGGGTAATGGCAGCTTCCTAGAATGAGTTTGGAAGTGTTCCTTCCTCTACAATTTTTGGAAGATGTTTGGAAGATGGCTTCAGGAAGATGTTAACTCTTCTTTAAAATGTTTGGTAGAACTGACCTGTGAAGCTGTCTGGTCCTGGACTTTTCTTGGTTGAGAGTACTTTTATTACTGATTCAATTTAATTACTGGTAATTGGTCTGTTTATATTTTCTATTTCTTCCTGATTCAGTCTTGGAGGAGTGTATGTTTCTAGGAATTTACTCATTTTTTCCTAGGTTGTCCATTTTATGGCCATATAAATGTTCATAGTAATCTCTTATGATCCTCTGTATTTCTGTGGCATCAGCTGTAACTTCTCTTTCAATTTGATTTTATATTATTTTCTGTTTTTTCTTCATACGTTTGGCTAAAGGTTTATCTATTTTGTTTCTCTTTTCAAAGGACCAGCTCCTGGTTTCAATGATCTGTTTCTCTGTTTTATTTATCTGTGCTCTGACCTTTATCTCTTTCCTTTACTAACTTTATTTGAGATTTTTTTGTTTGTTTCATGAGGCGTAGGCATACACGAAAGCTATAAACTTCCTTATTAGAACTGATTTTGCTACATCCCATAGATTTCAGATCACTGTGTTTCTATTTTAATTAATCTCTGGGTGTTTTTCAGTTCCCCCCTTGATTTCTTCAGTGACCCATTGGTTACTAAGTAGAATATTTTTTTAGCCTCTACATGTTTATGTCTTTTGCAGTGTTTATCTTGTAGTTGATTTCTAGTCTTATACCACTGTGGTCGGAAAAGTTGCTTAATATGATTTCAATCTTTTTAAACTTACTGAGACTTGTTTTGTGATGCAGCATGTGCTCTATCCTGGAGAATATTCCATGTGCACTTGAAAAATGTGTATTTTGCTTTTTTTGAATAGATTTTATATATATATATAATGTTTTAATGTGTCATTTGACACCAGTGTTTCCTTATTGATTTTCTCTCTGGATGATCTGTCCATTGATGTAAGTGGGATGTTAAATTCCCTACTAATATTGTGATAGTGTGAATTTCTCTCTTTTTATTTGTTAGTATTTGCTGTATGTATTTAGATACTCCCATTTTGGGATATATCTTCTTTCTTGTTAAACTGATTCCTTGATGGTTATGTAATATCTTTCTTTGCTTTTATTATACAGTCTTTGTTTTAAAGCCTATTTTGTCAGTTATAAGTATTGCTACTCCAGATTACTATTTGTATCTACTTGCATGAAATATGTTTTTACATCCACTCACATTCAGTCTGCGTGGTTTTTTTACATTTTTTAATTTAGTGATAGTCATTTTACAATGTTGTGTCAAATTCTAGTGTAGAGCACAATTTTTCAGTTATACATGAACATATATATATTCATTGTCACATTTTTTTTACTGCTATGAGCTACCACAAGATCTAGTATATACTTCTCTGTGCTATACAGTATAATCTTGTTTATCTATTCTGCATTTTAAAATCCCAGTCTGTCCCTTCCCACCCCCCGCCCTCTTGGCAACCACAAGATTGTATTCTATGTCTATGAGTCTGTTTCTGTTTTGTATCTTAGTTTTTTGTTTGTTTGTTTTTTAGATTCCTCATATGAGTGATCTCATATGGTATTTTTCTTTCTCCTTCTGGATTACTTCACTTAGAATGACATTCTCCAGGAACATCCATGTTGCTGCAAATGGCTTTATGTTGTCGGTTTTTATGGCTGAATAGTATTCCATCATATAAATATACCATATCTTCTTTACTCAGTCATCTGTTGATGGACATTTAGGCTGTTTCCATGCCGAGGCTACTGTAAATAGTGCTGGTATGAACATTGGGGTGCAGGTGTCATTTGGAAGTAGGGTTCCTTCTGGATATATGCCCAGGAGCGGGATTCCTGGGTCCTATGGTAAGTCTATTCTTAGTCTTTTGAGGAAACCCCATACTGTTTTCCACAGTGGCTTTCCTTGCTTCCCTCTCCCACTCTTAATGATATAGATGTCTTCTTTTACAATTTTGTGTTTATTCTTTTTGTAATTCATAGCAGTTATCTCCTTTCCAGTTATGAGTTTCTCATTTTTGTAGCATCCTGCTTCTTTTCTATTTAGAGTAGGCCTGTCAATATTTCTTTTAGCATGGGTTTAGTGTTGCTAAACTCTTTTAGTTTTTGCTTGTCTGTGAAGTTCTTTATCTCTCCTTCTATTCTAAAGGATAGCCTTGCTGGATAGAGTATCCTAGGCTGTATCTTTTTTTCATTCAGGACTTTGAATATATTTTGCCACTCCCTTCTGGCCTGTAGTGTTTGTGTAGAGAAATCAGCTGAGAGTGTTATGGGGGTTCCCTTGTAACTCTTTGTTTTTCTCTTGCTGCCTTTAAGATCATTTCTTTATCCTTGACTCTGGCCATCTTGATTAGATATGTCTTGCTGTGGGTCTGTTTGGGTTCTTGCTGTTTGGGATCCTCCGAGCCTCCTGTACTTGGATATCTTTAGGTTTGGGAAGTTTTCAGTCATGATTTCTTCAAATACCTTTTCAATCCCCTTTGTTCTTTCTTCCCCTTCTGGAACCCCTATTATGTGTAAATTGGCATGCTTTATATTATCCCATAGGTTCCTTATATTGTTTTCATTTTTTTTTATTTGTTTTTCTCTCAGCCGTTCTGATTGGGTGCTTTCTGTTGTCCTGTCTTCTAGGTCACTTATTCGTTCCTCTGCATTATCTAGCCTGCTTTGTACAGCCTTTAGGTCAGCTCTCATCTCAGCAAATGAGTTTACTAATTCTACTTGGTTCTTTATAGCTTCTATTTCGTTTTTGACATATTTTATATCTCTAAACACTATTTCTTTTAGTTCCTTCAGTATTTTGATCATTCCTTTTTTGAAATCTTGATCTACTAGGCCATCATTGTCTATTTCCTTGATCATTCTTTCAGGGGTTTTCTATTGTTCTTTTAATTGGGAGTGGTTTCTCTGCTATATTGCTCATATCTCTCTGGCACTGTGGCTTAAGGAATATTAGTTATCTAGTTCTCCTGGAGACGATACGCTCTTAATGATTTTATTGAGAGGTCTTTGTGTCTTTGCCCTGTTTTGTGAACTCAGCTTGCTGTTTCCAGAGGCCCTCTGTTGGCGCCCTCATCTGTGATGCTCCCAGTGGCTGTAGCCTAGCAGACTGCACCCCCTCCCAACACTGGGTCAGGTGCTGAGCTCTTACCTGGTGGGTGGGCGGCCGGGTGACTCCCCCTCCCAATGCTGCAGTCAGATGCTGTGCTCAGGCGAGGCAGGTGGGTGGATCACGCCCCCTCCTAGCACTGTGGTCAGGTGCTGTGTTCCTGCCAGGAAAGCGGGTTGCCACCAGCCCTCTCCTGGTGCCAGAAGCTCCGCTGCTCTGTGCAGCTGCCTGCTCCTCCTCGGGTAGGTGCTCTGAAGGCAGACTTGGGGAAGACTGCAGAACGGCCCCGCCCCTGCTCTGTGCCAAATCCCAGCTCCTTGTTTGTCTTGGCAGTGTAAGGTCTCTGAGGTGCCAGGGCAGAAAGATCCTAAATGCCTCATACTGTAAACAAGTCTCAGTCCTGCCTAGGAGGTTGCAGAGCCCCTGGGTGCAGATTTAGGTCTCGGCCTCACCCCCGCCCGGGTGCTGTGCACAGAAGGAGATGGCGGCTGTGTCTGCGCCCTGCCTCTCTTCTCACAAGAAGTGCTAGTAATGGCAGCACAGGTCTGAGGAGACAAAGGCTATGGCGCCCCTCCCCCCAGGGCACACCAGCCGTGTTGCTTCCCTTTTTATGCAATTTTTGGGGGACCGAGGTTGTTCTGCTCTGTAATCCCCTCCCAGCCATGGTGCTCAGCCCCCTGAAGTCCTCCAGGGCTGCTCAGTGCAGCTGCTCCAGTCCGCCCGGCTTGGGCAGCCTGTCCTGGCCCCAGCTGCTGGCTCGCGTCTCGGGCTTGGTGTTGCAGGGACCCTTTGTGCCCATTTAACTCAGTTCTGTCGGTAAAAGGGTGCTCAGGGCAGATCTGAGCCTCGGAGGCTACCCCTCCGTCCCGCTGGCCTCTCCGTTGGAGGGGGAGACCCAGCGAACAAGCGCCAGTCCTCCTTTGCCGCTCCCTCCGTGCAGGATCGGTCCCGCACTGTTTTGCTTTTTCTTCTTTCTTTTTTCCTTTTCTCCTACCAGATTTTTGGCATCTTTGTCTTTCGAAGAGGGCGATGTTCTGTTGGAGTTCGGCAGGTGCTCTGATTGGCTGAGTAGGTCCGTAGATGTGAGTTTTGGTGTATTTGTGGCAGAGGGTGAGCTACAAATGTCCTTCTACTCCGCCATCTTGCTTTGTTGTATTCAGTCTGCATGTGTTTTCAGATCTGAAGAAAGTCTCTTGCAGGCAGCATGTATATGGGTAATTATTGATAAATATATACTTGTCGCCATTTTCTTAAATTTTTTTCAGGTTGTTTTTGTAGTTATTTTTTTATCCTTTTTATTTCGCTCTCTTCCTTTGTGATTTGACACATATCTTTAGTGCTATGTTTGGATTTTTTTCTGATTTTTATGTATATTTATTATAGATTTTTGGTTTGTAGTTACCATGAGGTTTATATATAACTATATATATATCTATACTTAATTTTTATGTATAATTATATATAGTTTTACATATATATTATTTTAAATTCATGATCTCAAGTTTGAACACATTTTAACCAATCTGCATTTTCCCCTGACACACTTGTAATTTATTACATATCTTTGTTTTGTTTATCTCTTAACTACCTATTGTTGTTATAAATGATTTACTACTTTTGTCTTTCAAACTTTCTACTAGCTTTATAAGTGGTTCATCTTCTATGTTTACTGTATTTTTTACTTTACCAATGAGATTTATCCTTTCTTAATTTTTATATTTCTAGTTGTGGTAATTTTCTTTCCCTACTTAAAGAAGTCCCTTTAACAATTCTTACTTAGCCAGTTTAGTGGTGCTGAACTCTTTAAGCTTTTGATTTTCTTTAAATTTTTTCCCTCTTCTTCAACTCTGAAGTACAGTCTTTCCAGGTAGAGTATGCTTGGTTGCAAGATTTTTCTTTTCACTTTAACTATATCATGCCACTCCCTCTGGCCTAAACATTTTGCTGAAAAGTCACTGACAGTCTTATGGGAGTTTCTTTGTTTTAACTAGTGTCTTTTTCTTTGCTGTTTTTAAGATTCTCTCTTTATATTTAAATTGTGCCATCTTAATTACAATGTGTCTTGGAGTAGACCTCTTTTTGTTGATTTTATTTAGGACTCTCTGTGACTCCTGGATCTGGATGCCTGTTTCCTTTACTAGGTTGCAGGAGAAAGCTTAGCTAGTATCTCTTTGTGTAAGTTTTCTGCTCCTTTCCCTAACTCATCTCCTTCTGGGACCCCTATAATGCAAATGTAAGTATGCTTGTTATTGTCCCAGAGGTCTCTTAAACTATCCTCAGTTTAAAAATTATTTTTTTCTTTTTTCTGTTCAGTTTGGGTGATTTCCATTACTCTAGCTTCAAATTCACTGTTCCATTCCTATCATTTAATCTACTGTTGATTCCTTCTAGTGTATTTTTATTTCAGTTATATTCTTCTGCTGTGTTTGATTCTTCTTTATACTTCCTATTTCTTAGTTAAATTGCTCACTCTGTTCATCCATTTTTTGCCTAAGTTCAGTGAGCAATTTTATGTTCATTACTTTGAACCCCTTTTGAGTAGACTGCTTATCTCTCTTTTGCTTAGTTCCTCTGGGGTTTTATCTTGTTCCCTCATTTGGGATATACATCTCTGTCACCCAATCTTGCCTAATACTCTGTTTTTGTTTCTATGTATTAGGTAAATCAGTTATGTTTCCTGATCTTCCAATAGGGCCCAGCAGCACATTTTCCTCTGGTCACCAGAGCTATATGCTCTACGAGTGCCTCTATGTGGGCTGGGGCCAAATCAGTCCTTTTCTTGTAGCAGGGCCAAGAACTATGGGTGTGCTAACAGGTAGGGCTAGCCTTTCACCTGTTTGGCTGCCACACCCTGCCTTTTTCAGGGGCTGCCATCCCACTGGTTTTGTTATTTCTCAAAATTGCTTCCATTTCTCTAGATCTTTAACTTGCAATATAAGGTTTGCAATCAGAATATCAATACCCTAATAAAGATTTCTGGAATTTGATCTGAATTGTGTTAAATGTACATATCAATTGGGGAAATACTTCTTTTGAAACTATATCATCTTCCAATATAGGATCATGGTATGTCTCCTAATTTATTTAGGTCCACTTTGGTATTTTTCATTAGCATATGATAGGTTTTACAGATACTGTGTAGAAGATTTTACTCCTTTCTTTCCAATGACTAGACTTTTATTTTTCTCACAAGAAATTCCATTATAATATTGAATAGGATAGATGAGAGTAGACACCCTTGCCTTGCTCCCAATTTTAGGGAGAAAGCATTCATTCTTTCACCATTAACTACATTGTTTGCTTTTGTTTGTTTTTGTAGAGCCACTTTATTAGCCTTCTGTGAGTTTTTATCATGAATGAATGTTAGATTTTATCAAAGGCTTTTTCAGTATCCATTGATATGATAATGTACTATTTCTTCTTTAGTTTGGTAAATGATGGAAAATATTAAATAATATGATGGACTAAATTTTGAATGTCAAGCCAACCTTGGATTTCTGAATAAACCTCATTTAATCTTTTTATTTTTTAAATAGTGGTAATAACACTTAACATGAGATCTGCCATTTTAACAAAATTTTAAGTGTACAAAATAGTATTGTTAACTATAGGCATTATATTGTAGAGCAGATCTCTAGAACTTATTCATTTTGTATACCTGAAACTTTGTACATGTTGACCTACAATTCCTCATTTCTTCCTTTTCCCAGTCCTAGCCACTATTCTATTCTGTTTCTATGAGTATGAATATTTTAGATATCTCAGAGAAGTGGACTCATGCAATAACTGCTCTTCTGTTACTGAGTTCCTGTAATCTCCTCCAAAGTTACCCATGTATATGCATATAGCAGGATTTCCTTCTCTTTTAAGGCTAAATAATATTCTATGGTATGCATATATAATATTTTCTTCATCCATTCATCTGTCAGTGGACATTTAAGTTCTTTCTATACCTTGGCAATAGTGAATATTGCTGCAATGAACATGAGTACAAATATCTCTCTGAGATCCTCATTTCAATTGTTTAGAATTTATACCCAGAAGAAGGATTGCTAGATCTTATATTAATTTTATTTTTAATTTTCCAAGGAACCTACATAATGTTTTCCATAGAAGCTGTACCATTTTACATGTCCTGGTATAGAGACAGACATATAGAGAAATAAAATAGAATACAAGATTCAGAAATAAACTGACACATATCCCTGATCTATGTCAAAGGAGCCAAGAATAAATAATTGGGAAAGGATACAATGTTCAACAAATGATAGTGAGAAAACTGGATATCCACGTGCAAAAGAATGAAAGTGGACCAACTCTTACCTTCAACCATACACAAAATTTAACTCAAAATGGATTAATTATTTAAACATTAGAATTTAAATTACAAAACTGGATGAAAACATATTGGAAAACCTTCCTTATATTCATCTTGGCAAGGATTTTTTAGTTATGACACAAAAAAGCATAGATTAAAAAAAAAGAAGAAAAGTTATACAAGTACGACTACATCAAACTACAAAAATCTCCTGCACAGTAAAAGAAACAATCAACAGAGCAAAAAGATAACCTATGGAATGGGAGAATATAGTCATAAACCCTATATCTGATAAGGAGTTAACATACAAAGAATATAAGAAACACCTACAACTAAATAGCAAAAAAAAAAAAAAAAAAAAAAAGCCAATTAAGTAAACCAATTCAAAAATGAGCATAGGACCTGAACAGACATTTATTCAAACAGGACAAACCAATGATCAACAAGTATATGAAAAAGTGCTTAACATCAGTAATCACAAGGAAAATGCAAATCAAAATCACTTAGTCTTGATTTACTATTCTTTTTATGTATTTTTGGATTGATCTGCAAATATTTTATTGAAGATATTTGGATCTATGTCCAAAAAGTATATTGGCCTTTTCTTGTGATGTTTTTGCTTCAGGTTTTAAAATAATGTTCCCTCCTCTTTTATTTCCTTGCAGAGATTATATTATATTGGTGTTATTTCTTCTTTTAATGCTTGGTAGAATTTACTAGCAAAAAGTATCTGAGTCTTAAGTTTTATCTCTTGGAAGGTATTAAAACATAGATTAATTTTTTATACAGTGGAATAAAGACAGTCTCTTCAGCAAATGGTTTTGGGAAAACTGGACAGCAGCATGTAGAGCAATGAAGCTAGAACACTCCCTTACACCACACACAAAAATAAACTCAAAATGGATCAAAGACTTAAACATAAGACAAGATACAATAAGCCTCCTAGAAAAAAATACAGGCAAAACATTATCTGACATACATCTCAAAAATTTTCTCCTAGAAGAAATAAAAGCAAGAATAAACAAATGGGACCTAATGAAACTTACAAGCTTCTGCACAGCAAAGGAAACCATAAGTAAAACAAAAAGACAACCTACGGAATGGGAGAAAATCTTTGCAAATGAAACCAACAAAGGCTTGATCTGTAGAATATATAAGCAGCTCATATGACTTAATAAGATACTACCAAACAACCCAATCCAAAGATGGGCAAAAGACTTGAACAAGCAATTCTCTAAGGAAGACATACAAATGATCAATAAGCACATGAAAAAATGCTCAATATCACTAATTATCAGAGAAATGCAAATCAAAACTATGATGAGGTATCAACTCACAACAGCCAGAATGGCCATCATTCCAAAGTCCACAAATGACAAATGCTGGAGATGCTGTGGAGAAAAGGGAACCCTCCTACACTGCTGGTGGAATGCAGTTTGGTGCAGCCACTATGGAAAACAGTATGGAGATTCCTCAAAAGACTAGGAATAGACTTACTGTATGACCCAGGAATCCCGTTTCTGGGCATATATCCAGAAGGAACCCTACTTCAGGATGACACCTGCACTATTTACAATAGCTAAGACATGGAAACAGCCTAAATGTCCATCAACAGATGACTGGATAAAGAAGCAGTGGTATATTTATACAATTAAATACTATTCAGCCATAAAAATTGACAACATAATGCCATTTGCAGCAGCATGGATGCTCCTGGAGAATGTCATTCTAAGTGAAGTAAGCCAGAAAGAGAAAGAAAAATACTGTATGAGGTCGCTCATATGTGGAATTTAAAAAAACAAAAACAAAAAAACAAAGCATAAATACAAAACAGAAACAGACTCATAGACATAGAATACAAACTTGTGGTTGCCAAGGGGGTGGAGGGTGGGAAGGGATTTTAAAATTGTAGAATAGATAAACAAGATTATATTGTAAAGCACAGGGAAATATACACAAGATCTTATGGTAGCTCACAGAGAAAAAAATGTGACAATGAATATATATATGTTCATGTATAACTGAAAAATTGTGCTCTACACTGGAATTTGACACAACATTGTAAAATGATTATAAATCAATAAAAAATGTTAAAAAGATTAATTTTTAAAGCATTTATAGGAATATTCAGGATATGTGCTATTACTTGGTTGAGTTGTATTATGTAAGAATATCTTTCTCTAAGAAAGTTACATTTTACTGGATGAATAGTGAGAAGATATAGGCCCTTACCCAACAAGGTATAATAGGCTAAGAGAAGCACTGTCCAGCAAGCAGTAGCATCATGATCTTAGATATGCTCCATAATATAGCCAGACTCCAGAGAGGGAATGCATTTTGGATACTGAAAAGATTCCCTATAGGAGGAAGGATCCAGAAGAAGCTGGAAAAATTGTCTGGATCTTAAACATATGGTCCGTGGTTCAGAAAATATCTTTGGTTTTTGATTGTTACAAGAACTCATTGTTCAGTGAGGTGTTTGATATAAAAATCACACTCAGAGATTAAATCAATATGGGAGGGGAGAGAAGTGGCAACTGGGAACATATTTCATGTCTACAAGTTGCTGTAGGCACATTGGAAATGAGCCATGTTAGAAAATAGATCTGTATTTCACAACAAGCTTGACTTATTAAGTTCCTAATATACTTCCTCTTCTGCTCCAAGTTTTTTTTACAACAAGAGTGAGGCTGAGTTTATTCATAAAAGTCTTTAGGATTAGAGTTTGGCAGAGTGAGGGAAGGAATTATGGAATTAGAAATGGACAAAACACTTTCATCATTTATTTTAAAAAAATAATAAAACATGTTATATCAAGGAAGTCAGTCAACTAGGACATTTTAAGAAGTTTAAACAATCAATTTTTTGTTAAGTAAGCATCTATTAAAATCACTATTATAATTAATAACACTATTGAGTTAAATACATTATCTTATTATTCCCACAGTTTCACCAAGATACCCTTCTGAGTCAAGGGAAAAGCCTTGGTACCAAAATAAGGCAAGGCTTATGAGGAATATTTCTATTGAGGACACTTAGCAAAACATGCTAGTCTATGGTATGGGTATGAAATCTAGCAACTTAAGAAAGTCTGAGGTAGAGAACAAAGTAAGTAGTAATCCAAAGAAGTAACAAAGCTTAAAAACTGCAAACAAACCTCAAGAATACAATAGAAAAACAAGTAGATAGAGTGGGTTTCGAAAGGCTGATAAATGTCTATTCTGGAGTGATACGTTCAGGTTGGAAGACAGAAATAATGTATCACATAGTGGTTCAATAGAGAGCTATTAGAGGCACCATGATGTTTGGATAGTTTCGGTCAATTATAATAGTAAGAATCAATAAAAGTAATAGGACATCTGGAAGCTCTTAAATCTTTGATGAATGGAAGCTGTGACAAAGATTCCTTGACCAAAATTCAGTCAGGCTTCACTGTGCCAGCTTTTGGACTAGACTTCATCCTTGGGCCTTATCTTTAGCATGCCTAGTCCAGAATTCTGCTAAGTCAGTTTAGCAAGAATCTCCATACTCTTGATATCTCTCTCCTCAAAGGAATATTCCATCCACAGACCCCTCTTTATTTTGCTCATTGACTGTAAATCACTGCTGACTTTACTGTATTTCGCATTGAGCCCCATCTCTCTCCCCTATTGTAACAGTCTTGACACCTAAAACAATAGTCCTGAATAAAGTCCTTCTTATGATTTTAAAGTTGAACCAAATAGTCATGGTCTCTGCCCTTCTGCAGCAATTAAAAGAGGCTTTTGAATTTGTTTTCTCCAACACTTAGGAAAGAGATACTGGTATGATAGAAAATTGTGGTATTCTGGAATCCAGATTAAGAAAGTGTATTAAAGATGAGAGTGATCAACAGTTTCAAATACTGCTGGTTAGTCACTGATGAGATCAGTTTTGGTAGCATGGTGGGTAAGAAAGCCTAGTTAGAATAGGTTTATGAGAAATGAAAGAGAAAAACAGGAAATATGTATACAGACCACTTATTTGAGGAATTTTGCTGAGGAGATTACTACAGAAATGGAATAGCAGTTTATGGGCAAAAAGTGGAGAATGGAGTCAGGAGAAAATTCATTCATTTGAGGTGTGTTCATTTTAAGAGGGGGAAAAACCCACATACTTGTAAAATGATAGGATGAATGTGGTAGAGTGTGAAAGATAATCATGTGGACTAAATCAGGGACAGTTTCTAGGGAAATGATCTTACGCAGGTAAGACAATATAAGGTCTACTGCATGAACAAAGGGAGTGACAGCATATAAGTGCATATATATGTCATCTAAGGTAATTGGAGGAAAAGCTGAGGAAATCGGTGAACATTTGGAGAAATGGATGGATGGGGGGAATCTGAAGATGTTCTGAGTCAGTGACCAAGAGCTAAATTAGGCAATGTATTTGCAGACTGAGATCACATATAAAAACTACATTAAAGGACATAGATACTCCAAGGGCTAAAATAAACTTGCTTTCTCTCCTCCCACCACTCTTTCCAAATTCCAGAGGTGGCACAATATGAAATCACAGCAAATAAAAAGGTTTGAGTCTCTTTCTCCTTCCATCTCTTAACCTCCCCTAGTCACAATGAAGAGGTAAAAAAAAAAGAAAGCAAATTTGCCACATTAAGGATTTTTGCTAGATTAACTCAACCTGAACACAAAGAAGTGGGAAGGTGAAGAAAGGAGGTGTGGCAAACAGGCCACGGTAACAATTCCTACTAACAGCAAAGAGAGAGAACTGTGGAAGAACTGTGGGGAAGGCCAGACAAGCAACCTACGGTAAATGGCTAGTGAAATCTGCCAAAACAGAAAAAAAAAATGGCTTCAGAAGAGTTATCTTAGTCATGTATGTTTATTGTCAAGTTTTAGGTACAAGCCTACATTGTTTACTGACACTATTCCTAGTGTCATAGTGATATGAAGTCACACCATCAGCTAAAAGGAATATATGTTTTTTTAAAATGTGAAAAATCAGCATCTCTGAAACTTCAGTGTCTTCATGGTCTCAACTTTCATTTTCTAGTGAAATAAACAGAGATAAGGGTCAGAAATAGTGTACAACTTGAGTTTAAGAACTTGAGTCTTAGTGCCACTGTGTGGCTATGGTCTATATAATTTCTAAATACCCTACAGGTTCTAAATTAGTATAACATGATGGTGATTTTTTCATAATTTGAGTCTTGATACACATTTTATCTACGGTATTTATTTAGTTATCTACTGTTAATTATTAATCTGCATATTTGAATTTCTGAAAGAGTTCAAGTACCTTGATGAATACACAATGTCTTTAATTTTTTTTCACAGTTCTGGTGCCTAGTATATTTCATCATTTCTAGTAGAACTAAAACAAAATATTTTAAAATACAAGAACGGTGGCTTAGGACAGGAATTCGGGTTAATATTGTGCTTTTGAATGTACAAAGTTTCCCCTTTCTTTGTGAGAAAGTATTTGTAGTGTAAGTATTATCTTTCCAAATACATTGTCACTTGCTGGAATATTGTGATAATCAAACATACAAATTTATGGGGCTCACATAAATGGAGTCCTATAGGATGGGATAGTGCACATTTTGCACATCCAAACATGGCACACAGGTTTGTGACATATATTCCCTATGCCATAGGGAAGAGGGAATACTGGTATATGTGACAAACATTCTGAATTTCCAAAAGTAACTGTAGAAGAAATGAACAGTCAGTATCTTTTCTAATACATTTGGAATACTCAGTGCATTTTAATTGATTTTTTACTTCTTTTTAAACATCAACTACCCTATTTTTACTCACTTCACATTAAAAATTTAAATTATCCTCTACTGTAATCACTCAAAAAATTCTAAAGATGTCTTTAATATTTTCAGACTGCTATTTGATTCATATCATAAATAGCTATGCATCTTGAAGTATGAAAGAAAAACAATCTTGGGATTTAAATGAAGCACGTACTTAAAAAAAGTCTTCTGTCCAGTAGCTGTATTATAAACAGAGTTAACAAGTGAGTCCCAAGTAAAACACCCAGCCATAATCACTGTGTATACACCAGTCTCCAGTGAGCTGTGTATTAATGTCTTTTTGGTAATTTCATGGCAGCTCTAGGCACAAATAAAAGTTTATTAAGATAGTAAGTAAATATTCCTGCATACTGATTGCTTTTTAAATTTTCCTATTCTGCTTTGGGAAATTAAGAAAGCCTATATTGTGATACAAAAAGATGACTGAATCAACACATGGCGTCATTTTATTTAAGTTCTGCTTAACACAGCATAAAGCAAATAATCTACCTATATTTATATTCAGATTTATTTTCTGGG
Source organism: Camelus dromedarius (assembly GCF_036321535.1). Taxonomy (NCBI): domain Eukaryota; kingdom Metazoa; phylum Chordata; class Mammalia; order Artiodactyla; family Camelidae; genus Camelus; species Camelus dromedarius. The sequence continues at coordinate 90,517,920 of NC_087436.1, read as the reverse complement.
AAAAAAACTATGATAGGAATAAGGGTCTCTTTTTTCAGGTACTTTTATTTTATTTGCCTCTTAGTTTTACCTTTACTCTCTCCCTGCACAACTCCTCACCCTCTTCATGATGGTAACATCCTGGAAGATTTTTCTTCTTTCATGAAAAACAATCAAATAATGAAAGCAAATTAATCTTAAATTAAGAAATCTAAAAAAGTTATTTAATGTGAGCTTCCAGTATAGAAAATGTTTCTTTTACTGGACTAGAAAGGAAACATTTTTCCCCTCAGACAGACATCAATTTAACAGAATGTTAACTTTTATAAACATAATTGATTTATATTCATAACCACATTATTGAGATGGTGGACAATTTTGCAAATGAACATGTAAGAATTAATGGCTACTATAACTGAAGGCTTATACCTTCACTATCTATTCTCCATTATCCATGCAAAGGACACTTCTATACCTACTTTAGCTCTTTCCCTGGTACTTGGGTACATTTTCAGATCAAGATGAATATGTCAAGTTCTCTAAAGATGGAACTTTGTCAATAAGGAGTGCTCTTGTGAAACAGAGAGCAATGAAAAGTCCTAGCACAGTTTCAATCCAGATATGGGCTAAATTGTTGGTTTCATTTTCAAACCGGTGGTAAAATGGAAATTGCAGAAAAACTAGGCATTAATGGGTCTTGTGCAGTATACATTTTCCCACTAATAACTGTAAAGATTTAAGGTATTTTAATTTATTGTGGATCAGAAAATTAGACTGGTCAGAATTTGTAAATTAGTTTATATCCCTTTTGATCAGGTATCAAAATGACAGAATCCTTAAAATACATTTGCATTCTAATTGATTTATGTGGAATATTAATTATTATGGGGAAGTTGTGACTAATAGCCTTTAAAAGGTCATTTTTTCAAATCCAACAATTTGAATTTGGAATATAAATTCCAAATCTCTTGTATTGTCCCCTGTGAGAAGCAGAATAATGTCCTTCCCTCAAAGATGTACGCACCCTAACCCCTGCAACCTGTAAATGTGCTACCTTACATGGCAAAAGGGACTCTGAAGATGTAAGGAAGTGTACTGAACTTGAGATGGGAAGAATATACTGGATTATTCATGTGGACCCAATTTAATCATAAGAATTAAAAATAGAGAACATTTTTCAGGCTGTGGTCAGAAAGAGATGTGAGATTAAAGACAGATCAGAGAGGCACAACACTATTGCCTTTCATGGTGGAAGAAGGGACCATGAGCCAAGGAATGTGGGGATCTAGAAAAGGCAAGGTAATGGAGTCTTACCTAGTGTCTTCAGAAAGGAACACAGACCTCTGACTCTGATTTTAGCCCAGTGAGGACCCTATCAGACTTCTGACCTCCAGAACTTTAAATAAATGGTGTTGTTTAAGCCCTATGTTTCTGATAATATATCTCCTAAAGAGGAAGCATTTCTAAGAGTGAGTGTTGTCTCTTTTTCCTGGCATTTAAAAACATATCCTATACATTAAAAAAAAAAAAAACACATATAGATAGTCTGTGCTCTATTGATAAATTAAGAAGTTCTTATTTACATTTCAAAGTAGCCTTTTCCTCAGAATACCTTTAAATAAATAGTTCCTCTGAATAATTTCAAACATAATATTATCTAGAATACAGTGTAGCTATGTGGACATTTTTTGTATCTCACTGGTTATATAGACGAAAATATACCAGTAATTTTGTATACATGAGAGTCTGCTTATTCTTAGATATAATTCTCATGCACTAACTTTGTGTTGAACTGTATCTGTTAGATAGATGAAGGGTTAAATAATGAATGGATAAACTGATGGAGGAATTCAATGAATGAATGAATGGATGGATCTTAGTTACACACTGTAATCATAACTAAAAAATATTTCCCTACTTTCTGACTCATCCTAGAAAGGCCCAGAAGATGTGTCTGACCATAGGATCTTTTACAAAATATAGTATCAAACAGCAATAGTCAGTAAATAAGTTTTGTGCTATAGTCACATTTCATTTGTTTCATTTGATCAAATTTATACTATATTACTCAAGTATGCTTACTTATTTTCTCTCTCTCTCCATATGTATGTATATGTAGGATAATTTTACAGTGCAACATAAAGGATTATATATACAAGGACAGATCTAACAGTCCATTAATATCTGGATTAATGTTTATTATTATTGATATTTAAGATATAAACCATTATCCAGAACATGACAAGAACCACTAAGTAGAGTCATATTTCAGAATACAAAACCCTGATTAATTATATCTGTATATCTCTTTCTACTCTCTGTTTCATCTATTTCCACCCTGATATTTATTATTTCCTTCCTTCTAAAAATTTGAGCTTCATTTGTTCTGCTTTTTCTAACTTTAGGTATGAAGTTATATTGTTTTGGGGGGATTTTTCTTTTTTCTTGAGGTAGGCCTATACCACAATGAAGTTCTCTCTTTGAACCACTTTTGCTGCACCCTAAATTCTGGTATGTCATATTTCCGTTCTCATTTGTCTCTGGGCATTTTTTATTTCTCCTCTAATTTCTTTGATGACCCATTGGTTGTTCAGAAGCATGTTGTTTAACTTCTATGTTTTTTGGTTTTTCCTGTTTTTTTTTTTTCCCCCTTGTGATTGATTTCTAGTTTCATACATTTGTGGTCTCAGAAGATGCTTGATATAATTTTAACCTTATTGAGTCATTAAGATTTGTTTTGTGATCTAAAAAGTGATCTATCCTGAAGTGTGTTTCATGAGAACTGAAGATTGTGTATTCTGTTGCTTTTGGATGGAATGTTCTGTATGGATGTAAATACAGATACAGATTAAGTTCATCTGATCTAATGTGTTGTCTAAGTCTGATGTTTCTGTATTGATTTTCCGTGTAGATGATCTACTCATTGATGTAAGTGGGTGTTAAAGTTCCCTGCTATTATTGTACTACTGACTACTTTTCCCTTTAGTTCCTTTAATATTTGCTTTATGTATCTTAGTGCTCTTTTGTTTGGTACATATACATTTATAAATGTTATCTCTTCTTGCTGGGTTGACCATTTTATCATTATGTAATGCCCTTGTCTTTTTTTTTATAATCTTGTTTTAAAATCTATTTTGTCTGATACAAGTATAGCTACTCCAGCTTTCTTTTAATTTCTGTTTGCATAGATTATCTTTTTCTATCCTTTCATTTTCAGTCTGTGTGTGACCTTTTCTTCTGAAGTGCATCTGTTATAGGCAGCATATAGATGGGTCTTTTTTTTTATTCGTTCAATCACTCTACATCTTTTGATTGGCAAATTCACTCCATATACATTTAAACTAATTATTGATAGGTATGTACTTACTGCCATTTTGTTAACTATTTTCTGATGTTCTGTAGTTCTCTGTGCTCCTTGCTTCTCCTTCATTCTTCCATTTTGTTTTGGTGGTTTTCTTGGGTTCCTTCCAGATTCCTTCCACCTTCCTCATTTTCTTTCATGTATTTAATATAAGTTTTCTTTTTTTTTCTTGTGGTTTCCATGAGGCTCACATATAACATTCTATATATGTAGTAACCAGTTTTAATTTGGTAGAATTTAAATTTGAACACATTTCAAAGTTTTATCTTCTTACTCCCCCTAGTCACCATATTTTATACTTTGTGACACATTTCCCATTTTTTATATTATGCATCTCAAGTATTGTAATTTCAATTATTTTTACTATTTTTTCTTTTAACCTTTATGATTGCTTTGTGACTAATCCACAACCTTTTAAATTTATCTTTTCTAATGATGTTTATACTGCTGTATGTTTTCTTACCACTAATTAGTGCCATTTCCTTTCACCTTAATGAAGTCCCTTAAATATTTCTTGTAGGATAGGTTTAGTGGTGATGAATTCTGTGATCTATTGCTTATCAGCAAACTACTTAATCTCTTCCTCAATTCAGAATGATAATCTTAATTGGCAAAAAATTCTTGGAAATGTTTTCCTTTCAGCACCTCAAGTATGTCATATCACTCCCTTCTGGTTGTAAATTTCCTACTGAAAAGTCTTCTAATAGCCTTAAGGTGTTTTCCTTGAATGTAATAAATTATTTTCTGTTGCTACTTTAGGATTCTCTCTTTAACTTTTACCATCTTAATTAGAGTATATCTTGGTGTGTGTCTCTTTGGGTTCATATTATTCAGAACTCTCTGGGCTTCCTGGACCTGGATGTCTGTTTCTTTTCCCAGATTAGGGAAGTTTTCAGCCACTATTTCCTCAAATAATTTTTCTGGCCCTTTCTCTCTTTTTCTGGGACTCCTGTAATATGAAAGTTATTCCACTTGACGTTGTCCCAAAGATACCTTAGGGCATCTTCACTTTTTACAATTCTTTTTTTTTTTTTTTTTCATTTTGCTGCTCTGCCTGAGTGAGTTTCATTGTTTTGTCTTCCAGTTCACTGATTTGTTTTTCTACTTCATCCAGTCTGCTGTTGAACACATCTAGTGCATTTTTTAGTTCAGTTATAACTTTTGTTTGGTGCTTTTAAAATATTTTCTCTTTTTTGAAACTTTCACCGTGTTTATCCATTCTTCTCTTGAGTTTGGTGACCATCTTTAAACTCTTTATCAGGTAAATTGCTCATCTCTGTTCTTTGTTATTTTTCTGAATTTTGTCTTGGTCTTTCAATTGGAATATATTTCTCTATCTCCTCATATTGCCTAAATATCTGTGTTTGTTTTAATGTACTAGGTAAATCAGTTATCTCTCCCAGTCTTTAAGGAGTGGCCTTATTTACATGTCTTGTGGAGATCAGAAGTGGAATCCCACCAGATCATCAGGGCCAGGAACTCAAGGGGTGACCCCTATGTGGGCTGTGTGCACTCTTCTGTTGTGGCAGGGTTTCATTTGCTATGAGGTGTTGGTGGGAAGGGCTATTGCTTGGTCTACTGGGAGACTTGGCCAAGGTGTAGAGGTAGGCATGGCTCTCAGTGGGGCACACCCTTTGGTGCTAATAAATTAGGTGGAGAATTCCAAAATGGTGCCCACCAGCACTGTCATTAGCAGAGTAGACTGAAATCACAAAAATGGCTCCTGGCAGTGTCTCAGTCTCCAGGGAGTGTCCCAACTGGTTTCTCTCTCTCTAGCAGATGCTTGGAGATTAATAAATGGGTCTTCTCCATCTGTAGTACATGCACTTTTCGAAATAGTGTTTTTGTGCTGGTTTTGGGGTCAAATGAGTCTGTACTTGAGCCCTTTAAGAGCAAATTTTCAGTTCCCTACAGTTCTTTAGTTTTCCTGGGTGTATTCTATTATTTTTCAAGGCTAGGTGTTTGGGGGGGCTTGTATCTACTCTGAAGAATCTAGCAGGTGGGGGTGCCTGATGTGGAGCTTGAATTCCTTACACCTCAGGGAAAATAACCATAACTTTGTGATCCTCCTGATTCTAGACTGCTATGGCTGGGGTGTGGATTTTTCCTTGAAGAGATCATATCTCTCCCTCTCCTATCCATCTCTGTGATGCCTATTTTTACCCTTTGTTGTAGATGCTTTCCCTCCAGATTTCAGGTCTCTTTCTAAGGGACTTATTTCATATGTAGTTGTAGATTGGCTATGTCCATGGGATCCATGGGGTGAGTTAAGGATCCTTCTACATCATCTTTAACCTGATCTCTAAAAATGCACTGTTTTCCACCTTAAAAGTTAGGATGTAGAATACCTTAAAATATTAATTACTGTTTCCCCACTGCCTGCCAGGAGGCTTCATGGCTATCAATGGCTATGGGTGATTTATATGTTTTCAGTGAATATGAAATAATTTGAATGTTGTCTATGCTAACTATAACTAAGAAATTTTCAATTAGGGATGGAACAAAATCATGCACTAAAACTAAATATTAAAAAAACATACATTTCTTGACTTTGCTGTGTCTATGCCAAACCTCCCCTCCGCTGGTGTGGGTAAAAAAAAATGATGTCAACTTAAAAAATAAAAATGATAATAAATAATAAAAGTATATTAATGAGGCACTGCACTTAGAACTAAAGTTGACCAAAACCAAGTTAACACATGTTTATCAAGCCACCTCACTATCTTGATAAAAATATAGAATAAGCATAAAACTTAAATCAATCTTGAGCTAACAAATGTCATTGTCCCCATATTTTCCCTGGTCTCTCTCAAGGACAATTCCCACTAAATCCCATTTGTAGCATTTATTCTAATCATGCCAGTCTCCTCCTGGTCACCTGCTTATATACTGATACTCCACTGCTGTTGAAGTTTTTGTTGGTTTTACTCCATGCCAAAAGACTGCAGGAAGATGAAAATAAGTGCTCTCTCTCTCTACACATTTTTTAAACTTCTTCAGAAATAAAAGTACTATTTATAGGTTCTTTTATTTAAAACAGGGAGAGAATGTTTTTCATTTTTATAACTTATATGCACATGCACATATTTCCAAGTTAGATACAGTTACGTGAAAAGGTATGGGTTCAACTCTACTTTTCTTCTGTGAAAACAAGAATCAGACTCTATTCATCTTTGAGTTTCTGCTGTTTAGAAGAGTGCTCTGCAGTGTGAAAAGCTGTAACTCTGTCAGATAAATGTGTAATATGTGTACACACTTAGCATAAGACCATTGTTTCAATACTCTTAGTCACATTTATACAGCAGTCCTTTGAGATGGAAGAGTTAAATGTTCTGTGCCTCTATTCATTTTACTTCATAAATGTCTGCAACTATATTATTTTTACAGATTTTTTTTTCTAGTGAAAATCTTTAAACTTTTACATTTACCATGCTACTACTACTCAGTTTCTAGACTCTTCTTTAATATGTTCCAGATGACATTTTTCACTTACGAAACCAAAAATTATGTACATTGACTAAATCTGAATGAATATCCCAACAAGCCCAGAATCTTTTGATTCTTTACCAAAGTTGTGTTTCCTTTATCAATAAAAACTATATAGAGATTCTGATCATTTATAATAGTTTTCTTCATTAATTGTCCTGAAATACTTGTGCACAATATTTAATTTGGTATCCCAATTGCCTGAAGAAATTTTGCCAGATTATGACTGATAAAACCATTATCCTGCATTCTAAATAATCCCAAAGTAATAATTTGTAAGTAAAAGAGAACTCCAAGATGCTCTGACAATGAATCTGGTCAAGTCTATTCGATTTTGTTTTTTAATTCCGCAATATTCCATATCCTGGAGAACTATTCGTGCAGATACAGTTGCTCATGCAGTGAGCAAAATTATTTCTTCTTATTCGACTGTCTCAGCAGATATATTATTGTGTCTGGGAAAATAACCACTCTTCAGAATGCTGACTCTGAGTTTTATTTCTTTGAATGTTTATAAATCACTTATTTGATTGTAATGGTTCATAAAATTCTAAACATAATTGAATATTAATCCCACAATGTAAGGGATAACTTAATATTTTTATGACTCATTTTATCTGTGTAATAGTTACCAGAAAAATACATAAGTAATATTGATCAAAATGTACCAAAATATTAGTGATAAAGAAATATTTTGTGCTGATCTCTTCCCTTCTGTTTTATGTTACTTCATATTATGTCTGCCCTTCAATAAGTCCTGCAAGTAATTCTCCAGCTGATTACCCTTACTGCTTGAGTACTTACTTTGTTATATAATTCCCTATTATAAATGACACATATCTCCATTTGGGAATAATTTTATTCATCAGCTAATGGACCATTACCTCTGGCACATGTTACTAGCAAAGCCGAATTTAGGCACTGGCGTTCCTTTGTTTTCATTTTATTTCTTAGCATTTCACAGCCCTTGGTCCTTAGAGACTGTCTCCACCTTCCCTTTTCTCTTATTTCATACAACAAGACCCAGGGAAAGGAGAGTGTGATTTTGCAGAAGACTGACAGAATCTGCTCTGACTTCTTCAGTTGTCAAGGTTGCCCACTGAGCAAACTACAGCCAGTGTTTTTCAGGGTTGGATTCTTCATGGTGCATTCATTTTAAGTATTCAATGGGCAATACTATTTCTCTCCTCGCCACCTTCTTATAACATTGTGACCCCTACTGATGAGTTATCAAAAACCTTGAAAGTAATCACTAGAATGATACTTCTTCAGTAATTAAAATTCACTTTTCATTAGAGTAAAGTGTTCAGAAAGCAATTCAATTAAGCCAGATCCTGTATTAAAATAGTCTTTTTTTTTTCACCAAGAAAATATCCTTTGTTCTTATTCCATGGTTCTTTAATTATTGTACTCTTTAGTGATTTGCTTCAAGACATTTTAGGCATTAAATTCCTTTGTGCGGATTTGAAATTCTTGCACCATAATTTATTAGGGAGGCATGCTTTTACCTTTAATAGGTCAAAGAATCAGATTCCTAGGTAAAAATCTCATTTTAGGTTTCTTTTAGTGGAATAGATCTAGAAAATCATGCTATCTGAATGACTGTCACTCACTGATATTTCACTAGGAAGACTTTTTTGTTTTTAAATGATTAATTAAAGTGATAAGGCCTTGTGTATAGGACAAAAAAAAAAAACCCCATCCATTTCCTATTAAAAAAGTCATTCTATACCATTTGGAGATAAATCTGTAAATAAGTCATTTTTAAATTATATGAAACTATCAAAGTATGTCCAAAACATCACAGAATCACAGGAGAAAGACTAAGAGTATAAGACACGGAATCTAAGTCTCATGCTTCTCAGAGTAATGAATTTTTAATTGGGTACTGAAAACTAGTAGGTGAAAATATGTAACTGACTCTTACTGGAAAGTCTAGAGTAAATTCAATAATCATCAGTGCAAAGGTGGTTAGAAAGTTATAGAAATACAACAGAGGCAAAATTTGGGTGTTTTAGGTGCAAATAGCAGAGTTTTAGTTGAGATCTTGTGGAACATCAATTTTTTTAAAATTTTGGATGAAAAAACAGGGACAGAGAAGGCTAAGGTATGATAAAAGAGATGAGGGACTATTTAATAGAAAAGTATCAAAAGCCACCGAATGTTGGGAGGGTGGGAGGCATATAGTGACGGAGGATGTGCTTTGCTGTGCCAATGGATGTGGGAAATTAAAGTCTGAAAAAATCTTAGGAAGTGTAGCAATGAGAAGTTCATTATAACCTTAACTAATAAACATTTTAAGTAAAGTACAATTCAGATTTCTATGAAATATCTAGCCTTTCAAGTCTTGAGTTTTACAGGTGACTTCTTTTGATTTTCCTTCTGTTTCACGATGACAGTAACTACTGTCTGTGGTCACTGATTGTTCATGGTGGACACATAAATGGACACTTCTGCATAGTCTATGGTTTCATGCCATGGGGGCCATTGGTAATACACATGATGTGGGTTAAGCAGATATTTTTTTCAGAATAAAAATCTCTATCCTTGTATTGGTTTACATTATTATCTCTTCATTACAGAGAATGTCTGCTACTCATAACTGTTCACTATATACTCTCCTCTGTTCTCCTTTAACAGTAGCCTAGCTCTTAAAAATTTCATACTATTCCTTTACATAATTAAAAAATAGATTTTACTATCGATCCTTTATATTTATACCTAAACATTCATATTAAGATAAAATTTAGTTAAGCTTATCTTACCTCTATATTTGAATTGCATTTGTAATGTGACACATTTCTGTAACACTAATGGTTAGATAAAAGAGTATATGTATTTTAAGTGTATTGACAGTTATACAGTTCAAATAATTTATATTTACACCAGTAAGTATAAGGGATTCAATTTCTACACCTCACCAGCCTGCTTATTTTCATTACCTTTAAAATTTTACTAATGGGATAAATGTTCTCTCATTGTTTTAACTGCACATTTAAAAAATTCATACTGTGATTTATTCTTATTGAATGAACACTTTATTCTTCTTCTTTTGTATAATGCCTGTTTCTATTTTGTATTGATTTATAAGTTACTTATGTTTTATGGATATTAATTATTTAGATCATGATTCACAAAATTTTTTTCCAAATTGTCTTTTATTTATTTATTTATTCTTTATTTTATTATTTATTTATTTTTATTGATTTATAATCATTTTACAATGTTGTGTCAAATTCCAGTGTAGAGCACAATTTTTCAGTTATACATGAACATATATATATTGTCACATTTTTTTCTCTGTGAGCTACCCTAAGATATTGTGTATATTTCCCTGTGCTATACAGTATAATCTTGTTTATCTATTCTACAATTTTGAAATCCCGTCTATCCCTTCCCACCCCCTACCCCTTTGGCAACCACAAGTTTGTCATTGAAATTTTATTTCTTGTTTTTTTTTAGTAGTATTTGCATTTTTATGTAAGACATATATCAGTTTTTTAGCTTTTCTACTTCTTGTTTACTTCTTTTCACTAATACTATATATATATATATATATATATATATATATATATATTTAAACTACATATTTAATCTTCTGGTACTTCTTTAAAGATTCTTTTATATTCATATTTTAAATCCATCAGACATTTTAAAGTCCAACAGCATTTTAGTACTCCATAAAATGAGGCAGTGATACATTTGTAATATTAATTTATGATGTAGATATATTATAAAAACTTGCCTCATTTACATTTCCACATGGACTCTGTCTTGCTTCTAGACTTTATTTCAATTTATTATTCTGATTGTGTATCTTTGATGCTATAATAATTGTATTTTGATTATCATTCATATGGAATGTGTTTTAATGTTTGAAAAAACACTTCATAAATTTCAGTAACTATAGAATTGGAGTTTTGTCTAATATAGGTATTCTACCATGTTAATTAAGGGAAAAATAAATAGGAATATCTTTGTTATTGATGTATAGTAAGTTTTACAGATATATACTTTTACTGTATTTATTATATGACTTATAATTGCATTCTCCTGCCATTTTCCAATTTATTTTGCTTTTCCTCAATAACTTTTATAGTTTTTACCATAGGCAACTTATTTTTTTACTAGATATTTCATATATTGTTTATATTACACATTAAATTTTATTTCTATTGCACTTCAAACCAATTGCTAGTGACAAATAGAAAAGCTATTTCATCTACAGTACTATGGCATAGAGAAAGGACTGTTTTCTGCCTTGTTATGCATTTCTCTCTATTAGCTCTTATCTCTCAGCAGTGCCCAAGATTAGGACGCATTCCCATTGAAGAGTTCAATCTGGGACTTGAAATTCTCACTCTTCTTTTGAAACAGAAAGCAGAAGTACTATACAGAGAGAGTGAGACCAAACTGTAAAGTCAGATGTATGACTCAGTAATGGGAATCATTATTTTTTTAATTTCAAGTGATACAAAAATACAAAGTATCAATATTTGTGTGTATATATGGAAGGATGTATGTGTGTGTGTTTCTGTGTGTGTATATGTGTGCAATATTGGGTATAAAAAATAAACAAACTGTCTTGCTAGTTGACCTTTCACATATTCTTGTAGGTAATTTTCAGGGTTTCTGTAAATATTTCCTTATAAGGATTCAGACACTCAATAAATATTTATTGAATAAAAATAATAATGAAAAATAAAGTTTTATCTTTTTATAAGTTCCACATCATAATCAACAAATATTTATTGGTCTATTGAAGAAGAGTTTCTGTGATTTACATGAAGTAAGTCTAAAGAGTTGGCTGAATATATGCACTAAACAATGGAGCTTAACATGAAAAAATGCTCAATATTGCTAATTAATTACCACAGAAATGCATATCAAAAGTACAATGAGGTTTCATCGCACACTGGTCAGAATGGCCATCATTAAAAAGTCCACAGATGATTAATTCTGGAAAGGATGTGGAAGAAAGGGAACCCTCCTATACTGTTGGTAGGAATGCAATTTGGTGCAGCCAGTGTGCAAAACAGTATAAAGATTTCTTAAAAAAACTAAAACTAGCCTTACTATATGATCCAGCAATCCCATCCATGGGCATATATCTGATGAAAGCTCTAACCTCAAAGTTCATAGCAGCACTATTTACAACAGCCAAGACATGGAAATAACCTAAATGTCCACTGATAAGATAACTGGATATAGAAGTCGTGGCACATATACACAACGAATACCACTCAGCCATAAAAAAGAATGAAATGCCATTTGCAGCAACATGGCTGGATCTGGAGACTGTCATACTAAATGAAGAAATCCAGAAAGAGAAAGACACATATCAAGTGATATAACTAATATGTGGAATATAAGAAATGATACAGATGAACTTATTTACAAAACAGAAACAGACTCAAAGGCACAAAACAATTTATGGTTACCAAAGGGGAAAGGTGAGGGAGGGGTAAATTAGGAGTTTGGGATTAGCACATACAAACTACTGTATATAAAACAGATAAACAACAAGGTCCTAGTGTATAACACAAGAAACCATATTCAATATTTTGTAATAACCTATAATGAAAAATAATATATACATGTATAACTGAATCACTATGCTGTATACCAGAAGCTAACACAACATTGCAAATCAACTATACTTCAATAAAAAAGAACGATGTTACAAGATTATTAAACTTTTATTTACTAATATTCCTTTATATAGATATTATAGAGGTAGAGATATCTCTCTGTATATCTATATAGATATTTAGACACATTATTATGTAATATCTAATGTAGTTTTTCTTTAAGGAAATGTCAAAAAGATGATAGAAAATGATTACGGAATTTGGGTGTTTATTATGCCAAGGACTTGACTATTGTGAGAAACTCCAAAGTTGTAATCCTATAATTCTGCTAAGGCACCAACTCAGCTTGTAAGGAGTTGGTGATGCAGCAGTCACCACTTAGCTAGTAAGTGAACGTACAGCAATGTGTTCTTCTAAATGCAAGACTCACTTCATATAAAGGATTTGTCTTTGGTGACTTTAGAAATTAGCATAATGAGGTAACTATTTGTATAGCTGCCATCTATGAAAATCAACACACACACACAGAGCACACATGCATGGCAAAATCTGTTGTTATTAAGGTCCTCAGTAAAGATTATAATTTGTCTTAAATTATGAAATGAACTTTTCACTTATTCTCAGTGCTATCTCCAATGATGCTTGTCAGTAAGAGTGTAGATATATTTAATCATACTGTGATAATGAGTATATGCCTGATTTTAATTACTAATTCTACTTGTCATGTATTTGGCATTATTTCCTGCAGCACACCATACTGTGAAGTACCTTCACACTGAGTTAATTCCTTCTATTCACATTAACATTGAAGAATAGGAGCATATAATTTCATATAAGAACAGTAAGTACCAAATGCAAAAGAAAATTCCTTTCCCTTATATAGCTCTTTTAAATTAAATGATTTTCTAGTATTAAGTCAAACATCTGAAACTGCCTCAGAGAAACAGAGTTCAACAATCCTTTATCTGATACAATTATTTCACTCTCATGGACTTTTGTCCATAGCATATTTCTTGCTATAAATGTAAAATATTTTAATACATATATCCAGGGATTTAAATGCATACCAATGTTCTTAGGACTTATGAAATATCAAGCAATGAATGAAATATCATCAAAATTAAATAATATATTTATCTTTTTAACTGGCCACATAATATTTAGATTCATAAAATCAACAGGAGCATTATGGTCCTTCAATAATTTCTTATTTCAAACTACGGAAATAAAGCTTTAAGTCTTAGAGAGAGAAATATTTATTTGCTGAAAAATATTCTGTTTTTCTTTTCTCTCTCCCTGTGTCACTCCAGCTGAAGAGACAAATCCAACACATAATTCACCTTATGTTAAACTCTCCTTATCTTATTTTTATTGCCTCACTTATGACAAGGCTAGTCAAATATGTAATTAAATGTGGAGCTCTCATTTTTAAAATGAGGAAGAGACCACTAGAAAATATTATAGGTTTAATTAAAGTACATCATTGTTAAAGTTGTCTTTCTTCTATAAACATCTGTGGCACAACAACATAAGACTGGCTTGATATCTAGACTTTCATTCATTTTGAAAAGCCGACCCTAGATAAAAGTACCTCTTTTATACAAGTAAATGGGCTTTCTACTCTTTAAAAAATAATTCATCAGATAGAAATAATTTCAATTTTTAAAATTAGAATGCTCATATAAGACAATTATTTTCTTATCTGTTTACTATGACTTCATACTTTCCTGGGAAGTCATCAGAAGGAAAGCCACAAGGATTTGTTATTATCAACAATTTGTTCTCATTGACTATGAAATGAAAATGTTCTTTACAAATAAAATCTTTTCATGGGGTCATAAATCTATTATGTAGCATTTTTAGTAACAAAACTTTAAATATTATAAATGAATATGTCAAACCTCTCAAGGAATCTTGATAATAAATAGGACTGTAGTTGGGATGAGAGAGTTAGGCACTCACTTTAGGTATAGGATTTAGGGTATAGCAAATAACTCAATATTCAAGACAAATGTTTTAATGCCATAATTAAAAAAATACAATTTAATGCAAAAAATCAATGATAAGCAAAATATAAAGCTTTTAAATAAAGGACCTGACCTTGCATTTGCATAACTCAGCTGCACCCTTTTTCCTGCCCTGCTAATAAAAATACACAGTTGCTGATTTAAAAAAAAAAAAAAACCCTTGATTAAATATAGTTGGAAATTTCAATTTCTAAACAGTAAGTAACAAAGCCATGTTATTAAAAATAATGACAATTTGTGACAATAAAAAGAAAAAAAAGTATTGCTGGTAATTTCATATGTATTAAACATGAGGCTGGAAAAAATGGTTGTTCCAAAGAGAAATTAACTTTAAAAAGATTAAATGTAATAAAACTCACTGATTACTATCTTTTGCTTTCTCTCATTGGTTAGTCAAATAAAAAATAACAGTTTACATGTATGATTTCTTTGTTTATATTTTTAAATATACAGCTTATTTAAACCATGAATTTTTATACTGGACATAATTTACTGTTCACTAATTTTTACATGGTTTACTCCTGTCTTGTGCTTCCCATGAAGAATCATAAATTTTCACTCTGAGAATCATCTGGAAATTTCAGCCATGTACCAGTGAATAAGTAACCAAGAAATCTACTCAGATCACCTAGAGTAGCAGCCAATGTCACTCTAAACTTGGGGTAGGAGTTGGTGGAATTGCTTAACACAACCAAATAAGGAACATTTTGAAGATCTTCATTTCTAAAACATCGACTTTACCTGGATCTTTAAATCAAATTACCATCTATTTTTGTACTATTGCATAGTATATTTGTCCTTCTGATAAATTTCTACTGTTAGTTTAAAAACTTGAGTTACTTAAGTAAAATTGTGTTTACAACAGTTTAAAAGCACAAAGTAGCAGATTTAGAAAATAAGAGGACTCAAATTAGGAATAATGCTAAATATGGCAATCTTATTTTAGTACAGAATTACTAAAGTAGAGTCCGTAATGAAAATCAGAGATAGTAGAAATAACTTACCGAAAGTAGATGGTTGCTATAGTGACAAGATACATCCACTCTGGTGTTGATTGAAAGGAACATGTCTCAGAACTAGCACAGGCCACAGAGGATGGCTATCTTTGGGAGTCTTTCTTTTCTCCAACTTTCCTGTCCTAGTAAAAGATGGAGAGATTGAAGGTCAGTGAGGGCATGAAGATACTACAAATGAGACAATTCTTCTTAAGCCCGGCTAACATTAGCCAGAAGGTGACTGCAAAATTATGCAGCCCAAGTGATGGGCAAATAACCAAAATTTAAAAGTTGAGCTGAGATGGCAAATAGATTTTATCATTACTACTATCTTTAATTGATTTGGTGGTGGATGCTGGAAGTGGTAGTGCAGCGAGCTGCTCCGGACTCAGCATAAAAGAATGCAGTGGTTAACAGACAAGCAACCGATTCCTGGAGACAAATTTGCAAATATTCCTGTTTGCTTTTGCAACGTGAGTTGCCATGAAAAACACACAAAAATCTAAATGCTTTTCAATGAAGAGAACGAGCAAAATGGAAACAATGGTGTATTTGCAGATAATATTATATATAAAGTAGATGAACAACAGGTTTCTACCATATAGCACAGGGAACTACATTCAATATCTTGTGGTAGCCTACATGAAAAAGAATATGAGAAGGAATATATGTATTACTGAAACATTATGCTGTACACAAGAAAGTGACACAATGCTGTAAACTGACTACACTTTAATTAAAAAACAAGATTCTAAAACCCCAACTAAGGTAGTATTTATCTATAACCAGTGCTTTCCAGCCTGGAGCTATTAATATCCAAAATACCAGAATATAAAATCACAGACAAAACAAGAAAGGAATTTCTGATTTTATAATAAGTAAGAAAGCATTAAAAATTAGCTCAGTTGGACTACTTGGATTTTAGCTATAAAATCAATTGCTCCAATTTTCAGTGTATGCTTGTGAAAATATTGTTGAAAATTTTCCCTTTATGTTCTCTATTAAGAATATATTTAGTAAATTGAATTAGTTTTAATCATTTAATTTAACTGGGAAGTTGACTTGTATCTGAGTCTGCTAAACCTGCTCATTAAAAGAAAGAACCAAATAACCTAAGTAAATGAGTAAACTTCATTTTACTAAGAACAAAAATAATTTCCAGGAGAATTTGGGGCTCTTAGCAGATGGGGCATGTTAGATGGCTTTGTTTATCAGGCTTTTCTATAGCAAGCATATTTATACTGAATTTGCAATAAATTTTTATTTAGAAAAATGATATAATAATGATTTGGAAATACTGTCATATATCTTCAATAAAAGTAATGTAGAACTATAACATACAAAGAAGATAAATGCAGAGATTCTTGGTTGAATCAGGAAGGGAGGACTGGGTACCTCAAATGCTCATTCTTTGGCCACCACTGCCCCCTCCCCACCACCATTTGCAGCAGCCTCTGAAAAGTGGTATTTTTGTGGTATCCCTTATGAAGAGAATCATTGGAAACTAGTTTAGGCATGAGTTTTGACCAACCCTTTCTCTATACAAATGTCAGAGTAGTTTTTAATAACTAGAGATATTAAAATCCAACAGTAGCTTCTTTTTAACTTCAAAACAAATGAATGACAATTAAAACAAAAAGAAAAATAGGCTACTGTGTGGAGAACATGTGGGCATGGGAATAACTCAGAGCAGAGAGACTTATTAGAGGCTAAACATTAACCCAAGAAAGAAGTGGTTGTGATCTAAATCATGATAGTAGCAATGCTGGGAGAGATGGGAATAGGAAAGTGGATAGGTTCAAATCATAGAATTTTTTTGTAGGATTTTTTGGATTGTAGGATTCAGAAGATTAGAGGCTTAGAGTGCTTTAGTGGCTAGGGGAAAGATAAGAAGGAGGGAGAAGTCAAGGTAAGAAGAGTAGATTTCTGGCTGAGCAGTAGAATGAGAGTAATACTATTCATAACACAATAAATTTAGGGAGAGTGACTTCAGTTTGACACACGCTGAGTTTTCAAGGTCCCTGAGAACCTTTAAGGAGAAGAGGCTGGTAAGATGGATTTATATATCCACGAATCAGGAAAGAGCTGACTGGAGACGTGTGTGTGAGCGTGCGTGAGTGCGTATGTATGGCTGACAAGTGGGGCAATGAACACTAATGAAATCAAGTGAATGTGAAGAGTAAGATTTGGAAGGAAAAGAAAGGGAGAAGGGAGAGAAAAATGATAGAAAGGGATCTACAGAAGAGCATTTTGCAAGGGGCATGGGAAGAGGAGTCCACCCAGAAGAATAAAATGATGGTCACAAAATATTTTCCTCTAGAACTTTTCTTATTTATGTAAATATCTTTTTAAAATTTCTGTTTTACTACTAGGTATCAAAAATCCCAAAGTCATAGCAATATTACTTACCTTTATGAACATTAAAAATAAAAGTATTTTGGATACTGAAGTATAGATTACTAGAAAGCTAGGGTTATATTTCTATTTCTAGATATTCTAGATTCAGAAATAATTTAACTGTTTTGATTTGTGAATGGGATTGGAAATTCTATTACATATTGGTTTTTGCTAATAAATTGTAAGTCAAAATCCAAAATTATGACTGCCATAACAGAACAGAATCACGTAACTGCGCTTTCATAAAGATAATTTAAAATGAGAAAAAAAAAAAAACTAATCTCAAAAAAATCTGTCTTCCCAAAAACAAATTTTCTTGGAGAAAATCTGGAAATAAGTGAATTAAAATTTAAATTGTATACATCAAAGCAATTCTATATCATCAGACTTATACTTGGAGGAAAACTGATGACTGTTCACAAAGTTTTAAAGGGTAACAAGAAAGCAAAAAATATGACACAAGATTACAGAAACAATTTTTGCAGGGGAAAAAATGGGGGATGTGAAAAAAAGAAATGTGAAAAACTGATAAAGTTTAGGTAATTTCTTTAAAAATTACTTTAAGTAAAATCGGCCTTAGGTGTCTGAGACATGGAGCACCAGAATAGTGCTTCTCAGGCATCTGTCTTATATTCTTAAATCCTGTTCAAATGATCTCTCTACAACTATTATGAAAAATTAGAATTATTAAACCTATTTTACAGGTTAGAAAACCGAGATTAATGGACATAAAAGTTACACAGGACGTAAATAATGCAGCGACAATTTGTACTTTGGTGTGTTAAATACAAAAGCTATGATCTTTCCATTCTATGATGATGTTCTCCATCTAACAATGTTTTGCTAAAATAAAAATCTAACTATACATTCTCCTGCTTATATTAGCCTTTAATTTATTATTTACTTTTTAAAGTTGTTATGGCATTATTTGTTTCTAGGTTTATATATATTGAACTAATTAAGCAAATTTGGGATAGTATCAATATTACATCAATAGAAATAGTTTCTCCCATTTTGCATATAAGTGCTCAAAATATGTAGCTTAACAGAAGCTGAGGGCTGAGGTCAAGGGGAGGAAATACTATAACCCACAGCATGACAGGGAAGGAGTTGGGCAAAATAACAAGTTCTGACTTTGCTGTCTCCCTATCTTCTGATAATCTGCCAAACAAACCCTTTGCTAAACCCAAACAGATGATCCTAATTTTCCAGTTCTTCGTGGCAGTTGGCATCAACAGGGCAGAGAGTAGAGAGAAGAAAGGTGGAAAATGGATCAGGAAGGGTTAAATGAAAAATATTCAACACAGCTGCTAATTGCAGGGATGTGATAGTCTGAATATTTTACTCACCTTGATGTCATTTCGTATAATCCACCAGAGAGCACCTCTTATATTATTTGAAAATAAGCTAGTTTTAGAAGCTTCTTTTATACATTATGCTTTAATTTACATAATACAATTAGTTCACTGATCACACTCTTACAGGCACTCTGAATTGCCACAATGATCCTTCGTTTTCAAACATTTCTTGCATGTTTCTTTTAAATTTTGGCTGCATAATTTCCACTTAACCTCTGCACCTGTGTTGCTCTTTCAATTTCTATAACCAGCTCACTCGGTTTTCTCTTTTGAGTAATGTCCTGCCTATAATCCTGACTGGTTTTACTGACTTTTAATTATAAATTGTAACTTGTTCTGTATTTTTCCCTTTCATCACATAAAAATTGTGAATACAGAACAAATATTTCAAGAGATAATTTTTCCACAAGTCACCTTTTTAGATAACTGGGATGAGATATGTTGATAGAAAATATTCCTCAAAAGACAAAATATTTAAATGAGATATCCATCACCCAGTAGTCAGTTGCACTTTTGTAATGTCCTTGGGGACATGCTAATGTCAGGTTAATACACACTTCCTCTTTGTAGAAATTTCAATATATAACTGTATATTATGTTTTCTTAACATATGTGTTATCTTATCTCAATACTTTGCAACGAGTACATTGAAAGTCAGAAATCCTATGTATATCATCCAGAATCATCAGCTAAAAATGACAAAATAGTAATTCCAGCCATGTTTACTGTCTCAATAGTTTGTACACACTTCACTGTATACATATTTAAGGCATGTGTACACAGACTCTTACAACCTCACTTTTGGAGGATAATGTATTAGTAAGTCTTCCATTTTGGTATGATAAGAAAGTCTTGAGTTTCTAAATATTTGTAAAAAGGAGCAACTGCTCTTGGAGAGAAAAATAGCAGGCATATATTTACCTTATCAGTCCTTTACAAGAAAATAATTGGAAAGCAGGGAGAGATATAATAGGTCACCTCAAAAAAGGACAGCATTTACAAGAGACCATGACATGATAAGAACAAGGATATTAGCTTGCAACTATTGTCATCCATCATACTGGGAACACAAATAAGGATGAGATTTGGAAAAAGGATACATGTGGGCAAAGCTGAGTTTAAATTATAAGGGCTTACTAAAGATTTACACTGTGTTTTTCTCAGGAAGTATTTTTTTTTCTCATTAAAAGCAATTTAAAAAATAACCTGACATCATAGGTAGGGCAAATGCAAATGACTCAGGTCTAGCAATAGAGGGCACACATCATTTCTGTAATCAAATGGAAATCTCATGAGCATTATGAAAGTAACCAGAGCAGCTGACTTTGAATTTTGCCAAAAAGACAGATGCTCTCAGAACAGCCCCTTCCACTGCTGGTGTCTGAATCTCAGTAGGACACTATTATCATGCTGTTCCATTTATATTTTATTATTTTACTCATAGCCCCATTTTACTCAGAATATTGAAACTTTCATGGAAATTAAATGCCATGTGTTCACATTAGACTTTCACCAGCAGCTCTATTCTATGTAAAATATTCTAGTTTAAGAAGAATTTGACCCCAGTCTTGCTGAAAACATTTCCTCCTTAGTCATCTAAATGCCAATTTTTAAAAAAATTTAGCACTAATATTTTAAAAGATAAAGGTCTGAGTTTTACATATATAAAATAAAATTATTTAAACTGAAACTAATCAGGACCCTGCAGGGCCCTCTCAAGGACAGATCACTCCCTCTCATGTCCCCTACCTCTGGCTTTGGCCTCTTCAGCCTTCCCTGAGTTCCAAAGAGCAAATTTTATTAGAGAAGTGAGAAAATGCAAAAATAAAACAGTCAAGCAAGACAAACTAATGATTGTTTAGCCATAAAACAAAGTCAAGCAACTTTAATTCCTCCTCAAGGGCTATGGATAATATCTTGAGCCATATCTTTCAGTTGTCTTGCTGTTATCATTCCTATCAGGTGGAGGAAGTTAACTGCATGCTGACCACCAGTATATAGACCCAAGACCAGTTGAGACCAGAAGGTTGGTAATAAGAATTGCCAAAACATCACCTTGTTACCTTACCATCAACCAATCAGAGAACTATTCATGAGCTGACCATGCACTCTGGGACCCTCTTCCTCATGCTGTCTTTAAAAATCTTCCCTGAAAGCCATTGGGGAGTTAGGGTCTTTTGAGTACAAAATACCCATTCTCCTTGCTTGGCACCCTGGAATAAACACTGTACTTTCCTTCACCACAACCTGATGTCAATAGAATGGCTTTGCTGCGTGTTGGGAATGGACCTAAGTTCAGTTCAGTAACCAAGCCTGAAGTCATTAGAAGTTTTTACAAGTAATGTAAAAAATATATCAGAAATACAGAGTCAGAAGTTATATTTTTCAAGGACAAATATTAAATCCTCTATTTGCCATGTGCAATGTACACTGACTGCTTCAAATTAGGACTAATTGTCTCCTAACACTTAAGGGGGAAATCCTAAATCATACCCTTTTATCAGGGATCCAGAAAGATTTAAACAGAGGAAAATTTTAGCCCAATTTTCTAAATTATGTGTGTAAAATGCATTCATAGGTTTTATGTCATTTTTTAAATTGTTATTTCAAAATGCCATGAATTTGAAAGAACAGACATAATAATAAAAAGTACAGGATTCTAAGCTCATAGTCAGGAAAATTAGAGTAATTCTCAGTTTCTGGGTTATAACAAGAGCACATACAAAAATTTTCTCCCATTTCATAGGTTGTCGTTTTGTTTTATTTATGGTTTCCTTTGCTATGCAGAAGCTTGTAAGTTTAATTAGGTCCCATTTGTTTACTTTTGCTTTTCTTTCTATTGCTTGGGTAGACTGTCCTAGGAGAATATTTCTGAGATGTATGTCAAATAATGTTCTGCCTGTATTTTCTTCTAGGAGGTTTATTGTATCTTGTCTTATGTTTAAGTCTTTGATCCATTTTGAGTTTATTTTTGTGTATGGTGTAAGGAAGTGTTCAGGCTTCAGTGCTTTACATGCTGCTGTCCAGTTTTCCCAACGCCATTTGCTGAAGAGACTGCCGTTATTCCATTGTATATTGTTGCCCCCTTTGTCGAAGATTAGTTGATCAAAAGTTTGTGGGTTCATTTCTGGGCTCTCTATTCTGTTCCATTGTTCCATATGTCTGTTTTTGTACCAATACCATGCTGTCTTGATAACCATAGCTCTACAGTATTGTCTGATGTCTGGGAGAGTTATTCCTCCAGCCTCTTTCTTTTTCTTCAGTAATGCTTTGGCAATTCTAGGTCTTTGATGGTTCCATGTAAATTTTATTTTGATTTGTTCTAGTTCTGTGAAGTATGTCCTGGGTAATTTGATAGGGATTGCATTAAATCTGTAGATTGACTGGGGCAGTGTGACCATTTTAACAATATTGATTCTTCCAATCCACAAGCATGGGATATCTTTCCATTTTTTAAAGTCTTCTTTAATTTCCTTCATCAGTGGTTTATAGTTTTCTGTGTATAATTCTTTCACCTCCTTGGTTAGATTTACTCCTAGGTATTTTATTACTTTGGGTGCTATTTTAAAGGGGATTGTTTCTTTACTTTCTTTTTCTGTTGATTCATCGTTAGTATAAAGAAAAGCAACTGACTTTGAACGTTAATCTTGTAACCTGCTACCTTGCTGAATTCTTTGATCAGCTCTAGTAGTTTCTGTGTGGACCTTTTAGGGTTTTCTATATATAGTAACATGCCATTGGCATACAGTGACACTTTTACCTCTTCTTTTCCAATTTGGATCCCTTTTATTTCTCTTTCTTGCCTGACTGTTGTGGCTAGGACTTCCAAGATACGTTAAATAGGAGTGGTGATAGTGGGTGGCCTTGTCTTGTCCCAGATTTTAGTGGGATGCTTTTGAGTTTTTCACTGTTGAGTACATCCTGGCTGTAGGTTTGCAAGTGAAATTGACAAAGACTTAATCTCCAGAATATATAAGCAGCTCATACGACTTAATAAGAAACAACCAATCAACCCAATCCAAAAATGAGCAAAAGTCCTAAACAAGCAATTCTCCAAGGAAGACATACTAATGATCAATAGGCATATAAAAAATGCTCAGTATCACTAATTATCAGAGAATTGCAAATCAAAACTACGACAAGGCATCACCTCACACCAGTCAGAATGGCCAACATTCAAAAGTCCACAAATGACAAATGCTGGAGAGGCTGTGGAGAAAGGGGAACCCTCCTACACTGCTGGTGGGGATGCAGTTTGGTGCAGCCACTTTGGAAAACAGTACAGAGATTCCTCAAAGGACTAGGAATAGACTTACCATATGACCCAGGAATCCTGCTCCTGGGCATATATCCAGATGGAACCCTACTTCAAAATGACACCTGCACCCCAATGTTCATAGCAGCACTATTTACAATAGCCAAGACATGGAAACAGCCTAAATGTCCATCAACAGATGACGGGATAAAGAAGAGGTGGTACTATTTATACAATGGAATACCATTCAGCCATAAAAACTGACAACATAACGCTATTTGCAGCAACATGGATGTTCCTGGAGAATGTCATTCTAAGTGAATAAGCCAGAAAGAGAAAAAAAAAATACTGTATGAGATTGCTCATATGCAGAATCTAAAAAAACAAAACAAAACAAAACCATAAATACAAAACAGACACAGACTCATAGACATAGAATACAAATTTGTGGTTGCCAAGCGGGTGTGGGGTAGGAAGGGACAAACTGGGATTTCAAAATGTAGAATAGATAAACGAGATTATACTGTATAGCACAGAGAAACATATACAAGATATTGTGGTAACTCACAGTGAAAAAAAATGTGACAATGAATATATGTATCTTCATGTATAACTGAAAAATTATGCTGTACAGTGGAATTTGACACAACATTGTAAAATGACTATTACACAATAAAAAATGTTAAAAAAAAAAGCACACTGATCAACATAAAACAAAATTAAACAAATAAAAACACTGGCTTATTTGACACTGAAGTTTGTTCAGAATATCATACATGTTGCCCTGAAATTAATAGCCTTAAGAATGAGAAATACAGTATAATGTTTAAAATCATGGGTTTTGGAGCCAGAGTTTCAGACTCAAAATATGTGTCTGTGATATAATAACTAGGTGACCTTTGCCAAGTTATGTAAATTATCTGTATCTCTTCATCTGCAAATCACGTATATTCACGTACATTTGTATGCATATCATACACATTATTGTGAAGATTAAATGAGTTAATCATGTAAAGTACTTAGAAACTATCTGGCACATAGTAAATTCCTCATAATTTTTTTCAAAGTTAATTTCAAGCTACATAAGTGTAATATATATATATGGAGGTTCCTCAAAAAATTTAAAATAGAACTACCATATGATCCAGCAATCCCAGTACTGGGTATATTCCAAAAGAAATGAGACAGGATATCAAGAGCTATCTGAACACTATGTTCATTGCAGCAATATTCACAATAGCTAAGATATGGAAACCATTTAAGTGTCCATCAATGGATGAATGGATAAAGAAGATATGATGTGTGTATATATATATATATATATATATATATATATATATATATATACACACACACACACAACTATTATTCAGACATTAAAAAAAAGGACATCCTGCCATTTGGAACAACAAGGATGTACCTTGAGGACATTATGCCACGTAAAATAAATCAGACAGAGAAAGAAGATAACGTAGATATTACTTTCATGTGTAATCTAAAAAAGCTGAACCTGTAGAAAGAGAGACTAGATTGATGGTTGCCTGAGTCTGAGGGATAGAGAAATAAGGAGATGTTGCTCAAAGGATACAAACTGCCAGTTGTAAGATAAGTCCTGGGGACTTAATGTACAGCATGATGATTATAATTAATAATACTGTATTATATATTTGAAAGTTCCTAAGAGATTACATCCAAAATGTTTTCACCACAAAAAGAAATGGCAGTTATGTGATATAACTGAGATGTTACCTAATGCTATGATGGTAATCATTCTGCAATATATATGTCTGTCAAATCAATCTGATGTACACCTTAAATGTCCACAATGTTTAATATATATATATATATATATATATATATATATATATATATATATATATATATACACATACACACACACACATCAATTATATCTTAATAAAGCCAGAAAATATAAATTATTGGCAAGTGTTATTTTGTCCATCACTTATATGCTTTTCCTACAAAAACTAAGTGTGGGAGTGGGTTCTCAACTGAGACTTACTAGGACAGATAATAAAAGATACAATAAGAGCCAAGAAGCACTGAACTGATAGCACATGAAGTGGATTCAATTCCTATCTATCTCTACCACTCACAGGCCTTGGTCCTTAAGGCTCACAGTATCATTTGTAGAACTAAAAATGGAAATACAGTTAAGTAGGTTATATGTTTAGTATAAATCTAGAAGGATGAATTTTACT
This sequence comes from Camelus dromedarius, assembly GCF_036321535.1. NCBI lineage: Eukaryota > Metazoa > Chordata > Mammalia > Artiodactyla > Camelidae > Camelus > Camelus dromedarius. The sequence goes on along the minus strand of NC_087436.1, from coordinate 90,492,249 downwards.
AGCGCTAATAAAATTTATGATAAAGTATCACTTCTTTTCTAAAAGATATTTTTAGAACATAAGGGAGATATATACGTGAGAATTAATTATCTTCTACTGGTGTTCTGGTGACATTTGTACAATTTACTCCTATTTTTTTCCACATAATATTATAAACTGGTTTAATTAATTATTTCACCATGTAAAAATAAGAATGAGAAAAGTCACTAAAAACATGAAAACAGATGACAGCCACTTGAACTGACTGTATAAACCAAATCTGTAAGTTGAGAAGATTTGCGCTGGACACAAATTCATAAAAGAAATTTATGGCATATAGCAGATACTTAAAATTTAAATGTGAAAACTTAAATGTGAATAAACTCTCAGAGGGAATACTTATAGGCCATGAAATACATATGCATTGATTAATTTTAAGGGATGCCTTAAAAATTGGTTTAAGGCATGCCTTAAAAAAAGAAAACAATTCATCCAAGCAGTTTGTATAGTCTGAATTTGTATCTCATTACAATCATCATGATTAGTTGAATTTTGATAAATAAGCCACAAAGGAAAAAAAAAATCACTCCCTTGTTAATTTTATCCTATAATGATTTATTTTGAAAGATACAGCTCATCCTAATTTTTTTTCTCTCTCAATCTCTCTTCGCCCTTAGTGTGTGTATAAGTAAACCACACAATCTTAAAACATACTAGGAAAAAAGAATCCAAAATTTCTAATTACAAAGGCATTTATTATCTCTTCACTCTAACTGCAATACAATTTCATCCCTAGCCAATTTTTGCTTAACAGTATCACTGTTTCCTTTAAAACTTTCTACCAGTCTACTCTCTAACTAAAGTTTAATATTAGTTCTTAAACATATATTGACTCAGTCCTTTAAACATCATACATAAAAATTACATTTCAGAAGAATTGTTGCCTAATAGAAGGTACAACTGGTCCGTCATTGTTTCAAGTCTGAAAGGAATGCTTTTTTTCTTTAGTGAGTGTTAACGATATTTACTGATCATGAACTATGTGCCGCGAAACAAATACAAGTGAATTATCACAAATTTATTTATCTTGAATCAATGGATTAAAAGTAGATATGGGCATATTACTTCTGTTGAGACTTATACTAGTCATCTATTGCTACATAATAAATTACCCCTCAAGTCAGTGACTTAAAACAACAATTATTATTTCAGTTTCTCTGGGTCAGTAATCTGGGCACATGTTAGCATTGTCTCTCACGGGGTCTCTCAAAGGCTACACTCATGGGGGGCTGAGGTCTTAACTGAAGTTTCACTTACAAGCAGAATTATTGGCAAAATTAAGGTCCTTATAGATGCTGTCAAGTAACATCAGGTCCTTGCTATGTGCACTTCTCCATAAAACAGCTCACATGTCAACTGGCTTCCATCAGAATGAGAAAGAGAAGAGACAGCAAGACAGAAGCCAGAGTACTTTGTATCCTAATCTCATAAGTACCATTCCATCACTTGCTGTGTTCATTAGAAGTGAATGAAGTGAATCACTAGGATCAGCTTACATTCAAGGGGTAGAGGATTTACAAGAACTTTCTTAAAAACCAGGATGTGGGAATTACGTGGGACCATCTTTGAGGTTGTCTACTGTAGAACTGCAGGAAAAAAGGGCAAGTACTGGTGTTTGAAGTTTTTAAGTTTTGTTTCATGAACACTTCTAGTTTAAAAGGTTGTAAAATTTTGTCAATTTATTGATGTTAAACATTTTGGAAAATCAAGATTCTAGCCAGTTTTATGTTTTGCCACAATTTTAAATATATGAATAATGCCTTCTTAATGTTTTTCATCTTGACTAGAAACAGTCACTTGGGCTCCAGTGATTTCCCATAACTGCATATTTCATGTAATTGTTTTATAATTACATAGAAGTACTGAAATCTAAACAGAGCCAGAACTACAGATTATGTGTAATACAAAAATTAATATTTTATAGCTACTTTATAGATTCCCATCTGTTTGGTCTCTTCAGTATTATTATTTGGTTGACTGCTTGTTATTTAGATTTTAAAGTAAAAATTATGCTTTAAATACATAGGTTCTACTAAACTGTCAAGTTATAGTTGTTTTCCTGCGCTTAGATAGTACAAGTGTTTTAGGTAACTTTTTCTGATCTTAGATTATCTAACATATGTTTACACATAGAAGACAAAGCCGTATTTATAGCTATATGAATGTAGCCCAAATCTTGCTGCATTTGGGGAAAACATAATTCCTATAGCATTGCCAAAGGAAACACCCTTCATGTCATCCTAGTCCAAGTTATTAATCTTTATATGAACCTATACATATCTCTTTTAAGATATGTAATATATGAGTATTTGTAATACATAGTATTTTTTATTTTAAGGTCAAAAGTTTTCCTTTTAGTTTGTGTTTAAAAAGGTACTGATTTTTTTCCAAACTACAAGTCATCTGCTTTTTCTATTGCTGTTTCTACTTTTATGAAGCTTTCTAAAACATTACAGATCTAAATTGTTAAACTCTGTTTTTCTATGTCATGTCTTCATATATGTCTTTAGACATATATGTCATATGTCTTTAGATTTGGATAATGTTTTTTGTCCTGAGTACCTGGATGAACAGTAGAGAAATTCACTGAAATGACAACGTCTATATACAGAACAGACAAGAGTTGAAGAAGATCAGAACTTGACTGAGAATGTGTTGAGTATGAGAGGTTTATTGGCTAATCACGTGGAGATATTGAATAGGAAACTGAATATGAGCCAGGATTTAAGGGAAAAAAGACAGTTACCACCATACAAATAAATGCACAGCCATGAGACCTGACAGAATCATAGTTAATATTACTATATATGTACATTAGTAAAGGGCTTACTGCCAGATGCACATAGGAGCCAATACTATGGCACTGGCTTTTAAGAAAAGAAAAAGCCTTCTTGTAAGGTTGACTGGCAAGGAGACAGGATGTAGGGCTCAAATCTGTCTCTCTGGTGGCAAGCTAAGGTGAATATTGAATGTTAGGGCTTTGGAGTGGTGAAGAAAGGAGGAGAGTAGTTGGTTACAAAGTCCAAGGAAGTAACATGAAGTTCTTATGGGCAGGTGCAGGCAACTTCCATGCCTCATCACGGGTTGCATGTGCCAGTTTTGGTGGGGGCTTTGATGTTAAACATGTGAGGGAATTTGGGGCTGTGATGTGAAAAGGTCACCTATGGATAAGCAAGTCTATTCTGCACAGACTTGGTTCAGACATTGGTTCTATTCCGAGTTTCATCCAGTTTTGTTGTGTTACAAACATAGGGAGTTTTATCCAGCTACTCCCTTATTTGTTGTTTTGTAAGAGTTCGAATTTCTGTTAGTCATCAGTTTCTGTTAACACTACCAGACATGGTTTCAGGATGGGATTTTTAACCCTGTGGGCATGGTTTCATACAAAAGATGAAGAAAAAAGCAAACTAACCAAAGAGATAAGCCTAGTATTGTTAAAGAACAGAGAGGGCATCTGAGAAGCCAGGTTAAGAATGTTTAAGAATGAGCAATTGTATCATTGCTACATATAGGTAAATAAGAAGAAGAATGAAACTTGACCTTGAATATACTGATATATTTCATTGTTGACATTGACAAAGTATATTTCATTGTTCCATTGAGGACAAAATTCTTACTGGAATGGGCTCAAGGCAAAATGAGAGAAGACAAAATGGGAACAATAGTATAGATAAATGTGTTTAGGGGTTTTAGGGTAAAAATATCAGAAAAAAAAAGTAGTAGTTATATAGTGAGATATTCGGCCAAGAAGATTTATAGAAAATGTCCACTGTATTCAGCAAGATGAAGGACATTTGTTACGGTGACTTTTTTTTTTTTTTTTTTTTTTTTAGTTCTGTAATAGTGATTAATGTGTAAGGGTAACAGATTTATCTGAAATCAAACAGTGGAAGAAAGACAGAAAGCTTAGAAAACTCTAGAGAAATATTTGTATGAGTAAATCAAAGAACTATATAATGGAGTAGACAACAGTAAAAACATTAAAAAAGCCTGTTTCTTTAAAAAGTATAATATGATTTATAAATCTTTGGAAGCATTATTAAAGGAGAAACGAAAGAAAATATGAGTGAACAAAATTCATACTAAATAATGTAAAATAGCTTCTGTCATATAAGAGATTTATAAAACAATAAAATAATATTATAAGAAATTTAGTCCTTGTAAATTTGCAGATATACTTGAAAGGAATACACTTATGTAAAAGTGTCACTAACTTTTTAGTAACTGTAAAATGAATTAAAATGTCACCACCTCATATTAAAATTCCTTAGTCCTGTGCGTTTCTTTTTTTTGTTCCCCGGTGAATTCCACCTAACATTCAAGGGTTATATAAGCTCATTGTAATACACATTGTATTTTTTAAGAAGCTTATGTAGCATTCATTTCAGAATCATAAGGAAAGTACAAGAATAGAAAATTAAAGTTCTTTTCAGTTATGAACATCCATTGGAATATTTTAGACAAACTTTTCAGTTAATTGAATCCCATGGTATATTAAAAACACTTTCTAAATTTAAGCAGAAAACACAAACTAAAAGAACACATCAGCATGTAAGAAGAGCAGGAAGAATTCTGGGCAGCAAGAAGAGCAAATAAAAATTCTCAGTCTGGGAACATCTTGGAGTATTCAAGAAATCTAAAGAAAGGAAACACAGTAACATCTGTCAGACACAGCGAAATAACAAGCTTCAGGTTATTGGCAATTTCAGCACCAGATTGGGCTATGTGTCTTCAAATATGTCTGTATTTTTGCAAAGCTGAGTTTTGGGTGATGCTGTGATAAAAAGGAAGTATCCTATGAAAATCAGAATGGAAGAGGAAGTGAGAGTGGTGATGTCCAGCTTGAATACAAGATTTAAGAAGATGTACAAAATCCAACAAAAACATTCCACTGGAGAAAATGCAAAAATGAATATGTAGTTTTGGGTGTTCCAAGCATGGTGAAGATGCAGAAGTGAATGAAAAATCAGAAGAGTGGCAAGATCACACTTTCACTCAATAGCTCAAGATGAGCACTTTTAAGTTCTTGTCATAGGTTGAAAAGATAAAACCCAATAGATGCACAAAGATCCAAACACAGATAGCCAAGGCTAACTGAGTATTTGTACTCCTTCCATGTCATTGAGTATCTATAAAAAATGTTTATGAATCGGGAGAGGAAACTATTTTGTCTAGTTTCCCAAGAAGCAGATATATATAATTGAAACAAATAACAGAACGTCTAGTAAGAATCAGACATTAATTCTTGCTGACTTTAAAATCACCAGAACACTTCATGATCATAAAAAAATAATAAAATTCAATACTGAGTGTTGGGTGGGGAGAATACTGATCAGAATGCTTATCACTTCTATCATTATATTTATTAATTTAATAGGGTTATTATATCTACCTCTACATCTACAGTACTAAGGTTAAAGTTAAAACCAATGTTTTAGAACAAAGATAAAATAACTATCCATTATTTTTTTTTACTTTTTGTTATACTACATGCTCAAAAATATGCATATTCATAATAAATCGGAAGGAAAACATAGGTTGTATCATCTTAGAAGATGTCTCTTTTGAGAAGAGTCAGATCTGATATCAAACTAGAGAGAGTAAAAACTGTGTTTGAAAGCCAAATGTAAGAGCACTTTTCCTAAATTTTTCTATTTTTAGAATCCTCACCCATTCTTCTGCACAAGATGCTATTTACCTTACAGAACTAGCAGAAAGAAGGATATAGGACAGAATACAAAAAGAGAAGAGTTTCTAGTTCAAAATCCCAAGTGATACCTATGCAGTGAAGTACAGAACTTCAGAATGTTTATATTTCTCACACGTACTTATGGAATTGCTTTGTCCAACAGGGTAGCCACTAACAACAATGGACTTCTCGAATTAGAGTTAATTAATTAAATTTAAATATGATTGAAAATTTAGTTCTTTAGCCACATATTTCAACTGCTCAATAGCCACATTTGGCTACTGGCTCTTATATTGAAGAGTAAAGATGCAGAATATCACCACTGTTGCAGAAAGTTCTACTGGGCAGGGCTGCTATAAAATGAATGAAATATGGGAGAGCATCAATCCCATATTAACTATATACTACAACATTACAGCAATCCTTTTTCTAGATAATTTTATTTTCTTCAGTATGCTTTGAAAACATACAAATAGGCAAATCAACAATACAGAATTTATACAAATCCATGTATATATAAGAAATTGATATATGATTAATGATGTTCCATAATTAAGTGGTGAAATGATGGACATTTTAGTAGATGCTATGAAGAAAATCTGCAGAATATATGGAGAAAAATAAGATTAAAATTAGAACTACCATATGATTCAGCAATCTACCTTTGAATGTATATTGAAAGGAAGTGAAAACAAGATCTTGAAGAGATCTTAAAAATTGAAGGGCAAAGGAACAAAAAACTGATATTAAATTGAAAAAAAATGAACAGAATATTTACAAAAAATACATAAAAAAATATTCAGGCTCACTCAAAGGTAAGTCATGCATATCTGGAATGATACCACTGAACCAAATTGGGGGAAAAGCTTGTATTTGAAAGCAGAATTCTCTCATCTGTCAGTTTAATGTCTCTATGGCTTATAATGGAATATGTGAGATATAAGGTGTTGTAAACTTGTAGTTTGAACTGGGGGGTGAATGGATTTTAAAAGAATGCTGAAGAGAGATGCTATTAGATAGCTAGCTAGCTATATTATTTTTCTTTAGGAAAACTTACTCCTGGCAGCTGGTTTGATTAATTCCCTGATACCTGCTTGCACACAATAATAGTCACAGTTCACTGAAAATAAAAAGCATGACAACACATTCTGTTTGTGAGGCTTAAGGAAACAAGTATTCTCATACATGGTAAACATTAAAGCTGGTGCCTGTTGTGTTAGGTTGGGTTCTCAAGAAACAGATGCCATGATGGAGAGTGACCTACTGGGATCAATACCTGTGAAAAGGAGGAAGAAAAGAAATTTGGACCGAGGAAGAAGTTTAACTATGATACAAGACCAACAATATCTCAGCCAGTCTACAGGAAGCCCTGGAATATCTTTAACCCCTAAGAATTGTTTCTTGGAAGCTGAAATAGACAAGTCTTTATACTTTTGCTTTGACTAGTTATCCAATCAGCGTGGCCCCTGGTTCTCTGCCCCTGAGTGAGATCCTAATGGTGTTAACAATTAGAGTCTGTCTGCTGACAGCTGGGGCCGCAAGTAGTTCTTGGACAAGGAATCTGAGAGACTGTTTCCATTACAGTACTTATAACGAGGGAATCAGGAATAGAAAAGAAAATAATGGTAATGTGTGATGTCCTCAGGAGTATTCTTTAGTCAAGTTTACTGAATCTAGGGTTATTTACATGACACAGAGTTAATTCTTGGGTCAGCCTTTTGCCCTTTGGGGATTCATATCATTTCCCCAAGCCACTGTGTTCTTAATTGATCTATAAAACAGCAATGATAATACTTTTCTCATAAAGTACCTCTGAGGTGCAGATACTTCCGATCACTTTGAGGCTTGAAACTTGGTTTTAAAACTTTTATATGCAATGAAGTATTATATTATAGTCGCTGGGTAGGTTTCTTTGTTGTTAAATGTGCTAAAACACATTAGAAGTCTGATTATTGTAGTAAAAGCTGACAATACCAAAGCTCAGTCAAAAAAAGAATTTAGACAATGGAATAGAAGGACTGAAAGCTCAATGGAAAGAATTATCAGGTACATTAGATCCCAAGTTCAGAGAAGTCAAGTAGAAAGATTCATAATCTAAGAAAGTAAAGTTCAGAAAGACAAATGAAATGAGTATTCTTTATTAAGGACCTTCTATATGCTAGGCACTGAAGTAGGCATTAAAAATATTTTTCTCACTTATATGCACATTAACTGGGTGAGTTAAGAATTATTACTGCAAACTTATAGAAGAAGCAACTGAAGTAGAGGGCAGTTTAGACCAAACAGCTAGTAAGTGGTGAATTCTATACTCAGTGTCAGTCACCCTGGGCCCAAAGCCCTCATTCTTTTCAGTTAATAATTTCACTATTAAAAGCTAATGTTAAGCCAAAGTCTGTCTGTACTTTGTGGTCACTGTACCAAACAATGGATGAATCAAATCCTTTATTCCTGGTTGTGGAACTTTGTTATTTTTCTCAAAAATTAGCATGGCACATAATTGATATTCTATTGGTTGGATCATTGGTCAGGTAGGCACTGGTTATTTTTCCATCCTCGGTATGCAGCACATGGAATATAAGGTAAGAAATGAAAATTATAGGAAACTGAGCTGAGTGTCAAAGTGGATCAGAAATAATGTTAAAATAGCTCAGTGCAGAGTCAAAGAAAATGAGAATGATTATATTTGAGGGTAAAGCAGAAAGGGAACCAGGCAGAGGGTGATGCCAAAACGTCAAACCAAATGCTCTGGATTTAAAGGTAGAAACCAAATGATCGCTTATAGGATAGAAACCAGACACAAAACTTAAATAAATGACAATGAGCTATGACTATACTCCTATTAGATTGGCCAAAATAAAGAACATTGACAACAACAAACTCTGACACTTATACAGAGCAACAGGAACTCTTACTCATTACTTATGGGAATGCAAAATGGTACAGGCACTTTGGAAGTTTGCTGGTTTCTTACAAAACTAAACATACCCTTACAATATGATTCAGCAATCACACTCCTTGGTATCTACCCAAAGGAGATGAAAAATTGTGTCTACACAAAAACCTGTACATGGATGTTTATAGCAGTCTTATTCATAATTGCCAAAACTTAGAAGCAATCAAGATGTATTTCAGTAAGTGAATGGATACATAAATTGTGACAACGTAATATTATTCAGTTCTAAAAAGAAATGAACTATCAGGCCATAAAAAGACATGAAGGAAACTTATTACTAAGTGAAAGAAGGTCATCTAAAAAGGCTACCCAACCTATGACATTCTAGAAAAGACAAAACCTTGGAGACAGTATAAAGATCAGTTGTTGCCAGGGGTTAGGGAGTGATAAATAATCAGAGACAGAGCATTTTTGGGGCAATAAAAATACTCTATATGATACTATAATGGTGGTACATGTCATTATACATTTGTCCAAACCTAGAAAATGTACAAAACCAAGAGTGAACCAAAATGTAAACTATGAGCTTTGGATGGTAATGATGTATCAATGCAAGTTCATCAACTGCAACATGTACCACTCTGGTGGGGGATGTTGATAATGGGGGAGGCTATGGGTGAATGCAAGCAGGGGGTATATGTGTCCCTTTCACTTAATTTTATTGTGAACTTAATACCTCTTTAAAAAAGAAAGTCTATTTTGAAAAAACAAACAAACAAACAAAACAAAAACAACTATTACATAAATTTGGATAGGACATTTTCTGTGGTGTCAGTGTAGTTACAAGGACATTTTCTGGGACACTCCAGGCCTTGCCTTTAAGTAAAATGAGAGCTAGTAAGGGCTCCAAACCAACTTGTTCAATTCTCTGCTGTTAAGTCCCTTATAAGTCATCTAGAGCAACATTCGTAACATGGGAGTAAGGAAACTGCGGCTCAGAGAGGTTAATTTGTATCAAGTGACAGAGCTGTTTTATGGGAGTCTCCACTGTACAAAACTTCAGTATCTAATATGAGAAGTGCCAATGTCAGTAATGATGGCTTTATCTGATAGAAAATTAGCTGTGTATTATAAAGGTATGCTAACTAAGCAAATTTCACCCTTCACAGCATGGGAAGGAACTTCACTTAGGAAATTAAGTGACAATTAAAGGCCACTGTAATAATGTGTTAAAAAGTCCAAAATCAAGATGTGGCGTCTATAAATTCAGTATTCCTTCCATTTTTGTTTATTTGACTTCTATAATAGAATGGTATTTATTCAATAATAGAGATCTGAGGTTAAACGTATTCGTAAAATAAAGTATTTTACATAGCATTCTTGGAGATTCACAATATGCATCAATGTAGTAAAGGAAATAATATTTTGTTGTTGCAAAATAATATTACATATGCACAGTTAGCTCTCAGTCACTTAGCTAATAAAAAGGCACTTAATTTTGTGAAAGTGTATTTTCACTAAATAATATTTTGCTACATAAATAATGTCTCAAGTCTACAGCAGTTCAGAAGCAGACAGTCACTAGTTATTAACCATGCTCAGGCTCTGGGACCAAATTCTGGGGTCAAATCCTTGCCCTGACACTCATTAGCCATGTGACATGGGAAAAATTTCTTAGTCCTTCTAGGCTTTAGTAACTATTAGACAGAAATAATAATTTGATATACCTCATAGACTTTTGAGAATTAAATCAGTTAATATCTATAAAAGACTTTGAACAGTACTTGGCACAGAGCTCTCACACAATGCATGTTAGCTGCTGGAATTATCACTCCTTAGCATGCAGGGAAAACATCCAGAAAATGAGAAGGCTTCCTTTGGAACCTAGGTCTTTGTCCATCTCTCCATTTTTTTCTCTCTCTTCTTTGTGTTTTTTCCCCAATATTCTCTTTCTCTTGTTCATTTATTTTCCCTTGTCTATCGTAAGAAGCAGAGTGTGGGCATAGATAAGTTTAGGATGTGTGACATTAGAGTCAGAGATTGAGGGGAGAAAAAATAAATGAAAAATGAGAAGAAAGAGAAAAACAAACAGAAAGGGATACTCAGATGAAAAAGGACATAAAATTAAACAAATAATTTCATGGAGTTACAGCCTTATAGTTTCAGAATTCCCAGTAGTGAAATATCCAACTTTTATTGTACAAGGTGGGCTACTTGTAGGATTCACAGAATGGCAAAACGAGTTTTACTTGCTTATGAGTGTGACACCCGATATGACAGTTTCAGCATCCTAACACAGTACTAAGTGACATTATAGTTTCTAGCTCACTTGTTTTGTTTGTTGTTACATAATAATTTAAACTTACATTATTTACTATAAAAATAATACTTTTTGCATAATTAAAACTATATTCCAGGAGGTACTTACTTATTGAGTTTCTTTTTAATTTAGTTTCTATTATTTTGTGAAAACTGCCTTCCAGAATATTGAAAGATATGTTCCTTCTCTGATTATAGAGATTCAACTTTTTTTCTAGTGAAATTCATTACCAATATGGGATATGACAAAAATATATTCAAGCAATATTATGACAAAATAGCACATGATTACTTAAAAGTACTGATTTACCTGAAGGCAAACTATATTAGGAACAACTGAAAAGTAGATTTCAGAAGATAATTAAAAATGAGCTTCCTGGAAGAATTATCAACCTTTAGAAAAAAATCATTATTAGAATAAATAGTACTATAGAAAGGTTTTCACAGTATGGAAATAAATATGATATACAGTCTAAAATTAATCAGGCTGAGAGGCAATGCTAAAAAGTCAAACAGATGGTATTGAGAACAGTATTCACAGACATGGAAAATGACTCAGACACCAGGTAATGGAAATAACAATTATACTTAATAGCAGACAGCAGTGTAGGTGTGAGCTGCTACTTGAACAGAGGAGAGAAGCATTATTCAAAATCGTTTTTTTTTTTAATTGTAAAATATGACAAAAAAGGAAAAGATGGAATTTATTCCAAAAACATTGCAGAGAAAAAAACTAACATTCAGAAGACAGTTCAAACATGGCTTACTGGCAAATCTAGAAATACCTGTATATATGAAATTTTCTTCTAAATGCCTGCATTTTAAATTTAATATTTCTGAGATAATGTTTTCAACACAAATGCAACATACATTAGTAGAACTAATATATTAGAAAAAATTACTTGGAAAGTAACTAAAATATGAGATTATTGTAAAATAATATAGTGGATTTCAAAGACTTCATATAGAAAAATGTAAAACATTTCATTTATAGTCCTTTTTTTGATTACAAGTTGGATTGAGAATTATCTTTGATAAGATGTTAAATAAAATATATTACAAAATTTAATTTTATCTGTATATTTTTATTTTTTAAAAGTGTGGTTAACAAAAAGTATGAAATTAAATAGCTCTAATAATCTCTCAATTGGGCAGAGCTGATAGAGATGGTGGTTTGAAAACTGTGATATATTTCCTTGAGAAATGGTTCCATGTACTCTAAAAAAAAAAATTAAAAGTTGATTTCTTCTCATGACATCAAATCTGGCCTTAACAATGACAATTAAGAAACTAACAAAGGCTTCTGGATAACATTTTGGAGATCAACAAATTGATTACTTTTTTTCATTCTATATATATTTTATTTATGTGTATCATAGTAACTTTGTATAATTAAATCAGTTAGATTTGAACTTTAATCCTACCACTTCCTAGTTTTCCAAGATCTTTAAACCCTCTAAGCCTATATACACATCAGTTAACTGAAAAAAACAAAAAAACAAACAAAAAAATAACTTTCTAGTATTTTATGATTGCTGGTTGAAGTTTTTAAGAATTTAAGTAATCTGTATCACATTCAGTTCATATAAATAAATTACTATTATCAGATAATATTTTTGTTATTGATATTATTAGAAACTTTAGATTTTTTCTGAGCTTATGAATACCTGGAATGGCTGGCTGACTGGCAGTCTCTATTTAACCTTCTTTTTGTTTTTTTCCCCCTACCAAAGTTATAAAGAACACAGCAGGGAAATCACCAGCTAGAGCATGAAGGTAAAGCTATTTTGCATTCATCTTCCCTTCAGGAGGAAATATTGAAATGCCAGTTGCTGCACTGCCTGATACACTGTGAAATCATTTACTGCCCATTGGGATTAAGAGACCTGGTGATGTGTTGCCTTTTCTGAATATAACTTCCCTGAGAGAGTTGCTGTAACGTAGCCATCTGTTTGGGTATCATGGTTGGGACATATTTTAGAAGCCTATCTTCCTTTTCCCTATTTCTCAACATGGGCATTTTTACATGCATAAACCTATGTCTTAAACTGTTTTGCTCAGAGCACCCAAATCAAGAGAGCAATGGATTGAGAGTCAGGAGACCTAGTTTCTATTCCAGGCTCAGCCACTAATGAATTCTGTGACTTTAGAATCACTTAATGTCTCCTGCCCTTAATTTCTTCATGCGTACAAAAAAAAGAGTTTGAACTGAAAATTTTAAAACATTCCTTTCAAATACAATTGCCTAAACTTTTTGCCATGTTAAAAATGGAAATATTGTTATTTTATGATTTTTCTATCTCCCAAATGTTGCCTGTTTTGTGTCTCTGTTGTTTATTGATTCACCCAACAATCTCTGAGGGCCTGCTTTTAATAGTGTTCTAAGTGTTAAAAAAAATAGTAAACAAAATTATATCCTTGTGAACCTTGTAGTCTGGTGAGGGAAATATACACTAATCAAATATTTACACCCACAATTGCACACAAATACAGATGGTATAATTGTGACAAGTGCCATGAAGGCAAAGAATTCAATGATATGAAAGTAAAAAAGAAGTGTGTGGCTTTGGGGAAAGTACGAAGTATATGGGTGTGTCATCAAACATTATCTATTTCCCTTTTTGAACATTATACATTCTAGTTAATGTACTATTTATAAATTCATTCAATTTTTGAGTCTAATTCTCATTATATTCCAGGTACTATGTTGCATACATCAGTTTACAATAATAAATAGTGTAGTTAAAAAGACATAGCAAATAATGAGAATTTAGCTTCTATTTAAGATGTGGAAATCAAGAAAATGTGACTCCTATCCTAATAACCAAAAAAAAAAAAAAAAAAGAAAGAAAGATATAACATTTACAAAAGCATAACTTTCCTTGAAAGGACAGAATACTTGTCCAAAGACAACCACGGGACTGGATTTCAAGTGACAAGCCTCTTTCAGGAGAAAAGAGACAAATGAACTATTTCATTTTTGTCAAAGCAGAGGCAGTACAGATGACTTCAACAGAAGCATGTGAGATGTTGGCTCAAATGCTGATAGATTATTAAAGAGTTGAACTCTTTAATAATTGAGTTGAACTAGCCTATCAGTTTATAATAATGGGGAACTCTGGACATGAGGAGAGCTCTTCCCACAGGCTTCCTCCAGAAGCTTAGAAGAAAGGCTAGGCAGAGCTGAAGACAGGAGCGAGTTCCCTCGGTGGTACAGGCCCGCATGAATTGCTTTTCAGCCATGACGTCTGCTCCCGTGGACCTTCCTCCCAGAGGAAGCAAGTCTCTAGCCGCTGAGGTGGAGGTGAGGGAAACAAACCCTCTCAACTCTACAGCCTTCTGGGGAATAGTAGACGCAACATCTGCCTAAGGATAGGGAATTCTTTTTGCTGATGCCATAAATCAGGCGAATGCACACAACTTCTACAGAAAGAGTAAAAGTAAACATTCTTTGAATCTAGGAAAGTCCAGGAAAACCTCCTGGACCCTAATCTGGCACTGATATAAAACAGAAGTTTGCTACTACTTAGGGAGGGACAGAAAATTCTGTTTTTCTCCTTCCTATTATCCACCACAGATAGAAATCAATTTGCTGCCACAGAGAGGAGGGACAGAAACACTGAGAAGGTGCTATCTATTCCCATGGCTTAGGTACACAGACCCTTATAAGACTAAGGCTGCACCAGAAGATATGCCACCTAAATTATAATCCCAGCAGAATTCCATGCTACCGCAGTGGACTGCTACAGGACAGAGCAGGGAATGAGAACCTACCTCTGCTGCACAGCCGTGCAGAGGCAACTGAAAGCAGAAAGTGAAACAGGAATACAGAGAAACCCTTCCAGCCAACTCAGGCCTAATGTTAAGCACAAGGTAACAATAAGCTGCTGCTGGGAGAATCTGAGCCAATAGAATGTAAGCAGAAGAGGGGTAGGGCCACTTCTAACCTTGGGCCATAAAAACTGACCATGAATAGTTCTCCATCCTCTGTCTCCTTGTACTGTTTTAAGATGAGTACATACAGTGACTCTGAAAGACACAAGGTAAAGATAGCATAGGCATCTTCTATCACAATAGAAGTTTGGTGTTTTGTCATTTCTTGGAAGAGAAGAATCAACAGATTGTGGACACCAATTAAGCTTTATATGAGCTTGAAACAAACTTTGTTATGACTGCATCACTATACACTTCTGTTATGCAGCAGTAGTGCTCCATTAATTAATATAAATATGGTGCTCTGAAGTGAGATGATTCCATACTATAATCAAAAATTATATGGGCTGCCTTAACAGCCAGATAGCAGTATCTGAGAAATTGATACCAGAGCTCAGACATGTGTTAACTCCTTAGGCAGCGCTAATACCTCATTTGAAATTTGCTCTTGATAACTTAGCAGACTGATCACATGCCTACTAAGTTGTAGTTCTAGGAAATGTGACAATTAAAATGATAGTGCCCATTTGCTTTTATTTTATGCTTCCAGAAAAGACGTTCCATAAAAGAGAGAAGTTCAAGAAAGAATTAGGCAGTTTATAAAATGAAATGAAAGCAAACAAGGAGTCCTAATTTGGAGACTCAAAAGTTTGGAAGATTCTGGCTGCTTCTGGGTTCCTACCACTCAGATTTGAGCAATAGATTTGAGAAACAGATTTCTCAGGAAAACAAAATAACACAGCCTTGAGCACAGCTCAGATTAAGAGTTTTTCTAAACTAGATAAACCTATTATTAAAATAAAGGTGTTCAAAGGTGTTCAGCCTTAGAAAGAGAGGTGGGGAGAGAGAAAGATAAATGAAGCAGAATTTACGATTAGAAATAGGAAATAATTTTGCATGTGGTTAAGTGATTCCTGGTACATAGAATGGACAGGAAGCAAATAGATCTGAAGCTAATTAAGTCTTTGTGGGGTTATTTTGTCAATAGATCAAAGTCAACTAAAAAATACATTGTTTACTTTAATCTTATATCAACACTCCATCTCCAAACTTGGACCAGTAAGAAATGGACCATAAAAGCTGGGCAGCCCCCGAAGAAGGATACACCCTAGCAGCCATTTCATATGTGTATGTGGATAATAATGGAAAATGAACAGTTCTACAGGGTGGCTTTTGAAGACTTTATAAAACAGTGTACAGGTGACAACTCACAAAGCAGAATTAGGATCTGGTCATGTGTGGATTGAGAGATTTTCCATTCTAGGCCCAGAAGTTTATTATTGATCCACTGACTACTGTGTCTTTCTACATATTTCTTGTGCTTTTTTTTTTTTTTTGTACTGGTGGTTTTAACTGCAATTACCCTGTTTTTGCTACATCATTGTATATTGGGCATGTGTAGAAGAGGGTAGGGGACAGATAAATTCTCTTTATCATACATACATTATCCTATCATAAAGCACAACTTTCCAATATCAAAAAAAAAATGATAGTAAATCACCCATAAATCCTGAATTTGATTTGGATACTGTATGAACTTTCAGATGTAACACTTGAGAAGGTGGTGTGGGAAAGAAGGTAAAACAGACATTCTGTGACCAGAAAGCCAAACTGTAACAACCACTGACTAATTGCTATGGTTGTACTGTATTTTTTAATGTACTTTTAAAGTCTTTTTGCTTTCTTTCCTATTAAGGGATTTTGCATTGACATTCCTAAATGGAATTAATGTGCAATTTTTTTCTGTGTTGTGCAATATTTATCAAGATCAGGCATCAAATATCCTTGTTTAAGAAATAGAGTATGGATAATTTTAGTCTTCTAGGCTATGGAAACAAGTCAGGTAACCTAGGAATTATCTATTCTTTGAGGTTTAATAAATTCCCATGAAACACATTTAGCCTAGTGCTTTTCAATGTGGTTCTTTGTGATAACTTCCTGTAATTCTCTGGTGGGAATTTCTTATTATTTCTGTATCTCTATTTAATGCCTTAGTGTCTACTTAATAAATGCTAATTAAATTTCTTAAAAAATATTTATTATAATCTAAATTTACATATTTGTAAACTTCTGTGCAAATTTTCTCATTTACTTCTCCCTCTCATTTCCTTCTTTTTTTTTTTTTTTTTTTACTGAAGTGTAGTTGACTTATAATGTTGTGTTACTTTCTGGTGTACAGCATAGTGATTCAGTTATATATCTATATTCTTTTCCATATTATTTTTCATTATAGGTTATTACAAGTTACTGAATATAGTTCCCTTTACTATACACAGTAGGACCTTGTTTATTCTGTATATAGCAGTTTGTTCCTTCTTATTTAGTCTGTGTTTTCTATCTTCTTTCTTGTCAACGTTTGATTATATCTGTATATATTATTATATTAGTGCTTTGTAAAAGAACTAATTTTTAATTTATTCAATAGTTCTATTTTTTTGAGTTAATTTCTACTTTAGTTGCATGTTTCTCACATTTTTTGTTTGTTTTCTATGTTTAAATTCGGTGTGTGTGTTCCAACAGCTTTTGTATGATATTCTGTTCATTTACATTTACTCATTCATTAAAGTAGAATAAATATTTAAGACTACAGGCATACTTTGGAGATGTGGGTTCAGTTCTAGACTGGTGGAGGATCTTGTCTCCATGTTGATGGCTGCTGACTGATCAGCTGAGTGGCTGTGGCAATTTCTTAAAATAAGACAACAGTGAAGCTTGCTGCATCAATTGTCTTCCTTTCATGAAAAATTCCCCTGTAGTATGTGATGCCGTTTAATAGCATCTTAGTCACAGAATTTCTTTCAGAATTTAAGTCAATCCTCAAGCCCTGCTCTTGTTTTATCTACTGTGTTTATGTAATTTTCTAAATACTTCATTATCATTTCAACAATCTTCACAGTAACATCACCAGGAAAAAATTCCATCTCAAGAAATCACTTTCTTTCCCTTCTTCAACTCTTCCCCCCTAACTTCAACTCTTCACCTGTTAAAATTTTATCATTAGATTGCAACAATTCAGTCAAATATTCAGGCTCTGCTTCTAATTCTAGTTCGCTTATTTCCACTATATCTGTAGATATTTCCTTCACTGAAGTCTTGAATCCCTCAAAGTCATCCATGAGGTTTGGAATCAGCCTATTTCAAACTACTATTAATGTTGATACTTTGACCACGTCCAATGAATTGTATATGTTCTTAACAGTATCTAAGCTGATGAATCTTGTACACAAGGTATCAGCTGACTTTTTCCAGATCCATCAGAGAAATCACTATCTATGAAAGCTATAGCTTTATGTAATATGTTTCTTAAATAATGAGACTTGAAAATCAGAATAACTCTTTGATCCATGGGCTACAGAATGGACGTTATGTTAGGCATGAAAACAACATTAATCTCATTGTACATCTCCATCAGAGCTCTTGGGTGACCAGGTAAGTTGTCAAAGAACAGTAAGAAATATTTTTCTGAGGAGTAGATCTCAATAGTGGGCTTAAAATATTCAATAAATGTTGTAGGCAGATACACTGTCATCCAGGCTTTGTTGTTCCACTGACAAGAGCATAGGCAGAGTAGATTTAGCATAATTCTCATGGCCGCTTGGACTTTTTGGAATAATAAATGACACTGGATTCAACTTAAAGTCCCCAACTGCAATAGCCCCTAACAAGAGTCAGCCTGTCCTTTGAAACTCTGAAGGCAGTCACTGACTCCTCATTTCTAGCTATCAAAGTCCTAGATGGTATCTTCTTTTAATATAAAGTTGTTTTGCCTACATTGAAAATCTATGATGTTTATTTGGGTTTTTCATACATGACTTTTATTATGTTGAGGTAATTTTCTTCTTTTTCTAGTTTGATAAATGTTTTTATCTTAAAACGGCACTGAATTTTGGCAAATGCTTTTCCACATCAGCTGAGTAGATTTCATTTTTTCCTCTATTAATCTGAGTATTTCATGACTGATTTTCATATATTGAACCATCAGCGCATTCCAGGACTAAATTCTACTTGGTTATGTTGTACAATCCTTTTAATATGCTGTTAAATTCTGTTTGCTGGTATTTTGTTGAAAATTTTCATTTCAACATTCATCAGTGGTATTGGCCTGTAATTTTGCTTTCTTGTTACATCTTTGTCTGACTTTGGTATCAGAGAAATACTGGCCTCATAAAATAATTTTGGGTGTGTTAATTCTCCAATTTTTTGGATAACTTTGTAAAAGATTGGTGTTAAGTTTTTAAATTTATGGTAGAATTTAACAGTGAAGCCATCCGGTACTGGGCTTTTTTTGGTCGGGAAAGTTTTGATGACTGATTCAATATTCTTATTAGTTATAGGTCTATTCAAATTTTCAATTTTTTATGACCACAATGTTATGAGATTACAAATCAACTGCAAGAAAAAAAATTGTAAAAACCACAAACATGTGGAGGCTAAACAATATGCTACCAAACAATCAATGGATCACTGAAGGAATCAAAGAAGAAATAAAAACCAATACTTAGAAACAAATGAAAATGAAAACACGATGATCCCAAAGCTGTGGGACACAGCAAATACAGTTCTCAGTGGGAAGTTTACAGTGATACAAGCTTACCTTAGGAAACAAAAAATCTCAAATAACATTATATTCTGATTTGTTGACTTTGTTTCATAATGTTCCTTCACTCTTGCCATTGCTTATTTAATTCATATTAGAGCACTGTATTATAATTTTTTTCTGCTTCATAATTATTGTCAGTGTGTATTTTCATCTGCTGAAAGGTTTTGACAGTGACTTTTTTATTCCTTCCAGTAGATCTAAAGTGGATGCTATGTGACTTTTTCTGTATATTTTTAAGTACCTTTAATTGTTCTGAAACATTAATTATAGTTAACTATATGCAGAAGAGACTGAGTGGTTTGAATGGCTTGCTAAATTCTTAGTTCAAGCTTACTGTACTCTGATAGCACAGTGAAGTTTCTTTACTAATTGTTGCCTGTTTCCTGTGTGTGTGTTGAGGGTGGGGGAGAAGTAGAATTTCTTCTGATGCTGTGATATTATTTTGTTCCTGAAGGTTCCATATTTTTCACATATTTTTCCCCCCTCTTTGTCCGTTCACCACCAAGCTTCCAGTAAAGCCTCCTCCTCATGTGGCCTCTATCATCCCCTAAAGTGATGCTTTTCCACTTTTTCACCTCCGACTCCACACATGGTCCAGTCTTTCCTTTTGATTCCCTAACAGTCATTGTTCTGATTTACAGACATTTGATATGTTCTAATTTTTCTGTCACTCAGTGTCAGACTTTCTCCTTCATGGATGATACTATCTGTGTCATCTACTCTGGAGCAACTCCATTGTTCCAACTATTTCACTGATAATCTTCCCGTTTCTCCACTAAGAAAAAGGCCACAGAGTAGCTCCACTAACTTGGGGTGTTTTTCCCCCATATGTAACTGGGGTTTTTACCAAACTATGTCTCCTAAGTATGTCCTAGGCGTGGGTAACAGTTGGCTTCATTTACTTGGAGGCTGTGTGGAAAAACTTTACATTTAGGAGCCAATCATTATGCTGTCCAATATTTTCTTTAAAATAGGATATTTCTCATTTCTTTCACCAATTTATTAGATTCACTGTGGTAAATAAACTAAATAATCTTACAAACAGTAGTTTTATCTAATTCTTTATGTCATTGCCCTATCATTTGACTGATTTTACTTCCTTTAGCAAAACAAAAAAACAAAAAAACAAAAAAAAACCACTGTAAATTTGGGCTAAGTTTTTGAGGTAGAGATTCTAGTGCTCATCATTATATATATTTTTCTTTTCTTTGTACAAAAGAAACTGCATGTTCAATACCTCTTTTAATTAGGCAAGGTCATGTATTTCTCATCATTAAAATGTGAGTGGGAAAAATGTGCCATTTCTAGGCTAAGACAGAAAATAAGTCATCAGAGAGTTCTGTTCTCTCATTCTTCCCCTGCCAGAACAACAATGGAGAAGGCTTTACCTCGTAAGAGTGGAGCCACAAGATGGAAATGATTTGAATCGTTGAGCTTCCACATGAGACACATATTTTGTTAAGAAATACCTGAAACTACCCAGAAATTAGAATGAGAAAGAAATATACTGCTGCTTCGTCCAGTCACTGAGATTCTGGGGGATATTTGGTATTACAGCATAGGTCTAGCCTATCCTGATACACAAACTCCTCAGAGCAAGAATAGGTATACAGGCTTCCATGTTTCACGGAGGAAAAAAAAACAAACACACACACTTTAACCACATAACTCAAATAATCATTAAATCAATGAAGTTCTTTAGAGAAAAAAAAAGTTAAAGGAACATCCACATACAAAATGCAATTAGGAAACTGACAGCTTCTTAGATTCTTGTACCCTGTTGGAAGTCATATTTTTTACATATAAGCTTTCAAATAAAATGACATATTTTTTAAAGTAGAAACCTGCTATTTATTTAGTATTTTAAAAGAATAAACAACCAGCAGCCTTTGTGAGCAATACGTTACAAGGCATTTGCAGATCGCCAAATTTGTAGAAACCAGTAATATATTTAAACCCCCATAAATACACTATTTTAACAAACATTTAAATTGTTTCTAAAAGCAAAGTAGAAAATATTAATATTACTTTGATTTCATTGAAATAATTTGAAACTGAATTTATTTTTTCTTATAAAATAAATAATATTCTATAACTTAATGTATGATTATTAAAAGTAATGTTCATTATGGACTGAATTGGCAAACCTAAAACTTGGTAAATAATTGTGATTGCTGCTGTATCCTATGTGTGTGTGTTCACTACAAACAGCATGAATGTATATTTAGAGATAGATTTTTCTTCCATTATCAAACGGTTTAATTCTAACTAAAATTTATTCTGCCTATGGCTCATCTCTTTGTGATAGAATTTTGCCTTGGTGGGGAATAATTTCCCAGTTATGTATTCAACTGATGCCTCCTTTCCTATTAACTTCACATTATGCAAATTAAAATGCTTCTTAAAATTCTTGAACCAATCTTTGCTCATAAATTTGGTTGCTTCAAATGCTATGCTGGTACCTTCAGCACCTGTGGTTACACGGTAACTCTTTTTTTTTTAAAACAGGCTTCTGGCTTCTTCCTAAATGATATTTGCATTCAGCATCACATGCTTCCTGTGCACATCTTCATACTACACATTAATTATCTTTTTTTAAACTGTCATAAAACTGTCCTCTTTTAAGCTATGAACAACTATGTACAGGCTGGAACATTTTAGGAAAGAATTTCTCTGTATTCCTATACAGAGCTCATGGAGCTTTCTGAGTTACCACCAGATTTACCAAAACCCTCTATATGCTAGTTATGAAGCTTTGCTTTCAGTTTCATTTTCATATCTTGCAAGGAGAGCTAACTTGCTTCTCTAGGTGATTCTCAGAAATATGTGTTATTATGTACTATTTTTCACTTCTGACCTAGGGTACTAGATGTAGAATAACTGAAATAAGCAAAGTTGTGCTGACAGATTGATGGTGTTCAGATTTACTCAACAGCTAAATGAAACAATCCCATGATAGAGCCTCAGGCAATCCACCAAAAAACTACAAATATATAAATATCACATTACAAACACACAGGAGCATTTAAACACACACAAATTCTTAGAATTCCTTAGTTTCTGCCCTGTACTAAAAGTTATTTTTAATTTCCTCAAATATCAAGAATATGTATTATTTAACATATTATTTTTATAAAAGTTGGTTACATTTCAAACTATTCTCACCCCTCTAACAGAGAGGGATAAGCAACTAGGCACTTGTTTCTGTTCCATAAGTCTCTGTTACACTAACAAAATCTGAACTCCTTTACCTATTTCTTTTATATAAAGAAGATGATACACAATAATTACTTAAATATGAAACCCATTTTGCTGAAAAAATCAAAGGTACAACCAGTTTTTAATTCACTTGTGTTCTATATTATTAAAACTTAATTTAAAAAAGACTATCCTGAGAGAGGACATTAATATAGACCAATATGAGCAATATAAGGATGCAAGCTCACCCTCTGCCACAAATACATCAAAAATAAATCTAAATGTGGAACAATTCTCACAGAATACCTACTGAACTCTGGTAGGAAAGCTCATACATTCAAAGCTACAAGAAAGATCTCCACATAACTGGGTAGGACAAAAAAAACAAACAAACAAACAAAAAAAAAACACCAGAATGGGGATGGGACCTGTGCCTCAGGGAGGGAGTGGAGAAAGAAAAAAGGTGCCCTCACCCTGAGAAGCCTCTTCAACAGCAGGGAAATTAGTTGGAACAGAAGGGGAGCTTCAGAAGCTCAGAGGAGAGTGCAGTGGCCACTTTGCAGCAGACAGAATAGAGAGAAACTGGCAAAGATGGTCCATGCATTACCCAGCGTGAGACATGAGCCTGCTGCTATGTGTCAGGACTGGATGCTAATGCTCAGGTTTCAGAAGACAGACCCATGGAGAGGACTGGGCTTGGCTGGGCAGAGATGGCTGAAAGGGGCTAGACTGAGTACAGACTGAAACTTGGAAAATACACAGGATGGAGCATGGGTCATGCATAGGAGCCCCATTGTTAATGCACTCTCTTGAAGGGAAGGGCAAGACACCATCATAGCTGTCTCCTTCGCTTGCTCTAGAAGGGCAAAATCTCTGGTGGGTTGCCCCCAAGTAAAGGTGGGGCAGAAATCTAAGGACATTCCCAGGGGCCAAGAGACTTTGGAAACAAGGCTGAAATTTGAGTCCTATCCCAAGGAGCTTTGGTGGATTTATGCTGACTGTGCCTTTATAAACTGATAAGCTGTAGGGCATCCTAGCAGAGTAGTAGTGAATGGTTGGGGCAGGTCTAGAGTTAATAGCAGGCTTGTGCATCCGGAGGTGGAGCGGGGGTGTGGGCTGATCCTGTAGAGTAGGCAGATACAGATGTGTGACTATACACAACTATGGTAGATCCTGGTGCCTGACTTCAGTGGATCTGCTCTGGTGACTTTGTGAACACAGCACCTGAGGGACATGACACCAGGGCAGGTTGCCTGCATTTCCATGGCTGAGGTGGGGCTGAGGGCAGCACCAACAACAGTGTATTTTTTGTGAGGCTACGTGATGCATGAAAGGTGACACCACACAGGGCAGTTTCCAGTGGACATCTCCTGTGGAGGAATACTCAGCAGCTCTTCTCCCAGTAGAAGCACTCAGTTCACGCAGAAGTTCAGAAACAAATCTGGGGGTGTCTACTGTCACAATTGGAGGAAAGACCTGGCCCCCGATAGGGCTGTGACAACCAAGGTGCAAAGACAAGGCCCCAGTCAACACCCCGTGCAGGCTCTGGTTACCATAACACAAATCATACCCCCTATCAAGGGGATAACAGCCAACATACATGAAGGAAAGATGTGTCAGCCACACACACTAAAAACATCCCTCGAAACAAAGATATTAGTTGCACACAAGCTACATAAGGATGCTCCCACATAAAAAGAGCCCTTCAAGATGGCAGTAGATAACTGTTATTCCTAAATACATAGAGAAATATAAGTAAAATGAATAAACAGAAGCAGCTCACAATTAAAAGTAAAAGGGAAATCCCCAAATAACAAAAAATAGACCTCTCCAGTCTACTAGAACTTCAGTTAAAAAAAAGAGATAATAAAAATAAGGAATTAAAAGACACTATTGATAGAAATGGAGATTACTGTAAAAAGAAACTAAAAACAATAAAGAAGAGCCAATTAAAACCAGAAAATTCCATTGCTGAAATGAAAGTTGAGCTAAAGGCAATAAACAGCAGACTAAATAATGCAAAAGAACAGATAAGTGATCCAGAAGACAGAAAAATGGAAATCACCCCATGAGAACAACAGATAGAAAAACAAATTTTAAAAAAAGAAATATAAGAGACCTATAGGATAATATAAAACACGGCGATCTACATATAATATGAGTCCCAGAAAGTGAAGAAAGAGAAAGGGGGATCAAAATGTATTTAAAAATTAAGGCTGAAAATTTCCCAAACCTAAAGAAGCAAACATATCCAGGTACAGGAAGCACAGAGGGTCCTAAACAAGATGAGCCCAAACAGACCTACACAAAGCCATATTATAATTAATTAACAAAGAATTAATTATAAGCTAACTCCCACAAGGTTATTAGCTGATTTCTCTACAGAACACTGCCGGCCACAGGGAGTGGCAAAATACATTCAAAGTCCTGAAAAAGAAAAATGTGCAACTCGGATACTCTATCCAGCAAGACTACCATTTAGAATAGAATGAGAGAGAAAAAATTTCACAAACAAAAACTAAAAAATACAGCAATACTAAATCTATCATAAAATAAACATTGAAAGGTCTTCTCTAAATAGAAAAGCAAAAATCTATAGAAAAGAGAAAATCATAATTGGAAATGTAATAACTACAATAAATAGCAAAGTAATGAACATGATGATGTAAAAGAGGGCATCAAAATCATAAAATGTGGGAGAGGAGTAAGAAGATATAGATTTTTTTCTTTCTTTTTATAAGGTGTTTAAGCCTATGATTACTAGCCTAAAGCAAGTAGATACAGCGATTGGTTAATATATTGAAAAACAGGGTAACTACAAATCAAAAACATACAATAGAGTCACAAAACCAAAAAGAAAATAACTCAAGAATAATATAAAAGAAAATCATCAAACCACAAAAAGAAAAAGAAAGGAGCACATAATAGATAAAAAATCAAATGGAAAACAAAAATGAAAATGGCAATAAACACACATCAATCAATAATTACCTTAAATGTCAATGAACTAAATGCTTCAATCAAAAGACACAGAGTGGCACATAAGATAATAAAACAAGAACCTACAATATGCTGCCCCCAAGAGACCCCCTTTAGGGTGAAAGACATGCACAGATTGATGAGAGGATGGAAATAGATATTTCACGCAAATGGAAATGATAAGGAAGTGGAGGCAGAAATACTCATAACCGACAAAACTGACTTAAAATGCAGGCTGTAAAGAAAATAAAGAATACTCCATAGTGATAAAAGGATCAATACAATAATAGGATATTACACTCATTATCATGCACCCAATATAGGAGCACTAAATATATAAAACAAGTACTAACAGACATAAAGGGAAAAATTGATGGGAATACAATAACAGCAGTAGACTTTAACATCCCATTAACATCAATGGATAGATCTTACAGACAGAAAATCAATAAGGCACAGAGATTCTATGTAATACAACAGAACAGTTAGGCTTAATAGATATTTTCAGTATATTACATGCCAAAAAAAAAAAAAAAACCCCCACACACACACACAGAATACACATTCTTTTCCTGTGCTCACTGAAGAGTCTCCAGGACAGACAACAAACTCAGACACAAAACAGGCCTCAACAAATTTAAGAAGATTGAAATTTTTTCAATTATTCAATTATTGTTGACCATAAAGGCATAAATCTAGAAATCAATCACAGAAAGAGAAATGGAAAAAAAAAAAAGAAAAAAGATTGCACAGAGACTAAACAACATATTACTAAAACACTGATGGGTCAACAATGACATTAAAGAGGAAATTAATACCTGGAGACAAATGACAATGAAGACAGAACTATACAAAGTCTATGGGATGCAGCAAAATCAGTCCTAAGAGGAAAGTTCCTAGGGATACAGGCCTTTCTCAAAAAAAACAAGCAAAATCTCAAATAAACAACCTAACCTACCAACTAAAAGAATTACAAAAAGAAGAACAAAACCTAAAGTCAGCAGAAGGAAAGAAATAATAAAGATTAGGGAGGAGATAAATAAAATAGGAATTTAAAAGACAATAGAAAAAAAATCAATAAAACCAAGAACTGTTTTTTATTTTGAAAGAGTAAACAAAATTGACAAACTTTTGGCTAGGCTCACCAAAAGGAAAACAAAGAGGACCGAAATAAACAAAATAAGAAAAGAAAATGAAGAAATTACAACCGATACTACAGGAATAGATAAAAAAAAAAAAGAGAGAGAATTCTATGAACAATTATATGCCAACAAATTGAACAATCTAGAATAAATGGTCATGTTTCTAGAAACTATAGTCCACCAAAACTGCATAAAGAAGAAATACAAAATTTGAACAGACTAATTACTAGAATGAAATAGAATCTACAAAAAAACAATTCCTGTAAAGAAAAGTCCAGGACCAAATGGCTTCACTGGGAATTCTACCAAACACACAAAGAATTTACACTGATCTTTCTCAAGCTCTTCCAAAAGATTGAAGAGGAGGGAACACTACCAAACTCATTCTATGAAGCCACTATCATGCTGATACCAAAATTAGACAAAAACACTACCAAAAAAATGAATATAGATGAATATAGATGCAATACAGATGCAAAAATTCTCAACAAAATACTAGCAAACTGAATCCAACAACACATAAAAAAATTCATACACTGTGATCAATTCAGATTTATCCCAGGGTCACAAGGATGGTTCAATACATGCAAATCAATCCATGTAATACACCTCATCAGCAAAAGAAAGGGCAAAAACCATGTGATAATCTCAATACATGTGGGAAAAGCATTTGATAAAATTCAACATCAATTCATGATAAAAACTCTTACCAAAGTGGATATAGAGCGAACATATCTCAACATAATAAAACTATTTATGACAAACCCACAAGCAACATAATATTCAACGTTGAAAAAGTTGAAACCCTTTCCACTAAAATCTGGAATGGGACAAGGATGCCCATTCTCACCATTTCTATTCAACACAGTATTGCAAGTCCTAGCCATAACAATCAAACAAGATAAATAAGTAAATGTATACAAATTGGAAGAGAAGAGGTAAAATTGTTATGATATGCCAATGACATAGTATTATACATAGAAAACCCAAAAGGTCCCACACAAAAACTACTAGAGCTGATTGAAGAATTCAGCAAGGTAGCAGGATACAAAATTAACACACAGAAATCAGTTGCACTTCTTTACACTAACAAAGAAATATCAGAAATGGAAAGCAAAAAAAAAAGAAAAAACAAAAAAGCAATCCCTTTTAAAATCACATCAAAAAAATACTTAGAAATAAACCAGACCAAGGAGGTGAAAGACTTACATGCTTAGAACTAAAAACACTGATAAAGGAAATTAAAGATGATTTTTAAAAATGGAAAGATATCCCATGCTCTTGGATTGGAAGAATTAATAGTGTTAAAATGGCCACACTACCCAAAGCAATATACAGATTTAATGTGATCCCTATCAAATTACCTAGGATATCTCTCACAGAAATAGAACAAACAATCCTAAAATTTATATGGAATCACAAAAGACCTAGAATTGCCAAAGCAATACTGAAGAAAAAGAATGAAGCTGGAGGCATAACCCTCCCAGATTTCAGACACTACTACTATGCTATAGTAATTCAAACAGTGTGGTATTGGCACAAAAACAGACATATGGGTCAAAGGAACAGAACAGAGAGCCCAGAGATAAAATCACACACCTAAAATCAATTAATGTTCAACACAGGAGGCAAGAATATACAATGGAGAAAAGACAGTCTCTGACAAATGATGCTGGGAAAGCTGGATATTCTCATGAAACTCAATAAAGTTAGAATATTCCCTTACACCATAAACAAAAATAAACTCAAAATGGCTTAAAGACAAACATAAGACAAGATACCATAAATCTGCTGGACGAGAATATAGACAAAACATTGTCTGATTTAAACCACAGCAGTTTTCCTAGGTCAGTCTCCCAAGGCAATACAAATAAAAGCAAAAATAAACAAATAGGACCCAATTAAACTTATAAGCTTTTGCATAGCAAAGGAAACTATATACAAAGCAAAAAGACACCCTCCAGACTGGGAGAAAATATTTGCAAACAAGCTGCTGACAAGGGCTTAATTTCCAGAATATATAAACTGCTCATACAACTCAATGACAAAAAAACAACCCAATCAAAAAAAAAAAAGGCAGAAGACATAAACAGACACTTCTCCAATGAAGACATATAGATGGCCACTAGGTACATGAAAAGATGCTCAATATTGCTAATTACCAGAGAAATGTAAATCAAAACTACAATGAGGTATCACCTTACACTGTTCAGAATGGCCGCCATTAAAAAGTTTACAAAGAATAAATTCTCAAGAGGGTGTGGAAAAAAGGGAACCCTCCCACACTAAAACTAAAAATAGTTACTGTATGATCCATAAATCTCACTCCTGGTCATGCATCTGGAGAAAATTCCAATTCAAAAAGATATTTGTACCCTAATGTTCACAGCAGCACTATTTATGATAGCTAAGACATGGAAGCAATATAAATGTCCACCAACAGATGAATGGATATAGAAGATGTGGTTTATAGATATATACCAACACACACACACACATACACACACACACACACACACAATGGAAGACCACTCAGCCATAAAAAATAATGAAATATTGCCATTTGCAGCAACATGGATAGACCTAAAGATTATCATACTAAGTGAAGTAAGTCAGACAGAGAAAGATAAATATCACATGATATCACTTACATGTGGAATCTGAAAAGAAAAAAAGACAAATGAAGTTATTTATAAAACAGAAATAGACTCAGAGATATAGAAAAAAAACTTATGGTTATCAAAGGGGAAAGCAGGGGTCAAGGATAAGTTAGGAGTTTGAGATTAACAGTTATATACTACTATGTATATAATAGACAAAGTCCTATGGTATAGTATAGGGAACTATATTCAGTATCTTGTAATAACCTACAATGAAAAATAAATATACACATACACACACACACATACATATATACACACACACACACATATATATATATATGACTGAATCACTATGCTGTATACCAGAAACACAACATGGTAAATCAACAACACACCAATAAAAAATAGACTATCTTACCCCCAAATTTGATCACCAGAAAGAAAGTCATAGAATTCACAATTAGTTGAAGAATATCCTTTTCCAATATTTTTTCAAAATTGTTTTATGTTCCAAATCAGTAGTAATATCTTAAGGTGTCTCAATATAAAAATTAAATACGTCAAAGTTTTTAACCATGTATCTTATTCCAAGATACCTTTTTATGAAGAAGATGCAATGTTGAATAGGTCTGATACTGTCCTTTTGCAGTCAAACGTTTTCAAACACATTTAATTAGGCTATTCTTTTTTCTATCTGGTATCAGCAAATACATTCCAAGGAATCAAACCAAACCTTCTGGTGAGGCTTCTAAATTTTTCCTCTTGTGCACAGTAGTCAGTGGGCTGAGTACCCTACAATTTACAATCCCTTTTCAGAATTTAACATGCTAACTATCTCATTCACCATGTACTATGAGAACATTTGTAAAAGTGCATAGGTACACAAATTAGTGGATTCCTGAGTATTTTTGTCATTCACCTAGAGACTTGTCCCTGAGATCTGGGTGTCAATTTTTTGGCAATATATTATTCAGTCAGATATAGTTTATAAATTTGTTTCTTGTCAAACTCACTCTCTAGTCTAGACCAGTGGTCCTCAAATATAAACCTGTATTAGAATTATTTCAGAACCTTTATACTTAGATGTTTGTCTGATTTACTGTGGTTTTTATTCAGCAGTCTGAGAGTTGTTTCACAACATTTTACGAGCTCCTTCAAATGATTAGTATTTGAATATAAACATTTGAGAACCTTTGCTCCAAACAAAATTTTAACTATTTGAGCACCATACCAGGAGTCAGAAGAAACACAATCAGCATAACTAGGCACTTCAAGGTTTGTTTTCATGTACGTATCTTAGATCCTTTTTTATCTTTTTCCCCATGGGCAACCTGCTATAGAGTTTGAGAGTTTGGCAGTTTGATCAATAAGCAGTTTCTGGTCCCCTGCTCCTCCCATACTCAGTTAAGAGGCTTGAGTGGGGCTGAGAATATTCATATATTACAAGGTCCCCAGGTGAATCCTTATGATTCAAGTCTTCCAGTGATGGGCAGGGGATAATTTTCATTCATTCATTAAGTGAATACTTTGACTTCTTACCACTCCTAATATTTCCCTTGATTTTTCAAGGCACATGATTTTCATTATTCCGTACCACACCTCAGACTTGGCTACATTTCCCCAACCAACAGGGAGGTAGAAGACATGAAACAAATGTCATTGCAAGGACTGTGTTTAGGGCCACACAAATTAAAAGTGCACATCCTTTTTCAGATTTGCGAGGCCACTTTATCCCAATGAAGAAAGTAAAAGAGAAGGGAAATAGACACACTTCCACACACCATCTCCTTCACATACTTAATCCTCCACATGACCCAGTCTTTATTAACCATGATTTACGTTTAAGGAGACAAATTTCCCAAAAGTATAAGTAAAGATCAAGTTCATAAAATCAATGAACGGCAGAAGCGGAATACTAACTGAGATCCTACTGATGCACGCCTCACAAACTAATTATTACACTACGCAGTCCCCAAAATATGGTGATAACAGTGAAAGCATGGAACCTTCTCATGTAATGCTAGACTGGATTAATTAGTTGATTGTTCTCTTGGTAAGACATGTGCTGCAAATATCTGGAATTTTTTCTCATACCAACATTAAATCTACAGCTATTTTACTTTTAAACTATATCCTCATTTTTGGATTCCATGTCCTAAACAATACTTTATTTTTCTATTTTGTTCCCAATTTTTTAGAATATTGAAATAAGAATTTTAATATTTTAGGAAAATACAGGGTTAGTAGTATTTCAAGAAAATTTTGAGAGGTGAATTTCAAGGAAAAGAATGAAATAACCTGTAAAAGATTTTCCTAAAACACTTATGAATTAAGAAAACCTCCTAGCTTTTACCATAAGCACGTAAGAGCCCTCTCAAGCTCATCCTTCCTCTATCAGACAGGCATATTAAATGTAATATAATACAAGTTCATTAAATAAAATATTTATTATATAAACAGTGTGATATAAAATCTGGAATGCCTTGATAAAGCATCCTTTAATACTGTGCTTAATACTAAAGTTCATCTAGAAACTAGTGCTATGATTAAATGCATCATTTAAGCCATCTCTAATGGCACATTGTAGAGGGTTCTTCTTTAAGGTAATCTGTATTTCTATATCAGAAATAGTGACACTGTGCAAGTCTGCTCAAGCCAATACTTTCCACTTGTTTGTAATCCACGTTATACTAATGTAACATATGCGGTCTTACGGCATCAGTTAGATTTTGAAGTCCATAAATCATCTGCTTCATTTTTCCTGTCCTAAATCATTTGAAGAGTTTTTATTCTCATTTATTTTCCTTTTTCACCTTCTATTTTATTCTCACCTGATTTGCTTTTCATATTTCTGTCCATTTTCCCAAAGAACTATGCTAAGCAGAAGGTTACACTACCTTGGTAACATACGGGAATTTTCAATCAGCAGACACAAAATGAACATTAGCCCCTGTAGGCTCTAATCACACTGACACTGTCAAGTGCAGTTCAGTTACAATGGTTTAGTTTAGAGCACTTCAATTATAAATCCTGACAGTGGAGGGAATATTGGTTCACCGAAGAAGTCACTAAGTAGATACCTCCTGTCATATGAGTGGGAAGGAAATCTTTAAAAATTAAAGTTAATGATAATTTTAATGAAAGAAACTCCCTAAGTACATTCTTGAACCATATGAATTCAACTTAGAATAAATGAGAAGGCTTAGGATATTTTCATTTTAGATTAATGTGCTCTGGACACTATTGTTGCTGTATCTATGCCTCATTTCCAAACTAGCCTCAATATGACTAATTATTGCAATATTTTTTATAATCATTTTATCACTATGATCAAATACTATGCTCCTTATGCAGGCAAAAGAGAGAGTCACATAGCATGTTGAAAAATCAATGGCTATTATTTTGCAATTAATAAATTGTTTTAAAAATGGATTATTTAATGCTTAGCCTTTTTAATACACAATTTAAAGTAACAGATTCTTTTAGATTAACCATTGACTATAAATCCAATTCACTTTAAAAACACATAGTGTATGGAAATATAATTTATATTTATTAAAATTGAGGACAGATACTTTTAGAGAAATAAGGGGTCCTATATTCTACTACAGATTACAATATGCTCTAGTTGAGATTTCAGGTAAGTGACTGTATCTTATTTTCTTCTAAATTCTACAGCAATAAAATGAAGTATATAAAAAATTTCTTAAGAAAAGGTCTATAATTTAAATCATAAGCAGTTTAAAAAAAACTTGCACAATACAAATAAATAACCCTGGATAATTAATTTTGTCCCACTATCTTTTCTTTTGCTATTTCATTTTAACCTTTTGTTCACATAGTCAAGCACAGTTTGTTTCTCTTGCATATAGTGTCCACTACTGTCACAGATTTAGAACAAAACAATTGTGTGAGAAAGTGGAACAAAAGGGATTACACATAAGAGCCCAAAATTTCTATGCCTATTTTTTTTTTCCTTTAGCACCTGGAATGTAAGCATTGGGTTTCCATGGAATAAAAGTGAGAGAGACACTTAAATCCATGATACACATATATCATGTAACTTCTGTCTGTTATCTCTTACATTGCAGGTGTCTAGTTGCCATGTTCTTTCTGCTTTTGCTTATAATACCCAGTAGGGCTGTGCTCCTCTGGAGGCTCTAGGGGCCAGCCTGGTCCCAGGCTCATGCAGTTGGCAGGATTCATTTTCTTTCACTTATAGTATTGAGGAACCCATTTCCTTGCTGGCTGTTGGTGAAGGGCTAGTCTTTGCTCCTAGAGGCCACCCACCTTCCTTCTCATGTTTTCCATGTATTCCTACTTCTTCAAACAAGGGCAGGTGGAATCTCTCTCATGTTTCAAATATCTCCCCTTCCAGTTCACCCTTCTGATGGATCCCCCAAATAAAAAGGAAGTCACTGTCTTATTATTTTTTTCTTACCAATATTTAGTAAATTTCAGTCTGCAGTACTTGCATTTATTTTGCTACTCTTTTTTGTATTTCTTATTTAAGGTAACTGTTTTCCCCACAACAAATCTATAAATTCTGCATGCTCTGTTGTGTTAAGCCACCAAGTGTGTGGTAATTTTTTACAGATAACTCAGGAAATAAATACATCATATATATGAAGTTCTAGAGGAGGCAAAACTAATCTATAGTCACAGCAGATATTGTCTGAATCAGAGATTAGGGAAAGGTTGCCTGCAAAGTGACATACAGGGACTTTTCGGGAGGTGGAAAATGTTGTATCTCTTGACTGTCGTTATGGTAATATTAGTATGTGTATTTGTCATAACTCATGAACTACAACATTAAAATAATGTTAATTATATGTCAAAAAATTAGAAGTATGATTCATTAGTTCATTGCTCATTTAATCTTATAGGCAAATCATCACGTGGCCTGTAGTCAATGTTGGTAGGACAAAATGGACAGAGGTGAAAGTAAAGTTTATCCTTTCACTATGGTCAAGTCTATAAGGACATCGTGGTCTCATTCTATTTATGCCTGGATTTACTATACATCTCAAAGTGGTGCATAATCTGGGGAGGAGTAAGATAGCAACCCTTGGTTTCAGAGGGTGTTCTTTGTTGGCTCACTAGTGGGTTGCTTTTATTTGCCTTCTCATTGTTGACATCTGATGATAAATCACCCCAGCTTCCGAACACATGAAAAGTCACAAACAATAATGAAATAACTTTCTTTGAGTAACAGAAGACAGGCAGAGCAAGACAGTGGAGCAAAATAACCATGACCAGCCTTTGTTATTTTTTTTAATAATCTCTCTGAGCATAGCTGAGGAATCAATTTACTACTCAAATAATTTTTCAAGGGAGAGTGAACAATTGATTCCATCAATAATTTGAGGAATTTATTAAATCCTGAGTGACTGAAATGTCAGAATATTTGCTTATCTCTAAATCGGGAAGACACTGAGATACTATCATTAACTTTGACATGTGGGAAGGAGTTCTTACACTGGATTGTGGAAGGTACAAAAACAGCACAAAGACATAGATAAAAATTGTTTGTGAAGCAATGTCAGCATGAAGAGGAGATCAGAGCAGGAAACAAGGAAATACTAATTAGCAAACAGGCCTCTTGCTTTACTTTAAGCTTCTCTCTCCACTACCTCTCCCTTTACCTATCTTGATTGTGTTACTTTTGTGTGACTCTAAACATTACATTTTGGCATTACTAGAAAAATATCCACCCAGTCACATAATTTTGCAAGTTAAAACAACCATGTCATTGCCCAGAACTTCGAGAGATAGAGAAACCCTACAGTTTATCTTATAGAATATGAAAATTGCCTTCACGGTATAATTTTGCAAATGATAACATGAAGACCTTTGTCCTAAACCTTAGTATTGAGAGCTTAGATTTAGGCATGCAATCATTTTCATAGGCATTTTAACATCTTGGCCCTAATATGTGTTTTTATTTTATAGTGTACAGATCTAGAGTTTAACCAGAAAATCTGGCCAATTGGCTGTCAGCTTTTTTTAGAGGAATGAACTTCCCAGAGTAAATGGTATATAATAAAAGAATACAAGAGACTATATGTTAGCTTAGTGAAGACACTGAGGCAGGTGGATTCCAACAAAGGGAAGAACATATCAAATGTCAAGTGAAATAATATAGTAAAAAAAGGTATAGTACCTTTAAAGAACAAAAAATAGTATTACTGAACAACAGAGCTTAGGATGAAGAGTTTTTGAGAGATGTAGCTGGAGAGATATAAGAAGAACAAGAAAATAAACCAAAGGAAAAGTTATGATTTGACTTACACTAAGAGCAATAAAAGGCATACTAGTTTTCCTGAAGGGAAGGAAATGTTCAGGTGTTCCTGTGCTGCTGAAATTGAGGGGCTTTCCAATCTTGGGACCTAGGGTAGACTTCTTCATATCTACTATTATTGAGTACAGGAAGTAGCAGAAGTAGATTAAGAGAGATCAAAGCTCTCATAACTGTCAGAGGTTATGTGTGCAGTTTGAGGCCAAATCCCTGAAGGGGTAGGCTGACGTCTGTAAGGCCAGAGTCAGGCTGTGGAAACTTTGAATATTATGAACTCTGAACATTCACTATCCTTTTTCCTTAAAATGGAAATCTTTTCCTTTTTCTTTTTTTCTTTCAGAAAAAGCTACTGACTCACTTGATAAAGAACTTATCTCTCATGCCTACAGAGATGAACCAGAAACCCAGAGTGGCCAGAGTATCCATAATGATGAGCTCAGAGGTAGACATATGAATTAAGCAGAAGCAGAGTTACTGGGGCATTTAAGGTGGATACTGAGGGAGGAGGCTAGCTTTTATTATTCTTTAATTGTCAGCTAAAAGAGCACTGTTAAGTCTAAAAGGTTTGTTAGCAATTTGTCATAATATGGAGAGTAGTAATTAATTGATTTTGTTTAAGCTAGTTTGAGATTTAGTGCAAGTATCCTAACTGATATGTGTATTAATGGAAAAACAAATTTACTTGGCATCAGAATGTAATAACACTTTAATGGATTATAAATATATCTATAATTACATATAAATATACGTATATATGCCATAACTCAGAATAATTCATATTTTATAGTAGAAAAATAATCAGAGCATATTAATTAGAGGCAAAGTAATTAAAAGCACATATTTGACATATATTAGGTATGTGTCATTTGCTGAAATGTGGAAGTAAGATGAACTAATACATTTTAATGATTTAAGGTTACATCCTAACAGTATATACAAATATTTAAAGCACATGCAAAATCTGTGAAATTTATTGTCATGGTTTTGTTTTTTTTTTTTAAAGAAACTTCACTCTAGCCTTTGTAATGAAGTCCTGTTTTAACATTAGGTCAAAGTATTTTGTCTTGAAGCAAAACATCTTTTAAATGTGTTATTTGCATTCCATATAAGATTAGTGCAGGGGCCTTAGTATTTTCTGAGTCTTTTGTGAAGACTGCTTTGAAGGTCAAAGTGCATATCACTGTATTCCAGGTGACATACCCTGCTGTCACTCATGAATTAATCATATGCCAACTTTGTAATGATGCATGCAGTGAATACACTGAATAGTTCATTAATTGTTTGATTAGAAGAAACACATTGGGAAATGTATTCTATGGTAACAACGCTATCTATATATTTTTTTTCTATTTCCCCAGACAGTAAACTACAAGTATCATCTTCAATACACTAAATTACACCTAACATGATATTCTATCAGCAAATTTTATTAAAAGTAATAAACACTGTCTAAATGTTAATAGATCCATTGAATCAGTGACAGTGGGAGCCTATAAACATATTCATCAGTTTTACTCAAGTCTGCATGGTTATACAGATAGGAAACACAAAAGCAATATTAAATATACTTTTGGATTTTAGATAATCTAATTATATTTGTAAGTAATTACTGACAAGACTATTGCACAGAAAAACAACAGTGTTTGAACTTCAATTTTTTACTTTGAATTTAGGATCCACGGAATATTAATTTCAGTGGTTAAGAGTGTATCACACTCCTATGATTCATATAAATTTGAATCAATAGCAAACCAAATGGGGAAATTCAAAACATGTTTGTTTGTTTAGAACCTCAGTTTCATAGGGATCCAGACCACATCAACCATCATAAACTGCTGACCAGCTTGCTTCAAGTAATAGTCATACATACCTTGGTCCTGACCGTGGACACTACAGTGCTCCATAAACTGGGTCTCACATCTCAGTGTGGTCTCGGAGTCCACGGAGAACACAGAATCAGATGTGTAGACGAGAGTTTTTGTGGAAGTCCCGGATTCCAGTAGAGTAGTTCCTGCATACTGTTGGAAGAAAAAAAAATATATGAGTTTGGATGCACTGGAGAGGGTAAGATTGACTGCCTGACTTTACCTGCATAACTACTTCCCCAAGGAAGCACAGGTTTGTGCCAAAAAAGACTGTCTTCGTCCATGATTTATCACATGGGGAAAGTGAGAGTATGTGAGTGAGTACTCAGACTCCCCAGCCATATGAGATGCTGCCAAGAGGCCCTGTTTCTTTTTTTGCCTCATCCAGAGTACTGAGCTGTGAGCTGCACTAGCTGGGGTAGGGAGAGCTGCACTAGTTGCTGAGAGAGCAACAGAGAGGAGGCATTAAAGGCATGTGGATTCAGGGTCTGCTAACTGCATTGTGAACTCCATCAAGAAGGCCACCAAAGAGCCACTGGGGAAACCTCTCTTGTGGATCCTCCCAAGTGCCCTATGGGAACCCCCACTGCTTTGTGCATCTCACCCACACACTTCCCAAACTGTGTGACCCTCTGCCTGTGAACACTCCAGATGGCCTCAAGAATGAGCTTCGTCGGATGGCCAGTGAGCACTGCAGAAAATCAGCCTGAATCTCAGGCCAGGTGCAACTAGAAATTTGAGTGTTAGCGTCACCATTGGCAAAGCAAATGGGAGGCTGTCAGCAATCAGTCTGGTGTGTTGTGGGACCGACAGAAGACTATATGCTAAAGAATTCTGCTACGAGAGGAAGCAAGAAGTGCGACACAGGTGTATCCACTGAGGATAAAGGACTGAGAAAGCCTCAAAATCCTTAGCAGAGCAGTGGGAAGGAAATTCTCTCCTAAAGTTAGTCAGTAAATACTGGAGGAAGTGTCTGCTATTTCCAATGGAATGACAGCAACTGCAAGGATTTCAAGAAACAGACAAAATCATGGAATCATGACATCAATAAGGGACCACAATAATCTCCTCGTAACCAATCCCCAAAATACCCCTGATAAAGAACTCAAAATAGCTAGGTTTTTTTTTCCCCTGTGACGAGAAATTCTAAGACCTACTCTCTTACTAACTTTATATATACAATATTAACTAAAGTCACCATATTGTACTGTTACAACCCCATTAGTTATTTATGTTCTAACTAGAACCTTGTTCTGTTTGCTTCCTATCCTTGCCCAGCCACTCTGTTGCACGGGGTGGTCAGAAGGGCCCGGCCAGCTTCTGGACGGCCACGCTACCCTACCCAAGTCCCAGGCAGGCCAGGAAGGCAAGGCCAGCGCCTTCCTCTTCGTGGAGGAGGCGTACTCGGAGGCCACGACCAGCGAGCGCAGGCGCGTGCCCCTGAAGAGCCCAGAGAGGGCGCCTCTAAGGGGAACCCCCTGCTCCCCACACACCCCGCGCAACCCCTCCTCAACAGCGGCGGCGCAGGCGCGGAGACGCCGCCCCACCCCCAACCCCACCCGCAGCCCCGCGAGGTGTAGCCGGAACTTCAGCCCAGGTGGAACTGGAGCCTGAGCAGAAGCCCAGGCACCCAGACAACAGCGAGCCCCGCCTCATTCGAGGGGACCTACAGGGCCGAAGTCATGCCAACCTGGGGTCCCCGAGGAGAAACTACAAGTGCCACGACGCAGGATGCGAGAAAGTTTTGCGCCTTGAGAACTCACAACGGCAAGAGGGCCTTCGCCTGCGGCTGGCAGCACGGCAACTTGAAGTTCGCGCCTCCGCCGAGCTGGCGCGGTAGCGCCTCACTGCGCACGCGCGAAAGCGTATGTGGCCCACCTGTGGCAAGCTCTTCAAGGGCGAGGACCGCTTGAGGAAGCCCGCGCGCCCCCGCACGCACTCCTGCCCGGCTGCTGCAGCAGCCCCGCGGGGACCCGGCCCCGCTCCCTCAGCGACGCCAACAGCTCCACCACCAGCCCGGCCCACGCGCCTTGAGCGCCTGCGCCCCCCCCCCCCCAGGCTCTCACTAGCCCCGCCGCCCCCGCCCCTCGTCGGCATGGGCCGAGGCCTGAGGACCCTCCCCCCTTACCGCAGCCAAAAGCAGGTGTTCTCACTTGGTCTCCTGAATACTTGTCTTTTCCAATTTTGTGATGAGAAAGGAGAGAACTTTGTGAAGTCGACAACGAAAACAGTTTTCTTCACCTCAGGTGTCAAAGTAAATTTGTAAAACAGCAGCAACAAAACAGCATCCACAAATTGCACAGTAGACACGTCCACGAGGGTGAGATTCAGCGGTTCCTCCTTCTCAGGGATGGACATGTCCCAGAGTTCAGTAAAGGATTGACCCCCCCGCTTCTCGCCGCCTTATCTGTACATAGATTTGCACTCCGGAGTTTCCTTTAGGTTCGGCAACACACTGGGGACAAAGCCCGCGAACCATTGCAGGTGGAGCTCTGTTCCTAGTCTGCATATCAGTGGATCAGTCCGTTGAGAGCTGTCGTGGTCACTGACATTTGTACTTTCAGGACAGATTCCTAAGCTGGGGGCCGTGCGTCTCCCTTTTACTGCCCATCCACCCAGCCTCCAGCCTCCGCTCTAGCTCCCGGCCAGGCTCAGAATGCAGACGGTTCTGAGGGACAGGTGGCCTTAAGCGATGGTGGACAAAGGGAGCACTCTACCCAAGGAGACTGCAGAGTCATCTGGCTTCATGAGGCCCTGCCTCTCCCTCTCTACGGGACCTTCTCTCTGGGGCCCCTCAGAGCACTGGAAGCAGAGATGCAACTCGGGTTGGGTGGACAGTTGTGCCATCCCATGTCCAGTGTGACAAGCCCAGGCTATCCCCCTGAGCCTCAGCTATTATGTGCTCAGTCCTGTGCCTGGGATGCTACCGTTGTCATGGCAAGCCGAGCATACTGACTGATAGGCCTCTTGTGGCCCACTGCAGACATGGGCTGCTGCTGCTTTTGCTATTATTGAATCTAGCTGACAGAAGTGGATGGCCCTTCTACTGCCCCGCCTCACAGTACAGGAAAAGCTTGTTTACGACCTTGTTCTCCTCAGGAGGAAGAAGTTCTCAATGATTAGTTACTTGAACTTGAGTTCCCAGGTCTGCTCATTCTTTGCCTTTTCCAGATCCTCCTATATGTGGACATGCTTATCATACTTCTCCTAGATGTCTGCCTTCACTGCCTGCTGTTTGGCATAGAGCTTCTTGAGTTTCTTGGTTTTGACTTCGATGTCCTGCTGCAGGGATGTGTAGGTGCCCTGGAACTACCTGGTCTCCTCACCTCAAATCATCACCTCCTGTTGCATTTCCTGCTCGTGGCATTTTTTGCTTGGCAATCTCCTGACTCTTTAGTTTCTAAATCTTCTGCTGCTCCTTGGTGTGATCCATGATGTTCCTGCCCCAAAGGAGCAGCTTGCTCTCCACTGCCTTGTACTAGGATGCAAGCAGCTCTGGAGATCTTCCAGCATCTTCTCCTTCATCTCCAGCAACTTCCGCTTCTCCTCACTCACCAGGCTGCAGACATCCTGGATGGTCACCTTCTCTTCCTCTAGCCGCTACTTCTGCATCTGCAGGTAATTCTTTATGTTCTTATCCAAGGCCAGTTCCAATAGGCTGGGGCAGGTGGTGGTTGTTATCCTCCTCTTCTGCCTCCCAGGCCTTGATCACTGGCCCTTCATGGTATCCCACTGTGGCTGACATGGCCTTCTTTATGCTGCTACTCTTCTTCCAGAGCCACTTTCCCAGCGCCCCCTTCTTCTACAGATGAGACTTCAGGTAGGTAATCTCCTCCTAGAATTCTTGCAGCTGTGTGTCTTTGGGATCCTTGTGCACCCAGGGCTTGTTCATGATATTCTTGGCTCGGTTCACAAAGTGCAGGTTGGAGAGAGGGTCTCCTTGGAGCCAGTAAGAAGCTAGCTCCAGTGAGGCCACCATGATGGTCTTATCATTCCCCTCAAGAGAGTCCTGCAGCAGCCAGGTCAGCTTGGAGTCCCAGTAAGGGATATGGGTGCTCCTGTTGCCCACCAGAGCAGTGATCTGACAGGGCAGACAGAAAGAGATTTGATTTTGGAGGGTTCCTTAGGCCCTTCTCTACCACTGCCTTCACCTTCACCATCACCATTATGCATGAACTGTGTGCCTATCTTTTCAGCTTTGTAAGGACCTGCTTTATTCTGTTTCTTACTACTAGTCAGATCCACTAGATTGAGCTTACCCAAATAGATGTGGTCCTGGCTATCATAGCCACACTCAGTGCCATCCATGGTAATGACGAAGATGGAGTGGGAGCAGGAACTGACTTCATTCGTGTATGTGTTGCCCATAACCCGAGTCTGGTTCCACAAATTCATCATATACTCAATCTCCTTGATATTCTTGGTGACAAAGGAGGAGAGGTCCTTGATGTGGATACCTCAGGGTTCTCTATCAGCTTTAGCCTCTTGCTGGGCTACTTGGAGAGCAGATCTCAAATCTCCTTCTGGTATATCTCCAGGTAGGAGGCCTGGACCAGGTACTGCTGGTTCTAAGAGCATGAGAAATGAGTGAAGAAATGCTCAAAGGTGTTACCCTGTACAGCTTGGGCTCCCTTGCATGGTATAGGTCATGCCAGTGCCCATCTGGCCATAAGCAAACACCATGCCATTGAAACCCTGAAGCATTGAGTCTTCTAGGGGCCTCAAATTTTTATCATCTAAGTCTGATAGTGTGGGGATTCCACAGAATCACCTGGCCCAGTTTTACATCCACAGTCAGAATCTACTAGTAAATAGCATTCTCGTCCCTGTGGCTGAGAGAGTGGCACTGGGCCATCACCTTCAGGACCTCTCTGGCCTTGGTTTTACTGGCCATCTTGTTGCTCCGTCCTTCCACCACCCCCAACCTGGCGTACTCTGCAGCCTGGGTGGTCTTGCTGCGCTCTGTAGGTCTGGATCAGTGGGGCTGGCCCAGCCCCCCGGTGCTACTCTTCAGTCTGCATGCAGCCTTCCAGGGCGGGGATTCTGGGATATGGCCCCACTAGTGCTGCAGTCTGGGCCTCCACAGTTCTTCAGTCCTTGCAGCACTGGTTTGTGGGTGGGGAGGTGTAGAGCGGGGAGAATTAGGCAGAATTCCTCGAAGTCACAGGAGCTATGGTAGCTGAATGGCAGTGCCTAGAACTCCTCATTTTGGGGCAGAGGAAGCCCTGCTGTAAACAGCTATGGCAACAATGAGATACAAGAAGAGGAAAATGGGATGGAGGTTGGCACCACTGAACAGTCTTCTCCTCTTCCTCCTCCTGCTGGTGGTGGGAACTGCTGGTCCTGGATGGCTGGGGGTCCCAGACTTCCCACGGGCAGAGACTCACATGGAGTCTTACCTCAAAGATGGGGAATCATTCTTGCCACCAGCGTGGCTGTTGCTACCTCTGCCTCCACTTTATCTGTCACCACCCCTGGAGGGAAAAAAGAGAAAGGTATGAGAACAGCAGCGAGAGTAAAAGATCTCTCTTTATATGTAAAACTTCTCTGATCTTTTAAAGTTTGATTATCAGATGATGGAGTATGAGCCATATCTTTTCTATCATAAAAATGTTTTCTAATATGTGAAGTTTTGTTTAAAAGAATATAAGCAAAAACAAAACCTGCCATTGCCAATGAAAACTCAGTGTAGATGATATGCATACTTTTATATCATGTGAAAATTATACCTTCTTCTTGAATATATAATTATGAAAAACATTAATTTGGTGCCTCTGTGATAACTACTGGGTTTAGATACAGCTACTAAATGTTAAACCAGATAAGTAATTTCCGACTTATACCTCATTAGTTTTTGTTCCCTTCATTGGAGAAAGAAACAACTGTTTAATTTTTCTCATTGTAAGTAAATGTCTGTCTGAGTTCTAGTGATAGAATTGGTTTTGCCCAGTTGAAGGATTCTTAAAAAAATATGCATCTAGTTGTTCCTAAGAAATGTGGAAGAGTTTCATTTCAACTTGTATGTTTGGTTGTTTTT
The DNA here is from genome assembly GCF_036321535.1 of Camelus dromedarius. Classification (NCBI taxonomy): domain Eukaryota; kingdom Metazoa; phylum Chordata; class Mammalia; order Artiodactyla; family Camelidae; genus Camelus; species Camelus dromedarius. The sequence goes on along the minus strand of NC_087436.1, from coordinate 90,448,654 downwards.
TTTGGGGGGGGGGAAGGTAATTAGGTTTACTTATTTACAGATTACTACTATTATTATTCTGGAGGGAGGCAATTAGGCTTATTTATTTTTAGAGGAGGTACTGGGGATTGAACCCAGGACCTAGTGCATGCTAAGCATGTGCTCTACCACATGAGCTATACCTTCCCCCTCATTTCAACTTGTAGTTCATTGTAAATATGTTGTTTTCACTTTCATGGCAGTTTTGTCTTCCTCATCGCTTTTATATATCTTAGAACAAAACAAATGACAAAAATGTAAACTATATACTTGTCTTGAGGACCTTAAAGAATTTAAGGAATTGATGGATCATATCTAGTCTAAAGCTACAGGATATTGACCAAAAAGGGGAAAATAGGAGATCTTCACTCGCAGTGGCAAACTTTGCATTGTGGAAAGAGTAGAATGATTTACTATGTAAGAAAGCTTAGTAACAAGGTAATGCAAAATTAGAAATATGCTGAGAATGAGTTCGCATTACTATGGTATCTGGCTAGGAGACCACCAAATACCCTAATCCTGCTCTTAGCCAATCATCCCTCCTTGTGAAAAAAGAAAATATGTGCACAGTTATAAAAGGTCAAAGCCAGCTGAAGAAGACAATTACTGGCCATTACTTTGGTGGCAAACCTCAATGCAGGACGTCTCCCCCTCAATTATGTAAGCCTGAATGGTGTATAATTACAAATACTGAAGTAAGTTCGCTTTTATCTAAGTGCAAACTGAAGTATCAAATTACTAGAGTTTGAGAGATAGGCAAAAAACTTACCCATTTTACCTTCCCAAGTGTGAAATCAATAAAGAGCCGTACCCAGAAGTCAAGCAGATGGCATTTGTTCTTCAGTCAAGTGGTTCTGCTCACAGCCTGTGCATTCTTGAAAAAGAGAAGAATATTAGGGGCTGAGTGAGGGGTGCTTGTACAACTCCTTGTCCCAAGAGAGGGTGTTTAATTATTATCTCCTCCCCTCAATGTTGACCATGTATTTATTATTGAAGGGCTTTTCAAAAAGTCAGTGGCATGTTTGGCTTTTCTCAGACAAGAAGTAGATGAAGGGAAATAGAAAATAGATGCTGAGAAAAGCAATATTCAACGCATAGAGATCAAAACTTGCCAATTGTGATAAACGACTAAAACATTTCAACACAGCATTTAATGATGGAATCAAGGAAGCTCTACCCAAAAAGTACCAGACTTACATGTTTGCATAATTGAATTCTATCAAAACCTCAAGAAACTCATAATTGCATTTCTATACAAATTCTTACTGAGAATAGAGAAGGAAGGAAAGCTTTAAATTATTTTTATGTAAATTCTTGGTATCGTTAATAACAAAAACTGACAAATATGCAAAAATAATTTCTAATATGAATAAACAGTACCAAACTCCTAAAATAAAATATTAGCAAGTACAACCCATAGAGGTATTAAAAGAATAACACATCACAACCAAGATGAGCTCATTATAGTACTGGAAATATGTTTCAGTATTAGAAAATCAATTAAGTTTAACCCACTTAAGTATGTCAAAGGACAGAAACCACAATATTTATTCATAGTTGTTCAAGATGACATTTGATACAACAAAATATCTATTCCAAATAATATTTTTTGAATAAAGCTTCTTTCCCATGATAAATTGATAGTATAAAAAATTTAAAATATTTGCATGCTAGAATTATTTTTAAAAGGCAAAATATTTCCTATGTATACTGCTAAAAGGGCAAATTTTCTTATATCTTAACCTTGATTGCCTAGAAAATAGAACCTGAGACAAAAATATAATGTGCTAGCACTTAATTAAGAGGAAGGGTATAGCTTCAGGGAAGTGGAGGACAAAGGGGAGTGGGGAAGGAAAGGAGGGAGAACAAGCAAGTGGGTGCGATATTAAACAGACTGCAGCTTATTAAAAATACATCATATTTATAGGTCTCATGGTGTGTTCAGAGAGGTCATTTGAGCTACTGTTTCAGCTGTTGTCCTTCTTTTTAAAAAATTATTCCAGTGATTTGCGATACTGTCTTAATTGTATCCTAATTTTTAAAATATTTTCATTCATCTCTATTTTTATGTTATTCTATTGATCTATTTCCCATTTGGGTGGTAATTACACACTTTTAATTGTTGGCTTAACTACACTTGGATATATTATTGGCTAGTCTACCTGTTTTGCTCTTCTTTTGAAGAACTCCCTAAGATAGTTGCTTGCTCATTTTTTTCCCATATGAATGTGTGTTTGCCTAACTCCATCTTTTAAAAGTTGGTATTTTTTTAGGACCACATTCATTTTGGAAAATAAATAAGGAAGACCTGACTCTTTGGCTTTCTGTCTAATTGTCTGAAAGACTGCCATGAAAATGCTATATGACAATTCTCCTGTACTCTCAGTTGTTTAAAAGAAAATTCATGTAGTCTCATGAATGTGTAGGGTACTTGTTCTGTGATTTCAGACAGCTTGTCTTGTGTGGTATTACACTTGTCACTGAAATCAACTATGGGATGCTTGGGGCAGCTCTTCTCATTCTCCTTAGATAACAGTCCTTGCCAGGTGCTGTAATGTGAGTGTTTCTGTCCCTCCGAAATTCAGATGTTGAAATCCTAATCCCCACGGGATGCTATTAGGAGGTGATTAGGCTGGGAATGTGGAACCCTCATGAATGAGATTAGTGCTCTTATAAAAAAGGCCCAGAAATTTCATTCACCCCTTCCACCTCCTGCTGGTACAGATAGATGGCCATCTAGGATGCAGGCTTTTACTAGATGCTGAATCTGCTAGTGGTTTAATCTTGAATTTTCCACCCTCCATAACTGTGAGATATAAATTTCTGTTGTTTATAAGCCACCTGGCCTATGGCATTCTGTTGTAGAAGCCTGAATAGACCACTACACCTTGATATGTTACATTCATGGAAGGTGGCATGAAGTACAATAAAGCAAGTAGAAACATATAAGATTACTTAATTTCTAGCTTTGAAACTAGCATACTGTCACTTCCACATACATGATGTTGGCAAAACCAAGTCATAGTCAAGTAAAAGTCAAGGGGTATGGAAGTACACTATGATCATTTTGAGGCCACGGTGTGAATGCAGGAATAATTGGATATTGGATAAAAAACATTCAGTATACCACAGTTTACCTCTTGGTTTCAATTACTCCTGTCATTCCTGCATGTAAAACATACTCATCTCCATCCCAGGACCACCATATGTCTTATACAATAATGACATCAGATTTTAAATCTAAGATATTCTGATTCATGACAGGTTACATCCAATTCTCTTGTCCCACAGACCTATGAACTAAAAAAATAATCACCTATACTGCACATACCCTATATAAAATGCTGTCCAGGGAAAGAGTACACACACAATACACATTCTCATTTTGAAAACGAAGACATTCTCATTTTGAAAAGCTGTCACTACTGTATATTGATTTTGAAACACTAGGCAAATGTTACCAGGTACACAAACTCTTGGACTGTAGGTATTACTTGTTTAGGCATTCAATTCTAATCCCTAGGATTGTTTCCCAGATCCATATTTGTTAAAGCACCAGTGTGTATGTTGGTGACTGCCAACATCCTCAGCCTACTTCCTTCTAGTTGAACATTTGGGGCCCAGAGTCAGGCATTTTTGTTTGTTTTGGGTTCTAGATTGAAGGTGTTTTGCTTATAAAATCCTCTCTGAAACTTTGTAAGGTTTTGTGTGTCTGAGGATAACCAGTTCTGTGCCAAAAGCTACATTCACAATTTTTTTTTGAACCATGACTTTCTTGTTGGACTTAATTATTAATACTCTGATAATATTATGCTACATTGGGACTTACATTTTTTTAGGAGGCCTGTTGACCGTCTAAAAGAAGAGAAAGCTCACTCTCCTTGAACTGGTGTCTAGCCAGATTATGTTCCTATCATAGTGTTCGTCGAGGGGAAGAGAGATAAGTGGTCAAAGTAAATCACCAGGCCAATAACAATGTCGAAGGAGTGGAGAAGAACCTTACATTTATGATAAGGCCATGGCACGGATAGGAATGCAATGAAAACTAAGCAATTGGTACCAATAATTGCCTAAATCGTAACCCCCACCCAATGCAGTAACTTTCCAATTTGTTCAATTACTCAGTCCTTTATGAGGTTTTGTAAGTGTTACTTTTAAAAACATAACACATTTCTTTTTGATTTTATCCCTAGATATTTTAACTTCTCTTGCTATTTTCACTGGAGTTTTCTTTTGCTGTCTTCTACCCACAGTTTATATAAACAAAAGTTGTTGATTTCCAAGATACCTCATACTGCCTTTTATACTACCTTAAGAAGTTTCTCTTCTTATAATAATTTTCAGTTGTGTTGGAGTTTCTGATCATATTTTTTCTATAGAGGATGTTCTCTGGTGGACATTAATATGTGAGATGATCCTAACACTTTATGCCAACTCCTGTTGGTTCAATTACATTTTTCTTTCCTAGATGTCCTTGAACTCAATATTCCAGTGTTATCTCTTCCATGTTTGTGGCCACATGGTCAAATCATTTCCCAGTATTCATGAATCCATGTGTGATGGTTAATATTATGTGTCATCTTGACTGGGCCCCAGTGTGCCCAGATATTTGGTTAAATGTTATTCTTGGTGTGTGTCGGTGAAATTAACATCAAATCATTAGAGTAAGTCAAATTGTCCCTTTCAATGTGGGTGGACCTCATCCAATCCATTGAAGGCCTGAGTAGAACCAAAAGATGGAAAAAAGTAGAAAATTCACTCTCCCTGCCTGTCTTTGAGCTGGGACGTTGTTTTTTTTCCCTGTCCTTGGACTCAGACTAGCATGTACAGCTTTGGCTCTTCTGGTTCTCAGGCCTTTGAACTCTAACTGGAATTTTACTGTGGGCTTTGCTAGATCTTCAGCTTGGAACTGCAGATCTTGAGACTTTTCAGTCTCTATAATTATGTGAGTTAAATCCTTGTAACAAATAATCTTTATATATATGTGTACATATCACCAGTATATATGTATATGTCATCAGTATGTATGAATATATTATATACATATAAAATTATGTAATGATAGGTTAATTGTACAATCTGAAAAAGACAAGAGACCTAAGTTATGAGTTATATACTAAGCTTAAAACCAAACAAATCTTCTCTAATATTAATGCAGGTCTAATTTTTTAAGTGTTGAACAATTGAAGAAAACAGTGATAGACGAAGGTTATAGACATTTAATATTAGAAAATTGTGTGAAACACTTCAAATTATATAAATATTAGAAAAAGTAATCATAGACTAACATCCATAAACACTTTGGACATAACTTTTAAGGTAATAAAAAGTATAGGAAAGATAATATCCTTTGTTATGTAGTCTAAGATAACGTTTAAAGATAGGAATCATATCTGTAGAAAGTGTAAAAGGAATAGTATTATAAGTTACCACTGATGGGTCCTCAGTGTTTGCTGATCATTGGTGGTCGTCATGCAACAATTTTAGGCACTGTAGCCTAGATAATGATGTACTGAAATCTTTCACAGATGCCAAATATTAATGAGTATTCAAAATGTATTTTTGTCTCAAATAACTGTGTAATGCTACAGAGATGTCTGCCAAGGATTTGTCTAGATTGGATATACCTTACTAATATTAAGAGACAGGAGTTTAAAAATGAATTTAGAAACTTTTTCCCTGGGATATAATAAAAAGGGATCAGAGCTAAAATCTCAAGCCTTAGTGACAGGGTTGAAGGATGGCCAGATGAACAAAGAAAGTGTTGTCACTGTTTATAGATACCATGAAACATACTGGAAAATAATTATTTCAATGCAAATATCACTGACTTGTTTAGTGTTTTTGATGTTGAAGCCCTTACATTGTGTTCACAAAAATTCTATTATTTGTAATTTTGTCTCTGAACAAAATCTGTTGAGAATGCCTACTCTACAAATTAGAGCCAATTAAGTTTTAAATGTGAATATTTTATGACTAGAGGTAATAGCATTTAATTTTCAGTTGGAATGTTACCTTTTAGATGGAGATATAGAGAGCCCATTTACTGTCATTCAGACATCCCTCCAAACCTTTAAATTATGCAACAAAGAATGTAAGTTATAAAAATTCTCACTGACTACTTTAGACAGGTATTTCCTTCACATTATTCCAGAAGTATGAAAGTAAAAATTGTATATCAGGGCAGATATTTCATATGTAATATTGTTTTTCTAGGATTATTCATAAAATTAATTTTTTATTTGTTTCAGTTGTCAAATTAAATTAGAACAGAAATAAGAGTAAGTTAAAATATTTAAAAATTATGTATTATAGAATATATTTAAATTATTTATAGAAATTTAATCCTTTTGATATTGATTAAGACTGCTCTAGTTTATTTTTTTCACTTAAGAGAGAAAAAAGAGCTTAGATAAAGCACTATGTTTTTGTGTTTCATTAATTTTCTGGGTAAAGATTTGTATCTGCCTGTAAGTGCCAGAATAAAAGTAATTAGATTACTTAATAAGAGTGTTGTCCTAAGTCAAATGAAAAAAAGAAATAGTTTTCCTTAATTTTCTCTTAATGTTACCTGTTTGAAAATTTCCATTCATTTATTCTGATAGATGTATTTATTACAAACCTTAATTAATGTAATGTTTTCCTCTTAATGTAAGATCTTTGAGTAGGAAATGGGGATAGTTAATCTTAGCCAAAAGTGTCATGTATATATAATGGTGGGAATCATTGATACTTTCTAAGTTATATAAAGGTTTCTTATATTTAATATAAATGTCAAGGCTAAGAAAAGAACATTTATTTTTTCCATATCTAACTCAAATCATTTGGTCTTACTTTGACTACAAATCATAAAATAGTGTGTGAAACTTATAGATGAGTCTGTTGTAAGTTATTTTTATTTAGAATTCCCTTCCAGATAAAATATATTTGATACTAACTTGATTTTATTTTGTTATATAGCAGAATTTTAAGAAATGTTAACTTTAAATATTAAAAATGACATTGGGGTTCATGGAACTTTTGTAGATATTTTACCTTAAATACATAGGAGTAATCAGCTGAATTGTGAAAAAGATTTTGCCAATCTGTAAACATCAATGAATTAGAGCTAGCATTGATATATAAATGATATTTGGCATCATATTTGCTTGTTGTTGGATTGTTACTTGTGTTCCAAACCACAAGCTACTTGTCAGCTCATCATATATGATGTGTAATCAACAGAGCGAATGAACAAGCCCATCTGGCATAATGTCACAATGTCTTAAAATATATGCGCAAGTTTGGTATATAGACCATACATATTTTTGTAGGAATGGGCAAGCTATGCTTTTTTTTTTTTTAACACTGTCTTTTTTTTAAAGAAAGATATAATGTCTCATACTGTGGCAATTTTCCACTTAACTTGAGCTATCTCCCTGGTATAATTATACCAACTGGGAGTTTACATATTTTTATCTATGATGTGATTTGAACCTCTTCTGACACGGCATGCGTACGGGACATCATTACTCCCTTTATCGTAGGGTAATCTCAGAAGGGTGAAAATTCTGGAGAAGTGTTTTAGGGTAACAATATGCGCTTCCAGACAGGTTTAAAAATACCCAGTGCTAATGATTAGAACCAGAAAAAAATGTATTACAAAACCTGTTCTTAAAGGAAGATTCAGGTGTGCTTTCTCTAAATGGCTGGAGTTCAGGGCTGTTTGGATTAATATGCATTATACATGCTCTACAGATTAAGCTAAACTGCCTGGGAAATGGATGACCAATGAACCACTTTATCTGTGCTCTGCAGGTACCTTGAGTAGTTTGCTACCTGCAACATAATTATAATTCTGTTTTGATGGAGACAGTTGTACAGTAGTTAAAATCATTTTCATTCCTTCCCAGAATTTCTCACAAAGAAATGCAAGGTAATGCAGTCTATTTAAAAACAATATTGTTTCCTTGGATTTAAGCTATAAAATGTAACCATAATTCAGAAACAGCTAATATAACCTTCAGTAGAAAATGGAACGATCATTGTCTATATTGAGGAACAGGAACAGAATTAAATGTAGGCATTGTGGAAGTCCCTTGATATTTGGTTAGTGAGATTGCTTTGGTGAATTTTTAAATCCAAATCACTCATTCAAAGATGTTTGAATTCTTAAAATATATTTTGATTTTTTTCTACACATTTAAATGAAATGTAGGGTTGAAGCAATTAGGAGGTAGATGGAAAAATGTATCTTGGCATCAGTGATTTAAACATTTGGGAGAAATGCATGTGCACATGAATTTATATGAATATATATATACACATGTAAATATTTTATATGTACTGAAATTTGATTTGAGTAATTTGGATAATTTCCCTTTGTTTTTAAAAATATATTTGGGAACTTTGCTATATGTCATCAGAATGGATGTATAAAGATGTCTACACCAAAATCCCCAGAATTTATGAATATGTTACATTATATGGCAAAAGGGGTTTTACAGTTATCTTTATGGTTATAGACCTTAAAATAGGGAGATCATTTTGTATTTTCTCACTAAGACCAGTCTAAATACATAAGACCCTAAAGGCAGATAACTTTCTAAACTAGAGTCAGAGATTTGCAGAATGAATATGAGAGATAACTCATAGAGGGGCTTGATCTATTCTTATTGGAGGGAGCCAAATGGAAAGCATGAGAAAAACTACAGATAGCATTTAGGAACAATGACAGATCTATGACTGACAGCTAGTGAGGAATCAGGGACCTTAATCCTACAGTCACAAGGAAATTCAGTCTGCCAGCAACTTGAATGACTTTGGAAGCAGATTATTCTTCCAGAGCCTCCAGTAAGAAAGGCAGCCTTGCCAACACCTTGATTTCAGACTTATGAAACCCTAGCCCACTCTTAACTTCTGACCTGCAAAATCTGTAGGATAACAAAATTGTGCTGTTTTAGGGCACTCAATTTGTGGTAATTTGTTACTGCAACAATAGAAAACTAATACACCATGTTTTAACCAGACAGTTGGATAGAGATGTAGTTTAGTTAGTCTGCTTTATTTGGCTAGTTTTCAGGTTAGTTCCTCGGCATTTTGGTAGTGTAGTTCCACACTTACTGGTAATACTTACAAGGGTAAATGTTTTTGATACCTACTTGTGGGAATATGGCCCAAATGGAAGACCATCCATGATCACTACTGTTTCTACCTATTTCTAATTTTATTAATTATAAAATCCTTTTTGTGGTGGGAATAAGAAGATCTAGTTTCTTAGCAAGTTTGGTGTTCATAATACAATGCAGTTAACCCTTGAGCAACATGTGTTTGAATTGCAGGGGTCCACTTATATATGGATATTTTTCAGCAGTAAATGCTGCAGTATTACACGATAGTGGCTGGTTGAATCAGAGGGTGCAGTGGAACTGTGGATAAGGAGGGCTGACTATAAATTATATATGCAGATTAACTGCCACATTGTTCAAGGATCAACTGTATGGTTATCTGTAGCCACTGTACTGTGCAATAGATCTCAAAATTTATTTACCTTCTATTTGCAAGTTTGTACTACATGTCTCCTATTCTCCCACTTTTCAGCCCCTGATAACTACAATCTTACTGTTTTTAAGAGTTTGGCTCTTTTTGGATTACACATCCAAGTAATATCATATAGTATTTGTCTTTGACTTTTCTCAGTTAGCATGATGTCCTCAGGGTTCATCATTATTGTTGCAAATGGCAGGATTTCCTTCTTTCTCTTGGCTGAATAATACTTCATTTTATATATATACATATACCATATCTTCTTTATCCATCCATTTATTAATGGGCACTTAGGTTGTTTCCAAAGCTTGGCTACTGTGAATAATGCTGCAATAAACGTGGTAATGCATATTGACAGCCTGTTTTCATTTACTTTGGATATATATTCAGGAGTGGGATTGCTGGATTATATGGTAGTTATGTTTTTAATTTTTGGAGAAACCTCCATGTTGTATTCCATAGTGGCTGACTGATTTGCATTCCTACCAACAGTGCACAAGGGTTCTCTTTTCTCCACGTCCTCACCAACACTTGTTATTTCTTCTCATTTTTTAAATACCCATTCTAATATTCCTTTGCTGTGTTGTTTTGTTTGTTTTGTGGGGGTTTTTTTGTTTGTTTGTTTGTTTTTTGTTTTTTTGGTAAAGCCTCAGGTCATGGTAAGTTTCACCTGATTGAAATGAGACATTTAGATCTTATAAGAGTACTTTTAACATTCATTAAGAAAAAAAAATGGTGGCAATTCATTCTTTCACAAGCTGGTAATTAGAAGCATGTATTTTAGGGACAAATTATCCCTTTATATCCAGCAATCAGGCCAACAATACTATAACAATTATTACAATGAAATTGAAATCTTTATTATGTACCAGATTAAGACACATACTATCTTTGAAATGGAAAATATCTTTCTTAGATCCCCAAATTACCCTCTGGAATTATCGACTCTCTTGAAGTTTTTCTTATATTTGATTTCAGCACTAAGGATGTTTCTGTTTATATCTTGATTTAATGATGTCTAATTTCATATTTTTTCCCATATTAAAATGAATCGTGCAGTTAAAATATACTGAAATGCCTGTTAGAATGAAATAGTTTGTAACATCATCCTTGTACATATCAGGCCAAATTTGCCACAGTTTGTGCCTTTTGTGATTGTTCTTCTATACCTGTATTAGCATAATGGATGTGTAGCCCACTAGAGAATGTTTTAATTTATTGGACCATGTTACCATTAACAAAAAGTGTCAGGATAATAAAGTAGCTGATTCCACATTTTTGTAGGGACCTTAAAAACAAGGCCCTTTGTCTCACCGTATAATTCATCTTAATCATCTTTTTGATAACATACACACTACTGATAAATTTGATTTATCTGCATATAGTAGTGTAGTGTCTGTGGTCTTACTTCATATGCTCAAGACACATCATAGTGATTGGAGCAGAACCACAAGACACATAAAGTGGCTCAGAAACTACACTGCTACACATAACTGTCTATGAATTTGATGTGTTGGCCTACAGAGCTATTAATTAAAAAAAAAGTAAAATAATGTACTTAAAGTCCCTGATTATTGTGATGTTTATACAATACCAAAAATTCAATTAAAAATCTATTAATGTTGTCAGGCCAAACATTTTTTTTTTTGTTTTATTCTTCTGTACTTAGAAGTCAGGTAATACAGTTTTCAGGAAACTTGAAATAAAAAAAGAAACAATAGTAAAAAAAATAAAGGTGTTATCATAATATTGACACCTTACAAAGTGTGTACTTTATCTCTTTTAATCCCATCAAGTGAGGGATTAGTATTTCCTTTTTAGCAAGGAGAATATTGTGGTGCATAAAGAATCAAAACTTGCAAATGGACACAAAGCTAATATCAGCTGGGATTCAAGCCTTGGTTTGTGTATATGTAGTTATGCCATACTACTTTGTAAACATTTACCTTGTCTATAACTAAAATTGGTATAAAATTTTATTATATTATTTATCCACTTTATCCTTAGAACAGTTTTAAGTCTGTAACAAATGAATTTGGACTCCATCATTCTTCCATGAGAAATGTATAAGAGGATTAATGAATGAAGAACCTAATAGCCTTGTAAGAAATGATGGGTTGCAAAGGACAGATAGTCACAAATTTTAAATATTTTGTAAGTGCTTTTAAGCAAGTTATTTGAGGTATATTGAATAGGAGTCAACTAGATATCTGATTTGCATAAATAAAACACATCAAAAAACAAAAACTATAATATATAAAAACTATTTTGGACAATTTAAAAGGTCTATTAATAAGGGCAAGAACTCCTGCTAACTGGCAAACAACACAAATATGTTTGAAATAACTTTTTTCAGACATTGGGCAATGGGCAGGACAATGCAGATGGTGATCCCTGAGAGAAGGGAGACAATGGGTAAAATCTGTAATCATCCTGGCTTTCCTCTTTAAGGTATTTTTCCAGGGCACAGTGCAATGAAGGGAACCTTTAGCTGACAAGACAGCCTCACTGAGTTGAGGAATTAGCAATAACAGTTTGGGAAGCTGGAGTGCTTAGAAATTTCAGCATAATGTTCTGGACAGAAAGGATCTATGTAGAAAAAGAACTTCAGAGATTTGCACTTGTGTCCCCTTGAGTGTTTGCTGACCACTAGATAACACATGAGAAGTGTGGAACTCCTAAGTACAGACAAGGAACGACCAAAGAGTTATAAACCGAAAATCCCCAGAGTTCTTCTCAAGGTGAAGAGATGTTCTATCCCTGACCAGACAGAATGGAGCATCCTCAGACGTCACTCAGAACATTCCTAGAGAGCCCACGTGAACCATGACTTAGTAGTGGGAGCAAACTACGTCTGAAGTAAAGGCTCTCCTAAGCTCACCCCAGCAAATTTTAAAAACCAAACCCCAAATAATTAAAGTTCTCAGTATGTAACTCAATTCCCTGTCAAAATAACTTTATATTCTTTAAAGGAAGACATACATACACACTCAAAATATAACCCTTGCAATGTTGATATCAAATCAGAAATTTCTTTGCAGGTCAAGAACAAGAAAATATGACACCAGACCAGGAAAGCAAGCAGCAGAGGAATAGATCTATAAATGGCAGAGATGGTAGAACTAGCAGAAAAAGATGATTAAAAAAAATGAACTGTTACAACTATGTGCAGATATTTAAAGAATTCCAGACTTCTTTGCCAGGCACCTTCCTCAGAGAAACTGTGTTTCTGACTTCTCCTACATTAATTTATTTAAGCCAGATTTTGAAATCTATAGAAATGCAATAAAATCATATGTACTTACTTGTAACTGATTATTTTACCTGATGTTACCTCAGTGCCATTCATTATTTTTATTGCATGTGGCAGTAAGTTGTTTCTCCATCGACACGTTATATTGCAGTGTATGAACATTCTATAATATATATTATGTAATATATTATACATATTAATATGCTAATACATATACTATGTAATAATTATATTACAATAATTGTTATTAATGACCTAGTGAAATGTTTTCAGTTTTTGGCTAGTGTAAATGATGTTGATATGGAAATTCTTCTAAGGGTCTTTTAGTACACAGTTTGCACATAGCTTTTGGGTAGTAGTAGAATGACCTGCAGTGGAATGACTGGGATACTGAATATTCATATACTTACATTTGATTGACCTTGCCAGGTAGTTTTCCAAAAGGATTCTAACAATTAAAAAATTACGGTTGCAATGCTTGGGAGGTGTGGTTGTACACATCCCACTGCCACTTGATATTTATCACCAGTATTATTTCCCTTTGTAGTCATTCAAAATGATAGAATTCTTATAGTGTAGGTTTATCTTACTGTCCCTTTAATTTTATTTCCATCTGACTAAAGAGATTGAACATCTTTAATTTTCTTATAGGACATATGTATATTGTCTTTTGTTAAGCGCCTATTCAAAAATTTTGCTCAACTTTTCTTGGAAGGACAGGAGAGTTTATCTTTTCTCTCACTGATTTATAGGAAGACTTTATGTAGTCTCAATATGAGTTCTTCTTCAGATATATGTGTTGCAATATCTTCTCACATTCTGCAAATATTTACACTATTTAAAGGGATCTTTTAATGGACAAAGTTTTTCAATGTTAATGCTGTTCAATTAATCAGCTTTTACATTATATGATTATCGATTTTTGTATCCAGTTTAAGAAATCTTTGCCTACTCCAAGTTGATGAAGGTATTTTCCTTGTGTTATCTCTTAAGAGCTTAATAATTTGCATTTATGTTTAAGTTTGTTACATACCTGGGGTTTATATTTGTATATGGCATCAGGTAGAGGGTGAAGATTTACTTTTTATTCCCAATTTGACACTCTGCTAAGATCAGAACCTTTTGTTGAAAAGAACATTGTTAACTCACTGCATTTTGATGGTACCTTTGTTCTACATCTATTGCACGTATATGTGTAGGTCTCTTCCTGAACTTCATAGTCTGTTTCATTTATCTGTCTGTCTGTCTGTCTATCAATCTGTCTACACTCTATTTGTTCCCAACCTTGCGTTAATTATTGATGCTATGTAATAAAATTCAACTTTCCTCTTTATCTTGCCTCATTTCTTGGTCTTTTGCATATGTGTGAACTTTATAATCAATTTTTATCAACTTTATAGTCAATTTTATAGTCAATTTTAATAGCAACTTTGTTTGGAATTGCATTGAATCTAAAGAGTGGGTTATAGGGAATTAACAATTTAACCTTGAGTTGATCAGTGTAGTTTATGTCTGATTTAAATAGGTTGCATAAATTTCTCTCAGTAATGTCAAATAGTTAAAGATCTATGCCATCACAGTGTTCAGTAAATTTAGTAGTTAATGCTAATTGATGTTATTAAAAGTGATATTTTTATTGAGTTTTCCAATTTTTTGTTGCTATTCTTTAGAAATTTTTGTTGCTATTCTTTAGAGACTCGACAGTTTTATTTTTGAAAATAAGCCATAATATGAGACTTAAAGTCTAATTAGATTGTTGTTATAAGAGAAACCAGTAAATACATGGATTCTGTCCACAGTTTCCTTTCCATCAGTAGAAAAACTGACATCACTGAATGCATTTAGGGGGAGAGTAAGAGACAGCATGGCATGATTATCTGACTCCATGAGTTGTGTTTGTTCAGCATACAACTTCTGGGTCCGTGGTAAATCATCCACACATATTAGAGCATTTGCAAATGCTTACTCTGGTAAAGATGTATATTGCAGGTGAGTTATTACTATCACGTTAGTGATGCACATGTCTCAATGAGGTTGTATGAGATGATTTTTTAAGTGTTATTTGAAAAAAAAGATGCTCAGTATTTAGAAATCGACATTTTAGTAATAGATTAGTAATAGAATGATTCATTTTATATTATATTCATTATTATATTTTTTAAACTTTGAGTCACTTTCTTTTATTAAGATCTTAACAGCCTGTGTATGTGTGAATAACATGATTTTCATGATTCCTAAAAAGAAAATATTAAAATAGAGCTGAAGTATTGCCAACTGCTGAGGTAGATAATGTAAACCTTCATTTCACTGGAGTGTTGTTATATAAAAGGCAAGTTCCCACTCCTTATCATACTACTTGACAATAGGGACTTGAAATTATTTAGCAGTATTATTTGAGTTCCTTTTGCAATGTCTGATTTGATATGAATAATGGTATATTTTCCCCAGACATAAGTCTTACTAGTCTAATTTTTCTCTTCCTGTCTGACAGAGAAAAGTAATGTACTCCCCCCACTAGAATCTCAAAGAGAAATTATACTTTTTATCCATTATCTTTCTGTCTCTTCTCATTTACTTATTTTTTATTTTTTCAGTTGAATAAATTTGACATATTTATATACCGTGTAGGATTAAGATGTACAGCATGTTACTTTGATGCATTTGTATGTTGTAGTATGATTGCCAATGTTGTGATATTTACCATATTTCTTATTTTTCTATAGACCTATTAGCCTTGATATTTCAGAGCTGACGAAGCTCTTTAAAAAGTTTGTATAAAGCAGTCCTTCAGGAAATATTTTAACTCCAAAGTAAAACCTCAATTCTACCTGCAGATCCTGCTCTTAATGAAACAGTTGTAGAAATTAAATAAGCAAATGTATGAAAGTCAGGAAGAATTTACACTTGAACCTGCTGTATTTCACTGCACCACACACCACTGCTAGAACCATTTTCTCTAATGTGAACTGTATCTCTTCCAACCCAGAGACATCAGTAGAATATTATGTTCATAGAATTTATGGCTATTTGCCTATGAAGACCATATCAGAAGAAATGAGAGCTTCTTGAACATTTTTTTCTAATTGTGATTATTTTTGATAAAAGCACCAGGAGGTTCTATGGGTGCAATTCCAAAGACTATTAAAGCTTAGCATATCTCCACTTAGCAACCCCAACATAGCAAATACACTCTGAAGAACTAAAATTATTCTCAAGTTTGAAGCTAAAATCCACTAACTGTGAAGAGCTCTCTCCGTGTCTTTGCAACATTTTTCATCTATTAAATATTCTATCAAAATATATTTTTAACTAAATAGAAACTTCTATTGAAGATCTGTGGCTATACAGATAAAGTGTCATACCTTGGTAATGATTATAGTTGACAAATTGGATGACATAGCTTTAAAGGCAGGGATTAAAGAAATATGATCTGCTTATCCATTTTTATTTTTAATTTATTGATCCTGTTTGAATATTTGCAAATGTGATTGGCAAGGTTGGATGATACATACCTAGTTTATACCTTCTCCCCCTCTGACTTGGATCCAAGAGCCAGCTGGTTAGAATGGCTTGTCAAATAATTTTGTTTTCTGTACAGATTCTTCATGTAATGAAATTAGATTATTTAAAAAAAAATCTATTCTTCATATGACACATTGTCTTTAGAGAAAGCAGTTTCTATTCAATGTTGTTGCTACTAGCAACAGATAGTTAAGTCAGTAAACAGATTGTGGAAAATAATCAGCTCTCTTTGGGGGAAATAAACCAAAGGGAATTGTTTGATATTTCTATCGAAAAGAGAGGTTTTAAATTTCTACATCTTAGTAAGCCACACATGGCCTTAAGTAAATTATTTAACCTGCCTGAATTTCAGTGTCTGCATTTATAAAATAAAAACAATATTAATACCTGTCCCATGGCTTATTTTGAGAAATAAATTGGAAAATATTTATAAAGTGTTTACCATTCTTCCCAGAATCTATTACATGCTATATAAATTTAAGCTGTTATTCATACTAACAGAATTCCACTCTTTTCAATTATTCAAAATTTTAAACTTACTCTTCTATAATAATCCTATATTAATTAAATCCTTTGATACTTGGATTTAAAATAAGAACAATTGTGTCAAACTAACAGTTGAATTGATATTTTGATTAATTAAGGCACTAAATTTTAAGATAGCAATTAATAGAAATATATATTTCTATAATACTCAGTATATGCATTATGATTAACACATAATATTTGCTAAATTAATGCACTGACAAGTAAAGCATGACACTTAAAAGTGAAATTATAACAGTTATATGTGTTCAAAATGAAATGTTCTGAAAGTAAACTTGGATGGAAATACAGTACTAATAACAGACATACCTATGACCTATCAACATTTATTTTAGAAAATAGTTTCCTATCCTAAAGATTTTTAGGGTAACTTTCAATCCAAAATATCTATGATGAACTTTCTAGCGAGTGATACTATGCATAGATACCAGGAGTTTGATTAAAGTTAAAGAGAGAGATCAGAACCAGAGAAAGACTTGCAGGAAAATTGTTAATTATGTGAGAATTGGGGGTAAGTACCTTAACTGATAGTTTTGTATGTAAATTATTGAGAAAAAGAAATAGTTCTTAGGATTTCCAAAATATCAAATTACAAGAAACATCTCCAAAGCTGGTTGCAATTTTATATTTAACCATCTTTGACCTATGGGAAATATATAAGCTGAAAAAAGTCAGAGTAGCTAATTGACTTGAGCAATACAATTAAGTAATCTGTACCTGAATTTCTTCATGAGTAAAATGATAAATATATCTAAATATAAAAATATATAAAATATATATCACTTGGTGAGCATGAAATAAAGTAATATGGGTGCTGCCAATTGGTAACATACTCGGCGGATGCTAGTTATTATTTTCTCTCTCTCTAGACTGTGAACATTTTGTTTTTGTGTGTGGGATGGGGAAGGAGTGGTGGTTGGTTTCATTCACCACCATTATGTGGTTTTAACACCTGTCCCAAAGTAGGCACTCAATAAATGTTGCAAACTCACAGACTTGGCTCTGTACATTGGGAGATTTTAACTCTGGTCATGCAGCCTTTGAAATTTCCATGATTCTATTTTAGTCCGTATGGAATTGTGATTGAAACTATCAGCCAAGACTAATGAGAATAAGGTGAAGAAATTTTATTAACTTTTTAACAGGCTCTCTCAGCCTTTCTGGAGAGCCACTGATGGTGAGTCATCATGCTATTTCTGTATGGCTATCAAGTCTGAGTTCAGAATAGAATCTCTGGTTGTGACATGTCTCATTTATATAACATTTTACATAATGCTAAAATGATATTTCAATTTATATTGTATCCCAGAAAAAAATGCTCCTGGAGAAAAGAGCAAAAGAAGCTTGGGAAAAAAATGTTACTTCTGGAAAATAACTATGTATCTTCATCAAATGAGTGCAGCCTTCCACAATATGTTATCACAGAAAGCTATAAATTAGGAGTTAGCAGACTAAGATTCTGGTCCTGATTAATTTAGTAACTAACTGTTTATCTTGGACAAATAAGATAGATATTATCCTGTTAGATGCTCAGGTTCCTTAAGAAAATGATTTTTTGAAGCAGACAGTTTCTAGCGTCCTGCACAGCACTGAGTGTAGACCCTGAAAGAAATTTTCATTGTGTCCTGTTCTCCTTGATATTCACGACAGCCTGTTTGATTCAGAAAAAAATTTTGAGGCTTACAATACATTCTAATACATTCTAAGGTTATACTTTCTAATTTTCTTATTTTTATTTATCAGCAGTGAAAAATTTCTATTTGTATATAGAGAGACTCTATTTCAGGGCTTCTACAACTTTCAGCCATCATAATAAACTGACTCATTTAGGAATTTATTAGGTAAAAAAACAATTTATACATTTGTCTTGTGGTGAGTGCTGGTGGTATCATATAACAGTCACATAAACATAGACTAAATATAAACTTGTGGATCTGCCTGCATTAAAGCAATATAAATGTCCCTTCCCTTTTTTGTAGGAATTTAAGAGTTATTCCTGTATCTTTTTTGTGTAGCACACTGAACTCTGGAATGAGAGCCTCTGAAAATATATGAGTTCTATTTCAAGATTTGAGCCAAAATCAACATTTTTTAAATTACCAAAAAAATAGGTATACATAATATAAAAATATTTAAAAGCCACATTTAGAGTGTCTGGTGCCATCTGGATGTACTTGATGAAAAAAAAATTGTAATTAGACTATTTGGGAATAGTGCTGGGTGAAGCCTCTCTGAATGCTAACTAGTTTACCTGGTTCATGCCCAAAGTATATACTCAGAATAATGTCAATTCCCAACTCAACTAGAATACTCTGTTTTACTGTGTAAGACATTTTCACAATTATAAATTGAACTTACAACACTAACATTTAAATTAGTACACATGTAAACTTCCTATTGTATCAAGCTGTCTTCTCTTTAAAAATGACTTCTTTACACAATGGATGGTTTTACAATGAACATTGCACATGCTTTATGTTACCTGTACTTTAAAAGCAAAATTTTCAGGCTGAGTGGAATGAAGGATTCATGCAAAGACAACTATTAACAAGGAAAAACAAATTATTAACCTGAAACATCTCTCTAAAGGCAACCAGAAGTGTATTCACTAGGTCTACAAAATAACAAAATAACTAATAAGAACTGGTATTCCTTTCCATCCTTTTTGGAACCCAGTTAATCACATGTCACATACAGCTACTGACATATACCTAATTCCTGGCTGACCATTCTTTTGTCTGGTATTCAAGAAAGCATTTTGGATGTAAGTTTCTATGTTGTTATTGTATTGTATTGAAAAAAACCTCACAATTACTCTAATTAGTTTTATCCATATATGTTTATTTCTGTTAGTGTATTTTAATTTTGAGATGTATACCATACATAGAATAATGAGTAAAATCTAAATGAGCAGATTAACACATAATATAAAAATACTCATGTACTACCATCCGGTTCACAAATTAGAAGCTATCCAATAACATTGATGGTGTTTTTTCTTTTTCTTTCTTTCTTTCTTTTTTTTTTTTTTTGATCATCTCTGCCTACTGCTCCTAAAAGTAATCATTATGTTTGACACTTGGATTACACTTTTTTTTAACTTTGTTTTAGATTTATTATCTGTGTATGTATCCCCTAACAATATCGAGTTTTCTGTCTCTGAAATTTTTACAAGTGGAATTACACTGTACACATTAATGTTTGTCTTTTTCTCAGCTCTATGTTATATTTACTAGAGCCATCTATGCTGTTCTGTGACTGTGGTTCTTTCAGTTTTATTGTTTTAATGATGTTGATGACGATATCACTCCCATATTAACTGTAGATATTATTACTAAATATAATAATATTGAGATGAGTTTATTAGTAACAAAGCTTAGATATGAATCTCTTTAATCTGGTTCCAAGTATGTACTCTTAATTGTTTTGATATATAGCATCTTATTAGAGTATTTCACAGTATAAAGTAGCATGTTTGCCCATTCTGTTCTTGGTGGAGACAAGTTGTTTCCAGCCTTTCCTATAACAAATAATGCTGTTTTGTATATTTTTGTACAAGTATCCTTATACAAGTGCAAATGTATAAGAACTTATGTAAGGTATAAATTTATGACTGAAATCGTTGGGTTGCATTGTATGTGAGAATACTAATTTATTAGATGATTTCAAACATTTTCCAAAGTGGCGATAACAGTTTATATACTCACAACAGCGTTATACACTGACAACACATATTCCCTTGGTCTCTATGTTAGTCAAATTAGAATTTTAAATCTGTTCCCATTTGTTGTATATAGAATAGATTTACATCGTGATTTTAATTTGGATTTTTGCTAACTATCTGACATCTTTTCCTTTGTTGTTTGCCTAATTGGATTTCCTCTTTTGTGAAGTGGCCATTTAAGGCTTCTGACTATTTTTAAATGGATTCTTTCACCTTTTTTTTTAATTGAATGTAGGCTTTTTCAATATATTTTAATTGTCAGTTATTTTGTTGGTTACAGGAGTTGGAAATATTTGTTCACTTGGTGTTTTTTTACACTGTCTTTGTAGAATAATGATTTGTATGCTACTGGATACATTAACCCTTTCCTTTACCATTGGTAACTAATTGTGTTTAATTTTGAGAAATTATTTGTTACCTTTAAGTTATGAAAATATTTTGTATTATCTTCTAAAATATTCATAATTTTTCTCTTCACCTGTAGAACTTGCACAAGGAATTGATTTTAATGCATGCTATAAGGTAGAGATACAATTTGATTCTTTTCATATATGGATATCCAATATCTGAAAGAGCTTTTTATTTAAAAGTCCCCTTTTTGTCAATGATTTCTAGTGCCACCTCTGTCATATATCAATGTGACCTATGTGTGCGTGGAACTGTTTCTATTTATATGTCATTGTCTTTATCAGCACCTTATTCTTCTCCTGGGGTTCCTTGGCTATTCTCAGCCATTTTAAACTCCAAATGAAATTTTAATTCAACTTTTCTAGTTTTTCCAATTTATATTTTAAGATAAATATTTCATAACATGGGTGCCATTAACTATTAATAGTAACTAAATCATGACACATAATTATGGAAAAAGCAAGCCTCAATATCTAAGGCCATTTGGGCTATAATAGCAGGATCCCATAGATTGGGTGGCTTATGAACAACAGAAATTTATTTCTCACAGTTCTGGAAGCTGGGAAGCCAAGATTAATATTTCAGCCAGTTTAATGTCCGATGAAAGCATGCTTTCTGTTTCATAATTGGCTCTGTTTTTACTGTGTTCTCTCTCACATGGCAGAAGGGACGCAGGAGCTCTTTGGACTCTTCTTTATAAAAGTACTAATCTCATTCATGAGAACGCCACCCTCATGATCTAATCATTTCCCCAAGTCTCCACCTGCTTATACTATTTATTACATTGGGGATTAGGATTTCAACATACAAATTTTGAGGAGGTACAGAATTTCAATCTATAGTATTCCACACCTGGCCCTCCAAATTCATGTCATTCTTACGTGCAAAATACATTTATTCTATCCCAATAGAAAAGTCTTAACTCATTCCACTATCAATTTTAAAGTCTAAGTCCATAGTCTTATCTAAATATCATCTAAATCATATATGGGTGAGACTTCAAGGTCCTATTTGTCCTGAAATAAATTGCCTTCCAGCTCTGAACTTGTGAACCCCAAGAAGTTATGTGCTTCCAAAATACGATGGTGTGACAGGCTTAGGATAGACATTCTCATTCCAAATGGAAGAAATAGGAAAGAGAAAAAGGACTGACTATTCCCTTTAAGTCCAAAAGCTGATGAGGCCAACAATGTTCATTAAACCTTAAGACTTGAGAATAATCTTCTTTGTCTTGATTCTTTGCTCTCCAGGCCCACGGGGGTGAAAATACCATCTTCTGGACATACTGAGGTGGCAGTTCTGGTCCTGCAGCTTGTTGGGCATCCCTAACCCCCAGATTTGGGTGGCCCTGCCTCCACAGTGCCTCTGTTCCTGGGTCCTACCCACATGATATTTCTCTAAAGTGATTCCATCTGGAAGCAGCTCTGTGCCTAGGTTGTACACCCTTGACTCCAGTCAGCTCTATTGAAACCAGAATGGAAACAGCCATGCCCTTAGGGCTCATGTACCTGCTTGGTGGAGAAATGGTGCCACACTGAAGCTACCAAAGTTTGCTGCTTGTAGCCTCCAGAGGGGTGACCACTGTGGCCAGTGCCACAATAGAGTCTACAGGAACCTCACCTGGAGTGGCCACGGAGCATAGAACCAGAGTGCAGGGAGACTGTGATGGGAGACCATGGCAGGCTATGCTCACTGAGGTCCCACAGGCACTGGGAGCCCCTCCTTTGAAATCACTCTGCTTCCTGGATGCTTGCTTGCACTCTGGGCCTGTGATGGAAGTGGCAGCTTTGGTGATCTCTGAATTGTCTTCAGGGCCATTCTTCCACATTTTAGAGAACAGCTCCTAGCTTCTGTGAGACGGCTCATCCATACTAATATCATTATTAAAGGATCCTTGGCCACACCTTTAGTGTTCTTGTTTTTTGCAATATGGATAAGCGGAGAATTTTCCAAATTTTTAAATTCTGCTTCTCTTTTGATTAATAATTCCATCTTTAAGTAATTGCTCTATTCTTGAATGCTACTGTTGGGAGTCTGGAGAAGCCACACTACACTCTAAACACCCCTTAGAAATAGCTTCAGCTAAATATTGCATTTCATTGCTTACACCTTCTAGCATCCACAGAAGACACATGTAACTTAGCCAAATTCTTTGCCACTTTATAACTAGGATCACCTTTCCTCTAGTTTTCAATAACACATTTTTCATTTACATCTGAGACCTCATCAGAATGGCCTTTACTATCTATATCCCTACTAACATTCTGCTGAAAATTACTTGGATATTCTCTAAGAAGGCTGAGGCTTTTTCCTTTAGCTCTTGCCTTTTCTTTCTGAGCTCTCATTAGAATCATTTTTAAAGGTTCATTCATGGCTATGTAGGCTTTTTCTAGCATGCACCTCAGAACCACCCCCAGCTTCTATCTATTTCCTGTTTCAAAAGCTGCTTCCAAATTTCTAGATATTTGTGCCACAGAGACATCCCATCTCTTGGTACCAATTTCTTTCTTAGTTCATTCAGGCTGCTATAAGACAGTACCACAGACTGGGTGGCTTATAAACAACAGAAATTTATTTCTCATAGTTCTGGAGGCTGGGGAAACTAAGATCAATTTGCTAACAGATCTAGTGTCTGGTTTCTAGTTCATAGACAACATCGTTTTGCTGTGTCCTCACATGGCAGAGAAGTCAGGGATCTCTCTGGACTTCCTTTTATAAGGACGTGATCTTATTCATTATGAGTCCACCCTTATTACCTAAGAACTTCTCAAAGACCCTGCTTCCAAATACAATCACATTTTGCATTGGGATTTCAGCGTATGAATTTTGAGGGGACACAAATATTCAGTCTATAGAAACATCAAAATCAAGGACTACCTTATACTTTAAATGCCTTAAAATTTCCCCTCAACTTGACTAAACAGGAAGAAGCCTGATCTAAGCCCCTGTCTCCCTTTTCTTAGAACAGTTACTTAAGAAAACTTTTAAGTACAAATTCTTTCTCTGCCCTTTTGAGGTATATACATTTCTCCCAACCTCTTGCCAACTTTGTAACCCAACGATATATTTCTGAAGGACTTGGGAGCCACTTTTTCCAATAAATCATCAAGGAAGATAGTTCCCCTCTCTTTCTGCCCCTGAAGGAGAGTGGGGACCAAACTTTGATAAGTGTCAGTTGGCAAACATAGATGGCCTAATCACATTGACCAGCCTCCCTCCCACCCACCTCCAGCATCTTCTAGTACTTTTTCATTAGCTCATTAAAGCACTTCAAAAAGCATGCACCTGTGGTCTCTGTGGAATAGCGTTCAATCTCTCTTCCCTACTATGATGGTCTTGAATACAGTCTTCATGGCCTGTTTAACTTGTCTGGTTCAATTTCTCTTTGCCCAGAGGATATTTAATTAATAATAATCTAATTTTGTTAGAAGCAAGACATTATAAACAGTTTTAGAAGTATGTGTTCATTTGCTTTAACTTAAAGAAGCAAATTTCTAGGGAAAATAACTTTGAAGTAGTTGAGTATAGTTAAAATTTAAGGAAATTGAATAATGAATTTCTCTAGCTGTGACTTAACATGTTGTAATGCAATTTGTAAGACACTGCAGATAATGTTAGCTCAGCTCTGAAATTAAGTTCTCTCCAGCACTGGGAGGCTGTTTCTAGCATATACAGTTCTAGTCGACAATATCATGGAGTTTAAAAATGTGCAGTTTCATCAAGGGCTCAATATATTAGTTTTGTTTGTAAGGAGGCTGAAACTGGCTTTGTTTAACTAAGGAGAAAATCAGGGATATCTGCTTATATAAGGATCTTAGCTCAGAAAACAATTTAGGCAGAAATAATGCATTTTTCAATTAGATTATTTTCTTATTTATAAGCACTTTCTACAAATGTAGGGGACACAGTACAGATATCCTTGACATTGTCAAGATACGAGCATGAAATAATTACTCTCTTTTTGCTAGCCTTACTTTTTAGCATTTTTTGGTTTGTTTATCTTCATAAAGTTACACTCACTTGTGTGCTGTAAATGCTTAACAATTAGGGAGGAAAAAAGCCCTAATTTGTAGTGTTTGCCGATATCATGGAATAAATATCCAGGCTTCCAAAGAGATATCACTGAATGATGGTCTGGGAAGAGATATGCAAAACTCTTTCAAGCTGCAATGAGCCAGTTTCAGTATACCTCTGGTTACAGGTATCATTTAACATAAATGAATGATCTACTTGCTTACCAATTAATTCTGGTTATCCCTGCTTCTGGACACTAGACTGAATTCAGCTTTCTTGCCCCCTTGTGGTTGAATGAGCCCTTGTGATTACTTCTGGTCAATGAGTGATAGCAGAGGGGTTACATATCACTTTCAGTCCAGATAATTTAATTGTCTTTGCAAGACCCTCCAGAACTCTCTTTTCCCTCTGCCAAGGTCATGAGCATCTTCTAGATAGTGACTTGTCATCACCTTCAGTCCTAGAGTAAAGACAAAAACCACAAAAGCAAAACTGGTCTATGACAGACATTTGATATGAATGGCAATTAAATCTGTGTTACATTGAACCACAGAAGATATCAGGATTGTTTTGTTATTGCAGCATAACCTAACCTATCCTGCCTGATAAACCCTTTTATCAGTGATTATAAAATGTCTTTCCATTTATACACTGTAAAATAGTAAATAAGCTTATGTCAGACATTGCAACTTGTTAAAAAATAAATTTCCAGATACCTATTTGACAGTTCAGTTTTCTCTGTTCACCTCAGCCGTTCTGTTTCCAATGGGTATTTTCTTCTTGTCTTTTTGACAAAAATAACAGTTTGAACTGAAATATATAATTTCAAAGATTCAGACACAGGTAATGTTCTTATTTACTTAAACATCATTTATGCAATTAATTTGTTTTTAATTAATGGGTGCCAATGAATATGAAAGAATTATGAAAGGTGTATCATTTTCCTAGGAGCACGTTTATCTGTGTATAAAGAGAGCAAATATGAAAAAAAAACTGGTCTGCATACAATCCTGTGAAAGTCAAAGCCAATACTAAAGACCAGTTTTAGATGGGGTGGCCTGAGAGCAGATGTTACATGCTGTTTTATGATAATCAATACATTTTAGAATAATTTTATACTCTTAGGGTATAAAATTTTATACTCTTAGGTGGGTATCAATATTAAGCACATGACTGTGTGAATGCCTTATTTTTAGAAAAATCTCAGTGTTGTCAAACATAACTGTCTTGAGCACAGGGAACCCTCATCATGATTGTTTTTACCTCTTGCTGGATGTATGCCCTTATGCTTCTGTAGCTTTATGGTTGTAGGAAAAGCTTCAAATTTATAGTTAAATTGAAATATAACTAGATTACAAATAAGAAGATACAGTAAGATCTTATTTTTACCTGTACCCCAATAATGAGCATAAAAAGCTTTAATTTGACAGCTGATACAGAAATTCCTTTTAGTCAAGAACGCTGAGACGGATGTCTAGATGAAACTAATGCTGACAGGAAAGAGAAACCTGAGGGATCTGAAATCGACAAAAGCAAAGAGGAAAAAAGAGAAGAGCCAGCCTCTTCACAATGTAAACTCCACGTTGGATAGAAGAGGAATTGTATGAAGTCAGGAAAATACTTGGGAACATATGAGTCTAGGACAGTCAGGCTAGAGGAGAGAGATTGCCTGGGAAGGGGCCAGTGAGAGAATCCCAGGTGTGACATTAAATAAAAATTAAAACATGTGAATAGATTTTATTACACACCCATCACTGTTCCTTATCCCCCAAAGAACTTTAATAAAAACAAGTGCATACTATTGAAATTAAATCACGTTTCATTGCTAAGATAGCAGATTACTTTAGCTACCCATTCTACAGCACCTCTGCAAAATTCACAATTTCTTTGAGTGAGTCTACTGGACTAAAATTTTTCTTAGTGAATGACTTTTTGTATGGAAAGGCCTGACTTTCAAAACTAGATTGATAGATTGCAGGACAGAAATTAAATTTTAAAACAAAAATGATGTATGGTATTTGGAAACAGGACACAGTGGCAAAGGTGAATGTGGGAATTATAAAAATGTTTCAGAGATATTCACAGACATCAACAGTCAAGTTCTGTCTTACCTAGATCTCAAGGCTCTGATAAAAAAAAAAAAATCTCAATACTAAATGTTAACTATAGTACTAACAGTTCTAGCTGGTAGGAATGATAATTCTTTTATTTATAGAGAATTTATCTTTATTTTTAGATAATAAACATGGATAACTTATGTACTTTTAAAAATGTATTTAGAAGCTTTGGAAATTAATGCAAATAAATATAGAATTACAGTAGTAATAACAGTTAGGAAATAAAGTATAGCTTTGTGCTACTAAAATTTTTACATAAATCATTGATTAGTTTGGTGATATTTTTCCCCCTTGTGCTTTAAAATGACACACATACTGGTCTTCCTTGACTATAGAAATATACTTTGTTCTAAAATAAGGTTGCCTTATTTTGACAAGTAGTTTTTAAAATTCTTCAAGTTTAGAGGAGATATTTGTATTCTCAAATTATAGCCCATTGGAAAACAGTAGGCACTGGGCACTGGGCACATCATGTGTTAATGGAGAAGCAAGGTAAATACAGAGTTTGGTTAAAAAAGGATTTTTATCTTTATGGGAAAATATAGTAAAGTGGGGTCAATTTGTGTGGAGTTTCTGACTGTGTCATTGTTAATATTCTGGTTAGTTGCATGTTGTACATCCTCATTATAAAAATATTGCATTTATTTCCTTTCAACATATGCTATTCTTAGGAAATTTATTTAAAATGGGATTTCAATTCTCTGGAAAAATGATCTATAACAAAAAAAGTATTATCCCTTGATTAATTTTATTTTTACTTTAATAATTTCATATAAACTATATAAGATTTAGTAGAGCACATTTTACTACATTTAAAGAAATGCATACCCAACTCCTGGTGGTTTTATGGTGCCAGAAATTTACTTTTCCTCCCATCTGACATAATGAGAATTCACTAATGGACTCAGATAAAGAGTGTGTGTGTGTGTGTGTGTGTGTGTGTGTGTGTGTGTGTGTTTGTGTGTGTGAGAGAGAGAGAGAGAGATTGATCATTTTAGCTCAGAAAAATGCAAGTAAGCCTCTTAACTTTTGTTCTTGATTTGAACTTACCAAGTTATAGACAAAACATTTTGAATTGGTTATCCTTCTTCACAATGGGGGTAGAGGGCTTTTATAGGAGCTCTTACCACAAAAAGAAACACAGTTGGAGGGGATAAACCCTCTGCTTTGGGAATAAGTGTCTAAGAAAAAAAGGAAAGGAAAAAGAAAAGAGAAGAAAATAGAATAAAAAATCAGAATTAGACCATATTGCCCAATTTCACTAGATGTATGGCTTAATGGATAGACCCACACTGATATCACTACTTATGTGCTTTATGCCTCACTTTAAATGTTTGAGGAGAAATAGACTTTTTAAAAATCAAATTCAGTTTAATTCAATACCGCTTCAGAGGAATGGGCAAAAAAGTGAAAGCCTGCTAAGGAAATGAATGTTAAGGTGAATGAGAAACCGCTCTGAACATTCCCCTATCTTATTATTTCCATACACTGGGGTTAATAACCAAACCTAAGGTCAACCTGGGGCTGTGCCTGTGCCCACTCAAGGGAAGTAAGTAATTACCTACCCGGAGTCCCACTCATCTCTGTGTGGCTACTCTCCCCGTATCTATGACAACTTCTTATTTATCTTTCAGAACCCGTGTGGTGAATCGTACACCACAATTGTACCCTGAATTTTGTTTCTTATCTTGCGTAAAAGCAGCCATGTTTTTCAATAACTCACCAGTGGTGATTATGTAAATCAAATAATAACATGATAATATTCTAAATAACACAGTGACACAAGTAGTAAAATAATTCTCAAACTTGAGGAATATGAATTCCTCCATCATTAAACGTATAGAAATAAAGTATAAGATAGTCCCTCTCCTCCTTGAAAATTGAAGTTCAAAAAAGTCAATGTGTATAATTTTTCTTCAATTTCTTTATCTTCTCAGGTCTAATGATATCATCTTATTCAGAAAACATTTATTTACTTGGTTGCTTATGTCTGTATGTATATATTTACAGAAGCAGTTGCACCTTCTCCAGTGAATTACTTCCAACATTAAATGATCTCTCACCTAGGCTTCTCGTTCCCTACTTTTCCCTAGAGTCAAATGGCTATACCTGCAGAACCAAAGAATGATATTCTGAAAATATGCGCTAACCTGCAGCCTCTGAAGAAGTTTTCATAAATAAATTATGTTCCTAGGAAATAGTGATGTTACAATGCAAGCAAATTTCATAGACTGACTTGCTTATAAAAAAAAAATTTAGAAGGCTCACAAGGTCAGTTGTGCCAGGTGTTTGGAACATTTTTGAACTTAATATAAGGAACGCCTCTATAAAATGGTGAAAACGTGTACGCCAGTGCCCAGTGCTGAGAAACAGTATCGTCTAGGCATAGACGTTCTGAGAGGTTAGCATTTCACATAAATTTTATACTCCCTAGGCATGTAGATTTTTATATGACTTGTCAGCATCTGAGACAATTTCAAAAAGTGCAGTGATGCCACCCCTGTTAAATAGGCCTTGCTTAAATTCTATTTCTTCCTCAGTTGATATGCTCTGAATATTTTGGCACATTTGGTACCAGTATTCCTTTCTAACGCTGTTTTCCTAGTAGCCCAATTCTGAGCTGGATGTGAACTCTATCTACTAACATAGTTTCATCCTTTTATTTGAACAAGGTAAGCTACATCTATAGACAGTTAATTGCCCAGTTGTAATTTATTTCCTTAATTTTTCTCCTTCGCAGTCTCATTCTACTGCTATTCCTTCTATATTTTTCTACTTTCAGAAACATCCCCAAGCATTTAATCTTGTATCACAGTGGCAGCTGCTGCCTCTGCCTGTAGAATCCCTAATGTATTTGAGTCCTAGCCCTGTGATGGTTTTGTCCTTGCCTCTACATTTAATTCAGGTGTGTAAGGACATCCACAGATTTAATCTGAAGGAACTGTTAATGGTTTCTTGTGATATTCAGGAACCCAAGGAGGAGCAATGTGTCCTGCTTTGTGCCATTCTTCAAAATCTACTCTTTCTCCAACTTTTGAATTTAGCATCATTTAGACATGTGGCAGCAGATATGTTCATGTCTTCAAGCTTTTTATGTCTCACCTGTGGATGTAGTCACAGTATCCCTTCTCCCTACCTGGTCTAGTCCCGTTCGTTTTAACTTCTCAGACGTACCTAGTTACATAGAAAGATGTTTTTACTTCTTAACACAGTCTTTTTCACATTTCTACTGTATCACATATTTGCAAGTTTAAAGTGCATCAATTCCTTTTCTTTCCTAAAATCATTCTCCAAACGTCATCTTTTTCAGCCCTCACCAGTAAATATTGATGAATATAATAATTTCTTCATCTGTCCAAATCATCCATTGTTAAGACAGATTCTTTCAGTCATCACCTCTCTGGTAGAGCAATTTCACTCTCTCATCATAACAAAATGTTCTCTCAGATTTTTTGTTCCTTGCTCCCTTTTGTGTGTGGCATCTTCTCTATGATTTCCTTTAGAAACCCAACAACATAAATTTATGGGTTTGATTCCATAGCATCTTTAAAATACTGCATTAGCCTATTTTTAAAATAATGCTTGTATTCAGATTATTCTAGACTTTTATTCCCATTTATGTCTACACAGTATGGTTTTCCAACTGTCCAAGGGTTGTTTCCCCAAATTGTTAAGGTGTCTGTTAAGAAAGTACCTCTAAATATTATTGTTGAGATATATTCCCATTGATTCATTAAGATTTGTCCTTTCTCCCTTTTGTTAGTCTCTTTTGGTGTCCGGTTGTCTTTATTTATCAGTTAAAAAATGATTTCTGTCTTCACGGGACCCATCAACAAGAGCAGTAAAGGACATTTCCTTTTTCCTTTCACACTTGCCTAAGCTGGTCCTTGAGAGGTTTACCATTTCCCTGGGGATTTTTCCCCTCCTCCAATGTAATTGTTGGCTTAATTTCCATTTCTCTTTTTCACTGTTGTTCCCATTTTTAATTCAACAAAATTTTTTTTTCTTTTATAAGTATTCGTCTTTGAATCTTAGAACTAATTTGATTCTCAGAAATAACAGTCATTCAGACTCATCTTTTCAGTAACCTCCTGAGTTTGCATTTCTAATAAAACTCTAGGGATTTACTTCTTCAATTCATGAAATGGCATGCTTTTTAAGAAAGTAGTCTCTTCTCCCACTGTCTTTATGTATTCGTTGATAAAATTAATCACATTCTGTGACTGAAACGTCAAAGGCTTTGGGAAGTGTGTATTATAAATCTGTGGACCCAAGACAAGTTTTATTACCACTGCTCTATCTTTAGTTTTAAATGCAGCTGCTAACAGGGAGAAGAAACACAGGTTGTTCAGGCAATGCTTATTAATGACTAATAGAATCATTAGGCTTAATTTCCATTTCCCCTTTTCACCGTTGTTCCCATTTTGAATTAAAAAAAAAATCTTGAAAAGATTTCCACTTGGCAGCATCCTTCTTATCTCATACAAATTAGAGGAAATTACTTATTCCTCAAAATACTTTGTAACTATCTGCTGAAAAAAAATGTGCAATAGATATCCAAGATTGCCAAGATCACTATGACATAAAGAGCACCGCCTAGCATTGCATTGTGTACATCCAATACTAAGGTTCTTAACCACATTGACTTTATCTGATATCATGGTTTAAATACCAGGCTTTAGTCCTGAATGAGGTTAAATTTAAGGAGAAAAAAATTATACTTCTAAGAAAGATGCCTAAAAATCCCCAAATCACTCACTGTAAACATCAGGTGATACTTACCAGTGATTATGCACATGGGATTTGCAAATCCCTAGAAAAAGCAAATTACTCACCTACTAAAAGATTGTGAGAGAACATTTCTTGCCCTTCACGACACTCCTGCACATTCATTTGACGTATTGTGTTAGTTTATCTTGACACTTAGTAGAGGTACCTTTTCTTACCAAGCAAACTCTGTAGCCATATTCCCAAGGACACCAGCCACTGTTGCTCTTAATATTTATACTGCCAGTATGGGACCAATAACCACATAGTTGGCACATAATAAATTATCACCATTGCCTTACTCAAAGACTTGGGATTCTGATTGCTATTTTGTCTCTCAAATGCTAGAGGTCCAGATATCTTGGGTAGTGGTCTATATTTTGGAAGCTAAGGACTACCCGCTGAAAAGCCTTTCATTCCAAGTTCTAATCATTTGAGAACATTTTTTAAAAGATGCCAACTAATACCACAAAAAATGACAGTATGAAACTCTATAGTCTTCTAAAGTTTCATCTTCCCACTGAAACAACCATTTAGCTGGAAAGAGCAATTGGAATCAACTATTTGGGAACCATGGAATCTGACTTGGCAGTTGTAACAATCAGAGGAGTGCTTTATGAAGGTAGAGGCTGTTGTTCTCTGGTAAGAGAGTGGTGAGAGTACTGTAACCCATTCCTCCAATAGGAGCTTGCATCCCTGGAGCAGGTGGCCAGTCCTAAGATGGGCGGTGAGGACCTGGTCCTCCAAAAATTTGGGATTGTACATTTTAGTTGGTCTGGAAAATGACAAGCATTGAAGATGCAAAGAAAAGGAACCCTCACGCATTACTGGTAGAGCCACTGTGGAAAATAGTTTGGCCATTTCTCAAAAACTTAAACATATACAGTTCCCCTCCTAGTTAGTTATATACCCAAAATAATTTTTAAAAGGACTCAAACAGATACTTGTACACAAATATTCATAACAGCATTTTCAAAATAGCCAAAAGGTGGAAACAACCCAAATGTCTAACAAAAAATGATGTATTGGAAAAAATGTGGTATATCCATACAATGGGATACTATTCAGCCATATGTAGGAATGAACTTCGGATCCATGTTATAATATGGATGAACCCTAAAAGCATGTTAAGTGAAATAAGCCAGGAGAAATATGATTCTACTTACATTGGGTATGTAGAACAGGCAAATTCATAGAGACAGAAAGTAAAACAGAGGTTACTAGAGGCTGGGATGGGGGATATCATGAGTTATTGCTTAATGAATATAGAATTTCTCTTTGGGATGATGAAAAATTTCTGGAAACACATAATAGTGATGGTTACACAACATTGTAAATGTACTTAATGCTGTAGAATTGTATACCTGAAAATGGTTAACATGGAAAAAATTATGTATATTTTACTGCAAAAAAGGTATATAGTGGAAAGTGTCTCTCCACCTGTGAACACTCCACACCACAATCGGGGAACCACTCATCAGTTTCTTCTACAGTCTTCCAAAGTTTCTTCCCACTTTTATTTAAGCAATAATTTAAATATTCTCATATTTTAATGTTAGAAAAGTAATAAATGGTGCCAATTTCAGCCACAAAAAAAGAGGAGAAAAGAAAATTCTGAGCTCTACAACCAGTTATACTAATTAAGCTGTGTTAGATAATACATCAGTCTTGGTTGAATCAAGACATAGAAACTACACAGTGAGTGAAATAGAGAACACTTGATGTAAAGAAACTCTATTTGGTACCTTACAGCAGAGGGAGAATACCCATGGAAGGAAAAACTTCAAAGAGGACTCCTGAAGGCTGGGGTCCAGATTTTTTTTAGGAGAAAGTGTAGTTCCACCTACTGGATATCAGAAATATTCATTGATTTGCCTAAGCCAGAACTATCTGAAGTCACTGGGCAAGAAATAAGCAACTCTCCAGAGAGTGGAAGACGTACAGTTCATCCATAACTGATGGTGCAGTTAGCAAGAAGGGGTGGTGGCTTGGGGGGAAGCTTCTGGACTTTGGGAAAGCAGTTCAGGGATGTACAGAAGGAATCAGGGTGCCAGTGTGGGTAGAGGGTCTTTGGGACACTGATTTCTGTGTCAAGAGGACCACAAGAAGGTGCTCACTAGGCCTCACTGGACTGCAGTCTCACCAATAGAGAGAGCATGCTTGCTGGCCATAGGTCTGGGCAGAATTCCATCTGATTCTTTACCCTCATCACTGATTCAATAAGCAATACCTGGGAACCTAAGGGGATGCCTTTCTTTTGCAATGTCCCTCTACTACTCTCTATTGAGAAAGCTTAATATGTATTATGCTCACTGTAAAGAAGGAGAGGTGCATAAAGGAGCACTATATTTTATAGAGAAGCATATATATGCATATATACACACATATATACATATATTATATATAATATACATACATATACATTATATATTATATATATGCACTTGGAGCTGAGAGGTAATAAATTGATAACCGAGGTAATATGATAAGTCTTCGTACGCTACCCAGTTTCAACTGAAACTCTAGGATTGGATAGTGTGGTTTCAAAAATAGGGAAATAAGGTAATGATTCCTTTTGGCAGCAGATTTAAATGAGTGGCAAGTGTTGGGACTGGCTTAACCATGTTGGTACAATGATGCCAAGCAAGGAAAAGAAGTCCTAACAGATGTTAGGCTTTCTCCTAACATCACCTAGCTGATTGGTTAGCCTCCCCTCCTTTCAAGAGAAAAAATAAGGAACACCCTTGGAAAACAGACCTGAATTGATCTATTTTCTTCTGCTCCATAAAAATGTTGAAACAGAGTAATGCTTTCCCTCAGCTGACTTCAACAATCTTTGAAGGTCACTAGAATAATGATATTCACATGACAAACTTTTTCATCCTCAACTTGAGTATAATTTTACAAACTCAGGGCTGTTTCATAAGGTTTAGAGTCATTCAAATTACAGGAAATAGCATGTATTCATATGAACAATAATCTTGAATAGTATACTATACGAAAACACCAGCTCACTCTTTTTTTTATGCTTTCGTAGGAGATCAGATTCTTAATTATGATTCTATGTGAAACAGAGGCTACACTTTGTGATTTTTAATTGTTCCCTAGCTTATAATGAGGATCTCATTCATCAGGAGTCTCCTCTATGTACTTGACATGGAGCTAGAAGCAGCAATTTATGAGCTGGGCAAAGAAAGTATGACATTGGAAGATAATGTGTGCCATTAGCCTAGATTTTAAGAGATAAAATGATATGAGCAATTTGGTCTTTTAAAAACTTTATTGAGATGCAATTTATATAATATAAGCATAAAATTAAGTATCTTTAGTAAATTTATAAAGATTTGTCAACAAAGCATCATCTAGTCTTAGAACATTTTCATCACCCTGAAGTGTTCCCTTGTGTCTATTTTCAGTCAGTCTCCACGCCTATCCTCAGGTCCAGGCAACTACTATGCTCCTTCTGTCTCTATAGGCTTGCCTGTCTAGGAAATACCACATAAATGTAGTAAGTCTTTTGTGTCTGGTTTATTTCATTCAGCATAAGATTTTTGGGGTTTATCCATGTTAGACCATATATCTATAGTTTATTCCTTTTTATTGCTGAAATTTATTCCTTTGCATAAATATGCAACACTTTAATCCATTCACAGTTGATAGCCATTTGAAATATTTCCTGATTTTTTTCAATTATGAGTTATCCTGCTATGAATAGTCACATACAAGGTTTTGTGTGGATATGTATTTGGTGCTCTTGGATAGATATTTAGGAGTGGAATTGTAGACTCATATTATGAGTTTCCATATAATATTTTAAAGAATTGCTAAACAGTTCTCAAAGTGGTTAAAACTTTTACATTCCCCCCCCAACAATATTTAAGGATTCCAATTTTTCCACAGTCTCCTCTAATCTGCTGCTGTCAGTGCTTTTAAACATAGCAATTCTAGTTTTTATGTAGCAATATTTCAGTATGTGTTTGTGTTGGGGTCGGGGGTTAAACATAGGTTCATCAAGATGTAATTCACATAACATAAAATTTATATTTACAAACATATTTTAATCTATGAATAGAGTTGTGCAACCATCACCACCACCAAAGTTTGGAATGTTTTTATCACCCCCCAAAAATCTCTCTACCCATTCACAGTCCCCTCCTTCCACTCAGACACACCTGGAAACTACTAATCTGCTTTCTGTGTCTGTGGATTACCTATTCTGAGCATTCAGTATAAATGGAATCATGTATCTTATGTGATTGGCTTCTATCACTTTGCAAAATGTTTTCAAGATTTATCTATGATGAAGCCTTTATTCATTTTTATTGCTGAGTAAAATGTCATTATATGTCAAAATTGTTTTATCCATTTATCAGATGATGGATATTTGAAGTGTTTCTAACTTTGGCTACTATGAATAATGCTGCCATGGACATTAATATACAAGTTTTCATGTGGACATATGCCTTCATTTCTCTTGGGTATATACCTAGCTGTGAAGTTGCTGGGTTATATGCCACTCTATATTTATCCTTTTGAGGAATTGCCATACCGTTTTCCAAAGTGAATGCATCATTATACAATCCTATTAACAATTTGGGAGGTTCTAAATTCTCTGCATTTTCACCAGCACTTGCTATTGTCTGTCTTGTTGATTTTAGCAATTCTAGCATGTGTAAAGTGGTGTTTCATTGTGATTTTCATTTGCATTTCTTGATAGTTAAAAATGTTGAACATTTTGGCAAGTAATTATTGGACACATCTTCTTTGGGGAATTGTTTCAAATCATTTTTCCATTTTTAATTAGGTTGTCTTTTTATTATAGAGTTGTAAGGAGTTCTTTTTATTTTCTGTATACAGTTCCTTATTAGATAAATTATATAAAAGTTTTCTCTTATTGTGTGTGCTTTCACTTTCTTGAGTGTGCCCTTTGAAGCATAAAAACTTTGATGATTTCCAATTTACCTATTTCTGTTGGTTGCTTGTCCTTATGGTATTGTATCTAGGAAGGCTTTGCCTAACTCAGTGCCATAAAGATTACTCCTATGATTTCTTCTAATGCTTTTATTGTTTTCATCCTTACATGTATGTCTCTGATCCATTTTAAGATAATTAATATTTATTCTGTGGGAGAGGATTCCAAGTTAATTTTTTCATTTATTTTTGTTGCAGTTATCAGTTACCCAGTTTTTGCAGCACCATTTGTTGAAAAGACTATTTTACTACACTAAGTTGTCTTAATAATCTTTGTTAAAACTCAATTGACCATAAATATGGGGATTTATTTCTGGATTTCCAGTTGTATTCCACAGATGTACAGCCAGCAACACATGGTTTTAACTGCTATAGCTTTTACAGTATAGTTTGAAATTAGGAGGTAATTTTGTAACACTAGTTTTTCATTATAGCATTTTCTGCTGTGTGGTGAATAAATATTTTGTAGTGTAACATTATAATTTGCTTGTTGTTTAGCTATTTTGTTGTTTTTTAATGGTTTTTCTGGTGATTACAGTTAATGTATTAATTTAAAACAATATAGTTTGATAACAGCAACTTAATTTTGATAGTGCAAAAAGAAGGTGCCGCAGTGTAGTTTTGTTCTCTCTCCTCCTTTTGGCTGTCATTTTCATACAAATTGCATTTTGATAAATTGTAATCTCATCAATGCATTTTTATAATAATTGTTTTATACCGTTGACTTTTAAATCAAATAGAAGAAATTATTTATGAATAAATGTACATTTGTACTTTGTTTTGTATTTGTCTATGTGGTTACATAGGTACTGTTAATTTCTTCATGTGGATTCACATGTGTCTTTTATTTCAGCCTGGACAGTTTCTGTAGAATTTCTTATAAAGCAGCCCAAGGCAAGAACACCACTGTTCTTGAAAGTTTGAGAGTTTTCTATGAATAAACTCTTCTAAATTTGTTGTCTCTGGTTCATTTCCAGAGCTCTGAGATGGCTGGTTTTGGCAATTTTGTCCAGCATTTCAGTTGTTTGGGAGATAAGATGTGTAAATCTATTCATGCCACTGTAGCCACCATATGTTGATCTTAACCAGAATTATTAATTATAATATAAAGAAAATGAATAGAAGTTATGCATTATATCTCTGGCTTGTAACTTTAAACTGTTTTATTGTTGTTGAGTTTCTAGGTGACAAATGATACAGAGAATAGGAGCTTTTGTAAAATTTCATTTGCATTTCATTCACAATGTAGCTTTACTAAAGATAATATAAAGAGCACTTCACACATGAATGTAGAATGTTGGCCTGTATCACCATGAGAAGTAAATTACTTGCTTTTGGAAAAAAAAGAAATATATGTATTATGTATGCATACATATAATACATATGTGTGTATGTGTCTATATATATGAAATTCACACTTTATACAAAATGAAAGAATAAAGATGCAAGTTCAAATTTGGACATTTCTCGGGTATAATAGTCATTATCATGAGAAGCAAAATCCAAGTAATAATATTCATAAATTAGTTATTCCTATTATGTAGTATATAGAGGCCTTGTTTTGATCTTTGTTTGTTATCTTAAACATAACCTTCTAGCATAAATTCCTCCCTAAGCCTAGGCTGTTTTAGGTGCCACTCTTCTGTGGCACAGTTCTCTGAATTTATTTCTGTCTTTATCACACTGCAGTTTTTAGTGTTCAATTTTAGGCTGTAAATTCTTTGCAGGACTATGCCTTATGAAACTGATTTCCTCATGCCTGGCAAAGTACTTGGCACATATTAAATAATCAATAAAATTTAGATGAATCACTGAATTGCCTAGACTCAGCATTTTTCTAGATTGTGTTTTATTGAATGTCGAAGTGACAGAATACTCCAAGGAGAAAAACAAAAGGGCCACATAGTATATAATATGTTTGGGATAATCGTAAAATACACGAATAATAAAAGTGCTTAGAAAATTTGAAGTGACACACTTTATCTAAACCTTAGCACAATGTTTCAAAAGGATTCCAGAGCCCATTTTATTCTTAGAGACCCAGTAATTTTTGAATAACTATGGTTTGATGGGAAATGCTAGCCTAGAAAATCATTGGGTCAGACTTAGGATATTCATTAAGGTTCTACTTATTTGTCCTTTAAGTTTGAACAAGTCTGTGTTTTTTCTAAGATTCTGTGTTCTCATCTGTAAAGTGAAGCTGCTAATAATTCAATGCTGAAAATGTGTTGAAGAACCAGTTCCTTCAAAAACATCTATTTCCCATAATGCAAGTACCATTTTGCATCCTTTCTACATTAGCACAATGAAAGAAAAATTTCAATGTATTGTAGCATTCTAACAAATATAAATTTCTTAAAATCCAAGTGATTCTTTTGCAGTACTTTGAGGGAAGGACTGTACAGAGTAATACATTTGAATTATTAAAAATAATTTGTCTGTAACCTCATATTTTAAAAATCAGTATATCAAAAGCATGCCAAGTCAATTATTGAAAAAATACACAAATAGAGATAGATACTCCATATTTTTTTTTAAATAGATTTTAGAGACTGTCTTCCAACAGATGCCTTATCTAATTGTTAGACTCCTGGTTTTTAGTGTTGACAACTAAAGACATCACATTTCCATA
Organism: Camelus dromedarius; assembly: GCF_036321535.1. Taxonomy (NCBI): domain Eukaryota; kingdom Metazoa; phylum Chordata; class Mammalia; order Artiodactyla; family Camelidae; genus Camelus; species Camelus dromedarius. The sequence continues at coordinate 90,409,157 of NC_087436.1, read as the reverse complement.
AATTCTGAATCTAATTATTAACTTTTTCTCAGTTTGATTGTAAAATAATCAAACAATATGTATCCTTATTGTCAATATATGGACAGCTATTTAAAATTATTTAGCAATGATTTTATTAAGTTTAATAAATTTCCTGACACTTTTCTTAATTCATCCCTTTTACTGGGTGATCATGGTAGATATGACATAATAAAATGATTTGAAGTTAAGATTCAATCAGCATCTTGCAGTGTTTTGTAAGATAAGCTTTTGTATTATCCTTTCTTGAGAAGAGTGCATCTTATAACATCACCCTGTGACAGAGGTAAAATTGCCTTTCATTCATGTGTGAGATCTTCTAGCTTGCTGGAGGGGCAGACTGCCAACCTCATATCACAAGGTTTGAAATTACACTGGAAATCACAATGTCTCTTTTCTTGATAGAAACAGCAGGGGACAACAGTTGGTTCAGAGAGAGATGGAGACCCCCTGCCTATAATGCTTTAGATTGATTTTTAGAAAAAAATTCTTTCTTTAAAAAAAAAAAAAATAATTGCCTACTGCACTCATTGTCCAGTATCTTTGCTTTCTGCTTCTACCTTATTTTTTTCTGCTTTGTATCTCCCTTTCTCTTTAACTGAGAATTCATCCATTTCAGTTATGTTGAGATACTAATTATGAAAAAGCTGTTAGTTAGTACACCCTCCTAAAACATCATGATGACTGCCTGCTGTTAGCATTAACACAAAAATGTTACTAACAGCTCTGTGTTCTTTAAGAATATGTGTTCTCCAAACTGACATCTCTTTTCTTGTCCTCTAAAGGAAAACACATATTCTGTGATGTCTAAACACCAAAATTATTCCATTTTCCATAAAAAACTAATTACATCTTTCCTTCAAGAAGAAATGTATCAGAATTTATGGATTTTAAATTAATTAAGAGCTGGCTAAAAGAATAAATAAATAAAAGAATAATTCATTCATGTATATATGAAAAATTATACATGAATATATACATATAAAGTATTTTTCATGTATACATGAAAAAGTATTCATTAAAAAAACAAAACAGGCTTCATCTACTAGATATGTTGCTCATAGGTTAGTACCATTCTAGTAGGGATTGAAAGAAGAATATTAGTATTGAGTTACTCTTAAAACAATGGAGAGGCATGCAGTGGTCTAGCAGAGTGGAAGGCACCTTGCTCTCCAATGGCTGTGATTGCAGTGCTGTAACTTCTGCCTCTTAAACACACATAGATTTCTGAGAAGCTTTGTCTAAAACACTCAGAAACAGATTGTTTTGAAGTGTTCTCTGGTTTTCTTGCATTCTAAGCCATATTGACCCAGAAGGGAAAAATTAGGAAAATACATGATCTCTCAAGGGTAAAGTATACAAGATACAAACCAAATTATAGAAAATTTAGAAGTTTTGTACTCATATTTTCCAGAGTTGGACACAAAGATAAACATACATCCAGCTATGACTTAATTTTTCTTTAAGTTAACATATTAGTACTGCTGAGAATTGCACTTCAAAACAGTATGTACATTTTATTCCTGTTCTGCATCAATATTCCGTATTGATTTTTTTATGAAGAACCAAAAAAATCACATTTTTTAAAATTATTCTGATAATGTGGAAGTTAGAAAAGTTGAATGTTCAGGAAGAATATACTGAAACAGTGGCTGGAAAAAAAGAAACATACCTTCTTTCTATTTCAAAGCATTTTTTGTTAGGAGGGCAGCACAGCCTGTACCATATCTCCCTCCAGTGCCAGATGCCCATGTGATTTTCCATTAACAGTTCTAGTGGAAATATAGCTAAAATGACATCTTTTAATATGCATAAATATGGATCATAACATCATGTTCAATGCCATATATTATTTTTTAAATAAAAGAAACAGATAAATTTTGTCAACTTGTTGCTTGACATTATAAAAGTATAATTTTTCTATTCTTGAGGAACCTTGAAGTTAATGACTCACTCCTACTCGTGAAGGTTAAATCCTTGTTAAAGGCTTCATTAGGCATCTCCTGATGGCGTTGATAATATTTTAAATCTAATTCAAATAAATCTTGGTGAAATTTCATTTAATGTGTTAGTCTGCTTCTTCTTTAAGACGTTTTTAAACTTTGTGGATTCTGTTTTTGTTGATTACCCATTATTTTCATTGTTTTTAATTCTGTCCTTGAGTGTTATTTTCACTTATGGATAGAGAGTTAGAGAAAACTAATCATAAAAGAAAATAAAGGATTATTTTCACATATTTTTAGTTGAGAGTAAAGCTAAATTGTGTAGCAAAGTAGATTTTTAAGACAAAATGTAGTTGTGGGAAATAATTCTGATATGAATTAATTTTTATAGATATCAATAACATTCACAAACATGAATGATAAAGAGGTCATGAAGAGGATAATTTAAAGTTCAAACTATTTTTTAGAAACAGTAAGAATTAATAACATTTTTGAAGCAAATATTTTTATCAGGCATTGGCTATATTTTTCTAATTACCATAATGGAAAGATATATAAAAACATAGATAGAAGATAAAAGAAATAATATTTACTAAATATAATCCTAAGCTTATTACAATTTACTGCAGACTGGAAAGATTTTTAAATGAAGAAATTTAGATATATGTGATCAGGAGACATATGATACAAATGAAAAAGAAAAAAAAAGCAAGTATTTCATCAGGCAGAAAATAACTGAGTTGGAAATTCACGGTGTTTGTATTGATAGAGAATGATGATTTTACCAAACTTATAAAAGAAACAAATCATCAGCCTGCAGAGGCTTATGAATATTGGACACTGTTAAGTGTATTAAACAGGATTTAGTAGCATCTGCGATGAAGGAGATGAGCAAAGGTTACTTATTTTCTGAACATAATAACCCTTTATTTAACTGCTTATTTTATTTTTGCTTAGGGTTCGATTCCATTTCTTACAGATAATACATACATTTTTGAACTTTTATTTCTCTCAATAAAAATATCATCATCATCATCATCATCATCATCATCACCATCATAATAATTCTCTTCTTTTTGCTTTCTGGCAATCTTGAAGGGAAAAATAATTACTCAATATAGCCTATCCTCAAGAAGCAGATTTGTAAACACTCATTACTGTAAAAATTAGATTTTTACCTGTCCTTTGAAAGAGACAGGCATGTAGATGGGTGTATCAGGGCACATGTTATGGCCTGATCACAATAGGTTGAAGATAATTATATTGAACTCTTTACATAGTATGGTACTAGTTGTTTAATACATGAATTGTGCAGAACTAGTTGAACCAAGCTCATTGTCCTTCTCCTCCCCCAAAAGATAAGGTAAACATTTATACTATTTCCTTCTTATATATACAGTTTTACTTACATTTTTGTTTTACTCTACACAATTAATTTTGGTTTGAGATTAGATCCACTGTGTAATTTTTATGTTTAAAACACTTTCCCTAAAATTACACAGAATAAATAACAATTTAGTGAATTGTATTGTTCCACTAATTTTGTTAATTCTCCATAAGCATGAAAGGCATTTTCACACATACTAGATTCTACTGAAAATACTTAAATCTGTCCTATTTATGTAACTATGATTGCTTCAATAATAAGAAATTTTATTTATTCTAACTTTAAAGCATATTTTTAGATACATTATTTCAACAGGGATCTAGAGGTAAATCTCACCCATAATACAGATGTCATATACCCAAGCAAACCATTAGTCAAAATACTACAACTTAGTATGAGATAATATAGCTGGAATATATAATGGCTAGGTTGCTTTGTGCTAGATATATGCTTTGCACATATCTAGCAAACAGACAAACAAACATGGTAAATGTTTAAGAACACATGGATATTATATCTCCATAAATGTAGAAAAAATTCAAACAATTTGATTTCAAATTCATTGAGGAAAATTATACAATAATTATTTGCAGATAATAAGTTTATGCACTTAGAATACACACATAATCTAAAATAAATTTTAGAATTAAGTAATGGCTTATGCATTTTGCTGAATGTAAAGATTCAAAAATCATTTAATTTCTATTCATGAGAAACTAAGGGCCACAAAGTAAAATTTTATAAGAAAGTTACTGTGTGCAGTAGGATAAGGACTCCCAAAATAAATTTAACATAAATGTGCAATAAATATATAAATAAATAATTAATTTTTATTGAAAAACTATTTAAAAGCCCTAAGTGAAAAGAGATTAAAAGTTTCATTGACAACTAGTCAGTATATTAAAGTCAATATATTTAATATTAATATATTAAAATATATATGATATATCAGTGCTTTCTTAATAGTTTTAAAGAATCAATACAACTCCCATCTAGTTTTCAATTACAATATCTGTGGAATTTGACAAGATAATTTAAAAATATATGCATTTATATACAAGAGCAAAATATCAAAAATATCCAACATGATTGTAATACACAGGGAAGAAGGAGAGGAAGGGCAGCTTGCCTTACAGAGGTCCCAAAATTAGTACATTAATTAATAGTTAAATTAGTAATTAATAGTTAAAACTATATGCCAAGTATGGGCATTACTGTCCTGTTCTTGATCTTCGAGGAAAAACTTTCAGCTTTTTGCCATTGGGAATGATATTAGCCATGGCCTTGTCATATATGGCCTTTATTATGTTTAGGTATGTTCCGTCTATACCCAGTTTGTTGAGAGTTTTTATCATGAATAGATACGGAATTTGTCAAATGCTTTCTCTATATCTATTGAGAGGATCATATGAATTTTATCCTTAATTTTTTTAATGTTGTGTATTACATTTATTGATTTGGATATGTTGAATCATCCTTGCATCCAAGGGAAAAAACCTGTTTGGTCATAGTGTATGGTCAATCAATGTGATTTTGAGTTTCTCATATTTGGGGGGGAATTTTTGCACCAGGGTCATCAGGGATATTGATTTGTAATTTTCTGTTCTTTTGGAGTCCTTATCTGACTTTGATATGAAAGTGATGCTGGTCTTGTAACATTAATTTGAAAGTATTCCTTCCTCTTCAATTATTTGGAAGATTTTGAGAAGAAATGGCATTAATTCTTCTTTAAACGTTCGGTAGATTTCACCCTTAAAGCCATCTGACTTCAGGCTTTTCTTTGTTGAGAGGTTTTTGATTACTGATTCAATCTCATTACTCATTATTGGTCACTCAGATTTTCTAATTATTCCTGATTCAGTCTTGGTAGGTTGTATGTTTCTGGAATTTATCCATTTCTTCTAGGTTATCCAATTATTGGTACGTCATTGTTCATTGTAGTCTTTTATAATCCTTTGTATTTCTGTGGTGTAAGTTGTAATGTCTCCTATTTTATTTATGATTTTCTTTATTTGAAGCTTCTCTCTAGTTAGTCTAGCTAAGGGTTTTTCAATTTTGCTTCAAAAGACTAAATCTTAGTTTCATTTATTTTTTATATTGTTTTTAAGTGCTCTATCTCAATTATTTCTGCTCTAATGTTCCTTCTAAATTTGGGCTTCTCTTATTCTTTTGATCTTAGTTCTTTGAAGTGTAAATTTAGGTTATACAATTTTTTTTAATGCAGTTATTTATCACTGTAAACTTCCCTCTTAGAACTGCTTTTGCTGCATCCCATAACTCTGGTATGTTGTTTCCATTATCATTTGTTTCAAGGTATTATTCTAAACTTCTTTTATGATTTATTTTTTAACTCCTGTTGTCGATTTCTAGTTTCATATCATTGTGTTCAGAAAAGATATTTCCTATAATTTCAATCTTACTAAATCTGTTAAGACTTGTTTTATGGTCTAACATATGATCTGTCTTAGAGAATATTCCATGTGTGCTTGAAAAGAATGTGTACTCTGCTAGGTTGGATGGACCTATCTCTTAGGTGTATTTGGTCTATAATGTTGTTCAGGTCCACTATTTCCCTATTAATTTTCTGTCTGGATAATCTACCCAATTTGGAAGTGGAGTATGTATGTTTCCTATTATTGTATTGTTATCTATTTTGCCTTTATTTCTGTTAATATTTGCTTTATATATTAGCTGCTTCCATGTTGGATGTATATATATTTATAACTGTTATGTTCTCTAGATTAATTGAAACCTTTAACATTATAAAATGACCTTTGTCTTGTTTTTGGCTTAATGTCTGCTTTGATAGAAGTGTACCTACTGCTGCTCTCTTTTGGTCATCATTTGCATGAATTTTTTTTTTGACCCCTTTACTTTTAGCCAGTATATGTCCTTAAAACTCAAGTGAATCAAAATTCATCTCTTACATGAGTAAAATTATTGCCTCCTTTTCCAAGTGTTTTAACTTATTCTTCTATTCTTTATTTAAAACTTCCTGAAATAAATATATACATAGGGATATACATTTACACGTCCAGTTTTTTTAGATACCTACCACTAATTTGATGTTTATTAAATTTAATATTTTCTTTATCACATATAAAATATTTTATTTATACTTATTAAATTACTTTCTAAGGAAGGAATTATCAATTATGTCACATATGTTTGAATTTTTAAAATTTGATATAATGTTATACATTCTATTAATAAAATTTCTATAAAAACTTTTTCATCATGGTGACTTTAATTTTTAATATATTAATTTAATTATTATTTAATGAATATTTAATTATTTAATGAATCCTATTTCTTTTTCTATTATATTAGTTTTTCCCTTTATTCATAAGTGAAATTTATCTATATATTTACCTTTCCTACAATTTTTCTGATTATGTGTCATGATTAGTTTGGCTATTTTATTTAAATGAATTGGGTTCAATTATATTTTTTGTGTATTCTAGATCATAGTCTATACAATTTATGAATGATTATTTTATAATATTTGAAATAATTAAAATTCAAAATATCTTTACCCTAGAGTCTTAACACAGATATAGAAACTTATCTAAAAAGAATTTTTTTCAATTTTTCTATTTATTTTGAGCAAATTATTGAAGAGAAGTAAGGAGGAAAAGCTGGTATACTTCCTTTGCAATATTTCTTTGATATTTTCTGAATACTTGTTTTATTAAAATAACTATTTGAGTATGAATCTATTTTTTCACAAAATCTACATGAAGTAGGATAATCATCCCTCTTAATTTATAAAATTTTCCCTAGATGTGTACCCTTGATTATTGCATCATTCACTTGGGATACTTTCTGACTTGTGTGAATATCTATTCTATTTATGTTGAGTCTCCAAGAGCTGGCCATCTTACCATTTTTATTTTCTTTTTTCAATTGCATTTCTCTACTTTATTCTTTTGTGTTTTGAGGATGTTTTTCAAGTGAGTCTGTGAATTTCTAATTGGAATTTCTGCAGTGTCAGCTCTACTCATTACTCACAATGTGGTTTTTACTTCGATAATCATGATTTTCATTTTAATGTAGTCTTTCCTACAACCTATTGACACCACTGAACAACTTTGTTGTTAATGGAAAGAATAAACATCTTGTATTACATAGAAATAATTTGACTAGTGTTTTATATTTTTTTGCTTTTTCACTACATACACTTAAATAAACATGATATTTTGGAATATTTCATCTTACACTTGCCTTCTTCCCCACAGACTTGAAGCTGAGGTGGTTTGGTTTTCTTTATTATTGTTTGGTAGTGGTAGTTTATTATTGGTCCTTTATTCCTTAAAAGTTCACTTTGAGAATATAGAAAATGTTTATTTTAATAACATGGAAAGAATTTTGCACATAGGGACATGAATTCAGAGATTAAATGCTGATGGTTATGACTGATGGGTCTTTTTTTGCTACCTGTTGGACTCTCCATGAGGACCCACATTACACTGGACTTGAGAGTACAGTTGCTTTTCAAATTATGGTGATCATACTGAGGAAGCACCCTGTATAGCAGGATGATGATTGTCATGTCTAAAAATACTAAAATGAGGATGTTATATGATGTCAGATTAGTGAAGGAATGGAAATTTTGGTTTTTGTACAGTTCCTCTGCTTGCTGGGTGACTTTGTCCTTGACCATCATATTTAACATTTCCTTGCCTATTTTTTTTTTCTTTTTTAATTGAAGTACAGTCAGTTTACAACGTTGTGTTATTTTCTGGTATATAGAATAGTGATTCTGTTATATATATATTCCTTTTCATATTCTTTTTCATTATTGGTTATTACAAAGTATTGAATATACTTCCCTCTGCTATACAATAGAAACTTGTTTATCTATTTTCTTTCATTGGGGAGTAATTAGATTTATTTATTTATTTGTTTATTTATTTTAATTGAGGTACTGGGGATTGAACCCAGGACTTTGTGCATGCTAAGCATGTGGTCTACCACTGAGCTACACTTTCCCTCCCTCATATCTATTTTATGTATAGTAGTTAATATCTGCAAATCACAAACTCCTAATTTATCCCTCTACCCACTCTTCCCCCTGATAACCATAAGTTTGTTTTCTATGTCTGTGATCCTGTTTCTGTTTTGTAAATAAGTTCATTTGTGTTTCTTTTTTATTTTCAGATTCCACATGTAAGTGATATCATATGCTATTTTTTTTCTCTTTCTGGATTATTTCTCTTAATATAACAATCTCCAGGTCCATCCATGTTGCTGCAAGTGGCATTCTTTTATTCATTTTTATGGCTGAGGAGTATTCCATTGTGTATATGTATATGTGTGTGTGTGTGTGTGTGTGTGTGTGTGTGTGTGTGTGTGTGTATATATATATATATATATATATCTCAAAGAACTAACAAAGCAATACTGAAGAAAAAGAATGAAGCTGGAGAAGTACGCCTAACAGAATTCAGATAGTACTACAAAGCTATAGTAATCAAAACAGTATATATTTTGTTAACCAAAGACTGAGGAACTTTTCAATAGATTAAAAATTAGGCACAATATTTATATCATTGCTTCTGGGAAAGCTATCTAATTTTCCATTACATTTCTTTTTGGCACTTTTGGTATAGAGGAATGGAATCTATTTAGGGGAAGATTCATTAATTATTTTAAATAAATCCTAATAGTAGTTTGTATGTGGAGTTTTCTTTTCAGTTGTTTGTTATATCGTTTATACCTATTTTTGTAATGTTTTTGGCCAAGTCCTCTCATAATGAAAGAAGATAGACAAACCTGGTTCTAAAACTTAAATGCACCTTAAAGTGCTCTTTTAAGAATAATTGTTACATTTTTTGGAAAGTAATTTCTAAGAAGTCAAAAATTTGTTTGTCATCCCCCACCTTGAAATTTTAGCTAATTTATTAAAATATTATTCCTAGAAGATATATTGATGTAGAAATTATATTACTTAATGTTCTGATGGTGAAAGCTCTGCATTTATTTACAATGAAATATTTTTAAAATACTGTAAATTAAATTAGTTAATGCTTGAATTGGGAATTTTTTTAATGTTCATATGTAAAATTTGTCTCCTTTTTTTATCATGTCCCGATTTTATCCAGTTGGAGTGTCAGGATTTACTGGCCTCCTAATGACTTGAACATATCTTTCTTTCTTTTCTATCAATAGTTTTAATAATGAAATATTTTTGCATGCAAAACTAGGATTTGGTGACAGTCTGCAGACTTTAGAATTGACACTTGACTGAAAACAATAAAACAAGGTAAAAAATACCAAACAAATCAAATGATAAAAGACCTACATACATGGTGAGAAAAAAAGAAAAAAGGGCCTGGATTCAGTTGGGGCCAGGAAAGCCAGAGGAGAGCTCTCAGGATCCTCTTTGTCCTGACCTGGGTACCAGTCTGGAAATGGTGCGTCAAAGGATGAGAGACTCATCTATAGTTCTGAGAGGCCTACTGAGTCTAAAAATAAAAGGTCTTACTGGGTCTTAAAAATAAAAGGCTACTGGGCCTTAAAGATAAAAGTTAGTTTTGGTGCCAAACAATAGTACCCAAAAAACTCATTGCCCCCTCACCCCAAAATGCTATGCTCTAAGATCATCCTGAAAAAGAGGAAAACAGTTCTGGCTTTTAATCTTTTGGGTTGGCCAGAAAATATCTCAGTCATGGATCTGAATGCTTGTGCCCCTAGTACCCTGATAGCTGCAAGTAAAAATCCTCTGAAGAAAGATACCATTATTCTAGGCTTCAATTTATACTAGTAATAGTTATAAGATAAAATGTTCAATGCAAAATACAATATCCAGAACAATAATGAGGCATAGAAAGAGAAAAGAAAATTTAAAAAGTAGTAGGAATGAGAACAAACAAGGGGTAAAAAAATGAATTTCAGTTTTGAAAATGATTGGGCACAGTGCTGAAAATAAATCACTACCAACTAGCATTCTATGTCCAGCTGACCTATATATCCTCCAATTGCAAAGGTAAAATTAGCCCATTTCCGAGATTTTCAGACTTACTTTTCTCAAACAGTTGTGCTGAGCTGCTGTACGATACACTATTTCAATAAAAAGAAAAGTTCTATATCTAGTGTTGTAATTTGCTGTTTAGAATGTACCATTGTTCAAAAAATGTCATTAACTTTTTGTTTTAGAATAAATTTAGATTGCAGGAAAGTTCCAAAGATAGTACAGAGAATTTTCATGTATTCTTTACCCAGTTTCCCACATTGTTAACATCTTACACTACCATAGTTAAAACTAAGTAACTGACGTTAGTGGTATTACTTTTAACTGCATTCTGCATTCTAAATTTTATCTTGATTTTTGTAGCTTTTTCCCTTGATGTCTTATTTCTGTTCTAGGAATAGTCCAGGACACTGCATTGTAATTACTCATCACATCTTCTCAGTCTCCACTGAGTTTCCAATTGTTACCTTGCTTTTTGTGAATGTGGGAGTCTTCAGGAGTACCAGGCAGGTATCCTGTAGAATGCTGCCCATTTGAGATTTTGTGACTGCTTTCACACCATTAAATAAATGTTATGGATTACTGGATAGAATACAACAGAGGTGAAGTCCCTTCTAGTCATACCTAGTCACATGCTCAAAACATCAGAGCTATTAATGCCTTCATTTTTGTGATAAGGGAATTAAGATCATGAAAAGTTAAATTTGCTTGTCCAGGTTCACACAAGCTCCAAAGATGTTCACATTCTAATCCCATGAATCTGTAAATATTACCTTATGGGGCAAAGAGGTGAATGTCTTTTGGCAAGGGATGTGATAAAGCTAAAGATCCTGAGAGGGACTGATAATCCTGAATTATCTGGGTGGACCTAGTATAATCACAAGGATTCTCATAAGATGGAAGCAGGGGGGTCAGACAAAGAAAGGTGCTCTGTGAAGGAGGATGATGTTATGACAGAAGAGGAGAAATTGGGTAAAGGGACAGATTTGGTGATGTGGCACTTTAAAGATGAAGGAAAGGGCGACAAGCCTAAGAATACAGGCTTCCTCTAGAGGCTGGAAAAGGCAAAGAAACAGATAGAGCCTCCAAACAGAAGTCAGCTCTGCTGTCACCTTGATTTTAGCCCTGTAAGACCTATTTTTTACTTTGAGTCTCCAGAAATTTGAGAAAATACATTTATATTATTTTAAACCACTAATTTTGTAGCAGTTTTTTGCAGCAATTGGAAACTAATGGAACCAGCTAGTGTCAGAGCCACATTTCAGACTTATCTAATATTCTCCAACTGTACTTTCTATCTCAATAATTTTGAATATTCTTAGGTGACATGTTATAGGACTATTATGAATATGTTTTTTTTAATGAAGTCCTCCAAAATCTCCTCATGATTCAACTAACTTTGGCCTTTGTAACAGATAGTGAAAGTTCCTAAGCCATGAAACTACATCACATATTATGGCACAGAAATGAAATTATCTCTCTTTAATATCAACCCAGGCAGCATGCACTTGCTTTCCAAATTGCAACTTTTCTACTGATATTTGAATATGAGCTAAGGCATGATAATGAACCCCTAATTGTCCCCTCACTTGAAAATGTGTGGAATAATACATAAAATGACCTCAGGGTGACTTTTCAGAATCTCATACTTACTGAAAGAAATGACAAGAAACAAGTAATGACTAACCTCAGAGGAGTATCTCCTGCTTAGTAGCACAATGTCTGGCACATATTAGAGATTAAAATATTACTTGCTGAATAAAAAATATATGGCTTTTTAAATTATTTCACAGTGAAATTAATTCAGAAAAACTAATGTCATAAATCTGCTTCATTTCTATTGTCACATAAATCTTTTATTTCAGTTCACATGTAAGAGAATAACATGCTGTTATAATTACAACTATTATTACAAATTTGAATGATGTTATTTTTCTTATCTATCATTTGGAGCTAAAAAAAGAGCAGTGAGTGTAGTTTCACCTGAATTACTACTAAGGCATTTGCAATAGTTGAGTATTAAATTAAATGTTATAATATACCAATTTTCATTAAATAAGCCTGGAGCTGCTTTTAAAAAAATTATTGTCACTTGAGCTAGGAATTACAACTTTCTCTATTATGTTTTATATTCATCATAAAGACTAAATTTGGAGTTAGAAGAAATGCAATGTATTGCTTTAGGCCATTTTCGAGTATACAGATTGACAGAACTTTTCTTTAAACACAGTTTACAAGAAGGAAAATTTGAACTGACAGGAAATGGGACACAGCCATGTCTCTGTGTTTGAGTATTATGAATACCTTGGTTATGAGGGACTACCTGGAAAATACGTCCTTCCTATAGACTATTCACTTGTGGTCCTATGTAATGGAAAAATACCTAGCTTTTTCTGATTATACATAAATGATCAAGGTTATACATAATAATATAAATTGGTAGAGAAATTTAGTTAGAGGATAATTAGCTGAGATAGCTGGAGCGGCTACAAAGCATTTCCTTGTGTAAATACGATCTTGAGGAATCCTAAGCCCCTAAATTGACAATGAATTCCTCTATTCTCTTATTTTATTCTTCTCAGGGACTCCCAAATACAGCCTTTTAAAGTTAAATTTTTCAGATTAAGATTTCCTAGACTTCATAGGTTTTGTAAATGCGTATGTCAAATCGCCATGAAGACAAGACTGTGGCTTTGAATCCTCACATGATAGTCTTTTGTTTGGGTGTTTATTTGTATTTCACTACCTGAAATTTTGTAAAAAGAAAAAAAAGAAAAATACAGCTTGTCATCATCTCTCTTTGCCCGTGAGCTGATAAAGACGTAGCATTTTAAGGGAGTCTTTGCACTAAGTATGGGATCTCAGTCTCTATTCCTTTCACCACGTCTTTGCATGAGCCAAATGACTCGTCTCTCCTGGGCAGTTTCTGGTTCAAAAATTGCTTCTAATTTTTGGCATCTATAGGTTTTCTTTCTCTTAAATTCAACAAGACTGAAAAAGCAGTTATTATATTTATTCACTATTTTTATTTGTTTTAGTATCTGGTCCACAATTATGCTAGGATTAACAATGTTAGTGTAACCTAATTTTTAGCCAGAATTTATAATTGATTGTTTTAGTATTGCACTGTCATAATTTAGCTTGATTGTAGTTTCTGACGTTTGTTAAAAATAGTGAAAATATTTATTCATTAAGACTACCTTTTAAATAATACACCTAGGACATAACAGGTTAGTTTTCTTTTTGTTCAGTAAAATTATTGATTGAGAGCTTTATTAAAATTTTATACCAATCTGTTATAAATAATTGTTTTTATTGTTTGCAGTTGCTCAGAATTTTTGTCTTTTGTGTTTTTTTTTGTTTGTTTGTTTGTTACTATCCCTACTTATCTAATTCCTTCCATTTTATTTCCCCAAACACATTATCCCATGGAATTTGACATTCTAAATTAATCTGTGGTAGATGTCTGCTTTTCCCTGCCCAACATGCCTTCTGTCATCTTTTGGAAAGACAACCAATTATTCTCTGAGGAATGTCTCATTTTTTATCTGATAGAGATTTCAATCAACAGGAAGTCACGTTTGCTCCACCAACTGGGGTGGTCAAGTGATAGCCTGTACTTTCTGCTACAGTTATTTTTCCAATGCAAGGTTTTGTTTAAAGAGGATACTTTTCTTTTTTTCACACGTAAACCAGAAATACCGAGGACATCTTCATTACACATGTATAATGCTTGCCTGAAATTAAAACTTCAAAGTTTGTGAGAGCTAAAAAGATAGATTTGTGATATTATGTGACTCTGTGCATTAATCTAAACCTAAAAAAAAGTATTTTACTGGTTATTTAGCTTAAGCCAAAAAATTTCATTTCTTTAGTTAGTTCAGTGTCTTTTTTCACTTTTAATCAGAATGTCTTCAAAGACCCAAGTCATGCCTGAAATATTCTAGATTTAGCCTTTGTCCAAGAGTCTTATCCATAATTTCAGTTAAGATACACATATTTATAACTACTAAATTTATATTTGCATCTCAAATTTCTTAGCTCCAACTATGAATAGCAAATTTATAATCTTTACTTGAGTGTTTAGATGTACCGCAAATTCCAACATTTCCATGAAAAAAATCATTTACCTTTCATCTTTGCCCATTCTCATGCCCCTCCCAATAACTGTCAACTGAAAAAAAAAAAAAAACAAACAAACCAAAAACTGTACAACCTCAAGCTGGAACTTACTGAGAACTATAGCCCAGAAGATAGCTTCTCAGGTAGCTCTGAGGAACTGTTCCACAGAGATAAGGGAGGAGCGAGGCTATATAGGAGTTTTTCCTGATAGCAAAACAAAACAAAAACATGTAGTTGAACATGAAAAGATTAGTGCTAAACAGAAAAACAGATATCTCAAGTTAATAATTTTAGCACTTTTCTTAGTATGGGAAAATGTAAGAATCTGGTCTCATTGAAGTTACTCCTTTGATAGGATGCTTAACTCTAGGGCCAGTATCTCACTTTCTTTTATCTTGAATGCCCTCAGGGTGCACTGTCAGGGAAAGCTGCAGTGGCTGATGGTTTGATGGCAGGCAACATTGTTTTTTTATTGAAATGACAGGCAGTATTTTTCTTTCTGAATAACTTTTTCCTATTTTCTAATGGTCCTAACCCACTGAATGATATTCATATCTATCTATGAATACAAACCTAGGAATCATAGTTGGCATGCCCTCCACTTTGAAATCCCATATCAAATAAAACATTAGTTATTCCTAATTTCACCTTCTTAATTATTCTTGTATCTGTCTGCTTTTCTCCATTCCCAGGACACCACACCAGTTTATCATAATATAATTTTGCAAAAATTTAAAAATATGAATCTCATGAAACTGTAAAGTGAACACATATCAAGTATTTTTATTTAATTCATTATTTACTGAGAGAAGTAATAAGAGGGTAAATCTGGTTCAAAGAACATTTTGAAGTATAAGGGAGAAATAAGGTATGTAGAATCCACGGGAGAAGACATTTTTGAAGATTTACTTCAAAGTTAGAAATAACATTGGTTTATATTCAATTACAAGGCTATAAAACTGTAAACTTTGGAGTTATGTTCTCTACCGAACAGAAATTTACAAGTTCGCAATTATATTGACTCTGAGTTCTTAACACTAAATATAAAGTCAACCTAAGTACATCCCCTTAGATAATTAAACAATCCTTATGTGAGTCTATCACTTTGCTTAATTATCAATTTTTAATTTTTTTCTAAGTGTTCTTCCCATTTTGATCATAAATAATTGCCATGGATTATTCTCTAGCACAAAAGGCTGTTCTCATGTTTTGATCCATTTGTTTTTCATAGTGCAGAGTAATTTTTAAAATTACAAAAGTCATCAATTTACTGTGCTCAACTCTCAATACCCACGTTTTAAACCATTCAGTGCTTTCATTAATGTAGCTTGCAAGATACTGGAGTTTTAGAGACTTTTGTGCCTTTCTCATTTTAACTTAAACACTCTCTGGAGAAAGTGCTGAGAAAAGGGAACCCTCCTACACTGTTGATGGGAATGTAAATTGGTGCAGCCACTATTCAAAACAGTATGGACGTTCCTTAAAAAACTAAAAATAGAATGTCCATATGATCCAGCAATCCCACTCCTGGGCATATATCCAGAGAAAATTCTAACTGGAAAAGACACATGCACCCCAATGTTCATAGCAGCACTGTCTACAATAGCCAAGACATGGAGGCAACTTAAATATCCATTGACAGATGAATGGATAAAGACGTGGTGTGTGTGTGTGTGTGTGTGTGTGTGTAATGAAATATTACTCAGGTACTTGGTCATAAAAAAAATGAAATAATGTCATTTGCAGCAACATGGATGGACCTAGAGATTATCATACTAGGTGAAGTCAGACAGAGAAAAACAAATGTCATATACAATTACACATAAAAGTGATGTCACTTTTACGTGCAATCTAAAAAAAAATGATACAGCTAAACTTATTTACAAAACAGAAACAGACAGAGATAGAAAGCAAATTTATGGTTACCAAAGGGGGAAGGCAGGGAAGGGATGAAATTAGAATTTGGGATTAACAGATACATATTACTATAAATAAAATAGATAAATAACAAGGACCTACTGTATTGCACAGGGACCTATATTCAATATCTTGTAATAAGCTATAATGGAAAAGATTCTGAAAAAGAATACTGAATCACTTTGCTGTTAACCTGAAACATTGTAAATCAACTATACTTCCAGGAAAAAAAAAAGCAAAAATACTCTCCCCTTCTCCCTTGTGTACTTCTGCCTCTAGGACCTTGGATCTTCAGTTTAATCTTTTACTATGCAATAGTCCTTCCAAGAGCATAGGCCTTTTCGTTTTTAGGGGTAACACTTATGTCCTGCCTTTTTCTTCACTCATCTAATTTCTATTTAGTCTTTATAATGCAGCTCAGCGGTAACTTCCCCAGAGTGTCTTTCTGATACTCCCGTCTAAACCAGGCCCTTTACTATGTATTTTCATTGTGCTTTTATTCTTTACTTCAGAATTATCATCTCAATTTTTAATTATGCATTATTATTAGCAGACATATTTGATCACTGTTGGTAGAAATATATATAAATATTTATATATTTAAAATCTCACTTTTAACACCACACCTGGCACATACTGTACAGTTAGTACCTGTTTTGATTAATAGTTACAGAATTTAATATAGCCTTCATAATGTCAACACTGTATTCTCACAGTGAATAACAGAATAAAAAAAAAAGGATCTTCTGCGCCAGTATTTTCTTTTATTATGTTAAATGACAGTCAAGATTATACCAAAGATAGTGTTAATTATGTCAAATGCTTACGGTTTCACACAATTTATAATTTAAATGTCAAATTAATAAACGTATAATAATTTTACTGTATTGTAGCAATTCAGTTTTTATTAGATTTCCTTTTTAAAAATTTTAGATTCTCCTGTATATTCTTTTATGGCAAGCATCATACATTTTTTTTCAGTAAGTTACACACACTGACTTATAACATTGCCTTATTATAAACATATTTAAATGCCAACTTCTCAATGCACTTTCCCCATTGAATCTCACATGTGTGATGCCACATCCACCCATTTCTTACGTTTTGCTACAATAGATCAGTGTTCTGTGTTCTAAATGAAAATGCGTACATATTTATCAATATTCATATGAATCAGTATAAAGCAATTCAAATAGGGTGGAAAACATAAAGATACAAAAACCACCTGAAATTTCATCCAGAGATCAATCATTGCTAACATCTTTATTATCTTCCTTGCAGACACCTTTCTACACATGCATATAATTTACGCAATGGAATAAAATTATTCATACAATTCAATGACTTTTAACAACATATTTTTATATATTATAAGGTAAAACATATAATAGTTAAAACTGAATGGTGATATATATCATTTAGAAAAAAAAAACAACAAAGTCGCTTGACACATTTTTTCCTATTTCCCAGTTGTCATCCCAGAGGTATCTGCATTCAGCCATTTTAGTTGCTTTCTATTCTCCCCATATTCCCTCTGTAGATATATCATATTTTTGTTGAAATTACAATTTATTTAACTTATTAATAAATGTTTCAGACTTACTTAACTTGGGGTCCAAAGACGTCCATGAATTGAATTCAATAAATCTATGAACTTAGATGAGGAAAATATTTCTGTCTTCGTTTCTACTGATTTCTAACTGAAATTGAGCATTTTCTTAAAATAGGGATATAGACAAAATCAAGTAGTCCTAGCAGCATATGTGTTTTTATCATAAAAAGCAATATACACATTTTTCAAACATTTCTTTTATTGACGTATCATGTGTTTACAATGTGCAATTTCTGGTGTACAGTATAATGTTTCAGTCATTCATTTATTTACATACATATATGCCTTTTCATATTCTTTTTTCATTATAGGTTACTACAAGATAGTGAATACAGTTGCCTGTGCTATACAGCTGAAAATTGTTGTTCATCTATTTTATGTATAGTAGTTAGTATCTGCAAATCTCAAACTCTCGATTTATCCCTTCCCACACTCTTTCCCCCCGGTAACCATAAGTTTGTTTTCTGTGTCTGTAAGTCTGTTTCTGTTTTATAAATAAGTTTATTTGTGTCTTTTTAGATTCCATGTGTTTTTCTTTCCCTTTCTGGCTTGCTTCATTTAGAAGGAAGATCTCCAGATCCATACATGTTGCTGCAAATGGCATTATTTTATTATTTTTTATGGCTGAGTAGTATTCCACTGTATAAATATACCACAACTTCTTTGTCTAATTATCTGTTGGTGGACATTTAGTTTGTTTCCATGTCTTGGCTATTGTAAATAGTGCTGCTGTGAACAATGGGATGTAAGTACCTTTTTGAATTACATTCCCTCTGGATATATGCCCAGGAAAGAGATTGCTGGATCATATGGTAAGTCTATTTTTAGTTTTTTGAGGAATCTCCATGGTATTTTCCTTAATGACTGCATCAAACTACATTCCCACCAACAGTATAGGAAGGTTCCCTTTTCTCCACACCCTCTGCAGCATTTATTGTTTGTGGACTTTTTAATATTGGCCATTCTGACTGGTGTGAGGTGATACCTCATTGTAGTTTTAATTTGCATTTCTCTGATAATTAACAATATTGAGCATTTTTTCATGTGCTGTTGGCCATTTATATGTCTTCATTGGAGAATTGCTTCTTTAGGTCTCTGCCCATTTTTTTGATCAGATTGCTTGTCGTTTTGCTTTTGTTTTGTTGTTGTTGTTGTTGTTGTTATTAAAGTGTATGAGCTGTTTATATATTCTGGAAATTAAGCCTTTATCAGTTGCATCATTTGCAAAAATATTCTTCTATTCCATAGGTTGACTTTTTGTTTTGCTTATGGTTTCCTTTGCTGGGCAAAAGCTTTTAAGTTAAGTAGGTCCCATTTGTTTATTTTTGCTTTTAATATTTCTATTGCTTAGGTAGACTGTCATAGGAGAACATTGCTAAGATTTATGTCAGAGAATGTTTTGCTTGTTTTCTTCTAGGAGGTTTATAGTGTCTTATCTTATGTATAAGTCTTTAAGCCATTTTGAGTTTATTTTTGTGTATAGTGAGAGGGAGTGTTCTAATTTCATTGATTTACATGGGCTCTTCAGTTTTCCCAACACCACTTGCTGAAGAGACTGTCTTTTCTCCATTGTATGTCCTTGCCTCCTTTGTCAAAGATTAACTGACCTTAAGTCTGTGGGTTTATTTCTGGGCTCTCTGTTCTGTTCCATTGACCCATATGTTTTTGTGTCCATACTATGCTGTTTTAATTACTGTAGCTCTGTAGTATTGTCTGAATTCTGGGAGGGTTATTTCTCCAGCTTCATTCTTTTTTTTCTTCAGTATTGCTTTGGCAATTTGGGTCTCTTGGGATTCCATATTAATTTTAGGATTATTTTTTTCTAGTTCTGTGAAAAATGTCCTGGGTAATTTGGTGGAGATCATAGTAAATCTGTAGATTGCTTTGGTTAGTGTAGCCATTTTAACAATATTATTTCTTCCAATCCAAGAGCATGGGATATTTTTCCATGTCTTTAAGTCATCTTTAATTTCTTTACTCAATGTTTTATGGTTCTGCACGTATAAGTTTTTTGCTTCCTTAGATACGTTTATTCCCAAGATTTTTATTTTTTGGATGCAGTTTTAATAGGGATTGTTTCTTTACTTCCCTTTTCCGATATTTCACTGTTAGTGTAAAGAAATGCAACTGATTTCTATATGTTAATCTTGTATCCTGCTACCTTGCCGAATTTTTTAATAAGCTCTAGTAGTTTTTGTGTGTAGCCTTTAGGCCTTTATATATAGTATCATGTCATCCACATATAGTGACAATTTTAAATTTTATCTCTTCTCTTCCAATTTAGATCACTTTTATTTCTTTTTCTTGTCTGATTGCTGTGGTTAGGACTTCCAAGACTATGTTTTATAGAAGGTGACTGTGGGCATCCTTGTCTTGTTTCAGATTTTAGCGGGAAGGCTTTCAACTTTTCACCATTGAGTATTATGTTGGCCATAGGTTTGTCATAAATAGCTTTTGTTATGTTGAGATATATTCCTTCTATAACCACTTTAGAAAGAGTTTTTATCATTAATTGATGTCGAATTTTATCAGATGCTTTTTCTGCCTCTATTGAGATGATCATGTGGTTTTTGTTCTTTCTCTTATTGATGTGGTGTATCAAAATGATTGATTTGTGTATATTGAACCATCCTTGTGTCCCTGGGATGAATCTAACTTGATCATGATGTATAATCTTTTTTATGTGTTGTTGGATTTTGTGTACTAATATATTGTTGAGGATTTTTACATCTGTGTTCATCAGTGATATTGGCCTGTAATTTTCTTTTTTGGGAGTGTCTTTGTCTGGTTTTGGTATCAGGGTGGTGGTGGCTTCATAGGATGAGTTTAGGAGTGTTCCCTCCTCTTAAATCTTTTAGAAATGTTTGAGAAGGATCAGTATGAGTTCTTTGTATGTTTGGGAGAATTTGCTAGTGAAGCCATCTGTCCTGGACTTTTGTTTGCATGGAGGTTTTTAATTGCTGATTCTGTTTCACTTCTAGTGAAATTCAACATATTCTTAAAATAGGAATGTAGACAAAAAACCAAGTGGTCCTAGCAATATTTGTGATTTTTATTACAAAAAGCAGTGTACTTTTAAAATCACATTCAAGTTGTTGTAGAGATTTTGAAATATCCACTATGTTCATCACTAGTTACTAAGTCTATACTAAATCTTATTTGTTTAATGAATAGAGAAACCCATATAAAACTGAATTATATATTTAATAATTCATGAATAATATTTAAATATAGCTAGTTTACTTTATAACATTATCTATTTTATTTTCTACCCTTGGAAACATTAATCTGAGAAAGGGTCCATAGGTTCCACCGGACTGCCACAGATGTCTACAGCACACAAATGTTAAAAACACCTGATTACATCATTAACATATAAAATTTTTCACAGCTGAATCAATTAACATAATATATTTATCTATATTTCCTTTGCTACTTTTTCCAAAATTAATAATTTTCTTGAAATGTTAAATTCTAAGCCTCTCTAGGGATTAGAATGTTTCAAATTGCTTCCTCCTCCAAGATACTGACTCTCACCAAACAAGAACCTTTACTATGCTGTTAAATACAATAATACAACCAAACATGTGATGTCATCACTAGTTCAGTTTGTTGTGCCTTTCTTCTCTCTCTTTCTTTTAAATTTATTTTGTCTTGTTTTTTCTTTTTTCCTTTCAAGATGCACATGCACAGAGTCACACACAGTCACACATAATTCAATTACCTTTTTTTTAAACTTGTGTTTTGGGAGGGAGAGATTAATGCTTTGTATCAATCTCTGTTTAATTATGACTTATTGGTATTCAACGGCAGGTTGCAGGCATTTTCCATGTTCATGAATGAGCTGCATTATTATTTTAATGGCTGCTTAAAATATCATAATGCATGTACTGTACTATCATTAATTTAACCAATCTCTATGATGCATACTTATTTGGTTTCTAAATAATGTTATTGTAAAAGTGGTGTTATGAATAAATCATCTCGTGCATATATCTTTTTGCAGTCTGATTATCTCATTAGGGTAGGTTTCTAAAAAAAAATCGCTTTCTAATGCAAAGTGTACACATTTTCTGCCTGAACTCATATTACTCCTCCACTTACATGCTCCATGTTCTTGAGCAAATTTCTTAATTTCTCTGAGTATTTTTTCTTATGTGCATAAAGGAACTACTACAATAGTGTTATTTTATTAGATTGCTAGTGCTAATTGTTTGAGTTAATATGCATTCATTTATCTGACACAGAGTAAGCATTTATTAAATATGGTTATTATTACTGATATAGTAATTATTTATATAATATCTTTTCAGATAGTGTTTTATGAAGGTAGTATACTCATATAATTTGATAGTGAAAGTATTTGCTTTCCTATATCCATTCAGGCATTGAGATTTACCCATGTTTCTTCATATTTGCTGCATTATCATTCTTCTTTAGTAAGTTGATTTGGTATCTGCTCTCTCCATTTCTTATTTTTATATTATGTTGCTTATTAAATGTGAGTACTTTAATATTTTTCAGTTTTAATTGAGGTAAATATTATTTCTGATGTTCTGTCTTTTAAAGTTTTAAGTGAATTTTTTCTTTTGTCTTATGATTTCATGTTGATAATATTTATGGGTATTTTTATTTTCCTTTGAAGTTTTAAGATCAATTTATAATATCCTTCCTCAGTTCAAGGTTAAAGATATCTTTACTATTTTATTTTACATTTTTATAATTTCTAATTCTATTTTGGAATCATTATTTTTGGTTTTTTTTTTTATTATAAAGCATAGTGAATGATAGTGTTTATTATATTTGTTGTACCAGATGACATAAGAAGTTATCTTAATACCAATTTGTGAATAATTTTTCCTTTATTCCACTGAGTAGAAATTATATTTTAATCATAGAGTAAATGCCTCTAGCTCTGACTTTATATCTGTGCTTTCTGTTCTGTACATTGATTGAAATGTGAGGCAGAGAACCTGACTTACCTATTCGGCATCCATCACTACCTTTTAACATTGTAAACATTATCTCATTTATGGCCAGAAGGAAAGATCATTGTGAGGAAAGATCAGGAGATGAGTCATAATAGCCCTCTATCAGTAACTATAATTGCATTGTTTTCCTAGTGATTAGACAAGAAGTAAGCATGTAATTCACTTCTGGTAAACGGCATGCTGAAAGAAGACTTTGTCTTTCCTAATAAGAGAAACCATTATAGGAAGGAAGTTTTCTTTCCATGCACACTTTCCTTTCTTCATGGATTGGTGTTGTGTGAGGACTTGATATTTGTTGCCATGGCAAGCATAGTGTAATAATGAGGAAAGACCAGAATAATTGAGACACATATCTAGGGCTGCTGAAAAATAAAAATTTAAACTGCTCACTTTGGCATCTCAAGTAAATAATAAAGATCATTATCATTCAAACCACTGTCAATCAAGCATTCTGTTACCTGCTGCCAAACTAATATGGTTCTTTTGTTCCAATGCTGGTATCACACTGTTTTAATTATTAAGACCTCAGTATGATTCAATGTGAGATAATCAATAATCTTCTACAAATTTATCCTTATTAATTTTTTTGCTGTTCTCACTTCACATGAGTATTTTTTAAGAAGGACTTTAGACTGTTTATTTCATGTCATAAAAAAATTTGAATAAAGTATTAAGAACCTGAATAGAATTACTGGGAATGTATTTATTGGTTTGTAAATCAGGAATATTTTTAGAACATTTATATTTTCAAATTGGCTCTTATTTGAATCAGCAAAGTTTAATAACTTTCTTCATGTAAGCTATGTTAAATACACTGAAGTATTTCTTTTGATTTTCATTTATGTTTTAACTAGTCTCTTGACTTATTTCTCATATAGCTATTGCTTTTATTATGTTTCACAAGCTCACAGGAATAATATCCACACATGATAATTTTGACCATTTTTGTATAATATTATTTGCTTACTGTGTTAGTGAGTACTTTCATTTTAATGTTAAATAGTGATGATAGATTCCAGGTTTTATTCCTGACATTAATAGGAATGCTTTGACTATCACCATTAGGCAAAATACTGGCTTTTGTACTGATACAATTTTTTAAATCATTTTGAGAACATATCTAGATAATCTTACCATGGGTTCTTTATAATTTTTTGTATATTTTATTGGGATGATCTTATAGGTTGTCCTATTGATCTATAAAAATCTTAACTTAGCTGGGTGCAGTGAAGATGGCATAATAAGACCCTGAGCTCACCTTCTCCCATAGGCACATCAAAATTATGACTATTTACAGAGCAACTATCTATGAAATGACCTGAAGATGAGCATAAAAAAATTTCTACAACTAAAGATGTAAAGAAGGAACCACAAGATAAATAGGAGGGTGCAGAGATGTAGTGTAGTCAGGACTCACACAACTGGGTAGAAGACCCACAAGTGAGAGAATAATCACAATTGCAGATGTTCTCCCCAAGGAACAAAGAGTCCAAGTCCTACAGAAGGCTCCCCAGCCCAGAGGTCCTGCACCAGGATGACAAGACCTCAGAACATCTGGCTTTGAAGACCAGCAAGTCTTGTTTAAGAGAGAGCTGGAGGGCTGTAGGACACAGAGCCTCCACTCTTAAAAGGCATGTGTAAAATTTCACATGCTCTCAGTCCCACTGCAGGATAGTAATTTGAAAGGAGACTTGGTAAGATCCACTTGCTGATCTTGGAGGGCCTCCAGAGGAGCAGGAGGCAATTGGGACTCACTATGGGAACACTGATGCTGATGGTAGCCATTTTAGGGAGCTCATTTTACCACAAGGACACTAGTGCTTGCGGGCAGCATTTTGGAGTCCTTCTTTTAACCTGAAGCACTGAGAGCTTACCTGCCTACGAACAGACCAATACCAGTCCCAGGAACTCCTGTGCTGCACAATTAGCCAACTCAGACCTGGCCCTGCCCACCAGGGGGTTCGTAGCTACTACAAGAGGCAGGGTCTAGCAGCCAAATGGGCTGAGAACCAGCCCCACCTATCAGTGTGCTTATTATAGTCACCCCCACAACAACAGAATGGCCCACACAGCCCACATTGGGCACCCCTAGTGTATATATCTCTGGTGATCAGAGTGGAGTATGCTGCTAGGCTCTGCAGTATGTCTTCTACAAAAAACTACTTCTCCAAGATTGGGAAACATGATCAACCTACCCACTTCATAGAAATAAGCAGAGAATCAGGCAAAATGAGGAGACAGAAGACTATGTTCCAAATAAATATGAAGACCAAGCTTCAAAAAAGAACTAAGTGAATTGGAGATAAGATGTCTAGGTGATGAAGAGTTCAAGTAATGATCCAAAAGGTCCTCAACAGATTTGTGAGACTGAATTAAGGAGAGAGAGAAAATATAAACATACTGATTACTAGTAATTAAATTAAATCAGTAATAAAAAAAAAATCTTAACAAAGTCCAGGACCCAACAGTTTCACAGGTGAATTCTACCAAATATTTATAGGAGAGTTAACATCTATCCTTCTGAAACTATTGCAGAAAATTGAATAAGAGGGGGCACTCCAAACTTATGTTTTGAGGTTAACATAACCTCAATACCAAAGTCATATAGAGACACACAAAGGAACAACATTACAGCAAGTGTCACTGATGAACATAGATGTGAAAATCCACAACAAAATATCTGCAAACCAAATTCAACAATATGTTAGAAGAATCATACAACATGATTGAGTGGGATTTATCCCTGGGATGCAAAGATGATTCAAAATCTGCAAATTAATCAACATGATTTTACAACATTAACAAATTGAAAAATAAATATCATGTGATCACTTCAAATACAGAAAAAGTTTTGACAAAATTCCAAATCCATTTATGATAAAAACTCTCCACAAAGTGCATGTGGAGAGAACATATTCAACATAATGAAGTCCATATATGACAAACCAACAGCCAACATCATATTCAATAGTGAAAAGCTCAAAGCATTTTCTCTAAGATCAGGAACAAAAGAAGGATGTCCACTCTCTCTAGTTCTATTCAACATAGTATTGAAAGTTCTAGCCACAGCAATAAGAAGAAAAATAAATAATAGAAATCAAGAGGTAAAACTGACACTGTTTGCAGATGACATGATACTATACATAGTAGGTCCTGAAGATGCCACCAAAAAACCTATTAAAAATAATAAATTGATTTAATAACATTACAGGATACAAAATTAACATGCAGAAATCTGTTGTGTTTATATATATCAACAACTAATATCAGAAAGGGAAATTAAGAAAATGATTCCATTTGCAATTTTATTGAAAAGAATGAAATATCTTGGAGTAAATCTAAGCAAAGTGGTGAAAGACCTGAAGTTGAAAAACTGTAAGACATTAATGAAAGAAATCTGAGATGACACCAACATATGGAAAGATATATTGTGCTCCTGGATTGGAAAAATTAATATTGTTAAAATGACCATACTACCCCAGGCAATGAATGGATTCAATGTAATCTCTATCAAAATACTAATACCACAACCAGATAGAAAAATAATTCTCAAACTAAACACAGAAGATCTCCAAATAGCCAAAACAATCTTGAGAAAGAAGAACAAAGCTGGAGTTATCACACTCCCTAATTTCAAACTACACTACAAAGCTACAGTAATCAAAAAAGCAGTACAGTTCTGGAATGAAAATAGACACATTGATCAATGGAACAGAATAGAAAGCCCAGAAATAAGCCTAGACTTATATGTTCAATTAATCTATGACAATGGAGGCAAGAATATACAATGGGTAACAGGCAGCCTTTTCAATAAATGTTTTGGGAAAACTGGACAGCTACATGCAAAAGAATCAATCTGGATTACTTTCTCATACCATATAAAAATAACCTTAAAATTGACTAAAGACCTTAATGTAAGACATGAAACCACTAAATTCTTTGAAGAAAACGTAGGCAATACATTCTTTAACATCAGTCTTGGCAGTATTTTTTGGATCTGTCACCTCAGGCAAGGGAAACAAAACAAAAATAAACAAATGAGGCTACATAAAACTAAAAAGCTTTTGCACAATGAAGGAGATTATCATTAAAATGAAAGGGAGATTACTGAATGGGAGAAAATAATAGTGAATGGTATTCATATATTGTTAATGATATTCATATATTGTGAATGATAAGTGGTTAATATCCAAACTGTACAAATCATTCATACAATTTAACATCAGAAAACAAAAAAACAAACCAACAAAAACCCTGTTAAAAAATAGGCAAATGACCTGAATAGATATCTTTCCAAAGGAGACATACAGATAGCAAACAAGGACATGAAAAGATGCTCAACATTACTAATCATCAGGGAAATGTAAATCAAAACCACAATGAGATAGTAGCTCAAACCTATCAGAATGGCTATCATAAAAAAAAAAGAAAAGAAAAAGACAACAAATAACAAATGTTGGCAATGAAATAGAGAAAAGGGAACCCTCATTCACTGTTGATGGGATTGTAACTTGGTGTAGCCACTATGGAAAACAATACGGAGATTCCTCAAAAAATTAAAAGTAGAACTACTATAAAATTCAGCAATTCTACTTCTGGATATTTATCCAAGGAAAGCAAAAAATTAATTCCAAAGTGTGTGTATTATCCTTATTTATTGCAGCATTGTATACAATAACCAAGATATGGAAGCAACCTGAGTTCATCAGTAGATTGATGGATAAAGAAATGGAATATTACTCAGTTATTTTAAAGATGAAATTTCACTATTTGGGATAACATGGTTGGCTCTAGAGGGTATTATGATAAGTGAAATAATTCAGATAAAGAAAGACAAATATGGCATGGTCTCAATTTTATGTGGAATCTAAAAACCAAACCAAACAAAAGGAAAACATACTCATAGATTCAGAGAACAAGCAAGTGGTTGCCAGAAGGGAGGGATGGGTGGTGGGTGAAATATGAGTAGGGGATTAAGAAGTCTAAATCTCTTGTTACATAATCTATTAGTCACAAGGATGTAATGTACAGTATAAGGAATATGTTAAATAAGTTGTAATTACTTTGTATGAGGTCAGATTGTTACTAGACTTATTGTTGTGATCATTTCATGATGTATGAAAATGTCAAATCATTTATGTAACAACCTGAAAGTTAACTTGTATTAATAGATTTTTCTAATGTTGAGCCATGCTTGCATTTCTGAAATTATTAAATTATACTGTTCTATTACTTATTTTTTTCTAGTTATATTTACTATTTATTAATTTTTATTCAGTATTTATTCTATATATCCACTATGTTAAATATTATACAATTTAGTATATTTTATGATAGTAGCTGTAGTAAATAACATTTATATTAATTACTGTTTAGTATTTATTATTCCTTTTACCCTTTCAATAAGTAAAATATCAATATATCATTCTTTTTTCTGATTTTGAATACCATTTATTGATATTGCATACTGCTTGAAACTATTTAAAATGAAATTTCTACAGTGCTGAAATAATCAAAATATGTATGAATTAATCAGTGAATTTTTTTTAGTAGAATTAATTTTTAGAGCAGTCTTAGTTTTACAGAAAATTGAAAAGAAAATACAGAGAGGTACATATATCCTCTCTTCCTTTTACCCACTGTTTTCCCTAACATTAATATGCATTGGTGTGATACATTTGTTGCAATTGATGACACAAAACTGATAAATTCCTGTTAACTAAAGTTCATAGTTTACATTAGGGTTTACTCATTTTATATAGTTCTATGAGTTTTGATAAACAAATGTGCATCTTCTAATATGGTACCATATACCATAGTTTTACTGCCTAAAAATTTCCTGTACTCCACTTAATCATCCCCTGCCCCCACCCTGAAACCCCTGGCAACCACTAATCTTCTGCTGCCTCTGTAGTTTTGCCTTTTTTTTTTTTTAACTTTAAAAAAAAATCCTTGCTTTTTAAGATTGAGTGATGCAATTTTAAAGCAAACATTTGAGTGACATGAATTGATCTGAGTCAATTCAGTAAGAACTGAAATGTGTTATATCTGTATGAGGACGTAGAAGTATTGAGTAAAGTAATATAGCCAACCCAGTTGAGCTGGCGTTCTTTTATATTCTAGATCTGCCAACAGCGTTGGTGCCTATGCTAGACACAAACAACAAAGTTTGCCTCCGTCATTCCTATCTCAAAAATTTTACATCTCTGTTTCTTTTAAAACTTGCCAGTAGCTAGCGCAATATATATATTTCAATGCTTTAGGTCAAACTTGTAGGAGTATTTACAATTAGTAGAGATATTCTGTAGGCATGTGCCACCACTAACTCTCCTTGTTCAGATATACAACAAGTTTTTTTCAAGGAGAAGCCATGCATCATTGTGCTAGACTGTAAAGATGCAAAGGATAGAAAGTGAAATGAATTTAAATAAATAAAAATATTTTATCTCAAATTTTCTTAAAAATGTGGTTACAAGTCTTTGCAAGCATTCTGAATGTATCATATTTCTTTCCGTAAAATAAGATCCCCATATTTTACTCTGCTTAGGGTTTTGTTTGGAAGAATTTGATAGAATGTGTAAGGGGGATGACCCAAACTCTCAATTTAAAAAAAAAATGTGTATATATATATATATATATATATATATATTTATATATATGTATTTATATATATTTATAGAATATTTATTCTCTAATATCTGTACCATGCATATTAAAGTTTTCACTGTAAAATTGGGTTTGCATTCTAGTGAAAAATAAATCAAAATTTTTTGAATACAGCTTCCATAAATAAGATATAAAAATTAATGCTTATGAAGTTTGAGACCTAAATGATAAGCTTCAGAAAGCTTTTTGGAGTTTGTTCAGCTAATTTCTCATACTTCATTTGCTGAAAAAATGAGAGGAGATGGCTAGAGTTCTAAATATTGATTAAATCACAGAGAAAAATAGAAAGATGATGACTCACTAATTTTCAGAAGAGCTTTTGTAACTTTATAATATTGTCATAAAATGTGCTATCAAAACATCAATATTTCTCCATATTCATTCAGTCATCATAAATACCATAAACTGAATTTTAACTGGGTTCTATTTTTCTCATTTTTTGTAATTCAGAGTACTTTATTTAGACTGAATTGCCTCAAATTTCAAGAAATTCTTGAAATATTGCTAGATTAATTATACTTTAACAATCAATATTTAGTGGGCAGGGTATTCCATGGTCTTTCAAAACCAATATGACATAATATTTGCATTTGAAAAATCTGATAAAAATTTTAAAGGTTATTTTCAGAATTTTTTTTCTCACTTTTTTGGACTACAAATATTTCTCTTTAGAAATAAAGTATGTTTTCTATGATTGAAAATATATATTCGCATTATTTACAAATCTTAAAATCTCCAGAAACTGGAATTTGTTCAAGTTAAACTGTGATTTTCAAAATGATTAAACAAATGCATTGAAGGTGACTTTTTTTTCATCAGAAAAGGTGATGGAAAGAGATACTGTGTCTAAAATACTTCATACATAACTTACTATTGAATTATTTATGTCAGATTACAGTTTATGCATTTGTTTCATGTATGAATAGGTGTTTCTCCTCAAATATCTTATAAACTCTCTGAGTGCATATCTTTAATTTTTTTTTATTGCACCTAACCTGGTGTTAAACATGGACTAGATATCGAAACTATACTTGGTAATTGTTTATGGAATTTCTCCTTTTGAATGTGAAAAAAACTGTCACAATAGTTCAGTGATATTTTTACTTATAACATCATGTGTTTCTACATGTTTTAAAATATTTTTTATAATTAGCATTCTCTGTGCATGGCAATATTAAAAGTAAAATACAAAAAGATTCAACACCAAGTTAACATTATTTCCCCTTATCATGTGGATCAGATAGCTTCTCAAAGTTGGTTTTGTTACCGAATCAAACTTGGGTCCCCACGCTGGTAAAGCCAATCTACTGATACTGGGTTCTTGTGAAGGAAAGTGCAGCATTTATTGTAAAGGCACCAATACAAGGAAGAAGGGTGGCTCTTGCTCTAAAACCCAGAGCTCTCTGAAGGGTTTCAGCAAAGCATTTTTAAAGGCCAGGCTAGGGAGGGAGGTCGCAGCGTATGTGATCAGCTCATGGACAATTCTTTGATTGGCTGATGATGAGATAACAGGGTGGTGTCACAGGGTGACCCACATTATCAATTCTTAGGCTCCAGGAGGCCTGGGGCTGTGAGCTCATGGTCATCAAGTAGTAACATCTTCCTTTTGGTGGGGGCTTTTCACATCTGTAAAACAACTCAGGAAACGTGCATCAGATACTATTATCTGGGTACTTCAGAGAGGAGCTAAAGGAGAGGATATGGGGAAGAATCTGCCCAGGAAGGCTCCATGGGGCCCTGCTCAGTTACGGTGTGACTTTCAGACAGTGTAAATAAATTGATAATCTCCACTTTTTTGCATCAATGTCTAGCATGAGTCAAAACTAAAGAATGAGTTGACCTTTAGAGTAACTCTGGAGATGTGTATCGCACCTGTCAGTGTATCCAATTCAATAAACGTTTATCATTTTCTAAGAGTAAAGTACTATATTAAGTTGTTGATGAATAGTAACACAAGCCCTTGTTGACAAATATTAATCAGTCAATCTAAGGAAGAAATTGAAATTTTTACTTAAGCTAAATTGAGTATTGTAACCCAGGTACAGCATCTCAAAAAAGCGGCAAACTGTTCCTCTGATTATGTTACCATGGGAAGGGGGAAAAGTTGTCAATTCTTTGTCTTACCTGAGAGAAAAAAATTCAAACATTATGTAAACAGAAGATTTTATTAGTACAGCAAAAGGTAGTAAAGTACACCTTTAAGAATTGAAGACAGGCCAACCCAAGAGAGGAAAATAGTGCCGCTCCTTTGCTTTTCCTGTCTATATCCTGGCTTAGGGGTGTTCTCGTGATTGATTGATGGCTCACGTCCCTTGAATGTTTAGGCATGCTTGTCACCTTTACACATGCTCTTACCCATGATGCACACAGAAATGCCCATGGGAGGGGGCCCAAACCCCAATGCTAATTACATTATAATGAGCATTGGGTTATGTTAAGTCAGGTCGTGTGTAGTCACAGCATCAGATTCTAACTGACTTCTTTGTTGACACTCATTGAAAGAAAATAAACTCCTTGAACCCCTCTGAGCGCAGGTGTATCATCATCTTCTGGATTATTCCCTACCCTTTCTTCTCCCCACTGCCTGGTGCTCATTTCTATCTAATGGCCTAACAGAAGTCAAGGCACAGTTATGTAAGTTTTTTGATTCAAAGGGTTGTACAGTAGTGATGTATTATCCACAGTTCACACAATCCAGACTTAAGTCATTGTGGCCCCTTACAAGATCAAGAAGGAATGTATCTTTTAAGGAGTTGTCTAATTGATGCTAGCAGAATGTTGCTCTTTGTGGTTGAGCAGGTTATTTCTGCCAATGGGGGAAGTTTGGTCAGTGCATAATGCAGATACACAATGCACAGTAGAGCTGAGAGAAGAGGCCAAGGAAACAAATTTTTTTTTAATGTTTAAATTTTTCTTGTCCTGTCATAAAATATGAATTTTATTTCACACACTATATGTATAACTTGAGCAACATCTTATGCACTAAATCGAAGCATTACAAAGTTATAGTGCTATTTGAAGCTTGAAAATAATTACAAAGAAAAAAATAAAGAGACGCTCTCTTTGGTTCAGGTTAGCTGAAGGAAAATATTAAATGTGGTACAGCCTGAAAAGTAATTATAATCTCTCATTTATTTAAACACCTACTACATGCATCATAATGCTAGGTATTATATATCTGTTTTAGAAAAATATTTGTTATACATCTATGCATATAGAAAAGCCAGTCTTCAGCAGAAGTATAGAATGTTTCTTGACATATTCCTAGTATTTTGAATATCAGGCAAAAATAGTTTCCTATTATTCAATTATTAGTGAATGCTTAGAAGCACAAACATTAGTTAAAGCACATGATAAATTTATATATTCTTTTGTTAAGCTTTGTGTTTATGATGTTTTGGAATCCTTTCAATATGGAATGGGAATATAAAAAATATTGTCTGTTATAAAATGAAACAAGTCTTGATTTTTCAACATTGTATTTTAAGTGCCAAATATAGCTTTTGGCAAATTTTTGAATAAATGAGGGAATTATTTTTTAATGTGTGAATATTTTTAACACAATTATTTGCTAACTCTTGATCAAAGAACCTCACTCCTTTAATGCTAAGATATTGGCATTTAAACAAGTGAACATTTCTAGAAGTATGCATCAAGAGATGTAGAAATAATGCATAAACTTAACATAACCCATGAGATCATTCAAACATAGAACTTAATTCAAAACACTTAAAAACCTCTATGATATTTGTGGAGACCAATCAGAGTGAATACTTTCTATGTCACTAGCATCCCCTGTTGTGTTGGATGTTCATCTTAGAGTTCTGCAGCATCTGAATGTTGTGGGTGAGGCATTCTCGGGGTGGACAGAGCAGCTTGGAAAATGGGGGGAGGGATGTGACAAAGTTGCAGATGATAAAATAATTTACTATTTCTACAATGGATATGTCAATACCGGGGCCTTGAGGTAAAATATCAGTCTAGAGATAGATCTTGATCAATACAGATGACAAATTAATACTGAATAGTTTAAAAGTTGGGAAATTTTTTCCCAGGCTTTTGCAAAATTTTACTTTTCAAATCCTCTGTTAGATCCATGTCAAACGTTAAACATTTAATCAGATGGTTGACTTTCTGATATTAAACATATAATTACAATTAACATGGGCTTGGAATACTAAAGCTTTATGAACTAATGGCTTGCAAACAGTGTCCATACCTAAAATCATGTTATTTTACTGATATGTTACATTCTGAGGAACTTTTGTTTTTTCCAAAGTTGTGCACTAGGACTAAGATGAATAACCCTAATTTAAACTATTTTTGGAATTGTGGCAATTCACCCTTTGTGAAATTAGCATCCAACTGTTCGCCTTTGTTTTCTAATAGATAAGACTGCCAGCTGTTTTGTATTTTCTGATAACAGCTTTTGTATCTGTTCTTAATGCTTGCAGTTGTTGAATTATTTTTAAATTATTTTTAAAGCTAAAGCATATGTTCTAAAATTTAATGAAAGTATTTTTATTTACTTGAACATGTAGCTTAACTCCTTTTCTTCCTTCTTTTATTCCTTTCTGCAGAAGCCTAGAGTAGTGCTGATAATAGCTTAGTTATGGACTTTTTCTATGTAGATGGCATTGTCTTGCTTGACTTGAAATTTAAATGGACGCTTTATGAAACTCAAATATGATTAGACATAAATTAGGTGAATTACTTGGTGTTTTTCATTTGTAAGGACAAAGGTGAGAATATGTGCTTATAGGTAGCACCAGAATATGACATATCTCTTTAAAATTTAACTCAGGAAAGAAAATCTGCATACTATACCTGAGGAATACAGTATGCAGAACAAAACGTTTTGTGTTAATTACCTGTAACATTCACATTGAAATTATTGCATTTAAATTTGTAATGATAAAGGGTCACACCTTTCCAACAGTGATCATTTCAAAATACTCAAATTATTATATGATAATTAATTATAAATAAAATGAATTACAATGATCCTGGGAAGAAATATATGTTGTTATGGACAGTCATTGGTTCGTTTCTAGTAAGTACATCTCACAATAAATCACATCTCAAAATATCACCTGGCCATTTTTTTTAACATTTTTATTTTTCAGAAGCTGTTTACTTATTGCCACTTTGTACTAGATACAACTTTAGTGTTCATAAATCCTAATATATAAAATATATATGTGCAAATGTGTATACATATTTATACAGACATTACATATCTTTCTCTCTCTGTATTATCTCTCTAATCCAATTTTATAATCTTTGCCCAATTTCTCTCTTTCACTATTACATAGAAAACTTATTTTGTGGGGGAGAATTCATATTTTCAAATTATTTTCTGAACACCTGAATGATGATCTGCTGTCTCTTCAAAAAAGTTAATATTTATTTTAGAGTTATTTGTGATACTTGTTTTCCTCATAATGTTTAAAATTCCTCAAATCCTTCCTTCATTCTTTTTAGTGCTTTCTCCTACAGCACT
Source organism: Camelus dromedarius (assembly GCF_036321535.1). NCBI lineage: Eukaryota > Metazoa > Chordata > Mammalia > Artiodactyla > Camelidae > Camelus > Camelus dromedarius. The sequence goes on along the minus strand of NC_087436.1, from coordinate 90,374,025 downwards.
CATTTTAGATGTGGGGTCAGAGAGATTGACATGAAATCCCCAAAATGTTACTAATTGAATGGCCGTGCAGATATTCTCCACTTCCTATGGACCTAAATTTCTGTGTTTATAAAGTAAAATTGAACTCTTCTTGTCAGGTCATGAAATAACTGGAATGTGTCTGATAGAATGCAGACATTAACAAATTATTATGCTTCTATATACTCCACAGATGAACATTTTAATCTCTAATCTTATTTATAAATTAAAATATAATAAAGTCCTAGATAAGAGGCCATGGCATGAAGCACAGTTAGAACAGGAGGGATATGTACCTAAGGAAAGTCCATCTTTAGGGACGACAGCACTCGGTACAAAATACTCTGCAGTAAATGATTTGGAGATCTTACTATGAAATATTGACATGTTACATTTCCCACGCTGGTTATTTATAAGAATAATACTTTATATATACATTATAATATCTATAGTATAAATTTGAACTGTGAAACAGAATATGTGTATTATATTTTGGTTAAAATGTGTTATGGTATTTGAACCTACCAAATTTTCAGGGGCATTTTAGTATTCTTGGGATTTTTGTACAGTTTTACTTTTTCACTTTTCCAACTCTTACCTCCTGTCCTTACTTCCTAGTCTTCTCTCCTTAGTATGATTGTTTCCAGACACTCTTGAATGAGACAGACAAAATCCTTATCATCATGGAACTTACAGCATAGAAAATTGAAAAAGACAAAAATCACTGAAATAAATACTAAGGTAACTTCATATAATGCATCAGTTAAGACTATAGCGAATAATACTGTACTGTGTACTTGAAATGTGTTTAGAGAGTAGATCTTAAGTTCTCACCACAAACACACACACCAACTCACACAAACACACACACACACAATGGCAACTGTATGAAGTGGTGGATATGTTTCATCATGTTGTACACCAGAAATATACAGATTTTTTATTTGTCAATTATACTTCAATAGAGCTGGAAAAAAAAAACATTAAAAATAGGAAACGAAATAAATCTTTAATTAGGGTAATTCCAAGACACTCTGATGAAGTGCTATTTACGCTGGAGATCTGTATGTGAATAACACAGGCATATTGAAACCCATGGCAGAAGTGCAGAGACGTAAAAGCAAGTGTGTAAATTGGTAAAAAGCTGAGAGATTACACTTTTGTTTATATATTGTTAATATTTTTAAAGTCACGTAAAATAAGTCTGAAACCATCCATTTTGATACCTTACCTTGCAAGTTCAGGTTAATTTGTAGTTAAGCTAGCCAGACTCTTATATCAGGTGGATGTTTAGATTCAGGAGATTAAAAATATCTAAAACTTACTCAAAATCCTTATATATGTTAAAGCCAGGGATACATGTGGAAAACTGAAGGAGGTATCATGTCTATAGTATGGTTTTATTTTTACATGCATTTTGATACAAGCATGGTAAGTGCTTGCCTCAAGAACATGCATCTGAATTTGTTCCACTATTTGAATAAATAGATCTGTGCTCCACCAGAGTGCTCTATAAAATTTTACATGACCAGACATATCCAGGACCTCATTTTTAAAGATAGTTGCAGAGCAGTGACATTCCAAGTCAATGACATTTATAAGAAGTTTAAATATGTGCTCAGAGATGACTGAAGAGCTTCATTCTGAGTTGACCTGATAGCTAAAGTTGACACATTCATTGTTTTTATTAAGGCTTAATATAAGCAAATTTAAATTTCCACTCTTATTATTATAGTTTAAAAATTAAATTACATTTTACATTTAAAATTGAATCAAGTAATGAAAGAATCCTGAAGCATCACTGGAAAACACTAGAGGTTTCCTGAAACACATTTTGAAAAACTATTTGTGTGTGTTGACTCACTTTCAAAATACTTCATCTTTCTTTCCAAAAGTCACACAAATCAATCTGGTGTTTCTCACCCTCAACTTTAGTGCCGGTATTATACTGGGAGCTCAATTCCAATTAATAATTTATCCCAAAATATTTAGGAATAAATATAAACTATGTGTTCATGCGGTCATTATGTATGTTTTAAGCTACAAAAATAATATGAGTGTGAGGTATTTTACTCTCACTTGCAGTATGAATATGCAATAAGCTAACAGAGTTTTGATTGTTGTACTTACAATAAAAGATCACAGCACTTAAGATTGAACTCTGCAGCCCTCTAGAATGCAACCTACTGTCCTTGAAATATTAATAGAGTAAAAATTATAAAATCTCCTTCAACCTGAGCTTTTTATATTCCTCTCTGAATATCTGGGGATGTGTCTCTGTTATCCTTTTAGAATGCTTTGGGTACACCCTGAAGAGGCAGATGTCTCTAAGGGGACTTCAGACCTTTTCAAGAGTTGTGTCTGCAGTGTTTGAGTGGATGCAATGTGATATGACATCCTGTTCCTGATTATTCACAAATCCCTTCTCATCACAAACTGGAGTATGCTAAGCTGTCTTTAAAAACACATCTCAGTAAAGTCTAAAAAATACATACCATCTTGAATAGGTATTTACTATTAGTGCTTTCAGGGAGTAGATTCTTTGCTATAAATGCTCCATCTGGCATATTGAAATGTTATACAGAGCATTGCATACATGTTTCTGTTCTAAAAAACATCTATGCTTATAAATACATTTACAAAGATCCGTTTATAGGGAAATGATTTCTAGCAGAAATATTCACATATATAATTTTCTTGTGTCAACTAATTTAAGCCCAAAGAATTACCATCCATTAATTTATTAGTCTGTCCCCCACACCAGGTACTATTAGATGTATTCTTTTTACTCCATTCCACAACGATGACACTATTCTGATTAGAATAAGTTAGAAACTCATTTTTTATTTTTATGTTAAGTACAGTTTTTTAAATACTTAGACAAAAGTGGAAAACTTAATGATTAACAGGTGTTCCAGGAGTCTAAGGAGCTGACTTCAATTCTCGCTACTCTAAGAATACAATTCTTGTTGTCCCACCTCTCTAAGATCTGAAAACTGGTTCTTGCCTCCTGGACACTCATTTTTAGATAGTTTTATTTTTGAGGATGGTATTGTTGGAAACTTTCTTGTAAGGTTTGCAATATAATGGAGAAGGTACTGGCCTCACAGTTCAAAGACCATCGTTTTCTCCTTCTAGGACTTATGCGTTCTTCTACCATAGGTATATTATTCTCAATTAAACACATTGAAGAAACTGTTTAAAAGTTGTACATAAACTAAAAATCAGGTAAAAAATGACTGCACATCTTTTCAAAGGCTCAAAGTGAAGCATTTAACAGTCCCATCCTAGAATTATTTGATTTTTTAGAGAAAAGTGCCTTTGTTTTATTTAATATTTACCACTGATTTTGAATCAGACTCTCCAAGATAACACGATACCTTCCAGATATTTGTCTGGAAGAGACAGAAACCATTTATGTGCAGTACATCAGATAACACTAACCCAAAGTTTACTGTTTCATTGCCTACAAATCGAGTTTTGTGTCTAAATTACTAATCTCTCTCTAGAATTATTTTTTCAGTGCTGACACATACTCACTGTATACTCACTCAATGCTCACAACATACTATCAAAATCTCTTTTGAACTAAATTTACTATCATGCAGTTTCTCTCATTAATTAGGTAAATGTGACAGATGTTCATCCTGTATTTCTATGAGTCATATTTGTAATGTTTTGGAAAATGTACTTTGACAAACATCAATAAGTCTTTAAACTGCTGTAGAAAGAAGAGTTTACTTCCTTACCACCATTCTTGTGCCTAGTATTTTTGTTTTGTTTTGTTTTCTTACAATTTCCAAATTGTGAGAAAGTCATTTTTGCTCTGTAGCCATTAGAGATTTACTGAAATTACACTTTTAACATGGAATCCTGTGCACTAATGGATCATTCATATGGGAGGGGAATACTTGTTCCCGATTCCTGATTTCCATGAGGAGAGATTTTCTCTGGAACATTACAGCTCTCTCTTCTTCTCCATAGTCACGCCCACAAAGAAGCAGAGTAACTAGGTATGCATGGTTCTACGTACAGTTGCCCTTGGGAGCCCGCTGCCTGCAGGTAACTCACTTATTGACATTCATCCATGGGCTTGCTATCCCTCACTATGTGAGAAGCAACTCCCATGTGGGTTTGCCTTCTATAGCTAAGTCTTTAACAGCAATAAAAGAAATATTCTGGCCTTCACCAGATACTTCTTGATTCATTTTTTACTTGTTCATAGTTCTGACAAGGAAGTTGTTAATCAATTGAGTGACCCTTTCAGAGTCTCAATCAGTTTCTAATAATCTATGCATAAAATATTATTATGTCCATGAAAAAATAACAAGGTAACAGTTACAGTGTTCTCATTCAATTATATTGTTGTAAGTCTTAGAATTAATTGCCTTAGTCTTTCTTCAGGAAACCAAATCAAATTAAATTCAGTGTGTATTAAAATTATGTTTTTATATCTTTAAGAAATAATTAATGTAAGTAATTTTTTGAAAATAAAATGAGACTAAAAATTCTGTAAATACTAAAGACTCTTCTTGAAACCATCCTCTACTTGACTTTTTGACATAGTATTTACCAAAATAGTCACTGATTTGAAGTTCATCAAAACAATTTCACAAGGAAAATCAAAATTAGCAGATTCTTATTTAGTCCAGAGTGCAACACTTACCTGAACAAAAAGGCTCTTTTTTTTTTTTCTTTAGAGCTTTAAAAATGGATTTCAGCATCAAAAGAGATGAGGTTATATTTAGGGTAGCCAATACTATAGAGTTGTTGGCAAGTTGAAGGTTTTATTCCACTATATCAGTCTTTGAAAAGTGTTATCGTTAGCCCTTTAAAACAAGTGTTTAAAGTTCAAAATATTTCCTTATATAAAATACATTTATCAGTGATGTTTTGTATGCATTCCAACCACAGTAATATAATGCAATAAAAGTAAATATTATTGAGGGTTTATCATGTAGCTGGTCCTGGATTAGCATTCTGAGTATTTTTAATTCTAGCAATAAGTTTATGTATTGAACAACTGTTATTATCCCTATTTTAAAGATGTGTATCCTAGGAAATAGGGAACTTAAGTAACTTGTCGAAAGTTAAACAGATTTAGGGGGCTAGACAGGTTTTAACCCATATATGTCTAAGTTCAAAAATGTTTACTCTTAAGAATGATGCTAGGCTGCTTCTCTTGAATAAAGGCCTAATTCACGAGCATCTGCAGGAAGTCCTTACAATCCATTACCTCTTCCCACTGGCTGCTGCAACCATTCTTGTTATAAATCTGATGCCAGTTCATTAATACACTTAATGATATTTCTAGTCTCCTTCCATGTCTCACACTCCTCTTTCCTTTACTTATGTTTCCACTGGATTTCACTCTCCAGTAAAGTATAAGCACTTCATATTATGCCTCAGGTTCTGTCGTTTCTAGGAAACATGAGATAAAATAGTGTTTTGTCATCCTCCCTATCTTCTATAATGCTGTAACAGAATTTAACACCTCATTTGTTACATGATATTACTTCTAAAGAGCTGTTGTTTATATGTATAAACTTTAATGTCTAGAGTAGGAATCCAATAAATATTGTTGAATGAATGAATATCTACACACACAAATCACACATACATACACTTGTGTGCAATGCATAAAATGATGGATGGGAACTTATGATACCAATAAATAAAGTAGTATTTGATGATTATGTTTTATATATATTTGAGGTCATCTTAAGTGTTTCACATAATGCCATTTTATCTTTCCAACAAGTATGTGAAGGAAGTATTAAATTGTCATTTTACCATTAAAATTTTATTTGAAAAAAATGGTATGTAACATTGTATAAATTTAAGAGGTACAGCATGTTACTTTGATACATTTGTAAATTGTAATATGATTGCCAATGTAGTGATATATATCACGTTTCATAATTATGGTACAATATTATCTTTTATATTCATTATACTGTGCATTAGATCTTTACAGCTTATTTACTACTTGTTACAAGTCTGTCTCTTTAAATACCATCATCCTTATCCCCATACCCTCATTCCCTAGTAACCACCATTTTACTCTCTGGTTTTTACAGGTTTATCTTTTTTGATTCCACATATAACTGATACTGTATAAGTACTTGCCTTCTCTGTCTGACTTATCTCATGTACTAACATGTGCTCAGGTCCAACTGTGTTGTTGCAAATAGGGAGATATCCCCCTTTCTCATGGCTGAATAATATTTCATTTTATATATGTACCATATCTTTTTATCTATTTAATTCTTGATGGGCATTTGGGTTATTTCCATGTCTTGGCTAGTGTGAATAATGCTGTAACAAACATGGGAGTGCATATATATCATAAAAATTCTGTTTCCATTTCCTTTGGGTATATAACCGTAAGTGGAATTGATGTATCAAAGGTAGATCTAGTTTTATTTTAACTGAAGCATAGTCAGTTTACAATGTTGTGTCAATTTCTGGTGTACAGCATAATGCTTTGGTCATACATGAACATATATGTATTCATTTTCATATTCTTTTTCACCATAGATTACTACAAGATATTGAACATAGTTCCCTGTACTATACAGTATGAACTTGTTTATTTTGTATATAGTAGTTAGTATCTGCAGATCTCAAAATTTCCAATTTATCCCTTCCCACCCTCTTCTCCCGCTGGTAATCATAAGTTTGTTTTCTATGTCTGTGAGTCTTTTTCTATTTTGTAAGTAAGTTCATTTGTCTTTTTTTAGATTCCACATATAATTGGTCTATTTTTAACTTTTTGAGGAACCTCCATACTGTTTTGTATAGTGGCTGGACAAATTCCATTCCTACCTACAATGTATAAGTTTTCCCTTTTCACCACATTCTGGCCAGCACCTGTTGTCCCTTGTCTTCTTGATGATATCCATTTTAACAGGTATAATGTGATATCTTATTGTGGTTTCAATTTACATTTGCCTGAAGATTAATGATGTTAAGCATCTTCTCATGTGCCTGTTGCCATTTTGATACCCTCTTTGGAAAAATGTTCATTTAGTTTGCCCAGTTTTTAAGTGGATTGTTTGTTGTTTTGTCATCAAGTTGACTGAGGTCTTTATATATGTTTGAATATTAGCCCCTTACTTGATACCTGGTTTGCTAAAATTTTCCCTCATTCTGTAGGTTGTCTTTTTATTTTGCTAACTGTTTCTTTGGCTGTGTAGAAGCTATTGAGTTTTATGTAGTCTCATTTGCTGATTTATTGTTTGTGCTTTGGCATCATATTAAAACAAAATCATTGCCAATACCAATATCAATGAGATTCTTACTTTTGCTTCCTTCTAGGAGTTATATGGTATCAAGTCTTATGTTTAAGTCTTTGATCCATTTTTAGTTAGTTTTTATGACTGTTGTGAGATAGGGGTCAAATTTCATCGTTCTACATGAGATTCTCCAGTTTTCACTGCACTGTTTGTTGAAGAGACTATCCTTTTCCCATTGGGTATTCTTGGCTCCCTTGTTGAGCATATATACCGGGATTTAATTCTGAGGTTTTATTCTATTCCGTTGGTCAGTGTTTCTGTTCTTGTGTCAGTACCATTGTTTTTATTACAATGGCTTAGTGGGATATTTTGAAATCTGGAATTGTGATACCTCTGGCTTTGTTCTTATTTCTCAGGATTACTTTGGCTATTCAGAGTCCTTTGGTTCCACACAAATTTTAGGATTGTTTCATAAATTTTGTCAAGAATGCCTTTGATATTTTGATGGGGATTTTTGATGAATCTGTAGATGGTTTGGGGTAGTATGGCCATTTTTACAATATTAATTCTCCTGTACAGTGAACGTGGGATGTCTTTTCATTTGGTTATCTTATTCAGTTTACTTCAGCAAAGCCTATAGTTTTCATTTTACAGATCTTTCACTTCCTTGGTTAAATTCATGCCTAAGTATTTTATTATTCTGATGCTATTGTGAATGGCATAATTTCTTTATTCCATTTTTGGATGCTTCATCATTAATGTAAAGGATTGCAATTAATTTCTGTATGTTGATTTTGTATTCTGCCACTTTACTGAAATTATTGATAAATTCCAACATATTCCTTTTTTAACTGACTAGGATTTTCTATATGAAAGACATATCCTCAGCAAATTGTGACAGTTTCACTTTTTTCTTTCTTTCTGATTGGAGTGTCTTTTGTTTCTTTGAGTTTTGCCTAATACTCTGGCTAGTACTTTTAGTACTTATGTTGAATAGGAATGTAGGAATGGTGAGAGTGAGCATCCTTGTCTTATTCCTGAACTTAGAGGAAATGTTTTCTTTTTTTCTCCACTGAATATAAGATTAGCTGTGAGTTTGTCATATATGGTCTTTATTATATTGGAGTATGTTCTTTCTATACCCAAACTGTTAAGGGTTTTTATCGTATAAGGATGTTATATGTTGCCAAATGCTTTTTTTGATTATTGAATCAAATCATCTATGACTTTTAGATGAAATATTGTATTAGTTTTGTTCCAGTTACTATGCACATCAGATAATAATAAAATTGAAAGTCTGTAAAATTCTTATTGATTAGTCAGTTCAGATTGCTGTAACAAAAATTTTGTAGACGAGCTTAAAAAAACGAACATTTATTTCTCAGGGTTCTGGAGGCTAGAAATCTGAGATCAGAGTGCCAGTATGGTTGGAGTCTATCTTTTCTTGTATGAGCGTTAATTCCATTCTTAAGGGCTTCACCCTCATGACCTAATTACCTCCCCAAAGCCTTACCTACAAATATCATCACATTGGAGATTAGGCTTCAACACATGAATTTTGAGGGAACACAGACATTGAGTTTGCAATATCATAGTTGTTTTAATTATTTTTGGTAGGTTTTAAAAGTGAGATTTTTGTGTATGATAATTCTATCTCTCCAGTCACCTGGGAAATAAAAAATTATTTAACTGTATTTATATACTCTTTTTGGTAAACAAATCAGGTTGTACATTTTCATTGTTTGGCACTAGAGTGATTATTATTTGTCTTGTCTTAGAGTCTCTAACATTTGTTCTACAATTTAAAATAAGACTTTTAAAATAATTTAGAACAAATTTGCCACCAATTGTCTTTGTGGCGGTAACTTTTGTAAATGGATTTTATGGAAATTGCGTATATATCTTTACAGAATGTAAGTGACCTTTACTTGTAATTGTTGAAGAATACATCTTGTTGTTTCTAGTTCTGTTTTAATAGTGGGGAACAATATAAGAAAATGTGAAGAAAATTGTGAAGGTAAGAATTATCTAAAGGTGATAGATTTTAAACAACACTTTCTTTGACCTTTGGTTATCACAGCCCTGTTTTGAAGACAGGAATTTGGAAAAGCAGCCCATACTATAGCAAGTGAACAATTTATGCTTAATTCAATTCCCAGACATCTGTTTTAAATATATACATTAAGTCAGTAGTACTTAAATGTAGCTAGTGAATTAAAAGCTCTGAATTGTCTGGAGCAGTAGTAAAGGACATTTAGATATTTACATATTTGGGCAGAGCAAATGAATAGCTATGACAAATAGCTTTATGATGCACACATTTAAAATACTATATTTAGAACATGAGCATTAGATGCTCTAAAACACTCAAAGAAAATATAGGAAGAAGTAGTCATTGTGTACAATGATATAAAATTGATCCTAATCCTAACACACTGAAGTTTGATCTAAGAAGAAAAAACAAACTATAAAGAACAATATGTGGAATATACCCATATTCATAGAACTCTGTCTCTGGGAATAAATAGTTTAATTCTGTTTGTTTAAATCTTTTGCCTCTATTATTTTATAAAATTACATCCTCAAATATAGAAATCGACAATCTAAATTGATATTGTCAAATGACTATCATCAAGAATGGTATTCTGTTTAAACAATGAAACTAATAAATTAATACTAAGGTATGGTAATATGATTGTTGTCACTAAACTCCAAAACACACAAGAAAGATTTCCCTTACAAGACATATATCCCTTTTTAAGTATGTCAATATTTTATTTTTTCCCTTCAGTACCACCTATGTAATCTATTTATTGCAGATGAAAACCCTGCCAAAAATGGTTATATTAAACCTGGGAAATAGAGACCCAAAAAATAGCTAGGAAGTGAAAGGGGTTAATGTGTGATTGTAAATGTAACAGGTAAAGAGCATTATTATAGATTTCAGAGCTGATAATTCAGTAAGTAATATCAGCTCTGCTTATAATCATTTTCTAAGATCTTGCATAATATTAACAATATTTATGCAGCTAAGTTCTAATTTCTCACATTACATCCAAGGAGCTCCACTGACCTGAGGCTAAAAATGGGGGAGTAGGGAATACCGAGGACCTATTTTTCCATTGAAGCAACAGTCAAGCTGGCAAAAACTGTCAGAATCAACTTTACCAAAACTCTGGAATCTAGTAGAAGATTGATAGAAACCAGGAAATGCTTATTGAAGAAAGAAGGTGATAAATGTGTTTAAGCTCATCTTGGCATTTTGCTTTGCTGACTTCCATCTGCTATCTCTTATCTCAAATTGGGCTGCTTTAGGGATGGAAGACCATTTTCCTTGTGTGTCACGCTAGCGCCAGAAGGAGGATATGAACCTTTTCCTCAGTGAATTGTGCTTCTGTATTTTGAACATCTGACAGAGCCCTGAGGGAATGCCTCAGGGTCTCATACTATTCTTCTCACCTTGGAACTTGCTCAGGGTTGCAGCAACATCCTGAGCAGAGTTTATCAAAAATACTTAAGGACATATATTAGTCTCAAATACTAGCAGGGCTAATTAATCTGATATATATATATATATATATATATGTGTTTATATATATATATACTATATATATATATATATAGAGTAATGTAACTTTTTACAGCCTCAATGTCATGGTGTGAGGGGGACATTGCGGTTAGAGTAAGACCCTTGTCACAGATGGCAAATACAGAAGCGAGGTTTGACTCCTGGAGTGGTGGAAGAGGAAGCTCATAATGGTTGCCCATATACCTTGGAAACAGTCAAGCCAGGTCATGAGTTTACTCAAAAGAATTAGAGAAGCACAATAAGATATAGCTAGGGATGTTACATATTGGTGGAGACAAGTATTCCAAGAGCTTTAAAGCATTTAGAAGGCTGAAGATAGGAAGAGTAAGTCTAAGCAAAATGTCTAAATTAATTCTTGGGTAGTTGCTGCATGGAGTCTTAGATCAAGAAAGATCTGAAACCAAATATGGATCAAGAAGAAATAATTGCCATAGTTGATTATTAATGACTAATTTAAGCTCGGGAAGGGGGAGTCTTTATTAAGAAGTATGGTGTAAGTTCTATGTATTTTATATTCCTGGCTTAGGAGATTTGTTCAACAGATATTCTTAGGTGCCCACTGTGTAAAAAGGGCTGCATTTCTGGGCATTGAAAATATCAAAAGCAAAAGCCTAGGATTGGGTGGAAAAACATATACAAAAAAGATTTACAACCACACATGATAGTTACTGAATAATATGCAACTGAAACATAGATGTAGAAACTACCAAAACCACCTAGGTAGAAAGGGTTAGCTTTACAGAAAGAGTGATATTTAAAAGAGTATTTGAGCATAAACTAAATGGGATGCATTCTAATACATTGCCATGAATTATTGAAATAGATTCTATTTTGTCCCAGTGGGTAAATATATCGCTTTATAAGAAGATAAAGAATGTAAAGTCACATTTTATCCACCTAGATAAAATATTTTAAATCATCAAAAAATTATGTTCTCATTAAAATTTAGAAAATTCAAATTTTTAAATAATTCTAAGATTTGAAAATTCTAAGTTTATATTCCACATTAAAACTTGGATCTAGAAACAGTATAAAATAAGATAGAAATAATATTTTTAGAATTATTTTACTGAATTTTAATTTTGTCTCATATTTTTCGTATTACTTTAATAATGATAGCAAAGTATTATTAAAATATTTGTATGTATCTCATATATATACAATGTCGAGTATGTCTCTGGTTAGCTTCTTTGAATAAAAAGAGACCATATCAAAACATTGTGCTCAGATTGCCTCCCAGGCAAAATGAACAAAATTATATTCTTTCTAAGAGTTATGTTACAATATTGGCCATGCTCCAAATTCACAGTAATTTATTATCATTAAAACCATCACTGTTACATGTTTTGAAGTTTAAAATATATCTCATCATTTCACTTGGCATTTATTTGATTAATTGTATGATTAAACAGTTTATGTATGTTTATGTGCCCTTCATAGTGCTCTTCAATGAATGTTGCTTTATATATTCTACACTTTTCTCTACTTGAAGCAGATTTTTAAAAGAGATTTTTGAATTCAGATACAAACAGCAATCTTTCTTTTTTAATGTGGGATAGTAAAAAAATTCTAATAAAACACTGTAAAATAAGAAAAAGTAATTTAATGGAGTATAATCTTATATACAATTTTATTCAAACTTTTTTAATATCAAGTAATTGATGACTTTGGAAGGACATTCTATACAAAATTTTTAAACAGTTTAAAATTTATCAACCCTAAAGAATAACACTAAAGAAATATCTAAGACATTTCAAATCAAATGCACACTTTCCCTCTTTTTTCATTTTGTTTCTTTTATCACAAGTCCTTGCTATGCTTATGATCATTGGAATTTTGCAGCAATTACAGTTTTTAAAAACTGTTTGCACAAAGAAAATGATAACATGGCAGCCCCACACAAACTACTTTGAAGGTGAAAAATTTATTTTCTTGAATAAGAAATAAGAGAATAAATAAGAAAAAGTCTGTCAGATACACAGTAGGGGGATGCTTGATGCAAAGCCAGATGAGACAGATTAGCCATGGTGAAGGAAAAACAAACAATTCTCACTTCAATTATGGTCTGGAAGGTGCAGTGGAGAGAATAGAGCAAGCACACAGCAAGCAATACAACCTTGCAAGTAAAGCTCCAGTGGTATAGATGGAATCCTTTCCTCCTCCCAGCACTGACAGATGGTGGGGACTGCTGGCTACAGGAGCCAGATGATTGAAGAGGTTTTTGTTTGTTTTAACTTTTAAGCTTTCTCTGTTTATGAGTCTTTTGGGTCATAAATAATTTGCTTGTTTTACTCTTTTCTTTGCTAATTTTTATTCTTTCACTAGATCTAACATAAACATCACTTTTTTTTATGAAAACAGCTCAAAATTTTTTCATAAAATATTATTATTTGTAAACACATATTTAATTATAAAATCTCTTTTAGATTAGACAATGCACCTGCTTTCATATTCTACATCCAGTACCTAGCATAGTGTCTGGCACAGAATAGTACTTCAGTAATATTTGCCTAGTGCATGGGATGAATGATTGTATGTCTGCCCATGCAATCTCCTTCTTCCTTTCACCACCTTCCTAGGGTGCAGGTCTCAACTCATAACTTTTCTTCCTGCTCTATTGAAGTACATGTGTATCTTTCTTACAATGTTGGTTGTACAGGAGTCTTTCTGCCAGTATCCAGTTAGATTTCTATAAGAATTTTTCCACATGTAGAGGTATTTTTCATGTGTTCATTGTGGAGATAGTGAGCTCCACGTCCTCTTATTCCACCATTTTGATCTCCTTCCCAATCAAGTGGTCTTAAATGTCCATTTAGGCAGGGATAATATAGCAAATCTTGATAACTGATTTATATCAAGGAATGAAATAAATTTTCATTCAAATATAACATTGTTATGATATAAACATTAACAATAAAATATTTTTATTTCAAAATTGATGATAGTGGCATATTCTATTTTCACAGTATATGGATAGTCTTTTCATTAAAAATAACATTCTTTGCTTTTCGCCTTGAGTCCAAGTGATTCTAAATTTTTCCTATTGATCATTATGGAGTAGTATATCAGATATAGATGGATGAAATGCTGAATCAGAAATATATGGTATACCAGTATTCTGTTCCTTATTAACTTAAATGTATCTATCAAAGTCTGAAGTCATCAAGCTAATCTTACATTTAATGTTTACTTGAGAAGAATTGGAGTTCAAACATTTTCTCTTGTACCAATTAGGCTCTAATTCACCAAATAGTGATTGTCAAAATTGAGTATGTCTGTCAGTTACTGGTCTGGCATTTGGACCTTAAAAGTTGCCCCTCTGTTCTAACAAGAAGTGAAAGAATGAGAAAACTGAAAAATCAACATCTTTTCTGAGATCTAAAAGAGAAGTGAGATCAGAGGGCAAAGTGATATCCCGAAAATTGGAGACACAAATGGTGAATACAAGGAATCACTGCTTACTAGAGCAGGAACCTCTATGGGAACCAGTGACAGGATAAGGAAACCTTTACTTTAATTGACAAATTGCTGGAAGCTGGATGTGGACAAATCTGAGAATTTAAAAAGTCCACAGGGACGTCAGTAATGTTGATCTCTCATGCTTCTGTGAGTTTGGCTTTCAGAGGCTCTACCAAATTCTCACAGTAAGTATTGGAGGAAATCCCCTCATGTGAGAGCTTAATTGACCTGAGGGAAGAGAAATACCAGTTCTAGCAAGTTCTAGCCTTCAAAATGGGAAGGCTATTTTGGAAAGTAAAATACCAAATTCCAGCCCCCTCTAACCATCCTGTCCCACTTAAGAGAGGAGACAAAAATTGAGTCACACATGAAGTTCTCTGTCCAGAAACATAGCTTTTCTATGAATAGATCTCATAGATCTCTTTATGAGAAGGGCAGGGAGTATATGGGACTCTCTGTACTTCTGCCTAATATTTCTGTGGACATAAAACTGCTCTAAAAATAAAGTCTATTAAGAAAATGAGTGGGTTTAAGATCCTCTTGGGAATCTATAAATATGTACCTATGGATTCTGATTCATTAGACCTCAGTAGGGTCAGAACTTTATGTATTTTAAACAAGTACCCTGTTAATTATGATGAAGGATTTCTGACAAGCACACACTGAGGAAAGTTGATTTTAAAGCTTTTTAAAAAAATATCTATAACTGAATTTGTTATATCTTAAATGGTACTTATCCTAAGATGCAGCAAAGTGTGAAAATTTCAATTAATTATTGGAAAACTTAGGACCAGGAAAGGAAAAGTGTGTCAGTCACATTATACTATTTTTTTTTACATTACTTTTTTTTTCAGAAAGATGGTCTCTAACATATATCAAGAAATGGGGCAGTTTTCAGTTGTATAATTAAATATTCTTCATTAAAGAACATTCAAACTTGTAGTTGTGAATAAAGTACTCATCAGCTACTTCTCTTGTAGGAAATGCAGCTGTTAATTTGGTCTTCCCAGCAAAATCTCTGTCGCTGAGGTTTTTATGAAATAAATTCAGTTAGTTTTTCAAACTCTAAAACCCAAACTAAGAATAATTGACTGATATCCCTTGGGTATGATTCCTCTTCAGTTACATGGAGCTCTCACTCACAAAGCAAGTGGTCCCTATCCTACTAGTGGAAAGAAAAGGAAGAAGTTTGCACTCTCCATTTAAGAAACTCCAGGGGGTGGGAAGGGATAGACTGGGATTTCAAAATTGTAGAATAGATAAACAAGATTATACTGTATAGCCCAGGGAAATATACACTAGGTCTTATGGTAGCTCACAGAGAAACTATGTGACAATGAATATATATATGAAAAATTGTGCTCTGGAATTTGACACAACATTGTAAAATGATTATAAATCAATAAAAATTTTAAAAAAATTAAGAAAAACCCAGAAACTGAAATATGTTTAGCCTTCCTGGGTCTAATATTACTTAGAATAATAGAATATAGAGGGAAGAGTTACAGAATTGCATTTCTTAATGTTTTGGGGATTTTCAATTATACTTCTTTACCTTGATATAATCAGTTGGGTACAAACATCACTGCTGTATATTTTTCATTATTTAAAGTCCTGATTTATCATGGCATAATCCTGGGCATTTGACTCGGTTCTAGTATTCATTTTTTAGAAAGGCAGCATTGTAATTTGTTGGAAAGATAATATACTTGAATGAGTTACACTCATACTAAAATTATAGTTCTAATATTTATTAATTGATGTCCAAGTAGTTTCCTTACTGAGCTTTAATTTCATCACCTCAAAAATAGAAATGATTATAATTACCTGTCAGGATTACTAAGAATAATAGAAGTAAAGTACATAAATGTATAGCCACAGTAAATGTGCATAATATATTAGCTATTATTTTTATTTACATTAATGTTTGTCATCATCCTAAAACACAATAAGAAAACAAACCCATTTTAACGTTATTATATCTTTGAAATAGTTATAATAACGTTAAAATGTTAAAGTTGTCATAGAATTTTTTTTCTGTGAAACAAGAAGTACATAGTACGGTTTTTATATTTTCAATATGCATAAGCATTGTGTGACCTTATAACTTTAGTATCAGCATGACTGTATGGATGTGCTGTGCAATTGTGACTTTTAAAATTATTTAGTTTCCTTTTACTCAGTAGCACAAGGTTATTTGTTTTACTTATGATGCGTGATATAAAATACTTACTAGGAGCAAATGTCAAGTTTGACAGCTCCTGGTGTACACTGTGCATTATATGGTCATAACAATAATGTGTTTATAGATGTAAAATGATATAATAACTGTTTGTGAATAACTTAAAAGTGGCTTGTGTTAGTCAACATTCAGATGGATGTCCACATAGGGAAATACTATAATTATTAAACATCAATGAATTTAGATTTTTATTATAATTATGGGGTGAATTTTTATATTTTATTCTTTAAATGCTACCATTACCAATTAATTCACAGTTTGTGGAGAAAATGATGATCTTTGTCTTTACATGGGTCAAGAGGTATAACTCCATTAGCACAAATAAAAAAAATAAGTGAGATGAAAACTTTGGTTAAAAAGGAACTGGCGTATATGGCAGCACGTGCATTGTAGACAAAATAATATTACCAGCTGTTGAATAATAAGAAACTTTTTCCACAAAAGGTACATTTCAGGGAGGCTTTTATTAAAAAATAACGTTTAAATTTACTCTGTGCTTAAAAACCTCAGACATTGCTATTCTCATGCTTTAGCTCTTGCATAATATTTTTTAAAGTTGAAGTTTAGCATACACAACTTAAAAGATTCTAAAATGGTCATCATTCAGTTATTTTTTCCTGTGTTTAATTAGCTAATAATTTATATTTAGGTACTGTATATTCTATACGTTTATTTTATACCACTTTTGACAGTGTGAAAAAAATTCAAGTTCTCAGTGAAAATAAATGTAACATATATGGCAACAAAGAGGTGCACTGCTTGTTTGCTTCTCACATCAGGAAAAACTTGCCATTAAGGCATAAGCAGTGCAATTATCTGACAGTCTCCATCTGTTAGTGCCTTTAGGACCTTTCCTTTCACTGCTTTCAAGCTGAGGTTATACTGTCTCCAGGAAGCCCCACCCAGTCAGTGACTGAGCTTGGTGAGAGTCGTAGGGCCTGGCCATTTCTGCCCCATACATGGGTGATCTGCTCCAGGCCTCCTTGCCAGCTTTTCTGGGACTGTGCCAGAACTGCACCATGGACTGAGCCTTTCTCTGCCCAGTCCTGCTTTCTCCCTTATGTCTTTTCACAGGCGTCAGGCTCCCACGGCAATCTTAATGGTTTCATTCACTATTCATCCTTTCCCTACTCTGTTTTATCTTTTATAAGTAATAAGCCTTAATCTCAAAATAAATTCTACACTCCTAACTTCTTCTCGATGTCAGTCATGAAGCAACGTATGTTTATAAAATGCATCTTATAAATTAATTTTTATTCTTTAATACATTTAGCAAGCTATATTCACATGTTCTGAAGAGATCATAAGATTAGAGAAAACGTCCCAATAAATCGATAGGAAAATTCTTACCCTTTTTTTAGTTGCTGTTCTCTTGGTACGCAAACATAGAAAGTGATTGTCTTAGTTCAGTCGGACTGCTATAACAAACTAACATAAACTAGTTGCTTATAAACAATAAAAAATTTATTTCTCACAGCCAAGATCAAGGTGCCAGTAGAATCAGTGTCTGGCAAGTGATTCACAGACAGCTATTTTTTCACTGTCCTCACCTGGTGGGCCGAAGGGACAAGAAAGCTCTCTCTGGAGTTCCTTTTGTAAAAGTACCAATCTCATTCATGAGGGCTCTGCCCGAGTATCATCCCATTAAAGATTAGGTTTCAACATATGAGCTTGGGGAGAGAGACACAAACATTGTTTACAGCAGTACTGTTGCATACTAAATAAAAATTCAAATTCTGAGTAATGTTCATGTAAAAACAAAACCCATAAAGGTGATTAGCATAGCATGGGAGTTGATTTCCGTTGGCTTTGTTGTATGCAGTTGGCTTCATGTTGCTTTTTAAAAAGCTGCTTGGCAAGATTTTCTTTAAACAAAAGTGAAGTTTGAGTCACAATTACATTAATAGACTAACAGCATTGTTTTTCGTATATGATACTAATATATTAAATATATCTTTAAAATAAATCTGCTTTTGCATTTAGCATTACATATTGTGAATGCTCTAGCTATCACATATATTATCTTCCTCATGTAGCCATCAGTTAAACGTACAAGATTTTGTTAATATTGAATTGAGATATTTTATTTTTTATTTAGATGAGATATATGCAAATTAATTATAATAATGCTTATGTATGAATTCAGTCAATTTTATAACATGATAGTACATAAAACATTCTTAAATCATTTATCTAATAATGTGTTATACAAGAAGTAAATTGGTATGATCAGTGTCTGAAGAAATTCAATGACTTAATTTATCCAATATGTAATATGTTTCTCAAAAGATCATTAGAAAAGGAGAAAAATAATCTGAACAATTATCTACACGGCTGTATGATTCAGTGTTAGTATAGCACAATATGTGTTTGAAAATTGGTAGTCAAACACATAATTGAAAATATTAAAGTAAAACATTCCATTCAAGTAAATTCTGTCTTCAGGATCCAAAAAATTTCACCAACATGATTCATATTCCAAGAACAGTATTCTTATATGTAAGCTTACAATCAAAATTTAAGTAGTTACTCTGATGATTATGCACAATTTGATGGTAGACATCAGGGACTTAAGGTTCATGATTAAGGTATTGTTCAAACACTAGACATTTTATAAAAATTTAAACTATACAACATACTTATTTTACTTAACTTTTGGCTTGGTATTTAATATATGTAACCATGATATCTCTTTAGTTTTTAAATAAAAACAATTACTCCATACACAATTAAACATCATACTTGATAACTCTGTCCTTAGTTATTCAGTTGCATAATTCCTACGTAAAATTTTGTATTATGTTTTGGAATTTATGACCCCTTTTTAAACTGCATTGGAGAATTGACCTGAATAGGACCCAATGAACAGTTTTATAAATATTCGAAGTATTTTCTGATATGACACTTTTTAACATAGTGAACTAAATGTTGTTGTTTACCTAAAATATTGTCTTCTCGTGTATAATTATGTTTATCTAATATGGTAGAGTGGATAACTTCTTTATGTGATCTTCATTCTCTTATTCCAAAGAAATTTAACCTGGAATATAGTTGAATTATGGCTTTCTGCTTCTTATTGGTAGTTTAGTCAAATCAGACAGCATTTACAGAAAGATCAAGGTAGTTCCATTCTAAGAAGGTAATATACAGTTAATCATCATCTGGATTTATCATGATCATATTTTAAGCAAAATTTCAGTTGTTGCTTTCTATTTATACAACTTTCTAGGAGAATATTAGCACAGTACATGATTTCCAATCTTGTCTCCTTAAGATCACAAGCAATCATGAATGTGTTGATAACCTGATTTCTAATAGTAAGAAAAATAAGAAAAGCAACTTGCATTTACTAAATACTTATTATGTGCCAGGCACTGTGCTAAACTCTCTGCATGTATTATAATCCTTACTAGAACCCTGATAAGTAGTTATTATGGTTTGTTTGTTTTATGTATGAAGAATAAAGAAACTTACAAATTATGTGATGGATATCATAGTTTTGTAAAAAAAAAAAGAGAAATTTAAGCTTTACTTATCTGGTTCTAAAAATATGTTTATTATAAGAAAAATATGGGATCATAACTCACTAAACAGAATTAATAGTCTATTTCTTTAGAATAACCTAAGTTGTTCAGTGTCTAGAAAGATATGAGATAAGAGCTTCAGTCTAAAGAGTCATTTTTATCTATATAACACAAAGAATGAAGTATAATGGCTGATGTATGTTTAAAACAATCTTACAAGCTGATTACAATTTTTAAGATTGTCATACATCTCAAACAGAGTAGTCCTTCAGATAATTACAAAATAACATATTTTAGCATTAACCTCAAAACTACACAGAATGAATTGATTTATTATGGTTTCTCTTTAGAAATGCACAGATTTTGAATTATATAAAATAGCTAAGATGGTTGATGAATATAGTATTTATTTTAAAGAATTAATTTAAAATATATTTTCCCTTTTATGTTGTTAATAATATTAAACTATTTTTTTGTTAAAGTTCAGAAGTTTAATAATAAGTCACTGCCTGCTGTTGTATTATAAAGGAAAATTCTTAATTTTGTCATTATAAGTTTTTTCCAAGTAAGAGCTTCCTAGAATTGTGAAAGATTGCATGTAATAAATTTCCTTATACAGGCTAGAAAATTTCATGTAGTAGAATTTGTTTTATATAGCTTACATTTCACAAGTCCATTTTGAAATAAGATGGATGCTTCCCCTACTCAGATAGATTAGAGACAGACATAATTAGACACTTTTCTGTTATGTACTCTGAGATTTACTTAGAAACATTAAAATTATAACTTCTCATATTTCTTTTCAACCTCTAACCTCATCTCTAAACAATATTATTGTTATATGTGTTGGGAGAGTTAATTGTCAGTTAGTTATACAATGCTCCATAAAGCTTCTCAAGAAGAGACCTAGCACACAGATTTTGTGTCTTTATCATTCTTCAATAAAAGGACAGAACTCTGTGGCAGAATGGCTGGTTCTAGGGTTGGGCAGGAAATGCGCAAGATTAGCCTGAAGTTTCTTAGTGTGCCAGAAAGTAAGGAAGTGTTCAGAAGACAAACAAACAAGAGTAAACTCAAAATGATGGGGATGACAAAGAGACACAAAAATTGGCTGGAAGAACCCCCAAAGGCCAAAGTTGAACATTCTGAGCAAAGAAATCAATAAAGTAGTATTAGGTTATGACACAAAGTACAAAATAATAATACATGAGTTCCTAGTGATAGAAACAACTGAATAAAGAAATAAAGATGGGAGAAAAGACATATTTCAGGCAGAAGAATTTCAAATAATTTATATATTTTGCTCATAGAGAGCTGGAGCATGACTCCTCACACATTGTGTAGTCCCCATAGTGGCCTTTTCCAAAGACTGGAGAAATCTAACAAAGACTGCCTTAGCCCAGGGCTCAAGGTTAACATCCATCGTGGTAAGTCCTATTAATAGTGTGCATACTTGATATGCTGTGATGAAAATGATACTTTACCTCTATTGTTTTCCTTCCAAAAACATATAACCACTGGCTAATCATTAAAAATAAATCTAAAAAAATCCCAACTGAGGAACATTCTATAAAATACCTGACCAATATACCTCTAAAGTGTCAAGGTCAAAACAATAGAAGTCTAAGAAACTGGCACAAAGAATACATGAGGAGCAAATATGTGAGATCCTAGAACAAGAAAAAGTCCACTAGGTGAAAACTAAGGATTTCTTAATAAAGTACTGACTTTAAATAAATAATGACTCAGTACTGGTTTATTAGTTATAACAAATGTACTATACTAATGTAAGTTGTATCAGGGCAAACGAGGTATGTGGTATGTGAGAGCTCTCGGTACCATATTTGCTATTTTTCTGTTAATCTGTAACTGTTCTTAAATGGTTTATTTAAAAATAAAATTAAAAGGGAACTTATTATTTCGCAACCAAGAGATAGAGAAAGAGAGAGAGATAAAAGAGAGAGATAGGAACAGGTGGTAATGTTTGCATATTTCTGTATGAAGATCATTAATTTATTCAGTGAGCATTTACTGAATTTATGCCATGTATCTGACATTGGAACAAGCAACAGGGATACAGAAATGAATGACTTAATTTACTTAATTCGGAAACGAGGAAAATCACATCTGTTTCTTCAGTTTTCATCCACACTGGCATTCTCTGAGTCACTTTAAAATACCTAAGTGTTTACTGCTTTAAGAGCCTTTTTTTTTTCCTGGAGAAGTCTTTGTCTTACTTTGCATGATGGATTATTCTTCCGATTTCAAGTTAAATGTCACTTTAACAATGAGACTGTCTAACTTCATATCTATAGATGCCCCCTCCTACTTGCTATCATTTAAATGTGTTTTTTACCTTCATGGCATTTGTCATGTTATACATTTGTATTTATAGCTATTTTGAGACCTGTCAGGCTCCATATATGTGGTGAACCATGTCCACTTTGTTAATGACACTTTTAGTAGATTTTTAATAAAAATCAGTTGAATTCACACATGAATTAGTGACTCCAATAAACAAGAGAGGCCAACTGTTTGCTATGCTGTCTTTTTTTCTAAAACTAAAAGGGGTGACTAAATTGGACAGCATAATTAATGCTCCTAATTATATGTTTTCTTAGTTTTGAGTCATTATCAGTTATTGGATCATGCATATCTAGATGTGTTCACAGTCCTGTGTTATGGTTTATGAAATGTGTACTCTTGCAAGAATAGATCTATACAAAAAAATTATAGAGGAAAAAATAGTAACACTTTTGAGCACTTTCAGTGTGTTTACATTTTATAATAAATTATATTATTAGAATACTCTACAAATGTGTGAAGTAAGACCAATGTTGTTACCTTCACAAATGAGGATACTTAGAGGTATTAAACAAGGTGCCCCCCACAGCAGTTATTAATTGGCAAAGGTAAGGCTTGGACTCAGGCATGTCTCTCTTGAAACTCTATATGATGTGCAACACATCTCAACTCTCTCTTACTCAGAAATCTGGCTAATTACAACAATATATAAACTTTCTGGTCAACATTATGCCTTAAAAAAATTCCCTCTGCTTCAAAAATACAGGCATGATGGATAAAAGAGAGAGAAAGAGAAAGATCCATAAGATGTTCAGTCATAGGAATGACCTATGTCTTTTTTATTTTCCCTCCTGGTCTCTGATTTACAATTACTTTTGAAGACCAGAAATAGACAGGAAACACAAACCAAGGAATGGGAGCTAAAGTTGTGGCCCAGAACAGCTGGAACAGACAAGTTAAGTTGAAGTTCAGGCTCCTGTATTAGAGTCCTTACATGGGCTTCCAGTGAGACTGAAGATAGGGATAGTGCTACTAAAAAAATAAATAAATAAAATAAAATAAAGAATAAAAAAATCATTATCTCCTAGTTAAAGAAAGTTACACATTTTGCAGATTGTGAATTACAAAGAAAAAATTTTTAATCACGTACTCAAAACTAAGAAGTCAGTTTCCATAATTAGATTAGCCCCCACCCCACTCCCCCGAAGAAGATATAAGATGAAACTTTGGAATCATTATATACAATGTGAATAGCACAGATGGAGAGAGAAAAAGAGAGTGGGAGATACATCTGCTCAAAAGGAGCTTGAAAACTGTAATTAAAGAAATAAACAAATTAAGAACTTAGAAATATACCTGTCAATAAAGTGATTAAGATTTTAATTCAGAAGTAATTAATTTTCTAGAGAAGCTCTCAAATATTTAATGTAAACATGTTGAGATTTAAAATGATTAATCAATGTATAGCTTTCCTTTAAAAAAAACTAGAATTCTTTTAGAGATTAAAAAATATCAGATAGAAATATATAGAAATAACAATTAGAAAAATATGAAATAAAAAAATCATTGAAATAAAATGAAATAGATATAATAATCTTTAGAATTAATACCGTAAAATAGTGAATCAATAAATGGAAAGAAGATAGTGAAGAATTTTCTGAGTGAGTAACAAGGAAAAAAAAATTAAAAAATAGAACAGCAGTGAGACTTAAAAGATTAATTGAGGGGATTCAACAATTGTCAGACAAGAGTCCATAAGAAGAAAAAAAAATGAATAACCTAAAAGCAATGTTTGAGAGGATAACTACAGGGAATTTTTATTTTTAATTGAAGTATTTTCAAACCAAAAGCACTCTGAATACACAGCTTAATATATATAAATCGATTCCTACATAGATACATCCAGTGAATTTGAAACACATTTCAGCTAGAGAGGGTGTACATGTACTTTCCAAAGAAGAAAGATCTCCTACAATAAAGTTGTGATGACAGCAAATGTCTCAGCACAAACACAAGATATCTCAGGATGCTGAGAGAAAATAATTGTTGATCTAGAGATTTATACGCTTCCACCATTCAAGAGAAAAAGTAAAACAGAAGTATTTTTAAACATGCAGACTACAAGTTTTCCATTTAAGACTGTCACTGATGAAAGATATACCCAATAAGAAAAAAAAGTGCACTCAGTTGTAAAGTGTGGGATCCAAGACAAAATGAAGAATACTAACCTTGATAAAATATGGTTGCAAATGTTATTAACTCTTGATTGAAGGAAAACAATGACAGTTTCTTAAAATATAGGGGTAAAATTAAATTTCCAAAATAATAAATAAGTAGAGGTAGTCTTTAATAAGTAAAGTCCTCTAGGCCATTCATAAATGATGAATAGCCACTTGATTATACAATCGTGTAAACTGATATGATCCTAAAAATTTAAGGATAATCAATAACCAAACAGAAATTTATTGTTTGCAATTCAGTGGAGGAATAAAATCATGAAACAGAAATAGTTATTAGTCAAAAAAGAAAAAGGCGTGATAATTGACAAAATGGTACTTTTTTAATATAGAAAATATAAAATGAAGTCCTGAGAATTCTTTCAAATATGTAAATAATTACAATAAATGTAATTGGAACTCATCATCCAAGTGTGAATTTAAATTTAAAGTTATCTAGATACATATTGATATTAAAAGGTAAATCTGAAATAAAAAGAGACATTTAACAACATATTGGCAAAAAAGTCAATAATATGAAAATAGTATGAACACAAGCAAAAACAGTGGGCAGGGTAGCATTTTTTAATACAAGGAAAATTAGAATTTAGTTTCAAAATTATTAGTATATATCAAATGAACAGTACCTTATAAGTTAAAAATTCTACCAATTTGTAATTATGAGTTAATATACCCAAAATACATGTAAATAAAATATTTTGAACAGCAATGACAGAAATACATGAGAAAGTTAAAATTTCCCTAAACCTACTGAGTTATTTTAATACATCCTCTTTAGGAACCAAAAAAATAAACGATTACATGGAAATTTGGTGAAAAAAATTGCCTTTGTCTAAAGAATATATAATATCATATGACATATTTGCAAAATGTAATTGCACACTAGATCTTAAAGATGTCTCCACAGTTGTAATATTATCTGCTCATAGTAGGATTAAATTAGAAATAAATAATAAAGAGGTTTCTAAAAAAATCAACTTTGGAATCTTCAGAATGGTAAGCTACATTATGCATAGGTTAAGAGAGAAATACCAAAGAAAAAAATGAAAGAAGAACACTTATATAAAAACTCGTAAGATATAGATAAAAAGATACCCTGAGGGAAATAAGTATTTATAAATTCTTATAAAATATAATTTAAAACCTTTTTTTAGAGAGCTAATTATTCCAATTTAAAGGTACAAAATGAAGGACTATTTATATCAAAGGAATAACATAATTGGAAGTAAAAAATACAACAAAAGGTCATTGAGAAAATCATAGATAAATGTAAAAGAATGATGAAATAGTAAAATCTCAAGAAAGATTAATAAGTAGAATAAAATGCAATGTAAGACACTTGAAATATATAAAATATAATTATATTTAAACTAATATATTTGAAAATGTAGAGGAAATTAATTTTATCATTGAAAAAGTTTCATAACCCAAATAAAACATATCAGACAAATTTTAACTAATCAGTATATATTACAACCATTGACATGATAATAAAAAATCAACCCTAGCAACTGACACCAAATTCAGTCCTTTTTAAAGGCATTTAAAAAAATTATATAGCCTAGTTTATAAACAACAAAGTTCTACTGTATAGCACAGGGACCTATATTCAATACCTTGTAATAGCCTATAGTGGAAAATAATATGAGAAATAATATATATATGTATATATAACTGAATCAATATGCTGTACACCAGACATTAACTCAACATTATAGACCGCCTATACTTCAATTAAAAAAAAAAGGTTAAAGAGGGTAGGTAAGGAGATGGATAGATAGGTGGGCAGAAATAGGCATATAGAGCAAATAGAGTGAAATAAGTCATTTTTTTCAATTGAGATGAAACCTCTATGAGTTGCTATTTTACCATTTTATGCTTTATAATATATTTCAACTCCTTATAATAATTTTTAGAAAAAAATTAGTATAATTTTCTCATTTAAAACTATATTTATATAGAAATAAAGGAAACTTAATAATGAACACTAATTATTCAGACCTTCACATGATCTGAATAATTTAAAGTCTTCAATTAACATAGTAGAAGACTTGTTAACATTTTGTTATTTTATTTGGATATTCTGAATTGGCTTTTTTAGTTAATTTATCTATATGAATGGTTGGATCTCAGCTGTACTTAATAGGATGCAAAAACAATAACTATATTTCTAGTAGAATCTACAAACCGCTTGAAATTAAGATTTCAATTTGTTAAAGTATTTTGTGATTTAGTGAACAAGTTATGGGGCCGTTATCTTGTCTGATCTCCTTTGACTCTATAGCAAATTGATAATGCCTGTTATTGCCAACTGTTAATTTTCAGTTTGAAAGCAATGGTTTAAATGTTGGTTCTTTCATTCAGGGACCAAAGAAATAAAGACCACTATTACTGATTCCTGAGAAACAGACTAACTACGGGCTGGAATAAAACTTGTTTGAGTGTTTTATACTTACTCCTTTTTCCAAAATATTGTTCATAATTTTAAATATTTTGTTTGTTTGTTTACCACCCATCTTTCCTCTTTTAAAATAGAAGTTATCTTTTCCAATTTCAGGAAGTAACCAAGGTAAAAATATATATATAAATAAAAATGGAAAAAAAGTAAGGTGAAAATATTCCATATTTTTGCTCCTGAGAGTTGTGTCCTGGCAACCTTTATCTTATTATTTCCTACAGAAATTGCCCCCCAAGAAGCCTGTATCTTGGTCTTTACATGGTAATAAGTTCAGATATAATCTGATTAACTTTATTACAAAAATCTTAGTGACCCCTAAAAAACAGTTTGTTTGGCTTAAAATAAGGTTATTTACTGAGAACATTTCCCACTTATTTTCAGGATCTTACATATGCAAAACCCTATTACATAGTTTGTATCGGGTTAGAACAATCAATATTTTAAAGGTTTAGAATGAATTATTCATGAAACTGCCTAAATCTGGTATATAGAGAGATGGATGAACTAGATCATCAAATAAAGTTTCAAATTATATTATTTATTGATATATTTATATTTTTATCAGAATTACTTAGCAACATAATTTTCTAGGAAATAGTTTATTTTAGCTATGAAATAATTAGTTTCGGTGATTCTTCTGTAGCAGATGCTTTCTGGTATACATGAGACAAATATCTGCATACTTTCAGGTGAATCCCACAAATTTTCTGTTCACATTTTCTCAAGTTGCACTGTCTCTATATGTTTAGTTTTGCTTCTTCCAGTCATTAACTACTAGTGAAACCGTCTGACAGTATCCAACATTTTATATATTCTTTACCCTAGATCCCTCCTTTCTTCACACAAAGGAGAAAACCAGTTGTACTGCTCTAAGCCAGGGAGTGTTTGCTTATCACCGTCCTAAAGGATCACACCAAGGGGGGCTGTAATATGATCTAATGTCTTGCACAGAATGTTGAGCAGACCCATCTCTGAACCAGACCACTCTTTTTTCTTTTCTTTCTTTCTTTCTTTCATCTTCTTGTCACATTAGGTGTGAGGCCGTAGACCTGAGCTGTGAGAGAGGCAATGTTGCATCAAAGATAAGTGAGAAGGGACTCTGAGTCACCTTTTGTGAGACATTTAGTGTGCCCTCTCGATCTGCCAGGCCTCATGTATCATTTTCATGGAACAATAGATTGCTACTGCAGTCCCCCTGACCTTAAGGCTTGATTGTTCTGACAATACCAAGACTCTGATGGACAATTGTAATTACATAGACACTTATCTCCCATGGTCAGGCATTTAGTCTCTCCTAGGTGTGAATGTCATGCCAGGAGCTGCTTTTCAAATGATGTGCAATTTTTAGCCACAGAAAACATGGCATCCCTCCAGAACCCAGAACACTCCTTTGGGGCTTCCCAGGAACACAATATAGTATCTTTAATTCAATGGATATCACCACTGGATTTAATAGTTCACATAGTCCACGTGACAAGGCAGCTTAACCAAAGCCTGTGGAAGAGTCTGCTCTTACTCTGTTTCTTTTTCAAACCTGGCAACTTTCTGAGTCCTTGGGCAATGGGTCAGAGAAATATTCACAAATGTTATTATTTCCTAAGTACAGGAAATGTCCGATGAGTGCTGTGCTACATTTTTACTATTGTTCTTTACTTTTTTTCAAGATGTCTTGTCGTACCCTAAATTTTAACCCTAAACTGGACACTGATGGGTAATGCCTTTAAAATGTGTAAGATTTCTCTCTCACCATCTCATATGCATGCGTTTAACTAGGGCATTGAGTACTTGCTACTTTCTGCTTAAGAAGGTCCAAATAGCGTTGTGTCTTCAGTGAAGTAGACAGCCTGAATGTGCTATGAAATATTAGAAAGAGCAGGGATTCTTGGGACTACTGTAATAGCCTGAATGTTAACATAACTCTGCGGCAAATATTGAATGTGAGTTGCTGTTCTTCCCAGGTGAATGTGAACTGCTCTTGATCTTCTTTTCTGATCAGGATTTAAAAGAACTGTGCATATCAAGTACCAGAAACTGCTAGATCTACTCTAGCAAAACACTGACTGTGGCATGACAGCCAGTATTGAGGCTACTGCTTGGTTCATTTAACATTAGTTCACTGTCATCTACCATATTTCTTTTGTATGTTTGGATAGTATCCTGGACATACAATGTCAAATTTTGGAGATTCTGAATTCTGGTATGTTTATAACAATAAATGTTATTTGATTTGTTTTAGCAGATAATTTTCATGGCTAGATTTGAATTGGAGACTCTGCTTTGGGGCAGCAACTCTGCCTCAGTTTTTCCCTCTTAGCTAAGTTGCTTTGAATCTATTCTACATATTCATAGTTTGGGAATCTGTTAGAATATGGGTAAATAGGGAAAGATTCCTTTTCCAGCTCTTATTCTTCCAGGATATACCCCTAGTCTCTCTAACGTTTATGGTGTACTGGCTATAAGTTTTCTGATTCTCCAAATCAGGACATCTGTAAATTTTCACCTTTACACTCAGGTCATGGTACGTGCCATTCAAACTTCACCTAACCATAGGCTAAAAGCCATGGATTCAAGGATTTATTTGTATAGCTACCTGTCTCACCTCCTCCAAGCAAGTGTGTACTCTTCACCAGAGTCTATCTGCCTTTGCTCATTATCTAGCATGTTAAGTGGGGCAGCTTTTATCTCAGTTCAAAATCTTTGGTCATTAGTTGCAGATTTTTGAGTCCTTTCTGCATATGCAGAGTTCTGGAGTCCATAAGAAAGTTAGTAGAAGGAGTTTGTAGATCCTCACTTTTTTACTTTTATTTTGAAAAATATAGTCACTAGACATAGAACTCTATGTTGGATTGATGTGAAAATCTGGAGCTGAAATGGTCCTTTTGAATTGCCCCATTTAAAGCAAACAGCCAGGTGTCCTTTCTTGTCTAGGGTGACCTTCTGGTAGCCCTTGTTCACCTCTGTGATTTCACTATTGCTTTCTTCATTAATAGATGCTTTCTACTCTTGGAGTATCTAGAAAATTCCATTTTGGTTTCTTAATCAGTTTTCTATATTTATATATTTAAATAAGTAAAATTTTGTTTGCTTTATGGAGAAATTTCCTTGTGTTCTCAATTGAGATTTTTGAACCAGAAGAAAATCTTTTTAAGAGGTTGCTATACAATTGATTAGCACAAATGGAACTGTAAAAATTACAAGTGTCACTTTCTTAGTAGTCAAGTTGCCAACAATCTCCAATACTAAAATGTATCTGAGAAACTAGAAGGAAGTAGAAAATACAAGAAAAAAGTTCCAGAAAAATTTCTCCTTGTCAAAATTCTTAACAATATAAGCTTTAGAGCCTTTTCTTGTTTTGTTTTGCATGCCCATTTTGTAGCGGCACATTTCAAGTGGAATCGATAGACTGAGAATATATGTAGAGACACAAAAGGAAAAATGACAAGTATCAAAAAAGACTGTAAGAAGGCAGGGGAATTGGGAAAGCAGAAATGCAAGGAGTACATTTAGCACAAGAATGAAGAAGCTTGTACACTTCAAGCACAGGATTTTATGACATGATGTAGTTAATGGTGTTTTTAATAATAATGGGGGCATTTGGAAAATGTTAATACAAGAAGTGCTATGCATTTGAATTACTCCCATCAAATATTAAAATATAAAACATATTTTCTTACTATTTATTATTTATTTATAGTGGCAAACTAATATGGCAAATGTTTCCTTAAATTAAATTAAAATTTATTTCAGTATGGTTTAAATTTGCTTTCTGGCAAGGGTGAGGGATATAGGTTTAAACATACCTGTCTTTCCACACCTACACTACCCACTTCAAAAATGGATATTTCTGTTTGTTTCTCATATAGTAATTTAAAAATCTACCTATAATATTATACTTGAAAAAACCTACTTTTACTTGAATTCAAATTATCATTTTTAAGAAAGTAGTTTAGAGTCTGGCTATCTCTATGTAGAAAAGAGAAGTGGAAACCTGAGGTTAAAAGCTTCAATTACTAAATACTGTATTTTTGTCTTAATATTCTCTTTTTACTGTTGGCCATAATTGATTTTAGTAATTATTTTTTCAATTCACACATTCACTTTATAATTACAGACAATATGTTAGCTGTCTTGGCGTGAAGTAGAGTAGAAGGTCCAAATTATTTCAAATCAACTATGAAAATTGGAAATACAAAGAATTCAACAAAAGAACAATATTTTTGCATAAAAGCACATGACTATTTTTTCAGAAGATTATTCTGTGTTTTCATTTTAGCATCTCCATGATATTAGGCAAATAAACTAAGTCTTTCTGAGCTTCTATTTCTTGTCTGTAATACAGGATTAATAAAAATCATAATTTCAGCATACTCTTTTTACATAGAAATAATAAGACAAAGATTATAATCATGATTGATTTGTTCACCAAAATGTATTGTTAATGTAATTTCTAAACCTGTGATCTATTTATGTAGTCAAATTATATGCTGGAAATTGTTACTCAATTTTCCTTTTTCATTTGATAAATTTCCTCCTACAAAATATGTTAACTCTATTACAATCTGCCTCTCTTTAATAAATATTTGGTCTATACATATGTCTATGTATTTCAGAAAAAAGTAAATTATAAAAACAGAATGTAAGTTATAAAAAGAAGATTTAGTACAGCTAGATCCTATCAATAACTAAGTACCTGTTTCATGAAGAGTACTTACAAATGGTGTAAAATAAGTAAAAAATAGAGTGTATTTTCTGCTAGAAACCAAAAGTTTGTATCTACTTTTCATGGTGTCCTAAGAAACATAATAGTTTTGTGATTTCCTCTTCATATTCATGAAACATCTCATTTTTCATCTAACAAGTGATAAAGAGAAAGCTATAAT
This sequence comes from Camelus dromedarius, assembly GCF_036321535.1. Taxonomy (NCBI): domain Eukaryota; kingdom Metazoa; phylum Chordata; class Mammalia; order Artiodactyla; family Camelidae; genus Camelus; species Camelus dromedarius. The sequence continues at coordinate 90,342,076 of NC_087436.1, read as the reverse complement.
AAATTAGAGTTTGAAGGAATAAAATAATAAGAAAAAATTAAGTAAAGCCAATTTGTGGTTTAGCCACTTCCAGGTTTACAAACATTCCTTCAATGAACCAGACCCATTCTCTGATAATGATTTATTGATTCGAAGTACTGGTACAGGACCCAATTTTGTCCAAACATAATTTTTCCTGTGGGTCTGTAAAATTCAGAGATGCATAGAGTCTGATGGTGGTTGTCATTAGATGCCAGAATAGCTATTAATGAAGTCCCCCAGGATTCTTCTTTCTTGTTTTTTCTAAGATATTTAAATATTCTTCTAATAAATTTACTTTTTCACTTACCTTAATCAGTTTAATTTTAGTTCCTTACAAATAAAATAATATTACCTGATGTAAGATAGCATAATTTAAATTGGTACTGGAAGCAAAGTTTAAACTTAAAATATAAAAAATTAAAAGTTACATGATCAAGAAACACTTATAAAACATTAACAAACAACATAGGGATAATGAAAAAAATTTAATGTCACAGAGACATATAATTTGATTTGAAGGAGTTGATTTGCCATGGAGTATCTTCTCATTTGTGAAATTTTATGTACCATTGGTATGATAGTTCTACCAGAGGAAGTCTAAAACGAAGATGATATTATTTCTAGCACAGCACAGAAAATTCATGTTCAGGGGTGTTATCATAAACAACAGCAATATCAATTCAAGCAATCAGAGAAGGTCAACAGTACAGGTAGCCTGAGTTTCAATATTAATTCAGGCCAGCAACACAACAGGAAATCACAAAATAACTTAAATATGGAAATCTAAAAATCATGGCGGTCAAATAAGTTGTGATAAAATCCTATTTGGCCCTAGTGGATTCAAAGGCTGTATGTTCAAAGCTGTATACATGCTCAGGAAAGACCTGAGAGGGCTGTTATAAGCTACCTGTATCTAGAGAAACATGAGGCCATACAAACACAGAAAGTAACAGCTAGAGAAGCCTTGAAAATTACCTCAAATTTGACTACATTCCCTAAACCACATCCAGATGTGCTAATAAAGAATGAAACCTCTCTTTCTCAAGAAAAAATTCTGGTAAATAATTGGCTAACTGGTAAAGTATGCTGACCCAGTGGTGACTTTTAGGAAGCCAGTCTTAAAAATAAACATAAGAGTTAAAACAGAAGAAAGACATCATCATCATCTACACATTGAAAGAGAAACAGATTCTAAATTATTAATTCAAGAAAGTCACTAAACAAACAAATAGATAAACAAATAGCAACCAACCTTGGGGTTTTACAAACCAGAGATAATATCTAAAATGTCCAGATTTCAATAAAAATTATAAAATATACAAAAAACAGAAAAGCGTGGTTAATGCACAGAATAAACAGAGTAGGAACAGTAGTGGTCCCAGATCTTGGACATAAAAGACAAAAAATTCAAAGAATTAAAGAAAATAGTACTTACCAAATTAAAGGGAAGTATGATGAAATAACTTATCAGAAAATATGAAGAAAGGGATACAAAATATCCAACTAAAAATAATGAAGATTAAAAATTGTAGTAGGCAGAATCCTAAAACACTTTGCAGTACAGGTAAGTGTGAAATATACTTGATTAATGAAAGGAAATGATGAATTATTAGAATACATCATATACTACTGGGGAAATTTAGAACTCTGGAAAACACTGTATCTCATACAACTCATACAACTCTAGCCATTTCACCATCATATATACTAATATACAATTAACTTACTAGATTTATTCTATTCAGCTATAAATATTTTAGACATTTTAATCTTGCCATATATTATTTCATATTTTGTGACTTCCATATTATATGTTTAGATTTATGTATTTAGAAATAATAAAATATTTAACTTTTAAATTACTTTGGTTGTTTTCCAAGTACTTGTAGAAATATTAAATCATTTTCTCAACACAAAAAGAAAGGAGTGGGATAGTGAAATATGTTAATAAATATTTCATTATTGCTTCTTTGAAATTCTTGGAAGTATAAAGTTTTAGTGCATGATATATAAATTTTCTTAGAGGCTAGTTCCATTTCTTACTTATTGTTGTTAAATGTTATTTTTAACATAAATTATATAACAAAAATATTTGTTTTTGAATCAAGGTTTCCACAATTCACAGTAACTCTTCTACAGAGACATTAAGAGTTGGGAAAAAGAATCAGTTCCTTTCATGAGGCATTTCTAACTCAACTGGAAATTTTGTTCAGGGTAGAAATTATCCTGAATTCTATGATCCCAGAGTAATAAAACATTAGAGGAGGGAAGACTTAATTACAATTACACCAAACTACCAACATTGCTTTTTTAAAATGATTTTTTATTACATCCCCGTGAACTGCCTGTCTCTACTCAGTATTTAGCAACCATTTGAACACAACTGTCATAGCTTGGGAACTTTATTTTTCAGCAATCTGTATTGCCTTATGCCAAAATACACTGAGATTTGTGATCTACCATGTGTCTTACAGAATGTCTTCATAGATGTCCATTTTGGAATTGAGTTCTTAGACAACCACAGAAAAAGAAGTCTTCATGCTAAGCTGTAGAGGAAGCTAATATTTTCCATTTGACAATAGGAGGTTGATAGGAAATCAGTATCTATTGTCTGAAACAAACCCAGCATAAACAAGCCTCTCTTTCTGTTGTGTTTGCCTGATTTTTCCACAGTGGTAGACAGCAGACCAGGAAAGAATATGATCTAATATTGGTTCATTAGAGCAATTATATATAATTACTTTACTTCATTCAAATCTATATATCATTTAGGATTTCTAACCAAGTTCAGAAACCATTTGTTGATACTGAATAGAAACTTTCATGTGGATCCATTTGAATTATATTCTCTGCTTAATTCCTATTTTTAAAAATAGAAGAGTCACAAAGTAGTTCTGATAAAAATACTGATATTCTGAAGCTTCCTAAAATCACACTGTTTAGCTGTATTTTGCTATCACCTTCTTTTTTTATTGGTTAATATTTAGAGGTGGAGTTTATTGGCTCATTATAGTTAGTAAAACTTTGTAAGATGGTCAAAACAAGGATATTAAGCAATGTAATTATTTAATTTCCTATGATCACGCAGATTTCCCATTGTGCATTGCTGATTGTCTCTAAAGTATCTAGTCACTGACTTAATTTCCTACAGCAGGAGAAGTAGAATATTGAGTTATTTGTCTGTATGAGATGTGAATTGATGTTTTTCCCCCTAAACTACCTAAATGCAATGCTTGGTGAAGAAAATAAAAAAAAGATAAGCAATGTTTGATTTTGATTGGAAATAAAGGATAATATACAATCAAAATGATATTACATATTGCAATGTCCTGAATATTGTCACCAAATGCATTTAAAATTAAACTGATTTCATTTATGGAGTTAATAAAGCACTTTATAGTAAATGAGGGACACTGACTCTTGACATTACCAATTGATTGAACTCTACCTTATCTGTGTTTAATACTTTGCAACTTACAGTGCACTTAACTGATGCTGTAATTTGATCATTCTAACACAAAGCCATGAATACAGAAGACTTTGTGATAGCCCTAATTCATTGCAGATGAAAGTGTAGACACCACATCTCTTGGTCAATGCTGTACAACTAGTGAGCATCAGAATAACTGCAGGACTCCAACTTCTATGCTTTTCAGATAACCTAGTAAGTTAGACCCAGTTTGGTCAATTTTATTTGTGTTTTACACACAAAGGAGTGTTTAATGTCTATGCTTTTCACAAGAATCAGATGCTGAAACTTCCTGTGCATAGTATATTGTATATTCTCATAATTAAAAACTCTTGAACCAGAACCAGATTGCCTGGGTTCAACGCAAAACTTCACCTTAATGTGTGATGTGACCTGGAACAAGTTGCTCAACCTCTTTATTTCAGTTTCTTTGTGTTTCTTATTTATAAACAGGGTAAAAATTAAAACTGGACTATGAAAATTTACCTCATAGGGATGCTGTGAGGTTTCAATATTTAATATATTCAAACACTTAGAAAAGTAGGTGGCACATACTAAGTATCAAGTTAATATGTTACTTTTTACACATTGAAGTTAATCAGCTGTCATTATAAATAAATTACCATAAAGAAAACAAACAAAAACTCTAAAGCTCATATAGTGAGTATTGAGTTCTAGAGCTAAAATAATTTAGGTTAACATAGTTATTATATCTATCTGTGTATATACGCATGTGTGTGCATGTGTGTGAAATGAAATTATTGGATGATCTGTTAATCTGAGATAAAGTTTTATTTCCTCATATTTCCTTGAAATATTCAGTATCATCAAAGCAAAGCATCATCATTTTGCACAACTAACAGAAAAATATTTAAGTTGTTTTTTATGAAAATGTAATGGACTTATATTAAGATCTTTATCTGATTTGCCTCATTCTACTAGCAGCCTCTTGTAGTGCAGTAATTTTTTTTCTTTTAATGGGAAAAAGCAATGTGAGCTTCCACATTAACCTGAGGCCAAAAAGTGACTACGCTTAATAAGACCTTGTTCTAACCCACTGCGCTAATCAGATGCGATAGCATTTGAATCGGTTTAAATAGATGCGACGATCTGAATAACAATTCTTGCAATGGACCCTGCGAAAATAAGAAAAAGAATGTACTTTAGTCTTGAAATGGCATTATCCTATCAGTGTAATAGACCTTGTCTGTTTATCTACACCTAATACAAATTCTCTCTGTATTTAAATAACTGCTGGTTTCAATGAGTTTTATTGAACTTAGAAATTGCCCTAAAATTTCAGCTTATACATTTTCATATACTGCTGAATATTTATGACTGTGCAACTGTAGGAGCTTTGAAGACCATTATGAGAACCACTTTTTAAAGGATGCTTACCATGCAAGACAGAATTGATATGTGATCATGTAGCTAATCATAAATGCATACATTTTTTTCATTTTACATTCAGCAAATTCAACATCCGTTTTGTTATTGTTTAAAACTTCTGAACATAGAAAATATTTCCTATTGATATAATATATATATGTCTCATTTACTATGCGGTCTTCCCTAACATCTTTATTTAAAGTACCCAACACCTATTTTTCTCTATCTCTGGCAGTTTTTACAACCTGCAACTATTTTATTTCATCTGATTTTATTTCATTTTTCTCTGTATTGCTACACTGAAATTATATTTGCCTTATTGTATTTTCAGTCTGCACAGAACAAGTACTCAATAAATTCAGATACACCTCCACAATTCCTTATCAAAGCCCTGAGGACCACATATGCTCAGAATTCAAAGAAATTTTTATTTTAGATATGCAAGAGCAAACATAGACCAAATGTCACAGCATACTTCAGGAAAGCCTGCAGCAACCCCTGCAATAAGATCATAGTTTTTATTCAGCAAAACGTATGAATATTTACACTAGGGATATAAATAAGGAATCTAAATAGATTCATGTCAGTTCAGGTCAGGTCAGGTTCTGCTGCTAAAAGGAATTACATTACATTTTTTGCAGTTTTGTCTGTAATGGCTAAAAGCTAAAAGAAATAAAAAAGAATTTTAAAGTTTCACAGAAAATATTATCTGAAGGCTTAAGTGAAGATGAGGAAAATGTTGAATAAAAGTTTAATAGATTGTGAACAAGAGATCAGCCATTTTGTTTTTGAGTTGAGGACCTAGTGGAGTGCCTGGCACATGGACAAAATTCACTAAATTGTTTCTGAATGAATGATAATAAAAGCTAACTCATATCACATGTCCATTCTTTGAACACACTGTTCTTTACATGCATTAATTTATTTAGTCCTCGTTAACACATGAAGTAGATGATGTTTTGATCCATTTTACAGATGAGGAAATGAAAAGGTTATTTTCCCAAGGTCATAGCACTATGAGAGGAAATGCAGTGATTCAATCGAGGAAATATCGCTCCAGAGTCTGCTTTAACTGCTATGGTGTGGTGCTTTGTGTGTTCCCGTGATCCCTGACACATAGCAGTACTCAACAGATATTAGCTAAATCCAATTGAGAAAGGCTAAACTAAGTGCATAAGCAAGCAGATCTTTTTTCGTGTAATGAACTATGACAATATCTTTAACAAAAAGAGATTCAGAGTTGGACATTGTCTCCATCATGAATTGAGTCTTTGAGTCAGCTAGTCTGATTTTGAGAAATTTACCTATCAATTTCATAATCATCATCTGTAAAGTGGACATGGTAATTACATTTTCCTGACAGGCTTTTTGGGAGGATTAAATCAGACAATGTGTACATACTCAAATCTCTGTAACTTCTATCAGGATTTCTTTTCTTGTTAACAATTAAATATGACTGCACGAAGCTACAATCTGTAGGGGGAATATCTTCTTCAGCTTCCGTCCTAGAATTTCCAGTCTGTTGGCTTGCCCTATAAATTTCAGACTTGCCTACAAACGTTATGATTGAATAAGCCAATTCTTTGAAATAATCCTAAATATATATATAAAATATATTTATGTATGTCATATATATATATTTCATTCTGTCCTCTGTTCCATTTCTCTGATAGTACCCTGACTGCTACAATAACTCTGTATTTTATTATTTGATTAGCATTTCTGATAATTGATGGGGAATGCTTCTATATTTTACAAATCTTTTCTAGTTTCTGCCTATCATTCCCTTAGGAGACCTGGGGTAGCTGAATATTACAAAGCAGGCTTCCCAAATTTTATTTTATTTTGTTTTATTTTTTCTTGGGAGGGGATAATTAGGCTTATTTATTTATTTTTAATGGAGGTACCAGGGATTGAACCCAGGGCCTTGTGCTTGCTAAGCATGTGCTCTACTGCTGAGCTATATCCTCCCCCCAAATTTTAGAATAGGGGAGCATTTATATGGGGGAGCCTAAATCCACACTAACTACTGAAATTTTGAAAAAAAATTCCACATCCCCTCTTTTATTAGTTTTGTGTTTATTTTGAGGGAGTATGTGCCCAATACAAGATACACTTAATTGACTGAGTTGAGAAGGCTCATGATTGGCCACTGTTCCACATACAGAATTTTAATTAATCCCCTTTCTGTCATCCTAATTTTCACTCTTGCTGCCATGTCTAGTTCGAAGCTTCTCAGGGGTCCTGCCAGGAAGCTCAGTCTCCTCCTCTACTCCAATGGGCCTGTGACTGCTCTAGCACGTGGAGTATTCTCACTTGGCCTGCTTGCCAGTTTCCGAGTGTTGAAAGCTCTCAAATGCAGATATTCAAATTCTTACTTTCTCCTGTTGTCTTTGTTGTTATGTATTACATCATTTCTATTGGTTATAATTTTAAAAGGTATTGGAAGAGAGAGTATTTTAAAAGTTCTTTAGAACTCAGTTTTTTCCTATTATGCTTTTAATGAGAAGTACTCTGGAAAGTAAATAATGATATACTTGATAACAATCTATGTGAAGAACTTACTTGGACAGATGAAGTCTGCTGTGGAGATTGTTGTCTTCTGTTTCAGCCCATTATTGTGTTTTCCTTTGGGGTAAGCCAGATGCTCACATACGTGGGGTTTAGAGAAATTAATCCTTTACCAATGACTAAAATAAATAACCAAATAAAAGAATAGCAACAAAACAGAACTTAAGCAAGGTACATCTTGGAAACTAATTTGGAAAGTTAGCTTTAGTGCAGAATCTTACGGTGATTTTATTTAGAATTTAACTTGAATAAATGTATATAGAAAAATTAAAACATTCTAAGGTTCTTAGAGGTAGTTTCAGAAATGTCAGGAGAGGATTTTCTCAGCTCTGTAAGATAACAAAAATCTTTATTGTTTCAGGTTCAGTTAACCAAAATTTAGAGACCCAACTAGAAAATCATTAAATTCCCCTTTTTAGAGAATAAAAAAAGTCAAGAACATCATAGTGGGTCATCACTTTTAAAGTGAAAAAACTTATTCTCCACCAACTGAAGATAAGTTTTGTTTCCCCTTTAGATATGAGGTAAATCACCATCACATGCTCAGAATACTCCTGATAAAGTTTTTGTCCAGGTAGAAGAGAAAGACCACAAAGAATGTAGGCACAGATGGTTATAGTCACCAACTGAACACTCATCAATAGGTGACTCTAATGTGATGGAAAATGCATGAGATTTGCAGAAAACTTCCTGGGTCAAATCTACATTTGTGGACTCTAATAGCTGAATGAAATTGGAAAGGCTTATTCACTTGTCCAAGCCTCACTTTCTCACATGTAACAATTTGATAATAACGTCTATATTCCAGGTTTATTATGAGAATTATGCGTGAAGGCATTTTGAAAACTAACATACTATAGGAATAGCCTAATAATCTAGGTAAAGGCTATGAAAGAAATTATTACCTAAGTACTCCACTTGAATTAACCATTACTCTTGCATTGAAAACTTTTGGAGGTATCAGAAGAGATTTGTTGAGCCCTGAAAACAACTGTGGAATTAAGCAGCAAAAAAGGACCTACTCCATTCCTATAATTATAAACCTTAGTGCTGTATTAAATTAAAGTGCTATACAATATATTTAAATACAAGCACTTATTTTAGTCATCAAATTAAATGTTTACAGAAATTATTAGTGCAAATAGATGAATATGCTTTGTAAATAATAATACAGCACCCAGCATACTAATATATGGGCTGGGCTCCAAACACATCATCTAATATACAAATACTTCAAATGGTCAGTAGAACAATAAGACATCTCACAAAATGTGTTGAAATCAATAATATAGCAGAATGAAAAACTTATTTAAAGCAAAATACTCCAATAAATTACGTACTTTTATTTATTTTATTTTAACATCTACCACCATCATTTTCATAATGCCAGTTGTCACTCTAGAGATAACCTTGATGCTATGCCTGTTCATCATTTAATCACAAGCAAAGTTAGCAACAGCTTAAAGGGAAAACCACAGGCAATTTCTCTGTGTAAGAGAATGTCACAGGATAATAGGGATATACCATGGTGGGGTATAACCTTATCTGAAGATGGCAATGAAATGCAAAAACTGAATTTTATATAATCATTGTTACGCTTTAGGATTAACAATATGTTCATAAACCCAATCTGAAATTTGGACCATTTATAATGGAAGTTATTTGTTTATTTATTTTTGGAGGAGGTACTGGGGATTGAACGTAGGACCTCATGCATGCTAAGCATGCACTCTACCACTTGAGCTATACATTCCCCCCTATAATGGAAGTTACCTCCAAGAGCCAGGTTGCAATTTAGGTTTCCATTTTATGGCTTTAATGATATAACCTATAGGTGGAAACATTCAGAAGGGAAATCATTTTGCTTTCTACTTTTTTTGTCAGTAAAGTTCTTTAACCTTTGTTGCTAAGTCAAATAACAGCAGCTACCAAGAAATTCAAGTGATTAATTACTCATTGTTAGTGATACTTGATTTCATACTACTATTATTTTGTTGTTGTATTTTGACAAAGGGCTGACCCAAGACAAAATTAGAGAACTGATCTTGTATTATGATAGATCACTTTTTCAAACAGCTGTAATTTATGGAATGATGACATGATAGGAAGTAAATAACAAACTGATTCCTCTTTGTTTCACTTCTCTGGATGACAGTTGCCTTATCAGCAACATTGAGTGCATATCCTCCAGACACTATTCCCTGGTTTCCTAGTATGTATTCTTTTGAACTTACTATATCAATGCTACTTGCACCTAATATATATGCTAGATCACTCTTGTGCCAATATAAAAGTAGTCATCTGTGTGAATAATTAGGATGAGAAATAACCTCTTATTTTGCCTTTGTTTCCTCATCTGTCAAATGGGCCTAATAGTACAAGTCTCATAAGTTATGAGGAAATTAAATTAGTTAATACAGTAATGAAGTTAAAACAATATCTAGGACATAATAGCTATTCAATAAATATTAGACATAATTAGTTTCATTATTGTAACTTGTCAAAAACATAGAGGTTTTATATCTCTAGGATATCATTTCAGGATCTCAGAGGGTTATGAGATTCATTTTATGTAGTACGTGTCACAGTCATTCATCTGCATTTGTTAGTTTATTCAGTGTAGCAAATGTTCAGTATAATTCTCATTTCAATCTCATTTTCCCTTGTCTTTCTCTACTTCTGAGCATCAAAATTTGAACATCATTAAGGGTTTCGCTTCTGTTTCAGCTAACAATGAATATGTGACACATTGCCGGCCAATGAGATGTAGGTATGAGTCCCTGCCGAAGGCTTCGCTTTACCAATTCATTCTTGTTTTTCTTTCTGGTATGACAAGATGCCTGGAAGTGCAGTGGTCATCTTGCTTCCTTGAGGTAGAACCAAATTGCAAGATGGCAAAATAGGGAAAATAAGAATTGTTGTTTCCTGCTAACCTTGTTGAACTACTGTACTAATCCTGGAATGCCTGTCATTAGGCTTCTTTCACAAGAGACAAATAAAACTCTTAGTAAATAAAAGTACTGTAATAGGTATTTCTGCTCCCTACAGCTGAATGAAAATCTAGTCAATATATCAGAATTTCAACATCTCACAATTTTGTATGATTTTAAAGATACAATAATTTCTAAATATAGAATATAAATATTATATGATTCTACACTGCAGTATGCAGTATTAAATTGTAAATAGTCAGAAGTTTAGAAAAACAAATGGGTTTCAGAACCAAATAACAGAGATCACATATTGCAGAAGTGACAAAAGATAAATCAGAAGAGTAAAAACATCAGCCATTATTCTCTAGAGAATCCATAAAGAGGTTGGCACAATTTTCAATGAAAATCACATATTTAACTAAAAATCAGAGCATAAAACTGTGTGGTTGTGAGACCTGGAGAGTGTGCTCAAGACTGTGCATGAGGAGACTTGAAGTCTGGGCACAACTCCCTTTCATTTTCTTTCTTTTATTCTTTGCAAAAAAAGAAATTATTTGTTTACTTTTTCTTCCAGTCTTACTGAGATATAGTTAACATACAGCACTGTATGAGTTTAAGGGGTTCAGGATAATGATTTGACTTACATACATCATCAAGTGATTATCACAGTAAATTTAGTGAATATCCATCATATCATATTGATACAAAATTAAGGAAATAGAAAAAAATTTTTCTGTGCTGAGATCTCTTAGGATTTACTCTCTTAACAACTTTCATATATAACATACAACAGTGTTAAAATTATATTTATTATGTTGTACATCACTAGTACTTATTTATATTATAACTGGAAGTTTGCACATTTTGATTGTTTTCATCCAATTACTCCTCCCCCTTATTCCCCACTTTTGGTCACCACAAATCTAATATCTTTTTCTATTAGTTAGTTAATTTGTTTGTTTGACTGATTTTGAAGTATAATGGCCCCCTTTCTTTATTGTAACATGTAGGCTGTAAATTCTGTTATATGTGGTTCTAGGGGCTGAAATGAATATCAAGACAGATGGTACAGGTAAAAAGTGCCTTAAGAGGAAGTATACCTTTCTTTTTGGTATTTTGAAAACTGCTAAACTCTTATTGCTGTCAGCCTGAGGAATAGCCAGTAGTGAGGGTGACAGCACTGGAAGGCATTGCTTAGCTGCTGCATCAGGCTTTTCTTTATCATTTATAGCAGTTCAGTTGGAATTTTGGAGACTTACGTACGAAAATATATTATTATGCTTGTCCATTTTTAGCAGCTGTTTCTCTGCTACCACCCCCAGGGATGCTAGGTTCTTAGTTTTAGGTTAGATCACACCCAGGGAGCGACACTTTGATTGTCTGTTCACTACTGTAGCCCTCATACCTAAAACAGTGCCCGAAATTTAATAAGCATTTGATAAATACTAATGCATCAATGAATAAATGATACACTAAAGAGCTAAAATTTAAATCATATATGGGTAACTTCTCCCCAGTTTATTTTCCATCATTAAGATTTACCATTGTGGAAGTATGATTTAATTTCATGTCCTCAATAAGTGCCAATGATTTTATATTATATACCATATATAATAAAATATATAAATATATATATTATATAGTATGTCAGAATAACTTCTGTACTTGTTATATTAAAAAATTGTCAAACAAACAAAACAGATTTCACTTAGTATTGCCCTTACAAAATATGACACCATTGATGAGGAAGCAAGAATTCTTTAAGTAAGCAATAATAATGATTTTTTTTTGGCAGAATCTGATAGAAAGAAGGGTAAAAGTAGGAAGCATTTATTAAATGTCTACTGTATTCTAAGTGCTATGTTATCTATTTTGAACTATATAATACTTTTTAATTGCCACAAGCAAAAATCTTCAAAATAATTATTTTATTTCTGTGTTTACATTTATATAGATAAGGTTAGGGAGGTTTGTGAGATGCTCAAAGTTACACTTTAAGCAATTTGGTGAGCCAGAATTTGAATACAGATCTATCTCACTGCAATGCTCAAGAACCTCTTTATACTATACTCACCCATATACTTTGCTCCACTTCTTTCTGTTCCACTTCCACTACTTTTTGCATGTCATTCTTTTCTGTCTTGAACATTATTTATCTTGTATCTTCTGTTGAAATCCTACATGCTCTTTGAAATTCAATGTGAAAGCCATCCCTTCTAAGAATCATCCTATTGGCTTACAATAATTCTCATTTTGGATCTATTTTAAAGGTAGAGTCAAGGTTTTGTGTGATTTGCAAGAAAAATAGAAGAGCTGCAACTGATACTGTTTTGCAGGAGAAAAGAATCAACAGATAGGAACTCTGAGATGACCTATCATCTCAGTCTTTAAAGCAACCATTATAACTATGCTTAATAAGATAATAGAAAATACACTGAGTAGAAACGTTGCAAATTTCAGGAGTGAGCTACCATAATATAAGAAAGAACCAAATAGGAAGTTTAGAACTGAAAATAACAGTGTAGCTGATGTTATCTGTAAGTGTATATGTGTATCTATTATGCAAGACTGGTGCTGGTTCAACATTTAAAATCAGTCAGTATATTCCACCACAGGTTGAATAAGTGAATCACAGAATTTTTTAGGGTGGTGCAACGATTCTGTATGATACTCTAATGGTGACTGCATGACATCTGCATTGGCAAAAGCTATAAAACTACACAAGATTTTAATGTATGGAAATTTAAACAAGATAAGAAAGAAAAAAACCTGATTATAAAATTTTCATGTATAAACCATACTTGACAAAATCCAACACTCATTCAAGATTAAAAAAAAAAAAGAAAACTCAGCAGACTACAACTAAAGGAGAACTTTCTCAACTTCATAAAGAACATCTACAGAAAGCCTACAGCTGACATATTCTGTGGTGAGAAACTAGACACTTTCACTCTGTAATTGAAAATAAGGAAGATTGGGAAAGTATATGCTCTTTCATCTCTTCTACATTGTACTAGAAATTCTAGCAATAAGGAAATGAAATCAGACAAAATAAAAAATAAAATATATACAGATCAGGAAATAAGAAATAAAGTGTGTTTGCTCATAAATGGCATGATGATCTATGTAGAAGCACCCAAAGAACCAACAACATGCTGTACTAATAAGAGTACAGGAAGGCTGAAAAATATAAAGATACAAAAGCAAATTTCTTTATTTTATACCAGCAATGAACAGCTCAAATTTAAAATGAAAAAAAAAAAAGTTTACAATAGCACCAGACAAAATGAAACACTTAGGTATAAAATTAACAAAATATATACAGATTCTTTTTCTTTGGTTATTATTTTAGTTTTTTAAATTGAAGTGCAATCAGTTACAATGTGTCAATTTCTGGGTACAGCACAATGTCCCAGTCATGCATATACATACATATATTCATTTTCATATTCTTTTTCATTAAAGATTATTACAGACATTGAATATAGTTCCCTGTGCTATACAGATGAAACTTGTTTTTTTAAATCTATTTTTATATATAGTGGCTAACATTTGCTAATCTCAAACTCCCAAATTTATCCTTTCCCATCCCCTTCCCCCCAGTAATTTATTATAAGATTGTTTACTATGTCTGTGAGTTTGTTTCTGTTTTGTAGATGAGTTCATTAGTGTCCTCTTTTATTCTTTTTTTTTTTTTAGATTGCAGATATGAATGATATCGTATGGTATTCTTCTTTCTCTTTCTGGCTTATTTCACTTAGAATGATGATCTCTAGGTCCACCCATGTTGCTGCAAATGGCATTATTGTATTCCGTCTTATGGCTGAGTAGTATTCGATTGTATAAATATACCACAATTTCTTTATCCAGTCATCTGTTGATGGACATTTAGGTTGTTTCCATGGCTTGGCTATTGTACATATTGTTGCTATGAACATTGGCATGCAGGCATCTTTCCAAAATATAGTTCACTTCAGAGATATGCCCAGGAGTAGGATTGTTGGATTATATGCTAAGACTATTTTTAGTCTTTTGAGGAATCTCCATACTGTTTTCCATAATGGCTGCAACAGAGTCTTTATACAGAAAAATATAAAACTAATGCAATAAATCAGATATCTACATTAATGGAAAGAAGTTCATGTTTATGGATTGGAAGACTCAATATTGTTAAGATAGATACCAGTTCTTCTCAATATGTGGTCTCTCTCCCCAAAACACATAACTCAGTTATACCATCAGAAAAAAACCGCACAACTCCAATAGAGGGGCATTCTGTAGAATTCCTGAAGGAATCCTCAAAACTGGCAAGATCATCAAAAACAAAGTAAGTTTTGAAACTATCACAGCCATCAGGAGCCTAAATTTAATGTGGTATATCGATAGGGTTCTGAAACAGAAAAAGGATAATAGATAAATGCCTAAAACATATGAATAAAGTGTGAACTTTAGCTAGCAACAGTATACCAATATCAGTTTATTCCTTATGTCAAATGTATCATACTAATGTAAGACATTAATAACAGGGGAAGAAGTGTAGGGTATATAGCAATTCTCTATGCTATTTTTATTATTTTCTGTAAATCTAAAACTTTTAAAATAAAACGTTTATTTTAAAAAAACCCTTCAGATATATTACCCTCTTATTTCAATTACATGGTTGCTTTAATCTTATTTACTAAAATTGTACCCATAATTTTGACTGCACTTGCATATTTTCAGCTCCTAATCCATGCATTTACAAACCATTATTAAAACTTGAATTAATTTTGTAGGTTTTATCTCATCCATTACACATCATTTGTTTGTACTATTGCTGTCAGAGTGATTATATTTCCAGTTTCTGGAGATTGATTACTTCCTCTCTGCCCGTTAAATAATATTTGTACTAATATTGTATGTCATTGTCTGAATACTGAAGGAAAAATGTAGGAAATATTTCAATTTGCTATTTTTATTTTAGACAAACTAGTTTTTGCTAGAGGATTCTTTCTAAGTTGTCTACATAGAATAGCTATCCCATCAGAATGCAAATTAAGCACTTTTGTGTAAAGTCTAAGGAAGGCAATCTGATAATACTTGAGGAATCAGAGATACTGTTTGCAGAAATCTAACATTCAGGAATTTATGTTAGTTAAGTGGTAATGAGATGATTAAGCTTAACCAACTTACCTCGACTTTCATTATTTCCCCAATATACTAGGACAAAGAAATGGACTATTTTGACTCAGTGAGCTTTGAGTTTCCATGTGGTTATAAAAATCTTTGATTTTATGGATCACTGAATGATGAGGCATGCTCTTGCACAATGCATCAATTAGTAATACTTTCAGAAGCAAATGACAGAAAAAACAAACTTGCTTAATCAGTTAGAAGTTCAGAAGTCACAAAGCAAATGGTATCAGGGAGCTCTAATTGGAGTGGTTCTTCATTAGCTGGAGACCACTTACGTAGATCCAAGGCAGAGAGCAGGGGATTTCCCAGAAAGAGAAAAGTGAAGTTTTTCCGAAACATTCCGTAGCATATTTACACTTGACATCTCATTGGTATAATTGGTAAAATTCATTTTTAATTACAAAGAAGGTTGGTAAAATGATGATTCTAGCCTGTATATTGGAGGTGGAAAAAGCAGAATTCTCACTGAAATGATTAACCAGCAATATTTTCAAAAGGCACAAAAGAATGAAGCTATAATACACATGATAAATAAATATATTTAAATGTGTCTTTTAACAACTTAGTTTTCACATTTAGGATAAATCTTGAAGCAAATATAGCTTATTTTGAAATCTAACTTTAGTGGTAATGTCATTTGTTAGTATTATTAATAATCATTTGGCAGTAAATATTAATGTCATATATTAACTTGCCTTATAAGTAACTGAAAGTATATTTCCACACTTAGGAAGAAATTATTTATTAATCAGTTGGAATAGTTGATAATAATATTAAAAGTAATACCCTTTATTGTAGAATCTTTTGTGTGGAAAACACATTTTTACAGTGTGTGTATAGGTAGGGGTGTGCCTATGTGTAAATTTACATAACCCCTGCAACAACCCTAAAAGACAAATACCATTATCCCTATTTTATGTATTACAGAACTGATGTTTAAAATGATTGATTATGTGTTTTAAGATCCCATAATTAAAAGTGGAATAACTATTCAGTTCCAGGGCTATGTGACTGAAAGACCATATTACAAAATATATATACAAAAATCTCCCAAAAATGGATACTAGGAGAAATTTTGTTTTGTCCTCTAACTCCTTATTTTGTGTCAATTATTTCTATGTAAATAGTTTTGTGTCATGTACACAAGACTCACTCAGAAAACATTTGACAGTAAAAATAAAATGCACGATTGACAACAGTAAGAGCAACTCCATTGAAGAAAAAATAAAAGGAAATCATCTCTTACTACAAAATAGATAATTTTAGAAAAATCAGTGGTTGTAAATGGCTTATTTATTTTAACATAACAACAGCTAGAAAATATACTATAGAAAATGATTACTTCTTATCATGCCTGAAGGTTGTGTTGTCAACAGTTTTTTTTTATTTTTCAAGATCTGGTTTTCTGCTGGCAGTTCAAAAAAAGATAATTTAAAAAACAGTTTCACTTCCTTCCCTTTAGTTTACAATACATAATTTAGAATGATTTCCTATGGTATATACTGCTGGCAACTTAATAATCCAGAGATAAACTGTTAATTCATGGAGTTGTTAGATACATTTTCTGTGATTTAATTTCAATAAAAATAATAGTGTGTGCCAGATGTTGTAAGGCAGAAAACTGCCAAAAACCAGTGGAGGAGAGAATGTTTGTAATGATTTCCCTTGACAGGTCATGTTGAGCATCTGAAAATTCTGTAAGAAAAATAGGAATCCAGGATAGAACCTGTCCTGACAAAATGTGACAGGAATTCTCGTTGAAAGGATTGCAAAGGACTTTAAATAAGTCATAACTAAATATTGAGTAAGGAGCTTTTCTTGGGAAGTAAACAATGCATATGGGTAAGTATTTGAAGAAAGAGCACACGTTATTAAGTCTCTACAAGTGGAACTTTAAAGCAAAGGGGCTATGTCCAAAGTGCACATTCAAAATAGAAATATTTTACGTAATGAATTGTGTTTTCTTTTTTAAACCTCTTTCAGCATGCCCAATTAATGTTTCTTTCCTTCAAAGAAGCAATTTATGTGCATACAAAAATGCCTTTTCCATAGGGTCAATATTTTTGATTTACCAGGAATGAAAACAGGTTTAGCTTGCTTATTTAAAATGCCTTTCCACCAAGAGTGTAAGGGTTCCCTTTTTTCCACATCCTTGCTAAAACTTGTCATCTTTTGTCTTTTTTATAATAGCCATTCTAACAGGTCTGAGGTGATACCTCATTGTGGTTTTGATTTGCATTTCCATGATAATTTGTGACCTTGAATACCTTTTCATGTGTGTGTTGGTCTTTGTATGCTTTCTTTTGAGAAATGTCTATACAGGTCCTTTACCCATTTTTAATAGTGTTTTTTATTTATGTATTTATTTATGCTGAATTGTATGAGTCCGTTATATATTTTGAATGTTAATTTCTTCTCAAATATTTGATTTGTAACTATTTTCTCCCATTGCATAGATTGCTTTTTCACTCTGTGATTGTTTCCTTTATTGTGCAGAAACTTTTTAGTTTAATGCAATACCATTTGTCTATATTTGCTTTCATTGTCTGTGCTTTTGGTGTCAGATTGAAAAAAATGTTGCCAATATCAGTGTCAAGAGGTTTTTCTCTGTTTTCTTCTAGTAGTTTTATAGTTCCAGGTCTTACATTTAAGTCTTTAAACCCATTTTGAATTAATTTTTGTATATGGTGTGAGATAAGCATTCAGTTTTATTCTGCAGGTGTATATGCAGGTTTCCAACACTAGTTATTGAAGAGACTATCCACTCTTTATTGTGTGTTCTTGGGTCCCTTGTGGAAGATCAATTGACCATACATGTGTGAATTTATTTCTGGGCTTTCTATTTTGTTCCATTGATTGTATGTCTGTCTTGATTACTATTTTGATTATTGTTGCTTTGTAATAAAGTTTGAAATCAGGAAGTGTGATGCCTTCAACTTTGTTCTTCTTGCTCAGGATTGGTTGGGTCTTCAGGGTCTTTTATAGTTCATTAAGAATTTTAGAGATTTTATTCTTTTTCTATTAAAAATGCCATTTTGATTTTGATAGAGATTGCACTGAATCTGTAGATTGCTTTAGATAGTATGAATATTTGAACAATATTAATTCTTCTAATCCCTGAATATTGGCTATCTTTTTTTAATTTGTCTTGTGTGTTTAATTTTTTTCATCAATATTTTAAGGTTTTCAGTATAAAGTCTTTCACTCCTTAGTTAAGTTTATCCTAAGTATTTTTTAATGGGATTGCTTTCCTAATTAATTTTTGAGATAGTTGTTAGTGTATTGAAACACAGTTGATTTTGTATGTTTGTTGTGTATTCTACAACTCTATGAAATTTATTTATTAGGTCTAAGGATTTTTCTTTAATAGAGCCTTTAGGGTTTTCTATATATAACATCATCTGGAAACAGGGACAACTTTAGTTGATCCTTTCCAATTTGGATACCTTTTATTTCTTTTTCTGCCTAATTGCATTGGCTATGACTTCCAATACTATGTTGAATAAAAGTGGCTAGAGGACCCTTTTCTTGTTCCTGGTCTTAGAGGAAAAGTTTTCAGTTTTTCACTACTGAGTATAATGTTTGCTGTGGACTTCCCATATATGGCCTTTAATATGTGGTCGTAATTTTTTTTTTCTATTTCTAGTTTGTTGAAAGCTTTTGTCATGAAAAGATGTTGAATTCTGTCTCACACTTTTGCTGTATCTTTTGAGATATTCATATGATTCTTATTCTTTATTCTGTTAATACGGCATACTACATTGATTGATTTATATATGTTGAACTATTTCTGTATCCCAGGGATAAATTCTGCGTGGTCAGGGTATATAATCCTTTTAGTGTGCTGTGAAATTTGGGTGCTAGTATTTTATTGAGAATTTTTACATTTATGTTCATCAGTGATACTGGTCTATAGTTTTCTGTTGGGGCTTTTGGCTTGGTCAGGATGATGCTGGACTTATAAAACTTGTAAAAGTTTGGCAGGATCCCTCCTTTTTTGTTTTTTGGAAGAATTTAAGAAGAGTTGATGTCAATTCTTGTTTGAATGTTTGGTAGAATTCACCCATGAAGCCCTCTGGTCCTGGACTTTTCTATGATAAGTTTTTGATTACTGATAATTAAATATCCTTACTTATTATTGGCCTGTTCATACTTTTTATTTCTTCTTGTACAGTTTTGGTAGGTTGTATGTTTCTAGGAATTATCCATTTCTGTGAAGTTACCCAGTTTGTTAGTATATAATTGATTATAATAACCCTCATGCTTCTTTTCATTTCTGAGACATTTGTTGTAATGCCTCCTCTTTCATTTCTGATTTTATTTATTTGAATCATCTCTCTTTTCTCTCTTGTAGTCTAATGAGAGATTTGTTGATTTTGTTTATCTTCTCAAAAAAAAAAAAACCCACCCAATTTTGTTAAAATTTTTCTATTGTTTTTTATTTCTATTTCACTTATTTATGCTCTACCCTTTATTATTTCCTTTCTTCAGCTAATTTGGGCTTACTCAATTCTTCTTTTTCTAGTTCTTGAAACATTAAGTTAGTTTGTTTATATGAGATCTTTCTTTTTTTAATGTAAGCATTTATTTTTGTGAACTTCTTTTTTAGTACTTTTAGTACTAAAACTTCTCTTTTAGTATCCCATAAGTTTTGGTATATTGTTTTTATTTTCATATGTCTCATTATATTTTTTAAATTCTTTTAAATTTTCTTTTACCTAATGCTTGTATAAGAATGTATTATTTCATTTGTATTATTTGTGAATGTTTGTTTGTTTGTTTGTTTATACTGTTCTTGATTTCTAATATCATTCTATTGTTTTAAAAAAAAGGACTTGGTATGATTTTAATCTTCTCTCTCCTGTCTTTTCTTAGAAAAACATGAATCTCATTCATTAGGGCTCCATTCTCATGACATATTTACATACCAAAGGTCTGATCTCTAAATATCATCATATTGGGGATGAAGGCTTTAACATATAACTTTTGGGAGGACACAGACTTTCAGTCCATTAAGTGCCTCATTCCCATTTGTGAAAACAGTGCCTGAAAATTGCTAATAAGGTCTCTTTTTAGAATTGTCAAGCATTTTCTCTGAAATTGATTCTCATCACTAAATGAGCAATTCCACTTTTAAACCTAATATGGTGTGAACTCATGTTTCCAACCTTTAAATAGAGAGCTCAAGGTAGTGTAGAAAATAATGTGGTCATTGTATTTGGTAGTTGTAATGAAAAGTCTGATTCATTTTTTGATGTTTGACTGCTGACGGCTTTCAAGCCACCAATTTCCTCTTTTCTGTATCCCCCACTTCTGGGCAAGCTGATAGGAAAGTACAAGTTGTCTCTCCTTTTAATGACAGGAAATTCGTATCTTGTGAGTCTAGGTCCATGCAGGAACTCTCATCATGCCCCACTCACCATATACCATTAAAAAACCCAAATCACTCTCCTTTTGATCCCCCAAGTCCTTTTCAGACCTGCTTGGGAAGCCTGCTCTGCTCTCCCAGAAATCCTCATACGTGTTAACAAACCTTTCATACTCTGTGTGTGTGTGTGCAGCATCTTTAGTCTCAACATTTGAAACACATTTTGGAGGAGTGGGTCAATCTGAAATTTGTCAGGTGACTACAATGATAGCAAATAAAGAGTGTATAAATCCTTTGACTAACTCTGCTTTTGTTTTTCTGAAATAATTCATATTATGTTATCAAAAGATTCAATACAGTGCAGAGAAGCAAACTAAGTTTTGGATAACTTTCAATGAAGCACAGTAATGTTCAGTAATCATCTCTGAGTTTTATAGCACATTCTCCTTAATCCAAAATGTCAGCAATCTATTATATATTTTTAAGTATTATGATTCTTTTAAAGACTATCTATCTTGGAAACTAGCTTTTTAAGTTTGAGATCATTGTCTTGATTTTTTTTTAGTACCCCTCTCACTATAGTTTGTTTATATTTCAGTGGCTTCAAAATATATATATTTGTATGTATTACATATATATGCATATGTAATATATATACACATATGTATGTATACACTGTATACACATATAATGTTATATTTAATTATTATATGTTATATACATATAATTTATTATACATGTTTTATTTTTATATAATTATATATGAAATATGAAGTTTTCCCAGCAACTCCTCTTAGTATATCAGGGGCATATTCGACACATCTAAAACTCTATCCCATGTACTTTGTCTATTGGTTCACAATTATTAAATGGTAACTATCCATGCATCTGCGTAGACCTGAAGATTAAGAGTTATTCATCTTTGTCTTGGTCCTTGACCAATATATTTCAGTGTCCTACGTATTTTACTTCCTAAACATATTGGTATTGTCCATCTCCCTAGTTTATTTGTGCAGTATATCTTACCTGTACCACTATCAAGATTATCCCTATATGTAGTTTTGTCTTTCTCTAATATATTAGTGAAATTGTATCTAGGTTTTAATTAAAAATAAAAATTAAAAATACAATTTGATTAGTCTATTCTCCTGATTGAAATCTTATAATACATTATTGCATCAGATCTCTTTACAAATGAAAAATATAAACAAAATAACACCAGTTAAAATAAATTTTGGTTAATTTAAAAATTAAAATCACAGCTGAGCAGAGATATAACAGTGCCAACAGGACCTAGCTATTCTCCAACTTTTTGCTCTTTTTTTTTCTCTTCCTGTAAGCTTCATCCTCATATTTACATGTGCAAGATTGCTATGGCAGCTCAAACTTATATTTCTGTGTGTTCAAATCAGAATAAATGGAAAAAAAAATCTGCTTTCTAAGGGTGGAAGTGAAAGGTGGAGCTTTGATGGGTATGATTGATTTGCCAAGAGGATATCTCATGCCTAGTTCAAGAGAATGAAGTCAGCAGAGCCTTGTGAATTGATAAAGGGGATTCATAGATAAAAACTGGGCCCATTGCCAGAGTTGTTAAGAAATAATCCTGAGCAACAAATGCAGTAAATATCAGATCATAGTTTACTATTGTTCTCAGAAAATTAAAAAAAAAAGTTTTCAACATGACTTAAAAGAATGTCCATGACCCAGCTCATATTTACTCACTGTCCTCACTTCCTATGTTCCACCTATATTGGGCTTTCTTTTAGTCTCCAACAGAATACATATTTTCCATCTTCTTAAATGTTCTATCATTTTTAAAATTTTCCCCCCCTTCTCTTTTAGGTCTTAGGTTAAATATCATTTCTTCAGGGAGATTTTTGCTAATTGCCTTCACTAGGTCAAGTCTTTCTAATATTTGCATTTATGCACTCTACAAAACATTTAATACAGTTTTTAAATATGATTTTTATTCACATTAATATTTGGTTAATGAATCTCATTCTCACTAGAGTATAATTTAGTTAGAGGCAGAGACTTTCTGTTTCTTTAATTATTCTAGTGGCTCATGCTAGTCCCATTTGCTAGATAAATTAAGTGTAAAATACATATTTTTAAAGTGGATTCATGAATGGGTGACTGGCTACAAAATTGTGGCTTGAATTTGTTTAACCCCATTTACCAAATCTTCCATGTGTTCTTTTTTTTTAATTAAAAAAATTTTTGTTATTATCAGCCAACTTACTCTGTTCAGATTTTTGAGGCTTAAAGGACAGGAACACAATACTAATTGATATTGAAAACCTACTTAAGTTACACAACAGTAATGTTTTTTATTGTTTCCTTATTAGAAAAAAACCCCTCATTTTCTATCTGATTTTCTGGAGATAGGTTGAGGTAAGGGAAAAAGAAAGAAAGGAAAAAGCTTCCATTTAAAAAAAATATTTCAATAGATATGTCAATGAACAAAGCACATCCTAGTTATTTAAAACATTAAGTATTCATTTTGGAATTATTTAAAATGAAAGTATTAAGAAGCTGATTTTCACAACAAAAAATATTAGCAAGCTTATGAAGAAAAGTAGAAATCAGGGACTAATAGTAAAATATCCTGATTAGGTGCCCTCTTTTCAGAAATGGAGTCTCCACAATCAATTACTTTAAGAGTAACAATAATCAGCAACCAATTGAATTCCTTAATTTTAGGTATGCTTCAAATGTTTTCTATTATTAACTCAAACAAAAAATAGAATTAAAAACTATCTTAAAAGTATATGTTTTGATCACTGTCATTTTAAAAGAACAGAAAAGGGGAAAGGAAACCATATTTTGCTGAAATTTGATAAAGTAATTTGAAATAGCATTAGAGGACTATTTCCACATTCACCCAGAGAAAGAGTTAACATTTCAAACATTGTATATTTTAATGACATATTAATAAATAAAATGAGATGCTTATAAATATAAATTGACACAACTCATTGAACACTTTGTAGTTGCTGCAAGTTATTGTGATGGTAAGTCTGCAGTTGATGTCACTTTTATGCAAAAGTCATTATTTAAAATAAAATCTCCATAACGTATGTCAGTACTCCATCCACATTCCCTCAGTCCATCTGCAGCTTTATGATTTAGATCCGGTATATACCAATTGCTTCCTATGTTACCTAGTTTCTTTTTTCTGCTTGAAAACTTTCTATAACAGAATTGGAGTTTAAGATTTCTGTGGTAGAGATAGACTGATAATTTTATTTTGCTTTGCTCAAGGTGTAATGTACCAGAGAAGATATTTCTTCTAACTTATTTACTCAAAGAAAGAAAGCTTTCTGGAGAAAATGATGCCAAGCTGAGATGTGAAGGGTAAATTAGGCTGGTGAGATGTGCTAGTACACAGGAATCCAGAAATAAGATATGTGAAGCCACTGAGGAAAAATACAACATTATTAGGTAAAAAAGGTGTAAAATGCAATAAAGACCAATCACACATCATCTTGTATAACTTATTTTAAAAACAGTGAGCATGCTTTAAACAAAGTATTAATTTGTATTTTATAACACAATGAGCAGGATTGCTGTTAGAAGTCAGAAAATAAGACTGGAGACAAGAAAAACAGCTAGAGGGCACTTTTAATGATCCAGGTGAAAGTTTGATATAAAGCATAAAAATATAAAGAGTTAGAGTAAGATTGGAGAGAGGTAGAAACCTTTGAAAGAAGAAAAATCAGTAGTAGTCATGGATTATTTTTACCTCTGTTAAACTATTTCAAAATAAGTTATGACACCCAGTTCCTGACTTAGGTAATTAAATGGTTGGTGGCACTGAAATGTAGGTGAGAATAGAAATATAATGATAATATTCCAGGAAAAAGGAAAAGTGTAATTGTCTACAAAAATTTAGAGAAACAAGGAGAATAAAGAAGACATTTCTTCCTTTGGCTTATGGACTCAGGCATATACTTTTACAGGCACACTGGGTATATTTTGAATGGCCATAATCCATATCAAATAAAAGCAAACAAACGTAAAAATATACCTCAGAAAAACCAAGAAATTATTTCATACTCTTACTCTTTTAAGTGCATTGTACTTATAACACTGTAACTTTTCTTTTTCAACCAGGATTGGATATAATATATGATATTTATTAATTTGATTGTTCTACCTTAAAACAATTTGAGATAGATCACAAAACTAGATAAGCCCGAAGATATTATTAATGAACAGCAGAGAATAAGCCATGAAAAGAGGAAAGAATAAATAAACTAAGCAGAAAAACAAAATTGGAATTATACCTCAGTGTCTCCATCTTCCTCAAGTTCTAATTTTCTCTTGTCTCAATCAAGAATTTTCTCCAGTTAATGGTTTTGTTCCTTTTCTGCATTTGGTATTTTGCTCATGTGTACAGTGGCCCTTGGTTTTGACCCCTAGCACTGCTGGGAAGAAGAGATTTGAAGTCACTGCTGCAGCTTATCTCACACAACCTTTGATTATGAGGATTTTCTTATCAAATGTGTTAAGTATTCTGAAATAATCTCACCAGGGGATGCAGAGTCTTTGTGTTCTCAAAATATTCAGTTCTGTCCCTATAAAAGAATGTCCTCAGAAGCACCAGGTCTCACTGACGTTGTTAGGGTATGTGATTGCTTTAGCATTTGAAAGTTATTTTTATAAGATACTTTAGTCCTCCCCTTCCGTCTCCCAACTAAGGAGCTCCACTTTTAGGTCTCCCACGTATCAAGGTGACTAAGGAGCTATAAAAAGAACTTGGACTGGAGAGATATATAGATGCACCTTTAAAACTTCAGACTAAAGCCTCATTCTCCAAAGCACAATATCAAAATGGCATTAGCAATTTGCTCAAGGTCACACATTTGTCATGTGAAATAATGAAAATCATACTTAGCCTGTTCTTCCTCCAGAACCAAAATCTTATCATTATGTTAGGCTGCTTTGAGTTTATTGTGTGTGGCATTATTTCCATGAGTGGCACAAAATTAATGGAGTTAAAAGATCTTATTTAAAATATTAACTACCGAACCACCTCTTAAAGATTAACATTGATCATTATTATATTAAAATTTAGCAATCCCCTGAGGCTGGTGGTTGTCATGTAACCATCCAAAAACATAGTTTGTTTGGTTTTTTTCCCTTCTTTTTTTCCTTTCCCATACCCTTCGTACCACTGGACCTGTACTTAGTTAGGGTCAACATCCTCCTTACTCTTCAGTCTTGCTCCCAAGTCATTCTTTCTCCCTTCTCTATAAAAATACAGATTGGATTTCATCAACAGTATACATACTGCCTCCGGTGCCTACTTTTTGAGCCATTCAGAGGTTACTGGGACCATTTTTATGAATTCAGCATCCAGAAAGATGATGGTTCCAACACCCTGGCCTCTCAGTGCCTTGTTCCGATGATACTTTTTTCTCCCTGACTTCAACCACACATGGTCATTCTTTAGTCTTGGTTATTACTAGTTGGTGCAACCTCTCCATAAGCAAAATTTCAAATATCCCATTCCCTGCCCCAGACCCCTGACATTCCACTTCACTTTCCTTGTACATTAAGTTTTACAATATATAACCCCCTTTGAGACTTATAATATGCTGAAGGTATCAAGTTATCTCCTTCTCCTGTCCCTGCATCATAGGCACCTACTTATAAAGTTAAGATTCCTTGGTTCATGAAGATGACTAGAATACTCTTGTTCTCTTGCTTGATGGAGATAATCTGGAAAAACCCAACTCTTACTCATATCCTACTCTATTTGTTCCTGAGCCCACACTACAGCTGAGAAAATTTCACAGTCATACTGACTGGTGTCATTTTAGAATCAGGATGATAAACTTTGAATAGTTCCTACTTTTTCCAACTAGTCATATTCTTTACTCTTTTCTCTTGGGATTTTTCTACTCTTTCTTATTGGTGTAGTCAGATGATGGTCTTTCTTTCTTTTGCTTTAAAGTTTATATATGTAATTAGAATGTAATCTACAAGAGAAACTCAACTTACCTGTTTGCATCAGTGCCCATAGATTCTGCCTTTATTCCTACTACTGTGGATGAAACATTATCCCTTTTATCAGCTAGCCTCTCTAATTAGGTACTAGAGGTCGATTCCCCATTCCTAGTTAGAGTGATAGCTCTTGCAATTCTCCCCTGATTCTCATAATCAAATTTTCAGTATCTGCTTAATTATTCCCATCAGCATAAAGGCATTCTGAAAGTTCTTTAATTCAAAAACAAAAACCTCTCTTTATTCCATATCCCCATCTAGCTACTGCCTTATTTCTGTTTCCCTCCATAGCAAAATTCATTCAGAGGTTATCCGTGGCCACATGCCAGATCCTTTCTTGCCTCTCTTCTGAATCTTATCACTTTGCAAAAAAGCTTTCCTCAAAAATAAAAATGAACAAGCTGGTAAATACAGTGGTAAATGCAAAGTACTTACCTTATTTGGTCAAGCTTAACAATTGCAGTTGGCAGTTTACTCTTCTTGATGGCACTTTTTTTTTTCCATTGGCTTCCAGTGTACCTACCACACTCTACTGGTTCTACTTTTACCTACTGTTCTCAGTTTCAGGTCCTGGTTGCTGACCTCTAACAGTTGGAATGCCCTAGGTCTGAGTACTGGGATTTCTCCATATATCTATGTACACTTACTTATCACATATAATAATATCATCCAGACAAAAGCTTTTTAAATACTATCCATATATTGACAATATCCAGATTTAGACTGAGTCCCAGACTCAAATATTTAACTACTTACTACATGGACTAAGATATTTAGTATTCATTTTAAGTACAACATGTCCAAAATGAAAAACTGCTTTTCCCTTTGACTTGCATCTCAGTAAATAACAACTCTTTCCAGTTGACAGCCAACTGTCAGCATGTCCTATTGGCCTTCCCTTCAAAAGATGACTTCTCACAACTTCATCCCATGCCTCGATTATGGCATAATCCTAAATTGTCTATTTTCTTCTACCTTTGGCCTTAGTATCTATTTTTTTTAAGTCAGATAATATGATCCTTTTAAGTCATAAGCCCAGCCATGCCAGTCCTCTATGGAAAATCTTACAGTGATTTCCCACCTCATTCACGGTAAAAGCCAAAGTCCTTACAGTGGCATATATGATCTTGACTCTTTCTCCACCTGGGGTGATCAGTTGTCCTGGTTTGCTAGGGACCATGTAGTTCCCTAGTCCCCAAGATGTTCTGGTCTCTTCATTTACTTCAAGTTACCTCCTAGTGGTGATTTCTCTGACTACACAATTAAATTGGTAATGTCTCCTTTACCTGGCATTCTCTATGCCCTTTTTTGATTTTGTAGCACTCTTCACAGCATTTATGAATCTCTACTATATCTGCACTTTGTACTTGCTTATTTATTATTAGCTACCTCTTAATATGGATTTAAGCTCTACACATCCAGGCATCTTTTATTGACTTAAAAAAGTTTGCATCCTTAGTATCTAAAACATTGTCTAACATATAATATTTATTTGATAGATATTTGTTGAATAAATATAGTTGAAAGAGTTGGAGACATTCCATATAGTGAAAAAAAAGTATTTACCTTTTTTAAATTTAGCATTTCTCAAGCTAGTTTTTTTATCACTGAAATATTTTTCAAAACATCTTTCAATACATAACGTAACTCAAGTTTTAGAAATGAACTATAGGAAATTATGGGCAGGGTCTCGTCTCCTGGCTGATTTTAGCCAACATAAATTTACTTTTTCTATCATCGTATTGATAATGTTTAATTTTTCTTGATAAATAATTTCTGTTATATAATCCATATCTACCTCTTTATAATTTATTTTTTATCTATTTATACAACTTACATATGTATATTTTTGGTGTGTGTACACGTAAGGAGATATATGTGATATATGTATAGTGTATGTATTATAATAATGTAGATATAGATAGATACAGAAATATATGGATAATTTGTAGTAGGCAGAATAATGGCCCCAGAGATGCTCATGCCCTAATTTCCAGAACCTGTGAATATGTGATCTCAAGATCATGTCCTAATCATCAGAATCTTCTATAGCAAAAGGAACTTGGTAAGTGTGATTAACTTGATGAACTTGAAATGAACAGATTATTCTGGATTATCCAGTTCAAGCTGATATAATCCCAATGGTTCTTATAAAAGGAAAGCAGAGTAGTCAGAGTTAGAGAAGAAGGTGTAACAATGATTTCAGAATGATTCAGCCATAAGCTATAAAATGCAAATGGCCTTAAGAGGGGAAAAGGGCAAGGAAAGGAATTATGTCCCAGAGTTTTCAGGAGGAACTCAGTTCTACAGACACCTTGATTTCAGCTGTGTAAGATCCATTTTGGATTTCTATCCTTCATATCTGTACGATGATAAATTTATACTATTTTAAGCTAGTTAAGTCTATATGATAATTTATTAGAGCAGCATTGAAAATTAGTATAGATTTTCCACCTATATCATTTTATCTACCATCAATTTATACCAATTCATCTAATATAGATTTTTAATAGCAACCAATTACCACTTACTATGTTCTTGCATGTCTCTAAATACTTTACAAATGTTAACTTATTTACATAGCTTATTATGCTTTGCAAAACAATCTAACAATCTTATAAGATAGGCAGTATCAGTATACCCATTATACAGATGATGAAACTAAGACACAGAAAGAGATTCAGAACCTTACTAGTGTCACACAATAGGTAAATTTTTTCTTTTTCTCAAATAGACCACAGTTGTTTTGATCAAAGGTATTTGTACTAGCTCTTCTGTCTGCCTGTTATGAGCTTTTTATCAAGCTTCTAAATGACTAGTTTCTTATAATTCTCATCTCAGCTTAGATATCACCTCTTCAAAAAGACCTTCCCTGAAGAGAGTGGTCCACCAGTCAAATGTACTCTTTCATTTTGTCCGATTTTATTTCCATCATAGCATTTACTGGTAACTGGCATTGGCATTGCTTGTTTATGTTTTTAAAATTATATTCCATTAGAATGAAATTGCATAATAACAGACTTTTTCATGTTTTTATTTATCTTTATCAAATTTCTGACACATAGTGGGCACTCTGAAATAATAGCTTACACACTTAATTTTGGAATCATCTGATTCTTAGTTTTTGCTTTTAACCAATATGTGTCTGTTGTAGACATGTGATAGACAACCACAATGGAAATTAAAGTGTCAGGGTGATCTAAGCCTTTTTAGAGAATTGTGCTAGTATTTCAGAGGTGAAGTTGAATGCCTGGTCCTACACACTCAGATGAGATTGGGCGAGTTCAGGGTTGTACAGCCGTATGTATACTGGTCCTACATACTCAGTGGCAAGCCACTGAAATTTTGTACATGATGATAAAATAATCTGGTTTATGCTTCATAAAAGTAATCTGATAACAGTTTATAAAAAGATATCGCATAGGTAAAAAGAAAATAAATGTATTTGTGCATCTGTATGAAGGCAAGGAGTCTGTCATGCAACATGGAAAACACATAACATTTAACACATTTGGTCTAAGGTGCCTTCATAGGGAACTTAATTCTGGAAATTCCCGTCAATAATTAACTACAAAATGCAAACCACACCTGTGGAAGATAAAGAAAATCTTCGACTCAAAGATATCCTAGGGTGTTTAAAAGAAACATTAGTAGTTAGAATCATGTATTTGCAGTTCTAACTGGTGCATTTATGGTTGCTTAAACAAATATTTGAAACCACGAACACATACACACATGTGTAAGAAATGAGAGCAACTATTTAGTTATACCATCAGGTAAACAAATCTACCTCTCACAATGATCTTATCAAAAACCCTGACTTTTATAATGAAATAGGATGGATAATGCAACATAGCAAGAAAGTGAGAATTCAGTCATTAAGTATAATGTGTAAGGCAAACACATGCATTGTTTTCAATACTCATTTATTAAGAACATACGATGTTTTAGTCGGGCACTTTACTAGGCAATGTGGTTCCAAAAATAACATGAATATTCTAAACAACTTCAAGGAATATATGGTTTTCTGTGATATTTGGACCAAAGTAGGTAGCAATTATGACCCCACATTATTTATGTTATAAAAACTGATGGTCTAACAGCATACAGCAGGGACAATAGAAGTTTTCAGGAGGAAATGACTTCCAAGTTGCACTTCAAAAAAAAAAAGTTATAGTGCTAAAAATAAGAGAGGAAATAGGAAGGGTATAGTAACAAGAAAGGTGTCCTGACTAGGGAGAGAATTAAGTATTTGAACATGGGTGGAGCTTAGGGGACAGGGACTTGCAGGAGACTGATGCAAAGAGTAAGCAGAAGGACTATGATTAGGGTTAGCATTTTACCCTGAGAGCAATGGTCTGCTGCTGGTGGATTAAGTATGGAATAATGTTATTTAGTTTGAGTTTATAAAAGATTTTTCTAGCTGCCACATGCAAATTTATCTTCAACTCATTTTGTCTCTTGAAATATTAGGGAAATATAAAGCAAATAATAGTCATTAATTAAATGAATAAAATATTATAAACATTAATAACCTCTTGTGTGTTGTCCCTTTTCACTGGAGTTACAGCAGGGAACAAAGCAGGCATGAGCCATGTCCTTGTGAGTACATACATTTCATAGGATGTTCCAAAGGATGTCCTGCCCGTTGTTGGAAACTCAGATCTGTTCTCAGTAAAGAAGGCATGGCTGCAGTTGCAAACTTGCAAGTGACTTTCATAAAAATGAAAGGGAGGGAGTTATCATCATCTGATATATGTTTCACAGATCTTTTTCATAAATATAAGAAACAAAGCAATGTATCCCAGTTATATGCCTTTGAATCAGTTTTTTTAGGCATATTAAATATAAATCCACATAAAAATTTTAACACAAATCAAATCTCATTTATAAATCTACAGTGGGCATGCTGAACAACATTTTGCTCTAGACACACCTGAACTGACAATGTGAAACACCTCTTGAATAGTAATTCATGAGATAGATAGTAGCGTTATGTGTTATGAGTTGCTGTAAATGTCAGGAGCTCTAAAATATCGTTCGAGCACATAAATGACTTTTAGGAAGCTAGTATTTGATGTGATTCAGATGAACAATTCAAGTTAAAAAAAATCGTGGTTCTGGAAACCGAACAAGTTTTCAAAGGCATTAAACCACAGCCTGTATGTTGTTCATCTGTTTTTATGTCACTACAAATTCTCATGACCTCAAGTAAGCCTGTTTCAGAATTCAGTAGGCCTTGTCTTGTTTTGATTCTGTTTAACCTGTGATTTAATAATCTGGCTCCCGGATTTTGACTTCCTGTGAATGTGGGCATTTCTGAAAGTTTTCTTGTAACATTTCCATGTAAACCTTACCTTTGTGACCAGTATTCCTATCAGCAAACTAGAATATGTATATTTAAATGTGAATTTTGCCACTTATTAATTGTGCAGTCTTGAGCAAGTCACTTAACTATTTTGTGTCCCAGTTTTCTATCTGTGACATGGGATTAGGAACAGAATATTGTTAATGGGATTCTTTGAGGATTATAATTAATACTTCTAATATGGCAAAAAAGGTTAAGTATGTAGGAAGTTTAAGGTATTCTTAATTGCCATACGTTTTGAAATTGAAATAGAATGTTTGATATATTTTGTTTTATTTTATATTGCCTGAATTATCTAAACCCTACATATTTCTTGAAATTTTTCCACTGTAATAATTAATAATTACAATAAATGGTATGAAAGCCAAATGCTGGCTCTGGTTGATCATTTCCCCAGAATATTGAGGTTGTGGGACAACAGTTTTCAATGACAGCAGTCATAAATGCAGTCACTCATTCATTCATTCAAAAAACACTTATGTGCCTTATATATACCAGGGAATTAGAAGAGGATTGGAGGTGCAATGTAAGAATAAACAGATGCTAGGGTCTTTTGTCCCTAAGAAATTTATTCTTGTGAGAGATACAAGCAGGACATCTATAATAAAGTACAATCTGTGCAAAGATAAAAGACTTACAATTACACACAGGAAAGGCACCCAACTAAGATTTGGGGAAGTGTGGTCAGAGGAACAGATACTCTTTTTTTCTTTTGTCTTTTTATTATTTTTTAACATTTTTTATTGATTTATAATCATTTTACAATGTTGTGTCAAATTCCAGTGTAGAGCACAATTTTTCAGTTATACATGAACATATATATATTCATTGTCACATTTTTTTTCACTGTGAGCTACCATAAGATGTTGTATATATTTCCCTGTGCTATACAGTATAATCTTGTTTATCTATTCTACAATTTTGAAATCCCAGTCTATCCCTTCCCACCCTCCACCCCCTTGACAACCACAAGTTTGTATTCTATGTCTGTGAATCTATTTCTGTTTTGTATTTATACTTTGTTTGTGTGTGTGCTTTTTTTGTTTTTTTTAGATTCCACATATGAGAGATCTCATACGGTATTTTTCTTTCTCTTTCTGGCTTCACTTAGAATGACATTCTCCAGGAACATCCATGTTGCTGCAAATGGCATTATGTTGTCGGTTTTTATGGCTGAGTAGTACTCCATTGTATAAATATACCACCTCTTCTTTATCCAGTCATCTGTTGACGGACATTTAGGCTGTTTCCATGTCTTGGCTCTTGTAAATAGTGCTGCTATGAACATTGGGGTGCAGGTGTCATTTTGAAGTAGAGTTCCTTCTGGATATATGCCCAGGAGCGGGATTCCTGGGTCATATGGTAAGTCAATTCCTAGTCTTTTGAGGAATCGCCATACTGTTTTCCACAGTGGCTGCATCAAACTGCATTCCCACCAGCAGTGTAAGAGGGTTCCCTTTTCTCCACAACCTTTCCAGCATTTGTCATTTGTCAAATATTCTTTGTTGATACTTTCTTTTCATTGATGTACCCTCAAAACACACACACACACACACACACACACACATAAATCCTGATACCAAAGTAGTCCATGATATTGAATCTTCTATTTTATAATTGAGTCAAATATTATCAATCACAACCTATTTGCTTATTTTACTCTATTTATTATTTTTCAGCAGCTGCTGTTTTCACTAATAACCATTTACTGTTCAGTTAAGGAATTTCCTGTCTTTGCTTCTCTTATGTCTGTATTTAAACAACACTGAAATTCCTTCTTATATTATTTCTCAACAGGGGGAAACAACAATTCAATTCACAACATCATTTTTCTGAAGATTCTCTTCAGTTCTATTAGATCTCTGGTTTTCTATTTTTTTTTACTTTTTTCTTATTATAATTCCTCATTTTCATAGGACACAATTATCAGAAGCTTCCTGAAAACAGATGACAATAAGTATACTTTTTCAGATATTACAGGCTTCAGTATGTTTGCTTGCGTAGACCACCATGGCATTAGGACCAGCTCAGTCTAATGGCTTCCTTTTGATTAATTCAGCATAGCATATTTTGTATTTTACTTATTTATCTGTTGATGGAAATATCAATAAACAGTCTAAAATGGAGGTCTATAACCTGGGAGACACAAATTTAAGAAAAACTTGAATTGTGCTCTACCAGACTACAAAATGGGACAGTCTTATAAAGGCAACAACTGCAAAGTTACATACATTGTCAGAATTAGGATTGGATCTGGCAAGAAGTAAAGGTGCTTATCAGGCAAGGATTTGTTGGGGTTTAAATGGCTGCATAATTATGAGGGGAGACTTTTAGACCATAAGGTTGCAGCTGACAGGTGCTAGCAGATGTTGTTTTGAGAACGGCTGGAGGTGTCCTTGATCTGATAAAGATCAGAAAATTCAAGTTCTCAGGAACCTGATACAGGAACATGTCTGAAGCAACATCCACAATGGCTACCTGCTCTGTATTCAATGATTGTACCACAGTTACTCCATTTTGATTTTTTTATATATATTTTTAATGAGGTATAGTCAATTTACAATATTGTGTCAAGTTCTGGTGTACAGCACG
Organism: Camelus dromedarius; assembly: GCF_036321535.1. Classification (NCBI taxonomy): domain Eukaryota; kingdom Metazoa; phylum Chordata; class Mammalia; order Artiodactyla; family Camelidae; genus Camelus; species Camelus dromedarius. The sequence continues at coordinate 90,307,178 of NC_087436.1, read as the reverse complement.
ATGCTTCAGTCATACATGAACGTACATAGATTTGTTTTCATATTCTTTTTCATCATAGGTTACTATAAGATACTGAATATAGTTCCCTGTGCTATACAGTATAAACTTGTTGTTTATCTATTTTATGTGCATTAGTAATGTCTGCAAATCTAGAACTCTCAATTTATCCCATTTTGATTTTCAAGTGCATTCTTTTCTTTAATGGTTAAGGCAGATATATAATGAACGTTTTGACAGTCCATAAGACAGGCTGTTCTACCTAGCATAAAGTTCAAGCCAAATCATGTGTAAGCCAGAATGACTTCCTCTAACTCAGTGTGTGAAAATGTCTTCCATTATATCCTATCTATTGTTTGGTTCACTTCACTAAATAGTAAGTTCTATGAGGCCAGATTTTATTTGTTGCTTTATTTTCACTGCTGAATTTGCTGTTTGTATTTGTTTTCACTGCTGTATCCCTGCTGCTCTGAAGGATCCCTACTAAACGTGAGGTATCTGATACAGTTATTGAATGACACAACAAATGAATAAATAAATGAACTTAGGTTTGTTTTTATTGTTTGTGCTGAATACTTGTCCTTTGTATTGGGAAATTTTCTAAAATGATTCAGTTTTATTTTCTCCCCTCTATCTCTGTTCTATTATGAATATTGGACCTCCTGACATATTCTTTATTCTCACCTTTTATCTTTTGTTTTCTATTTCTTTTATTATTTTAGTTATTTTTCTCCATCTCCAGATAATTTCCTCAGCTCCATCTTTCCTTTTCTTATGTTTTCATTTCTGCTTTCAAATTTTTTCTAAATATTTCTTTAAAAATTCATTTTCTTGTTTGGAGGTGGAAGTATCTTGTTTCACCTATGAGAGATTAATAACAGGTGTGGAGGTATTTTGTTTTCTTCAATACATACTGTGATATCAAATAGACTACTATTTAGTACATTAATATACAATAGTCCATTTGCTTCTCAGTTCAGATCTTAAATAAATAAAATAAGTAATAGCATAATTTCTGCCTTAAAGCATAGAAAACTGAAACCCAGTAGTGTTAAGTAACAGGACCATGGGGATCAGTTAGGCACAAAAGTTTATGATAGTTCTCCTGATTTCAGATATAATAACTTGTCTATTATATTGTGTAGCTGAAATATTTTAATGTCTTGACTTTCCAGGAGACCATTCAGAGTAACTATATTTTTGTTCTGTAAAAGTATTGTCTAGTATAAAATTGCTTCTTACACAATATTCTTTAGCATTAATTATATATATTTTATCCATTACTTGTCTGTATAGAAAAAGTGGCTGCTGCAGAACATCAAGAACTCTCATACACAAAATTTATTTTTCTTAATAAAAAGTGTGCAGCTGCATACAGTTGTAACCTGTAGAGATTTCTGAATTAATGGCTTTTAATAGTAGCTATTGAAAACTATGTTCATGGTTCTTGAAGCCTCTCATGGAGGTATGTCTTCAAAGTTCAATATCATTTTTTTCAAAGTAGCTAATTCACTAGCATACAGAAAGACACCAGCATATTACATTGTGTTTTATCTTGTTTTTACAATTTCTTCTATCACAATGTATCAAAGTATTCTATTACCAAATATGTGCATGTGAGTGTGTGTGTGTTGAAATCAACCTCAGTATTCTCTCATTCTATATTTTAAAAGGATATAACTGCAGTATTTTGATGAAGATGTCTCGATGGCATCTGTCTATATCACATTAGTCTAGTCAACATTCCAGTCCTTTATACAACATTAAATTGAAGATGAAGTACATTATGTGAGTGAAGCATCTAATAATGATCAGCTTGAGTCTGAATCTTGAATTCTTACATGAACAATGGGTGGGAGTTGTTAGAAAAGAGCATAAGGAATGTGTGGCATAATTTTTCAGTGAAATATACTATGTTATAAAGAGGGTAATCCAAAGATTAAAAAAAACCTGATGTCAGATTTTTTAAATGAAGCTAATTCTGATAGTTAGCCAAAATAAGTTGATATTAGTTCAAGGTTGATGTGTTGATAAATATAATCAAATAGAAAGTACAACAGAAAAAAATTATAAAAGCATTAATAACAGTAATGAATCTAGGAATAATACTAGTAATATATGTGCTGGGCCTTCATAGCAAGCATTATTAAATCACACAATTTAGTTAAAAAACATGCATAAAAACCTGAAAATGGGAAGCTATACCATGTTTGTTAATAGAAATACAGAATATAAAATGTTGTTTAAAAATAATTTTCAAAAATTTATAAACTAATAATATTGATAACTGAATAGATAGGTGACATAGGGACAAATCTTATTTATGTTGGGAATTTATTAGAGGATAAAAATGTTTTAAGAACTCACTGGAAATACTTAATTCTTTCTTCTGTGACAGTTGACTTCCAATATGGAAAACAAGTAAAGATAGATCTTACTCCACTCTTACAACAATCTATTCTTTATGAATTAAAGCAAAATGTATTAAAAACTGTTTAATCATTTTCGAAAATAGGGAAGCCTATCTACTGACTTGTTTATTAAACAAACCCAAAAGCACAGAGAGTAAAGGAAAAAAAAGCATACAAATGCATATAAAAGTATATAATTTCTTCTAAAAATAAATCTTTTGTAAGAATAATATTCCATACAAAAGCAAAAAAAGATTCCCAAGGAATGAAGGTAAGAAGAACAACAGCAGATAAAGGGAAATATGTGTGAGGCACACAACTGAAAAAATCCACAGAAGCCAACAAAAAAATTTGAAAAAAATTTGAAAAGGAATTTACAGAGCAGACTCCTGAAAGATCAATATACATATGAAAAGATGAAAAATGCTTAATCTCACTATGATCAAGGAATTGAAGAATATAACAATAATGAGCTACTACACTGATTAGATTGGCAAAAAATAAATGAAATCTAGTAACATGAATGATGGGGATAAATGTAGATTGGTTCTGCCACAATGGAGATCAATTTAACAATATCTGATAAAGTTAAACATAACTGACAGCCTAGTTTAAATTTTGTTCTCTTAAGTACTTACCTTTTAAAAAATACTTCAAATATTTTTTTGCCAAAAAAGACCTTTAAAAATATTAAAGGTACATTTTTCCTACTGGACTGAGTTTAAATGAATGAAATAGATCCATGCACAGCACTCACTACTCTAAAAACCATAGTGCTTAACTCAGTCGACAAATTTACAATAATGGAAATGTTAAATTGATTTAAGAATCAATAAGTTTACAACCATGTTAGATATTATCATTACTTAATTATGAGGTAAAATTGTAAAAATGTGGATGAGAATTTTCAAAATTTATTAATCATAGTGGCAGCCTATAGTGAGACAGAGAAGTAAATGGAAATAGGTGGACATAAAGAAATGGACATCACTCATATATATATATTTATTAAAGAAACTAAGTTGACATACAATTAATTTTGGGAAAATATTACTATTATATTTTAATGTTAAATATATGCATATCCAGCATTTCAACACTTAACTATGTTCTTAGAGAAATTCATACACTTATGCTTCAGGCAATATGTACAAAATGTTTATCACATTTCTATGTAGAATATTAAAAAATTAAAATTGTTCAAATGCCTCCCTGAGAGAGTTTGAACATATATATTTTGGTATATTCTCTCAATGGACAATGGACTATTATACATGAGCGAAAGTGAATAAACTACAGCCATACTTAGCAATATAGATGATTTTTTAAACTATGATGATGAGGAGGGAAAAGTATGCCTATCAGACGCTGTTAATGTAATGCCTTTTCCATAAAGCTCAAATATAAACATCTATCAAAAATACTTTGCTTTGTAATACAGTTACATAAAATAAAAATGTTTTATTAAAGTCAACAGTGATAGAGACAGAATTCAAGCTAGCGGTGACCTCTGGTGGGGGAAAGGCAAGAGGAAGATGGTGAAGACAAGTACCCAAATGGATAGGGTTGAGGACAGGGTTCTAGTTCTTGGGATGGACTGATGGTGTCACGTGCTCATTACAATACTGGGCTTTATGACTTGCATAAATATCACATGTATTACTTTTACTTATCAGTTATTGTATTAATAGGATTAAAAAATATAAGTCTCTGAAGAAATAAGTATGGAAAAAGTTAACATAAAAATGTTTCACAAGCATGAAGATGTTTCTTAAATTTATCTTCTATCCTAAATACTTTTAAAAACAATAACAAGAATAACACACTTGAAATTTACTTATATAAAATATATTTTGGAGGTCAAAGAACATTAATATAAGATGACTACTAACATTAAAATGTGAAAGATTATTGATATAGAATATCAATTGGACTTATTCTATATAGTTTCAGAGGTGCTAACTAATAACATTGGAGGAGGAGAATATTCTGAGAATTTTCTGAGCTGAAAAATTCATGAGAAAGTGATTGGAGGATTGCTTAACACAGAGGATATAGTAAATGCAAAGGCAGTGTGATGAAAGAACACATGATATTCAATAAACTGAGGAAATGTAGTGTATTAAGAACATAGAATATAAGGGAGAAAGTAGCCGGAGATGAGGCTGCAAAGGAAATCAGAGACTACATCAAGAAGGACCTTGGAAGCCTTTTTAAATATTTTGAATTAATCACAAGATCCCTGGAAAGACATCCCAAGTCTTTATTAGACTGTTGAGCATAATTAAATTTGCATTATAAAGATGATTTGGATTTCTTCTTGAGATTGAAATTGAGAGAGCATGTTTTCAGGCCAGGGGACTAGTTTAGCACTCTTACATTAAACCTTATGATAGGTGATGGTGACCTACATAGAACCATGGTAGGGGCAAAGAAGACAAGTGGCAGTAATTGAGAGATAAAAGTAGGGTATAGTAAATAAGACTTGTGATCGACCTTGAAGGAGAAGCAAAAGATGAAGATAAAGATAGTGCCTAAAGTTTTGACTGGTAAAATGGATAAGCTCAGGGCCATCACTTCTTAAAATAAAATAGCTTTGTTACAATATTTATTATTTTACAATATATTTTACAAAATAAACTTGAAGTTATTCTGTATATATAACACTATCAAGGCTTCATTTAACATGAAATATTATAAACTATGAATTTTAGTCACCCTAATTAGTAAATCTAAATTACTATGTTAAAATAATCTGCAATAAAATTATGTCTTATGTCTTGCTTTTATTGAAAATAAAATTATGAAAGTTTAAATGCTAGCTTGTCTCAATATCTGATTTCCTATAAAATAGTCCCAAGATTTGACAAATTTTCATGTGTTATTATAGACCTTAAGTAGGTTTTTTTTCCCCCTAGCTTTTCATTTTGAGAAATGTCAAGCTTACAGAAAATTGAAAGAGTAATACAATAATATGCATATGATCCTCATCTTCACAAAGGATCAATTGTTAATATGTTGTCACATTTGCATTCTCTTTTTCTCTATATATAGGCGTGTGTGTGTAAATGCATGTGTTTTTTTAAGTGCTTTTGTGTACATTCTTTTGCTGAATCATTTGAATGTCACTTTGAACCTTTCAAAAAAATTGTCCAAAACTTCAGACAAGGCAAAACTGGGCATGATTTTCTCTTTTCTTGGCTATTTTTCAGCTATATGGGAGGAGAAGTTAACTTGTATTTTGTTTTTTTAAATAGAAAGGCATACAAATAGATGGAAAGGCATACATATAGACTAAAAATAAGGATAAAAAACAGGGAAATTAAACTCTGCTGTAGGCAGTGTCTAAACTGTTTCCAAATAATGCCTATCCTTGCCTCCCACTATCTTTACCCTTCTAAATATAGAATACACACACACACACACACACACACACACACAGATGGTAAGATGTCATTTCCAAGATTAGATCACAAAATCTGACTTCTATCTTGGTTGCTGTCTCCCACTCTTTCACTCACTGGATCTGATGGAAGCTTTAGGTTGGGTTTTGAGCTGCTTTATAAAGAGGCCTGTTTAGCAAGGAACAAACACCTTTGAACAGTGAGAAACTGAATCCACTAACAATAATGAAGGTGAGCTTGGAAGCACATCTTCCATCTCCCACTGTAGCCCTGGCTGAAAGCTTATTGTAACCTTTAGTTACACACACTCAGCTGAGTATCTCCTAGTTTCTTGACCCATTAAAAACTGTGAGGTAATAAATACTTGTGTTTTTTAAGCTGCTAAATTTGGGGATGATTTGTTATACAATATAGATATAGATTTTGATATCAAAGGTTGGGCAATTTCTTAAATACTTAAAGATATGAGATTGGCTGGGATCTTGGCATTGAGTAAATATAAGAAAGCTTTTGAAGACCATGTTATTAAAAAGCCAAAATTGCTTTTAACAGACTTAGTAGAAATCTGGACTTTGAGGATGCTGCTAGTGCAAGCTCAAAAGAAAATGAGGAACATGTCATTGGAAACTGGAGAAAGGGGGAATCCTTTGTATATAGTAGAAGAAAGAGTAGTAACAATATCACCTGCAGAAATAGAGAAAGTAAAAAATGTGCCTACTAAGCTGGATGACTTAGCTAAGTAAATTTTCAAGCAAAGTGTTAAAGTTTCCATCTTGTTATATCTTGCTGCTTATAGTAAAATGTGACAGGACAGAGATAAATTGTTGGAAAGAGTGTTAAACAAAAAGGAGGTGAGACTTGGTGATTTGGAAACTTTAAGCCTTTCCAGATTGAAAACCATGTCAATATTTAGGGAACTTGTAAGAAAATACCTACTTCAGTAACTGTCAGTAAGACATGACCTGGAGATGAAAGAGAGCACGTGACCGGCAGTCCTTCTGTCAAGGCCTCAGCAGGGTCTGAGACGGTTCCTCAGACTAGACGATTCAGTTGTACAAATAGACTCTTAAAGAGATTAAATGGAGTTCCTCCCAGATCTCATTGTCTCAAACAATAAGATCTTCATGAAGTTTAACAGTTTTTCTCAAAGGGATTCGTTGGTGTAGCTTTTGTTTAAAAGAATAATGAGAGTCACAGAAAGCCCACAAAGATTTTGAGAGAATTACATTTACAGAAACCCTGTTAGCTTGAACCAAAATGATCAGAGACATTACATAATGAAAAGAAGCATCAGACCTCCCAAATTCTCCTGCAGGAAACAGGCAGAAGCGACTCAGCATTAAACAGGTACTATCTCTTATGAAAAAGGAAGAGTGTATCAGATGGTGAAAAGGACCTGAGTGCAGAGCCAAGAAACATGGAAGATTGTTCCTGGGCCTTAAGACTTAATCATGGAAATCCTGGCATTTTCATGGCAGGATACCAGAATTGCTATGGAGCAGGAACTTTTTTGTGCTTCTTATTTCACCCATTTAAAAAAATAGGAACAGCTCTTTTCATTGTCTTTGTTTGTCCCACCATAGTATGTAGGATGTGTGGGAACAGATACCTTATCTCTTTAATTCTACAGGCTGACAATCAAAAGGAACAATATTCAAGAAGAGGCAGAGAGCTATTTAAGGAACTATACCCAAAAAGCCTCATGTACTCTTTGAACAGGTTTAGGAAATGAGATTCTTACATTGAAGTGATACTTAAATGGGATAAGCTTTTGGGGGGCCTTGGGAAGTTGTGAGAATATTACGTACATATGGGAAGAATGTTCAACTTTGGAGGTCAGAGGAGACACTGTGATAGGCAGTCTCTAAGATGACCCCCAGTGATCACCACTTCCTGCTATTCATGCCTTTGTGTGTTGCTGACCCCTAGAGCATGAGTTGGACTAATGACTCAGTCCTAAAGAGTAGACAATGGCAAAACTTTGGATGGCGCTTGCAGAGGCACCAAGCAAAGCCTAGTCCAGATGCCTGACCCACAGAAACTCTGAGATAATAAATGTTTGCTGATTTAAAGTTAATTTTGGCCTAATTTGTTACACAAATAACTCATACAGATACAGATGATGAAATGCTGATAGAACGGAAAGTCCATTAAGTAAGAGCATAAATAATCAAAGAAACAAAAGAAATACATTTATTTTCAAGGAAGAGACTTGAATCTTCAGATGGACGGGGTATACAAAATGTCAGAAGGAAAGGGAAATTTTAGCCACTTAGCCACATGTTAGAAATTTTTGATAACCAATAAAATGTTTGATCACCAATAAAATGTTTGATCTCTAATAAGCTGTGAGTTCATCAAAACAAGAAAGTAAACATGTTTGCAAATTTCTGGGACTTGGAAATTTTACTTACCATATTCTTCCAAGAAAGTAGAAAACATGGGTTAAAACAATATATCCACCCAGAGATAAGTGAACTACACTCCAGTATGGCATCTGAATAGGAAACTTATATAGTACTTAGTGAAACTTAGAACACATAATGAGAGCAATCCGGTCTTATGTGTCTTCAGGAAGATATGGATACTGTGTTAAATATGTTGTTTGATTAAGAATGTGAAAGAGCTTAAAAATAAAAGTAAATAAATATATCTTAAATACTTACTTACTTAAAAAGTAAATATGTATTTCTTCAACTGGAATTGAGAAAGTGAAATAGATGCTCTAAAGACAACAAAAAATGTCATGTGAGGAAATCATGTTTCACATATAAAGCAATCTGAAATATAGCATGATTTAAAGTAATTGATCGAGAATTTAAAAAAGTGCTTTCTAAAATAGGAAAGTCAGATCATCATTAATCGAATAATTCAGCAGAGATTATTTCATGCATAATCTCTATATATAATGCCTTTAAATTTATAAGGTAATATGTGATAGTAATTTCACTATGAGGTGGATTTTTTTTCTGAATATGATTTTCATTTCTGTAAGACATTAGGTTTATAGGTCATTTGTTCATAGAACTTTATCATGACATTGAGCTAAGATGTTATAAACTTATTTTAAGAAAAATAATCATAAGCTTTGCAATTGCATAGTGTCTACGATGACTTGTTTTTATGAACTAATTAAGTAAATTTCACTCTGTAGCAAGCTTTACTTAGGCCTATAGAGAAATAGGAGATTAAAAATAAACGTGTCTAATGACATTATTTTTTTAATACATAATATAAGCTTCAGAGTGATTTTTAAAGGATATCATCTCTTGGTTATGAGTAATTTTGGTTTTTCTTATAGTCAGCATTTTTTCTAGTTTTAATTCAGTTATTTTCTTGGCAAAATTTAATTGAAGTTAAGTTGTATTGCATTGTGCAGAAAGTGATTATCTCTGGGTAATTGTTAGATATTTTTAGTTTAAGTTAAAAAATTAATATAATTTAATATTTTCAGAATCATTTTTAGCCATGCACTTTTACCACTTATAAAATTAGGAAAGTTAGCATGATTTTAATAAAAGTTCTAATTATATGAGCAATTTAACAAAATAAACACAGTTTTTAGGATTTTAGCTGTACCTTACATATCCTTTAGGTTTGGCTAGTCATATGGCTATGTATCTGGCTTTCATCTATATATTTTTATTTCATTTTGTTGTAGTAGTACTTATAGTATTTAATATTGTTTAAAATTTTTCTTTTGTGTTATTTAATTTTTTATGCCATAGGGAAACTATGTAAAATAGTTAATATACATAAATGTGATTTAAAGATACATAGGAGAAGGGAAATCAAATAAAAAAGGACACTAAGGACTCATAAAAACAAACTGATATAGTTCAATAGCATTTTGAATATATATTTTACTGTTAATTACTAGTGTGCCATTTTATTCAATATGCTCAGCTTTGTCTGGCACTGATTTACCAGTGCTTCATTGATCTTATATCCTTTTTCTGTTTCCACACATAAAGTACACATGCAGTCTAGACCTAAAATGCAAATAAATATGCATACAAGAATTAAAAGGAGATTCAGCGTCTCTTTCAAGTCTTGCCCTGTAGGTTGACTGTGGTTTCTTTCTTTTACCACTTGTTTTCTTTATGCTGGGTGGGAAAGCCTAGTTATCTCCAGTCTTCTCATGGCTGCTCCCTCCAAAATGTCCACTGTTTGCTTTTATTACAGTAAGAGCACTTCATCCTCCTTTGCATATGACTACCATTCACTCTGCTTTAAAAATAGAAATCTAACACTCACTCTATTAACCTACCCAGTAGGTATCTCTGTATAGCTATGTATCCATCAATAATACTTTCATCCATTCACCTACGTTAGCTAGATATTTTTATGCTAACCCTGCCAAGCTCTTTCAAATATTCTACTATTTTCACTCATCTTTGAAGATTATCCAGTTTGTCACAATACTATGATTTACTCTTTTAAAATATTTTTGCTTTTTTAAAAAAATATTTCTATATTTTAAATTTCTGACTCATGATATAGAAATAGAGAAGGAGAGAGAAAGAGAGAGAGGAAAAGAAATATATGATTGCAATAAACATTGAAGATTCTGTAATAAGTATTAATCCTTCAAGGACCTCAGGCCTAAGGATATTACACAAGCATCAGCTTTATTTCAGGAGTTATAAAAATATGTAGAAAAATACAAATAGGTGGATTAGTGGCATCAACATTTTTGTTTTACTGGATATGTTCCTTTGACTATACATTTGACCTTTCTTCCTTCTTTTCTTCCTTCTTCCCTCCCTCCCTCTCTCTCTCTCTGTCTCTCTCTCTCTTTTTCCTTATTTAGTGGAATATGAATTAGTATACCCTGACTTAGGAATCGTTGTTATGACTATCTATGCATGGCTCATAATACGTACTCAGGAAATTGTAGCTCTTGCTATTGCTAATGATATAAATGTGACGCTAATGAGAGGAAACCTTACCAGAATGGGGTTGTGAACATTTAATCAGAAAGAGAAAGTACAAAACCAAAATTCTCTTTCACAGTCCTTTATCCTGGATTCTATTGCAAATTAAGGATGGAAAATAAGTTGTCTGCTTTTAAATATTATATACTTAGTTATATTTTACATTCATATGCTGCTTTTTCAAAATTCCTTTATCTTTTCCCTGCATCCAGGGTTAGTGAGATCTCTGAACTTTATTTAGATTAAGTAAAAATGAATAGAATGGCCAAGGGATTGTTTAGATATTGACATATTATTAACCACTTCAGAGCTCAATTTGGCCTTGCTCCCAGGAATCCTGCCACCTGCAACAGCAGAGATAGCCAGATACTACAGAATGACAGCTATCACCTAGCAACTAATTAAAGCCATAGTGTGCTAAGGACTGAACTAAAGCTATCTAACAAAGATTAAGAGGGAAAAGAGCCTTGAGTGTTATTTTTCTTTTAATTCTGTCTAAAATACAGAGTATCTTGCTAAAACAGAGCAATCTCTAGACTTTAGGTCCAGCACTGGGCAAAACAAATCAGAAAAATTAATTAATAAAAACAAAGATAGTATAGACTCCTAATTCCATTCAGTAAGAACTTTCTACATGGGGATTTCCCTTTAAAAAATAGTATTTATTTAATCACTTATTTATTTCGTTGCCTTTTTATTTACATACATATTTGAATAAACTCCACTTTGAATACATGCTTTTTAAAAAACTATGCAAGACATGTATGTTGCAAAGCCAGTTTTTTTGTATGACATTTCTTGTGTCCTACCTTTCATTTGGTTGGCATCACCTAAGACCATATTTGATCAGTGGCTGATCATTCTTTTTTTTGCAGAATTCAATATACCTGGTATTACAAGTGTCTAGCCTCAGGATAAAGCTGTCTCTCTTTTATCATAGGTATGCATGCCTAACTATTGACAGCCCACTGATGCATAGTGATCATGCCCCCGTAGGCCATTCTTAACCAATGTGGTGGTGAGGACAGGGGCCAAAGAGTAAATGTTCCCCCAAGTCAATTCATTGTTGAGCAATCTTGAGAGTCATTCTCGCGGCTCCTCCATAGGCCCAGGGAGGAACTGAGCACCAGATGCCCTCACTAGTGACCTCAGTAATGCACCTGTGCAATGACTTCCCCTCATCCAGTTGCTTTTGCAAAGGCAGGTTTGAAGTAGTACAGATAACTCAAGCTAACACTGCTGGCCCTGGAAGTAGCCCCGGAAATAGATCCTAGGAATAGGACTCTAGAAATACAACACTTGGTGGGCAGACAGAAACAAGGGCCCCATTTCTGGTGCTAAGTGGTGGTGATGCCTGTGCATGGTAGCAACACAATTAACTAAAACTCACACAGGTGGTGTTGATATGAAATTAGGTGCATTATGGAGGGTAAAGCTTATAACATATTGGCCTATAAAGTAACCAAGGCACTTGGATATTATTTAAAGATGTGTGAAATTAGCTGGTTTTGGTTAAGGACTTCAAAAGTCTTGGAAAAAGAAAATGAGAGGCCCAGGTCAATTAAGTATTAACTGAAATCACTCAGAAGGCCTTTGGGGATAACTTCGAAAATAGCCTCTTCTCTTGAAGCTATAGTACAAATTCATGCTGAAAATTAGTCCTGAGATTTCATTCTCTAGCAGAACTGCAAAGGAGACTTTTATTTTGCAATGTCAACAGATTCCCTATGCAAAAGCTCAGGTCTCGATAAGGAAGGAGTGGAAATCTGAGCTCTGGGATGGGGAAGCTGGTTTGGATGATTCCCCATATCTTGAAATCACAGTTTCCTTTGAGCAATATTGACACTAAGAAGAACCCTCTCCTTGTTAGATGATTACAATGTCAACTTGTATTGGAACTCAGGAAAAATATCACCTAAGGCAGATGCTTTGCAAAACAATGCAGGTCCTCTTGTTTTCTCTCCTTATTGCTTTGAGACAGTTAACAAGAGAGGAAGACTTCAGCCTGTGTTCCAAGAGAAAATAGTAATTACTCTGAAATAATTGCAAGACCTAATATATATGTATATTTAGGCAGGAATTGAAGGAACATGTATAGGTGTGGATCATGAAGTTTTTGAGCTAGTGTAGGAGTACAGAATACAAAGCTGGGTGGAGAATTTATTGATATGGAAGCACTCTCCTATGTATTAGATATTAAATTCCTGCCAAGTATGTATGGAACTTCTTTTGATACATGACTAGAATGGATTACTTATCCTAGGATACAAAATTTGCCTTGAGTTAATGAGGTGAGAATGGTGGAACTGCCTTGGCAGAGTATTGAGGAAGGATTTATAAATTTTATATGTGGTACTGAATATCTCTCCACCTGAAAATGAACCCTAGGAGAACCTCTAAGAGAGATCTCAAAGAGAATGGAGGATGTCCTGGCAGGTGGGTCTGCTGACATTGTCGATGATTTTGTCCTGGGCCAACCGCTATAGGCTAGGATCAAGGGTAGGAAGAGCATCATTAGACTGGGCTCCGTATCTTCCCTGGGGAATGCAGGATTTTGGAATGGCTGAGGCTTGCTGGCAACTAATCATCAGGGGTAATATAGATATTATTCTTCTAATGGTCATAAGTAGTAAATGTAAGATAATGAACAGGGAAAGGATACTCCATTTATAAATAACAACTGTGTCTATGAAATGAGGAGGATGGGAAGTAGCTATATCTGTAAATTTTTAAATTCTGTTTTAAAAGATCAGATGTAAAAATTTTGAATTGGTGTTATGCGTTTAATTACAATGACAGATGCCCAGGTTTAATCTGTGCAACTGACTGTACTTTATGTATGTTTAGAATGTCCTTATTAGATCATTTTAATAAAATATTTGCATTGGTCAGGCTAGGCTGGAATATTCTTCAGTAAAATGCAGCCTAAATATCTTAGAGACTCATTATGGGTCAAAAAGGGGCTGTGTTGAAATATTTCTTTATGTATCCATTTTCACTGAGGCTGTATTTTGACACATGTGTTCATAATCTCAGAGGCAGAGGAAAGAGAATAAAGTGTGTCATGATCTTGCTTTATAAACTTCTACCCAAAAGTGACCCTTTGTGACCTCTGCTTACATTTAATTGCCCAAAGCATGTCACATGACAGCCTTTGAGTTCAACAGGGTGAAAATATAAAATTCTATCACCAAAGGAAACAGTGACTATCAAAGTGTTGTGTATAGTCATGAAATATATATACATATATGTAGATATGTAGATATATAGCTATATTTTACTTTCAGAGTTAGGCTAAAGTGAAAAAACAAAAGCAAAACAAAATGAAACAAAACAAAAAACCTGAAATGACAGTACTTTCGATTTGTAAATAGCAGATACCATTGAACAAAACTCAACAAGAGTTTGGAGGACTGGCAGAGGGCTAAGTAATCACATAGCAGTATGATAAGACATAAGTAAGGTGCTGAGAGGACAAGTTTGTGTGAGGATTAGATAAAGGGCGAAGGCTCCGAAACTACAGGTCTTCAGTCATTTTCAAATTTGAAAGTGCTCTAAACACCTCTTGGCATGAATATTTATATATTTCGTTGTGTAAATACCAAGGTGCTGGATTAAAGGGTATTTTTTTTTTATTATTATCCACCAAATTCTGAATTCCAAAACATATTTTTTCCTCCAAAAGTTTTAGATAAGGTAGTGTAAACCTGCACTATCAATGGGTTTCAGAACAACCTCAATGTTTAATAAAATTAAATGTCATACTAAGATCTAAGTTTCTGCATTTTATTCACAGATCTATAAACCTACAACATTCTTTGCCTCTCTTAATTCACCTGACATAACCTTTCAGAATTCAGTTTTCAATTAGGAATTGATTCTATATTGCAGAAAATACCCTAAAATACTTAGCCTCTGCATAATACTGATGAACTGTTTTTATTGTGGATAGTCTGATGGTGGAGAGCGTGTAACCAAAACTTCAGTTGACTAGCTTCATAGTGACCACGGCCAATAGATTTGTTTTCATGTTCAGACTTGTGGGGTGTCAGCTCTTATCCATGTAAGGGTTTAATGGTCTTTTAAAGCCTTGGCTCCCTACCATTTAGTTGCAGTGGCAAAAGAGCTGTGGGAAATATCCAGCATGACAAAGCTCAACAGGCTGTGAAGGAAAAAAAGACAAATGTTTTTGAAATGGGAACCAACCAAGGAGAAAGACTTCATCTGCAATGACTTAGATATTTTAGGCCCACAGTACAAGTTTCCCAAAGGAGACATCTTCTCAGTACCAGGTGTTTATTAGTAAACTCTCTAACATGTTAGTTCAGTTAACAAAAATGTTTCCTAGCCTGATCTAGAGCTAGACTCTGAGGCAGTATTCTTGGAGAGTTTATTTAAGTAAAGCAAACTGGGTTAGATTGTTATTGTTAATGTAACAAATTACCATACACTTAATGGCTTAAACAATAACACATTTATTATCTGACAGTTGTAGATGTCTGAAGTCCAAAATTAGTCTCAGTGGACTAAAGTCAGGGTATTGGAATGACTGGTTATAGCTGGAGGCTCTAAATTGTTTCCTGGTCCTTTTCAACTTCTAGAGGTTGTTCTAGAAGCCTCTAGATGCCAACCTCTAAATACACCTAGAGGCCATGTTTCTTGGCTTGTGGACCCTTCCTTGCATCACTCTTATCTCTTGCTTCAACATTCGGTGTCCTACTACCACTCTGATTTCCCGTTTCTCTTGTATAAGGGCCCTTATGATTATACCAAGCCCATGCAGGTAATAGAGGATAATCTCCCCTTTGTAAGATCTTTAAATTAATTATGTTACAGATTCCAAGGTTTAGGACTTGGATATATTTGAGGAGTTATTTTTGGCCTACCACCCAAAACAATACTGAGATGCCATATCAGCATACTTTTAAAAAAATCTGTTAATTTAAATATTTCTTTTTACCTTCTTCTCAGATAGAGTTGAGTTTAAATGCAAGTTTTCCCACTTACCAGCCATGTGACTAAGGAAAATATAATTGATGCATCTGAATTTCCAAGTCATCATCTAACAATTGGTTATGATTATAGAATCATGGGTTGAATCGAAAATTTAAAAAGATAATGTCCTTAGTATTTTGCATGTTTTCAATGATGTTCTCTGATATTATTATTGTTATATAAAACATGGCAGAAACATAGTGATATCCCTAGGGAGTGAACTTTCACAGGTTGAGAACATAGCTTTCCAAAAGATTTTAGTAAGGAATATTTTATATTTTATATGCACTGAACTTTGTATGTGACAGACAATTCCAGGAGCCACTGGGAAATTCCAGTTTGGGGGAAAATAATTTCTTATTTGTCATTAGTATAGCAGCCCCTCATTCTGAGTTCCTAATTAGGAACAGTTAATCAGAACAATGAATTAGAAATTAATTTAGAGATTTCACACTTATATATGGACATTCTAGAGTCCATTTTTTTTAAATGAAGGGATCAACAGTGAGACAACAGAAGAGGAAATATATGCTTTATGGACAAATCCTCAAACGTCTTTTCTAATTGTATCTGATCATGAATGGCTTTGGGGTTTTCTACTTATTGTTTGTAATGTTGAAAAAGGAGGCACTCAAAACATTTCCATATCAAAATTCCAGTTGTAATTGTTAAATAGCTTGATATATGATTATCAAATTTATGTGGTAGAACAAAGGACTAAGAAAGGCAAGAAACTTCTAGGAAAGAAAAATAATGTAATGATCTTTCCTTAGCAGCCATCAAGACTTATTCTAAAATTACTGTAATTTAAATTGTGATGGTTGCATGGAAATAGCAACAAATTAACCCATGGCACAGAATGGAGAACCAGAAACAGTTTCATTTCTATGTGAAAATTGTTTTAAAACAGAAGTGGCATTGCAGATAACATGAAGAAAGAAAGGGAGGGAGGGAGTGAGGGAGGAGGGAGGAAGGAAGGAAGGAAGGAAGGAAGGAAGGAAGGAAGAAAGGAAGGAAAAGTTCTGGAACAGCTAGGTTATCCGGGGTACACAGAATTAGATTCTTACCACACACTTACAGAACAATCAATTTAAAATTAAATATTTAACTGTGAAATGTAAACTGTAAAAATATTTAGACAACTTAGAGAATTATAGTTTTATGGTCTACAGATATGAAAGAATTTATTAAGCAAGACCCAAGAAGCAATCACCATCAAAGGAAAGAGTGATAAATGTCATTTATCAATGAAGAATTTAAAGATACTTAGGTTTGTCAAAAGATACTATAAAATAGTTGACATACAAGCTACAAATTAGGAAATTATTTCAATGCATATAGTCAAAATTGTACTGAACTAAAAATACATAAAAATTCACAAGTATATATAAAATTACCAAACCAACAGAAAAAATAAAGACATGAACAGGCATTTCTCACAAATAAAATTTTAATGACTAATCACAGGAAAACATGTCCCACTTCATTAGTAATCAGAAATATGCAATGAAGACTTCACTTAGTGATACTTTACTACTCTTATTTACATGAAAAAGGCTTATAGTACAAAGTGTTGACAAGAATATGGAACCTAAAGAACTCAGATAAATTTCTGGTGGAACTATTAATTTGTACAATCATTTTGAAATACAACTTAAAATGATATAGTAAAGTTGAAAGTATAAATATGTTATGACCTAACAGTTTCATTCCCAGTTGTATATATTACTACAACTCTTGAAAAATGTGCATTCAGAGAAATGCACATAATTCCTCATAGCATACCAGTAAAAAAAACTTGAAACAGACTAAGTGCCTTTTTACTGTATAATAGACAAATAAATTATGGTAAACTCACAAAATGGAATGCTTCAATCTGAGAATGAATAAACTACTGCTACATTGGGCAACACAGATAAATCTTACAAATATATAAACAAACAAAAATAAGGGTGGGTAAAGATTATTGTTTCTGCAGAGATCAAAACCAAGCAAAACTAACCATCATATTGTTAGACATTCTTAAATATAAGCTAAGCTATTTTCAAAATACAGAAATAATAAAAATTAAAGGTGTGAGGGCGGTGTTGTAAGATGTCAGAAGAGTATTGTCAGAGAGCAGCAGAGCATTTTCTTCAATGAAATGAGCAATTTGGGCAGAAGTTGCACAAGTATGGAAACTTGTGTTGCCCATAGCCACTACCTGCACCCAGATATTTAAACAGCCACATTTAAATGTTTATAAGCTACATGTATCTAGTGGTCATTATATTGAACAGATCTGATTACAGAACATTGTCATCATTGCAGGAAGTTGTATTAGACAACAATGTTTGCTGTAACTTACATGTCCATTAAATATATTTTTCTATATCCAGTATTGCACAAATCTTTTAAATATACTATCTTTTAGCTTAATAATTCATTTATTTGAATGTACTATGAAAAAATACTCTGAAATACAGATAAGTGTTTTTTGCACAAACATGATAATTGCAGTATTATTTAATTTTGAGAAAAGAAAAAAAGACCTAAGTATCTAACCAAAGACAATTTTGATTCCTTAAAAATCATTACTTGTAATAAATAAAAAGCTTTTTGAATGACTTGAGAAAAGTTTTGAAATAAATGCTAAGTTAAAAGTAAGGATACAGCTATGTAAAAGATAAAACACATTGGGAGAAAAAACAACAAAAATTATACAAATAATAGCATGAAAACAAACATCATAAACCTTGTTCCAATTGCTTTACAGAAATTAAATCCTATATTCCTCACATGAACCCAATTTCATAGTTACTATTTATTCCCTTTTTCAGGTAAAGAAGGGAAGCAGATCAGTTATATAACTTGCCTAAAGTCACAAGCTAACGTGTTAGAGATGGGGTGCAAATTAAGGCATTTTGGCTAGCAACTTCAAGAGGTTAAAACTGATACTAAGATTTATTGTGATTTTACTTTACTTTCTACTTTGCCATTGTGTGTGTGTGTGCATGCGTGTGTAGTTTATGTAATCAACACAAATAACTTAGAAGTCTAGTAAGACTACAGAATAGTTGTAGTGTAGCAACTAAAGTGGAGACAATGGCCATATTAGAGGGACGATAAAGCACTGAGAATCCTGATGTAGAACTCAAGGCAATAAAACAATGTCACACAAACCCGGAGCCTGTGAGGGCAGCCTAGCAGGGAGGTTAATGATGGGAGATCGATTTCGGCCTATCAGGCAAGCAATCCAAGCTGATAGAAAGACAAGGCACATTTTAAAGATACAGACATCGTTAAGTTATGAATCAGTGGCTGAAATGACAAATTTCATATATGATACATACGGAACCTTTGTTATGTCTTTGTACAAACAAGTGTACATAACAGAATAATTGCAACAGCAACAAAAATGACAATAAGAATTCTTTTAAGTGAAATAAGAATGTTGGAGTAAAGTAGCCATGATTTGTCACTGGAGATATTTCTCTTACTCTTCCAATTGCTGCTGTTTAACTGAAATATTACAGAATTCTGTTCTTACTAAAGAAGAAAAGTGTATGTTAGAGAACTAGGAAATTATAATTTCAAACCTAAACAAAATAATTTAATAATTACCTGTAATGTATAATTCACATACATTTATTATTTTTTTGTTTCCCTTTTTAAAATTTTTTGTGAGTGCATATACATTTTCAAATGCTGCTTTTTACCTTCTAGTTCAAGAACCTGTGTTTTATCCTTTCTACACGGTTACAGTTAGTCACTCTGTATTCTTTTTTCTCTTTGAATTTTTATGGAAACAATATACTACTGAAAAGTGCAAAAATCATGTCAGCATAATTACAGTTCATAAATGGTGCATGCTATGTGACTACAAACCTGAGCAAAAAAAAAAAAAAATCAGCATGTAAGGGACTCTCTCTCAGATACTACTCACCCTTCACTTACAGGTACTATCATAATATTCATCATATATATATTTTAAATTTATATGAATAGAATCATGTAGTATATACGTTTTTGTGTCTGACTAATTTTGTTTAATATACTGCTTGTTAACAATCAGTCATATTCTTGCTTATAACATCAGTTCATTTATTCTAATTTCTTTATAGACTTATATAGTGTGAATACACGACCATTTATCTATTCTAGCTTTGATGGTTATTTGGGTAGTATCCAATTTTTTACTATTACAAGGAACACTGTTATGAAAATTTATGAACATGATTCTGGAGACCAGATGTATGCATTTTGTTGAATATAATCCTTGGAGTAGAATTCCATATTCATAGGATATGCATATGTTTAGCTTCAATAGATACTGACAGATACAGGTATCCAAAGGAATAATAATGGTTTAAATTCCCACCAGTAGTGAATGATAGTTGCAAATTGTCCACATTTTGCCAACTTGTGGTATTGCTTTGTGTTTTATTTTGCATTTTCCTAAACCCAATAAAGTTGAACACTTTTCAATATATTTATCATTCATTTGGATATTCTTGTTTAAAGAAATGCCTAATTAAGAGTTTTTCTTTTGCTTTTTCAATTAGATTTTTCAGTCTCTTTGATATTCTTTAGTAGCTATTTTATTTATGTGTTGGATATGTGTTCTTCACCAGCTGTATTAATACAAACATCTTCTACTTTGTATCTTGTTTTTTCACTGTCCTTGTGTTATCCTTTGATAAATATAAGTTCTTACTATAACTATAGTCTAATTTTAAAAAGAAATCTTGTCTTCTTCATGGTCAATAATTTGCCCTCATGAGTTTCTTCTAAAATTTTCCTGTTCCTCTATTCAAATTTAGATTTGAAATTCATCTGGAAGAAATTTTCTCTTATAATACAAGTCTTATTGATCACAAATACTCTTGGCTTTTATTCATTTGAAAATGTCTTTGTTTCACTTTCATTGTAAAAGACCATCTTTACTGGCTATAAACTTCTAGGTTTGCAGTTATATTCTCTCAACAATTTTATAATGCATTCCATGCTTTATGGCTTTCATAGTTTTTGGTGAAAAAAAATCATCCCTTACTCTTCTTATTTCTGCTCCCAGAATATATTGTCTTTTTCTCCAGCTACTTTTAAGATTTTCACTTTGCCCTTATTCTTCAGTAGTTCACCTAGAATATACCCAGATATGGTTTTCTTTGTATTAATTATGCATAAGCTTTGCTGAGCTTCCTAAATTTGTGATTTGGCGTCTTTTTTATGTTTTGAAAATTCTCAGACATTACAAGTTCAAATATTGCTTTTACCCCAATCTCTCCTTTGCTTCTGTAACTCTGGTTACCTGTTATATTGTCAGTGTGCCCTAATTTCTTCTTATGCACCCATTTTGTTTTTCTTTCTTATCTATTTCTGTGCTTCAATTTAGTATTTCCTATTAATGTGATTTCCTAGGTACTAAATCTGTATTTTATTGTGACTAATCTGTGTAATGGACACAAAAATACCAACTTATCCTTCAAGCAATGACTTGTTGCCCCATATGTCAACAGACAGCTTACTATCAGTGCCCTTAGGCTTGACTCAGCTGCAAAGCTCTGCCATGCCCAAGAGAACACTCCTCTTGGGGAAGCATACAATCAGTGTCTGATGCGGGAGGTATAATGGCCCAGGCCATGTTTTTCTGGGCCTGCATGGGCAAGTTGCTTTCTCACCATTCACAATCCTGCTTCTCCCCCTCCATTTTACATGTGTGGATACCTAATAAATATTTGGTGTGCAAATGACCATCTCAGCATCTCCTTCTTGAGAAATCAATCTATGACCAGTGATACTGGGAGTGTTCAGAGAAAGCAGGTTATTAAGATGGTTTGGAGATGGATTACTTGCTGTTAACCTGGCAATGAGGATTCCATTGATGGTAGTAGATGGAACATGGGAAGCCCCTGGAATAATAAAGCAGTCCCATTGTTAAAAACCACTGGTGGTGAATCAGGATGGCATACTCAGTAGTAGAGAATACATTAGTTGTTGTTACTTACTGGGAGTTTGAAAAATACATGGTGAATAATAATTATACAGATGGTGATTTTGGATGGATATTTCTAAACATTAATACTCTGGAAAAGATAATAAAATGGTAAGGAAACTAATAGATTATTGAGAGCTGAGTGTAAAAGCCAGAGGAACTTTCTAGCAAGTTGAAAAGAGGCTCTCATTTCTTACAATGGAGGAGGAAGAACTGAAGACTTATCCCAGGACTTAATAGAGTGATGGGATATGATAGAAGGTTAAACAAGATGGTCTCTCTCTATGGATCAAGGCTCAGTTTTGGAAGGAAAAAAAGTGAGGCAGGTGGGATGGGACATCTGGTAAATTTTATTGAATATTGTAATTCTCCCAGATCTCTTTTAATTTGATCCTGCTGAAGTGGCCCACTTCTTCCTATTAGGAGCGAGCACTGCCAGTTTTCTTGAAGACAGTGCAGAGGCCTCTCACCTGCACGATAACTTGTGCTTTTCTCAGGATATGTCCATCACTCCCCTTCCAGAAACTAACCTAACCTATAAATAGGGTTAATTCACAGCATAACTCAGCCAAGCTCATGCTGAACTTAATAAGAGGGGAAAAGAGATTACACCTCAAATGAGCTGAGGATTCGACCAGAATATGTTCTAAGGAACTGGGAAGGTCCTTAGTGTGTGAATAGATTCCAAAGGTTCCTGAACAAAGGAATAGAACCTAAGTTTGGATAAGGAAGAATTTATTGGTTTGGAAACACTTAATTGAGATATGTTTTAACACCATGGTAAGGACCTCAGAAGATGGTCCAAACCAGCTACTGAAATGGCTGGATCATAGAACCTAAAAAGAGAGATGACTCTGTTGAGCAAAAATGAAATGCCAGCACTGCTGCGGCAGACAGTGGACAAAGAGGTCAAAGGCTCTGGGAAGTAGGCACACTGGAGTATACATACAACATAGGCCAAAACACCCGATAGATTGTGTTCCTTACTGGATTAGTAAGGCTCAGAGGTTACACTTTACCAAGGCCATAAAGAATGTGCTGGTGAGAGGAGTATCAACATTTACTAAAACACTCAGTGATGAGTGACTGTTTTGAGGTCAGAGCTGAAGGAAAGATAAGCTGTTACTTGACTAGGGTTACCGTCAGTAAGAGTAGTGACAGAGATGATAGGACCCTGAAAAACAGAGAACAGGTGGTGGCACCCAACTGCCGAGAACCAATATTCATGACTTACAGGATCAGATGGCATCTGAGGGAAACTGACCCACAGAGATGGTTAATACAAGGTAGTATCACAAAGGCCAGCCTATAAGGGTAGTGCTCAGCTTTTACCATCCAAGAATATCAAGGATAAAGGACTAAGGGCAGTTGTCCCCAGTTAGAAAGTCATATCCCTTGCCCATGTCCAGATCTGAGTCAGTTTTCAGTCTGGAAAATCCATGTGCTAAAGAAACTGGGATTTCCAGTAAGCATAGTGGACAACTTTTTACATGACTGTATGCAATGATCAAAATTCATAGATCACTGTGCCTGAAATCAGTGCATTGTATTGTGTATAAATTATATCACAATGCAACTTAAGAACACAGAAAATAATTCAAAGTATGCCCTACCCTCCTCCCACCATTCTTTTTAAACTCCTCCAGGGCTACACATTACTTTTAATGTATTCAACTGCTTTCTCTAGACTCTGCTTTACTCTTTTAGCCAATCTTGTGCCATTCTTCCCCTTGTGCTTTGGGTTACTGTCACTTTGGCTCTTCAAATAGCCTGACCTTCATTATAGGGTTTATGTACTTGCTAATTAACTACCACACATCTATAACATATCAATTTAATCATTGCAAATTTTGAAGTAACATTTTCTAAATTCTAAAATTTAAGTAAGTTTCTTTATTACTAGGTTTCAGTGAATCATTCATCTTTGATGCAGAGCATTTACCTCAGTATATACTTAAATATTCATAAGTACAATTATAGGATTGATACTTTTCTCCCCACAGTAATCCATCAAATTACTTAGAGCAGGGGTTCCATTTGCATTTCTACACCATTTGATCTCAAAGACTTAGCACAAAGTCTGGAATGTACCATCTGTTGAATAAATACATTTCAAATTATAGGATAAATAAATATGTTGGTCTCTGATTTTCTATCTTCATTCTTAAAATGTATTAAGAATTTTTTTTTTAATTTTTCCTTTATGTATTCATTCCATTATGTGTATTTCCATGGGCATTTTAACAGTTAGTATCAAATTTGCTGGATACTCCTGTATCTTATTGTGTTAAACAGTCAGTAAAAATGATTTTTAAACTAAATTCCTTTACAATAATCATAAATACCCTTTTGCACTTATTCTACAAGAATTGTAGAGTCAAATGAAATGTTAACATGATGTCCTATATAATTTGAGTCTTAAAGTACTACCAAATATCAACTCTAAGTAGTTATCATTTAAAATATCTATTAAACTTTAGATGTGGAATAATTGACATTTAAAAATCTTTATGGAATTAGCTATGGCCAAACTACGTAGTTTGGGGAAAGAATTAGATGACTTAGATAAATGTGAAACACTAGTAAATAGCATTTCCTGCAAATAAGGCATTGTTTATGTTTTCAGACCCTTCACTTGGTTTAGTAGATTTCTCATCTTACATGTTTCTCACAACATAAAATCTAGATGGTTCAAACAGTCATCTGCTACATTCCATTAATTTTTTTAAGTCTACTGTTATCTCTACCCCTGCATATATGGGTGTGTTTCTATTGTAACAAATAAAATATTCTGATTTTCTTCTCATATGAACCTTAAATATTACCAAGTAAAGCAAGGCAGTTCATAAAAGGCAAAATGGAACTAAACATCACAGTGAACTAATGATTGGTTACCAAAATTTGAGTCTAGTAATTCAATTTTAACTTACTATGTTACTCACAGGTATTTAATTGCTAATAAATAAGACTAGAGATGTGTATGATATAAAATTTATGTTCATAGTGGTGAGATAAAACTAACTTCCTTTCAGAGTTTTAAATTTGGTTGCATCTACTTCTTTTATGGTGGTTATCATATAAATCAAATTGTATATGTGATGTCTATATAGAAGCCTCAAGGTGAAAGAAAAATAATATGTAACTGATAATTTCTGTCATCATCCCCTGGGTACATTGTCACTGTCTTATTTCCTGTGCTCACAGACTGAAAAAAAATAAACTCTACGTGTAGAATAAGCCTGAGAAGGAATGAATCTTTAACTTAGATGTTGAATATAAAAACTCCATTGAACAGATGACTATTGCCCTAAAGAAATAAGCAGGCATCTCTAACACATGGCAAGACCACTGATTCAATGTTTATTTAGAAATAAAATTAAATTACATGCCAATGTGTTTTCCAAGCACATGCAGATCTCTGGATTAATAGTTAGCATATCAAGTCTTTTTTTTTTTTTCTCATGGCTATTATTTAATACATTTAAAATTGTTGCCCTGAACTAGTAGATCCAATTGTTTATGATATAGTGATGAATTCAAATTAGTTGAGATAATAACTTTCTTATGGCAAGATGTCAGGGTAATTAAGTTCCCATATCCACATTACCACCAAGCTGTATTATACAATACTCATATATTTAAGAAGACCAAAGGACTGATTCTGGCAAACTTCCACATACACCCTTTATCTCAGAGAGCTAGATTTTTATTTCATGATTAAAGAAAACTTTATTTTCTTTCTCATCTCTGTATTCCAAATGCTTTGCACAGTGGCTATCATAATATAATTTCAATAATTACTTGTTAAATTAATCCATAAAGATGAGTAAGGAGTGACATAATCAAAAGCGGGACTGAGTGAGAGATGATCACTGATTGAAGAAACGCAAAAGCTGCATTGGAAAATAACAAATGGTAAAGAAGGATTATAAAACTTAAAAAAAAATTTCTGCTTAAATTCCTCAAGCAGAAAAAGAGATTTACAGTGAGAGACGCCAAGGAAAAAAAAAAAAAAACCCTCTCACAGGAATCATCCTAAATCAAGGGGAAAATGCTGGATTGTTCATTGAGCCTAGGATAGAGGTTCTAGTGTATCTAGACATGATACTGCAAGGTGAAAAGAAAACAGAAATGGGAAAATGTGGAGAGATTTAGGTTACAGTGTCTTGGATTAATGTATTACTCACTGTCTATTATTCTATTCATCCACCTGCCATCTTTCCATCTATCCAAGTAGCAATGTATGTAAAAATATTTAAAGAAAAAAACTCACAAATTATATAGTGTTTATCTCTGTGAGGTAAGATTAGGGTTATTATTTTATTTCACTATATTATTGAGCATTTTCCAAAGTATATAAAATTAAAGTGTCATGCTTTATAATCATACAGAAGTGCTCATGATTTTCTCAGATAAAAGAAATCAATAACTGTTATGTTTATAAAATAAGATTATTTCTGTGATGTAGACAAAAGTGAGCATGTGCTGTGGGGATAAACAACCCCCAGGAATAGTTGGCAAAAGAGTGATCAGAATCCTACAAAGTTAGACTAAAAAGTCACATTTGATTTTGTTATTACTAATGAATCAGCAGTGACATATTGTTTTCCAAGATAAGAACACAAACATTTTCTAAGGTAGGTAACCTGTCTGGAAAAAAGAGTGAGATATGAACAAAAGGACTAGTCATGTGCATACATAGCTCACAGGCAGAGTTTCGTATGGATAGATCCATTTCGTATGGATCTATCCATCCATGTCTTCTTATTCAACAACTGTTTCACTAATTTAAACATTTTCAACCTGTGTTCGTGCCTCACGTGAAGAGGAGTAGTTTGGCTAAGTATGTTTGGTTTAGGGCCACTTACAAGGTTGCAACAGAGCTCCTGTCTGGGACTACAGTTTCTGAAAACTTGACTGGAACTGGAGAATGCATTCTCATCTCACTCACTTGTATGTTGGCAAGAGGCTCCGGTTACTCATCAGATGAACCTTTTCATAAGTCTGATAGCAGCAACATGATAGCTAGATTCCCCCAGAGACAGTGCTCTAAGAGAGAAAACAAGAATGCATATAACAGAAAGAGCAGCCCAGTGCCTTTTATAACCTTATCTTGAAAGCGACATACCATCATTTATGCAAAATTCTATTGGTCACACAGGCCCACCCTGATGCAATGTGGGAAGGGATCACATAAAGTCTGAAATACACGATGTGCGGGTCACTGGGACTGTCTTGGCATGTCTACCTCACTGCTTAAGTGCTTGCACCCTCTGTCTCTGCTTATGTTAAAAGCCAAATTTAACTTAAAACACTAAGAGTGTCTTAGCTTATAATTTTGTAAGACTGATAAGACTCATTTCATGGTGAGGATTTTGGATGTTTAAGTTACTTGGTGTCCCATGGTCAGCCATGCTGTCTTTCAGAACCAGTAGCATGTCAGGAGCTGTTTTTCAAAAGCTTTAATCTTTCCACAGCAGATGTAATGGACTTGCTTCAGAACCCCAACATTCTGGGTTATTATTCTCCCATGAATCTTGTCTCATAGTCCGTATAATATGCTTTCTCACCACTGATAGCACCAAAAGGGTTTGCCAGATTCAGTGGTCCAGAGTGCAGAGTTGCTTGCATCACAGCCTGGACCTGCCACAGAACCAACCTGCTCCAAGCTTCACACACAGCTCTTAGCCCTTTGTAACACCATTATGTGGGCCAGAACATTTTTCCTAGATGAGAAATATACTGTATCTAAAACTCAGAGTGGCCCACCAGGAATTGAGCTTTTGTCTTTGTGATAGGAGACTTAAAGTGCAATAATTTGTCTTTTAATTTGGATAGGTCCCAGCATGCTGTTGACAACTTGTTCCCCGAATATTTTATGGCCATGACCTCTTCCATCATGGTTGTTTTGGGAAGAGAGGGAGACAATTTGTCTCTTTGGTTCATAGATTTCCAGATTGAAAGAAATATATTTGGGAGCTACCCTTAAAGAACAAAATCTGAGGAATTATATCTGCACCCAAACCTGAAGAGATTTTACACTTTGACCTGATTCTATAATGAGATGGAACTTCAGTGGTCTATGTGAATGAATAAATTAATCTTGCATGTGGGGAAGGACATGAATCTCCTTTGGGGGTCTGAGGGCATACTGTAGCAGTCAGGTTCCACTGTGGCCCTCAGTCATCCCTGCCTCTTGGTTTTACCTGTGTGTGACCCCTCCTCTCATTAAATAGGGCTAAGCTAAGTAATCACTAGGCTATTGTGTAAATGATGGAGTGTGACTTCTGAGGCTCGGTCATGCGAGACACTGTTTTCTTCATCTTGCTCTGTTGAAATTAAGACCTCCTGCCAACAGCAGAGTTCAACTGAGGCCTTATGCTAACAGCTACGTGAGTGACCTTTGGTAGCGCACCCTCCAGCCCTAGTCGAGCCTGTAGATGACACTAGCTCTGGCTGACATACCAACTGAAACTTTTGAGAAGATCCTGAACAAGAACCATGTGGCTAAGCCACTCCTGAATTTCTGATCCACAGAAACTTGAAATTAATCAGTTTATTGTTTAAAGCTGCTAAGTTTGTTAAACATCAGTAATTAACTAATAGAAACACCTAAACCTAGCCTGGGAAGAAAATGAATAGACTTTGCAATAAAATGGACCATCTGTGATGTTTGGCAGCGTATCTAATTTGGAGATCTAGAGTTCAGCAAGGCTACTATAATACATGTCAATAAATATTGATCAAAGACTCTCCCAATAGGTTTATAAGGTATTTGATCTACTGCCATCATGGATATTAGTTAAATCAGAACCAGAGCTGGAATTTTTTTTTCTTGAGGAAGAGGTTTTTCTCCACATGAAATAGAGATAGGCAATACAGTTGCTTTTGACACAGCAGAATTTCTAGGGACTAATCATATGAGAACAAGTTGAATTTCAAAGGTTCCTTTTCTATTTTTAAGACAGAGGAAAAGGAAAGCCAATTCTCAAAACAGATTGATGGGAACAATATGGTGAGGTTTAGGCAAACAATTTTAACCATGTTAATAATGAATGTCTGTGTATATACAGTCCTGCTAGCAATACCATGTATGCTACTAAATTGCTGTGAATTTTTGCCCAGAATTCTCATAAGGAAAGTAGTTTGGAGACAGATAATTATGCAAATTGTCCCAAACTGCAAGGAATACTACTACAAGCTGTAATTGAGAATCATCAATCTTTTTAAGTTTTATGCAGACAGATATCTGAAGGTGAGCTCAAAATCTGCAAAATTCCTCCAAAGGTTAATTCTGCCCAAACCTCCTAGGTTTTTTTTTCCTTGCAGAATGACACAGATCTTAACAAAAATTACTTTAGTTTGTTTATTTGAAGACAGAAGAAGTGATACAACTAAAATTCAATTTAAAGTATCTTGGAAAGGATCAGAGTTTTTTAAATAAGTATTTTATAACCAGGGCCAGAAAACAGTGAAGACTCGCCTGTTGTTTGCTTATATATGTACAACTAAAGGTAAACTTTTCTTTCCCTCGTTTTCACTCAAACAATAAAGCCTGAGGAAAGAACATATATTGCCTATATTCTGTATATTCCCAAGTGATGAGCTAGCCCACCTGTGTGCAAGCCCTTCCATTTCTAGCTCACACTGAGGATTTAAGAAGGCTGTAGTTAAGAGAGAAGAATTTCTTTGGGAAGGGTTGTTTGTTGGACTGTGATCTTTTGCCTATCTCAAACATACAGGAGTGAAGAGGGGCACTTTCTCCTTCAGTCAGTATAAAAATGAAATTCATAACAGTCACTTAGCTTATTATGTCCTGTAACATATTTTGAGTTTGTCCCATGCCTGAGAAATATGAAGGCTAAGAGCTGCAGGCTTGGTGGAAAAGTGGAAAGAAATGGCTCTGCTGGGAGCTAGGTGTGCTTTCTTCCACTGATGAGAGGTGCCTTTTCACTTGTATACTGTGTGTCACAGAAGCCTCACTGGGGCCTTTTGAGATTAAGTCCAGCCATAGTATGCCTTGCATAAGGGACCTCGGCAATAAGATGCCAATTTGGGGTCACTGTATGCATTCGGGTGTGGGGGTGAGTTGGGGAAGAGGTAAATGGCCAGCCAGAGAAGAGACACTGACCTGTCAAAGGGATCTACAAATAGAGGCACCTGGGGAAACTCTCTCTGAGGAAACCATAAAAAATTCCAGTTAATAAAAGACAGATCCACACGGAGATTCTGCCCTACCTGAAAGACATCTGAGCCAGATTATTTTGTGCTAGTTAAGACTTTCGTTTCCCTCTTCTCTATATCCTCAGTTCTAATCCTGGATATATAAGATACTGTTTGGCAAGAGGGGACGAGTAGGAGATAACTAAGAATCACTGAGAAGTCAACCACAGTCCCCTTCCCCACCATAGTTTGCACAGCCTGAAGGAATGTCAAACTGGCAGGAGGGAAAAGCTTTAATGTTAAATGAAGTTGAGTGTTGAGATGATTAAGCTGGTTTGGATATTTCCATTGTATTATCTAAGACTGAAAAAAAAAAGTCATAATCACCTGTATAACCAAATATCAGAAATTAAATAGCACAGTGAGTGCGTTGAAGATATATGAGGCAGAGTGGGAAAAATAAAGTTATTTTCTGATTCTTCCTTATTGAGTTCTCATTACACAGAAAAAAATAATTAGCCAGTACCAGAGACATAGTAAGTGCTCAAGAAGGCAAAACTTTTACGATTAGTTGTTAGTTATCCTACTGCATATCTTTGTGGATATACAATTTCAACATATAAAAACAAAATCTACTTTTCTTTTGCCAAGGATGACATACATATTGGCATCAAAATGACCATGGAAAAATGTCCATGTTTTATACATTCTAAAATGCATTTTTCCTGTTTAAATGTATTTTTGTTCAAAAGGAAAAGTCATTTTTTGTGGGGATGGGGTTGGATTTGTTTCACAAAGTAAGCATTAAATTTTTCATGGGTGAAAAAGTTATAATTCATTGTAAAATTTGCTGATAGTTTGTTTATTTACAGTAAATATAATGCAACAAAATGCAGTATATGCAAAATGTCTGTAGGCACTGAGAGAAAGGTACTGTAGCTCCTGGTGAAAATCCTATGTATAATTGTCCAGGCCCGACCATGAACAATTCCATGTTATTGCCTAGCAGGTCTCATGGGGGAAGATGACTGTCCACACACTGCCCTTGGCACATAGCCAGGATACTGCCGCCTCTGGAGGGAGTTTCAGTCAAGGACTCGGGCCTGCCAAGACCAGCCAAGCTCCTGTGTATATTTGCACTTCCAGTACAGGCACCTTCCTTGTGAGGCCTTTTTTTTTTTTTTTTTTAATCAGGGGACCTTGGCTAAGACACTTTTCTCCAACTCTGCTTTTCTAGAGCTAATCCTTCCCCCTCTCCATCCTCTGGCTCCTCAGGTCCATAAGGAGGCTTTACAAGCATCTTTGTTCAGTGCTTCTCAGCAGTGAGAAGATTACTCCAGCCGCCGCTGATCCTCTCCCATAACCATTTTGTGGGGGGAAGTGAAACCCTGCGGAGCTGGTGCCTTTCTTTTTGGCCTCTTGCTTACACTGTCCCAGCAAATGAATAAAGGCTTGATCACAACTTTCAATTTAGTTCATTGTTCTAACTGACCACCTCCACACCTGGCAAGCTCAACAGGTGAAGCTTTCATTAGATTCTCAAAGGGGGCTGTTTCCCCCAAAATGTTAAAGGATCTTGCTTGGTGAGTTTCAGCCCATGCAGGAGTTTAGCTTTGTGACCAAGAATAAGAATGGATTTGATTAAGTCTCTCTCAACCATGATGCAATATATTTCTCAACTGTTTGTTGAAAGAGTCAAGGAGGCCACTGACATAATGAAGCAGATTAAGAAGCATAAATAATAAAAACTATGTTTCATGTGGCAGTAAATATGTACAAAGCCCTGTACACATTTTTATCTTATTTAAGCAATAAAACAGACCTTAGAAGTAAATGCTATTATCCTCACTTTATTTAAAAAAAAAAACCTAAAAACAAAGAATGATTAAGAAAACTTAACAATATTATACAACCAATATGATGTTTGACTCCAAAGTCTGTTTCCTTGACCACACTATTACCTTCTATAGTGGAAATAAAACTTTCCTCATTCTTAGATCCTTAAAAAATTTTCCATAAGACCTAACTCAGTCAGAATATATCATTTATCTTATAATTTTTTAAGCACACAGGAAATAATAAAAACTAACCTAGGTTCAAGTATTCCTTACAGCTTTTGTTTCCTTAATTATCACCCACTCAACTGCCTTCATCCTGTAAGCTTTTACCCACTTTTCTGCTACACTTGATCATCAGCTTCAACATTCCTCTACATTTTTATAGACATGTCGTATTTTCTAGGGAAGTGGGTCACTTTTCTTGCTTATTAAATCTGACAATTTGTTTTTCTGATACCAAATAATATTGTATACCCTATAAGATATCAATTACTTTCAAAATCACAGAGTTCTGTATTTCCATTCCCACATCCTGCTGTAACCACATAATAATCAATTTGTACAACACATTGATGTACACCATAAATCATCACTTTTTGAAAGTGGCACATCTTCTGCTGTATTCCATTATACTCCCTCTTCCCAATAATTTTTAAAACTGTAAAATTTTGGGTATATGACTGCAAATATAAATCACCAATAACTGCAGAAAGAAGTGGTATCTTGGTTTAATACATAAAACTGGGCTTTGGGATCAAACAGCGGTGCTAATCTTAACTCCAGCCTTGAAAAGCTACATGATTTTGGAGAGGTATTTGCTTCTCTGAGTCTGTCTCCTCACTGTGAAAGAAGGATTACTCTCACTTTGCAGTTATATGAAAAAATCTGGATAATGTACCAAAAATGCTTGGCTTACTGCTTGGCAGCTAATAATACAAAGATCAAACCATTTTGATAGCTAGGCTTGTGTTAAGAACTTTATAGTTTTTGTCTGGTTTGATTTAACCCTCACCAGAACATTATGATGCACAGACTTATTGCAACAAGAGCTATCTTTCCCATTTCTTCATTTTCTGAAGAAAATCATATGCATACTCCATTTCTGGTGTTTTTGTTGATAGCCATGCTATGGACTGAATTGGGCCCCTGATAAAATTCATATATTGAAACCCTAACTCGCAATGTAACTGTATTTAGAGATGGGACCTTTGAGAAATAATTAAGGTCAGATGAGGTCACAAGGGTAGAGTCCTCATGATGGCATTAGTGGCTTTATGAGAAGAGAGAAAGACTGCACTCTCTTTCCCATTGAAGACACAGAGAGAAGGTGGCTGTCTACAAACTGCAAAGAGGGCCTTTACCAGGTCCAATCTGCTGGCACCTTGATCTTGGACTTCAAGATATTGATCTTAGTGTCCAGAACTCTGAGAAGTAAATGTCTTGTTTAAGCCACCCAGTCAGGTGTTTTGTTATAGCAGCCTAAGTAGATTAGCACAAGCTGAGATGCAGTATCTTATATATCACTGTTATTTAAACTAATAATCACTATCTGATTGCATGTGTTTATTCCAGCAATTGAATTTCATTTATCGAATTATATGTATTTTTCAACACCTACATCAAATAACCATTTCCTTTTTCTCTCATGCATTGTTCTTTCTTAACATTGCCGTCTGAAAAATAATCCCCATATTCTTTCTTCTTTTCTTAAAAGAGACAGTGTATCCTTGTGGACAGAGACTATTTGTTTTCCAATCTGTAATCTTGTGTAACCTATAGCAGAAACTCACTGAATACTTCATTGAACTAATGCAATAATGTAATGGAAGGAGATTAAGTTTTGTTCTATATACTTTGAACTATTTGGTTACATTGATAAGGAGAAGCATGTATTTATTGGCAAAAAATCTCATAACAAATACTTCATGTAGTTTGATCTCATTCACATATATATTCATAGGTATATATAGAGAGAAATATGTATAAATACATCCATATTCATATACATTTATATAGATATATGCAGAAATATAATATGGACATACTAAAACGTCAAATATAGCACCCTGAATGTAAGTTTGAGGGTGACTTTTTCTCCTACATATTATGTATATTTTTTTCCGAAATGTACTACTTTCAACTCTGTAACAAAATATTAAAATTCAGATTATTTTTAAAAAATATTAAGTCACTATTTTAATGAAGCTATAAAAAATAATAAAGCAATTAGATACATAGAATTTCAATTCCATGAAGTGAAAAAAATTCAGATTCCATGTCAGGCCAACTGCCAAATTCAATGACACTTTCTGAGTCAAGGTTATTTTAGTCATATTTTGTCAAGTTTGGTAGAAATAAAAACTGAATGAAGCACGTTGAGGAGGTTTAAATTGCTTTGAGTTTTTATACACCAATAAAACTATAAGTGATCTCTCATCATGTTCTACTTTTTAAAAATTAAAGGAGAGATAAATAATTTGTATATCTAGGCCACACTTTAGGTTAGAAAAAGCAAAACACACTTGTTTTTGAGAATTATTTCTAGAGAATACAATTTGAGGTCAGTGCCCTAAATGTTAGTTTAAATTATTTAGGCCTTTAAAAATGTATTTTCTGTAGATATGTATTACTTAAACCAATAATTTAAAATCTGGGCAGTTAATTTAAAACCAAAATAAGGGATTTTTAAAAAGTTCAATAATTAGCATACATATTCTGTTTTTACAATATAATATCATTTTAAAAGATGTATAAATAAATAAAAATGTCGACATTTATCATTCTTTGAGAATAATGTAACCTATAATGAAAAACAATATGAAAATGAATATATGTATGTATATGTATGACTGAAACACTATGCGATACACCAGAAATTGACATATTGTAACTAACTATGCTTCAATAAAAATAGAAATATATTAATTCATTAGTTTAAAGATACAGTATGGTATTTGGCTAAGAACACAAAATCTAACAGAAGTCTACCTAACAACAAATGTGAAATCAAGTACTTGTTGACTGTGTGATAGAACAAAATTTTTCCTCAACTTTTATTGTTTTTGTTTGTTTTATTGAACAAGTTATTTAATTTGTCATTAACTCAGTTTCCTCATCTGTGAAGTGGAGATGATAATGATATTTAGCTCTTGGGTTAGTTTAGATGACTAATTAATTTAAATGTGAAAGCATTTAGAATAGTAGCTCCTATGTACTGTGTGACCTGTATGTTTATCAGCTATCTTTGCTATTATCAATCCATCACTGTTTAAATCTGGGGTTAAACATCTCATCATTCTCGATTTTTGTGATTTTCAGAATCTTCATGCTAATTATGCCAGGCATGTCCTGTTCTGGTTATTTTCTCTGGGCTTTCCTATGAAGATTTGGTGTGAATAACTCATGCATGTGGTACTGAATTGAGATTTATGACACACTGAACCTTGTCAACCTCATTTGAATCTTATCAGTTCTTCTGTCTTTAAATATTGGTACTTAAAATGGGTGGCTGACTAGTCAAAATTATCTGTATTTTATTTTTCTTGTAACTGGTTACAAATGAACTATGCAGCCTTAAAGATAATAATGCCAGCTTAACATCTCTTTCTGTGATGATTCTCTTCATTCCTCTTCAGTGTGGTGAGGAATACTAAAAAGCTTTTCTCTGATAACTTCTCCCAGTTCTTTAGTCTCTCTTTACCGATCTGTAATTTATTCAGCTATTCTGCTTTATTCTATTCAAAGCATTCTGTAGCATCAAGTAACTTGGGGTAGTGGGACAGAGGCACCGCAAATGGTTCCATAATACCCACAAACACATCGAGCCTTGACATTTACTCTTCTCTGAACACAACATTCACTTTTCCATGTTGTTCTTTCAGAATGTTCTGACTCTTCACACATCCCTTGCTGACTTTTTTTCCCAACAAACACTATCCATTTGGTAAGATTACATGTTGTTTCAACTTCTCTAATGAAGCTTTTCTACTTCTCTTAGCATTGTTTGCCTTTTTAAAATTCCTGTTTCAGTCTTTGGTCCATAACCTTATTTTAACACATAAATATTTTGTATAATTACAATTATAACTAGATATGTTTTAACAACTGTCCAGTCTCACCCAGGTACACTCGTTGGGTTACACAGATGTTCTTATCCTCCACTCGCTCTGTGAGTGTCAGAGAATTCTGTAGTAGTTTACTAGTTTCCTGGAAGTTTGGTTGGAAAGATTGACTGAATGGAAGAGTTCAACTAGACTGGCATTACTTTCAGAGTTGCTTTTTTTGCTCATTCTATAGAGTAAGAGTTGCCTTACCTTATGTACAAGCGCAGTGTTCATGTAAATGGTGTATGGATGTTAATGCAACTTCAACAAGACTTCTTGACTCTGGTCCCAGACAACTTAGTCCTCTGTTCCCTCAAGACTCTGTATCTCCAGCCTCTCCAGTTCACTTCTTGAGTTTTGTCCCATTTTGCCCCCTGTCTTTCAGCCCAGATGTTGCATATTTATTTTCTAGGAAGTCTAGAACTGTATGCATTCTTGTCATAGCCCTGATTCACTTGGACGTTCCTTTACTGTCCTGAAGAGCTCATACTGGAAGTAAAATACAAACAAATTAAAACTGAATATTGTCCTTGTCCTTTTTAGAATCCCCTATCAAAATGTTAATTTTCCTCAAGGAATAATGGATAACTGTGAATAACTGGAGAACAGCCAAATGGCTGAAAAATGAGGAAGAAAAGTTCAATGATTAATATGACTAAGTATTACCTGCTATACAGTGTTTTATGTATCTACCATCATGCTTGCACTGTGAACCTTCCAAGTCAGAAGCTGTGTCATATTCATGCAGCACAATGCCTGGCCGGCTCAGCGAAGACAAAACGATACCTGCATTCAGTGAATAAAGTTCATCTGTGTTTCTCTAATTTTATACTTAAGTACGTATCCTTTTTCAATTTGAACTTTAAAACATTTTTTAAACCTTTTAGAAATAAATAGAGCCCAGTTGTGTATGTAATAGCTTACCTTGTATCCTTATGACTCAAGCACAAGGGGCATCTTCATCAAACTCTATAATAAATGAAGCTTGGTAGAAAAGCCATTGTGTGCTCTCCTCTCCTGCATTTGCAAGCAGCCAAAAGCTTTAATCAGTCGAACATTTGGCAGCTGTTCTTCTCCATGTTGCTCTTCTTTGTGAAGTCTGATTGTCTTGTCCTCTCGTGCTTAGCTGACAGTGACATGGTCATTGTGTCACTGAGTGCACACCGAGCTTCCACTTCTCCCACTGGAGACTTCTGCTCATAATTTACTCATCATTTGTCTTCCTTCATGTTCTTTCTCTCTCTGTCTCTGTCTCTCGGTCTCTCTCTCTCTCTCTTTAAACACACATGTCCTGTTAGTTCTGTTTCTATAGAGAACTCTAATACAGGAATAAAATAATCATTATAATGTAGAGAAACAACTGTGCTTTATCAGTATTATGTATTTTGACTGATCTCTCAGCATATCTGAAATCATAGGATCTTGGAATGGGAGAGAAACTTTGAGCTAATTTGGCCAAAATCTCCACCTACATGTTGTTATAAAGTATAATAACAGAACCCAAATGATTCACATGTATAATCTTCCAAAATCCAATATAATATTATCTAATTTTATATATAAGAGTATGAGGCTCAGAGAAGTAAATGACTCCTCCAGGACGACCTGGGTGGTAGTCACTGATCCTCTGAATTCAGTACCATTTGAATTCAAAGTCCATTGCATTTCTATTAGGTTAGACGGGTTTTCTTTAATGCCGCTTGTAAATACTTAGACATTTTTGGTAATGCAAAGGCCATTAACTGAAAACTATATATATTTTAACATCTCTGTTAGGAAGGGCTTCCATGTTTTGAATGGGATCTTACCATGTGTCTTGCCTTCTAGACCTACGTTTTCATGTCGGCTCTTCAAACACTTGAAGCTAGCTATTTGATCCAAAATGTTTTCTCTCTCTCTTTCTCTCCCTCTCTCTCTCTCTTTTAAATGTTTGTCATGGGAATTATTCCTTCTCTCATTATTGTTTCTTACTGATGTTCTCTGGCTAAGCTGTTCATTGGTCTGTGGCTTCTTGTTTCTAGGACCAGTGTTAAGAGGGAACGCTTTGCAGCAGCTTTGTACTGACTGAGGAAAGCTACTTAGGGGTTTCTAGTGCTTAGCTTGAAGAAAATGAAGAACAAGCTCAAGTCACCATCAAATGTTCCAGGACAGGTAGTTTTTGGAGACCAGTTCTACCAAATGGTCAGGGCAAACTCATCACCATCTTATATCAACTCTTCCAAACATATGAAAAGACGCGCAATTGTTCAACTCATTCTCCCAGGCTAGCTATCTTTCAAAAAATATATGTGTATATATATACATGACTGGGGCATTATGCTGCACATCAGAAATTGACATATTGTAACTGACTGTACGTCAATAAAAATAATAAATTAAAAAAAGAGAATGAAGAACAATACATTTGATCATTGCCTTTCAAAAAAAAAGGTACAGGGGAAATGTATTGCATTCAGGTTTTTCTGTTTCATTAAAAAAAGAGAGTCTAATGACTAGGGGAAGACTATGAGAATTTAACATGTATGACTACATTATAACAATAATTTAAAATGTATAAAATAAAAAATAAGTCCTAAAATGTACTTGTTATTTTCCATTCAAGGCAAAATTTCACTTTAATTTCTTGCATAGAAAGAAAAGGACTATAAAATGTATTTTATAGTCCTTTTTTTCTTATAATCAATTTTATTGAGATAAATATAAGTTAAGATAAATAAGTTATATAACTTTTGCTGGAAAGTTTGTCAAATGTATACACTGGTATCATGATTACCTCAGTCGAGATAAAAACAAAGTTACCTCATGACTCTCTGCAGACAGTCTTACTCAGCCCTCTGCTCTTAGTAACTATTAATCTGATTTCTATCATTATAGATTAAGCAGTTCTAAATATTCATATAAACGGAACCATACAGTATGCCCTCTTTTGAGTCTGTCTCCTTTCAATCAGCATAATGAAGGTGAGATTCATTCTTGTGCACATTCTTTCTTATTACTGAGCAGTATTCTTTTGTGTGAATTAGCCACATGTATTTATTCACACAATAAATGAAATTTGAATTGTTTCCAGCTTTAGAATATTGTGAATAAAATTGTTATAAATATTCAGGTACTAGAGTTTTTGTAGACATATGTTTATAAGTCTCTTAAGTATATACTTGGCAGTGAAATGGCTGAGTTTATATGATTACTGCTTGATTAACTTTATAATAAACTTTCAAACTGGGTTTCAAAGTAGTTGTATCATTTCACACCCCCATCAGCGATATAGGACAGACCAAATTGTTCCATTTCCTTGCCAATTATTTTTGTTTTAGCAATTTTAATCTGTGTGAAACAGATTGCACTATGTTTTAATTTCATTTTTCTTATCTCTAATGGTTTTTAAAACCATTTTATTAAGGTGTGATTGACATTCAAAAAGCTGTGTATATTTCATGTACACAACTTGATGAATTTGGAGATAGGTATACATCTGTGAAACTATTACCACAACCTATGCCATAAACATATTCATCACCTTTTATCTTCTTTATTATTATCAATATTAATATTATTATTAGCAATAGGAACACTTAAGTTCTACCCTCCTAGCAAAATTTTAAGTGTACAGTACAATATTACTAACTATATGACATAAGGTGTGAAATAAACCTCTAGGATTTTTTAATCTTGCATAACTGAAACTTTGAAACTTCTGAACATTTTTTCATCTTATTGGCCATTGATTTATCTTCTTGTGTCAACTGTCTATAGAAGTCATTAGTCTGGTATTTACTGGGTTGTTTGTCATTTTATTAATAATCTGTAGGAGTCTGTTGTATATTATAGACGTATGTCCTCTGTCTGGTACTTGCATTCTTAGTATTTCCTCATTTGTACTTTACATTTATATTCTATTGAAAAGAGAAAAAATAATAATTTTTACAAAGTCTAATTCATCATTTAGTTTTGATAGTTTTTTGTGATAAGAATTATTTTTCTACCCCAATTTTTAAAAATATTTTCTCATGTTTTTTTTCTAGAAGTATTTTGAATTTCATTTTTATATTTGGGTTTATTTATGATCAATTTAGAGTCAATTTTTGAGTATGGTATGAAGTTGGGATTGAGATTCTTTTACCATTGTTATGGACATCTGATTCTTTTATAACTGTTTGTTGGAAAGAGTATCCTTTCTCCTCTGAACTTCCTTAGCAGCTTTTTGGAAAATCAATTCTCCATAGACCTGTGATTCTCTTTCAAGGCACACTATTCTGTTCCATTGACCTTTATCTCCTTTTACCATTATATCACTGTCTTGATATCTGTAGCTTTATAGTTTTGAAATTAAGTTGTGTAAATCTTTTGACTTTGCTCTTTTCAAGGTCATTTTGGCTCTTTCAGGTCCATTGGATTTTCATACGAATTTTCAGTACCAAGCTAACAATTTATCCTAAAATATCTTGCTATGTTTCTTTAGAATTTATAGATGACTTTGTGGAGAATTTATATCTTAAAACTATTTAGTTTTCCAATTTATGAACATAGTATAATAATATTCAGTATCTTAACCTTCATATGATGCTAGTTGATACTTTAATAGATGTTCTATACAAACTTGAGGAGGTTACATTTTACTCTAATTTTCTCAGTGATGTTGTCATGAATATTCAATTCATGTTGAATTATTTGTCATCCTCTAAGATAATAATATGTTCTTATCTCTCTTGTTTTGTTAAAATGCTGAAATACATTGCTTAATTTTCAAAATTTTCACCAACTATTTTTCCTGGGATGAAACTCAGTGGGTCATAATATCAGTTTCATGTGTTGTTGGACTTGAATAAAATTTTGTTGAGGATTCGGCATCTAAATTCTGTAGCTATATAGGTCTCTATTTAACTTTTGTAATACGTGTATCAATCTTTTAGTATCAGACTTATGCTGACTTCACAATGAATTAGAGAATATCCCTCCTCTGTTTTATGAAAGAGTT
The DNA here is from genome assembly GCF_036321535.1 of Camelus dromedarius. Lineage (NCBI taxonomy): Eukaryota > Metazoa > Chordata > Mammalia > Artiodactyla > Camelidae > Camelus > Camelus dromedarius. The sequence goes on along the minus strand of NC_087436.1, from coordinate 90,266,378 downwards.
TGAGTAAAAGTTTACCTAAATTTTTCCTAAATTTTCTTTTTTCTAGATGACTTAAAAGAACAGAAATTTATTATTTCACAGTTTAGGGTGCCACAGTCCAATATCAAGGTGTTTGCAGGGCAGCACTCCCTCTGAAAACTGTAGGGGAGTATCCTCCCTTGCCTTTTCTTAGCCTCTTGTGGTTTCCCAACAATCACTGACTCCTTGGCTTGCAGGTGCCATGCTTCAGGCTCTGGGTCCATTGTCAGTTAGTGTTCTCTTCTCATGTGTCTCTTTCTATGGTTCTTCTCTTTTTAGAAGGACTAGAGTCCTGTTGGATTAAGGGCCCATCCTACTCCAAAATGACTTTATTTTAACTAGTTACATCTGCAGTAATTTCTTTTCCAAATAAAATCACATTCTGAAGTACTGGGGGTTAGGATTTCAATGTATCTTTTCGATGGACACAATTCAGCCCATAATAGGCAGTATTCATTTGTTTTTCTTTTTGCTGTTACAGAAAAATAATTTAAATTGAAAATAAATAATATTTTTGTACTGTACAATGCACCTTTTCTCAAAATAACACCAATCTGTGATTTATGAAAGAACATAAACTAAGGTTACAGCCAACAGTAAGAATGTAATTGGGGTGTGCATATAAACTTTAAATAAATTGCCTTCCTACCCAATGCTATTAGTTAATTCTTTTGTTTTAATGTAAAGCTAAATCTTCTAAAATTTTAAAAACTATACACTTTTCACTACTACTCCAATACTAGAGAAGAAATTAGTGTGACTATAATAACTAATATCAAAACTTATTTTGAAAACCATCATTTAACAACATTGTTAAATGAAACATTGTTGTTTTTCCTAAAATAAGATTTAATGTGGATGGCATACTTAGTAAATTACCATAAAATGTATCTAAGCTTCTAATTTGTTGACAATATCCTTCAAGATACTGAAACAAATAAGCAGCTGATAAGTAAGAAATAGTCTCTCCACTCAGAAGAAGACAATAAATGGGTGCTTCTGCCTTTTACATGAATTTAATACGGAAATCTCATCTCTCCTCCCTGTTCAATGCTATGTTAATGCACTAGAAATGAGGTTGAGTAATCTACCCAATATTCCATAACGTGATTCTAAGTTTCTAATTCCCTTATCAGAGCTGACTTTATACTAATTCTTAAAATATTCTACATCCTTCTGCCAAACTTCTCGTAATTCAAATGTGATATATTTCTCTTAAGTTAAATGTATAAAAATATAGATAAGAACACTTCAGATCAATTAACTTCATGCTTTACTTACAAATACCATTCCAGTCTCTTCTCAAGTACTCTGAATAGCATGATTCCCAGCACAAAGATGATCACATATGGGTGAAGAGGGAGTACTGGCCTGAATTAGAGAACTTGGAATTTAGTTCTGATTTTTCCTCGACTAAGCATAACATCAAACAAATCATATAACTGTGGACTTTGATCTTTTTAAATGCTGATTAGAGGCATTAGCTCAATAGTCCCTGGAATTTCATTAAGTGCTTATAGTCTATGATTGTTTGTTCTTTGATTACCTCAGTTACTGTCTCTAATATAAGTTAACGTGGAATTATAATTATCCAAATACAATTTTGTACTTTTAAAATTCTTAACAAAACAGGACTTCTAAAACTGGCTTCTTGTAAGAGCTGTCATGTCTTCGGTGAAGTGGGGGAATCAGCTGAAAGTTAAGAAAGCCCCAGCAGAGTCCTTGTACCTGTGAGATATGAGCCTTTTTTTACTTGAGTTTCAAAGGACATCACTGCTACAATGGTATATATCTTAGAAGTCTGGAAGTTTCTGATTCTTAATGCGTGAATTTTGAAAATTAGCACATTAAAGTAGTGTTTTATTATATTAAAGTAAGTGTGTATTGCATTTAAAATGGTTTAGCTCTGGAGTCAGGCTGGCCAACATGGATCCCCAAATCCACAACATTTTTGCAGTATGACCTTCAGCTAAATTAGAAATGCTTTTAAAATTCGTTAAATATTTAATCTTTTTATCAGTTAGTCTTCTCCAGGTCTAATTTACACACAGTAGAATTCATCCTTTTTAGATATGCACTTCTATGAGTTTTGACAAGTGCCCGAGTTCTGTATACTCCATGATAATCAAGATACACATAATTCCTTCACCCCATTTATTTTCTCTGTGAAAGATTCCATTCATTTAGAATTCAAAAAAATTGAAAGCTAACTTTGTAGTGACAAAAAGAAATTCATTATTAGCATGGAAATAGGATGTAGTAGTGGTTATAGAAGGAGAGAGGTTGATTTGAATTAAATTCTGGGGAATGGATATTTTTATTATCTTGATTGTGGTGTTGGTTTCACAGGTATGAGTATGTCAGAAAACTATCAGAATATGTGTTTTAAACATACGTGATTTATTATGAATAAAGGATGCCTCACTAAAACTGTTTTTTAAGAAGACCTAGATAATTGCCATGATATAAATGGATATACTCCATGTAGCTGAAATCCGACATCCTGTCTATCTTCTAGGCTAAGGCCAAAGTTTTAAGAAATTTGTTTCTGAGAGAAATACTAGCACGATTCAGAAATTCAGTGGTGGTTGTCCTCCCTAAGCCAGTGATGATGGTGAGAGGTTTTATTACAGACTGAGATCAGCTCCCTGATAGTTAGGAGAATGATAGAATCCAGAAATCATGGATGCAGTGTGGGGGCAGTTCATTACCAAAAAGAAGATAGGTAAATTGTAAAGCAAGGGTGAGCAGCAGCTAGAAGGTTCTAACTCACAAAGACATACAGAGATGTTTAAAAGAAAATTATATCCCCTAGGCAAGATGGATAGGCAGCCAGCAAGAGTGGTGCTGAATCCACAACATCAAAAGAAAGCAAGAATGGATGGTCAAGAAGATGAGGACAACTTCCCCCCAGAGGCAAAATCTATTGCCCAGTTTCAAGGGGTTGGTTTTCCGATGAAAAACCTGTCAACTGGAAGAGAATTCATGTGCCAAAGTGAAAGACTACCATTCTATTGCAATATATATCATAATGGATTTCCAGCCTACAGCCATTTAGTTAGCTAAGCATACAAGAGGGCAGAGAGACACCACCACTTTAAAGACTGCTGGACTGTTGACATTAATGTCTGGTACCCAAAGCGTGATCTCCTTGTTAGAGTAGGAACATATAGGGCACTAGTGAATGAAGTCCTGTACAAAGTCTAATGTGCTGTACATCCACTGGCACACCCACTGGTTATTTTTCCCATCTAGGTATATATAATAGAAAAAGAAATACTTGGTACTTCTCAGAAACCTCACTATGGTTCACTTGCCAGTGAAGTAAGAGCTACTGTAGTCAGACAGCCTAAATAGAAGCCTCTAAAATGGACTCACTCTTTTGAAGATAAATACAAAAAATAAAATCTCCAAGAGAACTGAAGAAATTAGTGTCCTATGTGAAGATGTAAGGGGTGAGGATGAGCAGTAGGGACTGCCATCATCCCATTTAAGACTCCCATTAAGTCTCCCAGTAGTGACTGCCCCCTTTAAAACCAAGATGAACCTGGAGGATGATGGTCGACTACTGAAAACGCAAATAGTTTCTGTAAAGGAAGTTATCACAGTTTAAGGTACACTGTATTATTTTACATCTCTATCAGGAGGGAGGCTCAGAAACAGTTCAAATTCGTATGTGATAGAAACCATATTTATTTACAGCCTGTGCTGGTACCGTATTAACTGTCTCACCCTGCCACAGTGTAAGTCCACAGGACCTGGACTATGTGGATTTTCCATAGAACAGCCTGTTAGTCCATTGGCTCAGTGGTACCATGCCATTTGAAATGGATGAACTGGAAGAGTGGTCTATTAATTCTATAGATACTCCAAGACATATCACATTAATGAAGATTTTGATGCCTGGGGTTTGTGAGGACATCCAAAGCAAAGGACAAATTATTTCATCTCATTCCTCACACATCTAAGAAGGAAGCAAAATGCCTGTTAGTTTCCTTCAAGTTTTGGCAAAATGCATCTACACTTGGAAATACAGCTCTAGTTCGTAAACTGAGTGCCACAGAGAGCTTCTTGTTCTTTGTAGACCTCAGATTAAAAAATAATAATAATAAAGTTTTGTGTAGCAGCTCCATGCTCTGATGTAAACAATTCTGACTCTTGGCTTGTAACACCTGAAGAGCCCTGTGATAGTGGAGATGTATGTGGCAGGAAAAACTGTTATGTGAATTTTGGAAGAAACTTCAATAAAATAGAAGCAAAGTGAAGGTTTCTGAGGTGGTGGAGCAAACTCATGCCATTTGTAGCATGGAATTGTATAAGATTAGAAAAATCCTGTCTTGCTACTGGTAGAGATGGAGTTCCTAATCAGGGGACATAAACTAACAATGAGGCCCAAATTGTCCATGTACTGAGTTCTGTCAGGTTCACCAAGTCACAAGTTAGGATGGACCTACGAGCAATATATTATAAAAATGGAAGTGACAAATCTAGTATCAGGGATGAGCAGAGCCAGAAGTCACACAAAAGATAGCTAAGACTTCCATGTCATCTACCACTTTGGCTATGACTGTTTTGTGTGTGAAGTCACTTATGATTAGCTGATGAATGTGGAAAAGTTCAAGTTCTGTTCGCAGATCAGCGGTCAGTATGTTAAAACAGCTGAAGAATGCATTACAGCCTCACTTGGGTTGATGGGACATTCTCCCAATGGGAAGATCTTCAGGCTGAAGTTTTGGTTATCCACATTGGATGAAAAGAAAAATGGCCAAAGTTATCACTTATCAACAGCAGAGAGCAGCTTGGATAGTTAGGCAACTGGAGAGAGAAAAACTGGATAACTGGAAGGAGGGCAGGGGTGAAGGGACTTGTTGTGCAGGAAGGAAATGTAAAGATTTGGGTCTTGCATGCTAACCCCCACCAGAGAGCATCCACCATAGAAGCACTAAACAACCAATTAAACAAAATGACTTTGCCAATTAACATCTTCTATCTTTATGAAGCCATAGTGGCAGGGATAGGGGTCATCCATAATTCCTACAGGATAAACTTACTTAGGTAGTATCCAACCTGCCAATGAGAAAGACCAATATGACTCCATCCATCAAAGAAGTAAACTGTTACTTAGTGGTAAATTGAATACATTTTTCCCCTTATACATTGGAAGGGACAGCAGTTTATCTTGGTAAACACTGACTGTTTTTCTTTCCTGTAAGGCTTCAGGCAGCACCACTTTTACAGAATGACAGAGTGTTTAATGCATTGACATAGAATCAATGCGTTAGAACAATGAATACACTACAATGAAGGAGGCGTGGCATTGACTGGGCACACAGGGCCATGGGATCCATTGTTTCTACCACATACCACATCACGAGAAGCCTCAGGAGTAACAAAGCAATAAAAAAGTATTTCAAAGGTGCAGCTAAGGTACAGCATAGAGCTGACACAATGCAAGATTGTGGCACTATCCCCTGGGATGTCAAAGCACCTTAAATTAACAATGTTATTGTTCTGTTTCTTCAATAAATAAAATACATGGGTCTAGGAGCCAAGGATAGAGATATAAGTGACTCTGTTAACCATCACTCCACTGGTCCACTTGTAGAATTTTTGATGCCTATCTCTGCAACTCTGCAAGTTTAGAGGTCCCAATCCTTAGAATGGAAATACTTCTACTAGGGGAAATAGCTAGTTACTTAAACTTTTAACTTTAGCTACCAGTTGGTCACTTTAGGCTTCTAATACCAAAAGTCAAAAAGTAAGGAAGGTAATTCTTTCCTTATAAGGGGTGATTTACCCTGATCATTAGGAGGATGTAAGTTCCCTCATATAAAATGGTGAACAGATAAGCCTAAATTTGGCAAACAGGTGATCCATCAGAATATTTCTTGGCACTAAAAAGAGCATAAAGAGTAAAAAGAATATAGAACAGAACTGATACAAGTAATTTACAGAATTCAGTGGGGTCAAATAAAACCATATACATATATATATGTATATGAAAACTGTAAAGCACAATATAAATGTAAGATATTACCATCTTCCTCACCAGCTGCACCTTGAAAGACTAGTCTTTAACAATGAACTTCACCAAATTCCTGCACAACACCAATCAAGATTGTCAGTGAAAATAGCACAAGTCACAATGGTCTGTTGGTCAGTGATCTGAGGGAAAAAAAGGATTTGAGGCTTTCGACATAGAATGAGATAAATATTTGATTTAGACTGACATTGGTCATTGGGCTTTATAGAAGCAATAAAATTTGACAGCCAAGTCATATGTGTCAACTGAAATTATACCCAGAGTATGTGAGTATAGCCTTCTGTCAAATCAAGCCTTCTTTCCACTGTCACATTTTCTTCCTATCTATAGAGTATATAACTATTCATATTCATCATCGTCATCATCATCATTGCCCTTGTTATCACCATCATCATTAATGGATACCTAACTTTGCATATGCTTTGCATTGATTATGTAGGTTCATTTCTACAATTCTAGAGTGACTACATGCCAGTTTCTTAAAGTTGCCACAGTTCAGCACATCCATATAAATCAGACTGTTTCAACCTCAATACCACTGACATTCTGGGGTGGAAATTCTTTTTGTTGTTTGGGCAGAGACTGTTCTGTGTCTGTAGAATGTTTAACAGTATCCTTGTCCTTGACCCACTAAATGCTCTTGGCACCTCTACCTAGGTTTTGAAAATCAGTGATGTCCACAGACATTGCCAAAAATCCTCTGGGAAGAGGGCATGTGAATTCATATGCTCCCACCCCTCCCCTAGTTGGGAACTGTTGCTGTAACTTAAAGTAGCCACAACCTAATGTCAGTTAGGCTTCATGAACAATAATACATTCTACTTTCAGTCAAAAGATCTGGGCTTGAATTCCAATTTGCCATTATAGTAGCCATATGACCTAGGACAGATTATTCAATTAAGTCCTTGCTATTTTGACTATAAAGTGACAGTAATGGCACATTAGGTCTCTTGTGAATATTTGTCATTTTTAAGTCTTAATACAAAAGAGAAAAAAACTGTCCACATTACTTAAGTAAGCCTTTACCTCACTTTACCTTATGACTTTATAATAAATTACAATGTCTGTTCTCTTTGTAAAACATTTCTCAGCAGCAATTAACTTGTCTTTGTTTGCTCATTTGTTTTTATTAACATCAAACACACTAGAATATTAGGGAATGAAAGGGAGCCCTGTCTGTCTAGGGAAACACATTGTGCCCAGAACCTTACACATGGAAAGGTGGTTACATGGAAAATGCTAAATATGTATATATGTGTAATGGCTTCTTGTGATAATTTAAGGGAATGTAACAGATTACTTCTTATTACATGGCTGGTGCTCACTGAATGGCATTCTCTTCTTCCCTTGCATTATAAAGAAGAATGTGTCTCAAAATTATTTCCCTGGTGGGGAAACCATTGTGTTACAATCTGGAATAGGGTAAGTGTTAGGCAGAATAATGACTCCCTGAAGTTGTCCATGTCCTAATCCTTGGAACATGGGAATATGTTTCCTTAAATGGCAAAAAGGACACTGTCGATGTAGTTAGATTGAGGTGGGGAGAGTATCTTAGGTTATAAATTCAATCTAATCAGGACCTTAAAAAGAGTAGAAGAGGGGGGGAACAAAGTGGAAACTCAGACATACGACAACATGAGGAGAATTCAGCTCCAAATTTCCGGCTTTGAAAACGTAGGGAGAGGGCCACGGCAAAGGAAAGGGGGTGGCCTTGAGAAGCTGGAGAAGGCAAGAGAACATCTTCTCTCCTAGTGACCCCAGAAGGAGCAGAGCCCTCTCAACAGCTTGATTTTATTGCAGTGAGACCCATTTTGGACTTTCGACCTCAAGAACTGTAAGAATGTAAATTTGTGTTGTTTTAAATGGTCAACATTGTAGTGGTTTGTTATAGCAGCAGAATAAATCTAATTAAAAAATGTACCCTTCATATGTCTTTTGGCTTCTGTTTTCTTCTCACCTCTTTAACAGGAAATAACACAAGTTTTCACATTTCTTATCCTTTAACTTTTCACTACTATGTGATAACTAGCTTCTTGATTTGAGGAAGGCAGTAGTTTCCTGGCATAAGAAAAACAGTTGTAGGACATAGAAAGTATAAATTAGTTTATAATTCAATTGTGTGATGTAATCATTCCATCCATTTAGTCAATAAATAAAGTTGAGCAACTGCTAAGGGCTATCATTCACTACTTACAGAGAATATAAAATATATAACAGAGATTCCCTTTTGGTTACAAATTCAGACTCAATGGAGAGAGAAAAGGGGGAAGGAAATGGACCCTTAAAGGGATATTTTTAAACACTGTCAGACACAGTAACAGAAGTGTTCTGAAAGCTCTATGAGGACATATAACTATTCCCCAGGACTTTCTTTTAGAGAAAATAGATACACACTGGCTGTCCCTTATATTGCATCCTTTTTAAGCTCATTGAAATGCTGAATAAAATCTATTCATAAAGAATTAAATTAATTCAAACAATACAAGGAAAAGAAACATCTCTTTTCAAGAGGCATTAAATCTACTCTCCTTAATAGAGAAACCAAGATTAAAAGAGGTGAAAAATGATGAGAATGACCTTTTTAGTTCTAATCACACAAATAAATCAGTGCACTGGTGATGAATTCATTAATTTTGATTAAACACGGAACTATGAAGTCATTTGAATTAATTCGGTAATCACCATCAGGAAGAGATGCTTTAGAGCTTGATATTGAGTAGTTCCTTTAATTTGCACTATGACCCAGTCTTAGGGAAATGTGTACCCAGATCTTCAAGGGAGCTGATTTTATATACAGAAAGAGTAAGTCACAGAATTGAACACCCAATGCCTAAGGTTCTGAGAGGGGATGAGTTGTTGGTTAGGAGTCCTATCCATGATTATAAACCTATTCCCTTTAGGGAAATAACAAATGCTTTGGGGTTCAAATTTGCCCGAGCATACAGCTAGCAGTAGTAGCAGAAACTACTAGCCATTTCTCACGGAATTCTATCAATATAAATGAAAATAACTGTGCTCCTAAGTGATACGGCGTTCCCAGTTACCATGTTGGAAGGCACATGGCCTCATATACTAGGAGTGGCAGAGGGTCAGAGGAGCTCCATAACAAGTTCTTATGGCAAATCAGAATGGGAAAGATCTAAGCCATACGTGCAAAGTATGCATTTCTATCTCACTGTTAACTTCCTTTGGGTTCCATTGATAAATTATCATAACAGAAAATGGAAGAATAATTTTCACACTGAGCAGTGGGAGGTTTTCCATAGAGGAATAGTTCAAAAAAGCTCAGAGAAGTTACTGACTTTAATCATTTTTGTAAAAATCAACAAAACTTTTAATCAACTATGTCATGAAAAACTTTATTCATTATTAAAATTACTTAATTGAATTAATCATTCCATGTGTTACCTGGTTCATAAGTAGGTTGAGATGAAGTTGAACAGGGTATCTGAACACAATTCAAAATAATTGACCCCTTTGAAAACTATTGTTTTCAGGGTAGGATAAAAAGCGTAAGAGGACAGCGGCATTAGGGAGTAAAGCCTATTTTTCTCTCTCTTTCTGGAAACCAGAATTTTGACTGTGTTGCCAGGCAGAGATCATTCTGAGTAGGGCACTGTTGAAAAGAGCAAAAAGAGGGACCCTTTAATTCAGAATTTTAACTAAAATCAAGTAGATTTTTTTAGAAGACAATTCCAACTCTAAAATTAAACATTCACATACACAGAGGACTGATTAGGAATGTATCCTGTTGCTGTGCTGTGCAAGCATACTGTCTGCACCAGTTACAGAGGCTCTCTAATGGAAGTCCGCTATGTACTTCCAGTTCCTCAGACTGATGCACTCCATTAACCGGGGAGCCAGGCAACTAAGTAATCTCTTTTGTAGTGTAATCTGAGCTTCTGTTTTCTGCACCACTCTCATTCCATTTTGTTCTGGAACAAAATTATAGATGTATATTTTAGCACTCTTGTTGCCTGGAATTCATACACTTCAAATCCTCAGTCTTTGCCTACAGCTTGTATCAACTGCTTTCTATGAAAGGCTTTGTTAATACTTTTGCAGATTGTTTGTTTCTTCTTTTATTCAGTATCCCATGCATATATATATATATATTTTCTGTTTGCTTGGCCTTTTAACACACTCTTTAGGTTCAGCACTTTTTTTCTTCCTATATGTTGCCAGTAGATTTCCCCTTGCTCAGCAATGGAGTGAGCTTTATTATTTTTCTCTCTCTTTGAGGAGCATTCACTTCATGATTTAAATACATTTTGAAAATCAGACCCCCATTGTGGACCATCAATACTTCCTTTGTAACAATTACTTTCCCACTGGGAGCAATCCTTAGAGCTCCACAATCCAGCAGCATTCAATCCAATATCTTTCTTTATAAGTGAGGTGAGCATTTGTCTTATTCAGCAATAAATATTTTTAAATGTTATTGTTACATGATCACCTATATATATTAGCTTTTCAACTTAAAAAAACTTAAAAAAATATTTCTAATGTCAAGGAGAATACATGCTGCCAGGTTTAGCCACTGAGCCCTAAATAACCCAACACAAGCAGTTCCACTATTTTTTAAAATCACATTTTAAATTTTTCTCCATAGATTTGCATTGCTTTTATTGGGTTTTCATAGGTTATCTCTAGCTTTTTGAAGTCAGTATACACATTAACATTGATAATGACCCTGTTAAGGTAAAAATACTCTGACATATTGAACTAGTAAGGAAGGCTTTATTCAAATTTTGCAGTAGGTGTCAAGGTGTCACTACAAGGGAGAGACGTAGGGCTCCACTCCAAATACACCAAAAACAGTGGGGATTTACAGTTAAGGGGCAGGTTGCAGGGGTCGGTGGATATAAAGTTACTAAGAGGAGACATCAGGGTTAGGGGGAGTTCTTGCTAAACTGATCTAACACAATTCTTGCTGGATACAGGGCCGGAATGATCAGATATTACTTGGGGGAAGGTCGGAAATGAGGAACTTGATCAGATACTGAGTGTGATCAGAAACTGTATGTGGGAGGATTCCCTTTAAACTGGCTTAGCAAACTTCTTGCTAAAACTGGACTTTGCAAGGACAAGGATAGACAAAGAAGCTCAAAGTTGAGGCCTGGTTGAGAAGAGGGCTCAGAGAAGCCTGACTGAATTTTGGTCAACTGACTAAAAATTGACCAAAGCTTTTGTCAGTTTTAAAAATGTTTTACTTTACCTAGCTAACTATTTTATTATTTTGTTCCTCTCACACTGTTCAAAAAACACCGACTTTCTCATTTATTGGATGGATCAGGTATGATGCCTACTCTGATCCTTTGCACTTGCTCTCATTTTCTTAGAATTTTCTTTTCCCACATATTTATGTATTTTCTTCCCTTACTTCTATTGAGCCCTTACTAAAATATCCTCTTTCTTAGATTAACCCAATCTAAACTTACAAAAACTTCACCTACTCCCTACACTTTTCCCTTTCTTCTACTTTATTTTTCTCCTTAACATTTATCAACTAAAATTTTGCATACATAATATACATACATGTAATACACACTTACTATGTGCCTTTATCTCCCTTATTTTCTCACCCATTTGTGAGAAAGCCTCTTAAGGGTGGAGATTTGGGGCTGTTTTATTCACTTGTGTAGTCCGAGCACTTAGACCAGTCCTTTAGTACAGTCTGATAGAGAAAGTGTTCCACAAATATTTGTTGATGAGTGAGCATAAACATCTTGAGTGTTTCACTTCCTCCACGGTAGTTACTTCACAGTTTATGCTCTAATTCCTATTATGCTTCTTTTGCATAGAACTTGCTTTGGAGTTGCTGTCATAGACCATGCTCTATACTTCTAATATTGAATAGGGGGGAAGTCTTTAACTATGAAAATGAATATACTTTTATAGAAACATAAAATCTAGAGCACCCATATCAGATAATGAATGTAGTTATTTCAGTTTATATCATTTGCAAAGAAAACTGAGCATAGTCATTAAGCATTGTGTAACTTAAAAATGAGTCATTGAGAGCTGGATCTACATGATTCATTTCATCTAAAGCTACCAAGTTTGTGATCACTGATTTAGAGTCATAATCCATTGCACTTTAAGTGACTAATACAATGATCTCCTGAAAGATGGACTCACATGTACCACTCTTAATTCCTGAAGAACGCAATACGGAGCCGATACTCAGAGTGTGGAAAATAAGAAGTTACACTGAAGTGTCAGTCTTTCAGCAAAAATTCAGCATATACTAGAAGTTTTGTGAATTCTATTTTGGCTTCTAGCAATGCACATAATAAAAATGTTTTCATAGAACTGTGATACTTACATTGTGGTCTCTCTGGAGGCCACAAATAAATTGGTCATTATCTATTCATTAACTAGCAGAGATGGACTGAGCAGCATAAAGAAGAGGCATCAGGGGCTAATCTTTCCAGAATTCATGTATTTACATAGGAATTCTTTCTTCTTTTGCAAATTAAAATAGAAAAAATATGAATGAAGGTAATTATGTGTCCTCAAAATCATCTCCTATCACTCATATTTTTCCATAAAAATTAACAATTTTCAAACTAATTAAATGGGCAAAAAAATGTCATATATCTTTGGGGCTTAACATATTTCCTGATAAAATAAATTTGTATGATAGTTTTATGACATTTAAAGAGGCTTATTGATTTTAAAAGACTAAATTTCCCATTTATATATTTGAAATTATTAATTTTCTTACTCCTTTTTTCACACTTAGTGAAACCAAAATGTTAACTTATTTGTTATTGTGTGAAATCCTATTTCTTGGGTATTTACTATTTGAGAAGCTGTGAGAAATGTTTTTAATATTTCCCTCAGTTTTCTTTTTAATTACAAAAATATTATGGGCTATTGTTACTAGGAAAACTACAAATATGCATATAAACATATTGTTAATTTTTGACTTGTACATATATTTATATATATTGATGGCAAATTCACAAAAGTACAGTTAAAGAATATTAGTTGATTTTTAATATATGTTGCCATATTCCTTCCAAAGGGGTAACATATAAATAGAGACCCTCCTTTCATCAATGTGTGAAAATGTTTACTTCTCCCTAAAGCAATTAAGCAGAATATTTTCATATATTTTTTTATTAATCTCAATTAATGTTAATACTGTAGGTTGAGCTGGGAACCATTTTATTTATTTGCTACATGGACTTTAAATTTGAAATAATTTTCTAACTTACCAATATAGTTCACTTATATTTATAGATTATAGATTAGTTTTTAAACCATTTTAATATATTTAAATATCCTTATCTTTTTTTAATATGGCTTCTTTTTTCTGCCTTGCTTAGAAAGATTACATATATCCCAAGATAAGATATTTTGAAGTGTTTTTATTTTTATTATGCTTTTACTTTTAAAACTGTAATCCATCTGAAAACTAATATGCTGCATATTACATCAGCATATGCTATATAATTACTATAGGGAAATTATTTGCATTTATTTATATCTACCCATCCATCCATCTGTCTATCCCCTATATATCGATCTCTCCCTCAAACCCTTTGGGTCTTATAGCCTTTATTGAATCATTAAAATATATACTATTATAATGAGTAATCACCACTGGCTTTGATTCCAATTGTGCATGGAAAAATATTTCTAGAGAATGATACATAGGTAATATTTTTATCACATTCCTATGTAACTTACTTGTTTATCCTAGGCATACATTTAAAGAATTTTTAAGAATTATTACAAAATCTGATTATGACTTCAGTGACAGCTGCTTGACATATACTGGAGCAAACTAAGAAAATCTCTGGCTCTGATAAGGATCTAACATCTGACAAGTGTTTTTTTTTTTTTTTTTCCTCCAAGTATCCCCTACGTCCAAGTTGCAAAGACCTTTAAATGTGGACAAAGATTAAAGAGATTTAAAATCTCACTTGTTTCTGCCATATTGTTGTCAATGAAAGTGTCATTATCATGACATTCCATAGACTATCACGCTAATCTAGTTCATTGATAAAATTATGCAAATTGGACCTAAGAAAGAGACAGTAGAAAAGGCCTACAATCTGTAGTAAGACCTGTTTGTCAGAATGTAAGAGTGAGAACTATGAAAGTTCTCCAAACTGAAAGTTTGTCCAAACCTCCAGTGAGATAAGTCACCTAGAGCTTTATAGAATACTCCCTACAGAGTGAAAATGTTTGGCCAATTCATTAATAATTTACCACAGTAAAAGATACACAGAAAGTCTTTACATTCAAGAAGAAACATGTACTACATTTGACAGTGGTGCTCTGATCCACTTACTAAATTGTAAGATTTCTGTCTCTGAGTAGGGCTTTCAGCAAGAGAAGGCTTTATCATGGGACCAGGCTGTAGTTCAAGTGACTGCAATTTAGAATGTGTAACCCAACAGGTCAAATGATAACAAAATTATGGCAAATAAAAAAAAGTTACTTGGAACTTCTGGCAAATTCAAGTAGAATTTTGGAGGAAGTTCATGCACTCCTCTTTAGATAATTGCTCTCCTTTCAGAAATAGCTCTGGGATTGTGACTTGGCCCTGATAACTATTGTGAACATACAGCCTAAGCTGTTCGATGGACGCAACAGCGATTCATCATTAATCCAGCTATATTACTTACCCTCACTCACTCTATAGCTACAGATTAATTAATGGGGACTTATATATGAATAGATAACCAAACAACAACAATGACAAAACAGACCTGATTTATAGTTGGTTCTGTGTGAAATGCCAACACCAAGCAGAAGTGGACTACAGGACTGCTGGAGGATTCAAGTCCAAATTAGGGGTATCTCTGAAAGACAATGAAGATAAATCCTCCTAGTAAATGGAATTCCAAGAGTTTATTTAGTTGCCTAATTTGCTGATGTGGTTTCTTTCCCTGTGCATGGAAATACTCTGTAACAGAAGCTGAAAACCCAAAGCATTGCCTGTTACCTGTCACCAGTGCAGAGACAGCAACCACTACTTCTCATGTGCTGATCTCTCCTGCTGCTAAGAGTTCAACCTGATTTATCTTTCAGATGTGATGTTGGTTGGGAAAAAAAGGGGCTGAACTAAGCAGTATTTGGGTAACAAAGTTAGTATTTGTGTTAGGTGTTCTGTTTCTTTATGTGTGACAACCCACTAAATTTTAAAGAAAGTGCTACTTCACCCAAAGCTAATAAAAATATATATATACAAGTATGTTTCATTGATGTTTTCTTATTGATTATTGTATAATTATAGTTGTTTTTACTCAGTGCCCAAATTAAATAGTTTTTACAAAAAATAAAGACTAATTTTTAAGTGAGACTATTTTAGGGGAAAAAAGGATGGACAGTTAATCCCAAGTGATGTTTATGTATATAAACATTTTAAAAATAATGCTCTGTGTAAGTTATTTCTCCAACTAAACCTCAAAAGGGACTATTAAACATTCTTTTAGTTAATGAATTCCCATTTCCAAAGTTGTATAGCATACTTTTACTTGTTGAAGAGGACATATATAGGGCAAAATTTGTATTTATATCTTCTTTTGTGATGAAGTGTTCTCATGTCTTCTCTGTTAACTGCTAACATTCATTTAGTTCTTTCAAAATGAGACCATCACAACTGCCTTGACACTTCAAAAGACTAAATAAGGCTTCCATTAGAAATTTTGTAGTATCCACGTGGTCTACCATTCCTAGAAATGTTGTTATTAGGGATTATATTTCTCTTACATATAAATGGAAGTTTAGAGATGAAGAAAGACTTCTTGGCTCCAATTGTTTCTTGTCAATTAACAACAGCAACAACAAGAACACAAACTAAAAAAGAACCGGTATTTGAGTCCCAGAATGGATACTTTTAACTGTATCAATTTGCTGTTCATTTGTATGCATTTACAGCAGATCAATCTGCTGTAAAAGTTTGTACAAGATATATGTCTAATCACCTTACTCAGAAGAAGTCTCTTATTTAATGACTTCCCCCTCCATACTTAAAAACACACTCATGTATCCTTGCCTTCACACATCTACTTTGATATAGATAGATAGATAGGTAGATAGATAATAGATAGATCAATCTAGATCTGGATAAATAGTTTGCAAATAGTTTATAATGTTTTGAAAACCTATATAATCTAATTCTTAATCACTCACTGTTTCTTGAAGTCTGGCTTCTAATCGCAATGTTCCACCGGAATCTTCAACTTTTCAACTTCTTTCTGTATTTTTGATCTTTAAAAAATATATTTTATGGAATATTTTAAGCATATAAAAGTAGAGATAGTAGTATAATAAACACCTGTGTCCTGATAGCCCAGTCTCTACAACTATTAGTGTATACCATATTTCATCTATGCCCCGAACCACATCTTCAAGAGTGATCTAACAATTAGAAGTTCAAAGGAAGTGAAGATTAGGGATTGGAAAGATTAGGTACAAGTCAAAGTTAATAAAGAAGAAAGGCTAACTTTTCCTTTAAAACAAGTAGAAATAGGAAACATTGAGTGAAGACACTAAATATTTTCAAATGAAATGAATGCAATTTAACTAGTAACCTTGATCATAACATGAACATGATTTGAATATATCTTTTTGTAATATGGAAGAAGGGAGATTGGAGCCTTGTGGATTGTGGTAAAGGCTTATAATATGCCAAAGGGAATAAAGTTAGTTATTAAAAATAAACTAATCAAAAGATTCTGAGAACATTGATACTAAAGTTGTAGCCAATTAGAAAGAATTTTGAGTGGGTTTAGTGAACAAGCTATCCTGATCTTTTGAAAAATCTTAAACTCTGCAGGAAGAATTTAGGACACTGAATGTGGGAATGTGCCTGATACTGAGGTGTTTGTGGTACTTGCAAATGAACAATTATCTAAATATTAAGTGGCAGAGTCAGTCACTCAGTTGTCTGTGATACATACCCGTTGCTTGGAGATCTCGATCCTTAATAGCATGCATGTCGTAGGCACCAATCAATCAGAACAGAGAAAGGTCAGAATGCTGGAGTAGGGGTCTGGGAATCATCCTCCCAAATTCATGTGTTGAAATCCTAACTTCTAATGTGATGGTATGAGAAGAATGGGCCTTTGGAAGGTGATTAGGTCATGAAGGTGGAGTCCTCATGAATGAGTTAGTGCCCTTATAAAAGTGGCCCCAGAGAGTTCCCTTACTCCTTCTGCCATATGGGGACAGAGCAAGAAGACAGCCATGAACCAGAGAATGGTTCCTTATTAGACACCAAATCTTCTGACACCTTGATTTTGGACTTTCCAGCTTCCAAAACTGTGAGAAATAAATTTCTGTTTATAAGTCTATAGTAATTACAGCAGCTCAAACGGACTAAGACAATAATTCTGATAGTGTTTTTACACTTCAGAATGTCAGAATATACTCTGCAATTTTAAAACCATAAGGGGTGTGTGTGTGTGTGTGTGTGTGTGTGTGTCTTATATATATAACATATTCTGTAGTACATCAGTTAACACCTATACAGGCAATATAGTTGAGTTTGTGGAAGGGGGAGTTTAGGAGAGTGATGGAGTACTTTGTAGCCTGTGGTAACTGGATCAACTTATAGAAAAAGGAGTTGAGAAGGCCTTAAAGAAAAAAAGAAATTAAATAAGATACAGTCAATTCTATGCATAGGAAATTAAGAATTTTGGAATGAAGATATGCATGCAGTATTAGTAGACACTGAGTAGGAAAACCTGGTTAAAATCAAAATATCATTTCATAGAACAGCAAGTAATATATTTGGAAATTATAATTACAGCAAATTGTGTATGGCTTTTAGTAGCAAATTAAGAAATTAATCTCTATTTGTAGTTTATCCAAACTCTGTAATTTAAAGTATGTCCTGAAAATTGTGAAGTATTTTGTAAGGGTTAGGGCAATTAAGTTGTAAATTCTATGAAGAATCATTAAAGCATAGCTGAAAGTCATTAAAGAAATCCAGCAATATGATATTAGGACGTAAATCCAACAAAAGAGAATGTTTTCCTTTTGATTTCAGACCAGGATGACGTAAAGCCATAGATAACTCCTAACTACCTATAATTGATCTAATTGTTATGACAGGATTGAGGCTAGAACACATAGAGTATTTCACTATCATCCTTATGCACTTCTTAGCTCTGTAGACTTTAATAACTTATGCTATAGAAATAATAGAAAACATTGGCAAATGTAAAGGAAAGCTGCCTTTGATATCTTAAGCCAGTTACGACATGTAACTGCAAGTAATGTTTATTCTATTATAAACAATCACTACTATGTATCAATGATTATTAGTATGGTAATAATGGTAAAAATAAAAATAATAATTAATATTTTAAGCACTTATAATTTACTATGCACTGTCCTAAGGATTTTAATACATATAGTGATGTATTAATTTTTATTATTCTATGAGGAAGATAATGAGATCTTTTACTAGTGAGAAAACTGAGGTAAAGAACATTTCAGTGTTTAATTGTCTACTGTTTCATAAGTTATAAGAGATAAGAAGCATATGACTAAAATGCTACTGATTCAAAATATCAGTGTGTGAGAAAAATATTCAAATTGCCTTGAAATTCCAAGTACAGCCATTTTTTATCCTAGTAACACATTATTAAAAATAAATAAAATGTTACTTTAGATCAGTTAATACTTGATTGATTTATTTCCTCCTAAATTCTTAAAATTTCATAGCTGAATGTTAGCCCAGAGTAACAGACTATTTTTTTTTTGCCTAATTTTTTGCCTAATTACACATTTAATGTTGCTACCAAAACAAAACAAAAGTCTCTCCGAATTTGCTGTAAAACTATTCAGATTTATTTTCTGATAAAACTAAGGAATGAATAAGAATATTATCTAGATTTCTAGGATGTTTCTTGATACCAAGCATTGTAATATTTGTGTAGCTACAGTGATTCTCAGCTATAATAGGAATTTTAATATTAAATAATTGTGATATGAAAGATGTATATATTCATATTGAATCTAATATTAAATATTTTATAATATTTTATAATATTTAATATTAAACATTATAATATTAAAACAAACATGCTTTATATTTTTTGTATTACATTCATCACATATTTTTCTTTCTGAAACTTTTATACAAGGCTTTTATAAAAGAAAAAAAATTGCCCAAGTGGTTTCTTCAGAATAATATTATTAAAAAAGCCCAAATTTACCTCATCATTTTCTCACTCACTCTTAAGTTGTACTAACTCTTTAAAATTATGGAGGCAATGGAAGTCAGACCTTTATAGTTTTCTCTTTTTCAGCATTCTACCCCCCCGCATTCTTGCAGTCTCTGACTCACTGAACTACAAACTTTCTCCTCAACACAGTGAGCCACTGTTTTGGTTACCTCATCTTTATGCTGTGGCTTGAACACCATCTTCAGATGGTAAACTAAGGCAGTAATAGGACTCAAATTGTTTGTTTCTTTTTTTCCAGGGATCACAATTGTATACATCCTATTGTCTAATGTCTAAAAACAATGTCTAAACATTTAGTATATTTTTTTTCTGAATTTTCAGGTGTTAATGGCCTAAAGGCATTTGCCATGAGAGTTAAAGGAGTATCAGGAGGCAGAACAAAATAATTTTAATTCTAAACACGTTATTTTCAAAATAGAAAGTGAAGGAACACTAACTCATTTACATGACTACCAATACCTGAAACCAAAAACAGACTAACACATTATAAGAAAACATTATTCTCTATGAATGTTGATAGCAAGATACTTAGCAACATTAGCAAACTGAAGCCAACATATATAAAAGGGATAACTTATGATCATTAAATCAGTTTTATCCCAGAAATGCAAAACGCTGGATTAATACTGAAAAACAAATCAATATAATTTACCATATTACAGATTATAAAAATGAATAATTACAATAGATGTAAAAAAGAACATTTGACAAAATTCAACACTCATTCATGATTAAAAAAAAAAAAAAACCTCAACAAATGAGGAATAGAAATAAACTTCATCCTGATAAAGAACATATACAAAGTACCTACAGCTAAAATGATACTTAATGTTGAAAAACAGAGTGCTTTTTCTCTAAAACCAGTGTTTGCTCTCACCAGTTCCATTTAATATTGTATTAAGAGTCTAGTCAGTGTTTTAAATCAAGAAAAATAAATAAAACACATACACATTAGAAAGGAGTATAAAGCTGTCTTTGTTTACAGACTACAGAATAGTTTATGTATAAAAATCCCTCAGACTTTATAAAAAGCATATATGAGTTAATTGGGGGGTTATAAGTTAACAGAATACCAAATCAATATGTAAAGCTCAATGGTATGTCTGCATGCTAGCAAGGTATACTTAAAAATTGAAATTAAAAGTAAGTGCTCCTTACAAAAGGATTCAACAACATGAAACACTTTGTCAGATAATTTTATGAAAGTATTTACAAGACCTCTGCACTGAAAACTTACAAATTGCTGAAATAAATCAGAACAGCATAACCAGAGAAATACCTTGTGTGTACAGATCAGAACATCCAGCATTATAAACATATCTGTTTCCTTCAAATTAACCTATAGATAAGACACAATTCCATTTAAATTTCTGGCAGGATTTTTGTAGAAATAAAGAAGCTGTTTCTAAATAGATCTTGTACTGATCTCTGCTTTTCAACCTGGATTTTAAATTAATCTATTTAAATCAAGATGCTTTTAAAAAACTCATGTTGCATTAGTAACAGAGCCCAACCTTCTGATAAAGAATAAACAGAGTAAAAGTAGTCTAATACCCATTATCCACAGGGTAGCTGTATTAAAAAGTGCTTTACCACAAACACAATATACAAGAATAAAAAAAACAGTAGGCGTATAGTTTGCCCAGATGCTCATAAACATAAAACGTTCTGCCAGATAGTGTCAGCAGGGGTAAGACCAACATTCAGTCAAGGAGTTCATATGCACCCTTCAAACCTAATTGCTAAAAGCTGAATAAACATAATGCTATGGCAAGGGGCAGGGTTCGTAATACAAAGCTCGACCTAAATATTTTAATATTTTGTGGTAGTTTCAGTTATCCTTTTGCTATGAAAAATATGTTACCTGTGGGAAAATGTGCAGAGGATCAGAAGAAAATATAGAGTAAAGTATGATACCCCAAGTTTTATGGGAACAATATTAGAAAATGCACACTTACTCGCAAGCACACTCACAAACATGTACATATAAGATTATTTTCATGAAAAATTATTTTCATATGATAAGATTTAAAGTCTAAAGAAATATAATATATTTCACAGACTGAGAAACTTGTCTTGACGTCACAGCCGTAATTTGAACTTAATTGTTTCACTTTAACGGTTTTAAGAGGATATATGTACATATGATTTATGTAGACATATGTATACATGTATGTATGCATGTATGATTCAAATTTCATGGTGCATGCTATGCAGAGGGTGCCTATATGAATAACCCCCAACAAAAACTCTGATCACTGAGTCTGTAATGAGCTTCCCACTCAGACAAGATGTTATGTGTGTTGTCACACTGGTTACTGAAAGAATTAAGCACATCCTGTGTGACTCCACTGGGAGAGAACTCTTGAAAATTTGCACCTGTTGCCTCTGAATTTTGCCCATGTGCCCTTTTCCTTTGCTGATTTTGCTTTGTATCTTTCATTGTCATATGTCATAGTTATGAATATGAATATATGCAGAGTTTCATGAGGTTTCCTAGCGAAAAATCAAACGTAGGCTGGCTTTAGGGACCCCTTATCAAAACACACATGAACACACCCACATACAAACACACACACACACACATCCTATATGTAGTTAAAATAGTAAATAACTTGCGTCAATTATTTAATTAATTTTTAGTGATAAGTCCCACTTTCTATCTCTATTGGGATTTTTTATGAAGTGTTACTATATCTATCAATATAGGATAAATAATTATTTAAAATATGATAAAGTAGCCATAAGAATTGCAAATTTTATTTAACTTTCAAAATTTTTAGTAAGTTAAATAGATATTTGTTATGATGTTAGCAATTTAAAATTAGTGAGATCCTTAGGTTGGACTTGTGTAGTCTGTTTGGGGTTCTAATGTACTATCTGTTCAATTAGAAATAGAGCTGATTCAAAATGAAGTATTGGAAATATTGGGTGAGGAGTCTAAAATAATATTTTGTAAAGAATATAAATATTGGAATAAAAACTAGAAAAAGACATAGTTAAGGAAATAGAACTTTAATTAATGAAAACTATAAGCCTTATAGAATATAAGAGGAAAAAAGCTACTGATATTTTAAACAGCAGTATGCAGATACAGATAAAGAATTGATGAACTGTAAATTACACTTAAAGACGTCACAGAACTCAAGACATAAAGTCAGAGATAGAATAAAATAAAAGGTAAAAAACATAGGATGAAATAATGTCTAATATATATGAAATAAGAGTCCCAAAATAATAGAATAGAAAGATTGTGAGAGGCAATATTTAAAGCAAACTGTTTCCAGAAATCATGATAGACTTTAATAAACACTAAGCAGTATCAATAAAATGAGATCCATCATGAGCTACATAATAATAAAAACTATAGAATGATAAAATCAAAAATATCTTAAAACATCTAGAGTGTATAGACATTTTACATATAAATAATAACAAATCAATACAAAAATTACCAATAGCAACAGTGAAAGCTAGAAGACAGTAGAATAATACCATCAAGAGGGAATGAAATTATTATAGTTAATTTTACCCCCAGTTTCATTCTAATTCAGAATAAAAGTGAAAAATAACATTTTATACTAAAAGAAACTAACAAAATTTGCTATTAATGGACTTCACTAAATAACTTTTAAAGGCTGTACATCGAGAAAATTGAAAATGATCCCTGAAAAAAAAAAAGAAATGCAATAAATAATCAGAAGAAATTAATGTTAGTAATTATAAGGAAATTCTTACTGTATAGAAATAATGATAATGTCTAAGTTTGGGAGGAAAAAAGGCAAAGCTAACCAAGATGATGGACAATCCTATCCGTGTCCATGAGAAAGAATAGATAAGAATGGTGTTATTGTGATTTAAGATACTTAAGAGGTGTATATTTATAGTTTTTCCTTATGTATGTGTAGTACAGTTTTAAAAGCAATCAAAAAATGATAGGAATATAATAAACTGGTATGCAACTGTCATCCAGCAAGATAAAAAGTTTTTTCTATGCCTCTAACATTTGTTGAGCTTGACAAATTTAGATGGTGCATCAGTATCACTTGTATCATTATTTGAAGTGAGTTTCTTGTACCTGTACATAACATATAATTGAATTACGTTTTTTTTTTAAATTCACTCTGCCAATCTCTTTTAATTGGTGTATTTATACCATATACACTTAATGTAATTATTGATATATTAGAGTTTGAGTTAGGCATTTTATTTTTTATGGTGTTTGTTTCATGTGTTCTTCATTTCTTTGTTTGTTTTCCTTTAGGTTATTTGTACCTTTAACAAAATTATTTTGATTTATCTATATATTTCTGAGTATATCTCTGTAGAACATTTTAGTAATTGCTTTAGATATTTCATTATACATGTATAATTTATCACAAGCAAGTAATGTTCACTATTTTGAGTGAAATGTAGAAAACTTATGTTCCTTTAGGTTCCTTTAGATTTTCCCATTTTAATGTAATTGTCTAGTATATTTCCTCTACATCCTCAAGAACCACATCAGATGATGTTATAATTTTTACTTCCATTTTCAAACGTAATTTAGAAAACTCATGAATCTATTGCATTGACTCGGATTTCAGCTTTTTACATTGTGCTCTCATCTCCTTTGATGTTTCAAGTTTCCTTCTGTTATCCTTTCCTTTCTGTCTCAAGAATTTCCTTTAGCCATTTGTTCATGGTAGATAGTTTGATGACAAATTTTCTTGTCCCAGACCTGAAAGTGAAATTATTGGCATCTTTATTAATTAACTCATAGGCTTTTTGTAGTTTTGAATATCTGTTTTATTGTAAAACCAATAAACAGTTATTCATCATTTTTTTTCTCTTTCCAGATTGAGCAAGTATCACAGAGACTGAACAAAATATGGGCACCTTGATGGGCAATCTCTTCTGAGTAGCCAGTCTTCTATTTAAAGGTCTTTGGAGAAAACAGTGTCTTTGAGAGCAGGTAAGAAGCCAATGTCTTTGAATTTTCAGGGAGAATTTTATTATTCTCCCTGAAATTGTATTGTAATTGTATTATTACAATTAGGATCTCTCTCTTTAGTAGATCTAGATGCTATATTGAAGGAAATCCTCCTTTGTAATTTCCTTTACTGTTTTTTCACTTGAAGTTTTGCATTATCAGAATCATTCTAATAAATAATCAGAGGCATTTGAAATGCTGTATTATTATAATCCCCATAATATGTTAATATATACTACATTAATAATATATTACTATGTATTAATATATTAATACTTCTGTGATTTAAAATCCTATTTCAAAACACAGTTTCAAGAGTTTCATCACTGAAATCCCTATTGCTGCCAATTCAGTATGTCCCAATTTGACTGAATTTCCACTTTTATTTCTCAATCCTCTATCACCAGGGTGTTTGAATTTTACTTTTCAGTTATGTTCTGGCTGTTTGTTTTTTTTTTTAATGGTTTATCTGCTAGCTGGTCTTTGGTCATATTCTTCTTAAAGTCTGATCTTAATTTTTCTGTTATTTAATTATATAGAGAGAATGAAGTGATATACAAATTAGGTGTAAATCATTTAATCTTTGTAATAAATACCTGGGAATAAGTGAAAGACATGAATCTTGACCAAAGATAGATCGCTGTTCTCCACTCCTGTTCATAATAGACATCTTGTCTGGATCCCAAATTTCCTCAATACTTTTTTAACTTTAATTCTTCCTACAAAATAGCACTTTTTATGATATTAGGATTTTCTTTATTATTCTAGACCATCTTTTTTGAAAGCTGATATGTGAAGTATTGTTTTATTAGTTTTTATTATAAGTCCTCATAGCTTTTCTTTAGTTTAGATTAGCCTTGTCCAGAAATAGGTGATTCATACTTTTTTATGACCATATTTTAAAGTTCTAGACAAAAATCACAAAAAAACTGCTAAATATTATCAATTAAACATGACTACTTAGACACAATGCCCTTTTAATTTAACGTATGTAGTTAGTTAGTTTTATTTAACATATTTATATATTTAAGTGCTGTAATATTCCATATTTGGCCAGTGCCTAGTTTCATGACCTTGTCCTATTGTTCACCATTAACAGGTACAAGTATTACCTAATACATTCCATGATGGCTCTTCCAATCTAATGGGAAAAAGAAATTTTCCTCTAGAATTTTCAAGTAGCTTTTTAAAAATACTTCATGTTTTAAATGTTAATCAAATACAAAAAGCATAGTAGAGATAATGCTATTAAACTACATTTTAACAAAGAACCATCTATTTACAAAAAGGAAAACTTCAAAGTTACTCAACATTAGCCAGTAAATTATGAGTATTTTTCTTGAGGGTCAGTGACTGGAAATTTCAAAACTGTTAGATTTTGTTCTACATAGGATAAATTTAAGTAATAATGTTTTACCAGAATTTGTTTCTTACCTTTCTATTCACAAGATCTCCGGCCTTCAGAGAGTTTAAAGCTCTGAGAGAATAGAACATATGATGTATTAGAAGGTACACACAGAAAAAGCTTTGTGGATAGGCATGCTCAGTATTCCTTTATCTTAAGGTGGCCTATCTCCCTCTTTTGCACCAAGATAACTGACGTGGATGACACACAATTGCAATTTTCTCCTTTAACTTAGATTTATAAGAAAAGAGTTTCTTTTATTTTCCAATAGAGATACAATGAAGGAGCAAGCAAAAAAATATTTTATTGCATAATTCAAAATACAGACTCAAGATAATATTATATATTCATTTTATTTCCCTTTGAAAAATATTCTAATGGCTTTAATCTGTCATGCCTTCCAGCTCACATATTTAATTTTTTTTTTCAACTGATAAATTTTAATTCCATTTGCTCCCAGATCAAGTAAACAAATATCAAAGGTCCAAAGATTCTCACTAAGCTTGGTTTAGGGAACTTTCAATACTCACTACCCACATATTCCTTCTGCAGCACACTGGCCAAACAAAATTTGGCTATCAACTTACTTATAACTAGAAAAAAAAAAAAAGGGAAAATGAATATTAAGCATTTCTAATTAGAGAACTGTAATCTCTGGGGAGACATAATTTTAACACAATTTGGTTGTAAATGAATTTTCTCATTGTCATTGGGAACGTTTTCTTGTTTATTGGTTATACATTTGGAAATAATTTTATGTCAATTTTAAAATCAGTTTTCTTGCTTCCATTCCTTGTGTTGATCAAAGAAAGTCAGGATCTCACATTAGATATGGTTGCCATAAAATGATTCTATGAGGCTCTGTGCCAGAGTTCAGTGATGCACATTAGCTGAAGAATTTGCCTTACAATAAGAAAGCACAGGAGGACTCTTTACCACCTTTACGCAGCCTTCTCTAAGTGTAAGTTCTCTCTAAGCTTTAGGTAGGTCCTAGAGTGCAAGCAACTTGAGTTGTATTTTCTGACAAGTGTTAGAAGTGTTTTTTGTTCCTTTGGTAAGCTATGATAGAATTATATGCTCCATAAAGGAGAGAAGTGTGTAGTATATTTGACATTTTTATATAAAAATCTAAAGACTTGTGGAGAGTTACAAAAATAGGAGTTAAAAACATCATAATAAAGTATGTCACATATGAAGGTATTTTCATGGGTTCAGACTTTGGCAAGTAATCACTAGCCGTTTTACTTTCTTTTAAATTCCAGTTAAAATATTTATAAGTACCGAGAGAAAATGTGAATAGAAGTTGCTATAGCATTGGCAACTAAGAAAAAAAGTAGATATCAAGTAAGCATAACAAAAGGGAGCAGAATTATAATTTTAGCATCCATTGAAGTAGTATTTAAGGCAAAACATGGCATATGAAAGAAGGATCATTATATATTAATAAATGTTGCAATCCTAAGTGAAAATATAGTGGTCATGGACTTTTATGCACTGATTAGCTGAGTAGTAGTCTTTGACACACTACTATCCATCTTTGTCAGATTAAGTACATGAAAAATTTAGTTAAGCCTTGCTTTGAAAGATTCAGATGAAAATTTGAATGATGGAAAGCAGACAAGGTGTATGCATTATTTTCAATTAGTTAAAGGGTGATATATGAAGTTCAAATTATCTTTGCATGGTTAAAGTATAGAGATAGATGAAGATAAAGCTCCTCGATTATTGAAGGGTTTTATTAGAGGCTTTAATTTGAGTGTATGGACATTTAGCAGGCAAATTGACGTGTGAGGAACATTCACTCTGAACTAGAGAGAATGAATAGTACAGAACAGAGGCTGAAAGGAAAATCAGGATTTGACTGTTGTGATGCCTTAAAGAATGATGAGGACTGATACTGGGTTATAGAAGATCTGAACTATATTGTGAAAGGATCAGTGGTAGATTGCATGGACTACATGCGACTAACTGGCAAAACCTCATTAATCAATGGAAATTTTCAATGTAATTTTGGCTCATAATTGAGTCTGTTTTATTATAATCAGCTCCCACCAAGTTCAGTTCTGATTCACTTGCAGGTCTGTTTCCCCCCAAATGCTGAGACATCTATGTCTGATTACTTTTTCCTATTAGAATTTATGCAGGAATGAGGTTAGCCTGGCCAGTGAATTCTTCAGGGTCCAGTTCATTTAATTGCTAGAAAAACACATTTTACAAGATGAAAAGCATTTCTCATAACTTGACACAGATATTTTTCAGATTATCCTGAAGATACAGCTTAACAAAGCTTTAGGTCCCTAGAAAATAATTCATGAGTTTAGTATGTCAGAGGGAGCTAAAAATAACTGTAAAACACATAATTATATGGTAACTCTATGTTTATATATAACTGTGAGGAAATGCCAGACTATTTTCCAAAGTGGTTGCACCATTTTACAGTCCTACCAGCAGTGTATGAGTTTTCTGATCAATTTAACCATAGTCTTGCTATAAAGTTTATCATATGACTTTTTGCTTATATCCCTTCTAGTGTGTGATGTGGTATCTCATGGTTTTGATTTACATTTTCCTGATGAGTAACTATGTTAAACATCTTTTCATGTGCTTAGTGGCCATTTTACATATCTTTTTAGAGAAATACTTATTCATCTCCTTTGCCCACTTAAACATGTGGTTGTTTGTCCTTCTATTATTGAGTTGTAAGAGTTATTTATACATTCTAGATACAAGGCCCTTATCAGATATGATTTGAAAATATTTTATCACATTCTGTGAATTGTCTTTTCATTTTCTTCATCGTAGCCTTTGAAGCATTCTACTCCTAGGTATAAATGTAAAATAAATGAAAACATATGTCCACACAAAACTTGCACATGAATGTCTGTAGTAGTATTTTCCATATTTCCAATGTTATAGCATGCAGGAGGTCCTGGGTTCAATCTTGAGTACCTCCATTAAATATATATATATATATATATATATATATATATATATATATATATTTATATATACCTAAAATATATATACCTAAAATATATATACCTAATAAATATATATACCTAAAATCAATGATAAAAATTTTTCAAGATAGTCAAGGAAGAAAACACAGTAATCTACAAAGAAATTCCCATTAGACTATAAGCAGATTTCTCAGCAGAAACTGTAGGTCAGGAGAGAATGGAATGACATACTCAAAATACTGAAAGATAAAAACTGACAGCCGAGAATACTCTATACAGTAAAGTTATTCTTCAGATGTGAAAAAGAAAGAAAGGTTTTCCCAGTCAAGCAAAAGCTGAGGGATTCATTACAACTAGACTTGCATTACAAAACATGTTGAAAGGAGCTCTTCTACATGAAATGAAAAGAGAAAACCACTAAGGTGATCAATAGGTAGACAGAATAAGAAAATTGCAACTCTACTCTATAGAAAAATAGGTTGTTAAACACTTAGCTAAAAACATAAAAGTTAAAGGGAAAAATTAAAAATAACTATAGCTACTTCAATTTGATAACAGACTCAAAACATAAAAGGTATAATTTGTGATAACAGGAATGTAAAAGAGGAAGAGGTAAAGGATGGAACGTGTATAGGCAAATGAAGCTAAGATGCTATTGGCAGAAAAAGGAGTATTTATCTTTGAGACATTTTATAGAAACCTCATGTAACCACAAATAAAAATCTACATCTGAGACACAAAACATAAAAAAGAGGAAACTGAGAAAAATATCATGAAAATCATCAAACTAAAGTGGCGGACAAAAACACAAGGAAAAAAGAAATAATAGAGATATGGAGCAACCAGAAAACAAAAGATAAAATGGCAATACTAAGTCCCCATTTATCTAGAATCACCCTAAATGTAAATGGATTTAATTCATCAATCAAAAGACACAGAGTGGCTGGCTGGATTAAAAAACAAAAAACAACCATATGCTGCCTCTCAGGGACTGACTCGTCTCATCTCTAAAGATAAATATAGACACAAAATGAAGGGATGAAAGATAATACTCCAAGCAAATGGCAGCCAAAACAAAGCAGGTATAGCCATACTCATGTCAGACAAAATCAACTTGAAGCCAAAAAAGGGAAAAAGGACAAAGATGGACACTTTATAATGATAGAGGGGGAAATCCATTAAGAAGACATAAGGGGGAGTGTATAGCTCAAGTGGCAGAGTGCATGCTTAGCATACACAAGGTCCTGGGTTCAATCCCCAGTGCCTCCTCTAAAAATAAATAAATAAGTAAACCTAATTGCCTCCCCCACAAAAAAAATAAAAAATAAATAAAAACAAAAAGAAAAAATAAGACATCAGATTTATTAGTATATATGTACATACCATAGGAGCATTAAAATATATAAAGCAATTACTGAGAGACTTAAAGGTAGAAATTGACAGAAATACAATAATAGTAGGGGACTTTAATACCCCACTTACATCAGCGGCTCAATCATCCAGACATAATGTGAACTAGAAAACAATGACCTTAAATGAAACATTAGACCAGATGAACTTAAGACATATACAGAACATTTCATCAAAAAAACAGCAAAATTCTTCTCCAGTGCACATAGAATATTCACAAGGATAGACATATGTTGGGACACAAGCAGATTTCAGTAAATTTAATATTGAAATCATTTCAAGCATCTTTTTTGATTACATGATATGAAACTAGAAATCTACTACAAGAAGAAAGCTGAAAAGAATCACAAATATGTAAACCTAAACAACATGCTACTGAACAACTATTGGCTCAAGGAAAAAAAAAATCAAAGGAAAAATACAAAGTACTTAAAGACAAATGAAAGTGAAATTACAACATACCAAAATCAATGGGATATGGCAAACCACTAGTAAGAGGGAAGTTTATAGCAATACAGTTCTACCTCAAGAAACAAGAAAAATCTCAAATAAACAATCTAACCTTACACCTAAAGGAACTAAAAAAGAAGAACAAATGAAGCTTAAAATCAGTAGAGAAAAGGAAATAATAAAGACTACACTGAAATAAATGAAACAGAGACTAAAAAGACTAGAAAAGATCAATGAAACTAAGAGCTGGTTCTTTGAAAAGAAAAGTAAAATTGACAAAACTTTAGTTAGCTTCACTAAGGGGGAAAAAAAAAAGAACGAAGGCTCAGATTAAAAAAAAAAAAACAAAAAAACAAAAACTGAAACAAAAGAGAAGTTACAATGGATACCCCAGAATTACAAAGGTGTATGTGACCATTATGAACAGCTATACACCAATAAATTGGGCAATCTAGAAGAAATGGATAAATTCTTAGAATCATAAAATCTTCCAAGACAGAATCATGAAGAAGTAGAAAATCTGAATGGACTGATCACTAGTAAGAAGATTGAAACACTAATTAGAAACCTCCCAAAAAACAAAAGTCCAGGGCCAGATGGCTTAACTGGTGAATTCTACCAAATATTCAGAGATTTACTACATAAACTTCTCAAACTCTTGTAAAATAATTGAAGAGGAGGGATGCTTCCAAACATAAAGCCAACATTATTCTGATAACAAAACTAGACATGGACAACACACACACACACAAATTACAGGCCAGCATCTCTGATAAACATAGATGCAAAAATTCCCAACAAATTATTAGCAAACCAAACACAACAATACATTAAAAGGATCATAACCATGGCATTTATTACAGGATGTAAGGATGGTTCAACATCTTCAAATCAGTCAGTGTGATATACCACATTAATAAAATAAAGACCACATGATTATATCAATAGTTGCAGAAAAAGCATTTGACAAGACTCAGCATCCATGTATAATTAACACTCTCAATAAAATGTGTATAGAAGGAATATACCTCAACATAATAAAGACCACACATGACAAATCTACAGCTAACATCATATTCAATATTGAAAAACTGAATGCTATCCCTCTAAGATCAGAAAGATAGCAAGGGTGCCCACTCTTGCCACTTTATTCAACATAGTATTGGAAATCCTAGCCAGAGCAATTTGGCAAGTGAAAGAAATAAATAGCATCCAAATTGGAAAAGAAGGCATAAAACTGCCAGTATGTGCATATGACATAATATTACATGTAGAAAGTGCTAAAGACTCTAACAAAAATTATTAGAAATAATAAATCAATACAGTAAAGTTGCAGGGTACAAAATCAATATACAACTATTTTACTTCTGTACATTAACAATGAGCTGGCAGAAAGAGAAATTAAGAATGCAATCCATGTACAGTTGCAACAAAATAATAAAATATCAAGGGATAAATTTAAAGGGATGAAAGACCTGTACGCTGAAAACTATAAGACATGCTGAAGGGAACTGAAGAAGATGAAAAGAAATGGAAAGTTGATTTGTACTCGTGGACTAGAATTAATATTATTGAAATATCCATATTACCTAAAGCAATCTACAGTCAGTGCAATCCTCATCAAAATACTAATGGCATTTTTCACAGAAATAGAACAAAAAATTCTAAAATTGATATGGAACCACAAAAGACCACAAATAGCCAGAGCAATCCTGGGAAAACAATAACAAAGCTAGAGGTATCATACTCCTTGATTTCAAATTTTACTACAAAGCTATAGTAATCAAAACAACATGGCCTTGGTAGAAAAAGATCAATGGAACAGCATTGAGAGCCGATAAATAAACCTAAATATATATATAAAATTTACAACAAAGGAGCCAAGAACATACAATGGAGAAAGGAAAGTCTTCAATGCTTGATGTTGGGAAAAACAGATAGCCACATGCAAAAGAATGAAACTAGACCACTGTCTTAAACTATACACAAAAATAAACTGAAAATAGACTAACCACTTGAGTTTAAGACCTGAAACCATAAACCCCCAACAAGAAATCATAGGCAGTATGCTCTTTGACATCAGTCTCAGCAATATCTTTTGTGCTATGTCTCCTCAGGCAAGGGAAACAAGAGCAAAAAAAAAAACAAAAAACAAAGCCACAAATGGGACTGCATCCAACTAAAATGTTACTGTGCAGAAAAGGAAAGCATCAACAAAACAAAGAGACAAACCACCAAATAGAAGATGTTTGCAAATTACATATCTGATAAGGAGTTAATATTCAAAAATATATAAAGAACTGATACAACTCAACAACAACAAAACACATAACTTGGTTAAAAAATGGGAAGAAGATATGAATAGATATTTTTCCAAAGAAGACATACAGATGGCCAACAAGTATAGTGGTTCAAGACCACTAATTATTGGGGAAATACAAGTCAAAACCACAATAAATATCATATCTATTAGAATGGCTATTATCAAAAATACAAGAAATAACAAGTGTTGGAGAGGATGTGGAAAAAAGGAACAGTGGTATACTGTTGGTGGGAATGTAAATTGGTGTAACCACTATGAAAAAAAGTATGGAAAGTCCTCAAAAAATTAAGAATATAATACCATATATAAATACCATATGACCCAGCTGTTTCACTACTGGGTATTTTCTGAAGAATATGAAAACACTAATTTGTAAAGATATATGCATCTTATGTTCACTGCAGCATCATTTATAATAACCAAGATATAGAAACAACCTAAGTGCCCATTGATGGATCAATGGATAAAGAAGATGTGTATATATAATGGAATATTGCTCAGCCATAAAAAAGATGAAATCTTTTCATTTGCTTCAACATGAATGGACCTTTTATACTATTATGCTAAGTTAAATAAATCAGACAGAGAAAGACAAATATCATGTGGTTTTACGCATGTGGAATATAAAAATAAATAAATAAACCAGCAAACAAAACAAAAGAAAGCAAATACATAGATACAGAAAACAGACTGGTGGTTACTGAAGGAAAATGATGGTGGGAGGTGGGCAAAATGGGTAAAGGGAGTCAATTGTATGTTGATGGATGGAACCTCATCTTTTGGTGGTGAGTACACTGTAGTATATACAGAAGTCAAATTCTAATGCTGCATGCATGAACTCTGTATAATGTTATAAGCCAAGGTTACTTCAATCGAAAAAAGAGAAATGTAATAAGGCAACTATATAAAACAAAGCTAAAGAGAGGAGAAATGATTATGCCATGTGTCATGTCTCATTGAAAGTTGCTGCATTATTCAATTTATTTTTCCACTTTGTGCAGAGAAATCATAATGTGAGTGAGAGATTTTAATAAGACCGATTGAAAATGACCTAAGTTATTTTACAACACCTGAGGAATTAAAGGATTAAAATACCTTTAAATGGAATTTAGGTAATAGGAAAATTCTAATCCTATAATTAAAGTGTTTAAAAATGTTAAATTGAGGAATCATCTAGCTATACATGTTTTGGTATTTAATTTCTTTTTTTAAAAATTCATTTTACAAAGGCAATCCAAAATATAATTGGAGAGAGATTAGGTATATTAGAGCTTGACAGAAAAGGATCCTTGTGGGAAATACCAGATGTGTTGTTTTGTTTTGTTAGTTTATTTTATTTGACTTTGGTTTGCAGAGTTACTAAAATTGAACATTTTGATATTCAGGATAAGCAATCATCAACTTCTTTGTAATTAAGTCTATGGATGACCCCTTAAAATAAACACGTATGAACACAAATGATCTAGACAAAACCAGTATTGCTTCTTGGCCTTTTGGCTAAGATGAAGTGTAGACAAAACCAGTGATTTAAAAATATGTTACTTGATCTATCTTCAACAAAGAAGCAAGTATTTATATACTATGACACCTAAAGCATGTTTAAAATATTGGTCAACCAAAACACATTTAAGAAAACAGTTGCTTCTCAAACCTGTTGCAATAATCTAACAATTGTTTTTAATTTTTTAACTTCCCAACATTCATCATATGTAAGTTTATTTTGTATAATTGTAATTATGTGTGTGTGTTTGTATGAATAGGTTCTTTGATAGATTTTTTTCAAAGAATACATTATATGAAAATTTTAATTCCAATATCCTGTCTTCATATTTCTATTCCACAGAGGATTCATAAAATGACTTTGAATGAAAGCATCTACTTTACAATTTATTGTATGATTTCCCAATGTTTAAATAGTATCTGATTAGTGTTTTTATTATAAATAATTTTTAAGAACATCCTTAAACACAAGAAATGTTTTTTAATAGCTAAAATTCATTTTCCTCTAAGCATGTTTCAGACACTAAGTTTCAGTTATTTACACGTTTATTTTTCACAACAATCACATTGAACTGGTGCTGTTACAATATTCATTTTATAGATAAGATAACTGATGTCCACAGGTACCAAGTAACTTGCCCACAGTGACACAGCAGTACGTATGGAGCTAAAATACAAACTAAGCATGACTCCTGAATCTGTATATCTCAATTGTCAAGTTATAGTGCATCTCCATATTGTACACAAAAAGATAGAAATTATTATGATCTGATAAGCATTTACACACTATCTCCCAAAAATAATGACACAGCTTTGCACAGCTTCTAGCATTATTTGAATATACTGTACCTTGTGAGGAGGTACTACCTGAGGACCTGAATAACATGTCAAAGAAAGGATTTAGATAAGTACAGATAGAATATTGACATACTTTGAGTTGCTGGATACATACAAAGAATAACATTTCTTATATGCAGTTGGTATTATCAGTTAAATGAAGCTGGGCCATTAAAGAACCCATAAGTGACTGTCAAACAGATGTTGTGATTTCTAAAGAGAACATTTTCAGTTGGTTCTAAGGCTGATGTGAAACTGAATTTTAAATATTAAAATGTCATAGTGGTATTAGAGGCTACAACTGGGATTGTTATATGTGATGTTACTGGTGGGAAAGGAAAAGATATCTACTCAGAGGAACATAGCAAAGAAAAGACAGTAGTGTGATTCCTGAACTCTCACTTGAATTTATGGAAATTAAACTCTGTATTAGACATGTCTGGTTGAAAGTAATAGAACTCAACCCACACTGATTTTTTTAAGTGGTATTTAATTGTTTCTTCTCTTGAAAGCAGCAGTTTAGACAATATTTTCTGGACTAGTTTTTACTCACTTTTGTTTGCAGTTCTTTTTTTTTTTTTTTTCCTCCTCATGGTTGTCTCTGTTCTCAAGCAACAGATAGCTCTGTTCTCAATGCCTCTGTTCATTCCTGGAGCTCCAGCTATAGCACAGATTGGCCTTGGGTCACAGGCCCACTGTTAGATAGCCACAGATTAACTCTGGCCAAAACATAAGGACTGACAGTGATGGGTAGGTAGTTCTCAGAAGTAAATTGCCAAACAAGAGTTTACATTGAAGAAACAAAAACAATGAGCGCATACCCTCTGGTCCTCCATACTTTGTTTTGCTTCCAGTACATTCCTTACATTGTTTTTCAAATGACAGTATTAATCATTTTGTTTTGTTCTTCAAAATCCTTCACTCAGTAAATCATTTTCATTCATTCACTAGATCATTTGTAATTCAGTAGATCTTTTCCTATGCTTTTAGATGGGAACCTAACATCCTTCAGAGAAGACGTCTAGCAATCATTCCAGCTTCATTTTCAGCTGTACCTTGTTCTATATTCTACAATCAACACAACAGGACTTACTTGGCTACTATATGGCGGCTTGACCTGGTCTGCTCTTTTCACCAATTACAACTTACTTCTCTCCTAAGCTCCTCTAAAGTAAAGCGTGCTTTCTCACCATTCATTCTGCATTCTGGAACAGAACAACGGATAAGCATTCTGTGAAATCACTGATTCAGAGAACGTTGCCCTTCCTTTCTGTCATTAATGAATATACAATGTTAAGTTTAAAATTTTAGCTCTTCAAAGGATTCAGAGCAAACTTCGTGCTGTCCGTTAGAATGATTGTGGACTGATGGCTCCAATGCTTTAGTCTTGTAGCCTTCTTCGCTTCTATCAGCTTTTGAACCTGGTCTGATCTCAGTCTTTCTGTTTTTGCAATTTCCTGTTTCTTATTTAAGCATTTTTATTTCAGTAGCCTGGCATCTGACTCAAGTCAAATCATGAATTCTACCTCTGCTCTTTGAAATGAGTATGCTTTCCCAAAATTTCAATTTAGATTTTAATATGGTAGATGATAGGATTTCAATGCTTTGGTAGGTTTTTAAATCTCTGAATTAAAATATTTATTATATTAAAGAATATTAGGTTGTTTACTTAAAGTCAAGTCTTTAACTATCCCAAAGCAATATATTCTTATGAAATCTGAATTTTAAAACCAGTTCTAACTCCAACATCAACTTTGTCTTTACCATAAATAATATCTGATACCAAATCTTTATGACATATGTAATGAAATTGTATACATGCATATCATGTATGGTGGTACATATATATAGCTCATATATAATCTATACATCTGCTTATGTGTAGATACATGTTGAAATTAAGGAGGTAGCCTTATTTATACAGAGTCATAAAACAAGATAGTGTGGGAACTGGAAATAGAGTTTATGTCTCCAAATCCTTAGTCAAATCTCCCTTTCATATTGTATATTGGTTTTCAATAATTTCAAATTTCATATTAAAGAAATAATCAAAGGAGTCTATGTTCTTTAATAGGCAGCCATTTTAAATACCACTTGTTATTCTCTACTATGCTTTAATTTTATCTCTAAATATCAGTAGCTTTGACCATGTACTTGTAGCTGAAATACAAGGCATAATCCAGAACAAGAGTTTGAAGATCCATAAGCACTCATACCTCCACACAATTGCCTTTGTTCTGTCACTCTTCTTTCTCTCAGACACACAAACACACAGATTTTTTTCATATCTAACACAGACACACACACACACACACACACACACACACACGCACTATGACCATAAGAGCTAATCTTGCTAGATATTTTAAAGGCAGTCCTTAATATCCCTAAATTCTCATTTAAAATATTTTCCCTGCTTTGATTACTTAATTAACTAACTGTATGGCTTTGTATTTTATAATTTTACTGATTATAGTGACAATAATTATGATGACTGGCAAATATAACAAGAATAATGAAGATGACTCTGGAGATGACACTTCCAAAGTAAAATATAAGGGCAGTTTTTGGTTAGGTCAAAATAATATGTTAACTTGATCACTATATTAATTAATTCCCATCATTTTTAACAATCTCTAGTTATCTTTCCAGATGATTGTGTAAAAACAGTTACATACTTTTCAAGATAACATCCAGCTTTACCAAGTTGCAGCTTTGTATAACTTTATATATGATTAGAGAGTAAAATATTTTAACATTAAAGAGTCAGATATTTAAAACCATTACTAATTTTTAAAGTATTTTATTGATTATGAGATCATTTTATCTAGCTGTAAAAATCTTTTGATCTTATAGAATTAAATTTTCATAAGAGAATTACATTTTTAGAACCAAATATATTAAGAATGGAAATCTATTTTAGTATGTAGCCATCATCCATCTCTGTTATAGAGCAATTTAGGAAACTGATTTTTGAAATTCTTCCAATATTGTTTAAGGCATTCAACTTTTCTACTTTGTTCAGCATCCAGCATAATTGATATGTTTGAGGTTGTATTCCGAAACTCATTCTTTCTA
The DNA here is from genome assembly GCF_036321535.1 of Camelus dromedarius. NCBI lineage: Eukaryota > Metazoa > Chordata > Mammalia > Artiodactyla > Camelidae > Camelus > Camelus dromedarius. The sequence continues at coordinate 90,228,162 of NC_087436.1, read as the reverse complement.
ATTGTATTGATTGAATATATAGAGAGAGAGATTGGTAATCTATGTTTTTCTTGGAATCTAAGTAACAAAGAGGTTAAAAATTCTACCAGTGAAAATATATAACTGGGATTTTTATCATAAAAGGCATTCAGACTTCCATTTTAGGAAGCATGTTCATTTCTGTTCTACATTAATTTTATTTTGAAATGAGATATCCTTAGAGCCATTAATAACTTTGTTTTGATACATTTGTGCACAGAAAATGTCAACTGCTCTTTTTATAAAAGAGTCAGCCAAAAAAAAAAAAAGACAAAACTTCGTTACCCTAATTTTTCCTATCATTACTTTTTTCATATTAAGAGTATCTTGAAAATAGCAAAATAGCAGAAATGTAAAATTAGAATCGTAAAATGGGGTTATACTAGAAGTTCCAGAGTTCTATTTAACATGCTTACCAAAGTGTTTGGGTTAGGTTGAGTTATACTGATAATGCCAAAACAGGAAATCAAGGATCCACCCAAAGGATCACTAAATTAAAACTTGAATTACAATAGATGCAAATTTATGCTTATACAATGGTGATTATATTGCATGCAACTTATTTACATATGTGAAGTTGACAGTGATGGTAGCGGGTATTGGCCTTTGGGTACTCTTCCCAAACTGCCATACCTAATACAAGTAAACATGGAAATACTTGAACTACTTCCAGTATTTAGAGTTGATTTCATAATAGATTGTCCACAGGGATTATATTCATCTTTAATTATATCTAAAATGGCTTGAATTGCTAATCCTACGTGGAGAAACACAATTAGCTGTAAGTCATTAGACCCTACACTGATAGTCTTTAAACCAGTCAGAAAATCCACATCCTCCTTCACACTTCATGTTTCTGAATTGAACTGGAGGAGAAAGTTACTACACACACACGCACACACGCACACACGCACACAAAGAGAATATTCACTGCATAAAAATCCTAATCAATAGGTAATTAATAAAAATAAGGTATAATTAGACTGGAAGGTATAGAAAGCAAAATATTTGCTTTGTTGAGGTGTTATGATGCCTCTTATGTCCAATATTATAAATATTAAATATGTCTCCAGGGGAGTGGGTATAGCTCAGTGGTAAAGAATATGCTTAGCATGCAAGAGGTCTTGGGTTAAATCCCCAGTACCTTCATTAAAAAACATTTTGGCACATTGTAACTGACTATACTTCAATAAAGAAAATTAAAAATGTTTTCTTATTAAATACCCACTTTTCTTTATACACATATGACTATACAGTACACCATTTGCTCTTCTATGTAACTTGCATTCAGTAATTATTTGTCTAATGTCTGCTATGTAAAACATAGACATTTATCTCACAGTGTTCAATTGTGCAGGGTAATAAGGCCAGATATTTTTTGTGGCTTTGTATAAAACAGTGAAAACTGATGGAGATCCTGAAGACCTCCGTGTTTATTGGACTGAGAATGTTAAAATTTGAGGGATCCAGGATACACTTCTTCTCCTAAAGGAACCGAGGTGCCAGCATTGTTAATGGTCAATCTCCAACATCACCAAAACAAAAACGTTCACCCTAAGAGGTCGTGTGCTCCCACCTCCCTCCTGCCAGGGTCCAGTGATCCTACATACAGGCAGCAGCTGACTACTGGGAGTCTTAGAGAGGTGGGAAGACAGAAAGAGAGGAACCACATGTCAAAGTAGAACATGCTTGATCTTCCTATAGCTAGAAGACCGGCATCTCACAGCCATGTATTTAAAGTAATAAGTTAAGAATAAGCAAGTATTTGTTTCATCTCCTTGAGCAAATGTAGGAAAAAAAAAAAAAAAACCCAGAACAGAGCAGGACAAGACAAAGAAAGAAACCAAACACCTAGTCAAATTCCCCCCCCACTAGTAAAATGGGAGGCAAGATTTATTTACATCTGACTAAGCCATACTTCTCTTTGGGGGAAGATTTTAAGAATAAGATGGAGAAGGAAAGCCAGAGCTAATCCCCAGCAAGCTCTCCATATGTGATGAGAAAAGGAAACTTTCAATTTCTATAAACTAAGGCTGAAAAATAAGGGAAGAAATGAAAATAGGTAATTCTCCTAAATGAAGTACAATGAGATTCTTTTAAATCTTCAGTGAAGCTAAACATTTGACCAGTTGTGCATAATGGCTACTCCACACACCAGCGAACATCGTGGCTATGGCTGAGTCCCGCCTCTCTTCTTGGGAGAAGCGCTAGCAGGGGTGCTGCAGGCCTCCAGAGGCTGGCACGGCCCAGCTGTGCTGCGCCCCTCCCACCAACACGCATCCGCAGTGTTGCTTTTTCACTTTTTTTTTTTTTTTTTTTTTAATGTGAGACTCAGGCTGTTCTGTCCTACGTACACTCCCTGTCACGGCCCACAGCACATTGCAGCCCCCTGAAGCTGCCTCTGTGCAGTCGGCCTCAGCCCTCCACCGGGGTTGGGAACCCCGTTCTGGACGACCCCCACCAGCTTGAGTCTAGGCCTGGGGATCGCAGGGACCCTTTGTGCCGATTTTTCTCAGTTCTTTCAGCCAAATGGCCGCTGTACACTCCTCCGAGCCTTGGCAGTTCCCCCTCAGTCCCGTTGACCTCTCCACTGGAGAGGGGGCGCCCCAGCATAAGAGCACTATTCCTCCTTTGTCACTCCCTCCCCGTGTGACAGGTTCACACTAATTTCCTTTTTCTTCTTTTTTTTTTTCTCCTACCAGAATTTGTGAGAAATTTTGTCTTTTGAAGAAGGTGATGTTCTGTCAAATTCAGCAGGTGTTCTGAGTGAATGGTGGGTCCGTGGATGTGTCTCTTGGTGTATTCATGGGAGAGAGTGAACTAAGGGCGTCCTTCTACTCCGCTATCTTGGCTACTCAGCACCTCACTTAATGTTAATTACATCTTTTTATATGTTCTCAAATGATACACATGCATTGTGTTACCACAGGTATCTGAGAAACCAGTGGGTATCATTAAAAGCAGTTGTTTTTTTCTTTCTTTGACATATTGCACTGTCTAATACAGTAGCCACTAGCCGTGTGGCTCATCAGCATATAAAATATGGCTTGTGTAAATTGAGATGTGCTGTAAAAAGGAAAACAAAAGACAACAAAAACACCAGGTTTCAAATGCTTGGTACAAAAAAATAACTGTCTCATTCATACATTATATATTGGTATTTCATATAAAGTTTTGAATATAACGACTGGTATGTAAATGTAATTAAAATAGGTTCATCTGATTTTCTATCCTTTTGTTTAAGCATAGTTACTAAAAATTCAAAAAGGACTTACTTGGCTTACATTATATAGGACTGCTCTAACAAAAGTTGATACTATCTTTTCTGTTTTGCACTCTTTAGAGAGATCCTTGTAGCAAAACATAATGCTCAATTCTGTATCTATGCATGTAGAAATTGTCTTTTCATAGAAAATGGCCAAGGAAATGTTATGATCTAAGCATATCTGCATTTATTTATGTCCTTAAATGGTACTGGTAGATTAGACAAGCATGATTTCCTTTATAGAAGCAGTTTGCAGTTCTTCAAGTAGGAAGCTTACTGAGGTGGACACAGATCTAAGTCTTATTATGCATTCTACAGCCTGTCATTTAAGGACATGAAGCATACTGGTCTATAGTTCCCCAGGGCCTATTTCAGTCTTTCATTTAAAATGATTCAATTTAATCCAGACCAATCTAATACATATTGATTACATTTTTCACAATTTTCAGTGGCAATTTGCCAGACCCTGCTCAAGTGAGTTTCTCTTTTACTTAATATCAATGAAGAATAAATGATGCAAAAGGTGCATAGGGATAAGGAATAAGTGAATAGAAATAGTTAACTAGCATCTCCCTTGGTCCTTCAAGGAGATAGAGTGGAAGCTAGCCAAGTACTAAGGCCATATCAGCACTCAGAGGTCTCAGAGGTCTCCTTACAGATGTGTGAGGTGACCCTGTAGGAACAGATTTTCAAGTTCTATACATTTTGGGAAAATGTTCATATGTTCATAGCAAATATAAGCCCCTCTTCTGTATATAGCAATGTGGTAGATTAAAAACTACAGTTGCGGAATTCAGAAAAGTATAAGTTCAATTGCAACATTAACCACATTTGTTCACTATATTCCTAGACTAGACTACTTAGGGCGGTAGTTGTTTCAGATTGGCTTCTTTTGCTAAGTGATATGCGTTAAAGATTCCTCCATGTCTTTTTGTGGCCTAATAGCTTATTTTTGTTTTATCACTGAATGGTATTCATTTGATGGATTTGATTTATCCATTCACTTATTGAGCAATATCTTGGTTATATCCTGAGTATTATGGGTAAAACTGCTATACGCATTCACAAGTAGGCTTTTTCTTGTGGACACCAATTTTCAGCTCATTTGGATAAATATCTAGGAGAGCAATGTTTGTATCATATGCTAAGAATGTGTCTAGCTTTGTAGAAAAAGTGCCAAATTTTCTTCCAAAGTGACTGTATCATTTTGCATTCCCACCGGGAGTGAATTAGAGTCCCTGTTGTTCCACATCCTTGTCAACATATTGAGCATCTTTACATATGCACATTTGCCATCTGTGTATCTTAATTATTGAGGTGTCTCTTCAGATATTTTTACTGATTTTTTTCAATTTTCCTGTTTTCAATTTAATTGCCTTCCTACTTTAATTATACTGATTTCTGCTTTATTTTTTATTATTTCTTCTGTTTGTTCTAAGCTTAAATTGGACTCCTTTCCCTAGTTTCCTAACAGCTTAAATGAGTGATTTTAGATTTTTATTCATTTCTAGTATATGCATTTAATGGTATTAATTTCCCTCTAAGCAATACTTTTGCTGATCCAAAATTTGACTTGAAAATACCTTCATTGTGTTCAATGTATTTTAATAATTTCTCTTAAGATTTCTTCTTTGAGCCACATGTGATTAAGAAGTGTGTTGTTTAATTTTCAAAATATTTTGGGGTTTTTTTTCTAGCTATATTTCTGTTATTGATTTCCAGTTTAATTCCACTGAGGTCTGACAGCATTCTTTGTACGATCTGTTCTTTTACATTTTTTAGTGTATTTTATAGCTCTGATATCGAGTGTCTTGGTAAATGTTCCGTGTGAACTTGAGAAGAATATGTATTTTGCTGTCGTTGAGTATTCTTTAAATGTCAGTTACATCCAGCTGCCTGATGATACTGTTCAAGTCAACCATACCCTTATTAATTTTTAGCAGGATTTATTTATCAATTACTGAAAGAGAGATGTTGAAATCTCCAAGTATACTAGCATAATTTTTCTATTTCTCTTTGCTGTTCTATCATTTTCTCACATATTTTGATGTTCTGTGGTTAGATATATACATGTTAAAGTTGTTACGTGGTTTAGAGAATTGATTATTTTGTCGTCGTGATATTCCTCTCTATGATGTTTCCTTGTTCTGAAATCTGCCTTAATTGAAATTAATAAAGATAGTCCAGCTTTCTTTTGATTCATTTTAGCATCGTTATGTCTTTCTCCATCCCTTATCTTTTAACTGATAATGTGCCTTCATATTTAGAGTGGGTTTCTTAAAAATCATGTATAGTTCATTTTTTAAAATACTCTGGCAGTCTTTGTTTTTTAATGGGTGTACTTAGACCATTCACATTTAAAGTTATTATTGATATGGTTAAGTTAATATTTACCATATTTGTAGCTTTTCTATTCCTCACACTTATAATTTGTTTCTTTTATTTCCTTCCCTTTTTCTCTCTTCTCTGATTACTTGATCATTTTACGTTATTCCATTTTCTCTCTTCTAAGAATGTAAATTATACTTCTTTTAAAAGTTTTTTTTAGTGATTGCCCTAGAGTTTGCAATAAACAGACTAATCCAAGTCCAATTTCAAATAAAACTATATAGCTTCATGGATAATGCAAACACCATATATCCGATTAATTCCAATTTCCCCTTCCTGTCCTTTGTGAAATAGGTATCTTTCATTTAGCTTATGTATATCCTATAATCACTCAATACATTGTTACTATTATTACTGTAAAAAGTTATCTATTGGATCATTTAAAAATAAAAAATTATAGTTTACTTTCATTTATTCTTTCTCTAGTGTTCCTCTTTTCTTTGCTCAGATTTATTTATCAAGTTTCTGATCTGTATCTATTTTCTTCTTTCCCAAAGAACTTCTTTTAAAATTTCTTGCTGCTAATTGTGTCTACTGGTCATTACTTCCCTCAGTATTTATTTGTCTGAGAAATTCTTTATTTCTTCTTCATTTTTTGAAGAATAATATCATTGAGGGTAGAAAACTGTTTGGTAGTTTTTTTCCCCATTATTTTCAGCATTTTACTCTATTCTTTTCTTGCTCTCAAAGTTTCTGATGAGAAATCTGCTACAATTCATGTCTTTGTTCCCCTCTAGCTAAGTTGTATTTTTCTTCTGACTTCTTTTAGTAGTTTCTCTTTCTTTTTTTTTACTGCAGTTTGGGTATGATATGCTAGGTATAGATTTTTTGGTCTTTATTCCATTGGTGTTCTCTGAGCTTCCTGGAACAGTGCTTTGTTGTTTGTTAATATTGGAACATTCTCAGGTATGACTATATCAAATATTTCTTTTCTATTCTCTGTCTGTTCTTCTCTGCTATTGCAACTGAATGTCTGTTGCATCTTTTAAAGTTGTACCACAGCACATTTTTGAATATTCTGGGTTTTTTTCGTTAATTTTTATTTTTGTCAAATTTCAGTTTGGGAAGTTTATAGTGACATATCTTCATATTCCCTGACTTCTTTCTCAGTTGTATTTAGTTTTCTAATAAGCCTATCAAAGGCACTTTTCATATCTGTTACAGTGCTTTTGATTTCTGGCATTTTCTTGGAGTGCCCATCTCTTTGTTTACACTACTCACCTATTCTTGTACACTGTCTACTTTTTTGCTTAGAGCTCCAAACATATTAATTCTATTTATTTTAAATTTTCTGATAATTCCAAAATCTCTGTTATTTCTGACTCTGTTTTGTATCTTCAGACTGTATTTTTTTACATTTTTTAATCATACCTTGAATTTTTTTGTTGCTGTTGTTGTTAAAAGCTACACTAGGCAATGCCAGTAATTGCAGCTTATTATGAATGTAATTACAGCATGATTTGAAAGAAAGAAAACATTTACTGAACATTTACTGTGTAATAAGGTCTCTTAAACAATGCATTTGTGTTGTCTTATTCAATATTCAAAGCAGATTATTATCTTCCTTCTACACATAAGGAAAATACAGTTCTAAAATACCAAATACTAGTACAGCTAGTGAACAATGCAATCTAGATTGAATAATTCTATATGACTATATGGCATTTATTTCTAAAATATATTTTACAATAAATCAACATAGTCTCAGTTTTAGAGAAAAACAACACATATTTTTGTAAGGCAGGATTTCAAAGGCTAAATTAATAAAGGTTGATGACATTAAATATATCAAAATTACTTCCTAAAATTAAAAAAAAAAGCCACAATAATGGATTTTGACCATGTCAAACCTACTAGAAATAAAACTTTAAAGAAAAATCTAAACTTTTAATATTTATAAGAAAATAATGAATATAATGAATGCTTGTATATTTATTATTTTTACAAATCCTAAAACTGAATTATGGCATTTGGGAAAATGTTGACTTACCAAGCTGTGGAAAGTAAAAGGAAAACAAAAACATCATCCTAAAGTTTCATGGGAATATTTATTATGTCTAGTAGTCAACATCTCTTTGTTCATTTTTTTTTGATACTTTAAATATTTTTAACATTTGTGTGACCCAAAGACCACCAAACCTGAGCATTTTCTTTTCCCACAATTACCAGATAGCTTTATTTCCAAAAAATAGGAATATACTGGAGGTGAAAAATTATTGATGTCACCAAGCAAAATAGATGTTAATATAGGAAAAATCTGATGCTATATTGATTTATTTTTTGATTATTTATTTACTAAGCAAAGAAGTAATTAAGAAGCTGTTTAGTAACAAAACCTGGTCCTGGGCTGCAATATTTAAATCCTTCAGCTTTTCAGTATTATTTCAATTTTTAAATTTGATTTTCCAAATGACACATACTTTCCAAATGGCACAGGTAAATACTGTAGTAATTCACTTGGGTGAACAATGTAGACTAGAATGGGCATATAAAACTATCAACTTTGAGTGACATATTAAGGGAATTGGAAAGTATCCTGTATAATGTGAGATACTTTTTAAGTGTTCTGGGCAGGAGGATGACATAATAAACATGAAAACGTGATATCACATAAATATTAACCTGGCAGGACTGTTCAAGATGGATTGGAGGCAGCAAGAATGAAAGCAAGAGGGCAGAACATAGATCTGATGTGATCCAGGCTTCCACTGATAGACTTGAACTAGGCTAGTAGAAATATGATGGAATACAATTGGAATGCATGTAAAGCAGACCTGGTAACTGTATTTTTGGATGAAAGTGAGAAAGAAGAAAATTTATAAGTTTGAATTAGTGGGAGAATTATGTTTTACCTCACTGGACTGGAACACAGATAAATTCCTATCCAGAAGAACAACGCAACCCTTTCTATCAGAGTAAGATGTGGGTAGGTGTGTATATTTACTCACAATAAAATGCAAACCTAGTAAAAATACTTATTTTTGATATCCTTTATGTTTGACTTAAGAATGAGTTGGAGAATAGAATGCATATAAATAGATGTTCTTCATGACCAGATAGACCTACCACCATGTTTGACAGGGAAATTTCGAAAGGCAATAATTAAGATATTGTAGGACAAGCTGGAGGGGATTTTAAAAAGAACTCTAAGAAACTAAAATCAACACTTAAAGAGAAATCATTGAACTACTCCAAAGCATAAATTCTATCTTAAAAAAAGGTAGAAAAATATGCCTAAATTTAATCAGAAGAGATCATGCCCTCTGAGCTTCTTTTTCCATTATCTTAGAGAAGAACCTACTTATCAGAATTTAAGTTTTAAGCCAATACTATATTGAGTTTAAACACTTAGCTACTTATAGGGGAAAAAAAGGACTGTATCAGTGACTACTATGGAAAATTAATAATTTAAATTGGCAACAACTCATGTTTTCTGTGTCATTTCAGAAAGCCATTACAAAAAATTATTTTGAATCCTTGATAAAGAGGCAAAGATAGAAGTAAAAGATTTAGGTGCTAGAAATTGACTTTCAGTTGAAAGTCTTTAACAGATCTGTGATTCTCATTGTCACAGTAACTGCAGCCTGTACCCATTTTTTAAATATATATTAAGGTTTTTATATGAAAGAAAAATGCATATGCAGGTTTATTTTAGTAAATAACTCAAAAAGTTCACGTAGTTTTCTCATAATTCAGTGTTCCTGTGAAGACTTAAAATATGATTAAATGGATTTTGCCGATAGCTTGTTTAACCAACAGTGTTATTTTTCCTTGCTTCTACTCAGATTTAACATCATTAACTGATTGCATCACTTTACTGTTTAAGAAGCTGTGAATATACTTAGAATTTGGTCCAATTGAGTAGTTGTTATTGATATGAAATATGCAACTAAAGCACACATTTAGAATACATTCTATACACTTGTCAAGGAACCTTTTATTTCTCCATGTAATTTAATCAAATATTGGCTCTGTTTATTCATTGGGTGTTGAATCAGTTCCACAGCAAAACTGAGACTTAAAAGCAACAATAAAACAAGGAAAATTGATTGAGAAATTTCTAATTCTTTTGGCTACTTTAATTCATTATTTACTTAAATATTCATCCATATAGATGATTTTAGCCTATTGATTATCCTAATTATAGCTTCTAGATACTAATGTAAACATTTAACTATTGCTAGCCTAACACTCTGAGGAGTGTATTTCAATAGAAGCTATTTTCAATTTTTTTTTTTAAATTTTCAAGTCTTGTTGGGATACACCTGGCATAGATTTATTAAAGAGGGAGCAATGGGAAGATTAACCTTCTATTCCTACACATGAAGTTCTAAATTCTCTACAGTTTGGTTTCCCATAGAACCCTTGAAAATGTTTGTATACACTCTAAGGAAAAATATCTGTATGTGTCCAGATACTGATATAGATGTAGATATGATTTACACATATATGTATATATATGATTGTATATGTGTATATACATATATGTGTGTAGGTACTGTATGTATATGTGTATATATATGTGTGTGTATATATAGAGAGAGAAAGAGAGAGAGAGAGAGATCCTGTTTACTCAAGTGTCATTTTACTGATTTTTTAAAAAATTAATTAGTGACAGATTTCTTAGCTGCTTAACTCCTATTCCTCTTGGGAGACTGAAGGAAACAGACTTGTAGCTACCACTTAGGCACTGCTGTATATCCTGGAAGCCTTCAGTCTACCCTTCTGACTCACACCCACCTCATTACCCCACCCTGATTTGGGGTATATCACTGATCATAATTTTATCATACATTTAAAATATTCTCTTACAACTGTCGGTGTTTGTTCCTCTCCTGCACCAGATGAAAGCTTCTTAAGGACAGAAGTTTTCTTTTATTTAGCCCCAATATTTAAAGGGAACTAATACCAAATAAGTACTCAGTTTTTTGAAACTTCACACTATTTCCAGATCATTTATAAAAACGTCTCTGATAATTTCAGCCCTCATATTTCTCTCTACAATATATTACCTGTTATGTGTACCATCTACTTTGGTACTTCCTTGTATATAGCATTATGTTGTTCCCTTAATATTTTGTGTTTTCTCTTTTTACATAACGAAAATATAAACTCATGAGGTTAAAGTTCAGCTTCTTTATTCCATTCTTCCCCTAATGGGAGCAGTACTATTCATACTGATGTTCAATAAGTAGATACTAAAAGAAAAAACTTGCAATTATTTCTTTATAAAATTTGGTTTAAATTAAAAATAAAACTATTATACGGTAAGAAAGGAAGTGAGTAATCCATTACATGAAGAAAAGCTGAACACAAAAAATTAAGTATCTTTTTCATGACTAAGAAATATTTTATGGAGTTAGGAATAGTCTTCTAAGCTTTTCGTCTGAGATTTTTATATTATAATATATATGGCATTCACAATGTCTTCTTGAATGCATCATAAAGACACAGCCTCTGAGAATAATAAAGTGGATGAAATCTATGAAAATGAAACTGAAAGTTATGATTTAAATCACAGATACATTTACAAAAAATCTAAAATTATGTTAAAAAGTATAAGGGTGATAAAATAAATGATTATCAAAATACCTATATACTTAAACAAGAAGTCCCTTAATGAAAGATAACTAAAGGGATTAAATGGTTTTGATTTGATTTGATTTTGTTTGTTTATTTGTTTATTCTAAATCCCATAGACTAGTTGTCTCTTTAGACAACTAAAGACAATTAGGGAATGGAACAAGTTGGCAAAAGGAGTTAACCTGATGTAATAGATTATACTATTATTCTTCTCTTCCTCCTTGTTATAGAATTATTAGGAATGTGACTTTGCATCACTTTCCATAAAAGTGGGCCGCGTACATTTTTCTACCTCATTGATGTTGGGCTTGCACTAATCTGAAGCCTGTTCTTCAGTTTGAGTAATGGAGATTTCATCCTTCAATGCAAATTAGAACACATCACTTTAATCCTCCTGTTGCCTTCTTAAAGACACTGCTTCAAGATTTCTTCCTTCCTCTTGTACATTGTGGAGGTGGGGGGGTTGGGGGGGGCTTTGTACTTGATCATTCCAAGCAATATATAAACATGGGATAGTTTCTTCCAACTTAAAATAAATGCAGACTTTTTTTCCAGACCGTGTTATCCTGACCAGCTACGCTTTGCACCAAAGCCCCTCAAAAGGGTGTAGCATATTTAAGGTCTATAACTCTTCTTGTCTTATTCATTCTTCAACATATTATAATCAGATCTTGTCAAGGTCACCAAAGAAGTCCACTGTAGATAAACCCAATTGTCAATTCTCATATCTTATCTTACTCAATTTTCACAGTATTTGACAAATTATCATTCCTGGTTAACATCTTTTCACTTGACCTGATGCCTCACGTTCTTGGTTTTCTTTCAGTCTCCCTGGTTTCTTCTTCTCAGTCTCCACTGCTGATTCCTCTCTTCTCTCTTACAAGGAACATCTTAATTTTAGAGTGTCTCAGGGGTCAGTAGTACTTGTGTCACTTTTCTTCTTTATCTACACTTGTTTCCCTGGTGCGCTCACAAACATACATTAATTATCTCCAAATTTATTTCCCTAGCCCAGATTTCTATCCTAAATTCCGGACTTATATGGTCACTGATTACTCAATATTTCTACTGCAATTTTTCATAGAAAGTTCAAATTTAGTATCCTGACAACTTACCTCCTGGTTTTTCCTTCCAAATTGTTCTACGATCAATCATTTCCATCACAGTTATTGAATCTCAAAGGCCTTTCTAATCATCAACGTTCCTTTCACTAAAGTTAAAATCCAATTCAACAAACATTTATTGAGCAGCAAACCCTCCAGTATACTAAAGATATAAGAATTCTGTGTTCCATCCCACCAGAACGCCACCTATAGAATCCCACTGAGGAACCTCAACCCATGGAACCGCACATATGGAACCTTACCTAGCTCCTGAATACAGTTGAATAGTTGTACAGTCTGTGTTACTGGACATTGTAGAAACAAAAATAAATGAGGGGCTCCTAGTCCAAACTAAAACTGAGGGCAGTGAGCAGTGATGGTCATTGGGAGTTGAGCTTAAAAGTTTGACACAAATTTCATAAGTGAAACTTTATGTTACATTGACCTTTTACAAGTTGAATTCAGCAAGCATATACTGAAAACCTATTATGGTAAAGTCTTGGGTTAGGTGCTTTTAGAAAAAGTTGTCTTAAAAATAAATACAATATGATCTTTGACCTCAAGGAGAGAAGAAGATAGATTCATCTGTATATTGAATGAAACTAAAAATGGAGAAAGTTGAGACTCAAGAAGCCTGATATGTTCTAAAATGTATTCGACCCAAGTGTAAAAAAGAATGATGAAATAATGAATAAAGCACAAACAAAAGTCAAAAGTCAAAAAATGTTGGACAGAACACAATCATGAACAGCAAGAAAAGAGAAAGGTCACCAGTGATCAAGTTTTAATTTATTCAACCTTCCCATTGGGAGCTTGACTAAGTTTATTAGTCTCTCTCCATACCTTTCACTCATAGATCAAGTAAAAAAATTTTGTACCTTATTATTTGTGGGAGGCACATACAGCCTTTCTTGGGCTATGTCTCTACTTTTCACAATGAAACTGTCCTCAGAGCACAGATATTTACTCCTCAATCATGGAATAGACTCTTCACAGGTAAGGGAGACTTGCAATTGTCAAGCACTGAGTGTGACTGAGATAGGAGTCTACTTCATTAAAGAGCGTAACATTATAAAGTCCTTTGTGATCCTATACTTAAAAGTCTCCTTCATGAATCAACTTTATTACTAATAAAGCTTGATGCTCATTTGTCTATATTCCACATCTCTCAATTCACTCACTCTCTACTCTGGAAAAGATAATGGAGCAGTTTAATACTGAATGCTAAACTCAACAGAGATGTGGTTAAAAAGTGACCATCACTATACTAAGGTCAGAAAGAGTAGAAAGATTATATATATGTGGTTTAAAAAATTCTTATTGAATTATAGTTGACTTATAATATTATATGTTACAGGTATATAATATAGTGATTTTCAATTTTTAAAGGTTAAACTCTATTTATAGCTTTTATAAAATATTTACTATATATTGCTATTATATATTTAAACTAGTTATTTTAGAAAAAGGACTTTAATTAGTATGGGGAGGAGAAGCCAGATTGCAAGAGTGAAAGAAGTACGTGAGTGATTAAGAAATGAAATTAATGAATACCATATGATATCACCTATATATGGAATCTAAAAAAAATAAAAAGACAAATGAACTTATATATAAAACAGGAATCAGACACAAACATAGAATACAGACTTGTGGTTGCCAGGTGGGAAGGGGGTGAGAAAGAATAAACTGGGAGTTCGAGATTTGCAGATACTGACTGGTATATATAAAATAGATAAACAAGTTTATACTGTATAGCACAGGGAAATATATTCAATATCTTGTGGTAACTTATGGTGAAAAAGAATATAAAAATGAATATATGGATATTCATGTATGACTGAAGCATTGTGCTGTACCCCAGAAATTGACACAACATTGTAAACTGACTACACCTCAATAAAAAAAAAAAAACAGTTGTGAAAGAATTTTAAACAAAGAAATGAAATTAATGAGGATATGTAAGTATCATGAGGGCTTTATCAATTGAAGAAACAAAAATGTTTAAATACTAGCTCAGGAATAATAGGAAATAAATAATATTTTCTTTCCTTTATTTAATTCTAATTATTTTTAGAATTTTGGCATTTAGCAGAAAGGAAATAGGTTATGAAAAAGGAAGATCCAATAAGATGGAGATAACTCATTAAAATAGATATAAGATGGCATAAAATCAAGACATGATAAAGGAATTCACTTTGGATCAGAGGGAGATACTTTTTTAAAGAAAAAAGTAATAAAATTATATCAAAAACACAGATATTTTTAGAAAAAATACACCAGAAACTAATACAGCATTGTAAACCAAGTATACATCAATGAATTTATTAATTAATTAAAAATTGGGGAGAAAAAAGTAAAAAAAAATTCTAGTACATATTTCCTCAATGTATTGCCCTTATTTTCTGGAGACTAAACGTTTGGTGATATTTACTAAATGATGTACAATTATGTAGCTATATTCTAAAATGGATGAGTATTAAATAACACCAGTGAAATGCTTTTTCTTGTATCAAAGAGAAGTATCAGAAATGCTCCATATAGTATATAACCAGGAGGAACCTCATACTTGAAATCATCCCTTTCCTCATGAATAAAACTTATTTCAATGCCAAGTTCATTTTATATGACCATTATAATCAAAGGATAACCTGATTACTGACACTAATAAATTTCACAAAGTGTTTGGAAATACAATATTTATTTGTTTTTTTTTTTTGTTTATTACATAATATTTAGAATTAGTTTCTTTACTCTTTAGTAACTTTAATAAGTATAATATGGATATTTATTTCAAAATATTTGGTAGTAATATAATCACTAATTAATCTTGTAATTATAACTAATTGTATTCTTATTAATATAACCAAAATGTAATTCTTTACAAGCAACAGCATAAGAAATTTTGAAAATAAAAGAGAATATTCACCTTAAAACAAGGTGGTCAATATCCCAAAAATATTCTACAGCATAGATATGAGAGAAAAGAAACATAATTAGTATGTGCCTCAGAAAAAAAGTTTTAAGTGAAGTTTAGTAAAAATCCATAGAACTGGTATCACTAAGTACTATTTATTTTTCATTTTTCAATATTGCTTTTAAATTTTGATTTAATCTTAAAATTATCCCAAACAAATCTTGTATGCTTTCTTACTGCTTGTTTTCTAAAGGCTTAGTTTAGAATACTATTATGTAAATAATTCAGCAAATGCTGAAGAGAAAGCCAGTTTTGCTTCACAGATTTTTTTCAGCTTTTAACATAAGCGAAGACTAGAAACTTATTAAAGAAAATAGACACAGTCTTGATAAGTCTGAGAGTGATTTCAAAATGTATTCAAATATGATGTAGCATTAAAATTTAAATATCTTCTTATTTCTTGTTTTCAAAATACAATAGGAAACAGGTCAATATTTTTCAAAGTGATATAAAATATGTAATTAGATATAGAGTTGGCAACATGGAATATCTTGGAGCAAAAGTGCTTTGAATCTCACTTGATATACTGGGAAGGAGGATACTGTATTTATTATTTATCCATATATGCATTAGTTGGGCATTCTTCTATGCATTTGTTATTATCATACTACAGAAGAACAAAATCACTTTAAGAAATCACTCTGTCAGACAGACACTTTGCCCATTGCTGGAGACTGAAAGATGACCATGGCACAGACTGCCTTATCAAGAGCTCAAATGCTTTTGCTCTGTGCATTCTTCCTAAATGAGTGTACTTATATAACCTCTCTAGTTGTGCTTTTGTTGTCTGACAATTAAAAATGGATACAAATGCATTTGTGTAAATGACAGCCACCATTTAAATTTTATAGGATATTTCAAAGTGCAGAGCTACAGTGATAGAATCATGATTGCATTTCTATCTAGTAGTAGTTAGCCCATTCCTACCATGATTCATTTTTTTAATTTCAGCTTCCATAAATATGGATGTATGTTGAGTTTAATGTTCCATGAAGAGGAAAGATTGACCATTTATAAATGCATACACCTTCTTCAACACCCTTTTGGCACCCAATTCATGGCAGAAAGGAATAATTTGGCTTACTGAATTTTGTCTGTGTCATAGTTTATATTTTACATGTTTACTCTTTAATTTCTAAAGAATAATTTAGATTTCAACTATCAAAAAATGGGGGTAAACAACCATTGTTTCAAGAAATACTCAGTGAACTTTCAGGCAGTTTCAATGACACAAAAAGAAAATCATCTAAGAGGTTATTTTCTCTGAGAAATTTGAGCTTTAATTCACAATTCGCTTTAAAGAAATGACAGAAATGATGAGACCTTTGTGTAAAAAATGTGTAATAAATTATTTGTGGTGATCCAGCCTCGATGAAAATGGTCGAAAACTCCCAAGGAAATTTCTTCAGAAATGACATGAGCAGATCAAAGATCAACTTAAAAGAAGGTGGAGTAGAAAGGTCCTCAGCTCACCTTCTCCCTGGGGCACGCAAAATTACAACTATTTACAGAGCAACTATCAATGAGAATGACCTCAAACTAGCAGGGAAGTTTTGTGCAATTAAAGATATAAAGAAGGAACTACCACAAGAGGGGAGGAGGAGCACACGGCAGTGTAGTTAAGACCCACAGCCCCCAGCGGGCCACGAACAAATGGGAGGGTCATAACATTTGCAGGGATTTTCCTCAAGGCCTTGCTCCTCTGTTACTTCCATTTCCCAACAACTGGAGTAGCAAGTATATTCAAGAATTTCTACCCTTGGGGGATATTTGATTCCACTGTAGAACCCTGTTGTGTGGGAAGGCTTTATTGAATCCTGAAATGGAAAATCTATTCAAGTTTTATCTGGTCCTTGCACTGTAACTCTAATATGTGTTGTTCCAAACTGAGAGTAAGAGTTCTAGAAGTTGTGAATCCACGTAATAAAAAGGTTCTTACTCTCACAGAATATGCAGCTTTGGGAAGTGCTGTGACCTTAGAGTTGAAATATAAGTGAGAAAGCATTATATTAAGAATAATACTGAATTAATTTTATAGTGTATTAAAAATTTAACGCATAAATCCAAATCCACTTGTACTTGAATCAAGTAGTGGCAAACCATTTGTTATATATCTCATAAATGTTTGACAAAATATGGATGAAGAAAACTGTTAATAATTCTGAGGTTAGAGGAGAACCAAGAATGTATATCAAGAACTAATATAATTTTCCCTAGCTGGGACCTTTCGTCACATTGATTCTTGGTTGCAAAAAAAGGCAGGGACTTTAAAGAATTTTATTTGAAAAACAGAATTATTGTTCATTAGATGATACTGATCTCTTAAATCAGGGTACCTATCCCTCAAGTCAGACAACATAACTTGCTTCGGGGACAGGTAGTATATTAACTATAGGAAATAATCCACCTCTTTGGGAAACAACAGTTGAAAACTACAAAAAAGATTTTGTCACTCATCTCATGTGCAAAAGTTTTCTGAATAAATGGATCACAATAAGCCTCTCTATCTACAGCTGCTCCTCGATTCTACAAACTTATTTATAGCAAAAAATGAGGGGAATTGTTTTAACAAAATAAAATTTACAATGCATGACTACTTCTATACAATTATAAAATTTATTTTAATGTTCCTAAACTTATATAATTCTAACTTAAAATATGTGAGTAAAATTCATCAAATAGTCATTTCTTGTCTATGTTTCTATATTCACACATTACTTATATGATTAACCCAGCAATTTGTTAGAAAAATATATAAAGGTATGATAAAAATGTAAAGATGATCATTCAAAGAGAAACTTATCAAAGCTATGTCATTAATTTTAAGATGCACCATATTTTGTGTTTGATTAGGAAAGAAAACAAGGCATTAATAGCATAACATATTCTTATATTTTAGAATGATTATATTTAAGAATTATTTAGATCTATATATTATATTATACAATCATAAAAAGAAAAATATAATAATAAAACTTTTTGTCTTAAAACATTTTCACATTCAAACCCCAAATCTTTCAATTAACTTTTAAGATTGTAACCATCGAAGTTCCCCTCCCCTATTTTTTTTCATATAACATCATACTCTCTGCTAGCATAAGGACTGGTGTTGCTGTATTTTCTCCAGTATTTCCTTCTAAGTTTTTGACAGTCATCATACAAGTTTTGATGTTGGTACTTTCTTTTTTGGAATTTGATAAATAGTCCTTTTTAGATATCTCAGTAACAAAGCATAATGCAACTTAATCTGCTTCCAGGTTTCTTCCTTTGTAGGTCCCATAAAATCAAGACAATAAGAAATCACTTTTATAGCTCCAGTGGCAGATACTTGTTTCACTGATATCAGATTAATTTCCCTTCACTGTTTCCATGTTAATTTCCAAAATAAATTTACATCTCAAAAGTGGATTATATTACTTTGTAGATATTTTGAAAGACAACTGAATATCACATATGTGGTACCAATGATAGACATTATCTAATTAATATGATGATAAAATGAAATTGTATGACAATGCTCATGCATGAAAAGGTAAGGACAACTCTGTCACGACTTCCATTTGTCTGCCAGTAATTATAAAAATGCCATCAATGAATAGACACATTTCAATTTCAGAGATGTTTAAATATGTCTTAAAAGTGATGAAATAGTTCATGTTTTTTAGTATAATGCAGGGAAAACAAATTTCTTAAAGCTATATGATTTGAACAAAATTCATACAGAGAAAAACAATGTGAAATTAAAAAAAATAGAAAACAGAAACTAAATTAAAAACTATTAGTACTGTCAATAATTGGGGAAAAGATGAATTCAGCTACTAAAAGGAAATACTGTGAGATTGTAATTGAAAAATAAAATAGAGCTCAATATAAGCCAAAATGACAGATGAAGAATTCAAAGAAAAAAACAATTACCAGGTGAATGGAAAAAAAAAAAAAAACCTGCCAGAGAAATGCTAAATCAGCTAAAATAAATTTCTAGCAGGAAAGTATTTAAAGTTATAGGTAAATGTATACTTTTCTTAGAAAACTAATATTTCACAAGTGATTTTAGTAAGAAATATTTAGTATGGAATATTCAAAAGAACCAACAACCATACTATGAAATCAACAATGAATTTCAACAAAATGAACAAGAAAGCCAATTATAAGATGAAAATTAAACATCACTATTTTTCTACGTATAAACAGTAACCAAATAGAGAATAGAAATAGAAAAAAAAAAAAGATTCTAAGAACATAGAAACCAAAATAGTTAAGTACCTATAAATAAATCTAACTAGAAATGTGCAAAACAGTTTGCAATGTCAACAACAAAATGTTGCATATAACAGATTAAGTAGAGGAAATAGAGTTTTGGTTAAGGAATATCCAACCCATTAGCGCAAAATGTTGGTGACTTTTATTATGGGGTACAGTATTTGATCAAAGTATGGTGTACTGCAGCCTTGAGTCCAAGCCATGTATAGAACAACACTCTGTAATCAGTGACAATTATAGAAAAATAGAATGTTAAAGTGTGCTGGTTATTTCCAGCTAAGAAAGGAATGGCTAGCCTGAAAGCAGAGTTCACACACAATATGATTTTAATAAGGAAAAGCACTCTGTCTTTAGCAATCTAAATTGAGTAAGAGTCCCATACTATTGGATTTAAAGTCTCAAAATTCATCCTATTCTGTAACTCAAGCTGAAGCTAA
Organism: Camelus dromedarius; assembly: GCF_036321535.1. Classification (NCBI taxonomy): domain Eukaryota; kingdom Metazoa; phylum Chordata; class Mammalia; order Artiodactyla; family Camelidae; genus Camelus; species Camelus dromedarius. The sequence continues at coordinate 90,208,131 of NC_087436.1, read as the reverse complement.
TATTAGAGGATCAGCTTTATCAGGAGTTCAGATAAGACACAGGGCTTTGCACATTTTTTTGCCAAAGTAAGGGAAAGATCTTTCGGTAAAAAATCACTTAAGGATTCAGCATTCTCTCTCTGTATTTTTTTTTTTTTATATTAGGTGTCCTAGACAAATAAATTGCTTTAGTTTTTAGATTGCTAAACACTGATTCTGGACCTCAAGTCTGATAAAGTCACTTGCCTGTATCTAGGCAAAAGATTTTAATATAAAGGATATACATGGAAGAGAGTATATTTGGAGGTTAAGAATACAAAAGGTGAACTATGGCAGATATTGTAGGATGGTTGACTCAATGCATCTTATTCCCAGCCTCCTTCTCTCCTTATCAGCCTCAGTCATTGAGGATGGGAAAGCTAAGCATTTGTTCTTTCACAATTAGAGGTAGTCGCATAATGTAATTCTTGGTAAGAGGATGTAGGAGGAATTGTGTGGAAAAAACCATTTGTCTTCTTGATTGAAAATTAATGATAATAAAATAAAAGGATAGAAATAGCAGGAGTAGTTCCTGTGCTTTCTCCATACATTATCTTTGAACTCAAATATAATGTCTGGTGCTGCAAGAGTCATCCAGCAACAAGTCAGTAATCGTACGGCAAGGCCAGGGGTATTGTAAAACTGATAGCCGCAACAAGTTAAATCCTTCAGATTCCCTGTTATATAAGAAAAAGCATTTTTAAGCCAATCTAATTCAATCTCTGTTATCTACAAGTGAGACAACATCCTTCTGATTCACTAGGCAGTCTGGCTTCTTTTTATCCACTTCCCAAAATCCCCTCTAAGGAATTTCAAGTTGGTTATCCCTTTATTACCCTTCTCTACCTTCTTTCTAAGCTTTTATGCCCAAACCTATCACTTAGAATTCGTATTTTAGGGATACCGAAGCCCTTATTTTTTCACAAAGTATTGCGTGTATGTGTGTATTATATATAATATACATAATATATATTATATACATGATATATTAGATTTAGGGAAATGAAATTTAGTTACAACAATAACAGAGGTTCCTCCTTCTCTATTTCCATAAATGACATCACCATTTAACCACAACTCCACAAATACGAGCTTCATTTGAAACTACATTTAGTCTTCCTACACATTCAATAATTAATTCCAGTCTATTCTAACTCCAAAATATATCTCAAATCCATCCAGTTATCTCTTACCCTACCCTTCCCACACTAGTTCAAACATCACTTCTCACAGTGAATACTTCTGCAACTTCCTAATTGATCCCTCTGCATTTACCCCTTGTCCTCTTCTAATCTGTTATCTAGTTAGCAGCCAGAGTGATCTTATAAAATTGCAATGTGAGTGGATCATCTCTCTATTAAAAACTTATCAATCACGTCCTCTTGCTTTTGTGACAAGTTTTCAACAAGATTTCCCAAACACAGTCTACTCATACTTATTTATCCAGTCTCAGTTTTGCCTTTCCCTGCTGTCCAGTGCACAGCCATATTAGTTATGTTTCAGTTTCTCAAGGATACTATGTTACCTTCCTCTTCTATATTCATCTTAGATTGGGTACTTTGGAAAAAGACACTGACATGGAAAGTTGCATGCCAGTAGTTATGGGGACTGTTCTAGGAGGAAACACCTGTGTGGTGAGGCCAGTAAAATCTGGGGAGAGGGATAAAGTGACAAACAGTGTGTTTGCAGCTGAGGGCTCAGACAAGCATATGGTAAGCTCTGGAGCTAGGTTGTCTCTTTAGATATCCCTCAAACTGGAGCAAGGAAGTTGGACATATGTAGTGCCACATTGACCCATAATTGGCTATGGGCATATAGCTTTAGGCAAGGCAGTTCTGAAGGGGGGATAGAAATTCCCAGTGAGGGATATAGATTTGAGACTTTAACAGTAGATAATTCTCAGCAGGAACGAGGTGGCTGTGGGTGGGTTAGTCCTGAGGAGGGCATCAGAAGGGAATATGACAGTATCTGTTTCTGTATTTTTGTTGATCCTGTTTCCTCTGAGTCAAACTCTCCCTCTCATTCCTCTTAATTTCTTTATCAGGCTAACTTCTATTCATCCCACAGGAGTCTCTGACTCTAATCATTGGTGGGCTCCCTTTTCCATACTTCAACAGTATAATTCAAAATCACCAATCCTAGAACTTACTGAACTATGTAAAGATTGTCTATTTATTAAGGCCCTGTGGAAACAAAAATCGCATTTTCACCTTAGTGTTCCCAGAGTCCAAAATAGTGTTTGACAATACTTAATGCAAAATGAATGTATATTTCAAAGTGAATAAATTTCACATTTATTTTCAAGTTTTATTGAGTCTAGATCTTCCTGAGAGAGAACCATCCAAAATCAGGAAAATAAGTGAGAAATAACAAGAGAGTAGTAAAGGTTTTAACTGGGTATGATTTCCAATCTTCAGTTAATCTCTATTTCTAAATATTGCTCTGAAGACTTTTCAAATTCCTTCCTGTACCAGATTCTGGGTGTTCTATTAGCAGTATCTTAGTCAATACATATTTTATTTAACTATATATGGATTACTTTGTATCAATTCCATCATATAATTTCTTCGGCTGAGAAGAAAAATTAGTACTCATGAATCAATATTTTCCTTGCTTTTTTCATGTTTCCATTATGAATATTAGCCACTAAAGTTACTGTTTTATTAGTTATATACAGTAATAAAGAAACACACTTGGGGTGTCTGAAACCCATGGTGAAATTAAAATACACGTTTTAATGAAATCCAAGACATTCATATTTACATATAGATGATACTGTAAATGTTGAAAGCAAGGTTAAAAATGACTTAGACAAAAAGCAGCATAAGTAAAAATGGTATCCTTTACTTGGGATAACAGTATGTGTTCATTTTCTATGAATTGTGAATAAATAGACTGTATACGCAAACATAGCCAAAATTAGGATAAATATTTTGAACCACATGTGTTAATCTCCTACAACACCATGTTAAACTGCCTACTCATCCAATCCATATCACAGCACCTAATCGCTCATTAACTGTTTGTTGTTTGAATGTTCAGGATTAAAAAAAAAAAAAAACTATCAACTTAAATGGTAATCAATGATTTCCTGCAAATTAGACTTGTACATGATCATTTAAATCCAAATGTCTTAAACTTCCAATAATACTGAACATATTCTAGTTTAGAAGACCTAATCCAAACAAGCAATATTTTTAACCAACAATAAAATTGCAAACAGTATACTTCTTAAAAAAGTCACAAGCATACGCAGAAGGCCTGGTGGACTCTCTGCAGGTGCTGTGTCTCTCAGTATAGCCTCAGAGATGCCTACATATGATCACATGCCTTCATTTACTCGTCCGCTTGGAACACTTCTGAGAAATATGCTCCAGGAAGATGGCTATTTTAAATGGTTCCTTGATTCTTAACTTGTAAACATAATTTTCAAATTCCTTTGACCCAGTTCTAACACTGCTCAACCAAGACTTGATCAGAGTGCCTTAGTAATCTAGAATTTAATGCATATAAATTACCAACGTAAAAATGATTTTACTCTCTTACCTTGCCCTGAGATAACCTCATTATAAAATTTTCACTTTCCCACTGGCCTTGAATAATATCATTAGTACCTATAACTACCTAGTCCGCTGTCCGAAAGAACAAAGTATAAGTAATTTGGTAAGTCGATAAGGCGTTGTATTAATGGGACATTATTCAAATGTGAAGTTAGGCATGACAGCATTAGTGAAATATAGAAGTATTTCAAGGTTTTATTAAACTCTTAAAGATCATATTTTCTGTAAGTTTATGTTCAGCAAAAATTCATCTATCTCCTATTGTTTTATTCATCATTTTGTGTAGTTTATATTGATTATTACTCACTTGAAATCAGGACGCTATAGATATATTTCTGTATTTGCCTATAGTCTACTTAGAAGCATATATATGGCCATGCATGCAAAAATCACGTAACTCATAAAAATTCTACAGGATGATAAATCCTAATGATAGAAATTAAATACAGTAAAATCTCTGTTCATAACATTTAGTTACCAGATTTCTTTCTGATCTAGCATTTCCTGACTTAACATTACAAATTAACGATTGAATTCCTGTCAGTTGTCAATGGCACTTAATTACATCTTTCCTTTAGCTAATATGAAAAATTGAAATAGTTTCTGAAGCAAAGAAACATTATCTTTAGAAGAGATCTTGTTTTATGAGCATTTTGGTATGTTCTGATTCTTGAAAACTTGGACATCTGTGTGTGAGAGATATAAGAACTTAATTAACAAGCGTATTCATGGACGCTGGACTCACTGATTTATAACCATTTTGGATTATGAGGACTTTACTACTTTGTGAATTGACTCTTGATTTTATTGATGTGTATGTAATAAATCTATTTTATATATTCTTATCTATTAAATAAATATTATAATATTGTCATAAATGTCAAACCTTTTCAAACTAAGAGAAAAACTAGGTAGGTTAAAAAAAAAAGTGTCATACTAAACTTCTTATGGCTCGGGTGTGTTATCAATTGCTTTTCTTGCTGTCTTAAAGCTAATTTTTTTTAGTTTTGTCCCAGACCATATGCTTAGCATTTATCCTTATCTTTTTCAATACTCAAACTGTCCTCTGAAAGATATCTATTTTTTTTTCCTGTTCATTCTTAGAAAACTAAAATTTAGAGGGTGTATTTGATTTTCCTAAGGTCACACACATGGAATTGGTCAGATCCAGGCATTGAATGAACATGCATCTTACTTACAAATCTGTGTTGTTCACTACTATGTTACACTACTTAAGCTCATTAAATGAACAGTTCAATTTTATTTAATTCTATTCCACTGAAATTCCAATAATCTAAAATTTTATCTAAAATTACTGTTTTTGCACACACTGAGGTAAAAGTAAGAGGTAATAACTAATATGAGGTAGAAGTTAGTGGTAATAATTAATATGTTTTGGAGTGTAATAAAATTGAATGCTTTCTAAGCAAGTCACACTTAAAGTTGAGTCTTTTTTTTTTAACCCATTCCTTATGCCAGTTCCCAGTGAAACATTAAAAGCTTGATAATTGTATAATAAACTTGTTTTTCTTGACCAGTAAGAACTAGAGGGTCTATCCTTTATCACAGGAAAAGGATATAAAAGCTTCTAATAATACAGACAATTATTTTTATTATACTGAATAATAATTGCTGTACATTAAATAAGACTGAATTGTTTATCTATTAGATGTCTTACCTATATAAAAATTATTTCTTTGTATAACTATTGCAGTTCTTCCTTTATGATTTTTATCAATATAGAATGAGTTAAACTCTATTACTTTTTTTCCTATTCAGTGTTTTCATGGAACATTTTATTCTTGTATCGAGAGTTAAATAATTATTTTATTGAGGGATTAATAATGGTACTGAGAAAATTTTGCATACTATAAAATATAATACTGACATTATTATATTATATACATAAATATAGTATGAATTCTACTGAGTAGACAAGAATGCATACTTTTTTTAAAAAGCATGATAAAAATTTGGGGAGTTATAATCAAATTGAATCAAGCATCTCAAAATTAGGCTCTCTATTTACTCAATAAATAATTAACATATATTGTTCACACATAGCTTACATAAACCTGTAACAATCAATGTCTAATCATCTATCAAAATATAGACTGCAGGAATTCAGAAGCATCCTTGTTTTTCTGATACACTAATCTGAGAATTGTGACATCTATGGTTTACAGAACGGAGGCTAATTATCTAGTAAACATTGATGTACATTAATTTCATAACCTCTTATAGGAGGATTACCTGTATTTTTCTTAGTTATCAATGCAAATGAATTTATTTCAAATACACCAACTTCATGACTTCTGTCTATTGATTTAGTGAATGTTAATTAGGGTGTATATGAACTGCCATCTTTTTTTCTTAAAAGCAGATGGCACAACTAGTTAAAATTTACAATGAACCTCTCTCTTACTTTAACACAAGGAATGAATTTCTGAACACCGAACTAATGGTGATCTGTAGGACCAGCCCTGCCCTCACCTTGACTTAGATCAGTGAAACTGTTCTAGGACTTCTGTCTTCTAGAACTACAAGAGAAAATAATTTGTTCTATTTTAAGCCCTCAAGTTTATAGTAATTTATTACCATAGCTGCAAGAAACAAATACAGGGAAGAAGGGAATGAGGGACAGAGGGAAGGAGGAAGGAAAGAAAGAAAATCATGGCAGCCTCTGATCTAAGAATTATACAGCCAAACCATATACAGAACAGTTTCATGAACTTTTCTGGTTGCTTACCACTGGGGCTACCTTGTAAACATCCACTTACATTTAGAATTGTTTGTATGCTATTTTAGATTGTTTATACCTCTATAGGAAAAGAGATGGTCAAGCCCATTTTTATGTTTAAAAAAAAAAAAGATTCAAGCTCTTGCTTGATGAAATGGTTTCTATGGAAACAGACTTCAAAACCTAATATAAGGGAAAAATAGAAACTATTTTCAGAGAGCAAAATACTGATGCTAGTTTTTGGCCATATTATCTTTTTTTTTTCTTTTTTCCTTCTTTCTTTTTCTTTTTCTCTCACCATTAGTACTCACTCAAAGTGCATTTTGATTTTAACAAGTTTGCTGTGTAAGTATATGAAAGCTGTATTAATATAATGAATTGCTCACTAAAAGACAGAACTCAATTTATAGCATAAAATTCTCTTATTTTTGTTAATTGTAAAATATTTGAAGGTATTTTTTCTTATTCTTTCCTTCAAGACATCCTCCTATGCAAACACATTATCCACCCCCTAAATTTCTGTAATTTTGACATTATTAAGGCAAGGACTATTTTAACACGTATCCTTTTAAAGCAGTAGATTCACAGGCTACATTGTAGAACAGGTAAAGGTGGTATAGCTTGGCATTAAATGGAAAGGGTCCTTAGCTCTTAGGTAAAGATAAAATGTCTTCACCCTAGTGCACTGTTCCCATAATTGGAATAACCTAATTTAAAGCCTGCTTAGCTCCTTATCTCTGATAACATGGTAGCATTGTTTAATATCTTTTCTTTTTCAGAATGGGAAAGAAAACTGTGGTCTAAAATCAGTCTAGAATGATTTTTATCTTAATCTTTCTTCAGTAATTTATTTTTCTCAGTGTAATCCTTCATACAGGCATTAATGCCAAGATTTCACGTGCTGTGACTTGCTAGGGGGCGTCTTCTTTCTGTGCATAGATCATTATCACCATCACTATAGCTGTCTTTTATTGCATTTAATTATGTACCAAACATTCTGCCCCAAGCTTTACATGCAGCTTACCATTACGTAAGTTTATTTCTTTAATCTTTATTTTACAGTGGAGAAGATGGAGGCTCAGAAGCATTTGTTAGCATGCCCAATGTTATGTAGCTAGTAACTAAGAGACAGTCTGTCTGATTAGAGTAAATTTTCTTGAGTTGCCACTCTGAGCCCTGCAGTTTATATTGTGAGCTGGTGCAGGCAAAGGGAAAGGAAGAGTTATGCCAGAAAGAGAGACCCTGGAGAAGAGCACCACAGATGAAGAGGCAGGACTTTAGCAACATTCTCTGAGAGAGCAAAAGTGGGGTTTCCAGGGCAGCGAGGGAGCGGCAGAGAGTTACTAAGCAACCAAGTCTATTTCTTTTATTTTTGTTCTTAAACCTGCAAGTACCTAAATGCTACAATAATTAAAGAAAAATTATTTCCTTATTTTAAGGCATTTTCTAGGGCTTCTTAAAATGTTCACTAGCAGCTCAGAAGCAATGATTATTTGGGAGGAAAATCACACAGACTAAGTTTTATAAAAAGACTCAAGAGAAGGGACGTGGAAGTGGTCTGTGTTATTTTGAGTTATCTCATGTTCTAATACTAGGTCTGTTGTTTAGGGAACAGAATCTGTTTTTTTCTTAAATGGTTTGTGCATGTACAATGTCATTGAATACACATTTTAACAAATATTCTATAACTCTCATAGCAGTTTTTAAATGCTGAATTTATTTGCTCACTCCACTTAGTTATTATGGTTTCACTATAATAATCATTAAAGGATAAAAACAATAGTATCAAAACATATGCACATACACTCACCTGCACACACCCTCTCTCACCTCAATTAGAAAAGCTATGTTGAGAAAATTATTGATGCACCGCAAATAAGTTATGCAATTGCCCTATTTTTACAACACAAACAAAATGACTGATACGGATAGAACATTATACTATGCAAGCATGTTGAAATGAATAAATTATTTCATTGTCTCTAAAACATTATATTGCAGACAGGACAGAAAGGAATATTTCCTAATACTGATCCAGTGCTGAATGTGGCAAAGGCTGTAAGAAAAAAATACAAATAAAATCTGTAGTCACCCCAAGAGCCGGACGTGTAAACTGAAAACTTCAATCCAAAGTTGAGATTAAATGTATCAAAATACAAATCAACTGAGATTCAGTGTTCCTGATTTCCAAAATGGTTAATTTTATGATTAGGCTCCAGATTCTCCTGAGTTTGGAAAAAAAATATATGTTTTACTACATCCTAACCTACAAACAACCAAAAAACCAAAAATGATAACTGTTTTTCTCAAGCCTTTCACAAATGCAGCCCACAGTCTTTCTTATCCCCAGGGGCTCTGGGCAGTGGCCATGTTATAATTGGGGATCCAGCATAGCAGGGATTTGTTTGGCCCCTGAAACAATTTAAAGTACTTCTGGGGACCCACAGACACTGGGCTACCATATTAGATCCCTGAAAAGGAAGGCATTCTGCCTCCTTAAAAGGATCCATTCAGATAACCAGACACTCTAATAAACCTCTAAGCCAGTGAGTAAATGAGATACATCTTAAAGAGGCCAGTTCATTTCATGATATACCTTGGATCTTACTTGAAATTAAAGGGTTAGTCAGCTGTTACATGTTGCTACTTCACAAAAATAGCAAAGAAGTGAACACTTTAGTGACTTATAAATATTTGTAATAACAATTTAGAGTTTCTTATAAACTATAAATTTCATTTTTTTAATTGAGTCATAATTAGGAAAAAAGATTCCTTGCTATTGGCCTAAGATAGTCTGCTCTCCAATATCTGGATATCTCCAATATTCAATATTTTATTTTTAAGAAAACTTGAGCCAGGGAAATAAAAAGTAAATCATATTATTGAATTTTATTTTTTTTAAATAAATGGTAACATTAAAACCATTCAGAATGGAAATTTACTTGATTTTTAAATCATCCTTTCGTTTTTAACCATAATTATTGCTGTAATGTTAAAATGATTTTAATTAAATTTACAGTAAGTTGGGATTATAAAAATATAAAGTATGTAATATGAGCACATGTTAAGATATTTTGTTGATTTTGAGTAATATAAACAAGTCCTTACCAGCAGAAGCGTATTTCTAAAATATTGCATTTGTACATGCTAAGAATAATTTTGGATTAATTTTGATTAGACCAAACTGCTTAGTCTCAAGATGTTGGCAGCCTTTAAAGATTTCTATTTAGTGGTTTACTATGACAGCAATGTTGTATTTTATGCAAAAAAAATCTGTTTACTTAGTGACAGGAAGCAAACTGTTCATTGCAAGGAAACCAATAGAAATAAAAATATTGTTTAATGTTAACTATTACAGCATAATATGGATAATTATATCCATATAGAATACAGTGGTAAATTAAAAGATTTTAAACCTCCATAAATAGAATGTGAACTGCTATACTATATCAATTTTAAAAAATCAAAATTTTATTTGAGGGGTACAAAATAAAATATGTCCTCACCCATACAAAATTTGAAACAAGAGGTATGTTATCAATGAAACTGACACTAACTGCATTCTTGAAATGACAAAAGTCATTTTACCATTCTTGAACTATTTCTGCCTTTGTAAAATAAATGACATTGAGTAGATTGACTCTAATGTTCTCACAGCTCTAGCAGTCAATGATTTTATGATTTGCATCTCCCAAATTGATTGGTGAAGACTTGACAAGCCCTGAATTTTATAGATGATGTAGTATATCCCACCGGACTGTAGAGCAAAGAAGGTCATAACAGTTATATGCTGCTAACATGGAGAGGCAGAGTTAGTATCCACTCTGTCCATACTGAGATATTTTCTAGAATTTTATTGGTAACGACCAGAGAGTTGGAGATTGGTGAAAAAAGACATGAGCTAGTATGTACACTACATCTCGAAAAACGTTGACACGCACTATCTAAGCCTGATATCAAATCAGATAAACTTCTGAGTTCCCAAAGAGAATCCCAGACGTTTGGTATTGTTATGGGTATATGGAAAATCTGGGAAGTTCATAAGAGCTCCCTTTCCCTCGTACCCTGAGACAGAAGAGAAATGGGGTCAAGTGTCTTTGCATTTCTCACACTGATTGTTGTCTTGTCTTCTTTTAATCCTTGTTTAATCTTTATGCTTTTTTCATATTTCTATAAAAAATCTAACTGAGGCTCCCTTGTATTTGAGATGTGCCCCTCCCTTTTGTAGACAACAGCCACTCTCTTAGGACTTGGCTTCTTCAGTAGCAATAAATAATCATCCTCACCTCACCCCATCCAACCCAAAAATAAGAAGGTGACTAAAGAAAACTAAGCTGGCATAGAATGCAAAACAAGCATCGTTTTGTACATATGCATACTCTTACCTAAACTAGATGTAGAAAAACCTAGCCTCCAGGATAGAAGTTGAAATAGTTTGGGAAGCAAAGTCTGGTAAAAATAATGTCAATCTGTCCTGTTTTTATACAAGGGTGTGATCTACCCCAAATAAGCATCAGGAAAGATTCTTAGATTCTTGAGGCTTTCATAAGTATCAAATCCAATAATGCCTAATTGACATAATGCCTAGCACTCACTCAATTCACTTTAGCTATTACCAGTGTTTTATTATAATTATATTAATTCAGTAATAATTATCAAGATTATAAAGCACTAACCTAAACAAACATGCTTTAACTTTGTGAATTGGTAGTAAATGGATTTGAAAGGCATGAGGGAATCCTCAGTCTCAAAATATCTATTCCAACACATATCTATCTATATCTAGAATGATTGGTATTTTAGATTTGCTATTGAAGTCATTGGCCATTGGGACATTTACTCATTTACCCCCTTTCTGGAGTGTCTACTATATGCAAGCTACCATTTTTGAACATTATCTTGGTAGTACTTACCCCATATGAATCAGTTAAAAAATATATGGCTTAATTTATGCAACAAAATATGTAGCAGTCTGTCAAAGACAGTAAAGTTGAATATCCTGAAACAAGAAAATAAAGAGGTCATGTGAGGGGAAAAAATCAATCATTTCCTAGAGCTCTAGGACATAGTGACAACAGAGAAAAGTCATCATCCAGAAAGAGTGACATTAAGTGAGGGACAGCTACACAGACAAAGACACATTTTTTCCTCTGCTTTTGAACTGTCTTTCTTTTAAACAAAATTAATCACTTAGTAAGTAGGGAGTATATTTTCCACTTCAGAGGAAATATCTTGAGGTTCTGCAATCCAACACTCTCCCATTTGAAGTCACCCATATGTGACTGAGGCAGTCATACCCATCAGATGATTCTACAGGTACCCTTTAGGAATGACATAATACCAACAACAGCAATGGTCAGAGGTCCAGACATTTGGTAAGAGAAGAGAGTCTAGAAGTAAGAAGAGCTCTAAAATTATTCACCAACAAGAATTTCTATTATTGAGTACTATTAGGATATTACGTGCCTGAAGTTCTGAGCCAGATAGTGTCTTGAAGTCACTCTAAGACCTAAAATATGCAAATTATTGACAGTCACTATAAAGGGTAAAAAAAAAAATAAATGCATTGAAATTTGCGGTATTGAAACTTGCAGTATTGCAAACTAAAATTGCTCGATCTGCTAGAAATATAGATGTGATCCAATACAGGTTGGTCAGCCGAACCACTTGGATTAAATCACATGGGAGTAGAAGTATGATGGGCTTTATTTGGTTTCCTTTTAATTAAGCCAGGTAGAGTGACTGTGAAAGTAAAGAAGCCTAACCTTTAATTAAATGACATTTTATAACTGAGGTTCGATTCTCCTTGAAGTAGCCTAGGACTTGGATTATATTGAGTTTTAGTCTGGGATTAGATGTAATAGGGGTGGCTGAAAGAATATGTCTAAAATTTGACCTGGGAGAAATTCCAATATGCAGGGTAAGCTCAGAGATATTAAATTGAGCAGACAGAGAAGAGGTAGCAGAGCCTTACTGACATCTCATCCTGGAGGTCAGGCATGGTACAATGCCAATCTGGCTGCTGCGTGCAGAAGCTTCCCTACCACCATATTGAGCTGCTGGTCCCTCTAAATCTCACTTATTTCCAATTCAAAGAAAAAAAATGGCCATTTTGATAGCAATCATAGAGAAAAATCTTTGTCCAAGCTTAAAAATTTGTTCATAGCTATGGAATTACTAAGTTTGAACCTCAGAAATAGGGAATCTTCTGCAATTGATTCATCCAGAACCAGACCTCAGCCAGCAGCAAGAAGTAGGATACACCAACCCTAGGAGTGAAGTTCTTGTCAATGAAGTAACTGAGGTCCCCGGTAATGCTCTAGACCCAGAATGTAACTGGAAATCTCACCAACAAACGTTTTAAAATCCCTGACTCTACTGACTGGGCCAAAGGCAAAAAAAAAATGTTAGGTGAAATTAGATTTTAATATGATCTCTTGTTTCCAGGACTTAGACTATGAGTAAAAGGCACCTGAAAGTATGTGACTTTTCTATCCTAACACCAGAAAGGTGAAAATGATAGCTATAAAGGGGCAGAGAGCACTAGCATTGCCGCAAGAAAACATGCCGTGCAGCCTTCTGTTGGCTTCGGAGGAGCATTAATATGGATTTTCAAATAAATAATAATGCAGCTCTCCTCTGTTACAATAAAAGACATGGCCACAAAGTGTATATTAAAAAGTTCCAAGTTTCAAAAGAAGTTTTTGTGTTAGTCTGAACCATAAAAATAGATGAAATCCTCTAAAAGTAATGCTATAGAGATTTTAAAGCAGGGCTAGGAGCTAGTGCATTCAAGTCTACATTGAGTTATATATACATATGAATTTACATATATGAATTTTATAATCTAAAATAATTTTGTTCTAATAATTTTTCTGAAAAAAGTCCTATCAGCATTCCAAAGACGTTTAAGAAGCCACCCAACTTATATTAATTCAATATGAAACAATTGATTAAAAGAGGTGTAATTTGACAGACAACGTCTGTTACAATGTCCTTAAGAAAATCTTTCTAGAAAAGCTGATAACCAATACTAATCTTATCAAAGGAAAATGTGGTTGTAGGTTGCAAAGTGAAATAGTGTAAAATATTACTGTAATATTTTAGATACGAACTAAATGTAAGAGAGTGATAGTATTAATAGCATAGATTTTGAATCTTCTCCAAGCAGAATTCTGCAATATGTAGAAAGAATTGCACATCATGACCTAGTGGGACTTATTCCAAGGATGCAAGGCAGGTCCAATTTTTTTGAGGTAAAGTTAACAAATAACATTATATTAGTTTCAGTTGTACAAAATGATGACTTGATATTTTTATACATTGCAAAATGCTGACCACAGTAAGTCTAGTTAACATCCATCACCACATAGTTATACATTTTTTTGTGTGTCTGATGAGAACCTTTAAGATCTACTCTCTCAGCAACTTCCAGATATGCAATACAGTATTTTAACTATAGTCACCATCCTATACTAGGCAGTTTTGAGTTTTGAAAATCCATCAGTGTAATCCATCATATGGACAGGCTAAAGAAGAAAGATTAGATGATTATATCAATTGATGCAGAGAAGCATCAGCAAAATTCAACATCTATTCATAACAAAAATTCTCAGGAAGAATCAAAAAAGAGGGGGAATTTCCTCAACATGATAAAGAATATCTACCAAAAGCATACAGGTAACATCATATTTAATGTGAAAAGCTGAGTATTTTTCCACTACTATTGGCAACAAGGCAAGAATGTCTGATCTAACCACTCTTACTGAACAAAGTTCTGGAAGTTGTAACCAGTTAAATGTAGGGAGTAAAAAGGAAGTAAAAGGCATTTAAATTTGAAAGGAAAAAAACCTATTTGTATATTTATAGATAAATAAGTTATTTCATTAAGGCCATATGATACAAGATAAATAAACAAAAATCAATTGTATTTCAGTAATTTAGCAATAAAAACATGGACACCAAAATTTAAGGATCTATGTCATTACATTTGCCAAAAAAATGTTATGCCTAAATGTATATGTACTCAATCAGGTGTGGGATTTGTATGCTGAAAACTACAAAATGCTAAAGAAAGAAATCTCAGAAGACCTAAATAAATGTGGATACATACCGTATTTATGGGTTGGAAGACGCATCAAAATAAAGATATCAATTCCCTTCAAACTGATGTTTAAGTTTAATACAATTGCTGTCAAAATCCCAGCAAGATTTATGGTTGCTATAGATCTGAGGCTTCTCTTGGCTAAGACAGTTTCTCAGACTTTCATGGTTTTTGATAACCTTAGCAGTTTTGAAAAGTACAGGTAAGGTATTTCATAGAATGTCCCTCCACTGGATTTAGTGATTTTTTTTTTCTCATGATTACACTGCCATTATAGGTTTTGGGGAGGAAGATCAAAGAGTTAAAGTGTCACTTACGTCACATTGTATCAAGAATACATACAGTCAGTAGGATTTTCCACTGTTGATGTTAACCTTGCTCATCTGGCTGAGAAATTGATTCTCAAGATCCCCTATTAGAAAGTAACTCTTTTTATCCCTACTTTTGTACTCTATGATTTGCAGAGAACTCACAATGTGCAACCAACACTTAATGAGTAGGGAGTTATGCTATTCTTCTTTGGGGGTGGAATATCTACATAAATTTCTTGGAATTCTTCTGCACAGCCTTGTGTTTTCTACACTACTTATTTAGTTATTCAATCATTTATTTATAGCAGTATGGACTTGGATATTTCTTCTGTATTCTAGGTCATAATCCAATATTAATTTATTTATCATGTTCAAATTTCTCTAAACTCTGTTGAGGGAGGGTCTTTCAGTAAACCCTTGTTTTTTGTTTGCTTGCTTGCTTGCTTGCTTGCTTGCTTGTTTTTTGACATACACCAATTGTGAAATTTTTGGTCGATGTGATTAAATGTTTTTGAGTATTTCTTTACTCTCAAACACTATGAGGTGTCCCAGACTTATATTGTCTGTTTTTCTGCTCCATTAATAATCAACCATTTTTCCATGGAGCTGCTTTTAATTGATAATGGTATTAGAAGCCAAGAACTGTGTGCTAGATGTGCTTGCTGTTCCTGGTGTACCATTGCTCCTGGACCTCTCAGCTGATGTAGCAAGAAAATATGTATGTGTATAAAGCCTGTGTATACATACGTATGTATAAATGTAACCAGCTGAATGTAGCCCTGTGTATCTATATTAAACTAAAATTGGATTCATCCTGATGTTCCAAACTTGAATTAATTACCACATGGATTATTCTGGACTCTTTGCTTATTTGTAACCTCTCACTCTAACACCTGCCTCTGCCGCCTGCCATTCATTTACATAATTATTTCATTACAGTATATCCTGATACAGGATACAGGATATAGAAATATCAAAATTGTTAACTTGTAACCCTATGGGAAACAATTTCATCAAGTAGGGTATAGTATTTATGTACATTTTCTTTTGCCTTTATTCTTATAAACACCATTCATTTCCGAAGTTACTTACGTCAGCAACTTTTCCTCCCGTCTCCTTCAGTAAGGCTGTTTCATTCACATTAATAATATAGTCAGATTGCTTCACAACATTGTTCATACTGTCCTAGGTGTATAGACCTCCTTTATTTATTCTTTTGAAAACCTTCCTTTCTTTATGTAGATTAAAGATTTTGAACAATATCATTTTCCTACTTCCTGAATAATTTTGACATTTCTTCCATGGCAAATCTACTGAGAATAAATTCTCTCAGTTTTGAGAAAGTTTATATTTCTCCTTCCCTTTTGAAGGATGATTTCATAAGATACAGAACACTATAGTGGATTTTTTTTTCTTTTGACACTTCAAATATTTCATTCCATACTCTTCTTGCTTCCATGGTTTCTAAATAAGAGTCCATTTTAATTCTTTCCATTGGTCCTCTATAGATTTATTTTCCCTTTATCTTCCCTAAATCTTTTTTCTTTGTCTTTATTTTTTGAAGTTTGAACAGGATATGGCTAGGTATAGTTTTTGTTGTTATTATTTATCCTGCCTGGTTGTCTATGAATTTCCTGGGTCTCTGGTTTGGTATGTGTTACTAATTTTGAAAATTCTTGGCCATTATTATTTCAACTATTTCTTCAACTTTGTTTTTTCTTCTCATCTGATATACCAATTATACGTACTTTACACGTTTCAAAATCATTCACAGGTCTCAGATGTTCTGTTCTGTGTTTTTCTTGTTGTTCTTTGTTTTTATTTTTAATTTTACATATGCATTTCT
The DNA here is from genome assembly GCF_036321535.1 of Camelus dromedarius. Lineage (NCBI taxonomy): Eukaryota > Metazoa > Chordata > Mammalia > Artiodactyla > Camelidae > Camelus > Camelus dromedarius. Next base: position 90,191,552 of record NC_087436.1, on the reverse strand, counting down.
GTTTGGGAAGTTTCTGTAGGCTTTCAAGCTTACTGATTCTTTCTCCAGCCACAACCAGTCTACTGATGAGCCCAACAAAGGAACTTTCTAATTGTATTAAAATTATTTTTGTTTGTAGAATCTCCCTTGGCTCTTTCTCAGTTTCTATTTCTCTGTTTATACTATTTATCTCTTATCTACATGTTTTCCATTAGTGCCCTTAACATATTAAGATGCTAACATAGATATTTAAATTTTCCTATCTAGTAATTCCAAAATTTGTCATTTTTTTTTTCCCTTCTGTTGTATTGGCTTTTTTTCTTCACACTGATTTTTTTTTCTTGCTTTTTTTGCATGACTTGTAATTTTTCTGTAAGTCTGATATGATGTTTTGGGTTATTTGTTTTACATTATTTAATGTGAGGTTTTATGTTTGTATAGCTAGATCACTCATGCATTGCTGATGGGAATGTAAAATGGTACAGCTGCTCTTGAAAATATTTTGGAATTTTCTTCTTAAAAAAGCAAAGCATGCAATTTTCATAGGAGTCATCAGTTGCACTCCTAGGTTTTTATTCCAGAGAGATGAAAATTATGTTAAAACACACACACACATACAAATATATACACAAATGTTTTGTCAACTTTATTTATAATAGCCCCAAATTAGATGTCCTTCAACAGGTGAATGGCTAAACTTTGGTACATCCACACGATGGAATATTACCTACAATAACAAGGAACAACCTGTGGATACATGCATAGCCTAGATGAATCTCCAGAAAATTTTGCTGAATGAAAAAAAGCCAATACCAAAAGGTTTGATACTACATTAGTCCATTGATATGACATTAGTGAAATGGTAAAATTATAGAAAACAGACTAGAACTAAAGAACAGATGACAGGGATTAAGGAGGGCGTAGGGGTTAAAGGGGACCAGTGTGGCTATATTACGGCAACCTGTGGTGATGGAAAATTTCTGTATCTTGACTGTATAAATGCCAATACTCTATTTGTAATATTTTATCATCTTTTTGCAAGATGTTATTATTGGGGAAAATGAGTAAATCTTCTATAAGATCTTTCCATTATTTCTTACAACTTCAAATGAATCTACAATTATCTCAAAATGAAAATATTTGACTACATTTTTTTTTGATAAAGTTCTTTTTCACTATCACTTTATTTTTTTTTTCTATAAGTTATTTGGAAAAAAAGATTCCCTGGATCCAGAGGGTAAATAGCAGTGACTACATTTTCTGGTATATTATGTGACACCAGGAAATTAATTTATCCATTGAAATTAATATATCCAGTGTGAAGCAGGCCTGTGATGATTTTGTTTCAAAGCCTATGTCAAAAAAAAAAAAAAAAGAAAACCTACAAAGGTATTTACAGAAACAGTTTTGTTTTCTTTGATGTCATTGATTCAAGCTGTTATATTTGTAGACATTTCTTTACAGATGTTGTGAGATGTTCTCACTTCTTAGAACTATATTTGAAGTCTGTAGAGTGAAATATTTTTCTAAATTATACTCTGCAAAGAAGAGAGTATACACGCTATCAATTATGAATAGTGATCCCCACATCAATGACAGACAAGACTCTTTTTTGAATACTGCTTTTTAGAATATTCAATTACTTATTTGTCATGTATTTGTTACCCAGAGGCACATATGAATCAGAATTCCTTTACGTAAGTTAAGTTATGCAAATACTCTTAAGAGTACATGGACTGTTATATTTCTCAGTCAGGAAATTGCCTTCAGGCTTCAAGTCAATCCTTTTGCATGGAAAATTTCCCTGTGATTTACAGGAGGCATCACATCTGTTTCGTTGCCTAAAACCCAAGAGGTGGTTGCTATATTAAATAAAATACATTTAAATTATTGAAAGCCTGAAAATTTCCCAGTGTAATACTTCCCATGGTCTGAAACCATTTCTCATTTTTTATTTAAATGTAACTTCTACTGAGTTAACCTGAATGCAGAATCACGTGGCCTATTACTTTGCCTCTTCTGGACACAATGAATCATAGAATTTTAATACTGTAAATACCAACTCACAGATAACAGTTTGGTCCAAAACCCATATTGGCAGACACAAGTTGAGAGTGAGGGCTTATGTAATTTGCCCCGAGTCCCAGAGTAGGCAGAGAATTAGATCATAAAGAAAGGGTATGGTTTACATTATTAATATGGTGCATTGCTGAAATTTTCCCACCTCTTCAAGCCATGAAACTAAATAGTAAAAGGAAATCTTGTTGCTTATAAAAATTTCACTATCTATTTAAATTTTATTTCATTTAGAAAGATTTCCTAGAACCCCACACAATTATATTAGATTCCCCTTCAGTGTTCTTCTGTGGTGCTCTTATGTAGAAATCCACCATATAAGACAGATTTTTGTTTGTTTTTAAGAGCTGCTTTCCTCACCTTTGCAATTTTCATCAGGCAAGTCCTTGAGGGAGATTCCGTGAAATCCTTGGTTCTCCTCTGAGCCCAATTTGAAAACTACTGATCTGTATTATTAAGCAATAAAGGAGCATATTAAGATTCAACCTTAATAAAGACAATGGACAAGCATTCTATGAAGATGTAACTTAAAATAATATATGCTAACATAGACCTTGATGACTGGAAATTCAGAGCATGGTTCATTTATTTTTAGTGCCTGTCCCAGGACTAGAGTAGGACTCAGCAACACATCAAAAATGTGCCAACCAGTTGCAGAGCCGCCTTCTTACTCATGTGCCAACCAGTTGCAGAGCCGCCTTCTTACTCATGTGCCAACCAGTTGCAGAGCCGCCTTCTTACTCATGTGCCAACTAGTTGCAGAGCCGCCTTCTTACTCATGTTTCAGGCCTGCAGAAGACATAGCAGAGGATATAATGGTTCCAGACGGCAGTAGAAAGTGCTCCACCTTTCAAAATGTCCCTCTACAAGTACCTAATACTGAAAGTCACTTGTGTCATTAATCTTTTCTTTTAATTTAAATACCATTCTGTGTTATAAGAGAATTGATTGCATTATATTTATTTGTTGAAAAGTGGTTTTCCTTCGTACTAGAGAATTAAGGCCAGAGGGTTATGTAAGTTGATTTTACATCCATAACACATGGAACAAAATATACGAAAAAAGAAAATGAATTAAAGGAAAATTCGAACAATAAAACACACAAAAATGTCAGGACTTATTATGCAGATAATATACATACAAGGTTTTATAGACATTGACTCATTTGCACTCAGCAGTCAGCGCGTAGTATATCTGTGACTTCCTTCCTCGGTCTAAGACAAACCTTTTTGATTTTCTGTGAACTTCTTAACACAAATCATAACTTTTAGAAGACGCTGCTTTTGATATGAACATCAGAGTCCCTGTTTGCTAATAAACACGCTAGAGTTTGACCAATAGCTCAGTGGGTTTAAGTACAATCTGGCTGAAAGTAACCATTGATATCTTTCTTCTAAATAAGTCTTGAATGAAGTAATATTAATTTGTATATTAAAATGTGTCAATTTGTGGAGTTGCTGCTTTAAAAAAATCATCACCCAGGAACAGGCAAACAGGAATGCTAATTCTATGGCACTGTAATATCTGCCATGTCTTTGTATATTTATTAGCTACGTAAAGTGGGGAATCTTCATCCTAAATTTAAGAATCACATGTTTTGTGAATATCTATTATGTGATAAACTTCAGGCTGAATGCTAGGAAAAATAAAACAAAACAAAATAAAGCTGGCTCATAGGGGAAGGTCCGTGTTATTTGCTAATAAATAAGTAAATAAATATTTAAAGAGGTTGAAAAGAATTAAGCCTGTCAACTTTAGAGTGAATAAGTTTTATTTGATCAATATTTTATTGAATAATTAATACATAATATGATAATGCTTTGCTAATATAGTAGGTCCTTGAATTGGCGTTCAATTCAAAGAAAGAAAGAGTAACATTGAGGCCTGGGACAGGATTAACAAACATTTGAGAAAAGCGCTTGTATTGGCAGAAGAGAACATGAGGGCAAAGGAAAGGGTAAAAGAAATGAGATAGTTATAAACTCTGTTTCAAATCTTTGCTTTATATAGTATATTAAGAAAAGAAAAATATGATTCTTTGTATGCAAGAAAGTGATATAAAGTTCAGAAAAGTAAAGAGGGTACATTAAGAAGACACTTCTAAAAGACTTCACAAAGTCTGAAATTCAACATTTATGTAAGAAGATGCACAAATTGTTGTTCAGCAAGGAAACAGTTGTGCAAATGTGTTTAACAGAAATTAATTTGTGAGTTGCATTTTGGATTGGAAAGAGGACCACTGGACTCCATTTCTAGTTGAATGTGATACTAGACCATAAAGAAACCTTTTCCAGTTCAACATAGTAAAAATACTAGGTAATTAAAAGTTACATATTTTTATAGATGACTGAGCCCTTGAAGAAAAAAGTTCAGGAGTTCCTCAGAGGAGAGAAATGTTCAAATATACATGCAGAAAAGTAATGGCCTTTCTTTAAAATAGGTAGTAGATATATGGAAAGTCTCTGTACCTTCCCCTCAACTTTGTTGTGAACCCAAAACTGCTCTAAAAATAAAATCTTTTAAAAATACGATAAATAAATAAATATGGAGGAATATACTTAATATTAGAAATTGATGTGGGATTATAAATTGTTAAAACCACTTTGGAAATTGGTCACAAATAAAACTGATAAACGAAACCTCAATAACAATCAGAAATAAAATCACCCTCCCCCAGACATTTAAAAACAACGATCTGAAAAAAGGTAAATACAAATTGATGTCAGAAGGGAGGGTATAGCTCAGTGGTAGAGTGCGTGATTAGCGTGCACAAGGTCCTGGGTTCAATCCCCAGTACCTCCCTTCAAATAAATAAACCTAATTATCTCCAAGGAGGTTAGTATAACTCAGTGGTAGAGTGCATGCTTAGGATGCATGAAGTCCTGAGTTCAATTCCCAGTACCTCTATTAAAAAAAATATTGATGTTGTCGAATTTCTAGAAGTCAAAAATAATATAAAAATTCATGTCTGAATTTGTTTGATAATGCTAAAGAAGTGTTCACATGAAGACTCATAGTTTCAGATTCTTACCAATAAGAAATAATAAAGATCATCTGTATGCTGATGATTCTCAAATTTATATCTCTAGCCCAAATCCTCTGCCTGACCTTTCAGACATGCACTACTGAATACGAATTCCAACACAGTATATTCATGTTGCTGGCTCTCACTCTTAGCACTGCTGAAACCAAGTTCATGACCCTCCCTCCCAACACAAGCTCCTCCTGCAAGCTTTCTCATCTCGGGCAGTATACTGAAATACCATTTCTTCTAGTCTCTCAGGCATTGAGTCCTTTCTCTCTTTATCCATCAGCAAATTCTTTTGGCTCTGCTTTCAAAATATATCCACAGTTTGACCACTTCTCAATGCAAAAGCCATCATCCTTCTCATCAAAATTGACATCATTTCTTGTCTGGATTTTTTTTATAACCTTCTAACTGGCCTTCCTGCTTCTCCCTTAGCCTAAGCCCCTGTAGCTTATCCGTAGCAGAGAAGAGGAGTAGAATTGATTATATCTCTCCTCAAAGTCCTCCAAAAGCTTCAAAGTAAGAGCCAAAGTCCTTACTAAACCCCACATGATCTGGCTAATGGCACCTTTTTAATCCCAAGCCCTCTCACACTCTCTGCCTTGCTCACTCGGCTTCTGCTGCATGCTCTCCTCGCCACCTCCTGGTCAGGACAGGTACACACTCACATCAGGGACTTTGCATTTCCTACTTTCTATGTCTCTGTATCTATCTGACTGATGCGCCCTCTTCTTTCAGGTCTTTGGTCAAAATTGCTTTTTCATTGAGGCCTTTCCTGACAACCTTAAATAGGTGAATTAGACCCCCTATTATTTCATGTTGTTGTTTTCTGCTGCATTTTCTGCCTAGCATTTATCATTAAGTATTCTTGATATATTGACTTATTTTCTTTGCTCATCGATCACCTCTACCACTCTAATGTAAGCTCCTTGAAGTCAAGAGATTTTCATCTCCTTTACTTCATTGCTGTATCTCTAGCTCTTAAAACAGTCCTGGCATGTAGTAGGTACTGAATGGATATTTGTTGAATGAGTAAATGAATGAATTTCATGTATATATAAATTTCCAAAACAGTAAACCATTTATTGCTTAGAGATAACCATGAATGTGGTTTGAATATAAAGAAATACAGTAAATCCTGAGCAAGTATCATGGCAGTAGGTCTCTCTGTGGATGAGATAAGGGAACGTAATCATGGGTTCGTCACCAGTTGTGGGTTCTGGCCAGCAGAAGTCCCACCGAGACTCTGTGGAAAAAGTCAAGAGAGCAAGAGGGAGTCGGCAGCCAACTCCACGAACCTCTCAAATGCTCCCACATTTATTGTGTACAATCAAAGGAGAAATCACTGACAGTTGTGTGGGAATGCAGGAAATTAGGGAAAGACAGGGTGGGATCGAGATTGTAGAGTTTGGCTCAAGGTCAGAAGACCCTTTATGTTTTGGTAAATCATGTTCATGTTGGCATCAGCGAGCCTTGCAGCTTATCAGGGCAGAATGTATGAGAAGCAGCTGCTTAACATTTTTCTTGGACTCAGGTGGCTGTGCCTGTCTTAGGTTGCCCCCCTTTGGGGATCTTACCCGTCATTGGCTAACCAGCCTTCTCACCTCTGTGTCTGCAGCTTTTTATAACTTGTTTACCATTCCAGCCCAAGACTCCTTCCTTTGTGGGCCTACAGTTTACCTTTAGGGAAGTCATGAGAAAAGGGGAGCAAGATACATTCTTACAGATCTGTTAAAGCAGACCACCAGCCCAGCCAGTTCCTTGCTTTGGGGATAGAAGACTATCTAACAGTAGGCACGCCCAGCGTTTATAGCCGAGGGCCTGGGTCATTGCTTTGCAAAGAGCAGAGTGCTATCTAAAACCTCAACTATGGAAGCAAGGCAGTTACTAAGCACATTTGCTCTTCTTTAAGGAGACAAGTGGCTGGGGTCTGTTACAATTTGTTAACCCAATCGTGGGCTCCCGCACGTAATCAGAATGTCCACAGGTGCTTTGAAGATACTAGTTACAGCCTTTCTTTAAGATGGGTAGTGGGCCCATGGTATTCATTATTGTTATTATTTGTACTGTACATATACATATATAAATGCTTTGATTTTTAAAAATATTTTAAATAATAAAAGAATGAAAGGGAGCATAAGGCAGGAAGGAAGATCCAATAAAAGCTCATTTTAATATCATCACATCCTTCCCAGATGCACGGGGCAGTGAAGTCTCAACATTGTAAGTCAATTCTTGGTAAATCTGGGCAAAGATAATTTAACAGGAAAAGTACACTTATTAATTTAAAAATGAAATCAGATATAGGTTTGTATAAGCAATATTCAGTACATAAATACAAATAAATATATAGATAGATAGGCACCTCTGTTTTCTATGTATTTTTAAAATATCCACACATGTTCTCTTCCCAAAAGCCAAACATTTCTGAAGAGCAAGTCACATATGATGAAATAAGAAAAAGATTTCTCTCATAAACAAATAGGTAGATCATACTCTAAGAGGCAACATGGTATGTGTCTTAATGTATTAAAATAAATCTACTTTGTCATTTGGTAAATAACATACTTCATACACCTATTTCCTCCTCAGAATATCGTTGAAAACAAGATAATTTTGACCTAATGTTTCCAAAAGAAATAACTTCAAATTGTACAAAACATTAAAATATTAAATTGAATTAGAAAATGCCACATTTACAAATGCTCCATAATAGTACAATGTGTTTCAGAGGCCTGGGTTTTGTTAATATATATGAGTGCTTATTCTTTATACAAATCACAACTAAATAGATTTCAAGAGAAACATCTGATGGTGTGATTTATGCAAATTACTTGATTCAGTTTCAATTAAGTTGCTTCAGCAATTTAAGCAGCTAATTTGATTAACTGAAAATGTTTTCCTTCACTGGGATTTATGAAAACTTTAAATCAGTTCCCTATTGTAAAATGACTTAAATGATTGGTAGAATACCATGAGGCATTTATTCAGTTTTAACAATATTTATTTTTTGTGTGCTTTAGACTCAAGTCATGTATTTATGTGATTGAAGCTCTTGACATCCTATATATGCATTAGATAGTTTATAAATCACACAGTATGATAGAAATTATAGTGATAGAATCATAATGCATGACATAAAGACTTTCTTTCACCTTTGGTTGAAAAATCAAATTTGATCTCTTATGTCTGAAATAGAAGGAAAAGACAATTCTTTATTCATAAGTTATGGATCATATTTATACTTATGCAACATTTTTGGTGAATATTGCTGTCTTTTCAAAAAGAAAAATGGGTAACAAAAGAACTCCAATCTAGCCTTTCTTTTTCTCTAATCTATTGAATATCTAAGATAAAAATCCAGCAAACATATAAAAATGTTTGGTTTTCACTGGACAATGGGATGATAAGAACTTATATTGGAAAGTGTGATTGGCATCAGCAAAGTTTTGATCAGTACTTCCCAATCCACAGGTTGCCAGTTATGTACTGCAGGTGTGTGTGATAAAGAATGTGGGGAAAGAGAAGACTCCAGTCAGCTTCATGAGCAACTCTATGCCTTCTCTGGGAAAGTGACCCTAAAGTAAAATAAAAACCATTTTTGGAAGGGCATTTTATCAATTAGTCTAGTGCAATAGTATTTTTCACTTTTTCTCTTATGTTCCATTTGCATTTGTTAATTTCCTTTCTTCATTATTTTATTTTTAGTGAGGGGACAGTGTCATAACTTCTCCCCATCAGATTCATCATGGGTTTATTCCCAGTCTTGTCAATTCTCTGAAATGTGGGATATCTAAAATTCACACAACTGAATTTGCACAAGTTACTAAGTGTTAAAGAGCAAAGGGAAGGAAAAACAGGTGGATAGGAAAAAACCCTGGGGGTTGTTTGGAGAAGCAACTCTCCCAGACAAATGACTTCGGCTTTTCCTACAAGCCTTCATCTCTGAGAGGCACAGTCTATCCACAAAGCAGAGAAAAACTGTCTGGTGGTTCTTTGGAAGCACTCAAAGATTTATAATTTACAAAATAAATATAATAGCATATTGATCGACTCATCAGACAATTACTCTGTGAGTTAATCATCACTTTTTCTGAGCTTGTTCAAAATATTTTGAAATTTCACTTAAGTAATTTGGCTAATTTAAAATTATATTTTTCAAATGGCCCTGGCCACATTTTCTACTAGGCGTTTTAACCTTAGCTCTACTCAACCCATAAAAGAATGATTCTGTGCCTAATCATTTTTGTTGTTTTCTCATTTTTTTCCTGGAAGGTGATGTAATAACTTGTACAAGGTACAAAATAACATAAACAGTATAACAGAGGTTTTATACACCATATTGTTTGACAGTTTTCCAAACAGGGAACTCTACTATCAAGAAATGTATGCAGTTGATTCAGTTCTTTACTTTCTTGGGCAAACACTAGAGGGAAACAGCAGATTAATTTTTTTTTTTTAAAGAAAAGCCCCAAACACAAAAGGGTAACGAAATATCAATCTAAAGCAAATTTAGGAGATTGTACAAGCCTTGTTTTCGGAAACTGGTGTTTGACTGGAGTGGGTGATTTTTAAAATGGCTACAGTTATCGACGTTCACCCTATAGCCAGTGTGACGCTGCAGCTTTTCACATGAAGGATTGAATCCAGTTTGATCTGATGACATGCATTGTCCAACAGAGTTAGGAGGGAGTGATGTTGTGCCAGTCTAAGTCTAGGCCCCACATGGTCTTGAACACTTTCACTCATTTCCTTGGAAACCTTACAATGACTTACAAAAGAGCGCAGCAGTCAGGATGGAGGATAAGAGATAACATGAAGGGAAGCTAAGGGACTTCAAGACAGGCAGCAGACCCCAAGTAGCAGAGCGACCCAGCAGATTCACAGCTGATCACAATGCTTAAGAAACCCCAGCCAAAATTACAAGAATTTCTCAGCTGATCAGAGCCTAAATTGCCAACCCAAGGAATTATGAGCTATATATGTGGTTGTTGTTTTAAACTACTAAGCTTTCAAGTGGTTTGTTATGAATAATTAGTTAACTGATAGAGTATGTATGTAATTGTGTAAGAGACTGTTAGCTGTCTAAGTATCAACAAATAGTTTACACTTTGGTGCAAGAACTTTGACTTTTAGTAGGTAGCTTGCCAAAGTAAAAAGCTTACTTTTCTGTACTTTCATTGCATCTAGGGGAAACCATTTGATTAAGTTCCAGTCTATAAGATACAAAAAGAAGAACTGTAAAAAATTATCGTGAAATCTACTTTAAGAAAGTTTTAAGCCTTTTATTTCTCAGTTGCTCTTTCTGTTTCCCAGAATATGATTTTGATAGAAGGAATTTCAGTAGCCATTTTGGACCATGAACTATCCCTGGTGGTGGAAACCACATGTTGAGGAAGAAAATAGAAGCTTGGAGATTTCTTAGAGTTTATCTAGGGGCCACCATATCAGTCCATCAATTCCAAACTTTTTTTAATCAAAGATAAGTAAATTTATAGTTTAATTAAGCCATTGTCAAAAAGTCTTTCTCTTATGCAAATAATTATAGTCATAGTACATTAACAAATATTCTTACCCAGAATATATAGGGAACACATGCACATCAATAATTAAAAGGCAAACAAAACAATGGGGAAAAAATGGCAAAAATATCTAAAGACAGTATATATAAAATACAAATCAAATGGCTAATATATGCATAAAACATATTTCACCTTTCTAGATTTCAGGGAAACAGAAAAAAAGCAGTAATGGGACGTTATCCATTAGACTGGTGAATTTTTTTAATTTTAGGTCTGGTAATGTCAAGGATTGTTGAGACTATAGAGCAAACAAAATCCTTACATACTTCTGAAGGAATTGAAAGACTACTTTGTTTAGCAATGTGATAATATCCAATTAAATTATAAAGATTCATTCCCATCAGACTCCACAATTCCACTTCTAGTAATATATGCCTATTAAATATTTTTGCACATCTAGTACCAAGATTTTATTTTCTAAATACAATTATCCAATAAAAAGAGCCTGAATTCCCTGGAGAAGTGGTTGATTTCAGGCCTAGGGTAGAGAAAACACAAGATGATCCTAGAGTAACTTGTAGACCAAAAAGCAGGGCCATGATTTAAAAAAAAAAAGGATGGGGTCATTTAAAAAAAAACAAACTGCAAAATAAAAACTGAAACAGAAGTACTGATCTGAAAGAGCTCCAAATGGCCAAATCTGTTACAATTTAAATAGCAAAAAGAACAATAATATTCAATTAGAACTCATTCAACAACAACAAAAAATCCAATATCCATGAGTCAGTACTGAAATAAGCAATTGAATACAATGCAGGGGGTTAAGAACTGCTTTTCCTCTCAGAAGAATTTCAGTAAATAAATATACTAGGAATGAAGGAAGTAGAAAGTTATCACTAAGAAACCAGCATAATAATTGTTGAAAGCACAATCCACTTGATACTTGCTAAGGGTGAGAGTTTGTGGAGAAATAGGGTGTTACATAGTCTAAAGGTATATATTTTCCAAGAAATTGATTAATTATCAGGAGAATATTGTAACTTTACTGTTGAGACACTTGGCAGGTTACAGGTTATCAAGGTAATGTCTATTAATAAGATAAACTATTGACATCCATCAGCCTCCTGATATAAGGCCCTGAATAGGGTAGAACTTTTCAGTGATGTCCTTGCCAATAATGCAGAATTGACATCTAATTATGAATAAATAAATCCCTAATTGTGGGACATTGCACTAAATAACCGGCAAGGAAACTAAAGACGTTTTAAGGTCATGAAAGGCAAGGAAAGAGTGAGGAATTGTCACAGATTGAAAACTAAGGAGACATGAAAACTAAATAGAATAAGTGATCCTGGATGGAATCTTAGAAAAGAAAAAGGTCATTAGTGGAAAGTGCTATAGAAATTTGAAAATATTTTGTATTTTGTTAATATTGTACTAATGTTAATTTGTTGGTTTTGATACTCATACTGTGGTGGTAAGGTAGATGTTAACGTTAGGGCAAGCAGAGTGAACGGTGTATAGAAACTCTCTATACCATTTTTGCTAGTTTCCTATAAATCTAAAGTTATTTCAAATAAAATATTAAAATGATTTTCACAATGGAATAATAGCACAAAAATGAGATTGTCCATTGAGGCAATGGTTATCACTGTAAACAACTCAAATAACCATCTATGAAAATGGTTATAGTTACACATTCAGACAATAAAATATAGTAGTTAAATCAAATGGATTTTGCTACCTGTATTGATATAAATATGAACAAATCTCTAAATAAGAGTTGAGTTTAAAGCTGACTTTCAAAACAGTTTCATGTTACTTAATTTAACATTGGAAATATGCAAAAAAAATGCCACACAGATACATTATTTGTGGATAGATACACACACAAAGTAATAGTAGATCACCTGCAAGGCAAGTATAAGCACCAGCTTCAGCATAGTTTTTGCATCTGGGAAAAGAGAGAGGAATGGAATAATGAAAAGGACACAGACAGCTTCAACCCTATCTTTAAATATTTATTTTTAAATTAAAGGAAATTGAAAGAAGTATTACAAAATGTTAGGCTTTGCTGGGAGCTGTGTGGAAGGTACACAGACATTGCTCCTTTATTATTTCCAACTTTTTCTGTATGTTTGAAAATTTCAAAAGAATAAAAGAAATATAGAAAAGCATGAGATGAAAAGGATAGTAAGAAACTCAGAAAATATAATGGTCCTCTGAAAGAGAGCTGTCATGAGTGCCTAAATTCAGCTCATAGCATAGGGAGTACAAAGGTAGAATATAAAAGTAGTAAGACTTGGCAACATTATATATATAATTTTAATATAAAATTATTCTAAGATTTTAAATCTAAGAGTTTGACTATGTTGATAGATCATATTGAATGACAAGAGGGCAAATGTGATTTTAGAGAATTGAATGCAGTAAGAAGAGATTAAAATGTCTATCATGAAGTTTGAAACAGAAGATTAGACCTCATGGAGGAGATCATAGATGGACTGGAGGGGAAAAAGTCAATGCTATAGTTATCTGCAGACCAAAAACAGAAAAAGGAGACCAGAAGAACAAAGGAAAAAGAAAAGGAAGCAAATTAGGGAGCAAAGGAATAGATGAGTAAGAAAACCTGAATCCAAAGTATTGAAGGGACTGCATTTATGGGGACATTTTCAGGTAAGAAAGGTAACAGAGCTAAAGATTTTATATGGAACCAAACGGGTAATGGAAGAATAAAAATAGGATTTTTTAAAAAGTACTTATTTGGATATGGTTTACATATAAATATGTTTCTTGTTTATGAAAGTCCACTTAATACCAAGTCTTAAGAAAATCAAACATTGTTGAAAGAAATTAAGGAAGACCTATATCAATTGAAAGACTATTCATTTTTATAGATAGGGAGATTTAATATCATTAAGATGGCAATCCTCCCCAAATTTATCTACGAATCCAGTGCAATTCCCCACAAACTCACAGCCATCTTATTTACAGATACTGATAAACTAATTCTGAAATTCATATGGAAATGCAAGGGATCCAGAATAATTAAAAATTATGGAAAAGGAAGAGCAAATTTGATAATTCACACTTCCGATTTTCAAACCCTACTAAGTTACAGTAATCAAGACTGCAGTACTGACATAAAAAAACTTAAAAATTTGGGTATGAATCATTCTGGCAATGAAGTCAATGTTGAACTAATGTAAATTTTCTACAAAGCAATCAATAAATGCAGTGTAATTACAATAAAAATTCCAAAGACACCTTTTGAAAGGCTTCAAATGCACTATATTTTATATATTTTTTAAAAAAAGCAGCAAGAATACAAACACAATGACAAGCACAGAGCATAGGAAACATAATAAACACTATTAGTGGTAGCAAATAGACAAGAAGAGGTGCCAGTGTTTAATGCGTTTCTCCCATACTTTTTCTTCCCCTTTCTTCCATGATTTTTTAAAAAATGTATAATCAAATACTTTAAAGTTTGTCATTGGAAGGCACCTAAGTAATTAGTTACATTGCTCTCTAAGGTTCTGAATCAAGTGTGTTCCCTATACTTAAAGCTGTAATAATGAAAAAAAGAGAGAGAGACAGAGGAAACACAAGTGTATTAAATAAACAAGTATTTCTGAATACTGATCTCACATTTCTGTTGACATAGGGACTCAGAGTCATTTAGATCATGTAATCACCTCCAACTGCAAACTCTAATTTTGTTTTCCTTGTTACTAGGCTGTATACAAAGATCATTCATGCCTTAGACCAAAAGATAAAAGTATCTTAGATAGGTAGATAGATAAAATTTCATTCTGAGGAATATTACGGAGCTTCTCATGCATCTCTAAAGTTGTAAAAGAGTTTCATAATAATTAAAATTGAGATTTGGCTAGCAGCAGTAATATTGAAGAGTAAGGATTCTGAAAAATATAGTAAGATACTTGATCTGTAATTTACTATTATAGTTATATGCAAATTTTAAAATTATATACTTTTAACTCAAATCTAATTTTATTAATACAATACAAATCAATAGTTTTTAAGTATGTCAATTTTAACTGACAAAAAGTTGCACTGAAAATTCGCATAAAATAAGACCTCAACAATTTTTGATTTATGCCCTGTGATGTGTTTATATGATGGACTATATCACCATAAACAGAAGAACAAACTCCCAGAAAATTCCCCATCTTAGCCATCAGGGTAAGAGTATTCACACTTAAAGTAATACAGGTGTCCGAGGATTATTAAAGAGGATGCCTTATCAGTATAAAAGTTATTTTCTTGGGAAGCTATTTAGAAATGTGTCATACAAGATGCATAAAACAACAGCATAGGATAGTCATGAGAAGACATAATTTCCTTAGATTTCATTTGACTTTGGGTTAGTAATTGAATCTGCCAAGCATTCTAAAATTTGTAAGAAAGGGCTAGATGGGAATAAATCCCCTATTAGTAATGCTATTCAGTGCCTGTGAAAACTCTTAAAATTGAATTTTAACTTTGAGGCTCATTGTATGCAAGCATGAGGAATGATCTGCAAGAGATTTGTGAGATTAAATATGCTGATAGTGTTATTGATTCCATTGCCCTCATGTGATGAACAAGGAAGAATATGTCCCCTGCCATGCAGCCCTCCCCAAGTATTTTGTTAAGTCACTTGCAATTTTTCAAATGGAAGAAGAAATACTCCATTTTACTTCTTTTTTCCAAGAAGAAGTGGGAAGTTTCTTCTCCTGGTATTCTACTTAAAAAGGACAGAAAATTGAAGCTACAAAACTGTAACATTCTTTACTTAGGCATGTTCCTTTGTTTTCTGTATTATGTACAAATAACACTGTCTCCTGATCAGTGTCTGCATTTCATAGATTTCATATTTTTATCTTTGATTTCTAGTATAGCTGTAGGTTTCCCTAACATTCTCCTGCAGGTTCTATGCTATAATTTTCTTCCTAATGAGAGAAACAAAGTCAATCATGTCTTGAACTGCCAAGTCATCTATTATTTTAAACAAAGCTAACCATTTTCACCTTGAGTAGGATAATTCCATCCTTAAGCCGTTTATCTCTATGTCCAATATCACACACAGATTCATGGGCTAGTATGATTTTTATTTGATTTCTTATCTTTTGTGGTTTCCCTGAGACCCTAATCTCATAAATGTCCTTTATATTACAGGTTATGAGTTATTCGCAAACTCAAAAATAATATTCTTTAGTTATTTTCATAAACTTGTATGTCAAACATGTTCAAAACTTATATAACCACCTATCATAATCAGAACATTAAAAGAAACTTCCACAATTGCTTTTATTAACTATTTCATATTGACAGCTGAAAAAAAAATCTCTCAGTGTTTCCTGTGGTTTGATTCATGCCATGCTTGTTACCTTTTGCTCCAGTCAGCCTTTATGACCCAGTGGCAATTAAAATCTCTTCTCTGCTATTTCTGTAAGTTTCGTATTTTAAAGCAAGGTCAAAAACCTTTTTTCCATAAAGAATCAGATAATAAATATTTCAGACTTTGTGGACATTGTGATCTCTGTCATAATTACTCAACTCTGCTATAGCACCATACACGCCACCATAGACATTATAAAACAAGTGTGTAGGCTATCATCCAAGAAAACTATACAAAACAAAACAAACAAAGAAAACCGCCCAAAAAACATATTGCCTGATTTGGGCTGTGGGCTGCTGTAGTTTCCTGTTTAAATCATTTAAATGTAAGCTGACATCTATTATTTCGACCCTTCTGTGTTCATCTACATGTCAGAAACTGTCCCCATCATCTCTCAAAAAAAAAAAAAAAAAAAAAGAGAGAGATCTTTACATCTCTTAAAAGTTCTAAGTTAACAAAAAGTTCTTCTTTATGTAGCATAATGTTTAGAAGATGCTGGTCAGTATTACTCCCCAAGCTGGAAATTTCATTGTGTACGTAAATATCTTGATCTGCTTTGTCAATCATAGCATTGGCATTAGGCCCTTGTGATCACAAGATGGATTCTATAGTTCAAGACATCCTTTTTATGCAGGAATAAGGTGGAAAGTTCAAGGACATAGGAAAAATAATATCTAGCTGAACTTGCCCACTTTTTAAAGTGCTTATCAGAATCTGTAACAATTTCTGATTGCATCTTATAGTCAAGAACTGAATCCTATAGTATCTGTAATAACAAAAAAAGAAAAAAAGAAATGTGTAGTTTATTTCCTTCTGTTAAATTAATTAATATAATAACTAATATATTAATTTATATTTCTTATAAAAAAAAGAAAAAATAGACATACAGCTAGTGGTGTCAGTCTTCCTCCAAAGAAAGTAACTCTCTCCTCCAATTCAAACAACTTATCATCTTTTGTATTTATCTTACATTATCACTGTTTCTAATCAGAAATAAACTTCAAAACCACTTTTTCTTAAACTGGCCTTATTTCCATAGTCTGAGTATATGTGGTATTTAGAGACAGCATTTTTCAGTATTTCCTTTTTACATTTTTTTCTTATCTTTTGAATTTGTAGTAGTTTTCAATGCTTTTATTCTCTTCACTCAATGACAAAGATAAAAAATTACTCTTATTTATAAAGTGTCTCTTTTGTTCTTCATCTACTTACTGATAAACTAATCTACCCACTATTACTGGTCCACATTCTGGGCCACTGAAATCAGCAAACGTATACAGAGTCTATAGAAAGAGCAATCCAGAGCCTGTTGGTGTCATACACTGGGCAAAGAGAGTAAAGCAGATTTTATAGTTTCCTCCTTTATCCTGAATAAAGATCAAAGCTAATAAGGAGAAGTAAAATTTGAGGCAGCCAATATAAATCTTTCTACTCATATAAGATAGATATAGTACCATCTGTCTGAAAGCCCCCAACCTTTTACATGTTGGTTTGTTAGAAATTAATTGGGAGGGTGCTTAATTTTACCCTACACTACTGTATGAGAAAGTGGATAAGGTTGAGGAGGGGACCAACAGTAGTGAAAGGTTTCTCCTTGCTAAACCTAAACAACAAAAACAGCAGCAACCCATACACAGAAACCCTGTGTTTTATGAGGAACTTCACGTAGAATTGGAACAACTTCTATTTCTGAAAATTAAATACCAGCTCAGCAGCTACCGCTATAGGTGGCACAATCATCTCAAAACATCAGAACTTGTTTATTAAAGATCAGACTTCGGACTTGTGCCTATATATCATCTATTAATATATCATCCAATAACTGAAAATAGGAGCATGTGACTTCCATGAATAGAGAAATCAACTCATAGCACTTCTGGTATGCAGATTATCAGTATAGAACAAACCATCACTTTTCTCCGCTTTTGAGAAATCACCCAAAATCATCATGTAGAATAAGAAATAATTATGAAAAAAGCATGTTAATGAAACTAGCTGATACATAAAATCCCCCAAAAGTAAAATAATTAGAGGGGCCACCACTGCTTTAAAAAAATGATTGTCAATCAGGGAAAAACAAGAGGTTACAAGGAGGGTACTATGCACATAAGAATTTCAGAAGTCATCAAGGCACATTTCTAGGAAGCAAGGTGCACACCTTGAGACAAAGAAAAAATCCTAAACTCTCTTTTTGAAACACCAGGCTAATGATCAAAATCTTCCATAGACTCAGTTGAGTTTTTTGAGAATCAGAGTAGGTATGGATAAATTAGTAATCTCACACAAAAGCCACATACCATAAGATCCAGCAATTCCACTTCTGGGTCTTTTTCTGAAGAAAACAAAAACACTAATTCAAAATAGATATATGCACCCCTATGTTCATTGCAGTATTATTTAAATTAGTCAAGATATGGAAGTAACCTAAGTTTTGATTGACAGATAAATGGACAAGAAGATGTGGTATTTATTCACAACAGAATATTAGTCATAAAAAAGAATGAAATATTGTCATTTGTAACAACACAGACGAACTTGGGGAGTATTATGCTAACTGACATAGTCAGAGATAAACAAATACTGCATGTTATTATCCCTTACGTGTAGAATCTAAAAAACCAAACAAACAAACAAACAAAATAGAAACAGATACTGAAAACAAACTGGTAGTTACCAGAGGGAAAAGAGGTGAAGGGGTAGGTAAAATAAGTGAAGGGGATTAACAGGCACAAACTACCAGTTATAAAACAAGTTAAGTCACAATGATGTAAGGTAACCCAGGGAATATAATCAATAATATTATAATAATTTTGTATGGTGCATAATATAAAAAAATAGTGAATCACTATGTTGTACACCTGAACTAATATAATATTGTATGTCAACTATACTGCAATAAAAAGGCCCACATTTGTACTTTGGCTCTTGTGTAGGTATAGCCATATACATCAAAAGAACAGACTACAGAGTCCAAGATCAAATGCAACTTACAATTAATGTATAGAAAGTCCCTGTCAAATCAGTGAGGACATTATGCTTTATATGATTAATTTTGTTAGATAAACAAAGTAGCTATTTTAGGGAAAAAAAGTATGATTATACCATCAATAAAGATATGACACCTTTAATATATAAAATTCTACAAATTTTTAGTACAAATACTCAAGAGAGAATTAGCAAACAATAGTTCAGATGAAAGAAAATATAAATGGATCATTAACATGTAAAAAGAAGCTTAACATCATTTCTGATTAAAAATGCAAATTAAACTATATTAAGATAATAATTATTCTGTTGGATTGCCAAAAAATAGAGATAATACTTTTTTTCAAGAGTGTGGAAAAACAGATATAGCTATTGTAGTTAAAAGAATAAACTTGTATACTCTTCCAATTAAAAAAAAAATCTGGTAGGATCTATTAAACTTGCAAATGAAAATTTATTTTACTTGGCAATTTCATTTCTAGAAAATTATCCTGAAAATATATTTACTCTTATGTGGAAATATATATTAATAAATATGTTTTTAGTCACCATGAAGTTTAGAAATATGTTAAATAATAATCCTTGGGACTAGTTAAATAAATCATATAAACCATACTGTGTGCTATTTAATAAATTAGAAAATTCTTCATGAATTACTAAAGAACCAATTTAGGTATGTGTATTTAAGTGAAAAAAAAAAGAAAGAAAAAAAAAAAAACCAAACCAAACATAGCACAGTGCAGAACAATGTCACAGTAGGCCATGTTTTTTAGAAACAAAGATGGAAAAATTATACATACCCATGTGTGTGTGTGTTCGCTTGAATTTACATTAAAAAATCTCTGATAGTGTGAAAAACCACTAATGGCATAATGGCATATTTTGTTTCCATGAGCAAGAACTGAACAATGGGAGAGTGAGAGTGAGCGGCTAGTATTTTAGTGCCAATACGTCTGTACCTTTTGAATTGAGAACCAAATCAATCTTATCATCTCCCCAAAATAAAATATTATTTCAAAAAATTTTTGAAATGTTTAGTATAGACAACAAGAAGCCATCTGAGCTGTTTAATATAGACTAGCTATGTGTTGGCCTGTGCTGCCCAGTCTGTTTAATTGGACAGAAGACAGCATGGAAGAGGCCTCTAAATTTCTGTCCCTGTACATGATTAAACCAAGGTGAAGGATGGTGGCAGTGGTTGTGAGGACCTTAGTCTTTTCAATCTTAGATGAGGCAGGAAACTGCATGAGTGTCATTTGCAGTTTCAGGCACTAAAAAGAGCCAGCTTATTCAAAAGGGCCGGATTCTCATTTAGTATCTATATAGAAGAGCGCTAGAAGTTGAGATTTTTATGAGCCCTGAATTTTAATACACATTAACTCAACTGACAAGCAGAGACAGATGAATGTCATGTTCTGACAACGAAGATTCACAATTCTCAGAGGGCTGGAGAAGTAAAATGGTAGAGAGGGTTAGAGGGGAAGTTGTACCTTCAATATTCATTACTATAGGGAGGGAGGACAAGAAATTCTCTTTCCCTGTAAACCAAATCTAAAACCTAGGTGTAAAGACAATAAGAGATATGTTCCTTATCTCCCTCCCTTCCACAATAATATTTAGTTTTACTAAGGAGATGATTGAGAAACGTCAGAATACTTCTTCTTCTTTTTTTTTTTTTTTTTTGGTAGCTAATGTAGTTTTCTGCCTAGGTAATTGTTGTATTTCTTTTTTATTCTTAAAATTCAAATGCTATGCTAGAGAATTTCTGAGAGTCAATCTTGGCTGTAATCTTGGAGGTAGAATGGGTTCTTCTAGCTTCAAACTTATGTCTTTAATCAGTCCTGAAAAGTGTTATTCTATCATACTTCTGGTTTATCTCTGTGGGACTCCTTCTCAGGCAAACCATATTATCAACATGCTGGAATTCTGTTGTCTGTTTTCCTCCAAACCTTCACTGTTTTCTGCCTCTTGGCCATTTCCCCCTTTTCTGGGGTCGTCTTTGAATATTCCTTCATGTATGATATTTCTTATATCTCTAACTCCCTCTGCTACAGTGTTAATCTGTGAATAATAGTCTTAAACTGACTTAGCTATTTCCATTGTAGAGAAGAGGAAGTCGTGCTGCACCATGGCTGCCTGCCATCTCCCTGTTCATATACGTATTATAGGCTAAAGGCAGAGATGCCAGAGAATTCTGAAATGTGGGTGTTCATTATGTGATGGGTCTGCTTGGCACAGGTAAGGGAGGCACTCGAGGCTGGAGAGGTGAGGTCAAGATTTGGACCTCAGCTCCAGTATTAATTTGGTCCTCCTAGCATTTAGCACAGTGCCCAGCATGAGATGTATTTTTTTAGTGAATTATTTAATGCATGAATATTTCTTCTTCCAAAAATGAAGACAGTAAGTGTAGATGATCCTGATAATATTTTCAGCTTTGGGGATAATGCTTTTTCCAAAAACTATTTATTTCTGTTATGCAAACATATTACATTCATGTAATGATATTAAAGATTATTACATTGAAGATACTGTGTGATCATACTCAGTTTTGCTCAAATTCCGTCCATTTAGAAAGGCAGTATCCTGTGGAGAGTAGAATAAGGCTTTGGAATTAGATAGATCTTGGTTAAAAACCCACCTTTACTATTGACCAACTGTATAACCAGCCCGAGTCTCAGTTTCCTCATTGTAAATGACCTAATTAAGATCCACTCCAAAAGGTTATTGTGAAAATTAAATAAGATGATGCATATAAAGTACTCAATCCAAAGTTTAGTGCACAGTAAGTGCTACATACATGTTGTGTATGTATATCACGTGAAGGAAGACTATCACTTCCCTTTTCCATACCTCTAATCCTTTTTTTTTTTAAGTTTTATTGAAATACCATTGACATACAGCACTGTGTTAGATTACGGTGTATTGCCTAATGGCTTGACTTACATATATTGTGAAATGATTACTACAATAAGTTTAGTGAATTATGTTATCTCATATAGATAGAAAAAATGGAAAACAGTGTTTTTCCCTGTGCTGAGAACTTACAGAATCTATTCTTTTAGCAACTGTCAAATATACCATACAGCAGAGTTAACTATAGTCATTATGTTCTATGTTACATCTCTAGAACATATTTATCTTATGTTTGTGCTTTTTGACTACCTTCATCCAATTCATTCTAGTTCATTTTTGTAAAATTACTTATACATTTGAATGGTTGATGTTTAATGATTCTCACTGAAAATGAGCTATCTCTGTTAAAAACTTGAAACATATCTCTAAATTACCAGAAGCATAGTCATGATAATTAATTGTAATAAAGCAAGACTTAATCAGTTCTAATAATTGTATCCTGTGCTATTTGAAACACAGAATCATTGTATTCTCTTGGATGCCTTTTTACATAATTGTCCTATTTGTTCCAACTAACACATTCAGACAAAATGATGTGTCAGCTCATGTATTGATTCAACCTAATTTATTTCTGATGTACAACAAATTGGAAGTAACGATAGCCATTTTTCTTAAGTGTTAACAGTATAGTACCTAATGCAGGGAAATCACTTGGTGATTTTTGCTATTATATTTAAACTGAAGAAACTAACTGCCAATAATATTTTATATACTTGGGAAGCTACTGGGATGTTCATTGACAGCTTTCCGAATTCCAGTATAATTCTATTTGTCTTTTGTGTCAGGGGCCTCTTATGCTGAGTGGTTACTCATTTTTGTACCTATTGCCCCAAATTTGGCAATCAGTATGCCTTCAGCATTCTGAGATTTTGACATCACCTGTCTAGTGCTCACCATCCCAGTACAACTGCTTGCCTTAACTCACTTCAAAATGCTAATCCTTAGGAATATATTGTCTGCTCTATACCTTGATAAAAATGAAATACAGGGTGGGGTTGAGTTTGAGTTCTACAGGTAGATGTGCTTGTGGTCCTGGCTCGAGTACTTACTAGCGAAATGATCTTACGCAATTTACTGAAGCTCTCTAAGCCTCACTTTCATCTATAAAAAAGCAATAGTAAGTGTATCTTAAAGGTTTCTGTTAAAAACAAAAGAAAACCTCTAGCTAGTTTAGGCAGACAAGTTTTAAGTATTTACAAAATATACTGGAAGAACAAAGGAACTGGTTAATTCCTTTGAACAAGTTGAAGTTCAGGAAGAAATCAGCCCTAGAATCTCACTGCATCTCCCACTGTGTGGAAAACTGAAATAGAGCTAAAGAAAGTCAGGAAATAATGGAGTTTTTGACCGCAGAACCATGTGGTGATGTACTCCGTCAAAATACATGCTTGTAGCTTGCTCTTTCCCCCGCTTAATATAGTTCAATGTTCTAGTCATGTGCAAGTGCATCATATTGGCAAACTCAACAAAATCCAGAAAGCTGCTATCAAGGGAGCATCAAAAAGGTAAGATTATTAGATTTCCAAAGAAAGCACATAGAAGGAACTCATAACAGATGTTGAGCCAGCCAATCTATTGTGTCTACCAAAATAATAATACATACTTTGGAGTCCTGTTTGACTGATTACATCAGATAACACATATGATTTTCTTGGATCATTGTTTATATACAGTAAAGTCACAACAATTGCTAGCTAGTATGATTATTATAATAATATTATTGTTATATAATATAATAATACAGTTATTCTTGACCAACTATCTATATATGTCCTCTCCTTGGTTTTTCTTTGCAAAGCTGGAAGAAAGTACACTTTTTCAAAAAACTCTATAGTCAGTGATAAGGGAATAAGAAAGAAGAAATGATTATAGAGACTACCAGAAACACAAACCAAAAACAGATTTTTTTTTTAATATAAGCATGTTTTCCAAATATATAAGGGACTCCTGAAACTCATTAGCAAAGAATCAAACTTAAAAGTGGGCAAAGGACTTGAATATACAATTATCCTAAAAAGATATAAAAATGGCCAACAATTATAAGGAAAGGTGCTCAACATCACTAATCATCAGGAAAATGCAAATCAAAACCACAATGAGATATTACTCTACAGCTGTCAGGATAACTATTAACAAAAACAACCCCCCAAATAACAATTGTTTGTTGAAGATGTAAAGAAATTGGAATACTTGTACACTCTTGGTAGGAATGTAAAATGGTACAGCCAGTATAGAGAACAGTATGAAGTTTCCTCAATATTAAAACAAGAACTACCATATGATACAGCAATACCACTCCTGGATATATTTCAGATGAAATGGAAATGAGGAGCTTGAAGAGATATCTGTAACCTCATGTTCATTGCAGTATCATTCATAATAGCCAAGATATGGAAACAACCCAAAGGTCCACTGACAGATAAATGAATAAAGAAATTGTGGTATATTCACAATAGAATATTACTCAGTCTTTAAAAAAAAAAAAAAGGGAAGGAAGTAACTCCCATTTGCAACAACATGGATGTACCTGGAAGACATTATGCTAAGTGAAGTAAGTCAGTCACAGAATGATACATACTGCGTGGTTCCACTTATATGATGTATTTAAAACAGTAAAACTTATAGAGGCAGCAGACAGATCGGTTGCTGCCAGGATATGTGGGAGGAGAATATAGGGAGTTGTTGTTCAATTGGTATAAAGTTATATTTGCGCAAGAGTCGGTGCCTGTAGGTAACAGTATGGTGTTGTACCCTTAAAAACTTGTTAACAAGGTAGATCTCATATTAAGTATTCTTACTGTTAAACACACACACATAAATGGACACCCAGGAAACTTTGGAGATGCGTATGTTTCTTATCTTGATTGTGGTGATGGTATTGTAAGTATAGGCATATGTCTAAACCCATCAAATTGTGTACATTAAATATATGCAGTTTTAGTGTATAAATTATACTTCAACAAAGCTGTAAAAAACTTAAAAGATTAAAAGTAAACAAAACTCATCACATCTGCTCTTTGATTACACAGGCTTCATAACACCATGACTGATTGTAATTTTTGTCCTAACACCCGGTTTTCCTCTGCTATAGAGAAGTCGGAATAATTGTAGCTCAGATAGTTTCTCTGGCAAACTCAAAGTAAGTGAATTCAGACAAGTTGTTAACTTATTTGAACTGTTCTTCCTTCAGTTTTAAAGAGATACCAACACCTATCCCAATTGTTATCAAAATCAATGAAAGTAACATATATTGAAAATCAGTTTGCTTTGTCAATAATATTGGTTTTGTTTTTCCCCTCTTCATTCTCTTATGCCACAACAATCAAGACTCCTCATCAAACATGTTGCATTATATTTACTAAAGACAAGAGACCCTTATTTCAACTCTGAAGCTTACCTAGAGTTTTTCCTTTTTATTCTATCAACCCTGTGAAAGACAGGAGTTTTTCAAGGTTGCCTGGCAACACGAAAGTCTCTCTTCAGACCTTGACCCTTAAACACAGAGTTATGGCTTTACTGCTATATGTCTAATAGGATAGCTGTAATAGCCATGAACTACACTTAGCATTCACATAATGGTGATAATGGCAGTAATAACAAGAATATTAATAGCTATCATTGAGCACTGAGCACAACTTGGCACAGTTAGTAGCACTTTTCATGGATTAACTAATTCAATCCATACAGAAGTCCTGAGGTTGCCCTATTTTTACCCAATGAAGAAATTTACCAAAGTCATACATTGAATAAGTGGTAGTGCTGTGGTTTGAAACTGGTTTTGGAGACCATGTTCTTAACCAGTGAGCTACATGATATTCTGTATAAAAAGAATTACAAAAATAGAATAAAAATGCCTCATTATTTCACACTTCGCTGTGATAAACTCTATACTGATATACTCCAGAGGCCAATGTCTTCTAACTTATCACCTGGATCTTCGGTTAATAGTCACTGACTAGACTCCTAGACATCATATCTGACCTACCCAATCAGAATCTCTAGATGTAGAACCTGGAAATCTGTGTCCTAGGAGTTCTTATCATCAGAGAAATTAGTGAAACACTTCTGTAAGTTTTAAAGTCTAGCAGAGTATTATGTTTTTCATTGGATGAAAAGCCTCAGCTCCCTACTTTGAAGCAATGCTACTCCTGCAAGAAGAGAAACAGCATAAAAATTGTATGCTTTTGGCAAAAATAGTTTCACTGTGAGCCTTGAAACATGAGCAGCAAGAGAATTTCGACGAGGCACCTTAAAATGGCAAGCTGGAGAGAGCAGCCACATCTTCCCTGTGTAAATGTTTTCCAAGCCTAGAGCCTGAAGGCAGATGTAGGCAGCTTGTGCACTGCTGGGGCCTGTGCTTCTAAAATTAATTTATGAATAAAAGTGACAGTTGATTTTAAAAACTTTGTTTCTAGATACAGAAATAGAGATGATTACATGCAAAAGAACAAAAACACTTAAGTTCAATGAGCATTATCATGGGAATCAAAATCCCTGCGTTTCACCTAAAAATCTTCTTTAAGAGAAAATCTTTGAGTATGGTTAGTCAATAATATGCTTATGATTTTTCTATGTTTTCTCATTTTCCCTTCAGGATCTTCCTTGAAAACAGAATGTGATTGCTGTGCCCTGCCAAAGGGTACCTCAGAGCATGCTGGAAGAGAATAAGGCCTGGACTTAAGAAAAGGTTAGATTTGTAGCAGTTTTGAAGTTTTTGTTTGTTGTGACATCGTTATTGTTGGAAATTCTCAAGGCATGGTGACAATTAAGTCAAGTCTTATCTATAATGTTATAAATTAATCCCAAATTCAAGTTTATCATTAGTGGGAGGGAAGTTTAAGGCCCAGGAACTCTCACAGGGGGAAATGGGCTGCTTATAGTTTTGGAGTTATAGACTGGAAAGGGTGACACCATCCAGCAGATCTGAAATCATTTCAGAAGTTCTGTTTCCATCAAAGGGAAGATAGAAATGCCGAGCATCTCTTCCAAGACACAGACTAGACAAAGTAAAGACATAAATGGACTTTCAGCTTTAATAGAACACAGGGCAGTGCTCTGCCCCCTTCTCTCTGTTGTAAAATTTGTATTATTTCTAGGCTGCAAAGTTCAGTAAAGAGATGGATTTTCCTTTACTGAGCTGTCCTCTGTCATGGTAAATGGGTGACTGGAGAATCCTGTAGAGTACTCAGTCTACATCACAAAGAGCCACAGTGATACAAGAAATAACAAACCTTATTCTTAACACTTCTCTTGAAGGTAATGCAGCTACTTACTACTTCTTCTCTGAGAGTTATTCTCTCACAATTATGTCATAGTTTACGATGACGCCTCCACATGTACTACAATGTACATGTCCTAGTTGGTAAACATGGAATACCTCTGGGGGACTGGCTCCTTTGAATGCTACCATTCTCTCTAATGTATCCACTGGAGCTGCATGCCTATCATTCCAAGCCCTACCCATCCTTCCTCTGGCCCTTTTTGCTTTCCTGGCTCACTCATTCATTCATTCATTCAATGCATTTTTATTGAGTGCCTCTAAACTAGAAACATAAGTTAGGGTTTTGGGATACAAAAGTAAACAAAATGGATAAAAATCCCTCATGGACCTCTCATTCTAGAAGTGAAGACTGGCTATAAACAATGTAAATAGGCAAAATATATATATATTTTTTAGTGGTAAGCACTAAGGAGGAAAAAATGAGTCAATAAAAGAAGACATGAAGTATGGGGGAGGAGAGACGGTGAAACTTTTGAGAGAATGGCCAGGGGTAAGCCTCTCTGATAAACTGATTTTTGACTCAAGACTTAAAGAATATCAAGCATTAAGATTATAGCATTATATGGACAGAAGAAACAGCGAATGCAAAGTGATTGAGGTGGGATCAGGCCTGGAATATCCAAAGAGCAACAAGGAAGTCAGTGGTTGGAGTGGAGAGTGAACGGGAGAGTTGTAACAGATGGACTGGTGACAGGTGGCAGTGGGGGGCTCAGTAGACCACGGAAGGGCTCCGTTTTTACTGTGGATGAAATGGAAACCATCCACTGCTCAGTGAGGATGAGCCGCAGTCTGGGCATCACTTAGGAAAATTTTTACATGTCCCTTCTGATCTTTTATGTAGAATGTGTTACTTCCCACTTCTGCAATTTCAGCTAACTGTACCTTCTAGTCTGATTCTGTTTTTTGGGTTTTTTGTTTGTTTGTTTGTTTTGGTTTTTTGGGGGTGGGTGTCTCTTCCAGTGTTTGGATTTTCCCTTAAAATCTCTAGTTTGTTTTTTCTCTCTGGCTTGCTGTAATCCTCTTTGCTTTGAGTAAGTATTCCTTGCCTTAACTTGGTCCCTTAGTAAAGAAATGTGACAAATGGCTACACAGAAACTTTTGGGCCAGGCTTCTCTGCCCTCTTTTCAGGTAGGCAGTTGGGCTGATATACAGAAAGACAATTACTGCATTTCCTGCTTAGACATTAATACCATGTGTGTGTAGCTGGATGCACATCATATATGATGGTTTGTGTAGTCCTTATTTGGAAAGAAAGTAGAGGATTTTTTAAATGTTTATATGATAATAAAGGTGCTTATAGATGCTGGTTAGTCACAGAGGTGGTCTGTGGTGGAAATTTGATGATACATCCAGAATTCATGTTCACCTTCCCATATCTAAGCATATCCAGATATTTGTAAGTATCCACCAGTATACTCAAGTAATAGGGATTAAAATCTGATTAAGCATAATATCTATGAGGTTCATCTATGCTGTCCCAAATGCAAAGATCTTTTTTCTTTTTTTTAAGGCTAAATAATATTCTATTGTGTGTATATACAACATTTTCTTTATCCATAATCCACCAACTGAGTTTGTTTCCCTATCTTGGCTATTGTGAATATGTGAAATAAGCCAGTCACAGAAGGACAAATACTGTGTGATTCCACTTATATGACGTGCATAAAGTAGTCAAACTCATAGAAGCACAAAGCAGAATGGCAGTGGGGGTCTTTGTAGACCATGGAAGGCTTTGTTTTTACTGTAGGTGTTTTGTTTTACTGTGGGTGTTCTACAAACAGCCAGAGGTGGCAGGGGGGAAGGACTATGAAGTTGTTCAATGTGTATAAAGTTTTAGTTATACAAGACTAATAAATTCCAGAAAACTGCTGTAAAATATACTTTCTATAGTTTACAATATTGTGTTGTGAAGTTAAAAATTTGTTCAGAGGGTTGATCTCACACAGAGCATTCCCATCACAAAACAAACAAGCAGACAAAACCACAATGGGACATAAGGAAATTTTAGAGGTGATGGATGTATCTATTACTTTGAATTCAGTGATGGTTTCATGGTGTATGTGCGTGTCCAAACTCATCAAACTCTACACATTAAATATATGTAGTTTTGCGTTTATCAGTTATACCTTAGCAAAGCTGTTTAAAAAAAAAAAAAAAAGATCTGGTTGATTTAAACCATTCAGTGCGTTCCATTTATCTGGTCGTAATAAGGGATGGCTCAGATGTGGACTGAGCTAGTTCAAACTAGACATTAGGAGTCTTCCTTGAGATGCTGAGACACAAGTGCTCTTTCTTTTCTAGTCATGTCCTCTGTTAAGAGCCTTTATTCCAATTCTGTTTAAACAACATTTAGGATGATGGAGAAAACATTTTTTTTCAGTTCAAGCAGGGTCAAAATTATTGCATTATCTCTTAACTAAGATTGCAGACTTTAATTTAAAAAAAAAAAAGGTTTCTTAACAAAGCAGCACTTTCCTCCCGCCCGCCCCTTTCTGTGAGTATTCAGTTCACCTTTGGCCTGAACTTAGTCTGTGTGTAGCAACTCACTGAAGGCCAGGACAAGGAGCCGGTACGCTCCAACCCCATGAATTTTCTTCACAATCTCTTAACACTATACCCTTTAAAAGCATAGTTTGTGTCCTAACACACAAAAGCAGCAATTACACAGACACCTAAGGAGGATCATTGACTTTTCATCCTGGGATAAATTCAGACATGTCTCCAGACTGCATTTTCTGTTCTATTAACCCCTCATTCTCTGATACCAAGTTCTGTATCAGTTAGGACCCTTATATTTGCATATAACATGGTCTCCTCTCAAATTGACATTAACAGTAGAAGAATTTATCAGCCTAACTGTATACAGTAACTGGAGATCAGAGTAAGGTATATTTCAGAGTTTATGGGTCCAGAAGCTCAATAGTGGTATCAAATGTCTAGTCTCTTTTTCTCTTTTTTGGCTCTGAAAGCCAAAATAACAGCTTTTACCCTAGAATGAGCTGATCTCGTGTATGGGACTTTCCACTATGATTAGAGCTATATATTCCCTCATCCATGTCCAGCAAAGGAAAAAGGGGTTTATCAAACAATATTTCAAGGAATTCAAACTGTGAGTACCACCAAAATCATTTTCCCACTCCTAAACCATCCTTAAACATGAGCAAGGTGATGAACTGTATTGACTGAGCTAAAATAATCAGAGTCTATAATTGTACTTGAAGGTGGGGTCAGCTTCAAGAGATATACAGGCTATGTAAAAAGCAGCAGCTCAAGACAAACATTTGGATATATTTTGGAAAGAAAAAGATGAATAGAATTTGGGTAGGTAACAGACAAATGTCCATTTAGAGGAATAATTCTAATATCGCTTAGTGAGAATTAGGAATCCACTGAAAGAGACCATGCGATGAGAAATGGAGATTATATATATACTTAAGCCAATAAATGAGAACTCAAGATGCAGAGAAGATAGACAAGATGCTAGAAAATATGGCTTCAGGGACCAGGAACTGTGTGATTCAGAACACGTACCATCAAGAAAAAATACATGCCATTGGTTACCTGGAATAACGACTGAAAGTCCACTTTTTAACAGAGACCCCAGTCCACTAGTCAGGGGATACATGCATCTGAAGACGACTTAATTTCATGGGTGTAATGCACTGATTATAAGTAAAACTCAGGAGTCAGACTGGTGGGGTTCTAATTTCAGGTCATCACCTCCAAATTTTTTTGATCTTGTAAAAGTTATTTGATCTCTGAGAGCCTCACTGCCTCCAGTCATAAAATGGAGATAATTGTACTAATAATATTGCCATTTTGACTTTGTATTTATATAAGGTAAAGAATGTAAAGCACTTAGCCAGAAGGATCCTCTTTCTCACAGTGAATGCTCAATTAATGGTAGATATTAGTAGTAGGCTTTAGTGCAAAGGACGTTTTTTCTGGATAATAATTGTATGTACTAAATACAGTCCTACACTGAAGTTGGTAGCTCCCTCTTGAGCTGATAGGCCCATGGGCAGATGTAAGATACTGATATAAAACTTCTGTGTTCACGAGGGGTACTGGGGAGAGTCCCCTAGGGCCTTCCTCAGGCTACAGCTGTAGAAGGCGTAGTGCTGCAGGGCTCTGACTTTATATAAGAGTTTCCTGGAAGTGTCCCTCAGGTCCATTTGCAGATCCATTATCACCAGTTGTACCTTTTAGGGCTTCTCCAGGCTAGATGAGTTGTTTATGTGTGTGATTAATGTCTCATGAGGGCCCTCCACCTGTACATGTTTGAGGATGTGGTGGGATGCTTATGAGGCATTTAACAGTTAGTGCTATGGGATCAGTAAGCTCCCCAAAGCAAGCCAAATGGGCAACATCCCAAACAGCAGGGGAAAAAAATTCTGCCTCAGCTGTCTAAATACAACTGATGTGCCTCGGCTACTTGAAATCTGGGCCTCCTACTGCCAACAGCACCGCTGACCGTGGCACATGGGAGCAAAGTTTTCCGAGGATCATATTTAATTATGTCTTAGAATAACCAGTGTACCTCTTCTCCTACCCATCTAGGAAAAGAGAACATGGAATTATCTGTTCTACTCACATAAAAAAAAAAAAAAATCATCCTGAGAACATTAGATGGCTTAGAACCTTGAAGGAAACATATTGCTCAAGGGGAATTCCTAAAATATTTAATGAAATTATTTACTGGTCTATAGTCTTATCTCCCAGCAAGAATTTCCTGTAGCAAATTTTATAGTTGTGTTGATGAAGACTGCCTTAATTCTTATTCCTGATAATAAGCTATATGGATGTAGGAGTATCTATTTTCAAGTATTTCTACTATTTTCAGTACACAGTGCACATTGATACAAAGTGAACATAGTAAAATGTGAAGGTTCTGACCATCATCCAATCCATAATTTGAAATGTAGCTATCCAGGATTTATCATATTACTGTATTCTTTGTGGGCAAGCTGTCCCTTGGTAGCCATTTCTGGGATGAGTCACATCATAACACTGGGGTAAAGCTATGCTCTGTAACTTAAGAACCTATGAGTTATAACTAGATAGCTGGAGATTCATGCTCACAGGCAGTAGGCAAACAGATCCTCTTCTTAAAATTCCAGCAAGTTAACAATCATTTAACCCCATATTAGCATAATTTCCTATTCACGTGTAGGATACCAATTTTAAGCCTATAAACACAAGAAATGAAGAGATTCACATTCTCAGGACATAAAAACTCAAGTTATCTAGACCTAAAGTAATGTAAATGAAGCTATTGAGTTTGTCATTTGGTGGAGCAAAAGCATCAGTGTGTTCACTCTTCTTGCATTGTGTGATAGCTAAGCTCTACTTTTATGATGCAAATGCTACTAGGCAAAGTGCAACTGAAATCAATATGATTTTGCTCAGTATTCACGCAACAGAAGACATCTGTACAATATTTTTTGGGATGATATTTAACAGAACTATGGAAAGTAATGACTGTTCAAATATAAATGACACTTTTGATTTCAACTAAAAAGCAGCCCTAAACACCAAAGAAGTGCTGGTAATACCAGTTCTGAAAAAGTCAGCATCATTTAAAGCATCGAAAGGATAAAGACACTGATTGACCTATGTAAGCTTATAAGGAGAATGACCAACTATTGCTCTATCAAAAAAAACCGTCCATTTCAGGGATCCTTATAATACTGTACAAGGAACTGACAGTCGTTAAGAAAGTATTTTCTTTTCTAATTGAACCACCAAGCCACTCTTATTTCTAATACATTAACTGTGTCAAGCTTCACTGAAACTAATATCCTGCCACTAAGGATATACTAAGATTTCTCACTATGAACGAAAAATACTGCAAACCCTATCAGTAAACAAAGAATGCTGAAGCCATCAAGTCATCATCTGCTGCTGCTGCCACCCGCCAAGGTGAAGACAAGCCTGCAGCCAGGCCTCTGCAGCCACTCACAATGGTGCACTCAGAACGGACTCAGAATAATAAAGAACAAGATATTGGCCCTAGATAGCTAGATGCTTGTCAAAGGAATGAATTCAATGAGCCCAAATGTTTGCTTCCTCCCATACATAGAAAAGCACTAAATTCTTTAACTTGAGATGCCTGTTTGTTTTTTTTTTTAGATAACAAATAATCTTTTATTGTTCCAACCACCTGGTCTTTGTTGTAAAGCTCCTGTATATCCTAGCTCCTCCCCTACCTCTTTGGAGCAGTCCCTCAGAGCGATCTGAGAGGCTGTCATCCCGGCTTGAGTCCTGCCAAATAAAACTTAACTCTCAACTTTTAGGCTGTGCATTTATTTCAATCAACGTTATATATATATATATATATTATATATATATAACACATATATATAATATATATATATGTGTGTGTGTGTGTGTGTGTGTGTGTGTGTATAGAAATGCAAGCAAATAAACAAACAACAACAACAAAACAATAGAAACAGCCACCAAATCTTTGGCTGCCCAGAACAGCAACTCTGCTACTATTTTAAGTTTATTTCATGGAATTGATAGAAAAGCATAGCTTCAGGTCTGGACCTTAAGTTCAATATTATGATCACACATGTCCTCTGTACAGTTTCTACTGCCACAAATGAGTAAAAGAGTTCATCACTCTGAGAAAGCATTATTCAAGACAACAGGGAGTCTCCTGAGGAGACTGCCTTTTAGAGAGGTTAAGCAGATGACCTAACTACCCCAACTCTAGTTCCCCAAATGTGCTCAACCACTGGTGGGAGCAGCCCGAAGGAGCATGTGGCCCCAGCATGAACAAGAAATCCCCAGGTGCAGCCACTACAGACTGTCAGCCAACAAACTCTTTGCAATAGATTCTCTCAAAGAGAAGATTGAGTATTATACCCTCCTGGCCACCATAATTATATTTGATTTCTCATGTCAACCTATATTTTGGTAATTTACCAACTACTCTCTACTTTTATATTGTAAGGAAATCTTTTTACTCACTGACGTTATGGGACAGAAGTAATTGAACATTTAATTTTTTTCTGTGTTCAAAAATGAGTGACCTGTATAGTTTCATTGGTCAAACTGGACTAGTCTTTTCTCCTTTGTCATCCTCCTTTTCTTCGACACTGTATATAACATAATTTGTGCACATCACGTGACACACAAGATCCAAATAAATGATTCCTAAAATTTGTACAGTGATGAACACTGACAGAAATCATATTTCCATAGCTTGGTTTTAAAATTTAGTTAGGAAAGATGGGAAATGAAATCTGGGAGTTGGCAGCCTATAAGGGAAAAAAATCCCTACTTACTTTTCAGGAGCTTAAAATCTCAAGTACATCTTAAAATATCCTCCTACTTGATTGAATAGCAAAAAATAGATTTCCACAGGTCTACAACTTGCTGATGCTCCTGGCTTTTTAATAGCAAGGATGTCAAAGGGAAAGTTTGAAGATTCTGGCAAGTATATTAGATAAAAGCCAGTGGATAGCTTTGCATTATAACCAAGATAGACATGCTGGAGATAAAAGGAGTTGACACATTAAAGTGCTTTGCTATTTCTAGCCCTGTAACTAATATAAAATGTTATAATTGGGTTTGGAGTGTGAACTTACTTAAAAACCATAGCCCATCTCCTGAGCTGCCTTACATTTGTGCACTGCGGTCAGGCCAGGAGTTGCTTCTCTGTGTTCATAGAAACTTGGATTCCGTTTTGCCATTTAAAATCTAGTTGGTCTCTAAAAGTGCCTCAGTTTAGTGAGTGCAAGTGAACTCCTTACGTTGCTTTAACTTTCTAATTCATTTACCTTTTAACCCAAAGAAATAAAAAGAAATTTATTTTATCTTTGAATATGTATTTTGGAGAGCACTGTGCTCAGTGGTCAAGGTGAGATAGGAAGGGGGCAGGACACAGCCATTCAAGGCAGTGAAACATTCAACCCCCAGTAGGCCTTGAGGCTCAGGATGGTGAGAGATTTACTTCCAGTAGATCTTGAGCTTCATTATATGCTCATTGGAATATATTAACATGGTGAATAACATGCCCACAGGCACCATGGCAGTCCCAAGGCTAGCCACAAAAGGTCAAAGAGTGGAAAATGGCCAACTTCCTGGGAATCCCAGCCCCTTCCCCGGGTTACTTTGACTGGTCCTTCCACTTATTAGCATATGAAGCCACCAAGCCCATAAAAACTAACAACACAGAGCGTAGCGGCTCTCTCTCCCTCTTTGGAGAGGTCCCACATTCTGTCTCTGGAGTGTGTACCTCCTTTAATCTGAGCACCCAACCCCCACACCTTGTGGCCTTTCTCTTGCCTTTCAATATATCTCTCTATACAAATCTGCCTTTACTCAACTATGGCTCGCTCTTGAATTCTTTCCTGCGTGAAGCCAAGGACCCATGCTTGGCAGGGCATGTCCCAGGTGCTCAGCTGAAGCCTGGGACACAGACCTCCTTATGCCCCACATCTATTTTTCTACATCAAAGACAGGTGATCTTAGCACATGCTAAGGCCTGACAGAGAGCAATTACTGAAGAATCACCAGTTGGACAACTCACTCACATACCATTTGGTTTCTTATTTATATATACAGAATGGAATATGTTTTATTTCATGTTTTATCCATTGGTTATTGTTAGTTTGCTTGGAATTTAGCACCATTAAACCAAAAAAAAAAAAAAAGGAGCTCTGAGATTACAGTTTGCCCCTTAAAAAAGGCAAAAAGTCAAATACTATTGTTTCTCAAGATTATGAGAATAAATGAAATGAATGAGAATGAATTTCAGTACAGAATGAAGTACAATGTACAAAAATACAAAATGTACAAAATAAATGATTTTAAATGCTAACATTTTAAAGTGTCTGTTAGGAGCCTAGGATTTTTACACACATTATTTCAATTTCTCCTTCCTACCTTCCTTCCTTTCTTTTTTCTTTCTTTCCTTATTGTGTATCTACATATGCTTGGAACTGGGATTATGACAACACCTCCCTTCACTCAACCTCTGACCATTCATTAATGTTGTGGCTTAAGAAAGTCATTTTCACATATTTTATACAAATAACTGTTTTTAAAAGTAATTTCTAACTTGTACACCTAAAGCAATTGCTGCATTTATAGCAGAGAAGCAGGAATCAAGACCTGGAATTATTTTGCATGTCCCTCTTCTATCAATTTACCTACCTATAACTCCAAGTCTCTTCCATGAAATCTTTCTAGGGCTCTGAGTTTCTCTTTTAGAAAACCATTAAATTAAGACATTTACCATTATTGCATATGTATATTTGCCATTCATGTATGTTAACTAGAGAGAGTAGAATAGTGAAAAATTAACACAGTATCAATTCATGAGTCAGATTAATTTTGGAAAACCAGACAGTTTAGGTTTAATGTGAAAGGAAAGATCTGTAATCTGGTGCATTATTTTTCCATGGCTATAAAACAGATCTCCACAAACTTTATGATTTAAAACAACTTTTACTTATTACTGCATATTTTCATGGATCAAGAATCTGAACATGGCTCAAAGGGATCCTCTGCTAAGGGTTCCACAGGCTGCAGTTATAATGTTGCCCAAGGCTGTGGTTTCATCTGAGGTTCTGGACCTTGTTCCATGTGGTTGTTGGAAGAATTCACTTGCTTATGGTTGCAAGGCTGAAGCCCTCAGCTCCTAGAAGTCCCCTGCAATCTTGCCATGTGATGTTCTCAGTAGGCAATTCATAACTGACAACTTTCTTCTTCAAAGCCACTAGCATATTCTTTTACTGCAGGCTGGAGAGAGGGAGTTTTATATAACATAATGAGATCAAGGGAGTGTAGTCCTATCACCATCACTTTTTCCCAGATAATGTAGCTTTGTCAGCAGGATTAAATCCCATCCCCTTTGCTGTATTCTTTTGGCTAGAAACAAGCATCAGAAATCATGGAGGCCACCTTAGAATTATATTTATTATACATGATCTAAAACATAGATCATTGTTTGGGCTATCTACAGTGAAATCTGAGGACCAGAACAAAAACTTACTTCCTTTATACATTTTGTCTAAGGTTTATTCTAAGATTTTTCATTTTTACTTTTATAATGCTTTCTCATTTAATAAAAAGGCCATATCTTTCCTAATCTGCCTGTTCTTATCATCCCTGTGGTAAAATAAGGTCATCGTGATCCCTGTCTTTACAAGTGAAGATACTGAGCTTCAGAAAGGTTAATCACTAGCTCAAGTTCTCATAGGCGGTAAGAGGTAGAGCTAGAAACTGATTCAGATTTCCTGACTTCTGTTCTTAATTTTATATCACATATGACAAGTGTAATGTCTCTGTAAAGGTTGTCTTAATAGGTACCTCACAAGATCTATTAAGGATTACCTTAGCATGCCCTGTATAGGATTGTACAGGTGCCCACCCATAACCTCGTGGTACCACACCACCCACAGGCAAATTGGGCTGTATGTCCACATAGACACAGAGCTGCAAAAGTATTTTAACTGATGTTTTCCGATGATAGGGATATTGTGGAGTCACTGTTATATTCTCTCCCGTCTCAGAAGCTTTATAAAAAGATTTCTCTGGGGTAGCATATTTGAGATACCAATCCAGATAATGATGTGCTAGAAGAATTTCTAATAAGATCTCTGTTCTTAGTATTTGTTTTCAGTATCTATTCACCAGAGCCATGATATGAATCTCAGAAAATATCACTGAGTTTCAAGTTTCCCTTAATAAAATAGACTGAGTTTTATCTTGCTGTATTCCTCATTACTGCTCTGGGTCAGCATGCCCCTGATGAGTAAGTACAAGAGTGTTGGAAAAAGCTGGTTGAAAAATAAATACGTCTTTAAAATAAGATCGAGAGTGCAGCTGAATATCAAAGCTGTTAAAATGCAAAGGGGAATTCTGATGATTTGAAGATGGCCAGAGAGATAAGGAATGTCTGAAATCCTTCCTGGCCAAAACTTCTATAAGGAATATAGATGAATAAGAGGCAATGTTAGAGGAAAGCAGACTATCATTATTGTTAACTGGGTCTGTGTTCCTGTATCACCAACGCTACCCCCGTCCCAAGCAGAAGAGCTCTCTGATATGCGGAGCTTCATATTGAAGCCCAGATAGAGGATGATGAAACCTCATTAAGCCATAAACTCCAATCCTAACTGAGTATCTTTTTTATGCTTTAAGTAGCCACATAGTTGAAGAGAAAAATGAGGGTCAACCAGAGTATGGGTAGAAGGAGAAAGAGAAAGAAACTTCTTGGCCTCTGACTTCTACTTTCTGAGTGATCCTGATCTCTGGTAAGAGAGCCATGTGATCATCACTGAATATTACCAATTGCATTACCTCTTTCTAAGAAGCAAAATTTGGGAGTATACGTGTGGCTTGAAGAAGAGAGGTTTTCCTTTTTCCAACATAAAAAAAATATATATTTTGTTAACACCATTATATCAAATATATCAAAATCTGCAGAACACTGGAATCAATAGAGATACTGAAATAAAAATGTGGGGGAAAGCACTAAATTATTAAATAAGTCTAGAAATGCAGATTGAAACAACATTAAACAAATGCAGTCACTGCAGAAATTCTATAATGCTAACGTATATTTGTGCGTATCTATGTGAAATCAACTTGTTTGGCCATGAAACTTTCTATTCAAGAACCATACTAACATCTCATCATACATTCATGTTAGTAGGTAGTCTGAGGAGTAGAGGCTGAGGCCCAGTTAGCATTGCAGAAGTTTCACTGGGCAGGTGATGCTTATTGGGCAGTGGGGAGGGATGTAGAAATAGCAAGATTGGACAGAGAGAGCAACAAACTGCAAAGAAGATATGTTTTCACCAAATCACAGACAGCTCTGGAACAAGTGTTGTTGTTGTTGTTATGAGAGTCCCATGTAGAGGAACATGGCCTTGTTTTAGTTATCTCCACGTGCTCAGGGATTGTCTGGGGACTTTCCAAGAATAGTGTGGCTGCAGCTTGAAAGCTGAGGTGATCCTGAAGGTGTTGATAGATGGAGGCTGTCAAGAAACTATTCCTTACAGCTGAATGGGAACCATTCTCTATGATAGGAGATCTGAGTGGTACCTCTCCGTGGCGGCCACAAGTGGTATTTTAAGGAAGCCAGGTTAGAAAATCCTGACAGTGACATATTCATATGAATAGTCCCAATCAATCATTTAAACAAACTTAATTGTGTGTGTGAGAGAGAGAGTATATATATACATATATATTTTTTTTCTTTTTTCTATTCTTTGGGCAGCAGCAAGAGCTGCCAGAAAGAATTCCTGAGACTTGACAGGATATGGAATTTCTTCTTCTTTTATATTCTGTTCTGCAGAGTGAATATAAAGTGATGACTGGCTTTATTTTCAATGAATGACTCTCATGTTCATAACAGATCTGCAGATGATCGCAAGATACTCTGTTGCTGAGCTTCTTGCTTTCATGAAAACAAGGCACTAAAAGCCCGGTTACTGGAACAGCGGGTGAACTATAAGTGAGCTAGAAGGCTGAGAGGAATCCATGAAACCTGGGCTAGCACATATGTATCAAAAATGCCTTCTAGGAAGGGATCTTTCTGGAAATCTACTTAAACTTCTGTAGACTTTTAAGTGTGTGCCATGATTGCAAGTAAGAAATTTGTTACATTCTAGGTTTACCTCAGGACAAATACATACCACATTGATTTCTAGACTGAAGAAGATGGATGAGGTTTTTATTTAATCTTTCCCTTATTTTTTAGAGTTTTATTTGTAGTGACCTGTGAATCACTCCTGGCTTGGCCCAGAGGTCAAATGGAAATACCAACTGTAAAATACAATTATTTAAGAGAACTGGACCACATTTTATGATAGTTTTATAAGAATTTGGCTTTGATTTTTGACACAAATCACACAAACCCAGGGAAAATAAATCAAGCAGTGTTCTTTATGTTTACTACGCTTTGTACTCTGTATTTATGTGAATAGAGCACAGCCTGAGTGTCTGCTGTTATCTATAATAAAATAGGTAGAAACATGGATTGGTTAAGATTTAAAAAAAAAATGACTGGGACAGGAGAGATGTGATTATTTGGTGGTTTTCCAAATTATCTGCAAATTCAAAAAATAAAACTATTAAAAAGACAGATGGTGGGCCAGATATGGCCTACAAGTCATGTTTGCCGACTCTTGTTGGAGAGTAACTTTCTAGACACTTGGAAACATAGAAACCAGGCATCTGAACTTTTCTGGCTTCTAAAAGCTGACCCTGATATGTACTTATACCCTTACTCTCTCCAGAGGCTAGGGTGGCTGGGTGTTGACAATGTTTAGAGATCACTTGTCAGCTGCCAAAACAGGGTTTCTTTTTAAAAATTGAAGTATAGTATATTTACAATATTGTGTTGGTTTTAGACATACAGCAAAGCGGTGCAGTTATATATATGTTTTCAGATTACTTTCCATTATAGTTTATTACAAGATAAGATACTGAATATAGTTCCCTGTGCTGTAGAGTAGGTCCTTGTTGCTTATCTATTTTATGTATAGTAGTTTGTATCTGTTAATCCCATACTCTTAATCTATCCCTTTCCTCCCTGGTAACCAT
Organism: Camelus dromedarius; assembly: GCF_036321535.1. Lineage (NCBI taxonomy): Eukaryota > Metazoa > Chordata > Mammalia > Artiodactyla > Camelidae > Camelus > Camelus dromedarius. The sequence continues at coordinate 90,150,795 of NC_087436.1, read as the reverse complement.
AAATGTGTTTTCTATGTCTGTGAGTCTGTTTCTGTTTTGTACATAGATGCATTCTGATTGTAGAAAGTACAGATCAGAAGTTCCAGAGGTGGTCAATAGGGGGCATCCATTTTTTTGTTCTGCTTCATCTTTTACTGTTTTGCTCTCCATCATTCTGCTACCCGACCCAGGCAGAGAACAGGAATCCTGTTGATACTTTAGTACATATTCTTGTCTGATACAACAGCTGGAAAGGAATGGCCCCTCATAGAAGGCTGCTTCTATATAATTGAAATCACTGAGGCATAAAAATAAGTTTTGCTTTATAGTCTGTAACCTTAAAGTCTGAGAGAAACCCTGCCTTAAAATGTGCATGCATCAAATCTGGAAAATAATCATGACTCCTTAGGACCAATGGTGACTTAGGACGAATCTAGCACACCTATGTCTTCAGTATGTAAAAATGCAGGAAGATATGTATCACTCTGTGTAAGTTCACTACATTGGTAAGCAGAATTTAGAGCTCAGTATCTACTATGGGACATTTTATCCTTTTCATACACAAGGATTTCTGGCTTTAAATCATTGACAGCATAATGCCATTTCCTTATTGCATGATTCATCGGCTTCATTTAATTAAACCCAAGTAACATAAAGGCAGAATTCAGCCAAGCATTTCAGTCCCTTAACCACCATTCTTCCCTTGAAGTCCCTGACCAGAAGTGAGAAGCACAGAAGATCAAACATCTCTTCAGATTTACAGTTGCTTTTTTTTTCCCCCCTTGGAAAAAAGTTCCAGGTATTTCTACATATACAGTTCACCTTACAGAAATCTAGAAGCAATTTTAAAAGATACTGTTACTTAGGATATAAAATACCCTTGTCAAAAGTGCTCAGAACAAGAAGTGATTGCTGTCACAGAACTCTGAATGTATTGATTCTGCCTGACTTTTTCTATTATTCCTTTCATTGCTGACGATAAATCACAAAAGCACCACTATCATATCTGTCTGACATGGAACTTACGTATTTCATGTGTGTTTACAAAGTGGGCACTAATTTTGTGCATGATGAAAAGAGATACTTTTATTCAGGAGTTAAGGTTTAGATTATTGTGAGTTGGTAAAGTTTGTTTATTTCTGACTTACTTAAAATTATAATAACAAATTTTAGTAGCTATTATGTATTGAGTGACTTCTATAGGAGAGACATAATGTTTGATATTCACCTCCAATCTTTGAGTTAAATTAAAAACTAAGATTAAATTAAATTAAAAACCATATGAGAGAACACAATTCCGATTTTATAGTTCAAGAAATAAAATGTTTGGCTGACCTGTGCAAAGTCATACAGCTAAGTGTCAATGTCATATTTTAATCCCAGATTTGTTTTATTTCAAGTCCTTCATTTGTTTTGTTTTGTTTTGTTTTGTTTTTTCTCTGCCATTACGTTTTTGGTTTCCAAAACATGGAGGAAAAAGGACTCCTCTCAGGTTTAACTTTTTGAATCAGCCAACCTGGATTAAAAAATAAAGCAAAATTGTGCTCATTTATCTCATCATCTCCAAATTCTCATATTCTTCAGGCTGTGTACTAAATAATCAACCTCTAAATTGCATATTGTCTTAAAGAGGTCTCTGATTTTTGAAAACTTCTCAAAAACAAGTCCTTCTTAGCAGACAAAAGTTCTGCATGTATTTGTGTGTGCTCGAGCAAATGTTTTATATATATATGTGTGTGTGTGTGTGTCTGTGTGTGTGTGTACATATATATATATATATATATATATATATATATATATATATATAAAAACCCCTGTCAAAAGTATATATATATATATACAGATGGAGTGATGGAGTGCCTACAGAAATAAATCCAAAGTAATAAAGAAAACAAAAGAAATGCATATATTTAAGCTAAAAACGATTGTATAGATCAAAAAACTGGCAGCATTGTAGAATTGCAGAAATGTGATTGTTATATATGAATATGACAAGAGAATTTAAGAATAACACTGGTCACATTTATTTTTCCTTACTGTTTTGAAGCAATGTTTAATATATTCATACTGACTTTGGAATTATGTCCCTGGCTCTGACAAACCCTCTTCCCTATATAGAGATATTATCTGAGGCCTCATTCATCACAGTGTCCCACAGGGAATCTGGAGTTGATGGAACTGTATTCTTGTGCAGCATATACGCACATTACAAGTATTTTTATATGAACAGTACAGTCCTTTTGTTTTGCCTCTACATAGTTAAGTCTGAACTGAACTGAAAAAGCAAAAGAATGGATTTCAAATTTGCTTAACCAGTATTTTCTGACAGTCGGTTTTTAAGTATTAGAATGAATTATTTAGGGATGTTATGAAATCCATCTCCTCTTGAGAAATCTAAGAGCCAGACATTCCTGTCCAGAATATATTTGAGAAAAATCTACCAAGAGACAAAATATTGGATTAGGGTTTTTTCTTCATTTTTGACTCAAGAGTATTTCCCCCTAACAATTAATTAGATAAATGCAGCATATCTAAATAGCTATTTTAAGATCTTGTTTCAATTTTTGTATTCAATTTTATACATTAGCTTTGTACTCAAGGCTAGATAACAATATTGTATATTCATGCATTTCACTGCAAAGGGAGTAAGTCATCTGCAGAGCTTTCTTAAGTCTGTTTTGGAACAAGGTAGAATGTAAACAAATACATTAATTAAAACTAGAGAAAAAAAATCTTCCTTTGGTTAATTTGTTCCATTTTAACTAGTATTAGAAATGTTTCTAAATGGAGAGCTTTGAAATAAATGAATGTAAGGCTTTGAAAGAAACTTTAAAATAGATTGTATTTATCAATTTATAACTGTTTTAAACTGTGGTTATATTGTCTATATTTAGTGGCATTGCAGAGTACATTAAATTTAGTGGAAATGAAGGAAATCTCAAAAGAATCTTGGAAACTTGGTTTGGTTCAAGCATTTATCACTGCTACTGGGTAAACTTTCTTTTTCTGTAACTCCTACAGGAAATTCAGTTTCTCTGACTCAATTCTTGTAATCCTCCAACTAGTAAGCAACCAGTGAAGCAAAGAAGGAAGAAAGGATGAAGTGATAAGAAGAAAATTCTGAATTTAAATCTCTTAACTTCAAAAAAGTTTGTTTTTTTAACTTATGAGAGCTGATTTAATCTTTTCTGTTAATCATTCCAATTTGAGAAGCTAGCCAAACATAATGAATGGAAAAGAAAGCCATGAGATCTAGAGAGAGATACCCAGAGGGGATGCTGTGAACAAAAATCCCACTGTTTGGTATTCAAGACAGATTTATTGGTCACGGTGCATTATGCAAAATACAAGAGCCAAAAGAAGTTTTTTCTTGGCAGACCTCTTCCTTTTGCCCACAGTGTATAACCTTGACAGTTAGGCGAGAAGGGTTAAAAGAAAGTGAAGACTACTGAAGACAAACTCTCAAAAGGGAGAGTTGGCCCCAAATTAATATATTTATCCTATTCCTGATAAAGCACCACTTAGTGGAAAGATGGCTTATATGAGTCCTGGCTTCCATCCTCTTCAAGAAGTGAAGGGAGGTTTCTTGAGTTTCTCTGAAGGTAGGAAACCAGTCATCTCTGTTAATCCTAATGTCGACTAGGGCCATTGCTGTTTTCTTCAAGGTGTAACAGGACTTTATATTCACGGTTAAATGGTCCGATAAAGCAGTGAACAAATATGTACAACATGTAACAAAGCAAAACAAAGAGATAATAATAAAAATGATCCAAATATGGCTCTCCTCTGACCATTCTAATAGTTCAAGCTTCTTTCATTATGAGCCAGTACTCATAGTGCTTTATGCCTCATGCTGATAGATACAGACATCAAAATAACAACAGCACCTACTTCTTAAGCTTTAACTCCGAACCAGGTTTTGCTTTAATGTGTGATATAAATGTGAGGGAATAAAAAAAATCCAACAGAATGTGCAGTAAGTAAAGGAGTTTTCCCTGCTTGTTTGAATTTACCCTCCTCTACTCCACCTCCTAAGACAGACTTGATTATGTCCTTGTATTCGACCATGCAATCTCTCCTCCTAGAGCCATGGAGAGGACAAGGCAGAAGAGGCAAATTGTGGTCCCTGAGTCAGATCTGGCCCAGGGCTTGTTTGTGTAAGGTGTACAGAGCTAAGAATGGTTTTTACACTGAAAGGATTATAAAAATAAAACAAAGAATCATGTGTAATAGTGATCCTACGTGACCCATAAATCCTAAAATATTTATTATCTGGCATTTCACAGAAGAAGTTTGCCAACCTCTGGATAACACATTATATTAGTTATCTAGGGCTGTTGTAGCAAATTATAACAAACTGAGCTGTTTAAAACAGCAGAAATTTATTCTCTCACGGTTTCAAGTTCAGAAGTCTGAACTCAAGGTGTCAAGACGGTTGGTTCCTTCTGGAGGAACTGAGGGAGAATCCATTCCATGCCTCTTCCTTAGCTTCAGGGGGTTGTTAGCAATCCTGCTGTTCCCTGGCTTTTAGACATATCACTCCATTCGCTTCTCACGGCATTCTCCCCCTGCCTCTTGGTCTCTGTTTTTTCTTGGTCTCTGTTTTTTCTTGGTCTCTGAGGACACCAGTCAGTGGATTAGGACCCACTCTAATCCAGTATGACTTCATGTTAACTAACTACTGAAGGCTCTATTTCCACCTAAGGGCACCTTCCGAAGTTTCCAGGTGGACATGAATTTTGAGAGGACCCTATTCAACCCAGTGCAAGCATTTTTTAATTCCTTTTAGGTTTGAGAATGTAGCAAACATTTCCCATCATCAGTCTGAAAAAATCAGGGTAGCGATCTTCACCCTGACTCTTCCAACAATAGTCTCACCATAAATGTCCACTTCCACAGAGAGGCATTCTTGATGATGGACTGTAAGGCAGCTACACAGTTACTCTGTTATCACCCCAGATTTCAGATGTGCTGTCATTTTGCCACGTGATCATGGGATTCCTACCTTTGCCTGAAAAACATGTACATAGAGTTAAATTCCTTCACTAATGGAGGGGATCTCCCCAAACTCTCAATATTCAAGCTTAATGCAGTTTTATTGGTTTTTCTTTTACATTACTTTAGCTTTGCGAGAAATCTCATGTAGTCATTAAAATATTTACTTTAAAAAAAGCCCTCCTAAAATTCCTGGTTTTCATGGGGTACTTATGGACTCATGAAGAATCAATATTATTTTTTAAAAGGAATGTCTTTTTTTCTATGTTATGCAATGAGAATTAGTCAACTCTCAATTAATAAGTTGCAATTATAGCTATCCTATAAAAGAAAGGAAGTTATGAATAACAACATAACTTGAGAGGGCATCATTTTTACTAGTGCTTTATTTTGACACAGGATAAAATGAATATTAGTATCTTGAAAGATCAAGGATTAGACAGACTGAAAATGATAACCATTTGAAAATAAATAGACTATTGTTTTGTGTATTAATTAAAATATAATTTAAATAAATTGCAAGGACTTTACTACTTATATCTTTCAAATGTGAAACTAATATCACTTCCTAATTATAAAATCTAAAACATCAAATATGTTCCTTTAAGAATATGGATAGCTTCTGGTATTCCTGATTCCCATAGAATCACTATGTGGGTCTTCTTTCATACATTGATTCACTGTTTTCAGCATCAGAAGCAGTTATGGATAGTAGATGTAAAGGCAAAGAAAAATTAAAACTAGGTAGTTTAATTCTCCCTGATAAAATATAGAAATAGACTCCTCCCCCTTCCCCACTCTTTCCATAGTATGTTTACTTTAGAAAACTTATATGTTATTTCTTTGTCTCTTTGAAATGTATGCAAATATTTTTAAAAGCTAAATAAGCCTCTTGCCAACGTTAAGCTCCAGGAATGTGTTTCTCCAGGACCTGGGAAACATCCCTTTGAAAGTAATCATCAAGGAAGATGGTATCCTTATCCACCAGTTTGAGGGGAGGGTAGTAGAAGCTTAACTGCAGCCAATGCCTCCTCCAAAATTACCTCCTGTCAGAAAAATATAAGTTTATTTTCCTCTCAATAAAATCAATTAGCTAAAATAGATGGTAACCTCAATTGCCAAGTGGATTTAGGATGAACTAAGTGTGACAAATAGTTCTTCCTTTATTTTATTTTATTTTTTTTTTTGCACATACACATTATATTGCAGGTGAATACATACATACAGTATACTGCACATTTTTTAGTTTACATATATGTACTAATTATTGTTTCTAAAAACAGATTAGATCTTTAGCTTTTTAAACTTATATAGTTATCAAAGGAATAAAGCCAACTACAAAATAAGAATCAACAGAATGAGGTAATCCAAGTATGTTCTTTCAAGTCCTCTTACTTGAGGACTAGTCATTCTTGAAACTGAGAGCATGTATGTAATGGGCGATTCTGCTGGGCTATGTAAAAGGGTGTGATTTCTTTCTGTCTTCACAGTCACTCAGAAGAGTGCCTGTGATGCACAGCCCACTCTGGTTTAATGCTTATTCAGTAACAAAACTGTTTGCTTTCTCTTCTACCTTTGTTGAGAGGTTTTCCGGGTTAGGAGGAAATTTTGTTTTTAATACTATTTCCTCTAAATAGACCACACTAAGTAATTCATATATGCCCTGAGTTAGCATCCCATTAAAAACTGAATTTATTTTATGCTTTCAGGTATTATCTGTATGAACAGATTGTCTACTCAAGTAGTTTTTTTTTTCAAAAATATAGGAGTTTAATCAAATATCTCTTTTTAAAACATTTGACACTATCATCCTGTAAAAATATAACATTAAATCAACAATATAAACTTAGCCTAGGATTTTATGCTTTAACATGTGAAAAATATTTAGATGACTTTTTTTCGGTTTTAAATTATATTTGAGGTAATTTCTAATTTTTTTTACCCAATTTTGGATTTGGCTACTTCATATATATAATTTAAAAAGTATTCCTAGTATTGCATGGCTTTGGTAATTAACTCTTTATTTAATACTTTTACCTTTAATAGGGTTCACCGTGATCAGTAAACACTAAGTTAATGTATAAACAGAATTCTGATCACTAATATCACAGTAACTAAAAGGATGTCAGCAACACTAATGGCAAAAGAAAATGTGATGTTGTGATGCTATAAAGACAATTACAGAGATACTGTCCTGTCTACTCTTCAAATGATGATACACCTCCATTGTTTATAGAGAAAAGAGGTAGCATTTCACTTTAGCCTGCTTCGGAGAATTGCCAGCTCTTGCCTCTATGTCTCAGTAAAGTCACTGCCACTACAAGGATCCTGTTCCCTTGAACAATAACTGGCAAGGCAGGTGACGGTCTGTTGGTATGACTGTCAGGTCCTCTTACGCCTATAATATTATACTACTGATCTGGATAATTCCAAAATAGTAGATTGATTAGAAAGCATGTTGTAGATTTACCTTAAAGATTCCTAGAATTGGTACATAGTTAAAAATATAGAGTCAATGAAATACAGATTAAGTCCCAGCTCTGACGTTTACCAACTATGTTAACCAGAAAAAAGTTCTCCATTTGTTCATGTTTCCTCATCAGTAAAAGGAGACTAATCATCCAAAAGGCTGCATTGAGGACATGATAAAACAATTCATTTCAAAATCTAATGCAGTTTCTGTCTGGGTGTCTTGGAAAGCTTTCTTAGGCTCCTTGCTGATGGTATGTGTTGTTTATTGTCTTTTCATATTGGTGGAAATGGCCACATGAGCAACACACTCGTGGCCATTGATTATTTCCTATTTGGAACACCTACAAGGGAATGCTTTAGTTGTGCATTCAGAGTGCAAATGATTATATAGGATATTGTTGTTATCAGCATACAAAGAAGATTTAAAAGACTTTCCTACTCAGTTTAACTTTAATGACTAGGTAAAACCTATTTCTGTCCTTGTGAATTCTGTGCTTACTGATATACTTTTCAGGAAATAATCAGGAGAAAATGTCGCCTTCCCTCCTTCTAATTGCAGCATTATTGCTAATTCCATTATAGAAGGATTGCTGTAGTTAGTATCCAGAATGGCCCCCCAGTGGACCACGCCTCTGATAGTCACACTGCTGCGTGCCCCTCCCCACCCCGGCACCGGGGTTGTATTTGGGTTGGCCCTGCGTAACAGATGAAATACAGTGAAACTGACTTCTGAGGCAAAGGCATAAGAAGTCCTAGTTTCTGCCTGGGTGTCTTGGAAAGTTTATTGGGTAAAGCTGGTGGGTTTCTATGAAGTTTGGCTGTTCTGAACTGTCATTCTGTGAGGAAGCCCAAACTAGTCATGTGAAGAGGCAGTATGGAAAGAAAAAGATGCCAGCCAGTCTCCAGCTTTTCCACACATTCCTGCTTAAGTGCCAGGCATGTGAGTAAAGAGCCATCCGGACTCATGGGCCAATTGTACATTCAGATGACTCCAGCAGAAGCTTGTGGTTTCTGACTAAAACCACGTGTGAACCCTGAATGAGAACTAGCCAGGTAGGTCCAGGCAACTCACAGAACAATAAGAAGTAGTAATGTATATTTTTAAGCCGGTGTTTTCTCAGGTAGTCTGTTATATAGCAATACAAATAGGAATCATTTTCTATGCTTAATTTGAAAAAAATGGAGAAGAATATACCCTTTATTGGATATAGCATGTAGTTATAACTTATATACACTTTGGTCTGAATTGTCCGAAAACGTTTAAGAATGTGACAAAATCTGACACAAGCCAAAATAATAATAATAATAATAAATCCATACATAGATCAAAAATCCTACCCAGGACTTTGGGTCTTATGATAGATAGTATCATGCTCTGAATGCGTCCTCCCTGCCTCCCCAGCCTCCCACCAATTTGTATGTTGAAACCCTCATTACCCCAGAATGTAAGGACTTTTAAAGAGATGATTAAGTTGAAATGAAGAAGTTAGGGTGGGTCCCAATTCAATCTGACTAGTGTCCTTATAAGAGGAAATGTGGACAAACTGAAAGACACTAGAGGTGCCCACACACAAAAGAGAGACCATGTGAGGACATGGTGAGAAGGTAGCCCTCTATAGGCCAAGAAGTGAGAGACCTCGAAAGAAACCAGTCCTGCCAACACCTTGATCTTGAACTTCCAGCCTCCAGAACTGTGAGAAAATGAATTTCTGTTATTCAAGCCACCTAGTCTGTGTCATTGTGTTATGGCAGCCCCAGCTGACTAACACAAACACGAAGTAAGAGCTAAGAGTCAGAGTGTTTCCACTGCTGATTAGAGGGGTGCACTGGCTGACGTCTCCAGGGTTGGCTGGCGTCCTGCTCCTGACCTGTATCAACCTGCATATCTCAGACCTATAGTGGAACCGGGTTATGCCTAGTGATTCTGGCTTGAGATGTTCCATCAGTTCTTTAGACTCTTTGAAATACTCTGAATGAATCCCTTTTTCTGTTTTAGTTAATCTGATTTGGTTTCTGTCATTTGTAAGCAAAAACACTAACTATAAAAGATCTCTCCTTCAATACTGATGTTTAGATGAGTCACAATAAACCATACAATGTAAGGAATTCTCCACAAAATGCCTGCAGGTGCTCTTACCGTGGGAGGTACACACATTTACAAAAAAATCACTGGTGGAAGAAGAAAAGTGTTATTACATTTAGTAATAATATAGGAGGATGCAAAGTTTGCTTAGTGAGATATTTAGATAGTGCTACAAAATAATGACAATAATCATACTAATAATAACTGTTACTATTATGTTAAACAAGAAGGGGTTGTCAAGTGCTTATGAACGGCTCTTTTAATAATGGACTGTATGAAAGAGCTCAACAATGTCATTGCTTTAGAATTAAACTAGTAAGTTGTGACATTTCTAAGGGCTGCTTTTAGAGAAAGACAAATCTGTGCTTGAATTCTGACTGTGTTATCTAATAGACGTGGCCTTCAGTAAGTTATTTTCATCATCTCCAAAATAAGGATAATGTCTCACGTAGAATTATTCTAAATGTTTAAAGAGAAAATGTATGCCAGATATTAACATTAGGATACAACAAAGCCCATATTTTCTTATTTTAAAGTCCACATCTCTTTCAGAAGTAGAAGGAGGATATGGTTAACTTGCCAAGAAAACTAACTTTAGTCTCTTCTTAAAGTAAACAGTCTACCTCAATGTAACACAATCTCTTTGGGGCAAATATTCAGTTAATTGGAAGTTAACTACTTAACAAGGGTAATTTTGTCCTCTCAAGTGATGACCTTTCTTCTACCCACTTACCTGAGAAGATTCCTTGATGTTAGCAAACACATAGGTGACTTTGTGGCAGCAAGAATAAGGCAATTTGTTCTTGTGCTGGCACTTAAGTTCTGCAGTTCTCAAATCTTGATTCCCCAAGAAATGTATCGTCTCCTAAGTCATTGTGCACATTCACTGCAGCTGATCTTTGCTGAGAGTTTCCCCTTGGTGGAACTTCAGACAACAGTTCTCTGTTAATTATAAGGGCCTATTGTCTGCCCTTCACATCACTGATTGTGGTCTCCACAGAGCTGGGACTCTACTGTGTCCTCTATCCCACTCCTGGCTAGACTGTCATCTCCATGGTGTCACCTTCCCCTCATCACAACAATCCTACAGCAAGCAGGCTGCTGCCAGCCTACTTGTCTGGTTCCTCTCCTAAGAGCATGAGAGGAAACTCCATACCTTGCATGCAATAAGGAGCCAAGAGGAAGCAGTGGAGGCCAAGAGATGGTGGAGTACTAATGTGGAGACTCTCTGTGATTGGACACAGCATGCTTCCTTTTCATGCTCATCATGCCCATGGCGGAGCGAACACACCCTCAGAAGTGGTCTACACACTCTGAGTTCCAAATAGGCAAAGTCAAAAAAAGTAAACACATTTTCTGCTTTCATCTCTCTTCCACTCTCAACTCATCTGTGTTCTTTCTATCGTTTCTCTGGAAGTTCAACTCCAAAGTGGAGAGAAGGGGAGGAATCAAGGACTCTGTCATCTGACTGCTTGCCCGCTCCTGTCTATCTCGTCTTCTTCGCTCAGTGTCACAAAGTGCTCTTTCTTTTCTCCTTCAGTGGGTATGAATTCTCTTCTGTCTCATCTTCAGTCCTCTCTTCACTGAGGCTTATATAGTCCTAGAGACCTGACTTTTGATATAAAAATGAAAATGCCTTTGCAACTTGAAAATCCTTTGTTTCTCTAAACAAAACCTGTCGTTCAAGGTTATTATCTTTCTCTACACACACACACACACACACGCACTTTATTTCTTACAAGCTAACAGCCTTTCACTGTTTTCCTCCTCTCCTGTGCATTCCTACTAAGAAAATTCTAGTTGTCCTTCAGTCACTGGGGGCCTCTGGTGAAACAGAAGCAAGATCTTCATGTGGAAAATAGAAAAGGAAAAGCATATTAACATAATTTTAAAGATGGCATTCTATTTATGAATAGAGGAAATACTTGTAATTGAAGCTATAACTTCAATTCATACTTCCATTCAGTCAGTAAAACAGTATCTCTTGAGCTCCTATGCTGCACAATCAGTATGTTAAAAGTTAGAGAATGCAACAGGGAGCAAAATGAAAGTAGTCCCTGGCCTCGTGGGCAAGACAGTCTCAGAACAGGAGTTACAAGTGTGAGGAGGAGGAATTTAGGGTTCTGTGGAACATTTCACAGAGGGTTGCTCAAAAATTCTCCTAAGTGACTTTTTTTAAGACTCAGGTAAAACTACCTAAAATAAATTTATGAGTATAAATTAATTTTGAAATAGAACAGTTCTTTTAGGATTCTGTTGAAATCTAGACATTTTATTTATTATATTAGCAAAGTCAATTATAAGAATGATACCACATAAACATTTATCTCCCAAACTAGCAAGTTTTTCTGTTAATGAAAAATATTTCATTACCTGAAGAAAACTCTGAAATAAAATATACTTTTCTTAATTTAGTTGAACAGAAATAAAGGACAAAACTATTTAAGCAATGATTTTGCTGAATCAAACAAGTCACATTCATATGGATTGAACAAGTTTGTTATGGAGAATGTCTATATTTGCATTTTTATTAAGATTGCCATTTAAAGTGGTGATAATTACTCTCTACCCATTAAGAAATAGCTGTTTTACAGATTTATAGCCCATTAACTATGTGACTTCTGATGTTTAGACAAAAAAATCTGGTTGCATGGCAAAAGTGTTCTCCAAGGACAAAAAGAGACAGAAAAATGAGAGGGCAAACTAATCTTTCATCTTTCTGAACATGAAAGCACTGTGTTCTAAGCTGTCCTTTGCCTAAACCATGAAAATGGATCAAACATGCAAGGATGAGATAGGTTATAAGACCACAGTCTGGCACATTTCATCACCTCTACTTGACTGAGAATGAAACAGTAGGATAAATAATATCAAAGGACAGAAATAATTTTATGCATCATTGGTCTGATTATAGGATTCTGAGTCCCAAATGTGCCCTAGCTCTTCAACACACAGAGGATTTCTGGTTTAACTTTGAAGTAATATTTAAAATACATGGGTCTTAGTGATATTAAAAGATCATTTCTATCAAGTTGGAATACATATATGTGTGTGTATATATGTACACATTTCTCCAGAAGAATAATAATCCCAGCTACCATTTCCTGAGTGCTCGCACCATGCCAGGCTTTATGCTAAACATATTACATCTATTATTTCATGGCAACATCACAAAACGCTACCAGGAATGATCATTGCCACTTTTCTAATGAAGGAAGTGAGTTTTGAACGGTTAAAGAAATTGCTGAATATCACAAATAATTTAAGAAGTAGTAGAGTCTGTCTGATTTCCAAGTACACACACTCAACTACTGAGTTTCCTACATTTGGTTATCAAGGCCATACTTCATTTGAAATGTACTTTGTTTTCTCAGATACCTTTTGTGTTCACCATCATATTAAACTGTCATAAAATTAAGTAAGTTTGGGACAGCAGGTATTTTATTATTATTTATGTATACGTGAGAAACTTCAGAATCAAAATTTATATATGTATAAATTGTATACACACACACAAAATCCAAAACTATGCAATTTATTAAGTAGTAGCAGCTAGACAAACCTTAGTCTCCTAGTTCAAAATTTAGTGTTCCTTTTTTTTTTTTTTTTTTTTTTTTTGACTTTGCCTCACACAAGCCCTCTTTGGTAAAAGGAGAAAACTTCCTCAGTCTTAAGGCAGTCCCTGAGGCAGACTTTCAGGTTTTGAGCCAGGAAACTTGGGTATTCATGCTCTTTGAACAAATTCAAAGAGTAATAAGCACACCACATGCAAATGAGAGAAAAATCATTTTTAACATCCATGCTCCCTATCTTAACATCTCTGACACTACTTTCCCCAAAACTGTAATCCAATTTCCTGGTGCATCATCCAGATTTTCTCAAACACCTGCAATGTCAGTATTACCAAGACCTAAATCTTTGATGTTTTTATAGGTGAGAATACCACAGTTTTCCCTCTTTTATTCTTTTTGGTATGATGGTCCTACTAATTATTGTAAACATTTTAGGCTCTTACAAATACACTAGAAATAAGAAAGCATTTAAAAGAAATTATAAAGGCAAAACATCACCTTAGAGATGTCTCTAAAGAAAAGCTTTTTCCTCAGACTGTAGGAGCCTTTGTTGGGACTTTATCTCTCTTTGTAGGGTCAGGGTGATCTGGTCACCTTAGTCTAAATGAAAAGGGTCTTTGAATGGGTAGCAACACTGACAGAGCTCTCGGCAAGTACCTGAGACTTTCTGATTCAGCACTGCACACCCAGTTCTACCACAGTTCCTGGCACAAAGTAGGATCTTGACTGAGTGACAAATAGCAAAATAGGTAACAGGGCTGCCACTAGGCTGAAGAGCAAACTTGAATGAGTTCAATGCATTGGAAGATGACCGGACACAGAAGCTTCATATTCATGGTGATCACCCAAGAGGTTTTATTTACCCAGTAGGGTTCACCGAGTGTAACCCTACCCACCAACCCCATCACCCCAGCTGGTGATTTCCTTCTTGGCCACATCTCAGGGAGAAACTTTTAGGAAAAATAACTGAAATAGGAAAACAAATAGAGGAAGATGCTCCTGACTCAGGGAACACAGTCTTCTTATTTTTTTTTTTTTTAACCTGGAGTTGTTTATTGGAATAGCTAGTTGTGAGGAGGCACATGATTCAAGATCTTTCCCCACTTAAGGTGACTTCATCTGGCTTAGAACTCACCTTTTCAGGAAGGAGTAGTAAGAGTGAGCAGCCTCAAAATCTGGACGATAGAGAGCCTATACTGAATAGATACTAGGATGAGCAGACAGGCAGACACTGCACACAAGTCAGAAGAGTTAATGAAGAACTGAAGGGATCTTTAGTGGCAGCTGATACATCACTGAGAGGTAAAGGAGGTTTCACGGGTACAGTAAATATCCATTACTTTCACTCCACAAGGAGTAAAACTGGCCATTCTCTTTAGCAAATTGATGCTGACGGTGGTGATAAAAGAAAGACACTTAAAACCGTCTTACTATTAGTATTTTTATTAATATTTGTTCCTGCAATTCTAGATATGAATATGAGAATTGCAACTGCCTGTGAATAATCAATGCTATAAGCAGTCACAGTGCCATATTGTGGTTTTGCCCTGGTTACATGCACAACTTTATTTTAGTGGCTGAACATAAAAATGTGTCTTCATTGAGTTTTCATTCTTAACTGTTTAGATTTGTAATAGAAGTAAATGAGTGAAATATTAAAAATTATTAAATTGGCTTTTGATCTTATTTATGAAGTATTGATAGTCTCTTTTGGTGAATTTTTAAACTATAAATATATATTTTATTTAAAAATTAAAACCAAAAAGAAAGTAAAAGGTGAAATAGTCTGGCTAAAAGAATTTTCATTTACATTGGAGTGGTTCTGTATTCATGAGGCACCCTGAAAAATTAAACTGAAATTTTGTAGTTTGCTTAAAAAAAAACTTGACTAAAATATTTTACTTGATTTTGACTAAATATAACTTTGTCAAACTATATTAGTGTTAAAATGTTCTTGATTAATTTAATTTTAAATTATATAGTTCTTGATTAATCATATGTTCTTGATTAATTTAATTTTAAATTATATAGTAAATCTACTGATTCTATTTATGTTACTCAAGTCACCAAGATGCCCTAGCCTTTAATGTAGCTAATAAAACTTTTTATTATTTTTTTTAACCTGCAGATGTTTGTTGGAATAGTTAGTTGTGAGGAGGCAGATGATTCAAGATCTTTTCCCACTTAATGGTGACTTAATAACTTATTAGAAATTAAAGTTCTCTTCCTTCTGTAAATGGGCTTAGGTAATATTTTTAAAATTCTTGTTACTGTTCTGGTTGTGGTTATACACATACACATACAATAAAACCTTTAGGTCTTTGATACAGATACATTTAATTGAGAAAAAACACTCTTAATGAATTTAATACAATTTTGCTGTATAACGTAGAAGTTTTGATGTCCCAACAGTATTACTCTGTTGATGTTATGATCCAGAGGCCATCAAGAGGCAGACTTTTATTTCTGAATATACAATGAATAGATATTTTAAATAAACATTCCCCTTTTCTGTAGTAGGAGGACTGTAGGCTAATACGAATGTTGGAAACGTATAAGAATTAGATGTAAATATATGTAAACAGAATCATCCACTTCTAAAGAGGAAAGAAGTGTCCTTTACTGTCTTAACTGCAAATCAGTGCTTTTAAGAAAATATCTGAGCCAGACCTGAGTTTCAATCCTGGCTTTTCTATTGATTTTTTTTTTTTAAGAATATACTTAATCTTTCTATGACAATTTTCTTAAGTGTAAAACAGCAATACTTAACTCCTACAATTGTTATGAGAGCTACATAAATTGATAATTAAAAAAGTCCTAGATCAGTGAATAGCATATGCTAGGTTAGGTTAAACCATGAGAAACTGCCATTTTTATAACTGAAAAATCATTGCATAATAACAATTTTATTCTTCTCAACATAATGTTACTATTATCTCCCTAGCTAACTACTGCTCATTAGGGAAGATTCAGAGCAATGATCACTTCCTCCCAGAGCCTCTCCTATCCCCTTACCTTCTCCTTTTTGTGACTAAATTCAGTTTCACCTCTCTCTTTCCTGCTACAGTGTATATATCTCTATTAAGCCTTAATCATGTGTATTCGCTGTTTATTTCCAGTCTTTGAAACACCTTTTTCAAGCTCATGCTCTTTATTTCTGTAATTCTAGCATTTGTCACTTATTTCATTATGCTAACATATCAAAATTATATTAAAAGTGTCAGTAGCAATAGCAGCACAGAAATTTTCTTCTCCCATTGCCATCTGTTTCACATCCACCCTGGGAGTCTACCCATTAACAATCTCCAGCTCAGTTTGTAGGCTTCTCACTGTGCACTGAGGGACTGCCTGTCGAGCCACTTGGGATGCAGGGACATGGCAAGGAGCAGCCCAGGCACCTGCACTAAATGAAGAGAAAGGGACAATGAAAAGAATATTGACCCTGCCCTTAGAGCTGTCTGCACAGCAATCCTCCAGAATGGATTTGCTATTTTCAAAAAGTAATTTTCCAGAAGTAATGCAAGCAGAGGGAGCTCAACATTTCTCATATAGTAGTGCCATACTGCCGTATGGCGTGAGGCAAACCCAGCAACCCTGCATGGATTTCATTCTTAAAAGAAGAAAACATGAAAGAAAGAACTCAAGAACACAAGAAAAGAAGGGAAAGAAGGAAGAAGGAAGGAAAGAAGGAAGAAAGAAAAAAGTAGGGGGGAGGGAGAAAGAATAAAGAAAGCAAGAGAAAGAGAGAAAAATACATTTCAAATTAACAGAATAAAAAAGGACTTTTTAAATCATGTGTGCATTTATCTCACCACCAACACAAATGTAGTATCATGGCCAGAGACTAGGCTCTTGAATCATTAAAAACTTGGTTTGAATCTCAGACATTTGTTGTCTATGTGACTTTTAGCAAGTTGCCTTCCTCGCTATACCTCAGTTTCTTCACCATAAAATTGAGATTTAAGTATAGTGTCTATTTTATAGAATTGTGAAGAGTTAACAAAGTAATGTACATAATTATTTGACATATGTTAATCGTAGAATGTAGTAAATGAAGGTACATTACTAAGTGAAAGGGACAATGTTAAGTTCAGAATTAGGTGTGTTATGTATATTTATTTAAAAAAATAAGCATCTTGGATGAGAATCTCTTCAGAGATCATTACTCAAAGGAGATTTCAAAATAATGATTTTTAACAGTCCTAACAATTATTATTTTAACTTATTATGTACAATTGTAATTCTTATTTTAGAAAATGTAAACATCAAAGCATTTAAATTCAAATTTGGTAAATGACTCTTTGGCTACTGTGGAACATCATATATAAGGCCATAAATTTAGAAGTTTAAATGGGAAAGGTGTTTCTTTCTCTCTTAACTAACTCTGTTAGGGTTCCAAAAGTGATGTGAAAACATCACAGTGCTGGAGATCCAGGTTCTCTCAACTTTGTGTTCTGTCTTTCATAGGATATTGCCTCTATTCAGTCATTAGTCAGGAGACAAGCTATTATATATTAACAAACTATCCCTTAACTCCCAGGGGCTAAATGTAAGAAAAGGTTATTTTCTACTTGCTCTGTAGCATATCATCAGCAGGAAGCTCTGCTCCACAAAGTCACTCGGGGACATGGGATGATGGAGACTCAAGGATCTTATAGCATCAACAAAGGGAGTATGGAGCTTTGCTGGTCACCATTGCAGAGGAAGAGAGACTGCAGATTAGCACCTGGTCTTTTCCCTGCCTGAGCCAGGAAGTGTTAGAGGTCACTTCCACTCACAATTCTCTGAACAGAAGTAGTCATTTGGCCTTACCTACGTACATGGGTTGGGGATATGTTGAAAATATGTAGGACGTCTGGTGAGCATTACTATCTCTGTTGCAGCCTACATTTTCTACACTTACCACCAGAGCTTCTTTCAGCCAGAAGAAGGAGATAAAGAGGCAAGTGAAGGGTATTCTCCTTTCCACCAAAGACAGGATCTGAGAAGTGTGCACTCACTTCTATTCTCAAGCTGTGGGCCAAACTTAGTGAGGTGGCTCTACCTTCCAGCAAGGAAGCCTAGGGATTATGGTCTTTATTATGACAATCATGTACCTTGCTAATATTTAGGGGTTCTATTACTAAATAGGGAGTAAACAAATATTGAGAGAAAAACTACAGCCTCAGCCACATTTGTGGACAAAATTATATAATATAAGGATCATTTCATATTTAGGGAAAATGTTTGAATTCTGGATTCTGATATAAATGAAGATTCAGAATTCAAAGGAATCTTGAAGCATTTACTCTGTGTCACCAAAATATACTTTTTAAATTAATAAGCAGTCTACCAATCTATTGAAATCTCATTGATCCTTCTACACACAAGGAATTTTTTTCTGAATTACCTAGGCAGCTTGCAGGCTTCTAATGACAAGAAAACTTATAGGATATTGGTGAACTAAGGTTGAATACAAATTAAAGAAAGGTGAAATACAGATTTTATGATTCATGGTTTATCTTTCTGTGCAGTTACATGAGGAGAAACAAGTCATCCATTAACATTGTTCAGCAGAGTTTTCATGGCTTCTTTTCTCTTTCAAGAAAGGCTCAGTTCTTTGAAAGACAGACTTTTGACATTTCCAAGAACTAATTTTCCAGTCTTGTAATCATATAAAAATCAAGTTAAGAGATACAGTTGCTAGTTATTATTTTTCCTTTTTGATGTTTTTTTTTTAAAAACACAAAACAACCATTGCCAATCTTATGCCCAGTTGAAACTCATCCTTAGATGTCATTTAAAAATAATCTTTACCATTGGCCACCTAAGGGTTGCATAAAAGCTAATTGGTGGAAATTATAGTATCATGCTGACCTTTACAACCTGAAATAATACTTCAGGCAATGAATGTTTTCTTCAGTAAATCCACCTGACTATCAAACAGCTATTTTTTTCCAGTTATAAATGACTTCCTTGCAGATTGATTTTCAGTATACTGGCTTTCTTCAGAATGTCACCTATCTTCAGATCATGAATACATTAGAAATGTGTGCTGATTAACAAAAGTATTATTATATAATAATTATAAGGCAAAGTACAGAAATAGGGAATTATTGCATCCAGGTGTTGGACCCAGTTTATGTAATTCTGCAGGTTTGCTCACATGTCAGTTTCTGCTCTATGTTTGTGATGAATCTTCAAGAAGATCATCTAGAATTATCTTCATTCTAGTAGGTTTAGTCTTATTAAAAGGAAGTCTTTTTGAGCCCTGATGCCACGTCGTGGTGCTCAGGGTAATCTCCCTCCTTGAGTAGCAGACTCTCAGGCTGGGGCTCCTGATCTGCCATCTTGTTCAGACATGAGTAGGCAGTGCTTCACCTCATACCTTTACCTACACCAGTTGCCTTCTACCATGGGTTCTTCTATTGTCACTGAGTCACAAGGTGCCACGGGATCTTTTGGAGGCTGCCTCTGAACTTTGAGACCAGCTTCCCTTGAAGATGTCCCATTAGAATGAACTGAAAATCCTGGAACTCCAGCTGTAAGAGCCCCATGGAGAAATCTGGCCAGTGGGAGATTAAAAAAACAAAGAAACTTTCTACAACACAATGGGTCTTTCAGATACCACTCACACTAAGCAACTGGCTGTGCTTGTTACTTGGCTTTAGCCAGCTCAGAAATGTACCCTCTTATATGGGGGTCTTCTTCCATCCTTAGCTCACTTTCCATTATTCCTTGTTTTTTCTGAGATCTCAATTTCACTCACCCTTAAAATGTTCTAAGGTTTTGCTTGTACAGTCCTGATTTTTAGAGAATCTGGGCTAAGACATCTGTAAGTTAAATATTCTGAAGGGGTCAAGAGCAATTATATTTATCTTCCATTCTTCTTACATCACTTCCTCTTTCCTTTTAATTCTTCCTTTTTTTTTCTTGTTAAGATTTTATAAGTAATTTTTAGGCCATTCTATGGAATTATCAAGAGCCAAAACAAGTTGACATACATTTGGAAGAAATGTAAATTATGCTATGTTTCCTCTAAATAGAGGTAATATCTTTAATGACCTTCAAAGTAATATATTTTATTACCCTCAATAGAGAAAAGCATATAAAGATCACTTAGGAAATTTCAGACATATTTTAAAGTATTACTCATGGGGTAACACTGGTTACATGGTCTTGGCAGACATAAGAAGTTATAATTAATATATTTAACACACTAATCTGCATTGGGACTTTTAAAATTTGATTTTAGCTATAGGAATTTGGCTGCAAAAGTATAAAATGTAATTTTAAAGACTGAACAAGCATCAGCATTTACCTAATTCTAACTTTAATTATTATATAAGGCACGTAGGTCTCAGAAAGATGAAGGGAGTTTTGAAGACACCTTGTCTCTTAAGTTCAGAGACTTGACTAAGACAAAGACCAAAGACTTTAAGTCACTTATAGCTGGTTTGCTATGTGCCTCAGATTAATATTCTTTCTAACTTCAGGTTTTCTGAACCAGAACTAGAAGGGGAAAATTTAGAAATAAACAATAAAAAATCTAAGGAACTGAACACTAGACTTTGACAAATCACTTTAAAATGACAGATTTTATTTATTTCTCTTTTTACAGAAAAGGCCCACACACTGTTTTTTAACTATGTACTACAGAAGAGAAGGTTGTGGATTCTAAATTATTTACATTCATGTCTTTCTAGAGGGAATAGTTTTAACTTTTAGAGAATGAGGTTAGTGGCAGTACTTGAGATTTTCTGACTTATGCTACTCTGGAATATTTTGGGAAAGTACGATTTTTAACCCATACTTGTACTCTGAGTGAGAGATGGTTTTCAGCAAATATGCCGTGTGTAGATACTAAATCAAGCAATTAGAAACAACAGATTTCTATTTGTGTTTGTGTGTTCTCTAGCTGTGATGAATATGTGCAACATTAGCAATATTTTAATTTAATTTTGCTCATTTTTCTTTATAAAACTAATGTTTTATTTGAAAAGTAGATCATAGAAATAAATGAAAAACAGACAACATAATTAAGTAAAAAGGTAGAAATAATACTAGTTTCTCACAACCCAGAATTAAACAATATTAAAATTTTGGAGTTTTATCTTTCCAGACATTTTTATTCATTTTTACAAATAAGAGGTCTTTCCATAAACACAATTGTTATCTTGATTATATTCTTTAAAATATCTAGAGTACATATCTCCAAGTCTGAATATTCTTCCATAAACTCATTCTAAATGTTTCAGAAATATTTCATTATATACACTATACTAAAATAAGAGTAGAAACAGAAAAATAAAATATAAATAATTTTAAAAATTAGAAATTTATCACAAGGCTCAGAAAATTCCTGTTAAACTGGCAGATTTTATTTATTTCCACTGTATATACAAAAAAAAATTAACTGATTTACTTTTTTGATAAGTCAATAAAAGGATGTATACATATGCAAGACTTGTAATATATCAATCTCTATAAAATTGATAGTGACAATAAAAGACATTAATATTGATTTCATGCTTATCAAGGGCCACTTATAACACCCATCAAAGATAGATGTTTTCATTTCACTTTACAGAAAAAGAATAGAGAATCTTCCATTGAAGAAACTAGCTATCTAGTACAAAGGTGGTTTATTGTGCCTTAAAATTTTTATGTAAAGTCAGGTTTAATTACATACACTTCTGTATGTAATATATATATATATCCCCAAAATCCACTTGTTTTAAGTATATAATTTGAGAAGATTTTATAAATGTATACAAGTTGTATAAACACCACCATATCAGTATATAGAGCATTTCCATCACCCCTAAATGTTCCACTGTCCCACTTTAAAGTGAATCCCATCTCCAGCAACAACTGATAGGCAGAGTCCACACATAGTTTTACACTTTCAGAATGCCATGTAAATAGAATTGCACGGTGTGCAGTTTTTTTTGTGTTTGGACTCTTTACTTAGCATAATGCAATCAAACCCTCCATGTTGTTACACATATCAGTAGTTCATTACTTTACATTACATGATACTCAATTTACATATCCATTTAACATTTGATGATTTGATGGAGTTTGTTTACAGCTTTTGATGATTATTAACAAAGTTGACATTTTCGTAGTCTACCTTAAAGTAGTAGTATACTATTTTCTGTATAGAATAGAAAGCTTGCAGCAGTATATTTACACTTACTCCTTCCCATCCTTTATACTATTATTCTTGTACATTTTATTTGTAAAATACTATAAACCTCATGATACTGTGTTAATATGTTTCTACAACTATAAATTATATTTAAAGAAATTAAGAAAAATAAAAAATCTTTATATTTACACTTACTTTCAGTATTTTCAGTGCTCTTTAGTTTTTGTGTAGATCCAAATTTCCAACCAGCCTCCTTTTCTTCTGCCTGAAGTACTTCCTTTAATATTTCCTTGAGTAAAGGTATGCAGGCAATAGATTCTCTTAGTATTTATTCTGTCTTGATTTTTGAACTTAATCTCACTCATTATTGACTTCTGTGTGGAGAGTGTACTTTTATCCTACTATTTTAAATACCTTTCACCATTATCTTCTGGGTTTCATAGTTTCTGAAGTCTCCTGTAACTCATTATTTCTCTCTCTCTAATGTTTCTTCCTTTTTCTGGCCTTATTCAACATTTTCTCTTTATCTTTGGTGTTAAGTAATTGGATTATGACATGTCTAAGTGTCTCTTTGTGTTTTTCTGTCTTGGATTTCTCTGAGGTCTAATAATTGTGGTTTCTTTCTTCTTATTAATTTAAAAAATGGTCATTGTCTTTTCAAGTAGTTATTCTGACTGGCGGTTTTCACGCTCCTCAGACTCCGATGACTGTTTTATGTTAAAACATTGGTTCTGACAGACCTCTTTTCAAGCTCGCTTATTTTACCGCTTCTGCTGTGTCCAGTCTCTCATATGCCCATTGAAGAAATTCTTACTCTGATAACAACACAAATTAACGGGCTCCATAATACTCTTAGAAAAGATTTGTTCATAAGATGAAATCAAGCAAAATATTAACACCTTTAAACATGAAGAAAATATAGCTTTTGTCGTGTTTAAGCTTGTCCCAGCGTTTTTGGTAGATTTGTTTTTATGAATGATAAAATTCTCTATGTCAGTTTCATTTTTTAAAGCCCCTTTAGAGGAAGTATACTATATTGAGAAAGCAAGTCTTCTAAACTCTCTTTTTAGACCAAACCAAAAGCCTTATAAATTATATTCTATTGGAATACAAATTCTAAAATAGTAATAGATATACAAGGTATTTGAAAATTTATAAATTTTTGAAAAAATATATAATATGAAGCAAGGTAGCAAAGTATACTTACTTCGTGTTATATTTTCGAAAGAAAGTAACTATTTATTGGACAATCATGTGGTTATAGAGATTATAGCAGGTATAACCAAAAATAGCCTCGTAAGAAATAGACGGTCAAACTGAGATGATCTTTAAATAGGAATATATATTGACCCAAATCTACATCTAGTAATTCTGTAAAGCACAATATACAAGCACATATTTCATTAATCATCAGCGATGATGTCACTACATTACATATTTGTAGAAAAACCACTCGAGGACCAGAGTAGGACTTAAAAAAGTAAAGTATGCTTTAGTATTATTATAATTTTTATTAACATGACAGAGCCCACAAAACAGTCTTGGTGATCCCCAGGGGTCTATGGACCACACTTTGAACACCACTGCCTTAGTGTTCCGTTTTTGCTATTTTACAATATTATCACTTTTAAAAACCAATTCCTAGTTGCCATAATCCATATTACATTTTCTCAGCTAAAATAACTGATAGGATTCTTCCTGATTTACACAAGTCCATGAGAGCGCTCTGAAGGGCAGATGCCGTTTTACTTGTTTCCTCAGAATAAAGCCATTGTCTATGGCTGTAGCCTCAACATCCTAGATATCAAATTTGGTTGGATTTAGATCATACAGAAATCTCCTGCACAGGCTTGTCAAGAGCTTAATCTGCAAATTTTCCTTCACTCAGTTTCTATCATAGACCCCATGAGTGAGTATTTCAAAGTAGTAACATTTGTTCAGAGAAAGTGGAGTTAAGCAGCAGACTAAGTATCTGACTACAACTTAATGTATTTTATTTCTATCAGCCTCAGTGTACTAATTTGTAATGTGGGAATAGTACTGCCACATCTTGACCATAAATATTTTGAGTTAAATGTGCTAATATATTGAAACAGTTTCATAATTTTCAGAACTTCACAATGCTACAGTGGTTAGTTATGATTTTTGCCCATTTTTTACTACTAATAATTGCACCAATGTAATTAATGTAATTCATGAATGTAAAAGAAATGGAATATTCATTAAAAGTTAAATATTTATTCAAATATGTCATACAGATAAATCAAATAGTTGATTGGTTAAAAATAAATGTTCACGCCTTTTTGATGTCACATTAGCCCACCTTCACAGTGAAGCAGCATCCATTAACTCAGTGATTAACTTCCCATGCACCTCCTAAAAATCTACCACACATCTGAATTTGATCACTGTGCTTACAGCACTGAGAACCTTTCCAGAGATATGGGATGATGTCAAATATTTTATTTTTGGCTATCTAGGCTTTTTACTTACTGAGTTTAAGAGATATTTTTGAGAAAAAACAGTGTATGTAACAAATGTGAATAAATGATTTCCCCCTTGAAAGTAACAGAAATTGCTAATTTTAAACTTTTACTATATGGCCAACATTGTGCTAAGAATTTGAAATGAATTATCTCACTTATTCCTCAGATGAGGTAATTATATAAATACATAATTCTCATTTTATAGATAAGGCTATTCAGTCTCAGAAAAGCTATTTTTTTTTCCAAAAATCAAACAAGTAGCTAGAATCTGTCAGAATTTGTATACATTTCCAGAACCTGTATCACTCTATAATTCAAACTCTTAGTTATACACTGCTTTTAATTAATAATAATAATGGTAATAATAACATTATCTCTTTTCAGTGAGGGTGTTCTAACTTCAGAATTAATTATACTACCCCTTCCTCTCTCAACATTTATAAATAGTAATTGATAGTATAATACGTAAAGCATTGTATATACAGTATATAAATCCTTGGGTTATTTTAGGGCAAAATTAACTAAGATCATTTGTACTGCACTATTGTATTAACTTTACAACCTGGTTTTACTGCCAAAGACAGAATTTTTATCAGCAGAAAAATGGTATTTCAGAGAAAGCCTTTTATCTTTGGATAGAAAAATTTATAAAAACAGCTAAAAATGGCAATGTCCTCTTCTCTACTTTTAAATACATAATCCTAAAATTTGAGTATACTGAATGGTTTCAAGTAGTTTTCCATTGTTGAGAAAAAATGGACTCAATACTCCTTACATTATATCAATTGAAAAATATATTTCAATTTCCTCTACTAATAAGGAAATAGTTCATTATTCTTTGGAGAATGTGAACCAATCTGGCATAAGCAAAAAGAGGAATTGTCTGGCTCAGGTATCTAAGTCCAGAGGCAAGGCTGCCTTCAGGCACAGCTTGATACACTGGCGTAAATGAAAGCCTTAGCATCTGTTTTCTCCCTCCACTTGGCTCAACTTGACTCAATGTTTTGGCTTTACTCTCCACCAGGCTCAGAAAAACTAGCTGTAGGAGATCAAAACTTTATATTCTCTCAGCTTCAGTTTCCTTAAGACGAGGCAGTGATTGCTCCCACAGGATTCCCAGGGAAATCTTATTCTACCTTGTTGGTTTAAATTGAATATCAACTCTAAGCACAAATCCATGGCAGGAGAATGTGAGTCACCAGCTGGCATAAGGTCATGTCGCAGGATGCACCTCTGTCTTAGGCCAGGTTCCCCAGGTTCCCTTGTAGGTGAGTAACGCAGTATTCCTAGGAGAATGCAGAAAGGAAGACAGGAAAGGGAAGGAAACCAAGCAAGGATGTGATTTCAGGCAGAGTCCAGAAAAGGGGGTATGTTTCAAGATCTGTCCAAAAAGAGATGTCTTCAACCTTTTCCTGCACTTTTCAACTTTACTCCTACGCTTTTCCATTACTGGTCTTGGATAAACATAAACTCTAGACCTCCTGTGCATGAGGGATCCAGAGTGGGTCCAGGGTCCTGAGGGCAGTCTTCTGAAGAGAAGTCTAAATACAGGCCACTGGAAGCAAAGGCACATGGAAACCGGGCAGGGGCACACAGGAATTCAGAAGGATTGGAGCGACAGTGTTCCCTGCAATCCCTAAGGTCAGTGACAGCCAGGGTGCAGCTACCAGAGTACAGATGAAACAAATGCTGTGCAGCACACAAAAAAGAGATGTCCACGACATTCTCCAGATTAGATTTTTGAAATGAATCAAAATGCTTTTTAGTAAAATACTGGTTCATTGTTTAATATTAAAAATCTTGGTTTTATGTTTTAAAGGCAGTTTTAGTAAATTAAGCAGCTGGAGTGGAATGAGCATAAGATTTAGGGAGAAGTTCTGGTTTCAGCCTCTCATTTAGAGTGTAAATTTGGACAAATTGATTAACCTTTTTGGGCCCCAATTTACTTACCTGCAATGTGAGAATTAAAATGAGACATCCGTCACTTGTTGCAATGAAGACCAAATGAGGTAATAGATGAAAAAGAGGTTTTGTAACTCTACCAGTTCTTGGAATGGTAATGAGTCCACCTTCCTCATTAGTTTGTAAATTTCTGAAGGCCAGAACCTT
Organism: Camelus dromedarius; assembly: GCF_036321535.1. Lineage (NCBI taxonomy): Eukaryota > Metazoa > Chordata > Mammalia > Artiodactyla > Camelidae > Camelus > Camelus dromedarius. The sequence goes on along the minus strand of NC_087436.1, from coordinate 90,123,966 downwards.
GTCCTCTTCAACTATTCTGAGTGTTTAGCCTAAATCCTACACTTAATTTTCACTCCTTGGAGATTTAATAAGAAAACATATATTTGGCAGGCAAGATTTTTCCTTTGGTAGCTGTATACTCATAGGCACTGTTGTCTTATACAAATAGACCTTGCTTTAAAAGAAAAATAATAAGCTATTTCAGATTTTAAAAGGCCATGCTGTACACTTTATAATGAGAAGAAACAATGACTATGAGGCAAGCTTTTTTTTGTCTTTTGTCTCCCCTGTCTTAATGCTCTATAAATTTTTGTTTTATTAAGCAGAAATTAACTAGGCACAAATTCTAAACATCTGAAATAAATATCTGCCTTTTGCTGTCAGAGTAGTCTGGTTCCTTCAGAAAATTTTTCTCATGTGTCTGGAAAGAAACTATTAGTGCTTTTCAGAATTAAATGTGTCATCAAAATTTTCTTAAGAAGAGGTGGTAGATACGAGAAGGTTGGGGCAGAGAAAGAGAAAATTTTAGGTAAAAGGGATTCCAGGATACAAGCGTGGCTAATTGCCTAGACTTCAGAACCAGGCTACTTTGAGTTATTATTTCAGTTCTGTGCCTCAGCTGCCTCATCTGTAAAAGGGGACAATAATAGTATTGCACTCATAGGTTGTGGTGAGTACTAATTGTTTTAATACATATAAATGTTTTATCAACACACATGCCTTGTTTTACCCTATTAGATTTATCGTTTCCCTACGATTGCCAATGGATAAAAGACAATCTGGACACTGTAGAGTATCCAGGAGTATAAACTGCAGAATTAGGGCAATTAATAAATAAAAATAGGAGTTTTAACTTTCCACATTGAAAATAAAAGAAAAGAATTCCCTCCACTCCCTTTTCTTAGACCATTTGGTTTAGAAAGTTTGGAAATTCTTTCTCTGTCTCTTTGAAACTCATGTAAAACTTCTAAAAAGCTAAAGAAGTCTTTTGTTGGCTGTATAAATACCCAAAAATGGCTTTCTCAAGGACGTGGAAACCATCTCATTGGAATGTAAGCATCCAAGGAAGATAGGGCCCTATCTCCCAGTTTCCATGGGAGGATAGGAGCCTAATTTGCTAGCTTCAAGTTGCAAAACTATCTTCTGTCATAAAGATATGAAAAGTTTATCTTTCCTTGGAATAAAGCTACTTAACTAACACAGATGGTCACCTCAATTGCCAGGTGATCACAGGTGACACTCTACATGTGATCAATAATGTCATGTCCTCCTACTTGAGGACTAGTTATTGTTTATCCTGTGAACATATATGCAATGGGTTGTATTTACTTGGCTATAAAAAAAGTTGAGATTTCTTTCTGCCTTTGAAACCTCTTAGCAGATTGCCTGTGATACACATCCCATTCTGATAATTCTTACACAGAAATAAACTATTTTCTTTCTCTACTTCATTTATGAGGTTTGCTGGATTGATAGAAGATTTTTGTTTTCAGTTATATTTTGCTAAAACACCTTTCTCTTTATATGTGGACTGAGAGATATTTGGGCATTTTTATCTATAGAGAAAAGAAGGGTGACACGGCCAGAGAAGTTCTTGATTCCCTCCTTACTCATGCTTTGATAATTTTTTCTTCCCTGCACATAGAGCAGTTGTCATAAAGTCTGACAAATGTAGGGTTTAGATAGACAGTCTTTCTTAAGTGCTGACAAAGAACTAAATCCATCAGAATCACTTGTTCTGCTGGTAAAAATGAAGATTTGGAACCCACTATATCGTACTTTACCCCAAGTACCATTGCCCTTCACTTATCAATCGTATGGATAGGTAACTTAACTGTCGTGAGTTCCAGTTTAATCGTCATTAAAACAGGGATGACAATACTTACTTCAGTGAGTTGCTATGCTTAGTAAACCTTCTGATGTAGTGTTAGTTTTTTTTCACTAACATTCCATGTGAATTTGCTGTCCTTGTCATTATTCTTTTTGTTTCAGTCTCCGTAATCTGTGAGTATCACCCAATTTCTTGGTTCTGTTAAAGATATGTGTTTGCAATTTCTGATTGTGACTACTCTAGGTAACACCAAAACTATCAATTAAAAAAAAAGAATTTTAAAATTAAAAAATATATTTCTATATGAATATAAAAATATCTAAGAAACTACTTAAAAGTCAACAAGAAAACAAACCCATTAAGAATAGACAAAGATTATGAACAACTAATTTACAAAAAAAAAAAAAGAAACCCCAATGGCTAACTATATGAAAGGACAATTAACTCCTCTAGTCCTAGAAATGGCAAATTACAACCACAGTGATATGCCTTCGATCAGACTGGGAAACATGGATAAATATCAGGGGTTGTGTATTATGTGATAAAATAGTAACCTGCATGCATTTTGCTTGGAATGAGAACTGGTACAACAATTTTGGAGAGTACTTTATTTAACATGATGTAATAAAATGTAATGTGCGTGTATAGCATGACCCAAAAATTCCACTCCACATCCAAACACAAATGGGCTCAAAAGGGAATTTTACAGAATGCTTACTGCAACAGGAACAATTCAAAGCAATGAATAATATTTTTACACTAATATTGACTGATCTTTAAAATACAGCATCTTAATTTTTCATTAAGATATAGAAAAAGGATTTACAACACAATGCAACATATATAGAGGCAGCATACATAGAGATGGATTAAAACTTCTCGTTTCTGAAGCCAAATAATCTGAGTATGACTTCTTGTTAGCTGTGTAACCTAGGGCAAATCACATAACCTCTCTGTGCTTCAGTTACCTAAAAATGGAAAAAATAATAGTACGTACCCTATGTAATTATCTTAAGGATTAAATGAGTCAATATATGAAAAACACTTTGAAGGGTGCTCCGCACATATTAAGACCTGAATAATTCTTAAAACTGTTTATTACTTACCTTAAAATATAATCAAAACATACACACACACTCATCAGTATTACATATATTTGAAAAGATCTATCCATCTATTTCCCTGATAAATATAGGACAGTGAGAATCTAGTTAAATGCAGGATGGGTGTAAAATAAAATAAAACGTAGGAAATAACTGAGATAAAATATAAAATATGAGAGAGGACTTATAAAGATTGATGATGATAAAGTGCCATGAATGGAGAAGCATGTTGGGCTGAGCTATCCTCAGTTGAAATCTGAACAAAACTAATCTGCTATTCAACTATATTCAAGCTTTTCCAGGACAACTTGTCACACTTAGTAGGAATAAAATTTCTGCAAAAATCCTTACAAGCAAAATCCACATTTGATTTTGTATCTAGGGAATAATATCCTAAAACCTTTTAGGAAATAATATAAAGACACTTCATCAAAATTCAATGTTCCTCAGTCTCACTACAACAATCTATACACAGGAAACTTCCGACTGTAAAATAAATTGTTTCCTGATTTGTAGAAAGGAAAAGAGAAATTGAGTTTGCCCTGCTAGAGTGGAAGCATCTACTTCTTTTTAATAGCTTCAACCGTAGCAACGATAAACAGATCTCAATTATGATCTGTTGAGTTAGCGAAAAGATATTATAAGCAGAGATATTCACCCCTCTCTCACTGGTGGATTTTACTTGCATATTTAAGACCTTATTCTCTCCTAGAGATCTCATGGTCATTATTTCACTAATAAGAAACTGAATCATAATGCTTTATGGTCTCTGTCTCTCCACGCCTGTGCTGAGTTGCCCAATTAATGAGGCCTGACAGATGCAGATGCAGTCCCTTTCTGTCCCCAGGCCAGTGACAATGACCCTGGTAGCATATTAGAAGCCCTTGGATACAGTGGATAGAGTCAGCACTTTGTTTTCTGTTTTAAGCCCATTATCTGAAATGGATAAAGTGAAGCCCCAGGCCTGAATGGAATTGCTCCACATTTTCTCCTCTGTGCCAAGTGTAAAAAGACAGAGTGACAAGATTTCTGCAATAGCATTTAGATTATACCCTCATTTCATCCTGAACTTGTTGGAAGCTGTAACAACTTGTTAAATCCTCAGAAGTATCTTCTCCATGTTTGACAAGACCCTACTCACTGTGACCTCAGTGGAACTTAACCTTGTGCCCTCCCTCTTTGTGCATAAAGTCTGCTGTGGTGGGTGCCACCTCCCAGACCAGTGCCCTTAGATACTTTGTGGGTATGAATCAGACCAAAGCTTCTTTATTCTAGATCTGTGGGTGCAGTGTTCTGGGTCTAGGTCCTCTCAATTCCTCATATTTTGATCGTATCAATTCCCAAGCCACTCCCCTCCCTCTTTCTTCCTGCATGAGTCCCATACGGACTTGTGATTGGAAGTCTGCATGTTAATGTAATAAATTATCTGCTAAATGTGTTTACTGAAGTTTTCTTTTCAATTATCAAAGATTAACAACCCCAACGGAAATCTGATTGTTCATTAAAACAGAACATATGCCAATTAATACGTTTGTCTTGATTTGTAACTATATTAAGCAGCACTTTTTTCCCTAGTGGGAATAATTATTGTACCCAGTATTTGAAGGAGATAAAACTTAAAAGTCTTTCCATTAAAAATTAGTTCAGTAATACATAATAATAAAATGTTTTGTACTGTATTGAATATGTCAACATTACAATATTTTTATCTCATCTTACTCTTCCTATGCAATCATTAAAACTTCTAAAAAGTGATTTTGAAATTTCCTCACTGCATAAATCTGACTCAGTAATTAAATCTACCACAGTGCCTTCAGTATGTATATCAGTTACTAGTTATGGAATGATAGCAAGGATGAGTGTACAGTAATAAGTTTTGATGTTGAAATATTATATCTTAGGATCAAAAGAAGCATTAAAGACATATTTTCCTTTCTTTCACAATAGATAGTAGCACCACCTACCACCAAGGATTGCTAGGAGAGTTAAATTTGACATGTGGTAAGTGCTTAAAACATGTTTACATATGATTATCAATATATACTATGGTGCTATATAATATGTAAGATAAAATATTCAGCACAGTTTTATATTAAAATATGACAGCAAAGGGAGTGTAATGTGATGTTAACTCATCATTCAGGAATTACGTATTTGCTATTTGATAATGGTAGGGGAGAAGCTGGCCAACCTAAACATTCTATCTGTGAATACACTGTTCAGGGCTTTAGAGTTGACATTTCAGAATAAGATCCCCTTCTGGTATCTCCTGTGGTGGACATTACCACTGGTCATAAAACACAATGCCCATCACGCTATGGAGGAAAATAGCATGACATTGTTTCCCATGTTGGAGTGTTTAATGCAGTTTGCCCTTTATTTCAAAATCAAGGTCAGCATTTTCAGTAATTGGGATGGATTTTGCTTTGGTGTTTTTTTTTTCCCCCCTTGCTTTTCTATTAGAGAGCTGTAAGTAGTATCTTTTGTATTGATGCTAGTTAAATAGGCTTTGTCTTGTGTACAAAAATTCAAGCTGGAAGGTTTATTTTATGCACTGGCTTGTTTAATGTGCATTGTAAATTATTCTGTCACCACATTATCTAATAAATCATATTGTTTGATGTTCAAATGGTACTTGCTATCTTAAAATTGCAAACAGATAACTCATGAGAAGTCAGAGAATCCTATAAAATAGTACACCCAATGTTTATGAATGATGACATTTCAAAATAATATATAACTGATATTTTTGAATTTCATTCCAGAGAGCATAAAAGTCAAATGAGAGTTCAACAGGTTATTTTGAACAAGTATAGCTTCACTTTATCAAAGCCAGATCTATTAAGTTGGAGTGCATGGTGAATTTAGAAGAGATTCTTTTGTTCATATTTCCAATCTGCTAAAAGATTCTTGATTTTTTACAGTAATTTAAAATATTGCAGACATCTGAATTCTTAGAAATTGCATACAGCATCTGGGACAAATCTAAAGAACTCAAAATTGGGAACTTAAATATACTAATGTACAACACTCTAAATTGGTGGAACCATGTAGTTTATTACTTAAAAAAAGAGCTGTTTTCTGGATCACATCAAGAGTAGTAAAAAAATGTAAAACAAAGTAAATTGTTTTTCAAATAATCACATTTTATGAATAATTTAGATCTTGAGACAGTATGATGTACAGCCAGAGAGCATAGGCCACATCATCTTGATCATCTTGGTGATAATTCTTACTTGCCAGTGCAAGTTATTTAACTTCACTGTATATTATGTCTAAAGTAAGAATGATAACAGTACCCAGTGGATGGGCTGTTGTGAGGATTAAGTGTGTTAATACAGGTAAACCACATGGAAGAGTGATAATATGCAGTGACCACTCAAAATAATTCTTAATATCAAAAGTCAATATGAAGAGTAAAGTAGGATGAATATTTGCAACAAACATGAGACTATTTGATTATACTAATTTTTCTCATAAATCTACTAGAAATACGAATGTACACTCCCACCAGCATTATGCAAAACGTTACACATTTAAGTTTCAAATATTCTTATATTTTCCCATATGTACACTACTTTACTTTACTACACAGATAAAAAATTTTTTAAATTTTTACAGTATATATTTCTTTGCTTACCAATGAGGTTTTTCACCTAAACAATATACGTCCTCCTTTTTGAATTTGTGTCATTTCTCCATTTACTTTGTAAATATTTCATATTTTATATATTGAGTATATATGATTTATAAAATGAAAAACTTTATTTTAGAAAAAGATATTTCATAAACATTTAAGTTACTTTTAATTAAATAATCATAATTCTTTAAAATATAAAAAACAATTGAAATAAAATATGCTACAGGAAAAATTTTGATCTCATTTTTAATCTGTATATTTCTAATAATAAAAGAATATTATGTCACTGATTAAAAAACACTTTGGATTCATTCTCGTGAGAGTCACAATGGATTTCATGTAAACATCTTAATTTTAAACTTAATTTTTTAATTATTTTATTTATGTTCAATTCATTTTATTGATCAAAAAGTTGAAGTTCAGAATGTAAAGTGAGTGGCCTCAGGTAACTCAGCTCATAAACAGTAAAAGTGGAACCCTGGGGCATTCTGACATGAAATGTATGTGCCTTAATTTATGCTACGTGAGTGCCTCTCTTCTCTTATTTGCAGAAATTAAAGGGACAAAGAACAGGTACAAATATCATACCAGTTTTGTTATTTATTTAAGAAGCACTTATTAAGCTTAATTTGCATCAGATTATGTGATAATACTGATATTGACAGAAATTGTAACTGACTTTAATTCAATTTTTTAAAAAAGAAGAGTAAATCATAATCCCTAAATCTATGAATCTTGAAGGTACTAGAGTAACAAACATACAAACAAAAATGTAAAATAACACCTTGGAAGTAAGTGACAAATATGTGTAGGAGAAGTCCTCTTGGACTTGGAAATGTGTGCTAAGTACAGAGAAAATACAGTGGAGACACAAAAGTGTCAATCTGGGAAGGCTTTATAGAGGTGGTGATCTGTGAATAGGATTTCATCAGATTGAGGGGGAAGTAGAGGAACAAAGTCACAAATCAAGTGGCGCTTGAGAGGAGCAGTAGGTAATTCTTTAAACTGGAACCACAGTGTGCTTAAGGGTAGTAAAAAGGGCTAGGAATATGAATAAACTCAGACTGTCATTGTGGGATTGTAAGTGATTCAAGTGAAATTAAAATATATGGAATAGAGAAAAGAGTATCAGACTGAAAGGGGGGGAATTTGTTTCCAGTTTGTTTTATAAGCAGATATCTTAAGTCCTTTGTATGCTGGACACTGTGCTAATTACATAACTTACAGCAATTAGCAAGAACAAATAAAAACCCTGCTCTGATGGAGCTCATAGTCTGCTGGATAAACATACAGTTTAAAAAAAATCACAATGCATGTTATAGTTGCTAAGCAGTATTTGGGAGGAGAGTGGGAGGTGTGGGCAGGGAACTAAGGCAGTACACATTAGATATTAGTGACATTTGAGTTCTGATCTGTAACCTCTAGGTGTTAAGACTTCAGTGGAAGGTGGAAGTTTCTGTAGAGTGAGAGATCAGCATTTACAAGCCCCAAGGCCATGCAAGAACAAACATGCTGTGGTCAAAAAGGCGAGAGGACAGCCCTTGAGAAAGAGAGGTGAGAAGAGTTCAAGCTGGAAATCAGAAGTGGCCAGTCCTGGGTTCAATCCCCAGTACCTCTTCTAAAAATAAATAAACCTAATTACCTCCCCTCCACTAAAATGAAATAATTAAATAATACAATAAGAAGTGGACAGATCTGTCACAGACTTGGGATGGAAATTAAGGGGTTAAAACAATGGGATGACTTAGAGATTTCATGGCACGAAGAGTGCATTTTTTAAAAATAAATTCTCATAATCAATGTGAAGAGTGGATTGCAAAAGGCAGATCTAAAGACAGTGAGACACTTAGGTAAGTGTGTAGCAAACAGAGGAAGAGAGAACATCATACTTGAGTCACTAAGGTCATAGGAGTAGGGAGACCAATTTCACTTAACCTCTCTGAGCCTCAGGTTCATCTGTAGCAAATAAAGATGTTGGGCTAGATGGACTCAGTGAGCTTTCTGATGGAAAAATGTGCCCAGAGTGTTTAGTTCATGTACTACAGTGAAAGGAGCATCCCGTCCCCGCATGGGCCCTCAGAGAGTAGTGCAGTAACGCTTTGACCTAACACGTAGCTCTGAGGAGCTAGGCTGCAAGAGTTTGAAAGAGAAAGATAAAAAGCAGCCACAGGAGAAAGAAAGGAAAGCTAATAAAGTGAAATATCTGCTGGGAACTGCTTCACACAGGCTTATTTGTGAGGGTTCCTGGGGGAAACAAACAAACCAGAACGATGTGAAATTTTCATCAGAAAGCCCCAAGCCACATGAAAACTGCCTCCTTCCAGGTTTATGCACAAATTTCATACCGAAGGGATTTCATTCAGATTTGTGGAATATTTTCCCCTGAGCCCAGGAACCTTTCATCAAAGCAAAAACGGAAACCTGTTACCCCGTCTAGAGACAGACGGTGCTTCCTCCAGGTTGAATGTTCAGCTCCTTGCTCTGTGTGCTGGCACTTCAACAAAGAGTAGAGATTTAAGTGTAGGTGTTTGGCTTTCCTGTGCAACCACATGGAAATCAGAGTAAGGATTTTCAAAAATAAATATCTGAAGTAATATCCAGGTTCCTGCCATTTTTAGCGATAATGCAGGAAGGGACTGGGTAGGAGCCCTCACCTGGCCTGCTCATTCTCACACACCTCTCTGATTGTCAGAATTTATTCAGTCCCGGGATCTACTGGGGGCCCCCTCCTGCTCCTTCTTGCTTCTTTCGCATTCTGTCTTGTTCTTACTTAATGGAATTAGGATTACATGTATAAACTATTAAGCTTCAAAGGCCCTTTAATAATCATATAATCCAACATCTTCATCTTACCTCTAAAGCAGCTAAGTAGTAAGTCTATGGCATTCTCTGCCTTCTCCACACTGTCCAGGGTTAGGACTGAATAAATAGGAAGAAGAGGCTACTTTTCACATCCCTTAATAATGAAAAAGTCGCTATCCATTGCATCGGTCTTTCTGTTACCATGGAGGCATTATCTTTGCCACAATTCTGAATTTAGTGTAAGGAAATACAATGGTATTTCTGTTTGTGAAATTTTCTAATTCACGTATTAAGTGTTTTTCCTAAATTTTAAAATACGGTGTGCCTCGGTCTTCACAGAATTTTAGCTAGTGGTTAAGATGCAACGTTGAAGGTTAAATGCAACTGTTGAAAAGCATCAGGTTTTACAAACATTATAGGTAGTATCAAACTCTTCATTCTCTATGCTCTACAATGCTTCACTTTATTATCTTTCTATGGCTTCTCTGACACTGTTCACTCATATGTCTCATACATGCCTGCCTTCTTTTTATACTATAAGCATCTTGATGACAGAGACTGTGTATTCTTCATTTTTTTTTTATTCTAAACCTCTAAGATTATACCTAGCAAAAAGAAAGGGCTGAGTGAATAGTTGCAGACTGGATACTTTTTTAAAAAAATTGGAGATATTGTGTCACCTATGTTAAATAAGCAGTAATGAAATAATGCAAAAGTACATATGTCAACGAATTTATGTCAAGGTAACTTAACTTTAAAGCTATTGAGAGCTGAGAGAAATTTGAAAAAAATGACTTAAGCAATTTTTAACATGTTCCCAATTTATTTACATAAAATCAGAAAAGAAACAAAATTCTAAAAGAAGCAGGATCACTAATATGTATAGTTTCTCATTTATTAAAGTTATATAGTTTTAAGAAATATTGGCTTGAACTGGTTTATCATCTTTAACTAAAGAAATTTTGTGACTAGTCAGGATATGCAAAGGATTTCTGTACGTTTTTATTTGTATAAGCAAATAGTGAGCATCATCTTTAGCAATAATTGTATTACATGTGCCAACTTTAAAGTCTGCATTTCCAAGTACTCTGTTCATCCAAGGTTGAACTAAACTTCTCAACAAGAGGTAGACGTACAGTGAACACAGCTCTTAGACATCTAGTAATGTTTGTCATATTGTAATTTCAAGTCTTCTTACACTGAAATCATTGCTGTTACATAAGGAAAAGCACATTTTTCAGGACTTCAGAGGCAGCAATTTATTTGTCTCCCAGATTTGGTGTTAAAACAGGGCTTGTATAGGTGATTATTAATCCACTGGCTATTACTGCCTAACTAACACATATTGAATCATCACCTACAAGCTGTAAACTGGGGGCAGCAAAGAGCCCCATCAGCCAACTTTGGCTGAAGTTTCCTTTGGATCTTGCCAGAAAAGTTTATCTTTGGATTTCTTCTTTTTCAAGGCAGCAAAGAAACTTTGTGTACAGTTTGGACATGTGAAAATATGTTCCATCTAGCTTTGCCCCTTCCTAAGGGCCACATTGATAAATTCAAGAACATACTTCTGTAGATATACTCTAGAAGAACATTTCTTAAAATGCATTCTATGTAATTCCAGTTTGATTAGATTTCCCCTTTTCAAAATAGTAAAAGGATTTTGTGATCAAATAGTTTAAGGAAACTGCTTAGACAGGCTTCTTCATTGCTGGACTTCTCAGGAGCTTCAAAATTGTGCATCATCTGTCTCATGAAAGGAGATAGAAAATACAGTATTTTCCAAACTTAATGACTACCAAATCTTTATTCAGCCTTAAAGCATCTTGTGAGAAGAGTGTTCTGTTAAAAACACTTGTAAAAATCACATTCACGTTAATGGGAACAGAAGTGAAAAGTATATTGAGTTCGAAAGTTAAGGGTTTCTTTAGAGAAAAAATAAATTCAAATGACAAAAAAATATATTTTATTCTTCTCTATATCAAACCATGAAAGAAGGAAAACAATACACACTACACACACACATACACACACACGCACACCATATTTAGTCAGGCTAATCTAAGTTCAAGTCTTAACTCTGCCATTTACCAACAACATGACCTGAACAGATAACTCTAGTACCAAAACTTTCAGTATCTCATTAAAAATAACTACCTCACAGGAGACTGCAGGAATTGAATGAAATAATGTCTCAAGCATTGCCACTATTTAAGCACATGTTGACGATGGATTTTCTTTCCTGACAGGGCTCCATTTTCTACCTTCATTCCCCTCCCTAGCCAGGAATTTTTCAAATAGTGGAATCAAGGCATCCATGAAATCATTTATTATGCTTTCAAGATGCCTCTGAATAAAATGTGCTCAGTGAAATTTTCTCGTGGTAGAGAAAAATTAAAGAAGGAAGATTATATAAGCTTAGACTATTCAACTTTGTAATTAATTTATATAAGTTCAAAAATACTATTTTTGATAACCCCTTAGTACATACATATTCCTTCAGTACTTAACTTGGTTTGAAATTTCTTCAATAATGGTAAAAATTGCCTAAAAGAAATAATGTATAAATTCTTTTCTCCAACTGTTATTTTCCTTGAAATATTAAAAGCATATTTGTATATGTGCACATTTATTACTATAAATATTGAGCTAACAATATTGTTGTAAATTGTCATATGAAAGTCATAACAGATAGCCTGTGGCAATGGAAATTTAGCTTTGGGAAAATCCTCTGTGAAGCAACATCTTTGTGATCTTTGTTAACATTTACTTTATGTAATTATGTGCTCCTCTGTAAGATGTATAGATATTGAGGTATTGCTGATCACAACTCTCTTGGGTTATCATTTTAGAAGGTCTTGGCCATATAGCCCAAGAATATTCACAGTCAGTCATAGAACCGTGGCACTATGATTATTGAATTATATGTGCTAGAATTTTATATAAAATGTATTACTTATAATTATGCAACAAGTCTATAGTTTTCTTTTTTTTTCTTTTCAGATTTTAAAATATATTTTCTGGAAAATTCAAATTGAGAGGTTTTTAAACCTTATTTCTAGTGTGTTCCTTGAAATATAAAATAATCTCTTGTTAACTGGCACTCCAGTGCCATTTCCCCTTGAGTCACGTGTTGTAATACCTAGTACTTTCATGTTAATCCTGCCTGCTTTGTGTTGTCTTGTTACTATTGTGTAATTGCACAGAGAATTCTAAAATGTCTCAGTTCTTTCTCTAGTTGATGGTTTATCTTCTTTACACTTTCAACTTTGGTTACATGAGTTATCTTTTTTCTTCTCTCTTGTTTCACAAGTGAGTTTTCTTTTTTTACTTTTTAATTGTTTGCCTGTGTTTATCAATTCATGTTACATTTATCAATTTATAATTTTTTTCTTTACTATGTTTCTTTTCTGGTTTTCCTGCATTTGTTGTATTGTTTTGTTGACTTTTCAATCTATTTTTTTATTGATACTGATAGCATTAAATACTGCTCATTTACTGGATTAAATATATACTGCATCCCATACTTCTTTAAAAATAAATTTTGTACATTCATTGTATTGTAATCAAGGTATAATTATGACTCTTTTTCTTTTTTGAATTATTATTTCAAAGATTTTTTTCAAACAATAGTTATTAGCTTCCTTTTATGTGGTAACTGTTTCGGCCCCTGACTATCTAAGGTTTACAAAGTAGAGGACAATCAATCAATGAATAAACATGTGTGTATATACTTTTTAAAGTTCCTGCTTGTAGTAAGTGCTACAGAGTGAATAAATAAGACTCAGATCAATTAGATATAGAGAACAGAGAATGCCTCTTTTTTCATTAAAATTAAGCTTAGAGCTACAATATAAGCAGGAGCCAACAAAGCAATTTAAAAGGGAAAGAATAGTCTAAGCAGAAATAATAAGTTATTCCAAGGTTCTGAGCTGTGAACACTTCAGGGTCTTTGAAATGGCACTGGACAAACTTGTAGAAGTTGGTAAGGCCAGAAACTGCAGGACTTTCTAGGAAATAAGTAACTGAATTAAGTCCTACCTTTTAATTGGTGGAAGGTAAAAAAATCATATTGTTAAAAAAAAAATGTATGTTGGGAAATGTTGTTGCAACCACTTCTGGAAAATGCAATCTGTTATGCAACTGGTTCAGGAAATAATGGAACTCTGGAAATAAGATTTGATTCATATGCTTTCAAAGAGCCAGCCACATCTTTACTTCATTGAATGTATCATTTTAGTTTAGCTTAAATTTTATTTTAATTTTCATCTTGATAGTTTAAGGAAAGCAGGTCATGGTTGAAAACTACACCATTTAAAGACCATTAGGAAACATACATTTTCCATAAGAGTAGAAAAAGCATTTCAGCTTATTAGCTTTCTCTATGATGAATCACACAGTGAATCAGCTTTACACTAGGAAGTCAGCACAGCTCAATAAACTAATCAATGAACTAAAACTTGAGCATATGGTATACACACTGTACTCCCCCCAAGATATTTTAAGCTCATCAAAATAGTCCAAAACCAGATGCAGATTCAATTTTTTTTACTGCAGCAGTGAAATTTATCCCAGAAATGATTTTTTACAAACACTTTGGAATTTTTATAATACAGTCTCATTCTTGAATGTCTACTTTCCTCACGTTCAATCCATCAATTAGAATATAATGGAAAGTAGCTTTGTAAAAACTGAGGAAAACTGTAATACAGTTGGCCCTTCATTATTATGTATTTATTGTCAAAGGTTAAGAAAGTGATAAAAACATCCGATCATGGCTTACACGCAGATTGATACCAATGCAGTCTTCCAGCATATGCTCAGCATCATAGAAAATGAAATAGGAGGATTGTGAGGTCCACATGCAGCTGGGCATACATGTCTGTCAGTAATTTGCTACAGGCAAGTCACTGTGCTAACTGTTTTATTACTTTTGCTTCCTTTAATGCTTGCAATAAGCCTGTACAGTGTCCTAAAGAATAGAGGGTTGTTTTATTTTTTTAAATTCATAACAAGAAATCTTGGAATAAGCAGTCCAGCAAAGGTATAACAATCACTCTTTTTTTCTGTACATCAACTTCTGCATGTCCTAGTCTTCTGTCTGAATTCCAAGAGGAAGAAGGGGAAGGCCAAAAGCTGAAAAATCTAAGGACTGAGTGCAGACAGCAGCCTAGTATATTTCTTAAGAAGAAAAAGAAAAGCTCACTGGAGAGAACACCCAAATATTCCAATATTGTACTTATTTTTCGGTACTCACTTCACAGTGTCTGCTGCACATTCTGTAGAGTCAGTACATTTATTGTCATCCATGGTTTACAGTTGGGATGAGTGTGGCTTGAAAGGGTTAAGTAATTTTCCTGGTGCCCTGTGGTCTGTAACTAGTGGAGCTGGGCTGCAAACTGGGCGTCTGAATTCAGTCACATTTTCAACAGCTATATAAAGCTGCTTCCTATTACAGTCCTGGATCAAAAACTAATTATTTCAAGAAATCTCCCTTTCATAAGTCTTTCCCCTCTCATAAACATCAAGGGCAGATATTAACAATTTTGGAGCATCTGCAAGGTGCCAAACGTTTCCGTAAATATTATCTTTATTAAATCCTTTGTAGTATATGTTAGCCCTAATATTTAGATTAAAAAAAAAAAAACAAGGCCTATAAAGTTAGTTTGTCCATAACCACCCAGAAGTAAGGAAGTGCTGGGATTTGATTCTAATTCTGCATAATTTCAATGCTGTTTCTATTTTTGCTACAGAAGTTTTGTGATTTTCCTAAATATAATGACTGTTGCTGATACTACACATTTATATCCAGTCTGCAAAGAAGATTGTAGAAGTAATTTTTCTTCTGTATATCTATGTTCTATAGATAGATATGTAGACATATGCTTAATTATGGTAAAAAAGAAACATGAAAATTTTATCATCCTAACCTGTACAGTTGGGTTAACTATATTTACAGTATCATGCAACAGCTCTGCAGATTTTTTTCGTCTTGCAAAACTGAAACTCTATATCCATTGTACAACTTCCCATTCCCCCTTCCCCAAGCCCTTGGCAATTACCATACTACTTTCTGTTTCTATGAATTTCACTGTTTTAGATACTTCATAAAGGGGAATCTACAGTGCAGGTATCCCTTGCTTTTCAAAAGTCCACTTAATGCCACTGCACTTTTCTGGGAAGACCTACGTGGGTACCTGATTTTGCTAACCAGAATAAATCCTAAGGGAATTTTTGCTTTACAAAAATAAGGCAAAAAATGAACATAGTGTTCAGCATCAGTTTTGCAGCAAGCTTTTATAGAGGCAGGGCTCACCGTGAATAGCCAGAATAGCACCACCAAGACCCTCTTCCAGGAACCACACTCCTCATCTCAGCATTAAGCCACCATAACTTTCAACTTTGTGAGCATCTGTACTTTGTCTCCATTTATTTTATGTCTCTGTTAGCAAGATGTGTCTTAAGGTAATTGCTTCTTTGCTTTACACTCTTTTATCTTAGGAAAGTTTTTTGCAGGAATGCTTTACTTTTGGATAGCAGAAGAAATCTTTATTTTTCTTTCTGTGGTTGGTTTATTTCTCTTAGTATGTTGTCCTCAAGTTTTATCCATGTTATAGCATGTGACAAAATTTTCTTCTTTTTAAAAGCTGAATAATACTCTATTGTATATATATATACTAAATTTTCTTTATCTGTTTATAGCCATTGGTTGCCTCCACTTTTTGGCCATTGTGAATAATGCTGCAAAGAACATGGGTGTGCAAATATCCCTTTGAGATCCTGATTTCAATTCTTCTGGAGACATATATATATATATCTCCAGAAAGTAATTATGTGGGCATATATATATGATTGCTGGATCATTATAGAAGTAATTTTAATTAATTAATTAAGAATTTAAAACATGAAATATGTAGATTCCATTTGGAGGTTGCCATTTTTTATTTCTTCCTGCATCTCTGCAGTCTCATGTTAGGATAATTAACTTTTGGCCTTTGACTTTCCAGTTATATAGGTTAATATAATCTTGTCTCTCCGATCTGTCAGCCCCTTAATGAAATCTGTTTTGAATCCCATCCTGGACATGTATCTTTGGCTGACTTATTCTCCAATGCCAGTGATTATAAATATATATAATATCTTACATATATATATTTATAGTAATACTTTAGGACTTAGGCTGAGTATGTGGGGCCTGGATGCATAGAGAGGCAGCTTGTAGAGTGATGTAGAGAACAGGCTGTCAGGCTGGCATGTCAGGGTTTAATCCCAGGGGTACTATTCACTTTCTCTGTGTCCTTGGACAAGTATCTCAACCACTCTGTGCCTCAGGTTCCTTTCACATAAATTGCAGATTAAAATAGTAACTATTTAAGGATGTTGTTATTATGAATAAACTCAGGATAATGTCAAGTATACATTGTGTACTAGCTAAAATTACTCTTTCTTATTGTCACATTATATTTCATTACCCACTCTTATTTATTGTCAGAAGCCATTCCCTCACAATTCCTTATAGAAGAACATGGCTTTATTCTCACTATACTTAGTTCAGTGTGTCACCTGCAGTTTCCTGTATTACAGTTATTTGCCCAAGGTGGTTAAATCAGAATTGAAATATGCTATGCTTGTGTATCACAGATATTTAATTGCAGACCAGTCAGTACCATCTACATTTTCAAGTTTCACCCTCATGCATGATTGAATTTTTGTGTATAGTTCTGGGCACATTGTAAAACTCAGTATGTACTATTTCACTCCAGTTTACAGTAATTATTGAAGTCAGAAACTATATCATATTCATTGTTGTAACCTTACCTAGAAAGGAAGAGCTAGAAGGACCTGGATCTTGTCTTTCTTGGTCCTGCTTCAATTCTTCCATTCAAATTGTCAAGAAAAAGAAATGTACAATAGAGTCAAAGAAAAAAAAACACTTATACTAACCAGAATTTTGGCAACAAGTGTCAATTTGAAAAAAATCTAGTAAATTAGCCCTTTGCTCTTAGAACAAACACACCTAGATTTACTGCACCAATGTGCAAAAATAATACCTGCCTGTATCAGAGAAAATGGAGCTGGAGAGACGAGAAGCTTATTTGATTCACAGGTCAAGTTTGCCGAGGCATCCTGGTCCAGTCATGGCTAGTGACTGTGCAGGGAGAGGCACAGAGCTCAGAGTTGCCCGGGGCTGCCTCTAGCTCTTGTTTTCCAGGTAGAGAGAAAGTAATTATTTGACCATGAAGTTTATTAACTATAATCAGTTCTGAATCCCTCAATGTGTCCTCAAACATTGTTATGGGTGTTTTTCACTTTCCTTTCCAAACGCCTCCAGCCTATACCCTCTGCTCCATATTCTAGAAAACCAACCTGTATGGATTGGATCAAATGCTCTCTTGTTCTATGGCTTCTAGTTAGGTTTGCCAATGAGGAGACTAGCAGAAGATCAGAGGGAAAAAGGGAAATTATGTCACCAAGGTATTTATTCCACAGGTTCCCTCCAAAAGGATTGCCACAAGTTGCCAGTGTCCTTCAGCTGAAGGTCACAGTGCCTGTCATAGGCCCTTCTGCCCACAGCTATTTCTTTTTTGCTCCCTGCAACTACTGCCTCCCCTCTGGTCCTTTGGACTCAGCTCCTGCTTCTGGAATTTCTTTCAGGATTCTGGAAGATGCTTGGAGGCTTTTCTAGCTTTTCCCATGCTTTTATAAAGTGTCCTTTTATTAAACCCTACCCAAATCACACAATTAAACTATCCTGTTATTCTCCTTGTGGAAGCATGACTGAAAAACACATAAAAAGTACTGAGTTAAGACACATTTTATTGTCTTCCTTCCTCACCCTTGAGAAGACAAAGTAAGGGAAGGTAGGAGGGATTATGCATGCAGTACAAATGGTTCAATTCTTTTATAACATGCCTTAAACTCATTGTAAATACAGAATTTACAAACAAAAGACTTGAGCTTGATGTGTGTCATGTGCCTGGGCCACCCAAACTCTGGCCCACAGTTTCTCCTTTGCCAAATAGAATGCTTAGTATTGGCCTCTCATGTGGCATAGGCTTTGCTGCTGGTCACCTTCGATCATTAATTTAAAATTTTGCGTAGGAAAACAATATGCTAATATTAATTATTAAGATTAATGCAAAGTAAGTTTTTCACCGTTTCAAAAATTTTATGGGAGTAAACTTTTAAAAAGACAAGTCATAATGAATTGAAATTTTAGCTCAACAATTTAAAGGTTAAAGGCTAAAAAAATTAAAAATCTGAATCTTAGTATGAATATAAACAGTTTTTAGTAGCATACTTGAATCAATATTCAGAGATCTTATTTATGGTAAATGTTGAGTGCGTCATTACTATGGTTACCTATTGTAGTACTATCATAAAAAAGCTTTCCTCTTTTATTCAGATTATAAAATTTTTAACAAATTTCTGTGACTATTTGAAATGTAAATTTTAATAATTGAAATGCACATCCTGAAATCCAGAGAAAAGCACGTGAGTAATGTGCAAAGTGAATTAAATATTTATTCCAATGAAATTATTCAGAAAAAGCTGCTTGGATTTTAATACTGTGAAAAATGTTAAAAGCAAGATTTTTATATTGACACAACAACTTTAATGAGGAAACACACCTTATGCTGTCTCAAGACGGAAAATATTAACATTACTTTAACATTTGCATTTATCACTTTTCTTTTACTTAAAAGCATCTTGTGTCAATCTTTTCTCTAGATTAATCTACTTTATCTACTTCAGACAACATTGACATAATTATGAAGCATGTATTTTCATCAATAAAACAGATTTACAATAAGATTTTTACAGATTCAAAAAAGAGAACATATCTTTGATTAATGTCTCTTCGAGAGGATTTGAGATGATAAAGTACAGTGCAGAGCATTATTTTTTAAAAATTAAGAAAATGTATTTTAAAAAAAAGTACTGTCTTTTTTAAATGGCGCAATAAAGTTATTCCAGAACAGGAGTTGGCGAACTTTTTTTGTAAAGTGCCAGATAAGTACGTAATGTGGCTTTATGGGCTGTTTGATTTCCGTTTCACCTACTCTTCCCTGCCAGTATAATACAAAGGCAATCATATTCAGTATGTAAACAAAGCGGTTTGACTATGTGCCAGTAATCATTGCTGTGGCCACGGTGTGCCACCCCTTTTTCTAAAAAGTCAGCACAGGCATAGCTCATTTTACTGTGCTTCGCTTTACTGTGCTTGGCAGATACTGTGTTTTTTACAAATTGATGGTTTGGGGCAACTTATGTCAAATAAGTTTATTGTCACCATTTTTCCAACAGCACTTGCTCACTTCTTGTTTCTGTATCACATGTTGGTCATTTTCATAATATTTCAAACCTTTTCATTATTCTTACATTTGTTATGGTGATCTGGGATTCGTGATCTTTGATGTTACTATTGTAATTATTTTCGGGCACCACAAACCATGCGCATGTAAGACAGCAAACTTTGTTGTTGAAATGACAACAAAGGATTAAGAATATTCTGTGAGCTTAGTTTATAAAGCAGAGGCAGGGTTTGAGAGGATTAGCTTCAAGTTTGAAAGAAGTTCTACTGTGGGTAAAATGCTACCAAACAGCATTCCGTGCAAGGGAGAAATTGTTCTTGTAAAGAAGAGTCAATTGAAGTGGCAAACTTTGTGGTTGTCTTACTTTAAGAAATGCCACAGCCACACAAGCCTTCAGCAGTCACCACCCTGATCAGTCAGCACCATCAGTGTGGAGGCATGACTCTCCACGAGCCAAAAGATTATGACTTGCTGCAGGCCCAGATGGTTAGCATTTTTTCAGTCATAATGTAGGTTTTTAATTAAGGTGCGTACTTCTAAAAGAAATAACACTATTGTGTACTTAACAGACTACAGCATCTGTAAACATAACTTTTACATGTACTGGGAAACCAAAAGTCTTGTGTGATTTGCTGTATTGTGATATTCACTGTATTCTGGTGCTCTAGAATTGAACCTGCGATATTTCTGAGGCATGCCTGGTAATCTGTGTTATATTTGATTGTTTATCAGGAGTAATTTTTCAGAACACTTGTAGTACTTGTTTAAAATGTTTCAGCTGAAATTAAGTCCACATTGTAAATAACAAGTAAGGAGATAACAAAGATTATGTTCTGACAGGATAATGTAGGGTTTCTGTGCTTTAAACAGAAATGAGTAGGTTGCTTTTTGGGTCTAATCATCTCTTATGAGAAGAAAATTTGTTCTTGTGTTGGAATATGAACAATCACATTGTCATCAGAGTAGTTCTGTGTAATTGAAAGAGAAGTGTCTGTACAGCTAGAGGTACCTATCTTTAATTTCAGGTATGTGAACTTGGAGAACGTATTTAATAGACTGGACCTCAGTTTTTCCATGTTAGTTAGAGCTCTTTACTTTGAAGAATACGTTATTAATATATGACACATTTAAAGTTCCAGACACATGACAGGTGCTCAAGAAACAATAAATCCCCCTTCATCTTCTTCAGTTATTTATAAAAGCAGCACTGGGCCTGAAGGAAGAACCATAATTTTTTTTCAAAGTACTGTATTTTAGTGGCAGAGAAGGGAAAAGTAGGAGGGTGAGGCAGAAGATAACCTCTTTCCTGATTTTCTGGCATTTTTTTCCTTCACTGTTTCCTCAAATGAAATAATACATTTTCATAACACAGGGTGTTTGGAAAGACCCAGGTATTAATCCTAGCTGATATATTCTGTGCTCATGGATTCACCTGTGGAATACTATCTGGCAGTTCCAACTAGGATGAAATCACAGGTTATTAGAACAATCCAGAAATTCATAGTCTTTGCAGTGAAAATCATGCATAAACATTAATTATCTTTGCCTATCCTTTTATAATTTAACTCATTTTCAGGACTCTCTACCAAAGAGAAACTCTTAAATTTATTTTCTTAAATGAAAAAAAATGTGAGATAACACTGATCAGAAATTAACTTCAATGCTAAAATCGTGATTACATACTCAAACAATAAAGGGACATATCTGTATGAAAACTAAAAAAAAGACACATTTTAAGAAAATGTAACTCTTTATTTCATAACAAGTTACTGCATTTATTTTGCACTTAGAATCATTAATGTACAGAAGACTGATAAATTAAAATACCTTTGCCACACTCACAAAATACTCCCCGAAATGGTGAGGCAGAAGCAAATGACAGAAGCCATTACAATCACAAGCCATAAGACTTTACTATGTGAAGTGACTACATACACTTAATGGACACAGATAACTTATTACAGTGGTTTATCAAGATCCAAACAACTTCCATTTAGGTCAACCATATCTTAAAAGTCCTTTGTTTAGCCCTTTTTGGCTTAACTGAATCACAGTTATCACAGACTCAACCATTCAGAGGCTCAAAGATTCCAAGTACATTTCACTGTCCAACAATAAAATTAGTCTGTTCTGAGACACATATTTCAGAAATTGTTTGAGAATCAGACATCAACTTCCTGGATTTGTCTGGTCACATAGCAGCCTAATTCTATTCACAGTTCTCCCCCTTTTCTCTCTTTGTTCAAATACATTTTTTTTCTTAGTTTGAAAGAAAAAAGAAAATTATTTGAAGAGAAAGCCCTTTTAGTGGGGAACAGATTTTTACAAAAATAATAACAATCTGGACAGACCTGCCTTATGGTTCTGCTTCAGGAGATTACTCTTTTTCGTCATCCCTAATGTGGGAAACACATAGATCAGTAGGAAAAATAAAATCTGGTTAAAATGTTAAAAGTAACAGCAAACAAGACTATAATATATTCAGAATTTCCTTGTGGTGTTATAGTGTCTATTTACACACAAATACCTACTATTCAATACAGGACCTCTTCTCTTGTCACACACAGCACATTACTCAGCTTCATGCTGCCACTTTTCCTTTCTAGTTCAGGATCTGTCTTCCCCCTTCTCCACTGAACTTCAATCACCAGAATCCTGACCTTCATTCTCTCTCACCTCCTGTACTATGGTAGCTTCCTAACTGGCTTATCTTACTCTAACATAAAACACCAATAAGGTGAAACGTCTGCTGTTTTAATGATGGTTCATCTTTACTCAGGTACCTTAGTGAACTCTTCACAAGTCTGTATCACCCAGCCTCCTGAAGTTCCTATTCTTGCCTCTCTGCCATAGGGTTCGACCAGTCTTTCTAGCCTCATCTTTGCTTGTCTTTAGATGAATCTTAACCTTCAATTAAAATGGAACTTTTATTTGTGCTCATGCTGCTTTATTCAAGCTGTTTACTTAACTGGAAAATGTAGTCTCTGTTAATCTCACCTATTGACATACTGAATTCTCAAGCTCCCATCTCTAAACACACATTCTCCAAGAAGCTTTCCCAGGGTTATCCTCCCTCACTTAAATTGTATCACTAATCTTCTGATTACATTATACTCTCCTCCTGGAGAGTTCATTTTTATATTCCCGATTGTATCTAAATCAGTTCTTTATACATAGAAAGTGCTGCATAAATATTTGGATTAGGTTATGTCATTTCCAAAATGCAAGCACAATGACCTTACATTTACTAGAGCGATGTGGTTAACAGTGTCTGGAAACTCCATTTGGAATGTTTTGATAGAGACTTGGTGATGGTTTCTGTGACTTTGCAGTGGCCTGTCAAGGACTTCCTAGCAGTAAAAAAGCAATGATGACCAAGAGAAACGTAATACCAAGTATGCCTGGACTTCATTTGGTGTGACACCGAGGAGTTAAATACATTTGGTAATATGAAGAAAAATAGCTTGGTCGGAAATTATTTTCAAAATATTTGTGGTGAGACAAATTCTTAATCATTAAATATCTATGTCTGAACTTCAGTGCTAAGACCGAAATAATTGTGAATTTTGTATCTTGCGACAGGAAATTGTGCAGCAATGAGAATAGGCATGCATATAAAACTCTGATAATTTTACACATGTGCTTATTCACTTATTATGTGTTTATTCAATTATTGGTTATTAGTTTAAATTTTACTCAAATCATCCTATCTGAATCTCCTGAATAATCAAAGTACTAGATTACATTTCTTCACAACTTGACTTGAAATATAATTTCACATCTTACAATCACAGGTCCTTGATGTGAGAGTACCATCAACCATTCTTGTTGATACTGAATCATTGGCAAGAATGCAGCCCTCATTTTGGGTCTTCTTCTTCTTATGCTGAAATATGGTATATTTTGTGATTAAATACTGATATCAGAATATGAGACACGCCAATGGTGAGGCTCCTGGGGATTGTCTATATATTTATCCACATTGATTGTACTTTAACCTTCAGCTAATCAGTTTTGAAAACTCTTTAATGAAAACTTTATCTTTAAAATATAATGCATCCAATGAATTGCCTAATTTCTCCTTACACTAACACTTTTATATTTAGTTAGATTTACTCTTGAAATTTGCCCTATTCTTACTGAATTCTCAGTTAACCTAAGTTCTTTTATTTATTTTTTTCTCAGAAACTACTCGACATTTTAGGAATTGATTTCACCTGAGTCTATCTATGCAATTCAAGAATAGATAAAATATTATCATGCAATTGTAAATCCAAGACAGTACAATCATGCCAGTCACAACTTCCCTTCTCCATACTTCTAGAACCTGATCGCATATTTAGAGGATGACTGTATGTGAATTAGCACTTTTACAAATTGTTCTACTCCGATTATCCTTCCCTTCATCCATATCCACTCTTATTGGTCTATATTTGCGTTCAAAGCATTTAAAGCTGCCAGGAAACACAAGTGCCCATGATCCAATAAAATTAAGATACAATGCATCTAGAGAAAGAGGATTTAAAAAAAAAATATTTCTCAGGATGAAAAAACTAATACTTGCAAAAAGAGAGAAACAGAGATTAGACTGCATTCCCCTTGAAAGTAAGCCCTACTTGATTTCTTGTAAAAATAATCTAACTATATTTTCACTTTTACAATCTCATTTTTAGAAATAATAAGATTTGTACACTTCCCTTTTTGATCTGCGTATTCAAATAGGACTGCTCAGAACACCACTGGCTTTGAAAACAAAGCACTTGTTTTAATGGTATATACAATGGTTGTATAGAGAAAAGCATCTGTCATACTTTTATCAATTTTATTTCCACTTATAAATACTGTCAACATTTAAAGCCCAGTTAATGGAACACTAGTGAGACAATCAAAGCTATTTATATTAAGCATTTTTAAGTATTTTTAAATATGGTCATGCTTAGATAGACTTGAAAGAATCCCAGAATTAAAATTGCCCCCATGATAATGAGCAGGCTATAGATTAGAGCATGTAAATAGCCATGATATTTTAGTGAAATGATTTATTCTTCACTGGTACTTCATTTTCCATTTACCTTTAGATTGATGTTTATTTTTAACATTTTTTTATTGAGTTATAGTCATTTTACAACGTTGTGTCAAATTCCAGTGTAGAGCACAATTTTTCAGTTATACATGAACATACATATATTCATTGAGATTGATGTTTACTTTAAGAATATCCATCAATACTCAGTGTTATAGAAATGAATGCATGAGCAATTTGTAAGTGAATATATACATGGCCAAAGTTTAATTTGGCTCTCCATTCAAAAAAAGCAGTGTCGGTGGATATTTGGGCATTATCATTTATCATGCTTACTTTTTTTCTGAGGTTTTTAGCAAAGTGAAAAAATTCAGATGCAGGTGGTGGACAGACAGTAAAATGTATTTAGATTTAAAAGAACATTATGTATTCTAAAAATGTAAGTATAACCATGCCAGAGCCTAGTCAGGTATTCACTGACCACGTGGGGAAGTGTACTAAAAACGAGTGACAGGTGCACAGGTGATAGCTTCCTCCACATGCCATGAGCTAGGCCTTGATCATAAAACGCTTCATCCTGATAGTTGCTCTTGGCAAATGGAAATAATTTCTAAAGGCTATCTCCAAGATCATTCTGGTAACTTTTCAGATAATTAGGTGATGGTGACTGACTAGAGAGTTCTTACCAATAGTTGATAAGCCAAAATAGTTACAGGAATAGAATAATTAAAGCCTAAGTTTAACTTTCCTGACAACAAAACAGACATTTGGGAAACATTAACCAATAGGCTTTAAATGGCAGTAGGACTAAGAATCGAGAGCTGTCTCACACGCGGGTTTGTTCGAGGTGCCTCCAGCAGAACTCCACCTTTAACATGATTTTTGTGCCTGCTCCCATTTTCTAAAGAAGAGACGATCGTAATGACCATGATTTTTGGGCCTGCTCTTATTTTCTAGAGAAGAGAATATCATTACAATTTATGAAAAAGTAGCAACACTGAACAGGTCCAAATTTAGGAGCTAGGAAAGGTGATGTACAACACAGGTCTAAAACTGTGTTCCAGAACATTTCTGGTCTCAAAAAATGTTACTAGTATGCATGTAAGACCATATCCTCAACATGAATTTCAACTCAGTTT
The DNA here is from genome assembly GCF_036321535.1 of Camelus dromedarius. Lineage (NCBI taxonomy): Eukaryota > Metazoa > Chordata > Mammalia > Artiodactyla > Camelidae > Camelus > Camelus dromedarius. The sequence continues at coordinate 90,098,136 of NC_087436.1, read as the reverse complement.
GCTAGATACAAATTCTTTAGCCACAATGAGTAAATACAAACTCTGTTCCTCAATGTTTTTTTGTCAATTTAAGGAATGTAGCACTTTTGTAGAGGATTAAAAAAAACAATTATTTCTGCATTTACTTTCAGTGTTGGTAGATCTAAACATTTCAGTTTTCATCTCTTCATTCTTCATAAATACTATGAGGCAGAGAATAAAATAGTTAAATGTTAACATCCTTTCTTATTTTTTTATCTTGTATTTAAAATTAACGAGTTTGATGATCTCCATTCAAGTTTGAGAATCACCAAATCTGTAACTGGAGTTCTATTTAATATTTTATCAGAAAATGAACTGGATTAAAGATGAGGTAAAAACTGACCTTTTCTTCTTTAATTAATAAACAATTTAGAAATAAATTAATTTCTTCTTGGGAGTAAGACATCTTAGAAATCAATAAAAGGAAATTGTGGCTTTATATTTTCAACTAGCTCTATTCCAAACAGAGCATACGAATAAAAAGGGAAAAAAAATCAAATTAGCAATATTTTCTAGGCAAAAAATTATTACATAAATATTACACATTAGAGTAGGCTACCATTACAAATGAAAGATTATATTTAAATAATAAAATATGTATTAAAATTAATTCATCTTTGAAATATGAATCACAGAACTTATAAATTCAAAACCCTAATATATGCAAAAATAAAGAAAATTAAAGTACAAATATATAATACTATTTTAATATACTGGATTTTCCAACTAATCCATCTTACATAAATTTAAGTAAATTAATCTGAAAGCTGTTACTTTATTTACCTATGAAAGCCTTACAATAGTTAAAATAACTTCATATTTTAACCACTGGTTTCTCTGCATTTTGAATTTAAACTTCATGTTATTGAAGGCCAGCAGAGTACACGGCTTTAGTCAGACTTATGATTGTTGCCTAGTGAGTAGAATTTATAAGTAAAGATAGCCAACCCAGTAAACCAGATTAAACAGGGCAAAAGCCGTTGGGAAAAATATTCGAGAATAGGAATCAATTTTGGCAATGCGAATGTGTATCCTTCCTTCCCTCCATGAGCCCGTTCTGCAGTCTTCAAAGCAACAGAAGAAACTGGCACAATCTTTGCCCTCCAGACACTGATACCCATAATCATCCTCCCCTTGGGGCAGAGCAATGCTATTCATTGGAATCAGAGTAGATCCAGGATGGAGTCCAGATGACATCTGAGTAAAACAATGAATGAGTTTTGAGGAAAAAACAAACCCAGCATTAAAAAAGATCAACTTGTCCCCTCAAGGCAAACTCTAAAAGACTGATAAGAAATAAAAATAATCTTATTTTCTCCAAACAAATATTCAAAACAAATATTCAAACAAATATTCAGTCCTAACATGGTTTTAAACCATGATTTACTTTGTATCACATAACATTATTTTACATTACAAAGATTTTGCAGGAAAAAAACACTCAGAAAGGAAACATATTTTATACATTTAGAAAGTTGATCTATTAAAATATAGTTAACCATGAATCCTATTTTAAAATGAGAATAAACTATATATTTCTATGATATTTTACAGTATAACATTTACAGTGTTCTAAATATCTGTTGGTTTGCTATAGTTACATTCTGCACTTTATTTTAGTAATAGCAAGGATAAATAGTAAAGATGATATTTTGATAAAGCTGAACACTTTGAGAAGCTGTGTATGAATCAAAATGATAAGAGGTTTGCAGTTGTGGATAAGGGCAAGGCCATGTATTTGGGAGAAAGAATGTGCAGGAGTTAAAAACTCAAGTTTGGGAACAACTGGTGTTCACAATTCTGCTCATTCTACCAATGTAGTTGTCTTCATAGCTGAAATGATTTTAGCACCGAATTTTTGTGATGGTTGTGATGAGTAAGTTTCATAACATGTAAAATGATCAGTGCTATGTCTTGCCCAGTAATAATAGCTGTTGTTACTATCAGGATTATTTGGGACTCATGTCAAATTAAGTTTTTATGGTACTAGGTTTTAAGTAAAACTTTAATAATAAGAATAATTTTTTTTTAAATATAAAAATTGAAGCATGGCGAGGATATTGTGGAATATTAAAGCCATCATTTTGGAGTCTGGATATGGTGGACTATTAAAGCCATCACTTAGGCTGTAATTCCAGCTCTGCCCAGTAGAGTCCTGCAACTTTGAACAGGGAGTCACTGCTCTTTTGCTGTACCAGATACACAGATCTGTTTGATGATTAAATGAGATGATATACATAAAGCACCAAGCAAAATATTTGAAACATAGCACGTATTTAGCTGCCAATAAATAACATTTATTGTTGTTGTAATTGCCGCTGCTACTATTGATTCCTGAAGAGGATATATCAAAATTGGCTATAAAATATGTGCTAAAGCAAACAATAATAACAACAACAGAAACTTGGACCTTATGAAAATGTTACTGGAAAGAAATACATTAATGAACACATGAATAAAATGGCAAGTAAAATATGAATGAAGATTGCCATTTTAGTAACTCTTCATCTCTTAGAACTTCCAGATATTTCAGGGGTTACTTTAAGATGTGAATCTCACAATCTATAAATAAGTCAGTGGTTTTATGATCTAAACACTGAATACAATGCTGAAATTAAATAGTTTTAACCTGACCTTAAATTTCTAATGAAAATGTTTATGAAATTTTTTTATGTTAAATTTTGAAATAAATACATCTCAAAGCCATGAAAATTAAACATTGTATGAGAAAGATTTAGGAAGTTAAACACACAAAAATTAGAATTTCTCAAAATTTGGACCTATATTTAAACCCATTTTATTTGTAAGAAATACAAAATCTAAACCACTAAATATTAAACCTTAAGTAGATAGAAAAAGAAGCAAAAAAATCACAGTGATATTTTAAAAAGATAAATGCATCACACAAGTTGTAATATCCATATTAGAAACAAAATGTGCAGCCTGAAGATAAGAAGCAATGCCTTAAACACAAATAAATTCATGACTCCCCTTGCCTGGATGCAGCATTAAAAAAAAAAACAGGCAGTATATTATTAAATGTTAATAACATCTTTTGAGGTTGATACTTGGGGATACTTGACTAGACTCCTAAATTTTAGTGGAGCACTAAAATTATGTACAGAAATGAGACAAATTGGTATTCATTTTCTTGTCACTATGTTTATAGCCTATGTTTCAATGTTAATCAGAGTGAAAGTGGTTAAAATACCAGTTTGTTAGTTGGTAATTTCAAGAGGATAAGGCATAAAATCCATTCCATATATCACTCAGAACTGCCTTATATAAGTGGAAAGATGGTGTATTTGATGGAAGAGAGCAATTGTGCATAAGAGAGGTAACTAAAGATTAAAGTGCACAAAAATGGAAAAAACCTGCAAGTGGACATTTAAAAAATGGACTAATCTCTGGTGCTTAAAATCGTGGAGAGTGTCTACTGCAGTGGCCCTTTAGATTGATACTTTTCTAGTTTCCTGCTGCCTCCCCCAAAACACCACAAATTCATAAATTCAAAGAACCCACGCTTCATTGAATGATGAATATGACCAGAAATCAATTTTACGTGCTGAGAAAAATAGCCAAAGAGCTGACACATTACCAGTAAAATAGTTTTGATACATAGATTTGTGACCTGGAAACCACTGACAAATTGATTGGAAGACTGTACACATTACAAACCTCACTTTTCTGAAGTACAACTATATAACCCACCTTATAATTTCTCAGATAAAGATCCTGCTGCCCCCAAAATAGCAAACATTGTATAAATAAAGTAAATCTGTTTAAATGATAAAAAAGAAACAGCACAATGGAATAGAATTTTCTTTTACTTCAAATGATGTAGTTCTGAGAATATGCCATTTTTTTTTTTTGTTATTTCAAAAAGTCACTAAGAATATAGCTGAACTTAACATTTTGAGACATCAATCCCATTTCCACTATTAAAGATATGTATGTGTCTGGTTATAGCTTAAATATTCTACTACTTATAGATTAATCATATAGTTAAGCACATAAAATATATTCTAAATGCCAAGACATACTAATATCAAATAAATAGTAAATAAAACATTTATGTACAAAGTATATTTATGTATGCATTTATAGAATACTGTAATTACTATTTAGATTATATACTGATGCCATTAATAATATATTAAGTATTAGCAATATGATTAGCAAACATTAGGCCATGTTATTGATACTATGAAATACTAACATTATTATTTTAAATTTATAATTTAAAACGTTGCACATGAGAATGCCACAGTAAGCATAGATGTTCTCCACTTCACTTTCACAAAATCCTAGTCAAGTATCAGTCAGGATTTCAAAAATTACAAAATCCACATCAGTGTTAAAAACAGACATGAGGTGGATTTGGGTGATGCTGAGTTCTCAGTTTTTGTATTTCAGAAATTAGAAGTTAATGGAAATAGTTATCAGAGGAAAGTAAAAAAAAAAAAAAGTAAAAGAAAAAGAAAAGAAAAAAGAAGGAAAGAAAAGAAATACAACTAATTCTGAGGGTTGGGACCAAAGTTGTGGAGCAGAGAATTTTATTCTTCACTTGTACATTTATATATTGTGTAATTTAATTTGTTTCAACAATGCACAAGTAACTTTCTTGATGTATTTCACATTTCACCAATATCAAATAATCCTTCCTGGGAGCTTTGCCAAATACCATTACAGGAAAGAAAGTTTATAATTTGTGAAATTTTGTATTGATGCAGCTTTTCATTATTTTTGTGCTCTGAAAGGTAGAAGAATGTTTATTCATATACATATGCACTGACTGAAAATAAGATCTTTCCTTTGTGGAGAAAGGGCTATGGGTTGGGGATTGTGGGCAAAAACAAAAAACAAACAAAAACAATAACAAAAAACCTTCTATACATTATCTCCATTCTGATACCTTAGTTCTACTCTCAGTAATATATTGCTTCTTGAGCTACTGCAATAGTCTTTAAGTTTATCTCACTGATTATTTTGCCATTCAGGTATGTACTCTATACTACCAATAATTGTCTTTCACCAACAGATACAAATATGCCATCTTGCTTAAAAACATGCATGACTTATCAGTGCTGATAGGGCCAAATCTAAATTTCTTGACATGACTCAGGAGACTCTCCATATCTTGGCCATAAACCACTTTTCTACCCTCAACCTGGATTATTTTCTTTCCTAATATTTCTATTTGCTTAACCAGCACTATCCAATAGAAGTTTCTGCAATGATAGAAATATTCTGTATCAGCATTGCCCACTAGTTACAGGTAGCACTTGAAATGTGACTAATGCTACTAAAGTACTGAATTCTAAATTTTGGTTTATTTTAATTAATTTAAATCAGCCTAGCCATGTGGCTAGTGGCTAGCTGTTGTATTAGACCAGCAGCTTGTGAAAAATACCAATCTACTTTTTATTCTCATACGTGAAGTCGCCTCGACTTGGCTCACCTGGTTTCTTCTGTCTTACTCTTTCTAATCTGTTCTCCTGAAAACTGCAACTTATTCTCCAAAGAACTAGTGCAACATTGTCACACTTTCTCTGTAATTTTCTCTATCACATTACTTTTGGAAGAATTAGTTTACATACATTTTGAATATGTTATTTACACTTGAAATGGAAGAAGGCTACCTGCTCCACAGTGGCTTATGTTGACAGAGCCTCTTCTCAACGTGATGTGCTTGCTTATAAGTCAGTGTATCGCAGGCCATGTTACATGATGTCTCCAAATTTCCTCAGTGCAAGGGATAGGCCACTTAGGTCAGCCTTTGTGGTACCTGTCTCTCATTCCATAAGAACGTCTTTTAAAATATCTTTAACTTATATCATAGAAAATATTCTGTGACTGAAGAAGTATTTGAAACCAGTTACCTAATTGCTAATATCCTTATAGTGTCTTTGTTTACTTTTGATTTTTATATTGAACTGTTATTTGTCTTATACTTTAATTATCTTATGTTTACATTTCTAACGTGTTTTTCTACAACTAGATTTAAAGATCCCTGAATGCAGAGAACACATTCTGTAGTTACTCTCTTCAAAGTGTCTTATCCAAGGTTAGTGAAATAAACTTCTGTTACTTAATATTCTAACCAATTGAGAGATCACAAATAAGCAAATTCTATCCTCAAATGGGTATATCAGGTCCCTCATATAGATATAACATGGTTTTCTGAGATTTCTCATCTATGGGCTGAATATTTGAGTTTCAACGTGAAATACTCTTTTTAGTCGGCTGGTTTCCTGCTACTGCTTTTCTGTGATCTTTACCTGTTTTATAAAGGATCTTGATTCTATACTTCAACATAGTTAACTTACTAGATTTTCTTGAAAATAAGTTATTGACACAAAAACATCTGAATCAGATTCTCAGTGAGTAGAAATAAAAACAAAACAAAATGTTTTGGATGGTAATATGGGCCAAGTCAAATGTTACTGACATTCACAATAATAAAAATAAAGAAGAAAGAAAGAAATACGGACATAAGAGAAGAAGGGCAGAAGGAAGAAAGGAAGAATGAAAGGAAGGAGGAAGGAGGGAAGGGGGAAGAAGGAAAGTAGGAGGGAAGGGAAGGGGAGAAAAAAGGAGAGTGAGAGGGAGAAAGAGCAAGAAAGGGAAAGAGAGAGGAAAGGCCAAATATATCATGTGGAAAGTAAAGTAGAAAGCATCTGTATTAAGTTATGTTTTTCTTAGAGGGGTCATGGAAGCTAAAAATCTATTGTGTTCAAATATCATCTCTTCCTAAGTAAAATAAATTGGGATTTTCTGGGACTCTCAGCTAAGCTGTCAAAGAGATGTCAAGATGGGGATTTTAGTTTCATTTAATAACAGATATGCTGACCTTTCAGTGACTTTGAAAGCAAGTTCTTTGGTCCTGGCCTATTGTCATAAATAATTTGGTGAAGCAAAGGGAAATGTTGGATTTCAAATCATTCAGAATTTTAAGCCTGAAAAATAAAGTGGGGAGATGGAAGGAGAAAGAGAGCGAGAGAAAGAGAAAGGAAGATAAACTCACAAACGATTGAAACAGGTATAAAGGCAAGATGCTGCAAGATTTCTGGGTCTAGACTTGCATTTGATTCTCCTGGGCAGAGTGGAAGAAAAAGACAGATCCTGCGAAGCCCTTAAATAGAACATTTTGAGACAACAGCAAGCAGAGTTGTCTATTCTTCATAAAAGTGTGTTCTGATTTACCTGATTAAGCAAGACCATATGGCTGCACACTGAACTAGGCAGGGAGTCAGATTTGATTACTGATCTAGTTTTTCACTCCAAGTGTCATTTAGTATTGAAGGAGCTCATGAAGCATATAACTGAACAGAAAGAACAGACTACAGATTTTATTTTGGATGGCTCTAAATAAAATATATATTTTTTTGTACCCAGGTAGTCAATTACATGTCAGTTTAACTTTTTTGATATTTTGCAGTTTAGTTCTTCAAAGCTCTTATTTAATTTTTTATTCCTTAATTTTTCATCTTTAGTATTTTGCTTCCTGGGCTTGATGCTAAAATTTAAATACTCAATATATAGATGTCTTTCTTGGATAACTATTCTAGAACAATATCTAGAACATGAGTATCTTTAACTAGTATTTGATAAACAAATGATTAAATGAACATCATAATTTTAAAGTGTGCACTCCAATGTTTCTGCTTCCTGAGTAAATGAGATGTCTGATAAGGTGGTTGAGAGACAGATCTGGAGTCAAAATGATTATCAGCAGTCCTACAGTAGCCACTTATTGGTTGAATGGACTTAAATAATATTAGTACCCCTATTACATATTCTTAGAATGAAATTCGAGAATCCATGTGAGATTGTACATTGCCTGGCTTATAATGTTAATTAGTATTATTCTAAATACTTTCAGTCACAGTTTCCCAAAATAAAAAGTCAAGGTAGCAATTGAACAGAGCTGTGGATGAGGAAATGATGAAATGGAAAATCCAGAGAGGATGCCTGGCTTTGATTAAAAGAAGACAGTATAGCAAATGTGTGTTTTTCTTTAACTAAAAATTAAGCAAATGGATATTAAGGTTGAAATTGTTGCCCCCTGATGCTTTGTTCATTCAGAGGCCATAGCATGTCCTATAGATAAGCTAAAATCATGTGATGTTGAGGGAGTCACAGGCTAATTCTACAATGTATGTTCTCAAATGCCTACCACCAACAATGTGATCTTTCTTAGTATATTGTGGGACTCTGAAAGCAAATTACAAGTCCTTGGAGTATAACATAAAAAGTAAAATATAATTTTAAAATATGGCAAAGTTTTATAAATAAACTAATGAGAAATGGGAAAAGGTAGAAAAAACATTGATTCCTAGAACTTACAAAGTTAGAACATGGAAAACTCCAAGCTTCATTATATACACACCATGGTAGGCTTACAAGCTTGCACCCATGCATAACTGCTTTATACAGTTTTCATGTTTAAAGACATTTTGGAACAAATTTTCTTTGAAAACATTTACTGGAATCAGCAATGAAGTGTCTTTTTTGTCAATACTGGAGAAACAGATGTTTACCTTTCTGAGTCTTATTAGAACAGGCAACTTAAGGAAGGATTACAAACTTGAACTCTGGCACTAAAAAAGATCTGAGTTTGAGTCCTGGGTCCTTCACTTCCTAATGCTGTCCTTGTGCAAATTACTGAAATTGTATCTACAAGCATAAATTAAATCATGCATGTAAATGCTTAGAGGAGTTTCTGGCATGCTCAGTAAGTGTTATATATTACTTTAAGTTTCTTATAATTGCCATTATAAAAAGAATTATGGTTAATTATCCAATATTAAAGTATTTTAGAACCAGTAGAATTAATTCTAATTTATCAGCTTGATGTGATAAATGTTAAGGTAGATATATGCTTGGGAAAGGGGAGTAAGAGAATAGAAATATACAAAAGCCAAAAAGGTGTCTTTTCTATGACACAGAAAGCTATGTCTCTCAAACACAGCTGAACACTAACACTAAAGAGGGATCTTTATTTCTAAAAATTTAGCTAAATTTGTGGGGCACCCATGTTAGAAATCCAAATCCTAACACAAAAATAGATTCAAGGGGAGATTTAAAATAATTTTAAATTATTCTTTGAAAGATACAAAGAATTTACCACTTATGGAAAATTTCATAGTGTGAGAAACCACTCTTCATAAAGGTGATCCAAGAGTCTTTTCTAGGGAAAAATGTAAGTATACTTTTGTAGGTGGGCAATGTTCAGTACCCCAGTTTGATCTTAATATGATTTATGTTTTGTCAGGGTGCCTCAAGCATCCATATCAGTCTAAGAAAGTATAACAAGAGAACTCAAAATTGAGTATCTCTTACAGTAATAAAAGAGAGGATTTTTTTTTTTTTTTAACATACCGTGGCCTTGTTTTTTAGCTTTCTTTCTCTAGTAGTTTTTCCTTTTTTGTTGCTGGTAAAATAATGCAAGGTGCCATATTCCATCAAAGCTGCAAAAACAAAAATGAAACAAACAGAAACAAAGAGATCCATCGCAGTCACATATGAAACCTTGGGTAAGGACTTCCTGGCAATTGTGCTCAGCGTGGTCATAGTCAGCACTGTAGTGATACCTGTGGAAGAAGGGGAAGGAAAACAGATGATGAAAAATAACTTAGACTGTTTTTACCCTTCCAGCTGGTTTGGCAATATTCTGAGTGGAAATAAACAATGGAAACAAAAGAATGTGATTACCTGTGATTTACAGAAAAAAAATTCTGGTAACCATAGTGACATTGTGTTCAACGTGTTCTTTGCATCTGTGAGTTTTAATCATCTAAATTCTCTGGCCTGCAAGTAGTTGACACCCCATACCCACCCTTCCCTTCCTCCATAATAATACACCATCCAATTTTCAGCTGGTCTGTGCCTGCCTGGAAGAACAACCATAATTGCCAGCTGCTTTCAGCTATATGTGGCCACAGACTGAGATCTCACCAAGAAGAATAGGCAAAGGGTATTAATGACCAAAAGATGCCATTAAAGAGACAGGCAATACCTTTCTTTCCTTCTTCATTGTTTCTGCTGGAATACAATGGCCAGAGCATCAGAAGCCATCTTAGACCTCTACCTAGTTTAATCTACAGTGATTTTAGGTTTCCTGCCACACAGTTAAAATTAATCCAAACTAGTATAGTATGTTTTATAACTTGAAGTAAATCTATTTTCTAGTCTTGAAGTTTCAGTAAAGAAAACAGGCAAAATGGTATCAAGGGAATACTTTTGAAGCACAGATTAAAAGTTTGTATTTTGAAGGATTGAGTGTATAGAATTGGGATAGCCTCCTGGACCCCAGGTGTGTTGTGTAGATTTTTGGGGGTGTCTGTTTCTCTTTATCCATGACCTTCTTGATGGTTCTTACCTAAGGGAGGTGGAGGCTAAATTTTAGGCCCCCTAACTCACACCTGTCCAGACTATATCTCTTCCTATCTAAACTGCCTTCATTCTCATTCTTTGTCTCATGAAATAAGATACCATGAGTGGAATTGTTTACTCTCATAATGCCAAATGATTCTTAATTTGGCTGAATATTTATAGAGCCAAATATTCGGGTTGAGAAAAAAATAGAAAGGATGTCTTTGGTATGGTGAAGGCAATGGCCATCTCTTTCCCTCATGTCTACATTGAAACATGCCTTAATAATAATTCCTTTCACATTTCCATCTTTTTATTTTCATCATCACTCAGGATTGAAAAAAAGATGATACAGGTATGATGATTTGGAAGTCATGTAGGCAAATTTAGATTCAAATTTTGATGTCCAATCTATTAGCTCCATAACCTCAAAGGGGTTTCTCAACTCTTCTGTGCCTCTCATCTAAAAAAATGTGGCACAGTAATTTAATAAATTGTATAATAAATTTATACAAAAGGTATTTGCTTTACTTATTTTTCTTAAAGTGGATGCTTAGATTAAAAAGAAAGATTAAAAATCTTCTTTCTAACATTAGCATTTTGAATCTATAATTTCCCCTCTTAGGAATACTTTAGCTGCCTCTCACAAGCATTTAATGTTAAATTCTTATTAAAATTCAGTTTGAAATATTTTATGATTTCCCTTTTGATTCTTATTTGACCGAAGGGTTATCTAAAAGGTCATTAAACAAATTTCAAATAAGGGAAGCCATTATTAATCTATATTATTTTATTAATTTTTAATTTACTACCATTTTGGTCAGAAAATATACTTGGGAAACATTTTAGTCTTTTCAGTTTTATTAAGATCTTGGTTAATGTTCTGTATGCACTTGAACTTACTGTGTATTCTGTAGTTAGGTGTATTGTTTTATAAATACCAATCAGGTCAAGTAGTTGTAATTTCATTCAGATTTTCTATATCTTTTTTTTATCTTCTATTACTTCATTTTTTTTTATTTTATTGAATTATAGTCAGTTTACAATGTTGTGTCAATTTCCAGTGTAGAACATGCACTATTTTTTTTTTTGGTAACTTATTAAATCATAACATTCCCATAGTCAGACAAAGGCAGATTTCCCAAGGTGGCTTCTCAAGTAAACAAAACAAAACATCCAAAAACCTTCAGGCCAATGTGTTCTTTGATATCATTATCAATGATCAAATTAAATTTCAATTAACTAAAATGTTATTACATTCCTATTTCAGAAATTAAGGTAAACTATAGCAGAACTTAGCTCCCAGACATTTATTTCTTTAATTTAGTAGTTGTTATCACAGAATTTAGCTTAAAATAATGTGGTGGATTTTCTGTTAAAATATCTCTGAGTCCATGAAAGTAAAAACACATTTGAATATTAAGAAGATTCATTGATATTTCCTCCATGGCTTCTCCTGCTCAAAACCTTATAATAACCTTCCATTACCTTTGGAATAAAATCCAAAGTCCTTAAAATGACCTACTAAAGACATCTGATCTAACATCTGGCCATCTCTCCAATCTCGTTTTCTACCACTACTTGGCTACCTCTAGACACAGTTGTCTTCTTTCTGAACCTCAAGCATGGTTAGCAAAGAAGATCCCTCTTCAGAACCTTGTGGTTCTTTCTAGCCGATATCCACAGGCTACCTCCCACACTTCGCTAGGCCTCTGCCCACTCCTCAGAGAGGTCTAGTCTGACTCCATGAGATGAACGAGCGAACAGTATATCCACCCACATCCCCTGGCGTTCTCTAGCCATTTATTTTGCTTTCCCTCCTAGCCTTTATTACTCACTGACATTTTATTATATGCTTTTTATACTTGTACATTACCTGCACACCCTGCTCAAATGTTTTATATTTTAAAATGAACATGAGCACTTTACAGTATTTGTTCACTGTTCACACTGTGGCACCTAGAACACTGCCTATTTCACAGAAAGCATTTGATAAATGTTTGTGAGAATGCAATAATAATAATTGAATAAATGAGCTCAGAAAACTGCCCTTCAGAGACGTATGTATGCATGTATACTTAAAAAAAAACAAACAAAGCCTGATCCTCCAGCTACTTAGGACCCACAATTGTAAGAGATATTCCTTAAGTTAGATCTGGCTATGGCTTATCTTTACAGTTGCTATAGTAATGTTAAAAAACATGGATTCATGTAAAGCCATAATTCCACAATTGGCTATTCTCTGTCATGAAACTGGCATAGAATTTTGGCTTTGTGTAATCCTAACGGCAGAAACAGTCCTTTCAAATTCTCTTTGAGGAAAAATATGAGAATAATGTTTGAAAACAAAATACAATATTTAAATTATTGTATATACTCAGAGTAGCATACAAAAAATCTAAAGTAATTTATTTACCTTGAAACATAAAATAGTTTGAAATAACGTGAGGAACAAAACTCTGATATGAGTGCATTTTGTCCCCTAGCAATGTCTGCATAGACTCCCAAGGAACTGCATTTCCAAGATAGAACTAGGCGCCTCAGATTTTATCTTGCCACTTTTATGTGATTTGCATTTTATTATATTTATTACATGGAGTTCTTTACCAGCTATCATAGAAAACACATGAAAATTTCTTTATTGTTGAAAACAGAAACTGTCCCAACTTTACGTTTTTTAAGACACAGTTACTAGTAGTGTGATTCGTATCTTGCACTTTTGTTGGGAATGAATCAATTAATCATTAAGTTGTCTTTATATATCAATACATGGTTTTAGGTTATCATTTTATTTTAAAAATATATAGTAATTAGACATGTTTTCTTACATGATTTTGATTATCACAACAGATTGCTAAAGAAAGAAAGGACAAGTCTGCTTTATCATGTATGAATTACAAATTACTCTTTTAATCAATGTTACTGTACAGGCAACTCTCAAAAATATTTGTAGACTAATCACACATTTTATAGATTACAGAAGCCTGGAAACTTCTTGTTCCTTTCAGCGACCTGCCCTTTGGAACAGCTGACTGTTCATTAACACCATTGTAAGAGCAGGGAACTTCTAAGCACACACCAGTCAACAAATACTGGCTATTAGTGATTCAGCTAAAAAATAAAATCAAATCTTGCTGAAAAGTGATTGAAAATATTGACCAAATTTAACATCCTAGGATTATGTATGCCTTTCATATATTAATTCTTGGTGATTATTTATGCTTTCCTTGGCCTATTTTAAAAACATTTCTGAAATTTCAAGCTCTTTACAATTCTATTTCCTACTTGTTTTTCATATATTTATTTCAACATCATGTTGCAGTAGAGTATCTGTCAATTTTTGCCTGACTGTAGCTGGAGGAATATTTCTAATATATTAAACTGTAAACTTTTATCATGTTAAAATGTTACTAAAAGTCTTATGATACTGAAGCATAATATTACATGTCATACCCAGTGATGTTCTTGCAGGAACTGCATCCTTATTGATCCAAAAAGAGACCCAAGAAAGAACAACTGTCAGAATACATGGAATGTAGGTCTGAATAGTGAAATATCCCATTCGTCTGCTCAAGTCAAAAAAAATTGTCATGATTATATAATCTCCTGGAAGAAAAAAAATGTTTTATTTTTAGCTGTAAAATACTTATAAGTATAGATTCCAAATCATAGATTTAAATACAAGTGCCATTTAATGCTAGCATTAGTCACTGACTTATGTTTTCTTCTTACCAGAGATCGTGTGAGAGATTTCAGTTGTGTTCCGTAACCCTACAAATGCAAACTGATATAATCTCCAGTATTTAGGATCAGCCACTTCTACAGAAGGCTTTTTCCACTTATACTCAATTTCATTTTTAGGGTATCCATCTAGGTACGAAATTAAAATTAAAATTAAAACATATACATTAGCAGATCCAAATCTGTTACTGTTTTAATATCAACATCATCTAAATTCTCTGAAATGCTTCATTTTTTATTATACGTCAAATATAGAAAAATGCTGCATAAAATTTACATGTGTAGCTTAAAGAATAATCATATAGTGATTAATGATAATTAATGTAACTACTCAAATCAAGAAATAAAACCTTGTTAGCAACCAGGAAAAAACGTGTGTTTTGTTACAGATATTCTAAACAGCACATCTGAAAAATATGACTTGGTTTAGGTTCTTTTTGAACTCTACTTGATTATTGCTATACTGGATGCATTATTTTATAACTTACTTCTTTTAATATCATATTTGTAATAGTCACCCATGCTCTTGTATGTAGCTGTATTAAATTTAGTCTATTGTTTTACTATGTAGACACTTGTAACGTTTCCTGTTGGCTATTATTAATATTGCTGCAAATAACATTATTGTATATGCCTCACAAAGCATGTATATGCAGAAGTTCCTCTAGGATACATATCTAAGCATGGAATAGCTGGGTAATAGATTATTTATAATGTCCATTTTACGAGACAATGTCAATCTTTTTTCCATAGAGAGTATACTAACCTCATCTCGCAATAGCCAGAGTATGAAAGTACATGCAGATTGATATACACATTAAAGTTTATGTTGGCAGCCTTCTTTACTTTTACTAGTCTGTAGAGTGAATTTTATTTCACTTTTTCCTGATTATAAATAAAACCTAGACATCTTTTCATGTGTTTATTAGATTGTTGGATTTCTTCCCTAGAGAACTATTTGTTCAATTGCCCATTATTTTATTGGGTTTTCTTTTTTTTCTTTCTTTTTTGTTTGAATTCTATATACATTCTGGATAGTAGACATTTGTTAGTCATTTGTGTTTAAATTGTCTTTGCCTTCTCTGTCACTGTCTAGAATGGAAATGAATTCTTTCAAAAAGGATATGCTTTTGTTTCTGCTACATGTCAGAAATCCACAAGGCCTTTGGGTCCAGTCGAGCAAAGGAAATTTGGGCAATCCATGTTGGGGTGGGCTTGTGATTAAATCCTCTCGAGGAGTTATTTCACCCTGGTATGCTGACTGCAGAGGTAAATTTCCTTTTAGACCTTAGTGGTTGTATGTACACGTGTGTGAGCATGTATGGGGGACACTCTTTCATGTTACCCTAAGCTGTATGTAGAGATCACGTTTTATTACATTTTTATTCCACAAGGCTGTAAACATCAAAGCTCAAATTTATCTTGCTTGACAAATGTCCTCAGGTCAAAATTGGCTCCAAACTTCATATTTCTGGCATCAATTTTTAATGTGGATTTTGTGGCTGAAAATTCCTTACTAGTGATCACTTCCTCATTTTTGAGAAGTTTTTAATAATAAACTATTTTAAACTGTTTTCCACAAAAGAGTTGGTTTACCGTATTACAGAAATGGAGTTCACTATCACCTTGAGAAAGTTCCAAAACTGTATATCAATTCCGTTATCAGCCATGTGATGAAATAGCTGTTGTCTTTGCTGGCCTGTTTAAGGATCTTTTTCTTTCTTTCTCCATCTTCTCTCCCTTGTTCTCAAGGTTTAGACACCTTGTTTTTCCATATTTCCCATTCTTTTTAAATATAATTATAGACACAACAGAGTACAGTCATAGCATATAGGAGTGTAGGCACAAATTAAAAATAGTGAGCTCATTATGTAACCACTCTAAATCTCATGATATCTACTTTTAAAATGGGTGCCTTATTGAAACATTCCCAATATATTTGTTGTTAAACATTAGCTGGAGAAGGCTTAATTCTCTGCTGGACCCATACAGAGTGCCTGAAAAAACTTAGCTATGATTATTATGTTTATGTCTGTGACACCCAATTGCACTGACAGGGATAGAATATTAATTCCCAATAACGACAATCAAAGCTAAAGAGATGTCACACAAAGAATTTAGGCATGGTATCTAGAGGTGAGTACAATAATTGCTAAATCTTCAAATATTTGCATGTCAGTTATTCCTTGAATGTTCCTATTAATCAAGTCTTTGTTGAGATTTGGCTGTTTTATTCACTGAGAAGTCAATGTTAGAAAATCAAAGCAGTGAGATGTTAGATTATGAATTTAAAAGGACTTTTTAGTGAGATAAAATTATTAAGAAAAGACAAAATTGTTAATAAGGGATAACAGGAGATATTTGGGAATGTATTAAGTGAAGATGCAGGATAATACTTATGAGTACTTATAATCTACTGTGAATAAATTCTAGAATGTGATATCTAAAAAATGAATTTTAAAAAAGGAAACTAGCATTACATAATTCTGGACATAGGCAATACCGTTTTTTAAAGTTGTTTTACATGTTGTCAAGACTTGCTCAATTATATACTATCTAGAAAAAATATTTTTATAAAAACACATGTAAAGCTAAATATGTTAGTAAATACAAAATAAAACTGATATTGATATAGAAAGATTGTAACTATTTCCTTAGAACAAAATACTAAATTTTATATCCAAATTATTTTGCTCTAATCATTTCTCTGGCTTTCATTCCTTCTTTTGGATAAAATAAACTTATTTCTACCTTGGTTTTTCAACCTCATTAAAGTCTTCTCAGATATTTGCTATTCATGTAGTAAATATTCTTCACCAATAATAAAGTTAAATCTGGCCTCCAGGAATACGAATAAAATTTGAATCAGCTTTTTATTCATGGCAGTGTAAAAATATTTGAACATAAACTTATCTTCAATAGTCCTTTATTTAATCAAAATAGCAAAAGGATACTTGGATAAAACTGATTTGTAAAGAATGATATAATATAGTATATACATTCACTATGCATTTATTGTCACTTTTTAATTTAAAAGCAAGAAACAAATATGTCATTTGTAATTTTATCTAAAAGTTGGACATAATCCACATTTCTGAAAATTGTAAAAATTGTAGCTCATCTCATTTCATTTTACATTTTTAAATAATCAAGATCAGAAACTATAATGTTCTATGAAAATACCAAGTATTTTATCACTTACAGCTTGAAAATTCCAATGGGCATGAATGTTCATCCATAGGAAAGTTATGAAGCTGAAGGTAACATTCTGCATTAATTGTCAATCTATTCAGATGAAAAAATAAATATTAAATAACAAGAAATAATTCCAAGCATTAAAAATCTTTTGTCTAATTTTAAAACATGATTTTGGCTGACAATGATAGAATGTGATGTACTTGGAAAGAATAATTTTGAGTTCTCAAAATCTTAAATAGTAACATAATAACATTCATAAATAAATAAGAAGCTTCTCACATTTTTCTTTTCAACCAACTAAGATGCCTCCCAATTAATCTAAGTATGATCTGTGTTTACCGGTAAAAATTTACACTTCAGGATCTCAACAAACACGTATGTGTGTACATACACATGAAGATTGACATAGTGTACATGGTTAAGTATGGTGATTTTTTCACTCTTTATCATAAATATCTTTCCATTAAGGATATGCTTCTTAATAAGTAGATATGTTCAAGACAGTGAATTAAATAAACTTGAATCTTACATCAACCTTTAATCCTTTCTTAGGGATGTTTTACTACAGCATTGAAAAATCAGAGTATTTTAAAATGTTATGGCAGAATGGACTCATTAGATAAAATCTCCATCAGTCATTTGCATTATAGGTTAAAAAACAGGAGGTTATGCCACAACCTCTTCACCTTCAAAGAAGGGAAATCAAGGAGTTTTTCTTCTTTGCTTTTAGTCCTTTTCACATACCAGTAACTCTGAGTTTAAACAGTTGTTTCCAAAATATTTCACTATTTTAGATTTCAGCATATAAAAGAAGTTCTTCCTTTGCAATTTTGAAAAAAGGTATATTTAAGAGTTGATCACATATTAGCATGGAAAATAAATTGGAGCAACTGTATATTTTTTTAACAGTCATACCTTAGAGTATAAAGAACCCGTCCATCATTCCAAATGCGAAGAAGACGATTAGGAGTTGTTATCCAATGAGCATCAGATTTTCTTGAGTTTCTGAAGAAAGTGTCCGGAATCCAAATTTTTCCAACCATATTGCTGTTAAGCATAAGCACTTTCATGGTACTATTGAATTTTAATCGACTATCAAACCAGGTTTGGGCAAAAATTATATCTATTGTGTATTCCTAAGAGATAAAAAGAAGAGTAATGACAGAATAGTAAAGCCATTATTTTAGACATTTTCTTCAGAAATTTAGATTTTTATATTTTAAAGTTTTAAGTAAACAGCACTTAAGCTCAGTCTTTTTGGAGAAAAAAATGTACACCATTATTTTTACCTTCCTTTTTTATTGTTTACATGAGTCATGTAAATTAAAATCCAAGATTTCTGGTAATTACCACTACCCAGTGTGGTTTATATATAGTAAATTGTTTTCAAGATTTTTATAATATGTAGGATATAGTTATTAAATATAAAAGCCAATTATTTTAAGATTAACAATTATATTTACTTTCATGATATGTATGAGTACTTAAGTCACATAAAAAATTCAGAAACTACAAAATCAAGATACAAACACTCACCATATTATCTAAAAGCCCTTACCTTGTCCTTTGTCCAAAAAATTAATTACAATTATTTAGATCCACTGTTTTCAAATGTGTTAAAGCAACCACACTCACACACGCACATACATAAAGCCCTATTGAGGACTTATAATATGCCAAGTACTATGTTGCATTTTGTAAGTATCATGTCATTAAATCCTTACTATAACCTGTGAAGTAAGTACTACGATAATCTTTATTCTCAATGAACACTTATTAATAGAGACATGAAATAATTCTCCCTATATCATGGAGCAGATGATATAAAAACTGAGGCACTGCAGATTGAATACCAAATTTACATGTATAACAACCATACATAATGGTGGTCAAAAGTAAGGCATGCTAAGGGTCATAATCAGAGCAAAGGCTCTGCCCTAATTCAGCAAGTGACTGTCAGCAGGAAATTGCACGGTCACGAGAGAGTTCTTAGGAGCAGGCGATCAGGTATAACCCATCTTGATATACTAACAGAACGCCTGCCATATTATAAGCATCAAAATTTATCTGATGAAATTAATAAGAATGCATAATCAATGCTACTGAGAAAAGAAAATGATTATATATATATGTGTGTGTGAGTGCACAACTTTGATACTAAAAGGGAAAGAAAAGAGTAAGTTGAAAAACACAAGGTTTTATATGAGTCACTTGTGGTGGGGAGTTTGGTTGCTCACTCTTGATATAATGCTAGCTCTTGTCCAATTTACCTGGTGGGAAATATTTAATATAATAAGTGGATGTATAATTGGGAGTTTGACTGATGAATGAAATCGTTTTTAAAAAATGGCAGAGAGAATAATAAGGAAACAAATTAGAAGTCAACTTTTTTATAGGGAAGGTGGATCAAATCCCAGTTTCCAGGAAGGATATTTATAATTTTAGCTTACCTAACTGGAATACAGAAAGTAAATTGAGAGGAAAACCTCATTTTATCTATTGGTGAGTTTTTTAATTGAGTAAATTTAACATGTAACATTGTATAAGTTTAAGTTGTATAGTGTGTTACTTTGGTATATTTATATATTGTGATATGATTAGTGTTGTAGAAATATTTATCACATTACCTAATTATAGTATTATCTTATTGTCTATATTCATTATGCTGTACATTAGATCTTTATGGCTTAGTTAATACTCCTTACAAGTTAATACCCTTAAACACTATCATTTTATCTCTTTTGGATGAACAATGTTGTAATTTGCCAAAGCCATATAGTTATTAGTAATTATTTAAAATCCAACAAAGGCCTAGACATTATGTACTTGAGCACGAGAAGTACACTGTATAAAGGGATTAAAATCTATTAAATTTTTATGGATAATTTGTCCATATGATAATGTAATTAGTGATCACTCAATAATCCACCTACATGTTTAACATCTATTGTGTGTCGTTCATTGTTTTGCATGGATGTGAAGACATGAAGTCCTTGAGCTAAAAAACACTGCATCATGACCCCCTCTTCATGTAGTCTTGGTCGCCATGGGTTGCCAGAGTAACTTCAAGAGGGAGACGATTAAAACTTAGTGTGGGATGGCATAGAATCAAATTGTGCTCTAGAAGTTGGGCTGAAAGTACCATTGCAACTACGTAAGCCTTATACATTCCAGAGCCACAACCTTGATGATGTACTAATCGTTTGTAACTCAAACTGAGTCATAATGCAAAACATCTCATAATATATAATAATGAAGAATATTTATTTTATAAGTGCTTAATCATCTTTCTGAGTAATATTAATGGAGTGGTACGTAATATGGGCATGCATTTAGGAGGGCCAGTGGACTCCCATTTATAATATCACTGGTTTACCTCCTCCCTGAACCTTGGGGAAAATTCTTAGACATCTTCACAACAGTTATCTGCAATCCCCATTCTGAACTCCTGCTTCTCAGGCTAGATGTCTTTTCTTTGGAATAAATTATGGTTTGCCCAAGCAGCTTCTTCAACTGACACAAATAATTAACTATTGAGAGTCTAAAAGTGCACCCTGTGTTAATGATATGGTATCTGGTTTTAATAGTAAATACAAATAGAAAGGAGGGTCACCTTCATTCTATGGTAGATCCTAGAAGGAGTATTTAATCTACATTGTATACCAGAATTACATTGTACTTTTGTAAGGAATCAAACAGCAGACACTGCTTAAGATAAAGGAAGAAGTTTACATACCCACCAGGATTATGGCTTTGCAAAGATGCAATAGTGGTTGATAGAGGAAATCTAAAGCTACTTCATAGGTATACTGAGTATTCCTAACAGGGCATTAAAGATGGCATTTGAGAACTAACTTGTCTAAGGATGGGATAGAGCAAGCAGATGTAAATCATCTTAGCAGCGATCTTCTTTAGCATACCTGTTTATAAAAGTGCTAATCACTGTTGCATGAGTCACGGTTTCCAAAGTCCCAAACTCTCCCAAGCAGAGATTTTGGGGAAATTGTGAAATTTTTTTCTGCTCACAATTCCCTAAACCTGAATTCAAGAAGGGAAAGATACAGAGTGTACATCTTGATAATCTATCCTTCCCAAACTTTTTGCAGAGGTTAATATTTCCAAGTGCTTTTAAATTGCTAATCCTTAATAAATGTCTCGTTGAGATAAGAAGGTTATTAAAGTTTGTGCCATTTTATATGTAATGGAAAAATCCAATTTTGTTTGCTCATTTGTATTAATGTAATTTTCAGTAAGTGATCAAACTGTGTCCTTGTACTTCATGTTCCTATTGAGAGGTTATAATTACCTGCATAATAACTGAGCAAAAGAAACGTGAAAAGGAACTTCCATTCACTCAGAACAACAAGAACAATAGCTTCTAGGATAAACATTTCAAGATGAGGAGCAGTGCATTTAATGCTGAAGATCCAATGTACATTATGAAACTAACTTTGTCTCCTTGAAAGTTAGTCCAGAAAAGAGCATTAGTGAATAAAGGTGAAGAAGTGAGCCATTCTGATTTCTAACTCAATTAATCAAAGCATAATTGATAAAAGTGTGTGTAGTGTAGTCTTCCTGATTCACTGTCAGCTGTGCAGTTATGTATTTTGTCTAACATTTAAAAGCACTGTATAATTCAGTATTTTTGTCTTAATAATGGAAGAAACTTCATGCAAAATGCAGACCCAAGTAATTAATGTAAGTACATAATTTTGTCATGAAGTTTGGTTGATCCTGAGCTGGTCTTTCCACCTTGGCATTAATCTCTCCCTAAACTATCTATTCACATGGCCAAAATAGTATGGTGGGTCAATGGTTAGCAGTAAATTGGATTCTAAGGCTGTAAATATGTGGAGAAAATGTTCAAGTGTAGCTAATTCCCAGCCCGAGTAGCTTTAGTGGTAAGAGTTCATAAGATTCTGCCCTTCTTTGCTCAATTATTGTAAAAGCACTAACTTCTTGATACTATCACAACAAGATAAGTAAAAATCTTGGTGTTACTCTATTTTTCAAATGGAAAAAGAAATAAGGAACGAATAGGTTATGTGAGGCACTTAAATCATTGAAGTCACCAGCAATTCACTGAGAGATAATAAAAAAGTAGACATAAATCCTAGGTTCAATTATCAACCCCATGGGTTCTATTTTTATGCCTCTAAATGTAGATTGCCAAGGGTACATAACCCCATGTGCACTCATTAATTAACTTTTTAACAAATATTTTCAGTGCTTGAATTACTTCTATATTGTTCTTGATTTACAAAGATGAAAATGAAGACTTCTTGTTATGAATATATACATGATCAAAATTGGAAATTAATAAAACTTACAGGAGGTGGAATTAAAGAGAAATAGAAACAGTTGAGATTATTTTCAGCTATGGGAGGTTAAAAAAGACTTTATGATGGAAGTTGTATTTAAACCGAATTTTAAAGAATATACGAACACTCAGATAATATTGGGGTCAGTCAATAAATGCTGAGACGGGGAGAAGTACAGAGGTAGTAAATCATAGGGCATGATGAGGAAGAAAAAGAACTCAAGCCACATATAATGAAAAATGCTGTGAATTTTCTGTCTGTCAGGGAATGTACGTTCCTCAAATACACAGGATATTCCATATCTGGGAGAGTTTTTGACAGCTGTTATTTAAAACTGACCAATCAATTGTAATATATCAACTTGTATGTAAGGTAGATATAGGACTGGGAAGAGGGAATAAAAGAATATAAATATACAAAACCCCCAAAGAACTTTATAGCTATACCTTTCAAACACAGCTGAATACTAACATTAAAGAGAGAACTTTATCTCTAAAAAGTAAGTTAATTTTGTGGTCCACTCATTGTTACAAGTCCAAATCTTAACACAAAAATGCAATCAGAATTTTCTGACATTATCCATATACTACTAGAATAGCATTCTTTGCACTTTATTGAAGTACTGGCTTCTGATGTTTACCTCGTAGGTTGGATCACATTGTACATATCACAGAGCTGAATGCTTTTACCAGAAAGTCCAAAACCTATCACACAGTTTGCACAGTTTCCATTATAGACATTTGTCATGATTTCCATTACAGCAAAATATCAAAAGTGGAGGCATTTAACAAGTTTTCTCTCCTTTACATTTTAATTATACTGCAGAGTAATTTATGTTAGTCCAAATTCATTGGCATTCTAAAATCTGAACTTTTAATACATTATTTAAAGCCTTTGAACTGAAAAAAGAAACATAAAAGTAACATACTGAATAAGGGATGGGGCATTGTCTTTAATTGTATATGTAATTTTAAGCAGTTTTCAGTCAACAAAACAAATACTAACACATCAAAAGTGTGTGTTGTAGCAAGAAGTTATGATGTAATCTAAAGAACACTGGTTGGACGGAGTCAGGAAATCATGTCATAGTTCCAGTTCTGTGACCAGCACAATGCTGAGCAGGTTCTTTACTTTCTCTCAATGGAAAAATGAGGGCACTACACAAGATAATCATTCGGATCTTTCCCTGCTCTAAGACGCGGTGATCATGAGACTATTATTGATCGTGAGGCTGTTACAAAATAATAGAAATGAACTTTTTAAGAAACGTTCTGAGCATAAACAGAAATGAAGGCTAAGATGGGCATGGTGTTGTCCCATGACCCATCCTCATAAAAATACTTCCAATCTATTGGTGTCTTTGTTATTTTCATTTAATCCCACCTAATTCCTGCTAAATTTATATTTGAAAATGGCTTCAGCCAGTGGCTGCCAAATTGGTTGATGAGACTCTGAAGAGCATTTTCAAAATTCTGATTCTAGCTCCCCATCCCAGAGTACTGAATCAGAGCAATAGGGGAGAAAATTGTACTTTTCTTAAATACAGTTTGCATTTATAGGATTTTGGAAAATTTTGACCTAAGATCCTATCCCTTTCTTAAGGCATTTATATCTAATGTTTTCTAGGCTTCTGACTTTAAAAAAATAAAGGTAAGAGAAAAAGAGAGAAGAGAAAGATGCATAGATGAAGAGTTGTACAGAATTCTTCAAACTGAAAAATATAGGCTGTCCTCTCTCTAAATACAAGCTCTCTATATAAACACTATAGGAGAACATGTGTTGATGAGTGTGTATCTTTAAGAGAAGTTTGGTTTTTAACATTCAACTAATAAATATACCTCTACAGAATTTTAGAATGTAATCTTCTAAAACGGTAAAAATATTACCCCTCTGAACTTATCTTAGGCCCTGTTAAATTATCACCATATGTGCTGAACTGTTTTTTCTTAGGTACCCATTGTTTTTCTGTATTTTTATATTAGGAAAGCAATAACATTTGTTACTCTCCTTGCATAAATAAATTTTATATTAAGACGAAACAGCCAAAGCTGTTGCCTAATAACTTTGAGTTCATTATTGAAAAACCTTGGGAGGTACTATATAACTTAAATAATTTGATTTTAAAGAGGTAAAGATGTAGAATCATAAGGTATGTTTGAACCAACTGTAACATTTAACTTCCTATATATGGGGCAAAGGAGCATTCTGGATCAAAGAAGCATAGAGATGAAAATATCACTCATTCATTTATAATTTTGTTCTCTGCTGGTGTTGAATCAAAAAATACCTAAATTCTGTATTATTTTAAGATAAAGCTTGTAAATGAAGTAGACTTTAGGGTACCCACTCTAAAAATAAATGTTAACATAATATGCAAAAGAAAAGAAATTAAAATTATGGTAGCAAGCTTTAAAATATTGTACAGACCAAACAAATAAACTTAATGCATTTGCTGTTTCATAATTCCTGGCAAGGAGTGACTGTTTCCTATTAATACAGTAAAATGAAAAGAACAAAGGTTACTATGATATATAGAAGCTGTGCTTAGGGCTTTATTTCCTTAAATCTGGAAGCAGGAGGAACAAAAATGAGAGGGTAGGATGGAGAGGAGTGGCGGGGTGGGGGGGAGAAGGAGAGAGAGACAGAGAGAAAGGCAGAGAGATGCAGAGACAGAGAGCAATGGAAAGATGAACGTATTGAACATTAGCTTTGATTGTATGAACCATGTTGAAGAAATGTGCTCCTTGCAAGAAATTCGTGGAGAAAAACATTTTCTCTGATCATCAGCTTTCTCAATATATTGAGAATATTTAAACACAAGTTATTTGTCTAGGGAGTTTATTATAGAAAATGAGTTTGATAAACAAGACAAAGTAAAAAAAAAAGTCTTAAAAGTCAGTTCTCATCATTCTCAGATAGATGATTTAACTCTACGCCCTCTCCATACGCACACTGGATATTTGACCATTCCCCTTAAATGATGGAAGAAAATGTGGTTATTGGGAAAAATCTCTTATTCCCCTCATTGTATTTCCTTAAATCCTTTATTATATTTCCATATAGTAATGAATAGTGTTTATAATGTTTGTAGTTCCACCCACATTTTTAAGGATTTTTTTTTCTTCTTTAGGGACTAGTTGGGTTTTCCTTTTCTGTTAAAAGGAGTCTAAAACGGAGCATTATGGTGAAATATTTCTATACTAGCCTGAGAGAAAACAACTTGTCTTTTGCTAAATTCACTTAATCCAACTTGTGTCCTGCTCCCCCCTTGCATCCTCTCCAGCAGGCACTCGGTTCCTTTCTAAGCTGTCCTTCTCATAGCTGGTGCCCTCATTCTTCAGTCCCGTCTGCATTGCCAAGACCAGTCACAGTTCCACACTAGAAGAATCTAACCCGCTTCGGAACCATGTTCTAGGACATGTGACCTATGCCTCTGGCAGTTAGAATAATAAAAAGTTAAGTTCTGCAGACATGAATTGGAATCTCATTCTTGAGCAGTTTTTTTATAGCTGTTTCTCTCTCTGGTCTGACACTTTCAAAGTGCCTATATTGATAATCTCTTAATACTGAACTACAGAAGTGTGCACCAGTTCCTATGAGTAAACTCATGTCCACATAATGCCTGGAATTTTCAATTATAACTGTTTTGTACTTACTCCCCCGTGTTAGATACTCGTAGTATCACTTGGATTCCTAGAGCTTTCATTGATTCTGACTTCATTCAGAGAATTGCTGTAACCCTTGAAGGTCGTACTTGCTACCGGAGGATAACTGCAGTTGTTTAATTATCCTGAGACATTTACTCAAAAGAGTGACATGCATAATTTCCTCAAAACCTAAACAACTAAGAAGTTAAAAAACACTTTAATTCCAGTGTAATAACTTATATTACCATTTCTGCCTTTAGTTTTGATTGTATATTTTTATTCTGTTTACATTTAAATAGTTTAGTGCATGCATAGTTGGACAGCCTCTCCTCAAGTTAGCTATTTTTTTAAATCTTCTATATATTATTCATTTTTCATTTAAATTCTCAAAATAGAAATTATAGGAACAATCTATTCACTGACTAATTTATGCATTCTTTCAACATGCAATTGTTGAATATCCAATTTTTTGATAGTGATACCAGGATTGAAGCTATTAATCTAACTTTGGGTTAAAAAAAAAAAGAAAAACATATCCTATTGGAGAATGATACTGTTTTAGGTCTTATCGGTAATATACAGAGATACTATTTTATGTAGCCAAGCTTAAAAATAAACAGCTATTTTGCACCAAACCAAATTTTGTCTCATTTAAAAAAATAAAACCATTAAACCTATATATTAATTTTGTTCCTTACCAGTAACTTAAGTGTATGCGCAGTTAAGAGGGAAAATAACTTTCTTGCTTAATTACACTAAAGTCTGCTTTCTTGATTACACTCGCAGTCAAAACAACTGTGTTCATTTTATAATAACTGAATTCTAATTTTCCTGCATTGTTGTTAAAATAGTCTTCTATGTAAATGGTTCCTTAATCCCTAATATGACAGTGCTTGTTTTAATAAACACTATCAAATATTCCATAGTTTTTTTTTTCTTGTATTTGCTTTAGTATCACCAGTTTTAATCATAATTCACTTAATTAGTTTTCCAAAAAGCTATCACTGTCCAAGGTTACAAGTGTGTAATTGCCCCACTGGGAAAACTCAATCTTTTATACCATGAAACTTTTATGCAGGAAGATCATCTTTAAAGCCTCCTGATAGCCATTCTTGTCAAAGTATTTCTGGAATGCTAATTCAGTCTTTAATCCTACTTCTCTTTATTTTAATGACCACATTTTTGTTTAATAAATTCATTTCAATTGAAAACAAATCCCCAAATAAAAAATATACAATCCAGGAAAATTTAGACTTTTATATGCCCAGAGAGGCTTATCTAAGCATTCGTTATGAACATTAAAATGAACATTTTAAGATTCTTTTAAAGAGAAAATTAACAATTTAGTAAGGCATTACTTTATGAAATCTCATATTTGCATAATGTTAAATTAATGCACACAGCTATATAGAATGTTTTATCATTACAAAAACCAAGTGGCTGTATAGAACTTTTGTTTGGGGTAGATGTAATACTAAAACACTCTTGGAAACTTTCTGTTCCCTTGATTTATCTTCATTTTCTTGCCAACTTTGCTGTTTAATTGACTAGCTAAGCTTCATCTTTCAGGTCCTTAAGTGTATGTGTTCCTCAAGGTCTGATATTTGTTTCTTTTTCCTTCTCCCTTTACTTAAGGACTTTTGCTGATTCCTCAGGGATTTAGCTACTTCCTGACAAATGTTTGCTCCAGGCCTTTCTCCTGAGAGTTAGCTTCTATTTTAAGACTCTCAGGTTCAATTTATCCACAGCCAGTTTATATTCATTTGTATTAAGGCAACAAAGATGTCCATTAATGGGGTGGCCAAAATGCTGTCAGTACGGTAATCAATATAGGCAGCTGTGAAAGTTAATGACAATCATGTGAACTTCATATTGAGTAAGAGGAAAACTGAATATGACTGTAACACTATAGGAATAAGCAGACACAGATAATTGTTAGGTATGTAATGATGGTTATTTAAGTATAAAGTGGTTAAAACCTGTAATAAAGAGATAGTTTGACTGTTGTAATAATCAATAAATGAAATGAGGGAGAAAATCATCAATGTGTTAGAGAAGCATCTTTGGATGGTGTTATGTTATGAATCGTGTCTTCCCAAAATTTATATGTTGAAGCTCTAATCTCCAATACCTCAGAATGTGAATGTATTTGGAGATAGAGCCTTTAAAGAGACAATTATGTTAAAATGAGGTCTTTAGGGTGTACCCAGATCCAATCTGACTACTGATTTTATAAGAAAGGACAAGATTTGGATACACAAAGAGCACGAGGGATGCACTAGAGAGAGCCCACGTGACAACATAGTGAGAAGGTGCCATCTGCCTACCATAGAGGAAGGACTAAGAAGAAGGCAAAGTTGCTAACTTCTTGATTTGGACTTCTGTCCTTCAGAGCTAGTGACATAAATGTCTGTTCTTTGAGCCATCCAGGCCCTGGTACTTTGTTATGGCACCTGAGAGACAGGTGACAAAATGAAAAGAGATGACCGTAACACGTGATTGAATCCTTTGAATGGGACCCAGTAGTATGACTCACAGAAATGGGATAAGGGTTTGGAACAGTGCATTTCAAACTACTTTAAATAATGACTGTGGGTTATACTGGAGGTGTTAATTCTATCTTTTAAATAGTAATAAAAACTATTTATGTGTAAGAGATAGAGTATAGATACATACTTTGTCATTTTCCATCCTAAAATACTTTCCCTTGACTTTTTCTCATAGTCTCTCTCTTGCTCATATTTCTCTTATACCCTCTCTCTTCCCTCTCTACCATCATACTCCTCTCATTCTCCTCTAGGTCAGGTTTCTCAAGCTAGGAGTTCATAAAATTAACCTGCATTTTAAAATTAACTGGTAAGAATAATCACTTACTCTCCATCATCTTGAAATCAGCACATGATTGCATATCTATCCCTACACAATGCATATTTCAGGGCTGTGTGACAAGAAGTTGGATACAAGACCAATTCTGAGGATGGAGGAGAGGCATAACGTTTCAGAATTCCATTTCATTTCATCTAACAGAGTTATCTAGTACCATGCAACCAACACCAGTGGGCCCAATTTAATCACTTTATCACTGGAATCTCATGTACATCGACAATTTATTTTTAGTTCCTTCTTCTTCATCCTCTTATACTCCTGAGATTTTATAATATCATCTTGTCTTTTCCCACCCCTCTGATTCTTCTGTGTCTCCTTTCTGCACTTCTCTTTCTTCCAGCTGTATTATGTAGGCATTGACCTCATTATACCATCTGATCCTTAGATCTGTGCTCTTCTTAATCTGCATCTCCCTTGGATCTTTTCTTGAGGATTTAAGCTATAATTTAGGTTGCTTGTCTCTCTTCCCTTCCCAATTTAGTTCTATTTCCCATCCTAACTTCTTTCCTGAACTTAAAATCCAAATCATTGCTGGACAGTTCCTGAATGTGCCATTAGCATTTGAGGGCACATATGGCTACGTTCCCTATCTCAGAAAATGCCTCCACCATCTGTAAAGTCATCTCCATACCTTGGAGTCAGCCTGTGCACAAATAATGAACTAATTGAACCTATTGCCCTGAATTCATTCAGAATCAGTTACCAAAATTTTTCACATATTCATTTTACTATTATGATATATACTTCAGAACTCTATGCCTGATAGCTATTTTTAATATTCATTACTCACCATATTTATGGGGTCAACTGGTCCAATGCTGTTTACATAGACATCAGTTTCAATTACCGTAGGCCTCACTGCAAAATATCCATACAAAAAGAGTCAAAGATATAATTAGATGTTGTGTTAAATAAATATTATTTAAATAATTCTTAATAATTTTAATATTTTACCATTTCATTTTAAAAACATTTCTCATTATGACATGAAGAAACACAGCCTATTATATAAACACAATAACCTTTTCTGTTTAAAAATCAATTATGTAACTAAAAATTACCACTTTTGACTAAAAACATTGCAATGTACAGCCTAAAAATGCTTAAACTGTCTAAATTATCCATTAAAATTAAGAAAGTTAATGCAATTAAAAATTGCTAGATAATTTGCTCTGCAGTAGTCATAGAATTTTAGGATTTGATGGATTTTAGAGCCTAAATATGTTATATAATCTTACTTAGTGCAAATCAGTGGTGCGCCAGTAAATGCTAACAACCTTGCTCTTGGAGACTGAGAAAATAAAGCCTTGATTTGTAGCTTTTGCTGATTTCAGTGCTGTAAATACTCCCACAGTGACTGATTTAAAGATACCAATGTGAAGTCACTGAATGCAGAGTCAGACAATATATAATAAATGGCTATTGTGAGCCATTATAAGCCAGTTCCCGCACACACTAGAACTTGAAGCATGGCTATGATTAAAAGATGAAATGTATGTAAAGCATATACCTCCAGGTCTGATTCTTATGAGGGGCTTAATAAAATTTGTTCACATCTCATTCCTCCCTTGTTAACTATTCCTTTGGGTTGTTGATGGTTGATTCTAGTGAAAGGTGTATTTTTATCTAATAGTCAATAGTATGTTGTACAGCCATCACTATGGACTTCATCTGTTGTGCTTTGTACATAATCATTTGTGTTTTCTCAGTCTTCAAATGATAGATACAATATTTTTATATTCTATCAAAATGTGTAACACAGGTCAGCCTTTTAAATGTTCATCAAATGATATGATTAATATACACAGTAGTACATATTTGATTGTGGTTTGGGCTTTCAACCTTTTTCAGGTATTTTTGGCTTCCTATAATGAGATTTACCACAACAATCACAATTTTGACTCAAGATTTTTTGTTTGCTATGAAAAACATTTTCACATAGTTTCTTTTATTCCCTACTTTCCCACCAAATAAGATAAGTTTGTTTATCCATTCAGCAAATAATTGTTGAGGAATGCATGTAGAGGGTTCCAAAAAAAAATTGTGAGAAGAAAATCTACCTTATGTATCGTGGAGATTTATATAGAGATAATGCATATAAGATGAAGTAGAAAAACCATCTTGTACATTGAAAGTTTCTCTACTAAAGTATGTTTCTAGTAATATTTACTCAGTTATCCTTTCTAAACTATGTGATTTCCCTTTCTGACCTAGTGTTTACCACTCTTACAATTCAGACACTATGTTAGACCTGGCAGGACAAACCTTCTCCTCTTATGCATAGCTGAGTCTGCCTGTCTGATTCCCGATCCAGTCCCAAGGGATGGGACAAGGCGGTCTTGGTAACTTCTAGTCTGGCAAAGCCTCCAACTGGCAAGCTTCGACAAAAACTTGAGGCATTTTGAAAAATAGTGTCTATATTACTTTAAAACAATGTTTATTTTTAATCTTTGAAATTAAAAAACCCTACACATGGAAAAGCATACGACATTTATATAGTTTGTTTACCCTCCAGAAATTATTTTATTAAATGGCATACATATTTTCTTAGCTAGAAAAATAAATGAGATTTGTTAGAAATAGTTTTAGTGTGCAAAACTCTGGACCTATATGATACATGGAAATGTAACTCCATCTACTAGCCAACTGCTAGGTTTCTTAAATAAAAACGGATTCTATGACTTACAGGTTTCACAATTTAACTTAAGCTGAGGACTTCTGAGATCAGTCCCTTTAATCATTTGCCATTTAGTTTGACTAGCTATGAATTGTAGCCAATAAATATCACATTATTAATTAATTAAGCTATTACTAGATTTACAGAGTGGTTTTTATGAAAGCCAATTAATAACAAGACAATAGGTTTATTAGTTTCATTAGCAAGTATATTTATTATCAGTTATAAGCAGTTAAGTGCAATATACCACTGTTATTTGATTAGATTTTTCTTCAGTTCATCTGATAAATCAACAAATACTGAGTGCCTGCTCTTTATTGCATGATTCTGGGGGCTGAACACTTGTCTACAGCAGGAACTAAATGATTCCTGAGGTCATTTTTTATTTGTAGGTCATAGTTCTCACATTTTACAGTATAGAAAGTTTTAGATATGAGTAACCTACCCTGGTTTCTTGATATTAACATTTCATTAGCTAATATAAGACAAATATACATGTTACAAAAATATTAACTCTGGCATTAGGGCTTGAGCCACATTGAAGTAATTCATGATGAACATAAATCAAGTTCTTCTGGGATAGGACAAAAGGAGGATAACATCAGTGAATCCAATGTAGAACTTTGCTATTTACAGATACAATATCCGATAAGTAATTCAGTATATATATATACTTGCAAACTATGAGTATTTTTAGTTACTTTGTATCTCATTTTATAACTTTGAGATGCTTGTATTTGAGTAGAATAAATCTGAAAGTAAGTTAAATTTTTCAGATTAATTTTGAAACTATAGCTAGTTCTTATATGCTTCAAAATATACAGTAAAGAGAAAAACAACAGAAATCTCTATTGTTTCTTAATGATGACTTAGTACTACATTTATTAATTTGTACTATGAACAGTACTTATGGATGAAATCACTTAAATATAGTTTTCTTAGTAATTGAGTCAGTACATTCTGGGCTCCATGATTTTCTCAGTCCAAAGTTTGTTCAATTATAGGATTTCAGTGATATTTTAAAAAGGAAAACATCATACTTCAACCCAAAACTAAAAAAAAAAAAAATTAAACTTAGAGTAATTTGCTATTCCAAACTCATTAAATGATGGTTAGAGAATGGGTACAGACTATGTTTAATTCATCAACACACAGAGAGATCAAAGATCTCTTTTTTGCGATAGTGTAACAATGACTAAGAAAACCATGTACTGCCACAGCAAATTACATTTTTGATAGACAGAGGGAAGAAATGTAAAGATGAATTATTTTTGCCAGGCTTCTTTCTGTGCTGTAATTTCTAACTACTTTGCTTTAAGTATCTCACTAGAATATAAGTAGATAAACTTCTAGTGGAAATAGAAATAGACATTCCAGGCAACTCAGTAATCCAGAAAATAGGATGTGGAAGGAAAAAGAAAAAAAAATCAGCTTCCAGGTAGCTAAGGCAAAACTGAAGACAGCCAGTTCTAGAGGTGGGTAATCGGTTATCAATTAGAAGCTATAAACTAAAATGAATTTAAAAAATATTTTCTTCATAATAGTTTTTAACTGTACCTCCTTGGATGCTCTGTTCCAATTAATCTAAGATATCTTTAGCATTTTATGTAGCCTTTTGGTCACTTTGGATATTAAAATTAATTTAGGTCAGTCAAAAACTCGAATCCTAGAAAATAAGTTTAATGGTCTTTTCCTATGGCCCCAGAATGGCATAAAAAAGAAATAGCCCCACTGATCTGGGTATGGCAGTTATAACATACAGACTTTGAAAGAACTATGAACGTCTTACTGCCCTAGAATAGACAGTAGAGGACCTCAACCCAAAGGTGTCATGTCTGAGTCCAGAGACTTCTTCCCAGGCCTTACTAACAACAAAGGAATGCCAACTAACACTGGCCGTCCCCCTCCCCAGGTGACATGGGACAGACAGACACTTGGATACGTATGAATGAAAAGGGACATGTGGCTAAATAGAAGCGGAGGGCTGTGCTAATACTTCAGCCAGTAGGTACTAACACAGACAGCTAGAAAAGATTCTCACACCAATTCTGGGTAGAAAAGAATGCCTACAAAGATCACTTCAACAATTAAGTTATTTATTTGTTTATGTGTTCATTTGTTTGTTGTAAAATTTCTTTTTTATTGAAGTATAATTGATTTACAATATTATGTTAGTTTCAGGTGTGTAGCATAGTGATCCAGTTATTTTTTCTGATTATATTCCATTATAGGCTATTATAAGACATCAAATATAATTCCCTATGGCATACAGCAACTCCTTGTTCTTATCTACTTTATGTACACTAGTTTGTATCTGTTAATTGCAAACTCCTAATTTATCCCTCCCCACCCCTTCTTCTCTTTGATAACTATAAGTTTTTTTTTTATTTTGTATATAGATTCATTTGTATTACTTTTTACATTCTACATATAACCGATATCATATAGTATCTGTCTTGCTCTTTCTGACTTATGTCACTAAGTGTAATATTCTCTTCATTCATGTTAATGCAAATAGCAATGTTTTGTTCTTTTTTATGCCAGAGTAATAGTCCATTATATGTATTATCTGTTGATAGGCATTTGGGTGGTTTCCATGTCTTGGGTACTGTAAATAGTGCTATTATGAACATTGTGGCACATGTATCTTTTCAAATGAGAATTTTTGTTTTTTCCAGATATATGCCAGGGAGTTAAATTGCTGGATCATATGGTAGCTCAATTTTTAGTTTTTTAAGGAATCTTCATACTCTTTTCCATAATGGCTGCACCAGTTTATAATCCCAACAACAGTGTGGGAGGGTTCCCTTTTCTCCACATCCGCTTCAGCATTTATTATTTGTAGACTTTTTGATGACAGCCGTACTGACAACTGTAAGGTGATACCTCATTGTGGTTTTTATTTGCATTTCTCTAGCACTGTGAGCAACTTTTCATGTGCTTATTGGCCATCTGCATAGGGCTTCTGCCCATTTTTTGATTGAGTTGTTTTGGGTTTTTTTTTTTTTTTTTTGATATTGAGTTGTATGAACTGTTTGTATATTTTAGATAGTAGCCTCTTGTTGCTTGTATCATTTGCAAATATTTTCTCCCATTCCATAGGTTGTCTTTTTATTTTGTTGGTAGTTTTCTTTGTTGTGCAAAAGCTTTTAAGTTTTATTAGGTCTCATTTATCTAGTTTTGCTTTTTTTTCTTTTGCCTTGGGAGACTGATCTAAGAAAATATTGCTATGACTTATGTCTGAGAATGTTTTGCCTATTTCTCTTCTAGGAGTTTTATGGTGCTATGTCTTATATTTAGGTCTTTAAATCATTTTGAGTTTATTTTTGTATATGGTGCAAGAGAGTGTTCTAATTTCACTGATTTACATGTAGCTGTCCAGCTTTCCCAACACCATTTGTTGAAGAAACTTGTCATTTATTATGTATACTCTGAAGTGAACAGATTAAATGCTACTCTGCATAGTGTATATTACTACTTACATTTAAATAGAAATTAACTAAATTAAATTAAAATATATTTGCTTAGTCATACTAACCAAGTGTTCAATAGCCAATAACCAATTTTAAGTATTCAATACTCATAAATACATGACTTATTAATATCTATATATAACATTATATATTGAATATATATATATAAATTTAATTATTTGGAATGTCTTCTTAGGAGAATAAAAAACTGGTCTCATTCTGTAGTTAAACATCTGTTTAGGCAGCAACTTAGCAGCCTGCTGCTGGTCCTTTATCTGATAAGGGGAAAAGCAAGTTAAAGAGGAATGGTGGGATTTAAACAAAAAGCAGCAGTGGAGTATTTACACATTGACTTTTTAGAATGTCTAGGATATTTTATTTTCTTGTGGGTATAATTTACACCAAAAGAACATAATTGAGCCAGAGGCATCTTACCAGTTTTTTGACCACCAACAGCACATATCTCCAGATTAGACTGTTAATGAAAGGAACTAAGGCAGGTGGAAAATATAGAGAAACATCCAGGTCTCCCATATCAAAGAAGAGAGCAGTATAAAATGCCTATGAACAACAACAACAACAAAATGTTCCTACCCTCCTACCTATAAAAGAGTCATCATTTATATATCTGTCTCTCAATGGACACCAAGGGCCAGCTGGTGTTAGCCCCAAAAGAAGTAAAAACTATCAAGACTCAAGTTTCAACTGCACCCAGTTAAATGGGCCCAGAAAGCATTTCTCATTTCCATTGCATGTTCTCATCACCAAGAACCCAGAAGAATCAAACAGATGTAATAAAAAAAGCAGATCATACCTCCTCCCTTCTTTACCCCAAATCCCTTTCTAGTGGCATTTGTCTACCATGTGTCCTGGGAGAGGGGTAGCTTTGATTCTGTTTGGATATTAAATTTTAGATTTTATCAAACTATTTAAATTATTGAAAGTGTTTGGAAATCTATAAACTCTACCTGAAAAGTTTCTTAAATAATAAAAAAGAAGTTTGGACATAAAGTAATTGAAGCTTTACTAGAATTGCAAAAGCTCTTGATGTTTTTCCCCATTAAGTTTGAAAGTCCTCAGTAGGTTGATTGAATCTGTTTTCATACCATCAATGAAGAGGAAAGATGCTAAGACAAGTTTTGGACAGAAGGAATGCTGACAAATCACCTCAACAATTGTCATTCATTATGTATGAGATGCACAGATAAAAGCTACTATGCCTGGTATAATTATCAAGGGACTTAGGACATATTGTATCTAATCTGTTAAACAAAGTGATGTAATAGATGTATGTAGCATTTGAAAGAACAAATCTTGATCTGAAATAATGCAGTTAAGATGCTAAATTCATGAAGAAGAGCAACTGTCAAAATACCTACCCATGAAATAAAAAAGATTTTACACACTGGGTTCTATTCAGAAAATATTCATTCAGTTAATATTAAGTGAACAGAGTTTATGTTTCAGGCATCGTATTAGCAACTAGGAGTAGAGTGATTTCTGCTTTCTGGGAACTAACATTAATTGAAGGAAAAGAGAGTGTCAAGTAATAATAGTAAAATATGATGAGTGAAATGGAAGTATATGGATTTATACTTCTTCATGTGATAAGTAACTGGTATCAAATTAACCATCTCAATAAAAACAACTATAAGTTTATTTAAATAAAACTATAAATTAATTTAATGTAAAAATGGAGACCATTGAAGGAATCACATTGCAGCTAAGACAGTCAGGATTTGATGCAACAATTTCCTGGGAAAAATAAAAATTGCAGTGATGTGAGTTCTACACTATTCTTTGGCCACTTCTTCCCCTTGGTGCATTTGTTGTTTCACTGCACAGAAATAGTGTCTAAACAAAGCAAAGTGGCTTAGAGCTTGTACCTTTCTCATTGGACTGAAGGGACAAAAATTGGAGTGAATGTCTATCAAGACAACTAGGACTTCCCTGGGACAAAGGAAAACACAGGAAATTAAACCAGACACTCTACAGGCAGCTTGCCCTTAGGGCATTTACTAATTCTTAAATTGTGTATTTACATCGTGCAATACTGAGAAAACAAATATAAATCAGCTACTGAACTCTAAAGTAATATGTGAGGATTTCAGCTATTTCAGGGATGTCTGGGGCCAGCAGGGAGGGGAATTCCTGGTTCAAATCTTAGGTTATCAGTTGAGACATTTCAAATGGCTATGCCCCAGGAGAAAGGAAAGTTTTACGAAAGGAAATACACCAATTTTGGCCAAATGAAGTTTGTATTCCTTAACTCATCCTGACTCCTCAAACAAAATTAAATCCTCTCTGGAGGAAAATAACATCGTCTGGAATCTCCATTATTTTTAATATGTTCAATAAAAAATTAAGTCAATTCCATGAAACAGAAGCAAATCACATTTAACCAAGAGATAAAATGAAAAATAAAAAGTTTTGAAAGTCACACATGTGATCAAGATATTGTGGTTATCAAAGACTTTAAAATAACTGTGATTAATACATATGAGAAAATAGATGAAAAGACAGCAAATTTGATAAAATACCTGAAATTTCTCTAAAAATCAGATATAAACACTACAAGTGAGAATTATTAAATCAGAAAAAGTCAATAATAAAGAACAGACTGAAACACAAAGTAGGAAATAATGAAAATAAAATAAAAGTGTTTGAGGCAATGGAGATCGAGAAAATGTCAAACATATCTGCAATGGAGTCACAAAGAAATTGAGAGATTCAAGAAGCCCTGTGAATCCTCATCAAACGTACATCAAAAACAAAACACAAAAGTCTAGGGATATTATATAAAACTGCAGAAAACTAAAGACAAAAAAAAAAAAAAAAAAACTAAAAATAGCCAGAGATAAAAGATATTTTACCTTTAGAAGAGCAACATTAATGTTTAAAAGTGATTTTCAACAGAAATAATAGAAGCAAGAAGATGGTATGATGCTTATTTATAGTTTAGAAAGGCAGTAACAGCCATCTTGGGTTTCTGTATCCATTGAAAATATCATTCAAAAATGAGGGCAGCACGAAGAATATTTTCATTTAAGGACTGGAATAACTTACTGCCAGGAGACTTTCACCAAAAGAAAACTCCAGGACATATGTTTCTAAATGGAAACACAACATTGAAAAAAGGAAAGAATATCAGATAGGGTAATTTTTTGGTAAAAGTGAATTGTTGAGTATTCTAAAATCATAATAATAGTGTCTTTTGGAATTTCAAAATATATAATGAAAATATGTGACTATAATTGCAAAAAAGATGACTAGAGTTTATGTAGTAAATGGCTTATAAGGTCCTCAAATTGGAATAAATTTATTCCTGTATGATTAAATCTAATAAAGAATGCATATTTTAATCACTAAAAGTGATAAATGATTATATATATATGTATAAGATAATGTAAAGAGCAAATGAAATCATAACTAATTGATGAATCCAAAAGAGGGAAAGAATAGAGGAAAAATAAAATTTGTATAAAATGGATTAAGCAGATTAGAGAAACGGAAAACAAATATAAAAGCAATAGATTTAAAATATATATACAATAACTATCTAAAGTATGTCTGTACTAACCACTCCACTGAAAGTAAAAAGACTGTCAGACTTAATTATATGAAACAGAAACCAAATATGAAACTTCTCTTCAACAGAAAGGTATAACAGTCCTATATTTGTATGTACCTAAAACAGTCTCAATTTGTACAAACCAAAAACTGACTGGACTTTTAAAAAATAGACAAATTGATAGTCATAAGATTTTTAACATAGCTCTTTCAACAAATATGTAGATTATTTAAGTTCCAAGAATAATACACTTGATTGTCTTTGAAGGATAACTGATCTACAAGACTATGTTAGTTCTTGTTACAGCACATAGTAATTTGATATTTCTATATATTTCAAAATGATCACTATGATAAGTCTAGTTACAATATGTCACCATGCAAAGATATTACATAGTTATTGACTGTATTCCCTACCCTGTACATTTCCTACCCTGATGTTTATTTTGCAACTGAAGTTTGTACCTCTTAATCTTCCTCACCTGTTTCTTTCCTCTTTCTACTTCCCTCCCATCTGGCAACTGCCTGTTTGTCCTCTGTATCTACAACTCTGTGTCTGTTTTGTTATGCTTGTTCATTTGTTTTGTTGTTTAGATTTTATACATAAGTGAAATCATACAGTACTTTCTTTCTCTGTCTTATTTCACTTAGCACAATACCCTGTAAGTCCATCCATGTTTTCGCAAATGGCAAGATTACATTCTTTTTTATGGCTGTATTTCTCTGTATATCTACATCACATCTTCTTTATCCATTCAACTATTGATGAACACTTGGGTTGTTTCTCTAGCTTAGCTATTGTAAATAAATGCTGCAATGAACACAGAAGCATATACCTTTTCAAATTAGTGTTTTTGTTTTTTCTGGATAAAATACCCAGGACAGGGCTGCTGGATCATTGGTAGTTTGATTTTTAATTTTTTGAGTAATCTCCATACTGTTTTCCATAATGGCCACATCAATTTACATTACCATCAACAGTGCACGAGTGTTCCCTTTTCTACACGTTCTCATTAACACTTGTTATTTTGTTGCCTTTTGATAATAGCCATTATTAACAGGTGTGGGGTGATATTGCATTGTGGTTTTGATTTGCATTTCCCTGATGATTAGTGATATCGAGTACCTTTTCATGTTCCTGTTGATCTTCTATAGGACTTTTTTGGAAAATGGCTATTCAGATCCTGTGCCCATTTTTTAATCAGTTGTTTGCTTTTCTGATGTTGAGTTGTATAAGTTCTTTGTATATTTTGGATATTAAGCCCTTATCAGATATATCACTTTCAAATACTTCAAAACAAGTAGAACAAACAAATTAATGCAAAAGGGATTGGATTTGTGATTACCAGAAGTGAAGGTGTTGGGGAGAAGGGAATTGGATGAAGGCAGCTGGAAGGTACAAACTCCCAATTATAAGATAAAAAAGTATTGATATTACAAAACTCAACATAATAAATGTAATTAACACTGCTGGATATTATATATGAAAGTCATTAAGATAGTAAATTCTAAGAGTTCTCATCATAAGAAAATAACTTTTTTTTGCATTTCTTCAATATTGTATCTATCTGAGCTGATGGATATTCACTAAACTTATTGAGATAATCAGTTCATGATGTAGTGAATCAAATCATCCTGCTATACACTTGCTCTGTGTGTCAATTATATCTCAATAAAACTGGAAGAAAAAATATTAATACATTAACATGAATTAAATTCCACACTTTACTCAGAAAAAAATAGTGTATATATATTTTTAATCCTAAGAGGGTACTTTGAAGACTTCTTTGCAAATAAACTTGAAAACCTAGATAAAAATGATCTTTTTTCCTATGGAAATACAGATTACCAAAATTCACCCTGTTAGAACAGAAAACACTAACAAACCAATTTCCATAAGAAAAGAAAGTGATTAACTATTTCCAAAAAGCATGAGACCTGTATGAATTTCTAATGGAATTCTACCAAACTTTCGAAAGTCAGCTGATGCTAACACCTGGATAAAGTGCTAGGCCTCTGAG
Organism: Camelus dromedarius; assembly: GCF_036321535.1. NCBI lineage: Eukaryota > Metazoa > Chordata > Mammalia > Artiodactyla > Camelidae > Camelus > Camelus dromedarius. Next base: position 90,057,204 of record NC_087436.1, on the reverse strand, counting down.
AATGAAGGAAAACTCCCTTTCATGAAACAAATATAAAGAAGAATAGCTTAAAAAGATAAAGACAGGACTCAAAACTAAAATGGAAGACAGATATTTATAAATACCAATGCAAAATACTAAATAATATATTAGCAAGTAGAATCCAACGCCTCATTAAGTATATAATAGATCATGTCAAGAGGGCTTTAGTCCAGGATGCAAATTGTTTCAATTAATATTATATACCACATTAATAGATTTAAGGAGGATAAAACTCATAATTACTTCCAGAAATGTTGAAAAAGCCTTTGATAAATTTCAGCACTAAATCCTAAGTTAAAAACAAAATCACGCAAATTGATGGATAATTTCTTAATGTGAATATGCATATGAAGAAACACTAGAGTCATTTCCATAAGAACTTGAACAAGGCAAAGTTACCCATTATCTTCACTATTATTCATTATTATCATAGACATACTAGATACTATGATCCAATGCTTTTAGACAAGAGACATCAATTAGTTGCATATGAATTGGTAAAGAAAAAATAAAATACATTTTTGTGTGTGGTATGATAGCGTATTCTGTAAACAATGCTTAAACTAATATAAAATCAGTAAAGTAACAGGAAGATAGTAAGATATAAAATGAGCATTCATAAATCAGTAGTATCCATATATGAAAACAATAATCAGAGAACTTGATGGTTAAGAAAACACAATTTACAGCAGAAAAAAATAAATACTTAGGATTCAGTTTAAAAACTGTAAAAAAATAAATCTTTGAGTAAGTCTTTAAGATATTCCTGAGAGACACAAAATAAACATGAAGAATTGGAAAGACAACCCATGTTCCCATGTTGGATGACTCAATGTTATATAGACGTTAGTTTTCCCAAAGTTAATTTACAAATTTTACACAATACAAATAAAAATACCAACAAGTCTTTTTTAGTGGTAATTAAATTTGTTGATAATAAAGCTCATCATGTTTTTTTAAATTTTTAAATTTATTTTTAACTTTTTCATTTTTCATTGTCTTTTTCTTTTTTTTCTTCTTTGTCTCTCTCTCTCTTTTTTTTTAAGACATACAATAGCCAGAAAAACTGAAAAGGGAAAACAAAACAAAATGAAAATATGAGGTTGGACTAGTTTTATAATGCATTAATACTAAATGTTTTAGTTTCAATATACTGTTGAATCTCTACTATTAATATAGTGTGGTGGCAAGATAAGCGAATGGAATAGAAAGGTCATAAATAACCAAAGTATATAAGGAAATGTAATGTATGATAAAGTCAACATCTAAAATAATGGAAGCAAAGATTGACTTTTTAATAAATCATGCTGAGTCAACAGAAAAGCCATTTGAAAAAGATAAAAATTAGACTCATACTTTATACCATATGTAGGAAGAAAGTTTCAATGCATTAGGGAATTAAATATACAAAATAAAACCATACAAATACTAAAAGTAAGTGTGAATGAATTCTACTCAAAGTGGAATATAACCAGTAACACTCGAACCAATGTTCAAAAAATGGGTAACATAATCACACTGAATGGGGAAAGGGAAGAAAAAAACCTAACCTGAGTAACTTTAGGAAATAGTATTTTGCTTACTACTCTAAAGATAAAGACAAAAATAATTGTACATGAATACTTTATTCCAGTTAATTTTTCATAGATAATGTGTTAAAATTGAGAACTACTTTATGTATTTACTGGAATTTAACAAATAAGAAAATATACTATGGGTAAATGAGCCAGGTGTCTCACTGGTGGAAAAAGAAGTTACAAATAAGGAAAAGGGAAAGTTAGAATGAACCCCATTGTCTTTGGATTGGAATCAGGGCTACTGGTATATAAATATGGACTTGTGATTTATAATACATGTACAAAAGGATAGACACAGAAATATAGGTGCCAGTATAGGTAGAACATATATTTTCTCCTTCTGCCCACTGAGAGGGTCAAGAAGCAATGACACCCAATATTAATGAACACACCTAGTGCCCAGAGCTTGATTTCTGAATACAAATCTACAAAAAAAGAGGAACCAGGGTTCCTTGGGGAAACGGTGAATTCCATTGCTGGATCAAGATGAGCCTGAAATATCTTTCATGCTGGAAATTTAGGACACACTCAGAAAATGATGAAAACATGTGAAGGGACAGAGAAGTCAAATCATAGGATGTACCAGTGGCCAAATTTATTCTGAGCAATAAAATAAATAATGATAGTAAAGGATTGTAAACTATAAAATAAAACATGTATCTAGAGGTCTACGCAAAATAGACAAAGTGAATAGATAAATACTTGGACAAGTCATAGCTCCTCCTGATAGTAGTATTACAGTTAATTTATGTAGAGGGAATGATGACAATATTGAGTTACCATGTGGCAAACAGTACACAGTAATACTCTTTCAGGTAAGAATCATTGATGGAGACTAGTTGAATGGGCAAAAGTGTGCTGAGAAATACTTGCATAGCTTCTACCAGGACAGTATCTCCTCATTGCCTATTTATTAATCAAAAAAGGAAAGATAATAACTTCACAGTGGACAAACCTGGAAGAAAATCACACTAAACCAAAGTTAACATCACCAGCAATAAAATATATAAACATCACATACCTCCTCATACATTACACTGAAAGCACAAAGTGTCACTTTTGTGGTATTCTTGGTAAATGTATGTGAATGCAGCCCAGTAAGGAAAATATGAAACAAACTAAGGGTTGTTCCACCGGACAGTGCATTTTAAAAGTACCATGTTCAATAAACAAACAGATAAAGCTGAGAACTACACCAAATTGGAGGAGAGTATGGAGACATGAGGACAAAATGCAATGCGTGATCTTGGTTAGAGTTCTTAACCAGAAGAAAAGGACATTAGTGATGTATCTGCCATAATTTGAATAAGGTCTATATATTAGTTAATAGTATTGTATCAATATTAATGTATTGATTTACCTAACAGTTCTATTATTATGTAAAATGTCAACATTATGGTTGAAAGGTTTATGAAAATTCCATGTATAGACATAATTTTACTAAATCTAAATTTTATTTTGAAATTAAATAATTAAGCAGTATAGGAAAATGATATTAAATGCAAGAAAAATAGATTAACATAATGAATGAAATAGTGTAAAATAATAAAATTTAGGAAAACTTTCAATAAAAAATTTGACAAAGTCAAAATTTGATTTTATGACAAACTAAGAAAAATGTTAAAGTCATTTAAGTTTTATTCATAAATGAAAGAATAGATTACTAATAGCAGGAATGGCAAAGGGGAAAAAACCCTCAGATCCTAAGGGTGATTAAAAAAATCACAAAAGGTACTATGAAATAATTTAGCACTAATAAATTTGAAAATTTCAATTCTTTCATAATAACCCAAAACTGACTATTAAAGTAATTGTAATGTTAAAAAAATTTTCCCCAAACGCAAACTCTAGGCCAAAGTGACTTCACCAAATAATTCTTCCAAATATTTAAGGAAGAAATAGTATCCATTTTAGATAACACTTTCAGAGATGAGAAGAAAGGGAAAACATAATTCATTTGTATATGCTAGCATTATCTTGATTCCAAAACTGAAAAAGACATTACAGAAAGTTAAGTAACTGGCTAATGCCCATTACAAATATAGATGTAAAATTCCAAAACAAAATATTATCAAATTAAATCTAGTGATACTTTAAAAATATTACCATGTCACAACCAAGTTACATTTAGTACAGAAATGCAAACTTGGTTTAAGTTTTAAAAAATCAGTCAAAGTTAGTTATAGAACAAACAATAAGTAGACTAAAGGGCAAGATATAATCAATATAATTGTTTCAATAGATGCACAGAAATCATCTGAAACATTGGGGAGCTAAAAAGAACCCTAGCAAAATAAGAAGAGAAAGAAACTACAAAGAGAATCTTAAAAAAAAAAAAAGAGAGAGAGAATGCCTACAGCAAACATCATAATTAACAGTGAAATATAGATTGCTTTCCCCAGTATCAGAAACAAACCAGGACTATCAACATTGATCTCTGTCTTAGTGCAACATGTCATTAAAAAGACATGTAATTTTGAAAATGGATAAAATATCATTATTTGCAAAGTAACATCAGTAAATGTGGCTTTCATAGTCACCAAAATGCCAGAAGGGTTCCTCAGACTTACCTCCTATATCTGGGCGAAGTTTATTGTCATAGCCTTGAAGCAATGAGTTGAGAATTTGTGTTATATCTCCTTCATGAATCTTTGGTGCCAAGACCCAAGTTTTGTTGACTGTTAAATCCTCATCATCTTCATCATCTGCTTTATCAACACTAAAGAATTCAAAGAAAAATTTGTTTGATAGAAAGTTCAACCAAAGAATGTATCTAAAAAATAGTTTAAGATTATTATAATTGTATAAGGGAGTAATAAGAGGGAAAAAGTATTAGAAATATTTCAAGTTCAGTAAGATGAACACATTCATCATATGAGCTGTTATGATATAATAATATTCAAAAATGAAGAATTTGTTGAAAGGAAAAGTAATATAATATTAATATGATAAAATAAATGTTGGCCACCCCTACAATAGTCATTAAAGGCCAGAGAGATTATGCACTGATAATGTTAGTGGCACTAGGTTTGAGCAGTACACAACCTGCACAACATGTGTAATGACTCTAAACCATCACACTCAAAAGTAAAAATTAAAAGATAAATAAATACAAGAAATGTTGCAATAATCAGTCTGGTAAAATGTATTTTAAAATGCATGTGTAGAAAAGAAGACTTAAGGAAAGATAAGTGAAGCAGGATTTGAAGAAAAGAGGAAGAGTTGTTGAACACATCTATGTTTCTTCCTTTTAAGTCAGAAGAACTCAGACATCTATTCCAAGAACTTTGTCAAAGAGTATCTTATTATCAAATCATGAGTGGATGGACAACTCAATCTCTGTGCTCTCAAGAGAATAATTATCACATTTTAGGACTAGAAATTAGACTCAAATAACCCACTGCCTTTATTTTGTAAATGAGAAAACTGAAGTCAATAAGGAACTAACCAAAGCACAAACTTACTTATGTGCAAAACTAAGAATCAGATTCTGATCCTCCAGCTAACTCTTCCTGCTACACCTGTGTGTTTAACAAGCTTAACTTATGAAGTGTGGTAGAAACATGCAGTAATATAGATATTCATCTACAATTCATCAAAAGTAGCAAACTACTCCTCTCTTTACTACCCATAAGCAACCCCATCTTTATTTGAATGACATCATCCTAGACTTCACACAGCCAGCTTTACTAAATCTTAGTCCTTCAGTGGAAAAATATATATAAATTTTTGTGTTGGTAAAATCGGGTAAATCTATGTATATTATTTATTTACATATATTTCAGAGATGGGCTTCCCTCCAACAGAAGATATCCAAGTTTATCTCATTAACCTTAACTGATATTTCTACACTATTCACTCAGATCTCTTTTACTTTGGACCTAAGTGTCTTACCTAATGCAGCCTTCCCCTCCTTTATTCTTTTAAATTCTTTTCCAGTTTGATTGAGATTTAATTGGCATATAACATTGTATATATGTTCAAGGTGTGCAACACAATGATTTGATACATGTATACATAGCAAAATGATTATCACAGTAAGCTTAGTTAACGTCCACATTCTTTATCCTTTTGAAGAGTATAAATTAAAATTGTAAATTAAAGCTTAACTTTTAAAGTATTTTTACCTCATTTCGTCTTCACAATAATTGTATTGATAGTTATTATTAAAGCATAATTGAGTGCATTAGTCTTCTCAGTATTTCTCCTCTTCCTCCTGTTAGAGAATTATACTTTTCACCCCACGGACTTCTCACTTGGTCATGTGACCTGAAATACTCCTTTCTGCAAGAGGATTATACATCCCTCCTAAACTCTGGTTTGGCGTGCATTTGCTTTGGCTAATGGAATATATGTAACATGCATCACTACGAAACAGAAGATTTATTGTCAGTGAGTGAGTCACCATATCCCACTTCTCCTGCCAGAAGACCAGCCATACTCAGAGGCTACCACTCCACTACTTCACTTCCAGAGCGAAGGCAACATGAACAGAGACACCACTGACCTACAATGGACACATAGCCTAAGCAAAAACACTCGGTGTTGTAAGCCACTGAGACTTGGGGGTAGTTTGTTACCACAGTGTGCACATTTTATCCCTATATGAATTCCTGGGGTACATTCAGTTAACAGATTTTTAATGAAGTACTTACTCATTTATATTAATTGTTTTACTGTATTTAACTTCAAAACGAATATACTATTGAAATATAGTAATATAATTTCCTTCAAATAACTTCTTCTTTTCTCTCAATAAAACGTATACATAAGTACATACATACATTCATTTATAAACTAAAGCATTTAAAGTATTGAAGTATTAAGAATCCCTGCTGGTGTGTCCTTCAGGAATATTTTACTTAATTAGAATTGCTGAGATATTGTCAACAACCAAAATTTTAGGTCATCTATTTAGCTTTAAATCCCAGTTTTATAGAATAAAACATCTGATGGATAGAGGCAGAATACTGCACATATAAGAACTTGGTTTTTCTTTGAAATATGATTGTAGTCAAATAGAAGTTCCCAGAAAAAATAAAAGCTTTTCTTATTTTTTAATGTAGCAACAACTTGGTAATCCAAAAAGCCCATGCTCATAGTGATTTACATTACCGTTTTCCCAGCTGGCTCAGAGCTAATATGAAAATTGACCTCAGTGATATTACAAAGCTTACGTTCCTCCTTCTGGGTAATAACAGAAAGGAAATTTTATTATAGGTAACATTTCTACATTTTTCTCCACACTTTCTAAATTACCTTCAGTAGTTATCATATTGGTATTATATATCGCTTGTCATGATTTAAAAATTTAGTATGTCATATAGCGTATGATGTCTCACTGTGTTTCACAGGCTAGAAGATTTGGTAACATTTATATATGCTGAGTGAACACTCATTTCGGGAAAAAATGTATCATTTTCTTTTTCTTTTTTAATTGAAATATAGTCAGTTTACAATGTGTCAATTTCTGATGTACAGCACATTGCTTCAGTCATACATGAATATACATATATTAATTTCCATATTCTTTTTCACCATAAGCTACTACAAGATATCAAATATGGTTCCCTGTGCTATACAGTATAAACTTGTGTATCTATCATATATACCATATTTTCTTAGATAATGCTCTGGAAATTTCTGGACTCATTCTCAAGCACTTCTTTCAAATAATCTGAATAAGTATAATTTTATCATTATTGGAAATACATAGACTCCTCAGTGTATAATTTCACTAATTGTTTATTTTACTGATGTATGCTTTTTATTGTTGTTATCAGCTGTTGAGTGCCTAGAATGCACCATTAAGTTCCTGCCATGTTTCAGGAACGGTGTGACAGCTTTTTTCTGTATTGTCATGTCATTTGATCCACAGTAATCTGATGAAATAAATATGACTATTCCTATCTTACAGAAGAGAAAAAATAGATTTATAGGGTCTCTAGGATCCACACTATTAAGTAATAGAGCCAGGATTTAAAATAAGGTTGACTTAGTTTAGAGACTCATTTTCTTTTTTTTGAGGTTTCCATAGTATCATTTTATCTTTATTAAACAATCCAGAGTGGTTGGATTTTGAGTTTTCTAATTTATAAGAATACAGCAACACTTCTGATAAGTAAGTAGTAGGGGCATAGGTTGGAAGCTTAGTCTCTGCTTTTGAGTTTTAAGTTAGAACAATAATCTTAAGGAATCACACACACACTCTCTCTGATGAAAAAGATTTTCTAATGTCTGTGCTCAAACTTCAGTCCAATGCTTTAATTCATTTATAGAAGAAATACCGTGTACGACAAATGTGCTAATTGCTGAAAACAAAGAGACAAAGAAAATTGCATTCCTGATCTGGATGATTTTATTTTCTAATAAAAGAGAAAACTATTCGTGTGATACAGAAAACCATCATGTGCAAAGATGCTTATCACAGTGTTATCTATAATAGCACAAATTTTAAACAATAAGAGTATTTTAAGCAAATTGTGCTGCATCCATATGACATAATGGATGCATCCATCCAGTTGGTGATTGTGAAGAGTCTATAAAATATGAAATTATTTTCATAATGTAATGTTATATAAAAAAACCACACATAACAATTGGCTTTTATAAAAACCTAGGTATAAAACGACTAAAGATTTAACAGGAAAGCAGCATAATGAATATAATAAGTATTCTATGCTAGTAGAGCTATAAAAAGTTTAATTTTTTTCTGTATATTAATTGTATACTATAACTTCTGCATAATTTTGTAATGTAAGTACATGAAAAGGAGTTAATCTGACAATAATTTCTATCTAGAAATGAACTACTTCTTCCTACACACCAGATAGTGCCCTGAAATAAATTTCTAATTATACAAAATAAGTAATTCAGTAGAGCCTTTTATAGAGAAAGGCAGGGCTTTCTACTCTGCCAAGAAAACAAAAGTGGCAGCCCTAAAAAGTTGCCACTCTGTTCTCCCAGGGAGGGAACGTGGTTGACTGACAGCCCAGCTGCTGGCCCTCGGGACCAGCCCTGTGTCTGCACCAGATCCAAGCTCCCCCAGGCTGCTTTCAGGCAGTAACTGAATATTGTTGCAATGCTAGTGCTGATCCACTCCTGCAGGGCTAGGGCCTCCTCTAAAGGTCAGCTTGTGTTGGATGACTCCCACTTGCCTGGCCAAAATCTGTTTTGAACTCTATAGCCTGAGACTCTTTTGACCCAAATTTCTTCTTTCCCCTGTACTTTCACAGGGGGTCAGACCTCCATCATTATCTGAAGGCTCTCTCTGTTTGCTTCCATCTCCACTCCTGTCCCTCGCACAGGCATTTTTCTCAAATATCTCTTAAATGTCTAATCCCATCTTGGCATTCGCCTCTCTGAGGCCTTTGCTCTCACAGTCTTTAATTGACACTTGCAAATTTTTACTAAAGAAGGTTTTCGAGTCATCCATGTCAGTGTTGGTTTTTTGCCTTACTAAGCTATTTATACATTTACAAATCTACCTGATTACATAATAAATTATTATAAGCAAAAAAGTACTTTAATGAGTGTATTGCTCTCCTTAATACAGTAAGCAAAAGTTTTAAACTGATGATAACTAAGAGACAGGTCAAGTAAAGACAAGGCATGCTAAGTCATAGGATTATGGAAAAGAATTCATCTTTACAGCTAGAAAAAAATAATCTATGTCTATATCAAGTCAGTCAATATAAACTATTTTTCGTATGTAAGGTAAACATTCATCCAGATTGTCCCAGAACGATCTTGATTTATGCCTGTTGTCTTGGAATAACTCACCCCCTCTTTCACTCACAAATAACTTAATTTGGGTGATAAATTGTATAGCTGTACCCTGTATATAGTTCATTTAAAGTATCATATAAAGACTGCAAATGTTAATGTCCAGGTTTTGACCCTTGGGGAAGATGCCCACTAAACTGTTAGGACAGTGCAGATGGAACTTCAAAGCCAGGCCTCAACAATGATCTGTTGCTCATGACAAATCTGTGTTTATAAGTAAAACATCAGATACATTTCTATAAGTTAAGTGACAAGTTTCAGGAAAGAAACATATCTGTTCTAATGTTTCTGAGTAGACTTAATGTCAATGACTGTAGGAGCTAACTTTTTAAAAATATGTGTTGGCACTGATTTTAGAGCTGGAAGTCAAAGAAAATAAAAGTAAAATTAAAAAAAAAAATTAAAGTCTTATTTTCTTTTGGCCATTATAGTCTAGCTGCTTAATTCTTTTGTACAAAGCTCTTTTTAGGGTTGTAGCACTGAATTAGTTTTATTGCACATAAAAGTTAGTAGAGAAGCAAAATAAGTAGAAGAGTAATAAATAACAAAGTTATAGATTTGAACTTCTAGAGCTTTAGAGAGGTGAAATGATAGTCAACTCAACTCTGTGATTCTCTGATTAGCACAAACGAATGGGGGACCCATCTCTTAACACACATGGAGAAGAATGCTTTGGACATTTGAGGAGGGGGAAGGGAAGCAGGCCTAGAATACTATGTATGTTTTACTATATGCTTGAATCTGTCCAGTGTTTGACTCTACTATAAAGTTAATCACATTTCATCTTAATCACTACCTTATTTTTCACAACCCTCTATTTGCTCATAGAAAGCAGGGGTTAAGGTTTTCAATGTGATACAATTGGCACCTAGCCTGACACATAGTGTGTATCCAATTTAAAAATTTACTAAATAAATGAATAAATGGAAAGAATATTAGAACTCATCCTGCTGTTTATAGGTAAAATTATAGTGAATCAAGAAAATAAACAACTAAAAATGTTGGACTTAATTAGAGAATTGATTAGTGTAGTTAAACTAATATAAAATTAATTTTACAAAACACAGTAGCTTTCTGATCCTAGTACTAATCCATCATGAAAAAAACGATTTAATTCACAATGACAACACAATCTATAAAATAATTAAGAAAAATATATAACAGGGAAGGTATAAGGTTTATGTGAAGAAACAAAAAAAACTAATTGGAGAACATAAGAACAAATAAAATAAAGTCAAAGTAAACATTCTTGCTATAAAATAATATTATTAATATATAATTATCAAATTAGTTTATAAATTTAATAAAGTTTCAATCAACATCCATAGTTCCTATGTAACAGGTTAAAATCATTATACTGTAATTAAGTGGAAGAATCAATGTGAGGGTGTACAAGAAATTATTGGTAAATAGAATTGTTAGATGAAATTTGCCCTGCCAGAATAAAAGAAAACAAAATAAAGTTACTATAATGAAAATCATATTGTGGTAATACATAAAGAAATCAATGAGAACAAAATCAAACATTCAAATTCAGATCCCAAGAGTACAAAAATTTAATGTATAATAAACGTGACTAGTCAGTTTAGAAATGAAAGGATGAATTATTCAGTAAATTGGATTGAAATACTTATTTAGCCATTTACAAAAAATATATTAGACTCCTACTTACATAATAAATTACAGATATATTAAAGATCAAAATATATTAAATAAAATATATGACTATTAAATAAGATACTGAATTTTTTTAACTTTTGGAGTGAGGAGGCTTTTTCTAAGCAACATGTAACCAAATCAGGAAAAGAAAAAAAATAAAAATCTGACCAAAAAAAATAAATAGATGATGTAAAACAATTTAGACAAAGAATAGAGACAAAGGATAAACTGAGACAAAGATATTTACAACATAATTGGTATACATGAATTCAGAGGAGGACAAAAGCTAATAAATACATAAAATTATGCCAACATTTACTGGTAGCAAGGGAAAATAGATTTAAAATCTGACAAATTTTAGCCATCATAATGACAAAATATTAAAAGATTCATTACATTCTGTACTGGTGTTGATATAGATAAATTGCATTTTTATAACCATTAGTAGAATAAATTCCTCTCTAGCAAGTAATTTGGCAACACTGATGAAATATTGAAATTAAAAGCATGTACATATGTATATAGGTACATAGTAACAATGTTCATAATAAAATGAAAGAGACTGTTATGGAATAATTTAATAAATTATGATACTTCCACAATATAGAATACCACTTCAACATTAAAAATGAGGTACAACTAAGTGTACTAATCTAGAAAAATATCTTTGATATTGGTTGTATGACAAAAACAAGTATTAGATTTCATTTGTATAAAATATATACACACAAATGTGTATATATATTATCTGAACTTCTGGAAAAATTTGGAAGTATAGGCTTCAAATTGCTTAGTAATTTTGACAATAAGTATTATTCCATTATTATTAACAGTATATGATAAAAAACATGACATTAGGGGAAAAAAGTTTTGGTTTTTCCTATATATTTTAACCATATATGTATATACATATATAATCACTTAGAGATTATTTAAATTATTTAGTTAAAAAAACAAATGAAAATAAGGTCTAAAGTATTTATGGTAAAAAGCTTTAAATTTAAAGACATTTTATGTCCACAGAATAGAACAGAAATTGGACTGTATATTAATGGTTCCACAATTTGAGATGTGAAATATTAATCTAGGAGAAAAAATAAAATGTGACATTTTCATCCACTGTGAATTTTCTGTAGTTTCCTTGGTAAGGTAGAATACATAGCATCCTTCAAATTATATCAGTGTTAGGAAATTAGCAACAATAGACATTGATTTGGGCACAGAGTACCACACTGTTAGATTCAGAAAGGGGTCTGGACAATTCCTAAATCTATTAGAACACAGTTTGATCTGGTTAGACTAGATATAAGAATGTACAATTGTAACAGCTAATGAGAAAAGGTATAGATAGATATCAAATAAATTTTTAAGATGTCAGTTAGTATAGTGGCATATTTTTAGAAAGAGAACAAAAATGGAAAAATTATAAAATAAAGCAGAGATTATTTTTTCTTAACACCTCTGCTTATAATTATGAAATTTATATAGTTTAGTGATTTATCATTAAAATAAAAACAAATATTAATGATAAAACAATATATTCTGACAAATTTGGGATTTTTTTATTTGCTTTTTGGCTGGCCAACTCTGTTTTGTTAAAACGGAGTTTAGAAAATTGGGAACCATGCCTCCAAAGAATAGTATTCAGGGGGATGGAGAATACCCAGAAATTATAAATATTCTTTGGGGACTGCTTCCATGTGAATATTTTTTGGAGGAAGGAAAGAAACAGACTTTTCATTATAGTCTATTAAAAAAATTACCATTGGATTGAAAGTATATTAAAACCAACATCACTTTATATCCATAGAGCTTAACTGACATAAATTAAACTTATGAACAACATAAATCTTCATGACATTGACATTCTCTAAGCCTTTGATGTTCTTATGCATCAGATAAATTCTGTAAGGCTGCTAAAATTTTTGCAAAGTGGAAGCATAATATTTAGGCTTATTAAATTATAAAACATAGTAAAGGATCTTAAAATTAAATAGAAGGAAGAAATGGGAATTTACTCTTCTGAATGCAGAAAGATATACCTTTCTCCTAAGTCTTGGCATCATAAAAGGAGAGATGAAATATTTTCATTGGCATAAGTATTCTCTCAGACCTTCCCCTTCAGAAAAGAGAGACTACAAATGAGTAGAACTGAAACAACAAAACGCTCTTTCTAGTCAACTCCAGTTATGACAATATGAAGGTTTTTCAAAAAGAATTGTTACCAAAGAAGTGACAGAAACAAATATACACTCATAAGCCACTTGCACGGAGTAACAAGTTAGTTTGTAAAACACAAATGTCTGAGTAACACTTAAGTGTAATCCAACCAATAGGGCTGCTTTGTTCTAGTCATATAGCTATTTAGTTGAAAAGGTAATCCTTACTCCAAACACTCTTCTTCATGAGTTGGAAAATTATTCTGATAGCTCTACACATCTAGGATGACTGATAGGTAAACGATGTCCCTACATTGAAGCAGTTCAAAGATTCTGCAACCACAAGTCATAGTCCTGGAAATCTACCCAAAGATTAACTTGCTTTCTAGAGCACTTGATTCTAGCGGACTTACAGCTGCGTGGAGAACCAAATCATACGCTAATCATACCAATATTAAGACATTAACTTAAACCCACTATGTTCTCATCGTGGACTTTCTGATATGCCTATCCAACTACAGGTTGGAGTGCAGGGTCTATGTTAACTCTCCTTCTATATCCCTCCTAGCACCGTCTCTACTATTGTTACTTGGTACTAGTTGGTACTCAGTGTGTTTGTCTAAAAATAAAGAGAAATGTTAAATCTCCAAATGAATTGTATTTGGAAGGGAAGGATTCCTACAGTTCAGAAGTTCACTATTAAACTATATTATATAGGTTTTAATAGAATGCTGTTATTTTAATCCACATATTAGATGACCAAAGTAAAAGGTACCTTAGGAATATAGTTTTCAAAAGGCCTGCCACACTATGAGACCATACCTCTGGCCACAGAATAGTAATGTTATATCTCTATGTATATTTTTCACCACCACTTAACCTGAACTTTTGCCCATCACAGGTGAGAACATTCAGTCTTTTCCCAGAGTTGTGATTGAAGACGGCCTTCTTGATGTCCCCACTATAGCTCATCTAGAATTCTGAGTAGCAGTTATGGCATTTTATTGTCTGTACTTGTTTATATCAATAGACCATCCCAACATTAACTACTAAGTTCAGTGGGGGCAGGAACTCTGCCTTCTTTGTCCAGCACGCATACTACCATTCATATGTATATGTTGTATATGTGTGTATATATATACTATCATATGTGTATGTGTGTGTGTGTGTGTGTGTGTGTCCTATATACATTATGAAAACACTATTAGGGCAAAGATTATGTCTTGCTTACCACTTTATCTCCAGTTCCCAGACCTGTGTTTAGCACATAGTAGGCACTGAGTATAACAGTTGTTGAATGAATGCTAATGCTCAATAAATGTTTACTAAATGATTTAATAGCTAGGGTTATTTCCTGATACATGAGACTTCAGTTGGTTAAACTATTTTAGTACAGACAGAATTAGATTCTGAGATATTTAAAAATAGAAAAAAATATAAATTTCATCTGCCTCCCAAAGAATACAAGATCTCTAACAAGCTTCTGCTTGAAGTCTAAGATATCCATTATTTTGTTAGAGGGCTTTTGTATTGATGAAAATCTGCCTTGCTGTAGCTTTCCCTACTTGGTTATGATTTGTCTGTTACATCTATACATAATAAATTCAATTATGATTTCATATAGCATCTTTAAAAAATATCTGATTCTTCAACAAAATTTATCTAAATTCTGAATTCTTGCTCTTAACTCTTTATCCCTTGGTGTTTTTTCTAGAACAAGTACTCCAGTTTGTTGATATTTCCCCTAAAATGATTAATACAACATTGTGTATAATATTCCAGATTATATGATAGAAACACAGTGGATTGTATACTTACTGTGCTTCTGTCAATTGCATTAACCTTTCTTTCCTTTCCTTTCTTTTCCTTTTCCCTTCTTTCCCTCCTTCACTTACTTTTTCTGCCCCTTCATCCACAGTTATGATGAATGTTTTGATTTACATGGCATTTGTAATTTTAGAGAAAAGGTGATTAAGATGCAGGCGCTGGGCAAAGAGCACATGATTCTGAGTTTTGGATTCAGCATTAACAGCAAGATGATCTTTAGTGAGTCCCCAAAAATGGCTGTGCCCTGGTTTTTTCCATCTGTAAAATGGGGAGAATAGCAGTATCTGGGCTTTATTTCCGTTTCATGCTTGATTGGTGGTTTGGCTAAGTATAACCTTCTCAGTTGGACATTTGTCTTTAGAATTTTAGAGACATTTATTTCCCTCATGGTTTTTTGGTGTTGCTGATGAGTAATTTCATAGCTTTCTAAATCTCCTTCCTTGATTGTAATCTTTTCTATCAGTACCCTCTAACCTTAAAAATGTAGATGCCTTTGTTCATCTTTGGAGTTCTGAAGGTATATTTCCCTTTTTTGACTAGAAGATGTTTTCCTTTGATTAATACCATAAATCTAGGTCTTAGCAGTGAGTAGAATGGCCATATGCATATAGAGTACTAGACACAAGTACTATCCACATGGTTAGTATTTAAGACTAGTTTATTCACCACTGTAAACCCAGCAAATTGCACTGTGTAGAGCACATAGCAGGCATTCAATAATACTTGTTGAATGAAAGACTGAATGATCTCTTCCATAAACCAAAACATATTTAATAATGCACAAAGGATTCAAAGCATTTACTTGACTTAAACAACTTAAACTAGAATAAATAATACTAGGATTACTGTGATTCCAAGAATATCTATTTTTATGTCATTTAAATTAAAATTTTAAATGCCATATACTTTGCACAAATTTTCTCTTTTGGTCTTGAAACAGCTGAAAAAGTAGATGTAATTTCTACCATTCACAAATGAGGATTCTCTTCCTCACAGATTTGCCTGAAATCACCCTAGAGGGAAGTGATGGAGCAGAAACTAAAATTTACACCTAATGTTCAAGTCCAGGATTGGTAGCATGTATATATGTGAATTATTCTCCTAAGGCCCATACATTCAATTTATGCTCACTCCTCCTCCTTCCCCCATGGCAGTAATTCATCATATTTTGATACTATCTCAAGAGACACTTTTTCAGTTTTCCACCCTGTCTTGTCTCCTTTCCTTTCAAACCCCCTTCGTTATTATTTTCTTAGACAAATTTTAATCACCTTTGTATAAATATAAAATATTAGATTTGTCTGTTTCATTTTTAAATGAAAAATCAAAACATTTCCTTTGGTTGCTTAACCAAAAGTGTGTCCCACAGTATATATAACAGGATAAAATGTTAGAAGAGCATACCTAGTGGACTCAATCCACAGGGGATTTATTAATTGTAGAATTTTACATTTTAGCTTCAAAATCATTTTGTCTCTCAGTTCTTCTTTGAATAATTAATATCATAGAGCATCACTAGTCATTTTGTCCTCAAGTTTGCTTCCATATCTTATTAGAAAATGAGGCCAAAAATCCAAATGCTTAAAGAAAAATCATGCACTACCAGCCACAAAATATATAACTGAAATTTTTTGAAAATAATATATTTTATAAAGCAATTATATTTGAAAATTGTCATTTGGGCAGTTGATTGCTAAATTGTATGATTGTTGACTCATGAAATTGTTTTAAAAAACAGAAATGAGTTATTTTCCTTGAGCTATCTCAAAATATAACTTCTTAGTCAAAGCGTATCATAAATTACATTTTAGAAGAGCTAAAATCTCAAAGCACTTTTTCAATTCTTTTCAAAAGTCTGATTATAATTATATTTTTCAACATTACAAATAAGTCAAATCAAACTTAAGAGATTTTAAACACTTGCCCAGATGCCATACAGCCTCACAGAGAATGAAACGTAGGAACCATGACTACAGCTTTTAGTTACAACAGGATTGGTTTTCATAGCTCAGCAATATAAAAATCAATAAAGTGTCCCTCCTTTATGCTCCTGATGAAAACTAATGAGGAAATAAGCTACTGTCTCTGATTAGATACAAGAAATACTAGCTTCCAATCTGGTAAATCCCAAAATGGGTGACTTTGAAGATTTAATTTAGACTCCAGCAGAAGATATCAATAGTCTTATGTAAACAGAACCATCTGTGGTTAGTTTTAGAAAGGTTCCCTCAAAAGGAGAAAGGAAGAAGAAAATACGAATGTAAATGCTTATGCATGTTAACATCCGTTATCTTCAACTAAATATTAAAAGGATGAAAAGTTCACCACAACTGTAGCTAGCTACTTTGAAAAGTGAAGACATACACTGTCATAACTGAGGCCCTAAGAGCTAATTTACAACAGCAACATATAGCTTTATTTTTAATATGTATTTAATCACTGGCCAGAATAATCCAGATTCTCTATAGTACTATGATAAAATGATTTATTTTAACTGTATAACACATCTCTCCCTCTCACTCACTCATATATATGGCAAGAAAATAGTACAGAGCATTCCCGATTAGAATTTCCCTCTTGAAAACTACTAAGAAAAGCCAGTGATGCCAGCACTGAGTTATTTTCTGTTTCAGTTCAAATCTTAGACATACTGAACATGAAAACTTGAAGAAATCATAAACACTGTGCTACTACCCTCCAATTCCTAGAAGAAGGAACTGTGCTCAGAGAGGTTAAGGGCTCTTGACACATAGAATCACGTCTCCAGTCTGCCAGAGCCCACCTCTGTCCACGGCACCACACCACTCTAATTCTGAGCAGCTTGAAGACAGTTCTGAAACTAGTTACGATGCTCATAATGTAAATCTCCTCAGGAACAAAATTTATTATTTAAACCCAAACATCTTTTTTAGATAGACAGTGTGCCCTTTAGTAAGCAGCTTATCTATGAGGTTGCCAGAGAAACTTGCACTTACAAAGATAAAGGAGCATACTGGTTGATATTTCGAAACACCACTAAGTAAGTCTGTTTTTACTTTTGAGAACACAGATTCATTTGTGATATTATCAAGATACATGAGAGCACTGAAACATGGTCTACTGAAATATCTTCCATAATTGTATAATATATTCAAAGAAATAGATCATTATGACACAAGTTATACATAAGAAATAATTAATCAAGTAGTATTTTTGTGCCCATGCAGAACATTTAAGTTTCTAAGGGAAAGGGGTAAATTCACTAAAACTGTAATATTGGGTGTCAAACATATTCTGGCAAATCTAATATTACTTACCCTGTTTTAATCCATTCTCTATTTTGGGGGAGAAAAATCTGCTAGTAATGGCAAAAAATTCACTCTAGCTATAAGCTAAAAATAATCATCATAATAATTAACTTTAGCAATGATGCAAGTAGTTATAAAGATATGTTTCCATCTCTGTAGTGACTGCACTTTACTGGAGTTCTAAGCAGGATCACATATATACCTTAACATAATTTTAAATGTGCATTTGTACAAAACACAGTTACATGATATGAGTAGTTTGTCCAAGACCTTTATAGTATCTATGTCGCAATCAGTATATTTTAATTTTGTTCACCCACTACTTCTATATCCAGGTGTGATATCTGAGTATTTTATTTTTCTAGCAGAATGATTTCAAAGTTTTATTGAAAAGTATTACAGCCCAAGCAAATCAAGAACTGTTCCTGTTGAATTGGAGGCTTGGGGGTTGGTAATCGCTCTCCCTCTCTCACTTTCTCTCTCCCTCTCTGTGTGTCACACACACACACACACACACACACACACACACACACAGCCAGAGCTTTCATATCACCATACAATTCTTATTTACTTGTACACAGCCAAGTAAAATAAAAATCATTCAAAACTCAATATGCATGATTATTTCTAAGTTAAATATGACACACTTTCAACCCTGATGGATTTTTAGCCATATTTATGATCTTTCTTGATGTAAAACTTTGCTTTTTTAGAATAGCAAAAAAAAAAAAAAGAGAGAGAGAGAAAGAAAGCAATATTAGTGAATAAAAAAGCATCATACATACCATGCTGTGTAACAAGTTTCTAAAATAACTTTTTATTTAAAATGCAGAATCATCCAGAAAGTTCATCAATGGCATTCAATCACCAAAGGCAGTAGCAAAATCATTTCTACTTCCTGTCCCCACTCCCAGTAACTGAACCTTTACTAGTTTCTACGTGCTTCAAGTCAAAAACAACTGAGCTAATCTCTATGCTTCATACATAGGCTAATTTTGTTCTATCTGCAAAAGAGTAGATCTAATCAAAAATAAAATGATGGTAAAATATTGCACATATGCTCACTGAAATGAAATTTATTTAACCTAGAATGATTTTTGAAAGAAAGAGAAGTGAGGGGGAAAGGGGCGGGGGGGGGGGGGATACCAAAGAATAGTTTTTAACTCACCAGTTTCCCAGATGCAGAGTCAGTAAGAGGAATATCAGCCTCACCCCTCTCCTTTGACTCCACAGAAGAAAAGGGGAGAAGAGAAGAGCTTTCCGAGAACCCATCAGGATCGCTTTTTCCGCTCAATTCTCCAGACCAGGACTTTTTCTCCCACCGCAGCTGCAGCCCGGTGAGTACGAGAGGACGGAGTGTGAGAAGGCAGTACACCTCCCAACCAGGTAGGGTGCGACTCCCAGCGGAATCGAGCGAAGGAGCCAATCAGACCGAGAGGATGCTGGCATAAATTATCTGAAAAAGAGTAGGGCCAATCAAAGGCCCAAAGAGGCGGGGCTTCCCCTACGAGAAATCGAGCCCAGTAGGGAAAAGGGCTCCGTCTTTCTAAAAGAAAAACAAACCTCTTCTCCCTCGCATCCTCAGAGAAACAGTTGCGTGGCCCTGACAGACTTCCCTCCCTAGGGGAACTTGGCTTCCCCCCTCCCCCAGCCTTCCCTCCTGTCCAGCTCTGTTTCCGGGGTCTCCTTTCCCTTTGCGTGTTTGGATTCTGAATCTGTCTTCCAAGAGGGACCCGTGGAGAGCTGGCAGTGCCTAACTGGTTTTCCCCAGGCTTGCGAAGGTTATGCTAATTTTTGTTAATTATTGTTAATTTGTGTGTGTTGAGGTGGGGGTCGGTGCCTCACTTCTCTTTGCAGACCCAGCACCTGGCACAATGCCTGACGCAAATACGCTCTCAGGATATGTTGAAATATAGAACTGAATGAATGAAAGAGCGGGCTCGGTGCATTCCTGGTAATCACGTTTCCTACCCACACCCCCTCCGCTGCCGTTGTAAGTGAGAGGATTTGAGTCTCCTCTCTCCTTGCACCAGAAGATGACACTAATGAACAATGCCAGGCAAGACTTAACTCATTCTACAAAAACGTGAACAAAACTCCGATTTTAAAAAGGTCATTTTAGCCATAGGAGTTGTAGATCTATTACGGGTGATCCTTGTTCTCCCCTTTGCGTTTGTTGAGCTCCAGTGTTTGATACCTAACTTCAGAGGCTCTGCTTTGAGTTTGCAGCAGAGCCCAACAGTTGCCGTGGCAACCAGAAAGCCTCTGGCAGCTTCAACCTCTGTACAGGCGAAGACAGTGGTGGTGGTGGAAGCAGGCTTGCTCTGCCCAGCCATCTTCTGCCTTTATGCCTTCCTAAATCACTGCTTCTCACCAAAGCCCTGGGGTTGGGCTCTTTTGGCTGTGTCATCCATCATCTCACAACGACCTGGAATTGACCAGATTCATGGGTGAACTACAATATACCAATGAGTTACCTTAGAGTATTTGTCCCCCAGAAAATAGTTCAAGGTAGAAGTAACAATGTTTGTGCATGACCTTAAGGTAACCTTTTTTATCCTACCTTCTGAAAGCACTTAAAGGAGCTGAATGGGGATAACAAGGTTACAGATATTTTCTTGCCGGAAAAACAGATGATGCAGTGCTGGGCTCTTCTCCCCCTCTTTGGTTCTCCATCTCTTTAGTCTTCTCTGAAAATAGGTATTGACTTCCTTGTTTATCATCTACTACTTATTAATTAGGAAGCATTATTCTCTTCCACAAAGAGTGTTAGTAAAGGTAGCTCATACCAAATAATTTGTGTAACAGTAAAGTTTCATTATAATAGATTTTGAGGTGAATACATTTAGTTAAGTTGATGTCAATATAAATCTGGATAGTTTTGTTTGTTTGTTTCTGGTCAATTAAAATTTGTGCTTTGGTTAGCTGTCCGTTTCATTGGGTGCCCCTGATTAGCCAGTGAACTGGGAATTATTTCACTAGAAGTGTGCAGTAACAAATACTTGGCTAGGTACTCTGCATTTCGCTAAGATTAGGTGAGATTTCTGCCTGTATCAATGGTAATATGATGTTGCATGTTGTTATACAACAATGGTTGACAGTTTCCCATCAAAAATTCTTAACAAAATTTTACTCTTATTGTTCTCATACATAACTGAAAGATGCTGAAAACTGTGAAGAGAAATTAATGGAGAGGAAAGGTGAAGGATATATCCTTAAGTAATTACACATTGCCTGCTTATTCTTGTAAAAGATAAAGGACTTGGGTAATTTCCAGACTTGGAAATTTTCTGTATTTTCTGAAATCTAGGTTTTTGCCAATTTAGGGCTGAAACATTTCAAACTTACTGCAGTCCCTTTTTTCAAGCAATTTTATCTATTTTTTTTTTTATTTCTGTGTCTCTTCCTTTGATTTTTTTTTTTTTTTTGCCCTTTTTTTTAATATATATCTTCTGGGAAACTGATCTTATTTTGCTGTCATAGTTAATTATAATTCCCTGTAAACTCTGTTAAAGAGATCTGTGCCCTCCGGAACCTGAAGAAGGAATGATGATTTTGTATATCAGCCATGTCTTGACCCTGACAGTCTGTCTCATTTGATTTATTAAACCAGCTCTGTGTGTGTGTGTGTGTGTGTGTGTGTGTGGTGGGAGTGGAGGATGACACTGTGAGTTCCAAACAAAGCCAAGAGTGTACACTGTGCTCATCAAACAAACCATACTGTCTCTTGGAGGAACACTTATGGAGAAATAGATTTTATAGATCTTAGAGAACAGAAGTGTCTTATACAACTCTAGATTAGAAGGCCAGAAGTTACTATCAGGAAGTCTGGAGAAAGCTTTCTGACTTCCACTATGGCAGCGGTTTTCCAATTCCAGGCAATTTGACCACGTGAGACACTTAAAATGTGTGGAGATATTTTTAGTTGTCGCAACTTGAGGGGTTGGGTGAGCTACTGGCACCCAGTGAGTAGAGTCTGGAGTTGCTGCTATACATTCTAAAATTAAAAAAAAAAAAAAAAAAAAAAACCAAAGATCTATCGAGTTCAAACTGCTAAGAGTGCCAAAGATGAGAATCCCTGCAGTTACAGATGAAGTGGGCCGGTAGCCTGATTGCACGGCACCTGATGATTTCATTATATTGTCATTGAAGTCCTCATACCCCTTCTCCTTCCTTTGACAGCCTAAGCCACAACCATTATCCAAGAATTTTACATCTCGTTGTAATGACTATCAACTCATATTTCACAGCAGTGTTTTTTTCAAAATGTATCCAGGTATCACCCTAGAATAAAATGCTTGCCGACCTATTAAAAATGCAATTGGCTTTTTTCCAGACCAAAAGAATTATAATTTTTAGTGAGAACCTCTAGAGGTTCTGATGCATCAAAACATTTGAAAACCATTGTCCTATAAATCGTCACACAAAATGACCAGTGAGACAGCAACCTAATTAAGAATGAGCAGTCCTGGCCCTAGAAAAGCCAGCTTTCCACTTGATTCTCTTGTCCATTAATTTGTCATTCAAAATATTTATTAAGATATTGTGATGTCAGACACTGTACCTAGCAATTAAGAATACATTAGTAACCAAGAACTACTGCTGTTTGCCTTGGTTTCTTCATCTATAGAAAGGTGATCAGACTTTTCAGTTTATTGAGTTGTTTTAAGAATCAAATGGATTAATACATGGGGATTGCTTTAAACAGTACATGGATAATAGAGATTACTCAAAAAATGTTGTTCATCATTGTTTACTTGTTAAGAGTAGGTTTCAAAGCTAATTGATTAACTCCAGCCCGCAGTGACAGAACCTGGCACAGAGGAGTAATTTCTAGAATGTACAGTCTAATAGGGAAGATGGAGATGATTAGGAGACATGTGTTCTCACCCCACTCTCAACATTGTCCTGAAATCTGGCTTTTCCAGAGCAAGAAGCCGTTTTGAATCACGTTCTAGTTCTCCTGATACCCTTTCCTCCAATGGCCACAAATTCTATACTTCAGTCAAAACCACAATTGTAGGTTCCTAAACTTACCACTCAGTATCATACTTTTGTTTGTGTGTTGGTCTTGTCTTGTCATCTGCTATTCCTTCCACTTAGGAAGGCCTTCCCTCTTCTTCATCTGCCTGGTCTCTCTTCAATCTTCCTGACTAAGTTTAGGTGTCATCACCTAGCCACCTCCACAAGGAGCCTTCTCTGATTTTTCACTGCATGCTAGCCTGTAGTACAGTTCTGTCCTATAATAACACTTAATACTTGTTTATTGAGTGCTCACTGTGTGTCACTAGGCATTATTCTTAATGGTTCTACATTATAGGTGCATCTAATATTCTCTCCACTAAAAGCAGCCATTTCATATTTGTATCATAGGAATACACATTTTTGAAAACTATCTATTTCTACCTAAATAATCAGTTCTGTGTTTTTAAATTTTATGTTAAAGATTCATAGTGCTTATCAGATCTGGCACTATATTATGTATATATTTAATGTTATTATAGTAAATCTATATTTAATATTATGTGTACATTTGTCTAGTACTTTCCTCTCCCTAGAAAAGTGGAAATCTGACAATCTCCATGGAGGCAAGGATTTTGTTTTCATCACCCCTTTTGTCCCAAGCAATGGCTAGCAAGTAATAGCTACTTGATAAATATCTGTAGAATAAGTATTCCATGTATAATTGAATGAATAAACACATGGATTGCTTTAATCCTTTTATATATTTCTGGAGCCATTCAAGGCTTTCAACAGCGTAGGTTTCAAGTGCTCATCGCAAAATAGACAAAATCCAAATGTTGTTGCTTGATTTATTCCTTCCCATCAGACCATGGGAATTAATTATTTTTCTTATTTACAGGTTGCCATGATAAAAAAAAAACATTAACAAACTCAGGTGCTTTAGTTTATGCAATAAGATTATTATTTAAATCAAACAGAAGAGAGGGCCAGCATGAAGAGATGTCATAAAACTGAAGGGACACACTCTTTCTTTGTCAATCTTTGTCAATCCTTAATCCTGTACCTGGCAGAAACTGATCACTGGTGACAGGCAGCCATGGCTCTGTAACTTCTAACTCTAAGTCCATCCTACTTTTGGTATCTGTATTGTAATTTTTGAATCTGACCTTTTGCCACTGGTTTCCTCCATTCTTTCTTGTATCTTCAGTGTTTTCTTTCCTAGTTGATTTCCTCTCCAACATGCAGATATTCTCATGCATAACATTAAAATGTACACATATACTATATTAACCTCATCACCCCTTCTGTCTTTTATGCCTACTCCTTAGTCCCACTAATAGCCATTCCTCTCTATTTCATCACCACCCGTTCACTCACCAAACTTTGTGGTCCTGTTTCTGTGCCATGGCACTGATGGCCCCACGTTGCTAAATCCAGTAGAGATTTCCCACAATCACCTTGTATGATCTTTCATCTGCATTGGACCCAGGTGACCATTCCCTCTCCCTCAACACACTCCTTCATGTCAGGATACCGTACTTTCCTGGTTTTTCTCAGGAACCTTTAGCTAACTCTGTTTGGGCTTCTGTACATGTTTGTTCTATCTGAACTCAACATTTTGGAGTTTCTCAGATATGAGTTCAACACTTTTATTTTTGCACCACACTTTCATATGGGGTAGACTCATCTATTTCCCAAACTGTACATACAATTTTTAAAACTGAAATCTATCCCTTCAAATTGCAAGTCCAGGAATTTCTATTGGGCTTTAGATACATGTATCAAACAAGTATTAGCCAGCGAATCAAACCAGAAACTTCATATTTTTTTCTAGATACATGTATCATCTAACGTATCATGAACTCTTCAATATTTGCGAATCTTATCCCCAATCTATCCAACGTAAATAGATTGCAGTGGTCATGGGCTCATAAATAAGGTAGCCTGGGTTTGAACTCAAGATCTACTACTAACTGTGTAAGAATAAGAAGCTTATTTATTTTTCAATGCCTTGATTCCCATATTATCGATGTGAAAATTAAATTAATCAATTTATGTAAGGCTCTTAGAATAGAGCCTGGCCCATAAGAAATGCTCAATCTTAACAATTATTATTATTGTTTTTAAATCATTATTCAACTACTTTCTAGCTCTTCTGCCAACTAATCCAAGCAGGCATCCTCTCATACCTGGACTACAGCACCTTCCATTTTCAGTCTTGCCTACCTCTAATTTATTCTTTATATAACTACCAGCATGATCTTTTTAAAAGTGGAAATCTGGCAATGCTGTGCTTGCACCATTCAGTGATTGCCTGTTGTACTCAGGGCCAAGCTCCAGCTTCTGGCCTCTGCCTCTCTCCCCTGCTCCATCTTTGCAGCTCTTTCCTTCCCTCAGTGTGTTCCAGCCAGAATGGTCTTACTTGGTTGTTTTGTTTGTTTGTTTGTTAATTGCTATGACTCATTGTTACTTTAGGGATTTACAGATGATTTCCCTATATCTGTATCAGACCACCTTACCCTTCACCCTTCATCTGGCTATTTCTTTGTCTCTTTTCAGTCTCAAACTCACTGGCACGTTCTCAAGGGAGCCCCAGTTCTCAAACTTAAATTAAATCCTCTAGTATGCCATCTAATAGTATTCAGCGCTGTTCCTTCCTGACAGTTGCAGTATTTTATAATTCACTGATTTTTTAAATTCAAGAAATAGTCACTGAGCACCAGGGTTTCAAGCACTCGTCAATGTACTAAACATGTTAGAATAAACAAAACAGAGTTTCATGCTCTCATGGAGCTTGCATTCTATTGAGCTCTTTATAGTATGAATATATATATAATATAATTTAAAAATATGTTTTACAAATATTTGCTTATTTTTGTCTCTTATCCAGACTGTCACTCCTTGATGACAAGAGATTTTCTTTTTTCCTTTTCTACATTGTCCCCAGTGTCTGGGAGACTGCCCCATCATAGCCATTTGCTGAATGAATAAAAAAAAATGAAGGAATGAACTACAACATTTCTACATTTACCATCTCTATAACTTTTAGCATCATACTTCATTTCTGTAAACTTGCATTTATTCTCTGCTGAGAAGTGTAAGATATCAATATGAAGTTTGCAGAGTTGACATAATATTATTAGATAACACAAAAATGCCACACATAATAACCCTCAATATATGGCAAAGACTTGGAATCAGGTGGGTAAACTCTTCTAAATGTCGTGAATACTATAATTAAGTTATACTTTGAAAAGGAAGGAATTTGGAGTCAGCTAACATAAATTTAAATCCTGTCTATACTAATTACTTTTGTGAGCTTTGGAAAACCACAACATCTCTCTGAACCTCAGATTTCTCAATTACAAAATGGAAATGACCCCTCTTACCAAAATGGGCACAAAGATCAAATTCAATAACCGTAGTATAACTCTTTGTAAACTATTACATGATGTAGAAATATTAGTTGTTGTTGTTATCATTATTACTCTTGGCTGACCAGTACAAAATGATAGTAATTAAAGAAGGTATGGCAAAGAAATACAAAATATCAAGAGCTAACAATTTTATAGTCCTCACAGTTTTTTAAACATTGTGTATCTTAATAGATTTGATTATCTTATTAACATCCTGAAACAATTCTGTGAGGCAGTTACCATTATATTCCTTTATTTTACAGATGAGGAAATTGATCTAGTAGATTTAGTAACTTTCCCAGTCCACATAGCAAGCAATCAGCAAAGCTGGGATTTGAATCTAGGGAGGCAAGTTTCAGAGGCCATGTTTGAACTGTTAGGTGATAGTGTCTTTTGGATGACAGATGAGTCATGATCTCTGCTTTAGAGAAAATAACTTATATTTCTGTCCAGGACACTTTTACTCGCCTCAGGTTAACCAACACTGTTATTTTAATGACTACATACCAGGGCATCATTGTCATGAAAACCTTTCATATTTTACTTTAAAGGGCCATCCCATAAAAATGTCAAAGGTGGGAAAGAGTTTTTGAAAAATGACCCTTAAGCAGCCATGATTCAAAGGAATACAGTCCTGTTTAGGATATGAGACACTTACAGGAAGAGGTCCAGCACTTGGAGATATATCAAAGCCTGACATTTAATGAAAACCTTAAAGGTCTTGATGGAGCTTTATTATATCAATTACTCATTCCCCTCATATATAGCCTAATATATTTTATTTTAAAAATGTCTTCCTGGCACGACCGGCATTGAAATAGTAGCCCCCAGGGCATCTTTGAATGGGTCCTATCCAGTGCCTAACTCCCTACTCATCCAGTTTATAGCCCACAATATGTCTATTTATGTGGTTTTGACTGGCAGCTAAAGAATAATTTAGTTTCCTATGGCCATTAAGGTCCAGAGGGAGAGAGCCTCCTTCTACTTCCATATTTCCTCCTTCATTTGTCGTGTGGCAGCTCTTGGTCCAACGAAGTATGCAGCAACTACACGTTAAATACTGGAAAACCATTTAGAGTCTCCAATTCTCCTTTTAATCCTAAGGGGAGGTGCCGTCCACACCAAAAGAACTGTACTTATTGACAGAAACCTGGGGAGCCTTTATGGGAATGAGTTCTAAGTATGTTGGAATAGGATAGAAGGATTATAATGCTAGATTGTCAAAATGTGTTGAAATGGATACATTCACTAAGCAAAGATTCTGGATTCATTATGTTTAATCAAGAGTATTTCCAGTAGTTTGCTTTAATGGTTGACTAATCACATACCCAGAGGTAACAAGTTCTGAAGGTAAAACATCCATGATCCTGAAAAGTAGGTGTCTGAAGTTTTAAGAAGAAATGGGTATTATCATGAATTGCTGCTCCTCACCAGCTCTAATCCATGCCCCTGAACTTGTCCAAGCATACTTCCTTAGCTTTAATGTATTCATCAGGGAATCTCCAGTTCCCTTGAAGAGCTCCTGGGTGGACATTACTTGTAGGCCAGAGATGATAGTGGGACATGCTGCCATAAAACGGGATTCCCAGTTTCAGTGGGGATAGTGGGATCCCAAGAATTCTCTATATCCAATGGGCATAATAAAATCTCAAAATGTAAGGGGCCCCGTGGCAGCACTTAATCACCAGAGGTAAGGTGGGCATAAATACAGAAATGGATACCACAGGCAACCCAGTACTCAGCATGGTTTGATCTGCAGAGATCTTTGGTGTTAGCTAAATGGTAATGGTATTCTCAAAACTGAAGTAAATGAGATGATCAGCCTATATAATTTTATTGATTTTTATAGCCAGAAAAACACTAAGTCTAGTGAAGAAAGTTGTGATTTGAATTATCACAAGCGAGTCCAAGCCCCTCAACCAATTTCTAGTCTTGCGACTACAGTCCCTTAATGAAAGGGAGGTGGAGTTTGCTTAAGGAAGGTTGTGTTTGCACATACAAAATTTATTCTGTAAATTTGTGTTCTAGCCTTCTTTCAAGAAATCCTGCCACCATTTATCACAATGACTGTAATGTTCAGTAACCAGATTCTTTGAGACTACGAAGCCATAGTTATAATTGATAGCAATTCCTGGAGACCCAAAATACAACTGTGGTCCAGTGTAGATGCAGTAGATGTCTACAGAGATGAGATGATCAATGCATTTATGGTTTGGGATAATCCCAACATAAGTCTATATGCACCTGATCCCATCATGTGGTTTTATTCCAGTTATACATTGCATCTTTGTAAGGGACATACTCAGCAACTAGCAGAGTACCAGATTAATTCTTTGACCTGTGGAGAAAAACTCAAGTAAAAGCCACAGATCTATCTTTACCTACTCATAGTATTAACAAAATGCAATACTACATTTCTGCCACATAAAAGAATTAAAAGATGAAGGAGTGGTGCTTCTTGCTAAGTACCCATTTAGATTGCCTATTTGGCTTATACAGAAGGCAGATGGATACAAAAGAATAAGAGTGGATTATCAAAAATTTTACTAGTAATGATTCCAGTTGCAGCTATTATCCCAGATGTGATCTTATTGCTGGAGTCTCACAGTCCCCTGATACCTGATATGTAACAAATATTTCAATGATGAAATTCATTAGATGTTTACTTTCAGAGGAGAGGGTTAGCAATACACTGTTGCTGACTTACCTCCTAGTTAAATCAAACAGCCAGCCCAGTGATATAATCTAGTCTAAAGGGCCTTGATTGACTTTTTATTTTATAAGATATCATGCTTTTCCATTAAGTTGATGACACCATTCTGATTGGAACTATTGAACAGGAAGAAAGAACACCTTGTGGACACCTTGGTAAGACACATGCGTACCAAAAGGTGGAAAAAGAATTCCACTGAAATTCAAGGCCTTACACCTTGATGCAATTACTAGAGGGTCAATGGCTTGGGCATGGAGATATACCTGTGAAGGTGAAGAGAAATTTGCTGCATCAGGTCCTCCGATCATCAAGGAAGGAGCATAATGTCTCTTTGGATTTTGGAAGCAATATATCCCTTATTCAGGTTTATTACTCAAACCCATTTACTGAGTAACCTTAAATTCTGTTTTTTATTAGGGTTTTTGCTTTTATTCAGATTCAGAAAAAGAGAACACTCTGCAATACGTTTAGATTATAGCACAAGCTGCTCTACCATCTGGGCCCAAAGATACTGCTAATCCAATTAGGTCTGAAATGACTGTAGCAGACAGGGATACTGTATGGCCCTTAGGAATAAACTTCTGTTGGTAAATCACAAAGTAGACTTGTAAGATTTTGGAGCAAAACTATTCCATTCTCTTCAGATTATTATTCTCCTTGTAAGAAATAGATTGCGGCTTGCTACAGATCTCTAGTAGAGACCAAACACTTTCCATGAGCCACCAAGTTACCATGCAGTCTGAGTTTCCCATCCTGAACTGGCATCATCATCATGGACAGAAGTCCATTATCAGATGAAAGCAGCACAGGAAAAATCAGGCTTGAAGGCACAGATTAAGGTACAAAAGCAAGTGACTCAGATGACTATGGCCCTTACTCTAGCTCCTTTGCCCCATCTCTCAAACTTCACCTAGAGTCTCTTTAGGAGTTTTCTGTGACTAGTTAACTGAGGATGAAAACAACAACAACAACAACAACAACAACAACAACAACAACAACAACAACAACAACAAAACACTCAGGCCTTATTTACAAATGGTTCTGTAGGATTAGGTAGAACCACCCAAAAGGAGACAACTTCAGTTTAACAGTTTTATTCCAGGACATCCCTGAATAAAGTGAAAAAAACTTCCAATAGGCAGAACTTCGAGTAGTATATAGTTTTTTGGGGTTTTTTTTTTTTGGTTTTGGTTTTTTTTGAAATTAGAGATTATCAGAGACAGTATCCACATTAATTCGTAGGTTGTGGCTAAAACTCAGAGACTGGAAGGGACACATTTGGAAAATTGGTGACAAGAAAGAATGAGGAAGAGATACTTGGATAGACAGGGAACACAGGATATCTAGATATTTTCCGTTCCTTCTGTGAATTCTGACTAAAGATAGTCTCAGCAAAATAAGACCTTACATTCATGTGAACAAGATGATATGTTGTATGACTGTCAGTTAGCCTCTTTCCCCAGTCACCCATGCCCTTACACACTGCACTCTTACACAAAGTGATGAATGTTATGTGCAGACTTAACAACATACATTCACCAAGTATGATGTGACTTGGCAAATTTCCAACCAGGGAATAGCAGATACTAATACTTAGTTCCCAGTATGGTACCATTCCCCAAGGTCATCAACTAGCCACCTGGTAGCAGGCAGATTAAATAGGATGCCATTTTCTTCTGCAAATTACTTGAGTTGTTAAGATTGGAGGTTGTAAGAAATACCACAGTTTCCAGTTTTCCCTTTTTCCCTATTCCTTCACTGCCAGCTTTCTTCTCCAATTGCTATCCCTGCTGACCTATAGCCATTTTGGACTCACCACCACCCACAAAATTTTACAGAAGCCTGACTCATTTTGAGCAAAAGTAAAGGGTGGTCTGAAAGAAATCCAAATTATAAAGTCTCCAAGAATACTAGTGTCTAAATATTTGCGGATAAATAAGGTCTGATGTGTTGACTCTCAATGTGAAAGATATTTTTACATTAAATATTTATGGACAGATCACATATATACGATCATCATCAGATATCCACAACTATTTTTCTGTACTTCTACAGTGTATATGTGTTCCATTTATAGCAGTTGGTATTTTATATTGTGGTGTTTGTCATAACAACATAGGGTACACCCTCTCTATGGCAGGGACCCTCTCTGTTGCCTTTGGGTCCCTAATACCTAGCTGTAGTGGCTACACTGTAATTGTTGAATCAAAAAGAGTTAATTGTGAATTATCTGTCAGTCTGTCTACCTATCTGCAAGCTAACTAGCTATAGAAATGAGAACATTTAAGTCATGAAGACATAATCAGTAATTGAAGATTTGTCACAAATTCGGGTTTACAGGATGGTATTTAAGGGTGAATATGGTGAGACAGTTCTCATTGGAAACTGAGATGGTACAAGGATTTGGTGCAAATTTAGCCCTTCAAAATTGTGATACATTGCATATTTGTTGGTCAAAACAAGACTTGAAAGTTAATCATGGAAATTATATTATATCTCATGGGTAAAAGCGAGAAATATATTTGTCTGGCTATCCAGGGTAATGACAAAGAATACGAATCTGGACAGTTACTCTCTGAAACAAACTATGAGGCATAGAAGGGAGAAATTTAAAAAAATGAGGTCAAATTCATATTAAAATATTTTACAAGTAGAGTAGAAGGGGAGGAAGCATCTAGAAATTTACACAACATATATGCATAATATTGTAAATATTTCCCCATAATTAAATATTTGATTAATACTGCTGATTCTTAGAAGTCTTTATGACATTAATTTCAGCCATATTTTTTCCATCATAGGAATTACGAACATCTGTATGTTATTCTTTGAAAACTGAATTTGAATTTTATTTTAGTATTACAATATTTTTTCTTTGAAGTCAGTAATTCACTTGATAACAGTCCCTTCATTGCTGCTAAAGACATCCATAAATCATTCTGCCCAGAACAAATGTTTAAATGGTTATAAAGGCATGGAATTATCTGCCATGGTCTTTAGGAATAAATTTGTCATCAATAATTCTTTTTCATTGAGAAGAACTTTAACTTAAAGAACATATTAGATAATTTCATGCTTTTATAAACACTGAAAAGTAGCCTAGAACTTATTAATTTTTGAACCATATTTCCGAATCCAGCTGTTTAAGTGGACACTTTAAAAATAGAAATTCCACCACCTTATACAATCTGATTCAAGGTTTCAGAGGTAAAATGCTGAAATTTGTATTTTTAAGAAGCTTCTCAGGAGATACCTAAGCAAAGGATACAGAGGCCTGCATGGAAACCACCAATACCATATACAATGGCCAAATGCAGTCAATACATATTTGTTCACTATATATACGTGACCAGCTTTGCTAAATTTATCACATTTATAAGAATATTAAAATATTTCCATGAACTTAACGAGTATTTCTAAGCCAACAAAATGATTATCCTTCTCTTAGGGTTTGGTGACCTCTTAATGAAAGGATGGATGGGATTCATAGTCTTTGAACTTCATTTTACACGAATAATATACATGCATTTTTTTTCTGGGAAGAAGTTCCATCAAACTCTCATTGATTCAGCAAATATTGGACTACCTGTAAGGGATTATTTTTCCCCTCCCTTAAAGGTTAAGAACTGTTGCCCTCAATTACTCATGTAGCTGTTGACATGCATATATGCTGATCTTTCTTCTAGGCTCACAACCAACATCATTTAAATTTTAAGCACAGTGCAATTACCATGTATTTATATACCTTCAGAATACAAAGGAAATGGTGTGATCAGGAAACAAGGTCAAATAATATCACTTTCCCATATTAATTTATATGTGGATTAGCCTCAGAAGTTTACTTTTTTCATGCTGGAATTCAAGACAGAAATTATTGCTTTCAGAGAACTCCATCAGCCCTCTCTATAGCTCAGTTGACTGCAGGGCAAGAACTTGCTGCTGACAGACATGGTGGAGGGTCATGGCTTTGAAGTCTTTGGAGTACATGTTGTTTTAGTCTGTTTGGTAGCTGTAGTCTGTATGGATTTAAAGCTGGTTAGTCAACCAAACAAGGACAGTATAGATATAATTGATCAATGTCACCCTGAAAGAAAATTAAAAGGCATTTTTTGAAAGATAGTAAAAAATATGAGGCTAAAAGAGAAAATGTACTTATATACTGGATGACAGAATTTAGTTCTGGGAAGTTTTGACCCAGTTAAAATCTAACAGAAATGACTGTAAATAACTTTGCTTAGGTTGTTTTAGATCATGATTACTAAGATAATTTCCAAATGGTTAAATTTACCGTTTAGAAGTACAATTCCATAGGTTTTGACAAATATATATAATTGTGTCACTGTGAAGACATAGAATATTCCCACTATCCCAAGTTTCACCATGCTTCTTTGTAGTCAAGCCATGTCATACCCCGTCCTGGAAATTATAGTTTTGATGTCTATCTCTGTACTTTGCTTTTTCCAGAATGTAATATAAACAGAACACAAAATACACAGTTTTGTGTTTCTGTGTCTTTCATTTACCACAAAAAATTTAAGATTCTGCTCTATTAGATGCTGTCAATATTATGTTCCTTTTATTGGGAATCAAAATTTAATGTATGGATGTACCAAGCTTTGTTTATTCATTGTATGTTTTTTCTTTTTCCAGTTGCTGCTATAATCAGTTTTATAGTCTTTTTTGGTGGAGATATATCTTCATTCTCTTGGTTAGATGCTCAGGGTGAGGATTGCTGGGTTGTATCTTTTACTATATTATATTATATACACAGAAGCTTCTTATGTATTATACATGAACTGCTAAACTGTTCTCCAAAGTGACTTCACCATTTGTTTTCCTGGAAGTAGTGTGCAACAGTTGCTGTGCATTCTTGTCAACATTAGGCATTGCCATTTTTCAGCCATGCTGATTAACATGTGTGTAATGAAATCTCATTTTGGTCTTTAACGATGTTGAACCTTTTGGATATGCTTGTTTGCCATCCATCTCTCTCTTAAAGAGTCTATTCAAAATTGTTTTCCATTTCTAATGTATTATTGTTATTATCATTATTACTGTTGTTGAATTATAAGGATTTATATTAGTTTTTTAATGGATATATGGTTTGTAAATATTTTCTCCAAGTCTGTAGTTTGTCTTTTTATTTTCTTTAGTGTCTTTTAAAAATCAAATATTTTTAATTTTGAGAAGTACAAGTATCAATGTGGTTTTCTTTTATGGTCTGTGATTTTATGATCTATCTAAGAGCTCTTTTCTTAATCCAAGCTCAGAAAGATCTTCTCTTATGACTGTTTCTAAAAGTTTAAGTCTACAATCCAATTTGTGTTGATTTTTGAGTATTGAGCAAAGTATGCATTGGTCTCCTTTTTTTAATGTAGATATCCAGCTGGTGCATTGCCATTTGTTGAAAAGACTATTCTTTCTCCGTTTTATTACCTTGTCAACTTTTGTTGAAAACTAATTGCTAGTATATATGTAAGCCTATTTCTGGACTCTCTATTCAGAGCCAATGATCCTTATGCTAATACCATACTGTCTGGAATACAGTACATTTGTTATAAGTCTTGAAATCAGATATTAGGAGTTCTACTTCATTCTTTGTTTTCAAAATGGTTTTGACTATTTTAGATTCTTTACATGTCCATAAATATTTTAAAATAAACTTATTAATCTATAAAAAAGAAGTACACTGCTAGGATTGTGTTTGAAATTACTTTGGATCCACAAATCTATTTGGGAATCACTGACATTTTAATATTGAGTCTTCCAAATAATTTTTCATTTATTTAGGTCTTCTTTGATTTCTCTCATTGATGTTTTAGTTTTCATTATATTCATTTTATTCATACTTTATTAGATTTTTCCCTAAGTGCTTCCCCTTTTTTATCCTATTGTAAATCATATTTTTTTTTATTTTCAGCTGTTTACTGTAAGTATATAGAAATACAAAATTTGATTTTTATTTCCCATCTATTTAGATTTTATATTTTTAAATCTTGAATATATTATGTTAAATTTTTTCTGTAGATGTCATTTTCATCCTATTTTAAATAGTAATTTTAAAATTTAAATTTAATTTTTTGATGACTGATATAAATTGAAATGGTTTTAGTAAATCAGCTTCTATCCTGCAATTCTACTGAATACATTAATTGATACTAGAGAAATTTTGTAAATTCTTTTGGGTTTCCTATGTAGATAATTATATCAAAGTATGAATTAGTTTTAATTATTCTTTCCCATTTCTATACCTTTAATTTTTTCTTGCTTCATTTCACTGGTTAGGACATTCATTATGACATTGACTCATAATGGTAAGAGAGGACATCACTGTCTTTCTCTCGATCTTAGCAGAAATGTGTCAACATTATATGTGATATTAGCTGCACTGGGGAATGGGACGTAGTAAATGCCTTTAACCAGGTTGAGAAAGTTCCTTTTTATTCCTCCTTTGCTGACAATTTTTAGCATAAATGCCAAATTATTTTTGGGAAAGGAAAGGAATGGAGTGTTCCTAAAAGCCTCTGGAACACTCCATTCCTTCCTAAAAGCCTCTGGAGAGAGTGCAGCCTTGCCAACTCCATGATTTACACCCACTTGTACTGAGTTCAAACTTTTAGCCTCCAGAAGTGTGAGAGAATAAATTTCTGTTATTTTAATCCACCAAATTTGTAGTAATTTGTTGTAGCAGCCAGAGGAAACTAATACAGTGTTCTTGAGGGTTATTATTTCGTAGTGTTTTCCTTCCTCATAAAATGAGTTGGAAATTCTCAACCTTGTCCTATAGCCTAGAAGAATATGTATAACTGGTACCATTTCTTCCTTTAATGTTTGTTAGTAATTTGCCAGTGAAGTTATCTAGGCTGGAGTTCTCTTTGTTGGGAAGTTTTTAACTACAAACTCAATTATTTTAATAAATATGTAGTCAACTCTGTTATTTATTTCTTTTTGAGTGAATATTGTAAGTTTTTATATTTTAAGAAAATTGTACTAATTTACTGGCTTAAAATTGTTCATAATTTTGACTTATTATCCTTTTAATCTAGGTTTTCAAACTGTAGTCTGAGGGCCAGCTCTGGCCCACTGACTGTTTCTCTATGCCCCACAAGGTAAAAAATGTTTTTTACATTTTTAAATGGTTGCAGAAACAAACAAACAAACAAACAAACAAACAAACAGTACTAGGCTACAGAGGCTGTATTGTGGCATGGAAATTCCAATATTTACTAGTGGTAATTTTAAAGAAAAAAATTGCCAAAATTTAGCCTGTAGAATCTAGAGATGCCACTTTTTTCATTCCTGATTTTGATAATTTGTGTTTTTTTTTTTCTCTTGATTTTCTGATCACTCAGGCTGAAGATTGTCCGTTGTATTGATATGTTCAAAGAACCACCTTTTTGCTTCATTGGTGTTCTTTGGTGTTTTTCTGTTTTTAATTTAAATTATTCCTGTTTTTATTTTTATTATTTTATTTCTTTTCCTTCTTTTTTTACTTTTAATCTATGTACACCTTTATACATAGTTTCTTTATAGGTCATATGTAGTTCAGTCTTATTTTTTATCCAATCTGATAAACCCTTCATTTTATTTGAGATATTTAGACCATTTTAGTTTAATCAAATCTTGGATTTGATGAGTTTTAAATCTATCATATTGGTAGTTGTCTTCTGTTTGTTCCATCTGTTCTTTTCTCTCTTTTCATCCTTTTTTATGTCTTTTTGTATTAATTGAGTATTTTTATGATTTCATTTATTTTCACTACTACTTATACCTCTTTTTGAAGTTATTTAGTCAATTTTTAGCTTGAAATAATTTCAGACTTACAGAAAAGAATAATTAAAAAAAGAGCACCCTCCTGTGATAGTCCCAAAGGTAAAGATTTTTCCACACCTTTGATCATTTTGTTTCCATATATACATATTCTGCTTCGTAATATTGTTATCAATCATCATCATTATTATTAAACCATTTAAGGGTAAGTTTAGACAAGATACCTCTCAGCTCTAAATAATTTTGTGTGTGTTTCCTAGGATCAATGATCCAAATCAGGAATTAAAACTTGTTACAATACTATTATCTAATTTATAGACGTTAATCAAACTTTGACATTTGAATAATATTGTTTATAGCCCATCTGTCTTTGTGTATTTTACCCTTGATATTTTTTAAGAGAGTAGACAAGTTATTTTGTAGAATGTTTCTCTGGAGTTTTCTGACATTTCCTCACGTTAGATTTCGGTTATACAATTTTAGCAAGAACACAAACAAAAAAATATATCCTTCTCCATGCATCATACCAGGAGGCACAAGTCATATTTTTTTTCACCCTTTTTTCCCACAAGCCCATTCCCCACCTTTGGCGACCACCAGTGTGTTCCCTGTATCTATGAACTTGGTTTTGCTTTCTGTTTTTTTAGATTCCACATTAAAGTGAGATCATAGAGTATTTATCTTTCTCTGTCTCACTTATTTAACTTAGTATAATACCATCTAGGTCCATCCATGTTGTCAGAATGGAAAGATTTTATTCTTTTTTTGTTGCTGAGTAATATACTCACAACATACCACAATTTCTTTATTCATTCATCTATCAGTGAATACTTAGGTCATTTTCATATCTTGGCTACTGCAAATAATGCTGCAATGAATATGGGGTGCAGATGTCTTTTTGAGTTACTGTTTGCATTCCTTTGTATAAGTTGAACTGCTGGATAGTTCTGTTTTAAACTTTTTTTAGAAACCTCCGTTCTCTTTTCCAGAGTGGCTTCACCAGTTCATATTCTCATCAAAATTATATGAGGGTTCCCTTTTTGCACATCTTCACTGACACTTGCTATTTGTTTGTTTGTAATAGCCATTCTAACAAGTGTGAGGTGATTTCTCACTGAGATTTTGATTTGCACTTCCTTGAAGATGAATGGTGTAGAGCATCTTTTCATGCATCTGTTGGCCATCTGCATGTCTTCTTTGGAAAAATGTCTGTTTAGATTTTCTGCCTATTTTTTAACCCAATTGTTTGTTTGTTTTTTGTTGTTGTTGCTATTGAGTTATATGTGTTATTTATATATTTAGGATATTAGCTCCTTCTCAGATACATGATCTGCAAATTTCTCTCCTATTCACTGGGTTGCCTTTTCATTTTGTTGATGGTTCTCTTTGCTGTAAAGAAGCTTTATAGTTTGATGTAGTTCCTCTTGCTTATTTTTGCTCTTGGTGTCAGATTATAAAAATCATTGCCAAGACCTATACAGAGAAGCTTACTGTTTATGTTTTATTCTAGGAGTTTTTATGCTTTCAGGTTTTACATTTAAGTCTTTAATCCAATTTGAATGTATGTTACTTATATTTCTTTTTCTTGTAGTTGCCATAGGGCTTACAATATGCATCTTTAACATCAGATTTTATATTCAAATAATATTATACCAATTCACAAAGAGTTTAAGAAAATTATAACAGTATAAATCAATTATGTATTCCCACCCATTGCACTATTATTCTCATAATTTTACTTTCATATATGTTGTAAGTCTTATATTATATTAATACATTTTTGCTTTGGAGAATGAAATATGTTCTAGATATTAAGAATAAGAAAATATGTAGTTTCTAGTTGCGTCTCTTTTTGTGTGTATGTTATTTCCCATATTACTTTTTCTTTGCCTAGATTCAAATTTCTATCTGGTATCATATTTCTTAACATGGTTTGAAAAATTTCTTAAAATAGTCTGCTGGCAATAAAAAATGTTCTTTATTTCATCTTAGTTTTTTGCAAGATATATTCTTTGGGCATACAATTCTGCCTTGAGTGTTTTTACTTTTCTCCATTATTTAAAGATGTAATCCTTTTATATTCTGGCTTGCATAATTTCTGATCAATAAGATTTTTTTTTCTTTGTATGTAATGTTCTCTTTTTTTTCCTGATTGTGCTAAAATTTTTTGAAATATTTTTTCACCAACATTTTGACTATGATGTATCTAAGTGGGTAATTTTTGTTAGTTTGTTTCTCTTTGTGTGTGTGTATATATATATATATATATGTATATATATACTGATTAAGAGTCTGTGGACATCTTGGCAATTACCTCTTCAAATATTACTTCTGTACCCCGATTTTCTTTTCTCCTTCTGGGACTCCAATTATCCATATACTTGACTGTTCCATATTGTTTCTTTGTTCTTGAATTCCCTCTTTTTTCTTCTTTCTTTCTTCTTTTATGTCCAACCTACTAATAAATCCATCAAAGGAATTATTTATCTCATGACATTTTTTAAAATTCTAGTATTCTTATTTTGCTTTCTTATGCTGTCCATCTTTTTGCTAAAATTGCCTCACATGTGTATGTTACCTACCTTTTCCAGTAGATCCTGTAACATACTAATTTTATGTAAATGTCTCTATCTCATAATCCAAGACCAGGACCATCCCCAAGTCTGATTTTGTCGATTGCTTTATCTCTTGACAATAATTTTAATTTTTTTGTCTTACATTTTTAGATGTCATAATTTTCTTGAGTAAGTGTCAGGAATAATAAAGACTAAAGTAAATAGTATTTTTGCTGGAAAATGGTCATGCCTCTTTTGCCATGCTGTCAGTGTAGGGGGGTAAGCTAATTTAGTTTGCAGTTGAACTCTATTTGGGTTTTGTTATTGTTATTATTACCTTCAGAGATATTATGATTGTTAATTTTCTCTGTCAGTTTGCCTGGGCTAAGGGATACCAAGACAGCTTGTAAAACATTTTTTCTGGGTGTGTCCATGAGAATATTTTCAGAAGATATTAGCATGTGAATAGGGAGACTGAGTAAAGAAGATTGCCCTCACAAATGCATCATTCAATCTGTTAAAGCTCTGATTAGAACAAAGAGACAGAGGAAGGGAGAATCTGCTTGTTGTGCTTAAGCAGGGATATCTAACTTCTCCTGCCCTAGAACATCGATGCTTCTGGTTCTTGGGCTTTTGGACTCAGGCTGGAACTCATACCACTGGCCTCATGGTTCTCAGTTGTTTCCTGGGCCTCCAGCTTAGTGATGGCTGATCATGGGACTTTTTAGCCTCCATAATAATGTGAGAAAATCCCTTACAGTAAATCCTTTTCTATGCATCTGTTTGTATACACCCTTTTAGTTCTAATTCTCTAAAGAACCCTGACTGATACAGATGCATATTCTTCAAATTATTTTAGTAATGGGCTGTCCTTACCTTGTGTGTAAAGTGGGGAATAGAGTACCAGCTTTTTTTAGTGGCCTTGCTTCTCTTTCAATGTTAGTAATTTCTGCATACCTGCACCACAGATAAGATCTTTCTACATGCCCTTGCCCTTCCTTAAGTGCCAGACAATTGCTGCTTCTTACTTGGTGCTTGAATCTTGTGAAATGCAGGGATAATAGTTGCTATTGCCATGGTCCATCTTCAGTCATAGACTAATCTTGTGTTACCAGACTTTCTCTGCATTTATTCTGTTCCTCCTCATGTCAGCCAAGCCTTTCCTTATGTCTTTGGTTGGTCTTGGGTAAAAGCCTCTAGAATATTCTAAATAAAAAGTAGTTCAAATTAGGTATAATATTATTCTAAGATATTTGTATATGCAAAATAAAAAATAAAATTGAGAAATATTTCAGTATGTAACATTAATAATAACTGACATTAAGTGAATAGTTACTTTTTAGTAGGGTCTATGTTAGGTTTTGTTGAATATATTTAGTATTTCATTTAATACCTAGAAGAAATCTTCCACTCTAATATGATTATATTTATTTTATAGATAGAGTAATGAAAACTCAGAGAAGTTAAATAAGTTGCCCAGGGTTACAGAGCTACTAAATGGCAGAGCTGGTGTTTAAATCCCAGATCTTCCTAAGTCTAAAACCCTGCTGCTTTCCACTATACTTCAAAAGAATTTAAGTAGCTGCTTAAAGCTAACTTCATATTTGCTTCGTTTAAGTAACACGATGCTAGCAGAACATCAAAGAAGGAAATTGCAAATTGGATACCATTGGTAAAAAAAATTGATTCCTTTAATCATAAAAGAAACTTGGGACTTGAATACCTGAAATAACTAAGATGACTTTTTCTACCTAAATTTAAAGATATCCTCTCCATGTTTTTCTTGTCGTTCTAATTTATTAGACACATGGGTTTATTGACAGTACTTTATGATTATAAACTAAACTCATGGCATCAGAATCTATTAATGAAGAAGTCATTCTCACAAACATCAGCTCAAGTGGCTTTGTTATAGCCTCTCACTAAAGAGATCATAGGCTTCCTCAAAGACAAGACTAAATAATCATGATGTAATAGAAACACAAATGAGAGAACTTTAACGCTGTTTCATCTTGATATGTGAAACATGTGGATATTTTCTGAATATTAGAATTAAGATTCTGGTACCCAGAATGAACAAAATCAGGAATAAAGGCCCTTTCTCAAATACCCCTGCCTTAACAGGCCTTAATTCTATTTGGGTGTACCTCATAGTAGTATTTACTTCCGTATTCTGAAATCTATGTTTTCTGTTGTCTGTTAAGTACGCTGAGATTTTGGAGGGAAAGCATTCACATATTATCCATCTTCATGGCTCTAGTGCTTAATATATGCATGGGATACAGGAGGGGCATAATGTTTATTGAAATAAACTGAATTAAATAGAACGGATAAAGACTAACATAAAGCGAAGCAATGTGTCACGGCATAAAAAGGACTGGCACATGTATTAGGAAATGGTCTAAAATGGTGACTTAGGCATTAATCAAAGGATATTTTAAGGACTGTGTTCCTTCATCTAACAATGCAGAGCTTGAAGTATATCCAATTGTTTTTAAACATTTGGGTTTTGTTTTGCTTTGGTATTGGTTTGATTTATAGAGTCCTGTTCTCAGATAAAAACTTACCACAAATCCCAATATACAAAAAAGCTAAAAGTAGACCTGAACTGGATAATCATGGGCACAGGTCATGGATCCCTGCCTACTTCTTCCACTGTTGTTTATTCTATTTCTATACCATCCAACAAGAGCAATCCTTAATCAGTTCCCTAAATAAGAGTTGCAAAAAGGTCAGTTTGAAAACCAGCATTCTACTATATGATCTTTAAGCAAGGATGTGTGTATATGTAAATAATAAAATATATAAGTATATATAATATATAATTAAAAAATAACATATAATAAACTATATAAATAAATGAATAGAAATATATAAATATAAATAAATAAAAATATAAAAATAAAATAAAATAGATAACAACAATAAAACAGGATACAAGATTAACATACAGAAATCAGTTGCATTTCTCTACACTAACAATGAAATATCAGAAAAGGATAGTAAAAAAAAAAAATCCCTTCTAAAATCACATCATAAACGTAAAATACCTATCCTTCCCTTTCTAGATATCATCAATATGGCAGACCTGTAAGAATAACAGAAGTAAAAATTAGCCTAAAACTAAAAGGGAGAATCTAAAGCTAAAGATGAGCAAGTCTGAAAGACAAGGAGCGAGAACATGATAATGGTAATGTAGAGACTGGGAGCCACTGGGGTGAGACCCGTGCCTGAGAAAGATCTATGAAAGGTAATTCATAGAAGTTGTGAATGTTTAGGCTGAGAAACAAGAAACATTTGAAAACATATAAAATATTAATGTTTTTATATTATAAAAGCTAGATACAAATATGTAGTATATTATATACACATTATATATAATATACATTCTATATATAAATTCTCTACATTTTTGTATACATATACATTATATATATATATGACTGAACACTTACCCTGTATTGAAAAAGAGAGAAAGTCTTCCCATTAAGAATCTGTTTTAAAAAGAGAGAGAGAGCAAGAAAGGGGGAGAGAGAGAAAGAAATAAAAGCAAGAATGAAAAATTTCAGAGAATAAGATCCAAATATAATACAAATATTTATATCACAAAAGCAACAACTTTGTGGGTCAGGGTTTTGGCAGTCAGTCTTCCCCATACCACGTGGCATTAATTTAGCACACATTGTTAAGTAATGATTCTACCATTTGTATATGTGGGAACGTCAATAAACTTTTCCCAGGTGGTATTTACACCCCCGTAGTGACCAGTAGTCTCTGTGGATCAGATTATTTCTGTGTTTTAAGGGCAAGTGGAAGAATTTAAAGCTACATTTCCTTTGAAAATTTTGCACATTATCAGCATACACTTGTTGCTGAAGCTACCCATATATTTTAATATTTTTTAATCAAAGATGAGTTGTGACAATAGCAAACCTGGAGCTCTTTTATAGTAAAATATTGTTCTTTCCATCTTTAAAAGAAGTCAGAGTTGTCATCAAGCACAGTGAGCAGTGTTTTTTGAGCAATCAGCTTGCTGCCTGTTTCTTTAGTCTTCTATGACAAGACTTGATGCCTGATTGGGCACCTGCCATTGTTTGGTACACAAGTCACCGTCTCTAGATTGGAGGTATGGCATGAAAAACCATTTACAGTTGAACAAAAAGATATGGCAGTCTAACCTTAGGAGTTTTGTGGACTGAATGAGACTGAAGGAAGTGTGAGTAGAGGAGGTCTGCTGTACAGTATAGAAATTTAATCTGGTGTGGTGAGGTAAAGCAAGGGGAAAAGTTAGGTTTTCAAATACTAGGAAGAGCAGAGATTCGATCTAGGAACTCTAAAGATGTAACAGCCCCATGAATGAAGACTGTTTCTAGGATGGATGAAATTTGTTTTCTCTGTGTACTGGGCAAGGGAGAATCTGACCCTTTAGCTGATCATCACCAAGATTCACCAGAGGTGAATTGCCTTATCATCTCTCTCTGAAAGCATTTACTATTGTGTTGGATTTAATTGTAAGCTCTTATTTATTTATTTATTTTTTTAGAAATTAATTTGTTTTTGTTATTTCTCTAAAAGTCTCAAAATCAGATATATCTTTCTGGTTCCAAGTATTTTACAAATATTAATCTGGAATTATAACTTCTTAAAGGTGATCTGGAAGAAAAGAGTATGAGCCCATTTGTAGGATTTACCTTTTAATCTCAAGTATTTAAGCAATTGGATAGTTAGTCTTTGTAAACTGACATAACTATCTTCT
This sequence comes from Camelus dromedarius, assembly GCF_036321535.1. NCBI lineage: Eukaryota > Metazoa > Chordata > Mammalia > Artiodactyla > Camelidae > Camelus > Camelus dromedarius. Next base: position 90,012,714 of record NC_087436.1, on the reverse strand, counting down.
TTCCACTGGCCTCTGAGATTCTTAGAGAAGTAGATAGAGTGACTATCTGCTCATAAAACATCTGGGATTTTATAATCCTTTACTCTGCTGTTTTTCTGCTCCCAACTGTGTGCCAGAGAATGAGAAAGGCATGATCCCCCTCAGTGTGTGATTTTAACTCCACAACACTGGCAAAAGTTTGGCTTGAAATTCTGTGCATTTTCCTTGAATTTTATGAATTCTCCTTGTCTTTTTCAATATTTGTTTTTGTATCTAATTTTACAACTCATCTCCTATTGTTTCATTAACATATAGGCTCTGCTTACTCACTGACAAACACAATTTTTCACCACTTTATCTTTTGTTTGCTCTGACAGAGCAAACATTCTTCTTTTTTAACCACATTTCTCTTCTAAAAGATACTTTTGATATCTTTTTTATTTCCATCCTTCTTGAGATAATGTTATCATACTAAAATAAAAGTCACCCTGCTTGGATAATGATTTATAAATGCCAAAACCTGAAGGCTAGGCATTGGAAAGGAAAGATGAATTATCTTATTTAAGTAGTTTTCTCAAAAAGGGATCTTGAAGACTGCTAAAAGTTTCTGCAGATTAGGGAATATAATTTTTTTTAATTCTCAGAAGATTTGTATTTAGTAAGCTTGTTTCTCATGTTTGAGGGTAATTCTCGTATTCTCATATAAATTCTTGCCAATGTGCCAATTTTCAATGATTTTTTTTCAAAAATTTAGTAAAGTATCAGTTTTTAGAATCACATTGATAAACGTACCCTTTAAATGTCATAGATATTTTGGAAGGAAATACAACATGCTTACTTTCCCTAAGTTTAAAATTTAGTTTCAGAAATAACATGTGGACACAGTACAAAGGAATTCATAATACTATGCAATAAATAATAAGTACCAAATGAGGTTTATGGGATAAAAGTGATTCAGGAGTTTAGTGATGGAACAAATTCTTCAAGATGGAATTTAATCAGTATTTGGAAAGACAAGCCCTTGCTGAAATACTGGTCAACAACTGCCTGCTCTAGTAAGGTAGGGATATGTGGTTCATCTTACTTGGATATAGAAGATGAAAGAGATTTGAAGATAGTCTTAGGATTGCTGACTCTGGTATTACTATGCTTGCTTTGTTTTATTTGTACAAAGTAGAGACAGGAGGTTTACTCTAGTGACTTAATGCAGAATTAATGGAAGGAAGGAGGACTGGATGTAGTTAAGTCAGGGAAAAGTTCCTGTGGTCATTTCTGTGAAATGATAAAGATGAAATTTAAAGTGGTGGCAGGAGGAATAGCGGCAGAAATTTGTCAGACTTTGGATATTACCTGGATATAAATGGTCATTTTCATCATGAGAAAGTGTATACTATGGAAATACATTAAACCCAATCAGGTTTAGTTGCTTCTTTCTATCATTTTTATGTCACATACTATTCTGAACATTAAAATATATAAAATTGTTAGCAAAGCCTCTTTTACAAATCCAGAAAGTCAGACCTCAGAGAATAAATGGGCATTTCCAGAAGAGTAACAGCTCTCTCTGATCATAGTGTATGGCACTTTATTAGGCACTCAGTGAATGTGTGTTAAACATCATATGTATAAGCATGTAGATATGAGGAAACATGGCCTATAGGATATATCAGCACTGACAAATCAATCATTTAATGGCACATATAAACATATGATTCAGGATTTATATTAACTTGTAAGTGATCAATACACACAAACCCTTTAGTATGGCTATTTTATACTAGAGAAAGTAATCACTGATAATTTGGGGCTTTAAGCTTTGATTAAAAACTCTGAAAGAAAGAGCTGAGTGAGTTTTTATTAATGCAATAACCTGGGAACTCAGTATTATAAGTTTGCATGACTAATACTGATTTTAGTCAAATTCTAAACTCCTGTTTAAGATAAAGTCGTTAATGGCCTTGCTAGTTAAAAGACAAAGGAAAAAAAAATTGTCTATGGAGTGCCTACTGGGCCCCTATACTGTACTAGACATACAATTATTGTCAGATTTCTTCTCTCACTGACCATGAACGAGATTTTAATTAGCATAGTCATATATCACAATGATTGATTATTTATTCCTAGCCACCATAGCACCTGTAGCATATGTGTTTAGTATTTTTGGATAAAACTATTAATTATTTTAATGTGTGACTTTCTCTATACTTTCAAATATGCCTAAATACTATTTGTATATAGAAACAATGTTTTTCCAAATTATAGTGTACCAGTCATAAGAGACTAAATTATATTTCAGAAACAAACAAAAACAGAATTAACAGGTACATTTCTCAGGTGTGTTCCAGGTGCAGTAAAGGTCAGCAGAGGAGCTCTACTCAGTGTAGTCAGAGACCTGGACTGACAAGGACTCCACCTTGTCTCGTCCTGAAGGTTACTGTAGCAGGAGGAACAAAATATGATTAATCATGCAGTGGATTTTAAAGCTTCCAGTCAGAAAAAACACACACCCATTAGTCAAATCAAGTCACACAGCCACCTCAAACTTGCAAGGAGATTTACATTAATTTATCCACATCTATTTACACAAAAACTAAAATTTTTATATTTTCTGGCTAGAAATGTAATAGTACAGAGTCTGTAATCAGGCTAAGCAGCACTCTTTATCTAATGGACTTGTCTCTCTGAACAATTTGTAATATTTTCATTACTGGAAAATAAAATGAATTGGATTCCACTTTTTGGCCCAGTATTTAGCAAAAAAGGACCTGAAGTCTTTTTCAGATGAACACAAATCACAATGAAGTAGTTGAATTATTTATAAAGAATGAGTTCTGAAAATGATATATTAAGATATTTTCAAATGCCTTACTAAATAATCCCCAAATGGTCAATGTCAAGAAGCCTAAGTTTTAGGGGAACATCTTTTATATGACTTGATAAATACTTCCTCCAAGTACACTTGAATTTCAAGTCATCATTTTTATGGATTTGTTTAACTACCATTTATGTACTGACCTCATTTTCTCAACAACCTAAAGCCTCTGAACACTCATTCTTTTCCAAAAGTAATTTTATTCAAAGTCAGTTGGGAAAGGTTAGCACAATCAAAACGAATATACTACTTTAAATTTTGTATCTCCTTAGCTCTCTGATTCACTGTGTCTATCTTTTAAGCTCTTGTCCCTTTGACATCCCTAGACACAAATTCAAATAACTTGGAAAATATATTACGCTGTAATTTGTGTGAAGTCTAAAGAAATGCCAGGGTTTTCATGGAAATGAATAAAAGTTCTGAATTAGTGAAGTAGCTAAAATTTGGAAACACAAATGTCTTTTTCTAAGTCATTGAGAAGAAAGCTAGACAAATCAATTATTATATACAGAAATCCATTATTATATATGAGAGGGAAGGAGAGGGAAAGAGAGAGCAGAGAAAGTTTTGCTTTTTAAATCACCTTATGACCTTGTAGTATTATACAAAGCTAAATATTAATTCATTCTAAGATTTTATTTAATCTGCATGTTAAATATAAGACCCTTAATAAGAGGAAAAGAAGGTGGATCTATGGTGCTTCTATGATCTTTTAGACGTGCTGATAGGCATATGGACAAGTGGGTAAGGGGTAAAATAGGTGATAGATACGTGCATATATACACACATTAGTTTTATAGTATGAATATGTCTATATAAATCCATACATACATACTTTGGGTGAGGTACATTCTAACTTTGCTTTTATTTTCTCATTCATAAAACTAAGATAATAATACCCACCTTCCTGACTTATTCTGAGGGTTAAATAAGGTAATTACTAAAAGCATATAAGTACTCCCCTCCTTCCTTGTCATTAAATGTCTCATTTTACCGTCATTCTTCATTCATTCATTTAACATTGTATTTTATTTTTTATCACATGCCAGTTTCCAGGTACTGTGGAGGCTCAGGGGAGTCCTTGCAGAATAAACCACATACAAGGTAGCTCCTTGTGGAATTTATATTCTACTGACTCCATTATACCTAAAGAGAAAAAAAAATGCTTGGAAGACTTTTGATTTTATGGTTTTCACCTCATCCTTCTGATAACTAATTTTTTGAAGGTAATGTCTGAATAAATGACCCTTTCTCTGTTAGTCAATGAAATAAGTACCATATTTACCCTCTGCCTCTCAGACTTTTATAGGTATAACCCTATTTCAATATTGAGTAATGACCAAAGATCCAATGGAGTTGTGATTTAAAAAAATTTAGACAAGGAAAGTCTCTTTTTTGTCCATGGGTTTGTCTTCATATTGTTCAATGCAACCAGTTTTCTGTTGATTATTATTGCTCTCATGTGGACATGGTTTCCTGCTTACTTTGGTTCTTTACGTCCTAAAAGCCAACGTGATGCATAGAAGTCAAATAGCAGAACACAATTCATTGTTGTATTTACAGGAAGAAATTAAGTTTCCAAATATTCCAGAAAAAGATAATTTATATTTTCAATGCACAATTTGAACTAAGGAACCAGAATAGATGTCTGAGAACAGAAGCTACAATAGGGACCAGTTTGCAGCTCTATTTGTCATTTCTTTCCTCTGCTTTAACTCAATGTCTCGTCATCAATATTGTGAAAATAGTTGTATTTTTTTTTTGGTTTGATTTTTTCCAGTTTTATTGAGAAATAATTGACACTGTACAAGTTTAAAGTCTGTAAGCTAATGATTTGACTTACATACATCATGAAATGATTACTACAGTAAGTTTAGTGAACATTCATCATTTCATATAAAAAAAGAAATAGAAAAAAATCTACTTTTCCTTGTGACAACTATTATGATTTACTCTTTTAACAATTTTCTAATGTAACATATAGCAGTGTTTATTATATTTATCATACTGTACATTACTACGTCCCTAGTACTTATTTTCTTTTATCTGGAAATTTTTACCTTTTGACCCACCTTCATCCAATCCCCCCTCCTCCCACCCCTGCCCTTGATAACCATAAATCTGGGTTTGTTTGTTTTTTTTGAGTTTCTTTGTTTTTGAAGTATAATTGACCCCCAACACTATGTTAGTTCCTGGTGCACCATGTAGCTGTATTTTAAATAGGATAAGGTTGAACACTGTATACAAGGTTTGTAAAAGCCAACAACATGAAGGATTTCTCTAGAGATCTGATGATGTTCTCCTCTTCTTATTGCAATAAAGGTCACTAGTCCAGCTGTTCATATTGAAGATTATCTAGTAAATCCTAATCTTAACCTTCCTTAGGGCAGTAATTTGAATTTTTTTAATATTCTTTCAAAATATTACTAACAAAATTATTTCAAAGCAGGATGTTCTAATCTTCAGTCATCTTGATAATAACTTAGACATTTATTGTATCCTGGATTTTTTATAGTCACCTATTCAGACAAAGATAATTTTGTACTTCCTCTCTTGTCATCTTCGCAAGAGGCAGAAATCAAGCAGTATAATTTTCAGACAAGAAAACCAATGTTTATAGAACCCAATCATTAAATAACTATGGTTAGTTAAAGGTTAAATTTAAAGAAAATCTCAGGTTAGGGGACCCTCCCTTGGAAGAGTCAGTCAATTAGTATAGATGAAGAGTTTATTCTTCTCATGCACAGTTATCACTTGCTGTCTGGAGCTCTCATTTACAAATGAAAAACAATGATTGTTAATCTCCAGGAGGGATATCAGTTGACTCTGGCTCTTGTTAATTTCCTCTCCTACTCGTCCTCGTTGCCAGGAGATCATTATGCTTCTGATTCCTCATGCTCATCTGGCAGTTCCATGCTTTCACGCCTTTGCTCATAGCCTTAGCTATGTCTTCTCAGAGTACTCTCTCTTCGTGGAATTAACAGCATTTCCTCCTTCAACTCTCAGCTCAAATGTCTTTTTTTTCTAGGAAATATTTCCAGAATTCCAAAGGTGCTTCTTCAAAGTACCCATAGCACCTTGTGGATTTCACTATCAGAGTATGAATCTTTTTAAAAGTGAATCGCATGTCAATATTCTTGTTTTAACCACTATGTTATAATTGACTCAGAGGCAGATTCTGTGTCTCATTCATTGTTGCATCAATGAATTTATGCAATAAATTTATTGCTCAGCAAGGCACTAAATAAGTGTTAATATGACTGTCTGTTTTGGTGTAAGGATGTTCTACCCAATACATTTATTCAGATAGTCTGCAATACATAATTGCTGAATACTACTAGTTGCCAGGTACTATGTTGAATAAAAAAGCACACACTTTATAGACAAATAAAATAGTTCAAAAACGCTATGATAGGATAAATTTAAGGCACAATTACAGCACATAAGAGATATTTTGGAATTCAGGAAAGGCTTTCACAAGAGGGTAATACTGAAGCTAAGGTCTAAACTGTAGTACAATTCACTATCCTTTTTCTGAAATCCTGGAGCCAGATGCATTTCTGACTTCAGAATTTTTCACATTTTAGAAAGATAAGATGGTACATATTTAGTATATTATGTAACATCTCTAATGAGATTTGGGGCAGTACTCCAGTATTCAAAACATTTCTATTTCTGTGTAGAAATGTAAATATACACTGTAATTTATAAATAACATTATAGTGTCACTTTAGTTCAAATCAGGTCTTGTATCCAAGTAAGTCCACGTCAGGCTAGGGTTGATTTTCTTGCCAAATAAATTCTAAAATCCTTTTTGTTTCTCAAGCTTTTTGATTTTTGTAATGGGAAAGAGATAATTTTGGACCTAAAATAAGAGCAAACATTTCCTGGGTTCTAATTTTTTGCCAGGCACCACTGCTTTATATGTTCATTATTAAATCATTGTTACAGCCCTGTAATGGTTGTACTATTTTATGAGGCAGAGAGGTTAAGTTCACAGAGAGACTCAAAGTCACACTGATTGAATCAGATTTGAAAGAAGGCAGTCTGGTGCCAGAGTCCATGCCTTTAACCATACACTGAAATGTAAGTTATGTAAATGAAGGGATTTGACAATGGAGAAGCAGGAAGGGGGACATTAATGCAGAGAGAAACTAGGGCAGAGCACACTCCAAACCAACATGCCCAAGATACAGCACAACAGGCTTTCTTTCTAAGGCAGGTAACAGTATCTTGTAATTTACTTGGCTTTGAATAAGCAAAAAGGCATATAGGGGTGTTAAGGGATAAGGTGCAAAAGTCAATGGACTCTGTTCTGAACATTTTACATTTAGGTGCTTATGCATTGTTATTCCAAGGGAGATGTTCCTCCGCCATTCGATAAGTCTGTAGCTTGGCAAGCAGTATATGGTGGATATGTAGGTATGAAACTTAATAAAGGAGTGGTAATTAAGCTTTGTGGTTGAGTAATACCCAGGTAAAAATATGGTCAGAGAGAGGCAGAGAGAGAGGGAGAGAGAGGGAGAAACAAGAAGAGAAAGAGAAAGAGAGAAAGAGGAAATAGGAAAAATAATAAAGTCTTCAGGAAACAGTTGTGTAAAAGGAGACCAGAGGACTTAAGAATAATACAAAAAAGGGAAGATGAGGAACCAGAAGGTTATGATATTCTAGAAGCCTGAGAACTACAACATGGTACAATAAAAATAAGAGTTAATTTAGTAAATATTAAATAAAATCCCAAGTACATAATATGGAGGTGTAGATATATCTTCTTTCTTAATTTAAAAAAAATTGGTCAAAAACACTAAAATTGCAGAATGACTAGAAAGTACTAACAATTAAGACATTAAGAAGTAAAACTATATGATAAGGCTAAAGAATACAGTAAAAATCTGTAGAAAAACATTCCTAGTTTTTATCAAAAAGTAATATTATATTGGGATTGTGAAATATCCTAAAGCTGATTTTATGGTGATGGATGCACAATATGGTAAAATCAATAATTGTTAACTTTTTATACTTGAAATGTGTGAATTTTATAAAGTATAGCTTAATAAAATTATTAAAGATTATTACTATGATGAAGTAATAATACAGTTATTATCAATTAACATTATATGAGTTAAACATCTAACTCAAGAAATTGAAAATTAAATCCCAGTCTATCTCTTCCCACTCCCCACCCACTTGGCAACCACAAGTCTGTATTCTATGTCTATGAGTCTATTTCTGTTCTGTATTTATGCTTTGTTTGTTTGTTTGTTTTTGATTTTTTTTTAGATTCCATATCTGAGCGATCTCATATGGTATTTTTCTTTCTCTTTCTGGCTTACTTCACTTAGAATGACATTCTCCAGGAGCATCCATGTTGCTGCAAATGGCGTTATGTTGTCAGTTTTTATGGCTGAGTAGTATTCCATTGTATAAATATACCACCTCTTCTTTATCCAGTCACCTGTTGATGGACATTTAGGCTGTTTCCATGTCTTGGCAATTGTAAATAATGCTGCTATGAACATTGAGGTGCAGGTGTCATCCTGAAGTAGGATTCCTTCTGGATATAAGCCCAGGAGCAGGATTCCTGGGTCATATGGTAAGTCTATTCCTAGTCTTTTGAGGAATCTCCATACTGTTTTCCACGGTGGCTGCACCAAACTGCATTCCCACCAGCAGTGTAGGAGGGTTCCCCTTTCTCCACAGCCTCTCCAGCATTTGCCATTTGTGGACTTTTGAATGATGGCCATTCTGACTGGTGTGAGGTGATACCTCATTGTAGTTTTGATCTGCATTTCTCTGATAATTAGTGATACTGAGCATTTTTTCATGTGTCTATTGATCATTTGTATGTCTTCCTGGAATTTCAAAATTGTAGAATAGATAAACAGGATTATACTGTATAGCACAGGGAAATATATACAAGATCTTATGGTAGCTCACAGAGAAAGGAATGTGACAATGAGTGTATATATGTTCATGTATAATTGAAAAGTTGTGCTCTACACTGGAATTTGACACAACATTGTAAAATGATTATAAATCAATAAAAAATGTTAAAAAAATTGAAATTAAAAAATAACACAAAACCAGAAAAAAGTTAAATATAAGCATAAGTTAAGCAATTAAATACATAAAATCAGTAAACATAAGTTAATATCAAGAGATATTCCTTTTAAAAGAATAAAATAAATAAATATAAAATAGAATTTAAATTCATAATATTATAAAAGTAAACAAGTCTGTAAGGATGGAGAATCTTTTTTTAGAATTATGAATCTGGTCAGCTTTTTTCTTATAGATTTTAAAACCTGATATGAAAGAAAAAAAATTAGAAAAATGTAACTTCCAAATTTACCCCTATAAATTAAAAAAAAAAAAAAACCTGAGAGACCCATTGTCATGAAAGTAACAGAGAAAATTTAACCTTGAAAAAACTCTAGACCTTGCTACTCAAAGTGTGTCCTCAGGACCAGCATTACTTGGGAGCTCATTAGAGGTGGAGAATCTTGCATCCAAGTCTACATTTTTTAAATCAGTCTGCATTCCGACAAAATCCTCAATGATTCATATTCACCATGAAGTTCAATACACATTGTTCTAGAGTTGAGAAAAGTTCAGAGGTGAACTTTTTCAAACATTCCAGAAACAGATCGTTCTAGAGTCATTAAAGCGTTTTAAAGTATAAAGAGATAAAGAAAGCTTCTAAATCATGGAGTTCTACGGAAAGTTATTTTAAAAACAGCATAACATTTAGTTGAAAATAGGTAAAAAGTTGACCAAAAGATTCTAATCTCTCTGATATATTCTGATGTAAAAATGCAATATATTATTATTAGGCTATAGCAGCAGTTTAAAATTAATACACCACAAGCAAGAGAAGTTTAATAACATTAGAAAATATTCACTATAATAATATGATGGAATAAACATATAATCAACTTTATGGAATTTTAAAATATAGTTGATAAAGTACAATATCAAATTCCGCTTTAAGTGCTTCTTAAAATAGTTTAGATGGTTATTTATTTGGTATCGTAATATACAAATTTCAATCTAATTTCTAGCTTAATGCTTTATTTCTGACAAATAGCACCCATGGTAAAATAACAAAGAATATTCACTATTATTATCATTATTTACTCTTTTTGGTTGCACTTTTCAGTGTCATTTGTCAAAAGCAAAATGTAGGAGGAATAAAACTGAAAAAGAAAGAGGAAAAAAATCAACATTTCCACTTGGTTGGTTATATACTTGGAAAATTCAAAATAATTAATTAAAAACTATTAAAATGAAATAAGGTATTTAAATAATGATTCTTGACACCAAGTTATTTTGCAAAAAACAATGAAAGTAAACAACTAAAAAGTATAAGGAAAGAAAGTATACATACCTCTTATAAAATCGCACATGAAAATAAAGTTCAAGACATCTGCTGAACCAAATGTATAAATAGCCCTAAAATCAAAACTACTAAAGGACATAAGAGTTAGCTAAAGCAAATCCATTTTCATCAATAAAATATGTAATATTATTATAGTGTAAAGTATTCCTAATTAATATGTCATATTATGGTCCTATTAAAATTACCAATATTATTTGTATTTAGGAAAGCTGTTTCTGAAATATATATATATGTAATAAACATTTGGAAATATCCAAGAAAAGTTTGAATAAAATAAACAAATTGACAGTATTTCTCCAAGGAGTAGACACATGTAAAAGAACACAGAAATAAAAAGTATTTTGTTTTGGATCAGGAAAAAAAAAATAGATAGATCCATTCAATAGAATGAAAGTTTTAGCAAGAGAATGAACTGTTCACAGTATTTATTATGTGATAAAGGTAGCATTTATAGTCAGTAGGTCAAAAACGGATTACTCCATAAATAGCACTAGGACAGCTAGCAAGATCTCTAAATAACATAAAACAAACAAAAAAAGCAACAACAAAAATTTAGATGTATCAAAGAATTCATATACAAAATGAAGAAAGAAAAAAATAAAGAAGGAAATAAAACTGTAAAAGCACTTGGAAAAACACACTAACAATAGATGTTGTTCTCATAGTATTAGGATGGGGAAAGCTCTGTTAAACAAGGCACACATCCAAAAGATAGAAAGAAGCAGACTGATAAAATTGAGTTTACTGGACAATACATCTATAGAAAAGCCATCCTAAACAGACTCAAATGTGAATATTACACTGAGGAATCTGCAGCAAACAGAATTATAGATGGTCCCCAAGATTTCCAGGCTCTGATAACCACACAGTTTTATAATGCCTCCCCCTTAAGTGTGTGTAGAATTTATGACTTGCTTCTAACCAATAGAACGTAGCAAAGGAGAATGAATTTTACTTGTGTAATTAAGATCCTAGATGATTGACTTTGAGTTAATTGAAAGGGAGATAAGCCTGTCCTGATCTAAAAGGTGAACCTCTTTTAAAAAGATACAGACTCTCCCTGGAAAATGAGACACAAAGCAGCAGAAATTCTCATTCTCAACTTGAAGAACTAAACTCTCAGGTTGTGAGAGGACCTGTAAAAGGGCCGTGTGGCAGGGGACAATGGGTTTCCTCCAGGACCTGAGACTGACTGTGAAAACTTTACTTTGGGAAACAGGATGGAGACTCTGGGCTATAATTATAAACTCTTTCAACCTGTTTAAAGTGTTAATCATTATGTACATTACTTTCATAACGGATTCTAAGAAAGCATATTTGAAGAGGGAAGTAACTAGAGTCAGTGCATATGGACAACAGTGTGAGGAGACTATTTGTGAAAACAAGACATTAGATAAGGCAGGAACAAGATAGATATGAGAAGTTGAGGATTTCCTTTGTAATGAGATATGTAAATGCTGTTAGAAAAAATACAGAAGTAAAGAAAGAGAATTTGAAAATAAAAGAAAGTAAGTAATGGTAGAATGAGAGTCCCAAGAATGAAGAAAGTAGTAGATATGATACAGTTGACCCTTCAACAACTTGAGGATGAGGTATGCCAACCCTCCTCACAGTCAAAACTCCACTTATAACTCTTGGCTCTGCCAAAATTTGGCTACTAATAAGCCTACCATTGACCAGAAGCCTTACCAGTAACAAATAGCTGATTAACACGTATTTTGTATGTTATATTATATACTGTATTCTTATAATAAAGTAAACTAGAGAAAATATTATTAAGAAATCATAAGAAAGAGAAAATACATTTACAATCCTGTACTATCTTTATCAACACTGTAAGTTTACATCATCTGTTTACAAGATGAATGATCTGTCACTACCTGTATCAATATTGTCTTATATGATACAAGACACTGTAGATGTTATACATACTGCCAACACCAGACGTCAAAAATGAAAAGATAATGTGAAAAAGAAAATTGTATTTATTTACAGGTATAACAATTCATGCGTTAATAATGAAGAAGCAGCAATATGATTACTTTGTGGTTGCCTAGTGTAATGAATACGATGGCTTCACAGTAGCCTAGCCCATCCACGAATAGATTTGTGTATGTTTTATGGTAGTAAATAGTAAACTAGACTAGTATCTATGTATATTCTGTGCATTCATAACACAACTAACTTTTTCTTAATTTTTTCAATATTACTAGGCTACTTGGTTCATCTGTAAGGTTTTTCAAATTGTTGCAAATCTCCAAAAAAGTTTCCAATATAGTTATTGAACAAAATCCACGCAGTTCAAAGGTCAACTGTAATTCAATGCTTCATTATTTGACAATCAGTCTTACTAATAAGGAGAAATTCACAAGACCTGGACAGCTTAGACCAATGGCACACTAAACCATCAGAAGACAACATTTTTAAGCTATTTTTCAACATTTTTCTGCATGCCTTTTTCCTCCTAGCAATTTGGAATTAATTTCTTCCCAGAAATCACAGCACGGAGCCAGAAAGTAGCCTGGAGAGTATGCAGTCCTGTGATTTTCTATGCTGTGTTGAGGAAGGAGGCAAAGAGAGCCCCAGCTTAGACACTGATTCTCAAGTGAGAAGAAAGGTTAGAGGGCAGACTAACAGAGTATAGTTGTGGGGAAGTGCTCAGCAAGAGAGAAAATATTTCAGAGCTGTCACATTTTTAATCTAATTTTATCCTTAAACATCCCTGAGGCAAGTAAGCTAGGGCCTATTGTATTTATATTTCAAAGAAGACCTGAGATGCCAGAAGGTTAAGTGACCTTGCTGTATGGCATTTTCTGTACATATTTTGGTGATTTCTATTTATAACACCACGTGAAAATGAGGAGGCTTCAATGGTTTTCCTAATGATCAAAACACCTTTTGATTGTTCTTGAGAGCTTAAAGTGTTTTATACTCTCTAAACTTCCTTCTCCCTTACCTTTAGGTACCATTTTGGTTTCTGATTCAAAGATTTCTTGACAGTAGTTATCTCTAAAGGAAGGGATTATAAATGATTTTTTAAAATTTTTCTCTTCTTAATTTTACTACAATAAGCGTGTATGAGAACTATAACACCCAAATTATAATTGTTGTACATTTTCAAAATTTATCTTAATTCATTTTAAGAGAGTCCCTGACTAGACAACCGTGTTTAATTTATCCTTAAAAATATAAAACGCAGCGTGAAATAACATTTTAAGAGAAAAGTATATTTCTACTGAAGACCAGAGTAACATTTAAAACCAGAGAGGAAGTTGCTTAGAGCACTTGTTACAAACATGGGCTTTGAAACCAGACTGTTTGGGTTTATATTCAAGCTCTGTGAGCCATTAAAAAAAAAAAACTCAATAAAAATTTGCTGCTGATAACAATTAGGCAAAATGTTTAAAGTGCACAAATTTTTTTAAACTTTTTTTTATTGAGTTATAGTCATTTTACAATGTTGTGTCAAATTCCAGTGTAGAGCACAATTTTTCGGTTATACATGAACATACATATATTCATTGTCACATTTTTTTTTCACTGTGAGCTAAAGTGCACAAATTTTAGCATCAGTACAACTTGTAATGAAAAACTGGCCTTGTCATTATTGAATTTGTGATTTTTTTAGAGTACTGAACCTCAGTGTTATTACGTGTAAGGAGGAATAGAGCACTTTTGTTTACAACATTTATTGAACCGATAATGATTGCTATTCATTATTAATTAGGTTGTCAATAACTATAAAATTTTATTATTGCTATCTTTAATAATTGCAAAGCCTAATTATTTTATGTAACACAATGATGATCATATAGAATTAATTATTTTGCACATTATACTGACTGGGTGACTCTCTGAACCAGCATTATCAAAATCATTTAGAGCTGTCTGAGATATAAACACAGTTCTACCAGGATCAATTAGATATTAGAGAGAGGGCAGTTCCCATTGTGAGCCACCATAGAAAGATGGTAAGTGGCTTAGAAGTTTATTTAGCTTTAATGAGAAGATCTTTCATCCAAAGGGTATTCCAGGGGAAATGTGGCGTTCATTGATCAATTTCAAAACTACTCTACATATGAAGATGGACAAATATCAGCTTCTCTAACCCAGTTATCTACCTACCTTCTTTTGCTTTCAACATATATTGACTGTATACTTACCATATGCCAATCATCGTTCTTGGGTCTGGAAACACATCAATAAATGAGCAAGACAGACAAGTTGTCAAACTTAGAATACAAGGAGGAGATAAAAAACAAATAAGTAAATAAGATCATTTCAGGTAGTTTAAATACCATGAGGGGAAAACAAAACAAAAATAAATAAACAATCAAATAATCAAAAAACATAAAGTGATTTGATAGAGAGTGACTCAGGGGCAGGGATGAAAAGCAAAACATTACATAGGAAGGTCAGGAAAGACCTCTTTAACACAATGACACTGGAGATGAGATCTATATAACAAAAAGGAAAATGCTTGGGGGGGTCTCACTATAAACGTAGAAACCCTCTGATTAGAAATAAGTGCTATTATATTTGGCATATGTCTTATTAGCATTTGTTTGGATCAGATTGCTGACAATGATTTTTAACATACCCTTTGCATTAATTTCCTAGGCTGCCAAAACAAAGTACCACAAACTGGGTGTCTTATGTCAATAGAAAAATTTTCCCTCAGATTTTGGAGGGTAGAAGTCTGAAATCAAGGTGTTGGTGGGGCCATGCTCCCTTGAAGTGTCTTGAGGGTGGGGGATCCTCTCTTGCCTCTTCTGGCTCCTTGTAGCCCTAGACATCCATTGCCTGATAGCACCATAACTCCGAGCTGCCTCAGACTTTACATGGCTGTCTTCATCCTGTGCCCGCTTCTTCATATGCCTCTCTCCTCTTCTTATAAGGATGTTAGTCTATTGGATTAAGGGCCCACCTCATTTCCTTATGACCTCATCTTAACTGATTACATCTGCAAGGACTCTTCTCCAAATAAGGTCGCTCTCTGAAAACCTGAGGGTTAGCACTTCAGATATCTTTTTGAGGAACACAGTTCAACGCATAACACTTTTATAATATCTTAAAGTAGATTATATTCCTATTTACATACTTCTAAAGTATAATTCAGGTACTCATTAGGATAGTGAAGGGGACAATTATAATATTTAGGGGTTTTATTTTTAGATCAAAAATATATTTTGTACTAAAATAGACCAGAAAACTCTAGACTATATTAGTGTATGGATATTTTGATTTTCTATTTTCCTGAATTACATAGATATAGAGTTTGTTTTCTTTTGGACTCTCCAGACTACAGACTTTTGTTAATAGAATGGATGGACTCAAACAAAACCAAAATAAGGCTAACTTCTGTCACTGATAGTATAAAATTAGATATTGATCAGATTAAGGAATAAAAAGCCTAGACAACTTTCTTCAGCCAAATCAAAGGATGTCAAGGCAAGTGAAAATAATTTGAGAGTATTTTTAGATCTGTGGAAGTAAGAGAAGCAAGTGATAAGGCTGTTCATTTAGCATAAACTGGTGAGTCAGCGTCTTCAGGTCAGGCACAATTTCTGTTCTGTATTTCCTTTGTAACTTCGTTGAGACGCTTCCATCTAACTGCTATAGAATATGAATATCACAATAAACATGCCACTTTGTTTTTATCAGGATATGCATGTGCAAACAAAATGGAGGATCAAGGGCATTCATACATTCACTCTCAATTATTCATTAAAACCCATTAAGCATAGAGTATTATACTAGGTTTAGGAGGTGATTCCAAAATGAAGGAACTTTTCTAGACCTTAAAGATCTCAGAAACAAATTGAGCACAATTTTAAGCTTGTAACTATATAATTTCAGAACTCTATAAATTTGTTTATTTTATCCCATTTTATACCCCCCAAAAGGGTGTATGGAAATCTTAAAATACATATTGTGTAGCAACATTTTTGAAAATTGTCTTTGGAAAAATAATCTAAAATGTTAGCATTCAGCAACATTTTAATGTATCACTAATATTCACGTATTAAATATTTCATAGATATTTTTTGTTACGGACTCTAAAGGCATAAATTATCAAATGTCCCTTCCACTAAAAGTATATCCATGTGTATTTTTTCATTTCTAGAACAAATAGTAGACCTGGAAGTTATCATATTTTAAAATTAATTAGTACTTAGTATTAGAATATTTATTAAAATAAAACAACTTAACAGTAATTTTAGCTTTGGCAAACATTCATTACTGACTAATTGACAAGCCTGTTTCTCAAAACTCATCAATATTATTATTTTTACCTATTTTTCAAATAATATCCATACATCTAGAATGTAGAATATCTATGCATATGAATATGTGTGTATATGCATTTCTTTAATGTAAGCTTTTTATGAAGTAGAATATACAACCAGGAAAGCACAAATCATAAGTATACAGCTCAGTAAATTTTTACAACTATACACACCTATATAATCAGTAGCCAAGCCAAGGAGATTATCAGAATCCAAGAAAACTTCCTCATATCCTTTTAATTTATAACCTCACAGGTGTAAATACTCTTAAAATAATGGGTTAGTTTAATCAGTTTCTTTTAACTAATGTAACCCTATGTATTTATTTATAGTAGTGGGTGTAATTTTGCTTGTTCTCAATCTATATATACTGCTATGGATATATTTTGTATATATTTTGTATATATTTACTAGATATATACTATATATATAAAAAACGATACTATACTACAATTATTTTATACACTCCACTTGATGCGTATTTGAGTATTGAACATATGAGACTTAGCTCTCACAGCTCTTATTTTAAAGTGTTTTTTTAAAAAGTTAAAAACATATATTTAATGAATACTCTTAAAAACTATGAAAACCTCATGTATGACTTAAAATATATGCAGTGAAATCAAATTTATTGCAATTAGTGGAATGAATCTTGACAAATCAATATTTTGACATGTGGAGATCAGAGCTCTGTTTTTCAATCTTCTATTTCAGACTTTTAACAAATAATTGTAAAACTTCTCCAAGGAATTCAATTTAGAAATTGTTCGACAGTTAAAGGGCTTATTCTGACATCTTATTCAGAGAAGCTATATTATTCACGATATGTGAGGAATTAGCTTTCTTTGCCCTGAGGGATTGTAAAGAATCATGCATCATGATTAAAGAGAAATTGAACAGTTAAATCCTTAAATACATGTGTCAAGGAATAAGACTACTCCTCTGCATTAGCCAGACTATTTGGCTTGCTGCCAATGATCCTCAATCAGATGGAGACTTCTGACAAGACGCGCTGCCTCTGAATTAGAAGGTCTATATTATAGCTCATGATGAAAACATAAATGTCAGTTGAAATGGCCCAAGTCTTTCAGACTGCTGGTATTACTTTTCCTTTATAATTCAAATAAAATTAGTATCTCTTCATCCACTCATTTGGACACCCAAGACACTTCTTTTATCTTCAAGATGCCTGGCTGCCTGCTGCAGACTAAGTGGAGGAATTGTTTTTCTTCTCATCACCTGTGGCCCCACTTGTCTCTCCTTTTAGGCCAAGTTGGGCCCATCAAAGTATTTTGCTTAAACCCAAGTTTATTTAACTTAAAATAACACTTTCCGTTAGTCCTGCAAACCGGTTGGATCAGTCATAATTTTAAGTTGTCATTTTTCTTTTTTGCTTTCTTTCTCCATTGCATTGCTTTTTTGTAATCTGCTATATTAAGCAAATGAAAAATCTGTAATACAGTTTAAATTCTGTCATCAATATATTTATTGCTTTCTTTAAGGTTTGTTTAAGACCTATCTTTCAGCCCCAGGATTGAGTAATTTCTGTGGAGATTTAACTCTGGGCAAATTTCAAAGAGCCACAAACTCCTAGAATTGTTTGCAAAATATTGTAGTAAATGTATTATTAAAGAGACCCGTGATCCGGACATAACTTACTGGGATTGAATCTCAGTTTTGCTGCTCATTAGCTGATGACCTTTGGCAGATTACTTAAACTTTCTTCCTTACCTGTGAAATGGAAATAATAATGAGATCTGTTTGATGGAGTTGTTGTAACTTGATTGATGTAAGGTACTCCTGCATGGCACAAAATTAGTGCCACATATGTATTGATAATTAATATTATAAATATTATCAAATGGTTCTGAAATACCATTATCTGTGAAATACCAAAGTAAAAGAAAATCAGAGTAATGTGGTCTTGGAACCAGGAAAGTTTTGACTCCTACCGCCTTTACATCTATCAGACTTTAGTCTACTATGTAAGGCTTTGGGGCTTCAATTCCTAATCTGTAAAATGTGCACATTATTCCTACTTTGAACTGTTGTTCCATGGATCCAATGATGTAATTAGAGGCATGTTCCAGCAAATACACACAAACGTCCCCCAAAATACATTTCCCCCAAAATACATTTCCCTCACTTATTCTATTTGTTTTGATATCTGAGTAGGACTTGTTTTTTATAGCCTACAGTCACTTGGCAAGGGTAAAATAACCAATGTTCAAGGTGTTAGTAGATTAGAGGTAGAGAGACAAAATGAATCATCCCACCTAAACATGTCACATTTTATTTTATACTCCTGCTCAGCAAAGCAACAGAAAAGCACACAGTGTGGGATCTTTCAAAGAATGAAAACTATTGCACAAATAAAACATGACACATTTTATTCCTGACATTTTCTCTACCACAGCAAGATTTATCTTTATATTCAACCAAAAAGATGGCTGTAACTCAGGCTGGTAAGACTTACAAACATTGTGAGATGAGTTTAAAAGAGAAGTCAAGCAATAACTTATAATCACAAGGATTAAATTTATTTTATTTTAGAAAAATACAGTTGAAAATATTATTTAATCTTCCAAATGTTTTCTTTGCTGATGGTAGCAATGATTGTAAAAGTATTATTTAGAGAGAGCCAAAGAATGATCAAAATTCAAAGAAGCATAGTATTTACCTGTTTCACAATAAGATTTTTTGATTAAAAGTACATTGCTAAATATTTCAAAGAATTTGTATATCTAATCATTTGTTAACTACTTATGCTAATGGAAAAGAGGAAAATTTATACCAAATTTTATATAAAACCTCATTTGAATATTCATTTTTTGCAAGAGAAGAGACAACCAAGTATTCACAAATACACATTTTTAATGTATATCAGAGAAATACAACTGAAAAATCAGTCTCTGTTCTTTTTTAAAATACAAATAAATGAATGAGTAGATATAGCTGAGAACCACAGCACTATTTTTCCCTTTTAATTTCCAAAATTATAGCTAGTGCCATTTCTGAATGAGAAACAAGAGCAGGAATAAATTTTAGACTCTCAAGTTTCTAAAGATTTTGAATAATGAGAAATCTTTATGTCTATTTAACGTCTATACAATACATCGTTTTTTCTTGAAGTGTTTACCTTCAAATGTAATTGTTTAGATATTTTGAGATTGAAACTCATCTGAGATTAAAATGCAGGAATCTGCATGTCTTGATTCTAATGTTACACGGCTCCAAACCAATTTATAATTTCAGGCTAATGGGATGTTTGTGTTCTAAAATTGTTCTAGATCTAGGTTCTTTGGGGTTGAACCCAACATATAAATTCCATTTTCTGTCTGTCTTCCTGAGACTAGCAAAATTAGCATATTTGAATAATATAGTTCTAGAAACAGTCCATCCATGTAGGGGAAAAGGTCACTGAAACACTGGGAATGTGGAATAACTTTACTCTCCTAAGATTTTTTCTATTGACCATACGTCCACTTAGTGACCACTCTTGGTCTGTTGTGGGTTTTGGGGATTTTTTTGCATGTTTATGTCCCTTTTATAAATGACAACGTTCTTCCATGTTAGGGCTTAAGAATTCAATTCTCTCACTAATATATTTTCTCCTGATGTCATCCACATTCATTGCTTCAGGGAACACCAATTTCCTGATTATTTCCAAATCTCTATCTACAACGAAGATCATTGTAAATTCCTTTGGACCTACATGCCTCAAACTCAGTAAGATCAAACTCATTATCTTTCCCTTCCCACCTATACCCCACTCCAGTGTCCTTGCCTCTCAAAGCCCCTTTTTAAAATTTTAATTTACTCTTACTGAAGTATAGTCAGTTTACTATGTTGTGTCAATTTCTGGTGTACAGCACAACACTTTAGTCATATATGAACATACACATATTTGTTTTGATATTCTTTTTCAACATAAGTTACTACAAGATACTGAATGTAGTTCCCTGTGCTATACAGTATGAACTTGTTGTTTATCTATTTTATATATAGTAGTCAGTATCTGCAAATCTCAACCAGGTTCTCCACCATCCTCCCCAAAGTCAGTGGGATGAAGGCAGAGTCAGGCAGTTCCATACACAATCTGCCTTATAGGACTATTCTGGTGACAACGTGATTAAAGTGACTGCTTATATTTATTGTAAGTTGAATATAGCTAAAGAACAAACATCTTTCTGCAAACTGAATTATGTTTTATCATAAAGGAAGATTTTAATAAACAAGAGTCATCATTTTTTCAACACCCCAAGTAATACCACTCATATGATTATTTAAAGTGAATCGACTATCATTAAGGCTGAATTAATTGAGGAGAAAAATTACATATATATAAATATATGCAGAGATATTAAGTTCTACCTATTATTTGCCAAGTTGCCTGGGTTTATAGTCCATCCTCAATATTTACTAGCTCTATGAATGTAGAAAGTAACTTAATGCATTTGAATTTGTGTTCTTGCTTGAAAAAAAGTGATAAAAACAGTATCTATCTCAAAAGGCTATTAAGATAATTAAAAAGGTTAATACACAAGAACTGTTGTTGTAATGGTATCTGGTACAAAGCAGTCATTTAATAAATGTTGTTATTATTGGTAGTAGTATTGGTAGTTGTTTTAAGATAAGTAAAATCCTGGGAAAAAAAGCAATTTAGAACATTCAGTATCTCTTATAAATTAAGAAAAAACAGCATCCTTGGACAAAAGATTTCTTGATCAAAAATAATTATACAAGTGGTCCCTTTCACAAAATGCCTTTAATATTATAAATGAGGATAATTCTCACTGTTAAGTAGTTTTTATTTCTAGGAATAGTAGAATTTCATCCAGCTTTATATCTTGATCACAATCATTCATCATCTCCAATACTTACACTTTTTTTTATTGTACAAAGTGTGTGGTATTAGATTTGAAAGACACTTTCTCCCACCATGACAATAATAGTGGTACCTCTGAGAAATATTAGCTTCAAATAGAATGGTTATAAAATCAGAAGTCCACTCTTATTTAATATAAAAATGATTTCTGACAAGCCAGCTAAGCTTCAAGAGCAATTCATAAAAACCTGTTCATTTATACAATACAAATTCCAAGCCCTCGATTTTAAATTCTAACTTTTCATTGATTTATGAACTATTTATTATGAAACATAATTATGATTATTCTTACCACCCCCTGACAGTAACCTCATCTCCTACCAACTCACCCTTTTCTTTACATGAGTAACCTCAACTGCTTCCTCACTTTTCCACTGCTGTTTATTCTGTGAGGAGTGCTGTTAACCCTGCAAAGTTTCTTCTTATTCTTTTTGTCTTCTGTTCAGTACCACTTTATAGAATATAGATTTTTTTTGGTGGGTTGTAGCTCAGTGGTAGAGTGCATGCTTAGCATGCACAAGGTCCTGGGTACAATCCCTAATACCTCCGTTAAAAAATAAAAAAAGAGGAAAAAAGTAGTTTTGACCAAATTTTAGGAAGTAGTTTCATCCTCCCATCTTTAATATATTTTCCTATTCTTTATCTCTGTCTTCTGTTTCTTTCATTCCATTTAAATCACAATGTAAACAGTTTTTTTTTGTGAGTTTTAGCTTTTCTTTTTGTAAAGAAGTTAAACTTCACAAAAGAAAGCATAATTTCTGTCTCATTCATCCCTTTATCTCTGGAACCTAACATTTGAGCAAATGTCTAGTATGTGTTCAATAAAACCTTGGAAAATGGACAATATAACACATATTCTAATGTGATTTCTCATGAATACAAGAAAAGGAGGCATGGCTGTACATAAAAAGCTGAAGGTGGATGGCTTTTCCCCTGTTATGATGTCCCTGAAAGACATCATAAATGTTTGTCAACATGAAATTAGTCCCAAATTAATTCAATGGTTATATAGAGATAAGCCAGCCATGACACAGATATACATTTGTGAACATTAATTTGATTCTTCAATAAGACAATTGTCTCTAAGTATAAAAGCAGTAAATGGGCATGCAATTAAGATTAGTAGATTTAACCACATGTAAATGAAAATGAAAACTTTTGTGTATGTAAAGTAATGTGAAAGAAAAAATTTTAAAGCAATATAAACCAGGGAAAAATATTTACAATGCAAGTGGCAGCAAAAGGTCAATTTTTGTTATAAATTATAATTATAAACATATAATTATATTATAATTTATATTACATATAATAGAAATCATATTAAAAATTTCTAAATTATAAGTTTAATTTCAAATTAGTAAGAACAATGTAATTATGTCTAAGATGAGTAAGTAATGGGCCAGAATTATATTTAATATATAAAATAGCCAGCAATAATTGAGTTTTTGCCACGTACGGTGTTAGAGAACTGTGCTCTATGCTTTACACATTGCCTCATTTAATTCTTCCAATAATCCCATGAGGATGGATATTATTAACCCTATCTTGTAGGGGCGGAATCTGAGGCACAGAGAGGCTAATTAATTTACTCAACATTAGACACTTAAGCAGTAGAACACAGATTCAAACCAAGAACTGTCTGAATCTGAGTTACCCCGGTTGACTGACAATTCTAAAATAGGGAATTTTATAAAGGAAAAAATATAACTTAACAAATACTTACAGAATGCCCCACTTGTTCCCCTATTACTTTGGCATACTCACTTGTAAATCCACAGCCTAGTTAAATTCGGCCCTCCACCTACTCTACTCCTGATCTTGTGCAGCTGAACACATTTCTGTCAGAATACAAACATGGTGAAATTTCTCCCATCATTAAAAAAAAGCACCTTTCTTCTTCTGTTAGTAGTTGTCCCACTTATTGGTGCTTTTTTCCAAAACAAAACTCTGAAGATAGTCCTTATGTCCAACTTCTTCTTTAATGTATTTCCTTCCTAAATTTACTCATCTGGTTCTGACTTTTCCACTCTTCAGAAACTACTCTTATTCAAGTTGACCATGACCTTCACGTGGCTAAGTTCACTGGTAAACTTCCAGTTATCATTTTAGACCAATCTGTAGCATTTAACAGAGACAAATACGCCTCTTCTAGATACACTTGGCTTTCAGGATACACCACACTCTTGATTTTCCTACTGCCCCAACATTGTTTCTTCTAATAATCTTTTGTTGTGTGTTTTTCTTCTCTTCAATCACTTAATGGTTGAATGCCCCAAGGTTTAGTTGGACCTTTATCTTTTCTGTATAAATTTAGTGCCTTGGGTATCCCATCTAGTCTCATCATTACATGCTAGATATTTCCAGTCTAGACTGCTCACCTGGACACCAGATTATATATAATCTCATTACCTTTACTGAGACATCTCATGGCTTTCCAAACTCAACATATCTACAACTCAGAAAAACAGTGATTCTCTCTTTAATTTTCGTATCAGGTGAAAGAAACTACATCCTTCAGTTACTCAGATAAAAAAAAATCTTGAGGTCATATTAATTCCATTCTTCTAAAATTTTTAAAATTCTATTTATTATGGTAAGAATACTTAACATAAGAATTACTCTGAGTGAATTTGTTCAGTGTATTTATTGTTGACTTATAGGTAAAATGTTGTGCAGCCAATGTCTAGAGCTTGCACATCGTTCTTAACTGAAAATGTATGCCCAGTTACTAGTGACTTCCCATTTCCCTCTTCTCTCAGCCCCTAGAAACCATCGTTCCACTCTTTGATTCTATTTTTGATACTTCATCTAACTGAAATCATGCAGTATTTATTTTCTGTGACTAGCTTATTTCACTTGTCTTGACATCTACAGGTTTATCCAGATTGTTACATACTGCACAATGCCCTTCTTTTTTAAGGATGAATAATATTCTATTGTATGTATATACCACATTTTCTTCATTCATCTGTTGATGGACATCTACATCTTGGCTATTGTAAATAGTGCTGCAAAGGCCAAAGAAATGTTAATATACTTTTTGAAAACTTGATTTTGATTCTTTTGGATAAACATTCAGAAAGAAGTGGGATTGCTGGATCATATGGTACTTAACTGTATTTCTCTTAAACTTCCCATTCAACCTATCATGAAATCTACTTTGGCTACTACTTCAAATATATCCTGAGATTTGAGACCTGTGAATGTATAATTTTCATTAAATTTGGAAACTTGTCAGTCGTTATGTCTTTACATTTTTTTCAGACCCTCTCTGCTTGAATTTATCCCACTTCTGCTCTTTCAGTTTTTAAATTCTTTTTCCTTTGTGTGATTTATTTTGCATAGCTTCTACTGCTGTGTCTTTAATTTCACTAAGCTTTTCTTCTTCCATGCCTAATTAAACCCTATTATATATTAATGCCATAAATCCCATCCAGTGTATCTTTGATTGGAGTTTTTACATCTAGAAGTTTGATTTGGATCTTATTTGTATCATCTGTGTCCCTGCCTAACTATTTGACAGTATGTAACATGGTTATAATGTCCCGTTCTGCTGATCTAAAATTCATGTCAGTTTTCACTGGTTGATTATTCTCTCCATTGTAGGCTGTGTTCTATTGCCTTGAGTAATATTTGATTGAATACAAAACATTATGCATTTGTTAACCAAAATTTCAGAATCAAAGACCTGATCAAAATAAAGAGGCATTTATTAGAGGTTTGTTAGGACTACAGCCTGGGAGCCACAGATTCAGGAAGTACTTGAATTGTGTTCTGCTGGACTACAAAATGAAGAAAGCTTATGAAGGCAAAAACCACAAGGCCACAGTTAGGTACATGAGATGTTTATAAAGAATTCTAATTGGAGCTGGCAGGAAGTAAGAATTCTTGTTAAGCAAGAATTGATAGGGGTTCCAAATGTTTGCATAGTTATAATGGGGAACAATCTTGAGACCACAAGGTCACAGCTAGCCGATGTTTTAAAAATGATTGTTAGTGTCCTTGCATATGGTACAGTTCACAGAAAGTTCAAATTCTCAGTGGTATAGGGACATGTCTGAGACCAGGTCTTCCATGGCCACCCAACTCCATTTTGTATGCCTGAACCATGATTACTCCATTATGATTTCAAACTGTCTCAAATTTTACCTTGAGAGTGCTGGATATTTTTGCATCCCTATAAATCTTAAGCTTTGTTCTGGGATGTAGTTAATTTACTTGAAAACAGTTTGATTATTTCAGGTCTCACTTCTATGATTTTTTAGGTGGGTTCTAAGCAAGGATCAGTCTATGGCTAATTATCTGTGAGTACTGAGGCAAGACCTTTTTGACTTCTCTATTCAATGCTCTGTGAATTATGAGTTTCTCTAGTCCAGCTCTTGAGAAAAGGCATCGAGAACATCCCTGTGTGAGAGCTGGGAAGTGTTCCCTCTGTCTGGATAGTTCTTTCCCTAAACTTGAGTAGATTCGTCATATATTTGCTCTGATGGGTAACTTTCAGAACACTCCAGATTACCTTTTGCTGATTTGCAGAGTTATCTCCCTCTGTGTACCCTAGGAACCATAGCTGACTTGGCTTCTCTGGAATCTCAGTTCTTTCTCCTCAATTCACAGAATCCTCCAGGCTCACCTTTAGTTGTCACTCCTACACTATGGCCTCTAAACTTTCTCAAAGCTATAGGGCTCACCTCATTTATTTCCTGTCTCTCAGAAATTACTGTCCTCCATTGTCTGTCTAATGTATTAAAAAATGTTGCTTTATGTATTTTGTCTATTTGTTTTAGACCTTTCGGATGTGGGAGCAAATCAACATCCCAGTTATTCCAGTTTCAGCAGAAGTGGAAGTTACTCTGTGACTTCTGTAAAAAGAGAAAATGAAAAGAGGAGTATAATATTTTAAAATATAGCCACATAGCACGTATATGTGTTTCTTAATACAATATTAACTTGCACATTTTTTGAACTAAGTACTTCATATAACTTTGTTTTCATATTTACTCTTACAATGTTTATATTATTTAAATTTTGCTGAACTGTATCAAAAAAATTACATTCCTTTGAATAAGTTATAATAAATTAGAAAAATAGTTTCATTTCTCTTACTTTTATTGGCTAGACCAATTACATTTATTTCTTAGGGGTAGAAAGAAAATATATTATCTTTTACAATCTGAGATATTTATGTAGAAATAGTTTTTGAGATAATTAAAATTAACTTTTCATCAAGAAATGGTTCTTGTCACCAAATCCTTATATCTAATATTGAATGACACTTGGGCAATTTATCAAAATCATGCCCAATTTAAATTAGTTTGTAAAACCCCAGTTGACAGAGATATGGACAAATATGAACAAGGATGATTAATTTTCAATCAGCAACAATACTCCAGTGTCTTGCTTCATTTGTCAGACTACTAACTCAGAAAAAATTAAAAATGACTTAAGGTAATTTTCTTATTCTTATGTAAGACTGTCTGAAAAATTATAAAAGGATTAAACCATACATGAAATACAGACACTACAAGAAAATGAAAGTTAATAGATACATTTTGATTGGTGTTGTAAAGACAAATCAGTATTTTATGAATGAAAAATAAAGTGCTTTCTGAAGATTCAATGGGAGGTCCACTCAACTTGGAAGTGGAAAATCTGTTTGGGCTCAGCATGTGTTTGAGCTTTGCTGAATTACCTAAACACTGAGCTGAAATATCCTCATCTACAAAATCCACAACATTGTTTCTACAAATTTGCTGTGAAGATTAAATGAGGCGATGTATTTTGCAGAGCTTTATACATGCACACTGGTATAATCATTTTGTATTATTAAATCATTTAATATCTACATTGTAATATATAAGATTAATTAAATAAACCATGAGTCAGAGCAGCCTGGAAGTCTAACTTCTTAGTGAAAGATTCACTTTATATTGTTTCCCCAGTTAAAAACAATTCTTTATAATATGGAAATTCAAATGTCATTTCATTCTCATTGTCAACGAGTATTAAACAACACATGTTGTTCCAGTTTTAAACTGTCATTTACAGTTTAATAAATAACCAACCAATTTTCACTATTCAGCATTGTACATGGAGGTTATTTATGCTATATATATATAATATGTACCCTATAAACTCTCATATATTTAAGTTACTGAATATTTCTAGATGTTAAAACTATAAACTTTGCTCAAATAGAAATAAGACCTTAAAAAAGAAATCATTTACACACAAAAGAAATCATTTACAAACAAAAGACAACCAAAACAATATGAGACGAAGTTCCCTGGGGAATGATAGGCTAGGAAATGTGAAGGGAATCTTAATATAACTAGATCCTACTCAAAACATTATTTTAATGAATGTCTGGACTCCTACAAAAGAAAAAAACAAACAAAAAAATCCCTGTGGAATAGCTCTCCTACTTGAAAAGCAAATGCAGATAAACAAAAACCAGTAAGCTAAAAGGTGAATGAAGCAGCTGGGAAGAAATACTAGTATCAACTCAGAGACTGAACCTTGAATCTTAGTTAAAGTGCTGTGTATCCTATATTTAGCCTCTTTAAAAGGGCCAAAGTTATCTCAGGAAAGTAGTACACTTGGAGGCCTGCAGGAGCAAATGCAGATTTTTTCTGGAAAAAAAGAAACCCAATGTGGGTTCTCTGGATTCCCACAGATTGAAGTGCAAATTATTTTACTCATAAACGAAGATCATCAAACATATAAGACAACATGGAACTATTCGAGTCAGAGAAACTAATTGAAGAAACATTCTTAATTAATTTAGATCTCCTATAACACTTCATATAATAGAACATAAAAAAATAATAAAAGTAATTATATAGAAAACATTTTTAAAGTAAAAGATAAAAATACAGAAAAAAGTAGGGAACTGTTAAGTATAAAAAATTCCCAGAGGAATATAAAATTAAAAGAAGGAAATTAAAAAAATATAACCCATAAATATTGATACAAAAATGTTAATAGAGGAGTTAAACATATTAGATATAGTTGGAAAAAAAATATAGTGAACAGAAAGATCTAAGGAAATAATCCAGAATGCAGCACAGAAAGGCAAAAGAGGAAATTATGAGGGAAAAAAATGAATCAATATAAAGAATAGAGTGTGGTATTTTAAGTATATCTAATCAAACTATTAGAAAGGAGATTAGAGAAAATAGGAGAAATCTAATACTTGAAGAGATGATAACTGAGTATACCCTAGTGACAAACCCACAGACATAGAAAGCATAAGATATTCTAAACAGGGTGAAAAAAAAAAACTGTATAAACCAGAGAACATTAAATACGAAGATATGATCCTAAAAGAAGTAAGAAGTATTGAAATCAAACTTCTTACCAGAAACAGTGTAAGCCAGAGAACATAGCAAAGGTTATAAAATATTTGAGAAAAATATACCTTAAGAGTAAAGGTGATATATTTTGGAGAGAGTTCCTACTGACAGAAATATATGAAAAGACTTTCTACAAAATGTAGAAAAAGAGGAAATGAATTTGGAGAAGATGTGAGAGCACAGAAAGGATAGGGATCCACTAAAAGAATAAAAATATGAATGAAAAAGTAAGAATAGAAAAAGAATGCATAAGAAAATAGAAAGTATAACCTCTAAATGTATAAAAAGGAAAAAGTAGAATTTAAAAGAAGAAAACTTCAGGTATTAAAAAAAAGGGTAGAAAAGAAAAATGTTACAGGAAGAGAGGGATAAATAGGAGTCAAAAGAATACAAAAATAGAAATAAATCCAAATATATTTTTTAGAACTGTCAATAAGCAAAAATGGAATACGTTTAATATTTAAGAAGAATTTTCAAAACTGATTAAAAATATCCAGCTACATGTTTGTAAAAAACAGCTTATTTAAAACATAAGGATAATTTAAAGACATAAAGTAAAAAAACAAAGAAAAAAAATTGATTCAGGAAAAATATTTACCAAATGAAAATTATATTAAATTCAGGCAACATATTTTAAGATAATCTTCATTAGGAGTAAATAAGATCACTACCAAGCTTAAGATGCTTATTTCACCAAGAAGATAATTGTGAATCCATATGCCTCTAATAAAACAGCCTCAATTATAGAGAGCAAAAATTGATAAAACTAAAGGAAAAAATTATAAACACACAGTCATAATTTTCTCAGATGAAGTAGAGAAAATTTTTTATAAATATTTATACATTTTGAACAACACAATTTTGTTTGAAAAGTTTGAAATCCCCTCCCAGTATTTAAACAATAAACATTCTCCATACACTCATAAAGCAAGTATCAATAGTCAGAAAGAAATCTGTAATCAACATAATACACTTTAACTCAACTTGTTAGAAATCAACAGTAAAAGATAAATAAAAATTCCCGATTATTTTGTAAACTTTTTAAAAGTACACTTCTTAGTAACTATGAGTAAAGAAAGAAATCACCCTAAAGGAAATTTAAAATTAGTTATAGTGGAATAATGAAACTATTACACAGGAAATTTGTAAAATGAAGTAAAAATAATATTTTGAAGGTAATATATGACCACCAGTATTTATATTAGAAGAACAGAAAACTTCAAAATTAAAAAGTCCAATGTTTAAATGAAGAAGGTAGCAAAAGAATAAAACATAAGAATTGCTGGGGGAAAAAAAATAAAGGTAATAACAGAAATAAACAAAAAAAAGAAACTTAGTGGTCCCTCCCTGCCAGTAGTTGTGGAACCTGTGGATATAGACGTATGCATATGAAGAGAGATCATCTCCAAAGCCAAAAGCTTTGTTCGTTCTTATAAAATATTAATAAAATTAGAAAACTTCCAGTTAGATTTCTATCGTATTAGAATCCTTACTATTGGCTAGGCACTTGGTGGCCTAGAATAATTATTACACTTTTCAGCATCTCTGGTAGCTAGTTTTGCCCATGTGATTAAGTTTTGAGCAATTAGATGAAAGCAGCATCCTCCTTATAAGACAGTTGGCACATGCCACATTCCCTTTTCCTTTCTCCGTATTGCCTTCCTTCTGGCTGGATGGAAACATGATGGGTGGGGTTAAAGGAGCCATCTTAGTCCATGAAGTGCTTTTGGGAGTGGAGGCAGAGAAACGGTGAAAAGGCTAGGGGACAAATCCCTGGAGACTTTAGGAGCAAAGCCCTTAATTCAGTCCTGATCTGCCTGCCTTCAGACCTAAACAGAAGTAAATTAATGTATTTTTGTCTTGTCACTGTTGTTTTTAGTCACCACTTACTTGCTGACAAAGAATTTTGCAGGAGGAAAAGACTCTCCAATAGATACCTTCTATTTTTCAATTAAAAATGAGGTGAATCATCAAATGGGAATGAATTCGGTTGAGGGGATGAAGTTGAAGATCTGATCAGAGAGGAGAAATAAAATAATCATTTCATAAAGGAAGCATGTCAGAGAACAAGCTGGTATTGACAGAGAATTATCAGTGACCTTTGGTGGTGACACTGATTTAAATTGTACCAATTTGCCAAGTAGTGTAGCTTTTCTCCAGCATGTTTCAAATGTTTGTGTTGAAGTACAGAGAAGGCTGATATTTCAAAACAACCAAATATGGATTTTGCCAGGAAAGTATTAAGGAGAGAAAATGTGGCAAAACATTGAGGGTCTTTGCCAAGTATTTATTATAATAAAAGGAGCATAGGACCTAGATCAGCACAAAAGGAAAAATAAGTAAGGAAATTGTGAGGTCAGTAGACTGTGGATCTTAATGAAGGTCAAGAATTTTGTAGATACACAGGCAGGGATATGGACATTTTGAAGTTCATTATCTGAGAGTGAAACGATTTCATTCAAGATATTCTAACTTCTCTCCAACTGCTCAGTTCAAAGATCTTTTTTTCCCCCCTTGGAATTGCTAAAAACAAAAGATAGGACAAACTGTCTTATGCAGTTAAAAATAAAAGCAGTATTGTTTAATGAGAAAAATTTAAAACTTTCCCAAAAAAAAAGAAATAAAATGATCTCCAGAGAAACCCACTCCCAATGGCTGTATCTATCTATCTATCTATCTATCTATCTATCTATCTATCTATCTAGTCTTCTTGAGGTATAGAACCACTTTTGCCTAAAGAATCATCTGAGAAATTAATACAGACATGCATGATGCTAATAAAAATATAAGCATTCCCATTATCCAAACTTTCATTAAGTGAACTCACAAACCTAACAGAACTGAGTATATTTTTTTCATAGATTCTTGTGAAGGAAACTATATCCTTTACTATCTAAACACTTACTACCTGAACTCTCCTTGATATTTGAAATGGGGAGTCACATATGTCTTCATAGTAGGGGAATCCATTTAGGTATATATGTTACATTTTTCTTTTGATCTTCAATCTAATTTTTCATTCCAAGTGTTTTGTACTATGTTATTAATAAACTTTGTAAAATATTTTAATATTATCCTCCAGAGCTTTTCTTTACCTCTCCATTTACTGTATCTGATATATTCAGTGATATCCTGCTGGCTTCAGTCTTAAGCTTTCTGCCTCCTCAAACGTTTTTAAGCCATTTCTCTTTGGTTCTTCGTTTGGCTATTTTTTTAAAAGGTAGTCTTAAAAAAATTAAAAATACATAGAAAATCTATTTTTCTGAAGTGTTTTCATGAAAAATGGCTTGTAAGATTTCAAACAGTTGCGTATGTCAGAAGTCATTTTCAAAGAGTGATCTTTAATGTGCAGAGGTGGTCAGGCTTGGCTGATATTGCTACTATTAATGGATATCTATGGCTCTTTTGTATTTCCCAGGTGGGGTTCATTAGCATTGCCAAGTGATTTAAATTATTATGAACATAATTTCAGATGGTTGAAAGTCTACAGACAAAGGAAGATCATAAATTGTAATACATGATTATAGGAGTTAATTTCATTCCAAGTGGAATTAGGATTCTTGAAACAGACATAAGCTTTAACCTCCTTGTTATTTGCATTAAAAAGAGAAGCAAAAAAAAAAAAAAAGCCACATCAGTATAATGTATAGAGCATGAAGAATTATGGACTTTGAGAATTTATTAAAGGCATGATTTAAAATGAGCTACAGAAATCACAGGCATCCATAGGCTATTAGTCTCAGACACAATGGACAGAACCTAAAAGATAAACTGTAGCCAGACACCAAATGAATATACTTCATATCAATAGGCATTGTTCTATGCTTTTTAAACATAATGACATTTAATTTAAAGTTCTAATATAACACAAAGACAAAACTAACTCTGGGAAGGATAAAAATAATTCACAGAAGAAGCTACAGGCAAAGCTGTGTCTTTTTAAAATTTATTTATTTATTTATTTATTTTTAGATGAAGTCCTGGGTTCAGTCCCCATGCATACTAAGCATGTGCTCTAGCACTTGAGCTATGTCTCCCCTATCCCTCCCCAGGCTGTGTCTTGAGTTCTGAAAGTGTTTTCAACAGGCAGAGATGAGTGGAAGATGGAACACATGGCAAGGAGATGGGGAATCACATAAAAAGTCACAAAGAAGGAACATACAACCCATTTGGGGGTCAAGAAATCCTCCACTGCAGATAGAGGATAAAGTGCTTTAAGGAAAGAGAAAATAAAATAGCAAAAAAAAAAAAAAAAAAATAGGGTCTGTAATTCAGGATGTGTTCATATTATTATAAAGGACCTTCTATGCTTAGTTTGGATTTTTCTCATTGTGGAATGGTTAGCTATTAAGCAGTACCTTGAAGTGATCAGATTTGGATTTTAGAAAGAAACCTCTGCTGGTGAGATGGAGGCTGAGTCGGAATAGAGAGAGACAAGGCAAGGGATTTGTTCAAGAGGCAAAGTAAAGGAGACAGAGGCCCAAGTGAGGGGAGTGGCATTAGGGGTGAAGGAAAGGGAAAGGGTCCAAGGGACACTTCAAAGAAAGAAGAGACAAGAACTGATGAAGGACTGAACATGAGAGTGGGGTAGGGGGAATAGAAACAACAGTGAGTATAAGCATTCTCTTTTGACCAGTAGTGTGGGCATGGCCTCCCAGATGGGCAGAACCTTAGATAGCTTTCTGAGCAGGCGGCTCTGCACTGAGGCATTTGTGTAGTGGTGAGTATCGGAACTTTCATGCATGTGAAGGTGTTAATGCATATGTTTTTGCAGAGGCTTCCAGATGCCATTTTCTTAGAAATGACTTCTTATCAGGAAACAAAATGAAACAGAATAAAATTAATTGGCAGAGAGGGTGAGTTTCTCTTTACATTCACTAGCAAATCTTGGCAGTCAATCATATATTGCTTGGACAAGTGTCTTCTGTTAAATGGAGACACTGACTACAAATATGGAGCTCTTCAATATATATGAAAAAATATATATGACTTTCCCCTAAATTCTACCACTATTACTAACAAATTTCTTTTTCTAAAACACTTACCTAGATATAAAATGTTGGGGAGTGGTGGCATAAATTATACAGACCACATCTTCCAGAGACTACCAAGGTACAAAACTTTATGAAAGAACAATGACCTTCTCAAATGTTTCTTCTCAGTGAGTTCAGCATCATTACCCGGCATTTATTAGAGACCATACTATATATGGATGTTTTGGGGTTGATTTGTAATGCAAGGAGCCTCATGCATTCCATATCAAAGTTTATTGATCTAATATAAGGTTGCCCGAGCAATTATTGCCACCTTCTTCACAGAATCCCAGGTGAGTTCATTATTTTATGATCTTCATCCATCACAAGAACTCTGGAAGTTACCAAAGTGATAGTGTTACAGAGTTATGCAAATATTCTTTGAGAAAGATGTTTAATGGGTGAATCATGTACCTCAAGGGAACCACAAATGCTCTTAGCTTATTAGTCATTTCTTTATGAGCAACTGTGTCTCTGTAACTTAAAAAAATGATTTTTATTGTGTATCAGAAATTTTTTCTCTTTATCCTGCAAGATGATATTAATGAATGTAAAACACAAAATTAGATCATCATATTTGCATTTGCTCCCAGGTTTCCTTAACCTCCCTATATCTATGCAAATAAATCTTGAGAGTCTACTAAAAAAATTCTCTAAGAATAAAAATGTTTTGATGACATCATTATATTTTAAAACAGCTTCCAAGGTGCAGCTAAATGAGTGAGTCCTATTATACGTGAGCACTTTGTTAAACTTTTATTAAAGAGGAAGTTGCAGCAAAGATTGTATCTTAATCAGGATCTTGAGCAAACCAGTAAAAACTTGGATATTTTATATATTGAAACTATTCAATAAAGAATCTAGTACAATGTGTGGTTGTAAGAGCCTAATATACTATGATGTGACTGAGTTTTAACTTGAAGTATTTATCCTGATGTTTTCTGTATATCTCTTCTCAAAGGTATTTTCCCTCATCCCCTTTATATAGGTTTTAGATATTCACTTCATAAGCAATCACACAGACTATAACTGGACAGAAGTACATGTGTCCAAGCAAAATGGCCCAACTTCAGGAAATAATCAGTATTGCATAATAACAGAGCTGGTGCTGAGGTCCCTTTCTTTACCCCTTCCTGGTTGTGTGACACTGGAAAGTTACTTAACTCCAGTGTGCTCCAGGCATCCTGCTGGTTAATGGGCACAATATTAGTACCTGCCTTATATATTTTATGATAATTAAATGAGTGGATTTATGGAAACGTCTTTGCATAGTGGCTGCCAAAGTAAATCTGGAGCAGTACATGTTAACTGTCATTGATAAGAACTGTACGATGGAGAAAGGAAGAGAAAACGGGATAGCTTAAAAAGCAAATGAAGAAATGGATACATCTGGATCCTCGCAGACCACATGAGGAGGATAATGAAAGGGAAGACTCTCTCCATCAAGGCTACCTGAGAGCAGAATGAGAAGGAGACTCAGGGCCAGTTGCTTGAGGAATTTATTACCAAACCAGAGCCTGGACATTTGTGGATTGCCAAACATGTGATGATGAAGGCACCCCGAAACACTTCTGGCCATGTGTATGGTAACCTGGTAGAGGATCAAGGCATACTGGGTCAGCTTCACCCTGTGATCAAGGTCGGACTGGAAGTGAGCAGATAGAGATTTCTCTATGAGCATATGCTAGGTCAGCATTAGACACTTCACCTGTTACACATGGTTCTGATTTGCAGGGTCTGACACAGATCTCCACTTTTTCATTGAATATCAACACATTTATACACAATAATAAATAAATAAGTAAATAAATAAATTTTATCACAGTAGAAAGGGTCTAAAACCTATTACTAGTCTTTACAAAGCATTTTCACTAATTACAAGGATGATGATACTTTATTTTAATATAAAACATTGACCATTTATGCAGTTCTGTCACTTGAGAGTAGAAGCAAGACCTGTCTTTTACTACTGATGTCTCCTCTGCATTCAAAATAGAAAACCCATACTTACATTATCAGTCTGTTTAGCAACTCTCCAGAAAGTTGATTGGAAACTGAGAAAGCTTGGAAGCTCCATGCCCTTTCCTCATACCTTGCCCTACAAATCTCTTCCATCTGGCTGTTCCTGAGTTATATTCTTTCATAATAAACTAATTATCTAGTAAGTAAAATGTTTCTCTGAGTCCTATGAGCTGTCCTAGCAAATTAATCAAACCTGAGGACAGAGTTTTGGGAATCTCTGATTTATAGCCCGTTGGTCAGAGCATATGTAAAGCCTAGACTCGTGAATGACTTCTGAAGTCCCAGGTGGGGGTCATTGGAAATGCCTATCTATAGCTGGTCTGTCAAAAGTATAGGTGACAACCAGAGCTTATGGTTGGTACTTGAAGTGGGGGGTGGGCGCTGTAAGGAGGGGAGGTCTTATAAGACTGAACCCTTAACCTGTGGAATCTAAAACTATCTCTGGGTAGTGTCAGAATTGAGTTGAATTGCAGGACAGCTGGCTAGTGTACCAAGCATTGTTTAGGATGTGTGTGGGGAAACCCCCCACTGCCTAACACACACTTTGGAACTGGTGCCAAAGCACCCAATTTAGTAAGAAATCAGAACAACAGAATATGCTAAATTGAATATTAAACTAAATTAAGCTTACTTTGCCTGACGCAACCATCTGACAATAGACATGATTTTGCCCATACTCAGGGACAAGGATATTCTTCAGTGTTTGCTAAGTCTCTCTCTTTTGGGGTAGAGTTAGGATGGGTACTGCAGATGTTTCCTTCTAAGGATCTACTTTGGTTAGACTTTCGTGAATAACCAACAACACTTCTATTTAAATTTACTATTTAGAAATGTTAAAACTTGTAATCAATTTCTATCCATATGACCTGGAAGATATCTTGCCCTTTAAATATGACATTGAAACTTCTTGTTTGACTCTAGGGTTTAGTTCTCAGAAAATGTAATTCTTTGATTTCCAGTATCAAAGAGGTGGGGGTGCATATCTATTGAGCCTCTAAAGTTTTTATTTCATGCAAAAAAATCTGGACCTAAAATATAATATTAAGTCAGAAAGTCATCTGATTAGTAAAATGTCTTTCAGGATGCCAGATGTGAGTTTACCATGGAGTTCTCAGAATAGCCAAAGAGTAGTAATTGCAGTCGCATAAAAAGTGAAAACACATGCAGCTGTGATCGGCTTGCTCAGAAGCTCAACAAGACAAATCTCATTTTTCTTGACTTTCAGTCTGTCATTGTTACACCACAAATAACTTCTCTGTCTCTGTATGATAGCTTTAAATATGCATACCCATTCATCCCATTATTCTTAACCTACGTGAACAGCTGGATTCATTACATACACAGAACATTCTTTTTTCTCTACTGAGAATGAGATGAGAGAATAATTTAAAACGCTTACAATCATATTTGAATGAAACGGCAAATAAGCAAGATGCGGGTGCCTTTCTGGGCCTTCTGTTCCGGCAGCTACTTGTCTCCTGGTAGACAGAATGCTGTGGGCTTCTTAATGAAGCCCAAGAGTTCTGTATTCCTTGCCCTATAATTTTCTGGACAGAGTGAGCTGTTGTCCCTGCCAAGAAAGAACTACACACTTCATTATCTTTTCAATAGACCTGAAAATTATTTGTTTAAAAATCTTTCCCACTGTCACATTTAAAGGTGTTTGCAAAGGTGATTGTTATAGATTTCCCTATAATTAGAATTTCAGAATCGCCTCACGTTCATTCTCTCCTATATTTCAATAAGAAACTGAAGTTTAAAAATCACCTGCCTCCCATGGCTTGGTTTCTTTCCTAAGAGTTGTCCCTTCTTAGTTCATCAATATTTTGCTTCACAAACTGCTCCCTTCTCATGCATTCATTATTCCCTTTTATTCTCTTGAGAGCACTTCACAATGAATCTTCTCAGGGACAGATTGCACCATGCCCTTAATTTCTCTCTTCACTACCCACAAAATCATCACATAACAGCAATGGAAATTTATCTAGTATGTACAGCATTTCATTTCTGATGTCTTTTTTAGCTTGAAGAATGCTATCATTCTGGGACCCTTTTTTGGCCACTTTTGCCCAATGTACATTTCTAAGGCATTTCATAACTCAATTCTCCAAACATTTCTACATTTTCAATAGTTTTATAGAGCGTCAGTTGTGGTCTGTATGCAGGCTGTTTTGCATTTTTTAAAGAACTCTAGCTGAGAGTTCTCAATCCCCTCTTTATTTTAGATCTACTTAATTGCTAATGAGCAAAACCAATGTGAAATACTGTTGATTTCTGACATTATCATATTTTAATATCCAGTCCATTAGTTTCTTCTCACCAAATAGATTGCATTGCCCATGTTTATCATCCTTTCCTAGTCTTTCCAAAATGTGGCAGATAAAATTTCTTGTCCCTGCCTTAAAGAATTGACATACATCATCTCAAATCACTTTCTTTTTCATAACAGTTTACGTGGAAGAGCTCAGAAGGTAGTGCCAAACCCACCTACCTGCACTGGGAGTAGCAGGAAGGCATCAGGAACTAAGTAGAGATCTAAGTAGCAGATCTTTTTCTGCTGCTTACTAGCTATTTAATTAAAAAAAAAAAAAGACCTGTTTGCATGTAATTGTGATTTTTTAACACTGCGGTTTATTTTCAGATGATTGTATGTATACCCTATGAGAAATCAGTGCTTTGTTGAGAGTTTGGTGGAATAGTTCTCAACATTCACTCCACCGTACTCTGAGGGAGCCAGGTTGGCATCTTTGTTTTTCAGACTCTTACGCAGCTAATCTAGATTTGATTTAGATTCAACCAAACAGATAAACTTACAGAAGAATTGAAAAGTGAAAACCAAAACATCAAGGGCACCTCTTGCTTCTGCTGTTTATTCTAGTGAAGCACAGTCTAGGAGATTTGGGGGTTTTTTAATAGTAATACTAGCAGTAGTCCCACTCTTCTGTCTCCATAGACCCTGAAAGGAGGCATCAGATATTTTCCTGATAATGATAAAGATAATGGTAATTACTAATAATGACAGTTACATAGCTGATTGTGGCAGTGGTGTTAGTTTTGGCATCTGTGGCTCCCTGATTCTAGGGGAGGTAACACCTCCCTTGGTAGCTGTTTTGCAGCACATCTTTGAGAGACTTTCCTAACCTAGAGCTTCCTTCTGCAGTCTTCCAATGAGTCTCTGTGCAATTCATATGCTACAAGAAATACATTCTTGGCTTTTTTTGGTATACATCTTAACAATGATTGATGAAATAACTGGTGACAAGAGTGCTTGAAAGTAATAGATTCTTAAGGAAATGAGAATTTGGAGTTGATTAGGTGCCTTGGCTCAGTTTTAAGTTGCCAATTTTCCTACTAACATGAGCTGGGCTATGGGTAGTCTATGACATGCAATGTTAAATGGGTTACTTGAATTATGAGAGATAGTGAATGAGATTGGTTGAAATCATAGACTTTAGAGATTTATGACTTATGTTTGAATTCAGGTTCTACCATATAATATCTGTGTGGTCTTTGGCAGGTTATTATTTATCTGTCTCACTTTCCTCATCTGTATTATAGTCCTAACTTATAGCTTTGTTATGAAGATAAATATATATATTTAAAGTGCCTAGAAAGATGTCTGGCAGGGAGTGCATTTTTATTATTTGTAAGTTTCATCATTACTATTATTATTGTAATAATTGTTATTAGTCAAAAACTATGAAGTCTAGGATTTTACCCTACAAGCTAATAAGTTAGCCAGCCACAGTTTTCTGAATACTGGCAGGAGACATGAAATTCCGGGGTCAGAGACAAAAGACAGTTTTTTACTCAAAATTGTAGTAATAGCCAGCATATCATCATGTTTGGATACATTTCCTGAGCCCCAATTCCTACAGAGCAACAAAAAGAGATTCAAGAGACACCTGCACACACAATAGGTTTCATTTTAAGAGAGGAACTTCAAGTTTAGGGAATGTCAATCTTTTGTAATGGGCAATAAACCTGCATGATTTTGCCCCAAAGAAAGACATTATTTATCATATCAGACTGTAAACAACTTGACTTTGCAACTGTCTTTATCTGCCAAGGTGGTTTGTTATGTAAACATATTTGTAAAGATAGTCTGTGACAAAGGCAGCCATTGCCTTTGCTGACAAAAGGTGCAGAAATGAAATGTAAGGGACTCATGGAGAATTGTTTCACAAAGATATGCCTCTTGAGCTACAAATTCTTGGCTTCTGTTGATTTTTCCTGTGAGTCTGTGCCACTTTATTTATTCTCCTAATAAATCTGGCTGATAAAGGATTGGATTATATCTGATCAGTTTGTCTCACACAGCTTTTGACTAGGGCTATCATCAACCCTACTCCAAGAAGCAGGGCAAAGCAAACCTGCAGTCCTGAAAACAACCGTGGTCTCCCAGGTCCTCAAACCCAACCAGCTGAACAAATCCCATAAACCATTGAGGCCTACCTTTAAGAAGCCTAGGAAATTTTCTCTAAGTTTTTGTGCAAACCTTTCCCTTTGTCCTGAGCCATTAATCTATGTAGAATGGAATGTATTAACAATTGCACAGAGTCTGGCCTGGCCCTCAAGGAGGAAAATATAGGACTGTTACATCATCCTTAACAGCCCAGGCCAGTGAGTTGAGGATGACCTGAATGTCTTTATTGGTCAAGGTAATGTCATTGATCATTTCAGGTAAAGTCAGGAAACACACTTCCTACCACCATTTCTAATTAAATGACTCCCATTATAAGGATAAACTGCCCTCAGGACAGATATAAATAATGAGTCAGTTATCTCTCCAAGAAGCCCCTCTGAACAATCAAGGATAACCTCATTTTGGAAAAAGCTTTATAATCTGAGGGCTAAATGATCTACTGACAATGTTTCCTTAAATACTTGAAGGCCTCTAAAGTACAATTCACCATGTTTTTTGGAGGAAAGCAAGTTAGTGCCTGGTATCCATAGAAGAATTATAGTCCTGGAGCATACTTGGTTCTCTTGGAAAGAAAGTGTTATTTGTAATTGTCAGGGCCCTCCAACTGGGACCTATATAAGTTGAGAGGCATGACTTGATAGTGCTTCCAATATGGCTGAGAACAACAACAACAACAACAAAAAAGTGAAACGGTTAGAAAAGGAGGAAGGTTATAATCATCTTGAAGCATAGTTTCATCATTAGTTGGAAAACAATAGAAGTATTTACTCATGATTTTTTTCTTACCCTGTTGTATATAGATTTTTTTCTTCTTTTCTCTCTTCCTTTTGCCCATATCTCACATAGCCTATGGTTGTAGAGCTAGGCTTTATATCATTATAGAATGTCAACACAGAAGTGACTGTACTAATGAATACTGAGACTGAATGCTTCCCAGAGACTGAATGCTTTTTTTCTTTTTTCCTTTAGGAGAGCTGTTGAAAATATTTCTGCTGTTCAGTGATGGTTTCATTATGTATGATATTAGCTTATTGTTTTCTCTATTGTGTTTTATTTTTTTTTAAATAAATTTAAGTGTGGAAAGAAGGCTATTTATGGAAACAGAGCAGTCAAATGGTAAACTGACAGTAGGATGACTTCTTATATTTTGGACGTTTGAAAGATAAATGTTATATAGCTCAAGTTATGGCGATTCATGTTTGACCAATCAGGTGCAATTCTGTGAGATCTGAAAGACAGGTGCAATCTGAAGACTGTGCTTCTATTGTTTCAGCTGTTTCTGCTGGTAAGCAGAGTGCTAACGTGGTTGATTTTACTGTGGCAGCAATAGCAGACATCCCAGTCAGTCACTAACCTCATAGATGCTAAGAGGCAGGACTCAGCATGAATTTTCTGGTAAAGACCATATGTAGCACAATGTGTTTCTGGACCAAGCAACATCATACTAGTTTCCTGCCTGGGGGTCTTCTTGATTGTAGTTATGGTCTTAACAGATTTTGGGCCAGTGATTTTTCATCATAGGAGAGGTAATAGCCTTGCTGGCCTGGTCCTACAGTGAAGATATTGAGAATTTTCCTGTAAATTCATCCCATATTCTATTTTATTAACCTTACCACAATTCTGTAAGCTGTTTTTTAAAACTCTGTAACAAACAGTTTCCTGCTTAAAATAGTGGGGCTGTTTTCTTCAACTGAAATCTGATTAATATAGTATATTTACTCCATAAAATAATTATGTATATTTTTATTTATGAATAAGACACCTTTAATGCCCTGTAAACTATTAGCACAGCTCATACAAGATGAATACCCTTCATGTTCCTGTATATTTTCTTCTAAAATTATCTGCAGTAATTCTAATTCCTTTTAAAATCAAAATCAATCCATTTAAATTTTATTACTTTGAGTAATCATCCATTTCAGGCACTGGATTTTTTAAATAGTTTCATGCTTCAGAAATGGGCACAATGTTTATAGAGATACTTGCAGTTTTTCCATGAGTAGTTAATTACAATTTTTTTTTAATAACAAATACTATCACAATGACCACAACTGCATCCTGATGTGTGCAATCTTAAGATGCTTTCTAGGCACTTATCTCTGTAATTAGTTGATTCTTTTTTGTTATTCAATTGAGTAATAGAAGGCACAACTATCACAGACAATGATAGAAGATTGAATGTTGCTGCATCATCAAGATGAAGTCCTTGCCCTTTAAGCTTTAAGTAGAATCTGGCTGAAGTCAACTTCCAGAATTTCTTTTGAAAGACTTATTCAGTCAAGAAATCTGTTAATATTTATTGAACATTTATTACATTCAGATAACTGAAGTCTGCAATAGAGAGCATAGGAAAAGCAATGCCAAAACGTCGTTTTTAAACAGTGACATTCACTTGCCCATGCTGTTTTATATAACTGAGGCTACATGCAAAAAATTAATCAAACAAAATCCTCAGGGAAAAGATCTGAGGGCATCCACTTGACTGTTGCTATGGGTTCCTTCCCTAGTTCTCTGCTTCAGATCCTGGAGTTTGATCCTGGAGGTTCCTGGTGGGCTAACACATGATTTTTGTAAAATCTTAGTAAACATGTAAATAATTTACATTCATTCTTTTCAAGGCAAGAGAATTATAGAATCATTGTGTATT
The DNA here is from genome assembly GCF_036321535.1 of Camelus dromedarius. Lineage (NCBI taxonomy): Eukaryota > Metazoa > Chordata > Mammalia > Artiodactyla > Camelidae > Camelus > Camelus dromedarius. Next base: position 89,969,806 of record NC_087436.1, on the reverse strand, counting down.
TTTCTTTATTGACATATAGTTGATTTACAATATTGTCTTAGTTTCAGGTGTGTGGCAAAGTAATTCAGATACATGTATATATATAAGAATAGATATGTATTTTTTCTTATTCTTTTCCATTATAGGTTGTTACTGGATATTGAATATACTTCCCTGTGCTATACAGTAGGTCCTTGTTGTTTATCTGTTTTATATATAATAGTGAGTATCTGTTAATCTCATACTCCCAGTTTAACCTTCCCCCAGCTTTGGGAACCATATGCTTGTTTTCTATGTCTGTAACTTTGTTTCTGTTTTGTAAATAAGTTCACTTGTACGATTTTTTAAATTCCACATTTTAGTAATATCACATTTGCCTTTCTCTGTCTGACTTCACTTAGTATGATAATCTCCAGGTCCAGCCATGTTGCTGCAAATGTCATTATTTCATTCTTTTAATGGCTGAGTAATATTCGATTGTATACATATACCACATTCTCTTTGTCCATTCATCTGTCAATGGACACTTAGGTTGCTTCTATCATCTTGGCTATTGTAAATAGTGCTGCTATTAACATTGGGGTACATGTATCTTTTCAAATTAGAGTTTTCATCTTTTCTGGATAGATGCTCAGGGATGGGATTACTGGATCATATAGTAACCCTATTTTTGTTTTTTTTCCATACTGTTTTCCATAGTGGATGCATCAATTTACATTCCCATTAACAGTGCAAGGTATTCGCTTTTCTCCACACCCTCTCCAGCATTTATTATTTATATACTTTTTGATGGTGGCCACTCTGATCAGTGTGAGATGATAACTCATTGTAGTTTTGATTTGCATTTCCCTAATAATTAGCCATGTTGAGGACTTTTTCATGTGCCTGTTGACCATCTGTATGTCTTCTTTGGAGAATAGTACCACTGTGTAATTTAATGGAAAGACCATGACATTTGAAAAATTACAAATGTGATTTTAGGCAAATTATTTAGCCTTAGCCCCCCAAAAATTATCTAGAAAGCAACATAGAGAATTAAAGACATGGAAAACATAAAAGAGAGGGTAAGGAACATGGAGGATAGAGTGGAAATATCTAACATATATATAATGGGCACTCCAGAGAGAGGGGAAATTAAATAGAGGAGAAAGAATGTCATTTAAAGCAATAATAACTGAAAAACTAATAAAAGAAACAACACACAGGTTCAACAATTCTCACTGAAATCCAATCAAAAGCTTTGAAAAAGATGAGTATAATCTCTGCCAGTAAAAATATTATGGACTAATGGAGAAAACAAATATTGAGTAATTGTGGGCAACATAGGAGCCCAGTGATGAGCACAGGGGCATGCAGTCAGACACAGGTTTTTCACAAAGGTTATTTGGAGCTTCATGCAGTGTCCAGGTCAGTGGAAAGGGTGTGCAAATAGTACTAGCTTCCCTATAGAAAGAAACAGACATCCAATAGGACTTCTCTCCTCCAATATAATTAATGCCTTTTGTGGGATAGCTGAGAGAGGCAAACAAGAAATGGTGTGGAGACTAACTTTGCCCAATATAGGTTATCAAGTGTTATCAAAGTTTGTCTATGCTTTGCTCAAATCAAATAATAAATTATAAATTGTTGTTTAATGTTTCAGTTCTATTGTTACTGTAATATTATCTATAATTCCAAATTTAAAGTAGTGAGGTTCAATATTATAGAAATTACAATAATGAAGCTCTAATAACACATCATTAATAGCGACATCCTATATAAATAGAACATTCTTTTGAGCAGAAAGTGAAATTATGAAATCATTCTTTCAGAAATTAGTATTGTACTATCTTGAAATATGCTAATCAAATCAAGTTAAACTTATATTAAATAAGTAGAATATGATCACTATTCCTGCATTAAACTTTCTTATATGGTATAAAAAGTACCCTAATTATAACATTTGAAGAAAGAAGCAGTAATATATCAAACCCATATTTAGCTATAAAATTTATATTGAGTGTAAATGACAAGTCCTAATTTTTGAAAACAGAAGTTTTCAAATCTTGATTGCTACTTCTCTTTACTCAAATTCCAAAACTAATTATTTAATCACTGTCTTCTGCTAATCTCTAAAATAAAAAATATGTTCTCCTTTCATAACTTTATTTCATGTTATCTATTTTACCCAATATTACTGTTACCCATACTCATTATGAGCATAATGGTAATGAAGACAGGAAGATACTCTACTTCTATTCTGGTCATCAATAGGAACTTCATTCCCATCATTTACAACAAATGTTCCAGTTCCACTCCAGTTCTGCCCATCTCTTCACCCTCTTGTTTTGGTCTTGTTCTTGCAGTTTGAATCTGTTGATTGTAATTGTCCTGGAATATTATTTGCTGGAATAATTTCTGTTTGACATTAATCTTCAGTCTCTTCCCAGTCATGGATCACTTTGGTTAGGAAACAGAGAAAGTAAAACCTCTAACTCCATAGGAAGTTCTTTGAAACGTCAGTTCCTCCTTTACTGAATCTGTTACAACAAAGGTGACATGAAAATTTTGTCTTACATATGGAATCTTAAAAAAATAAAATGCAGTTTATAAGGCTGAACTCATAGTAATAGAGAATAGGATTGGTGTTACCAAAGATTGGGGCATGGTGGAAAAGGGGAGATAAAACAAATAGAGTGATGGTTGCCAGAGGCTGGGAGGAGGGGGTCATGGGGAGTTATTGTTTAATGGGGGCAGAATTTCAGTTTTGCAAGAGGAAAGGAGTTTTGGAGACGGATGGTGGTGATAATTGCACAACAATATGAATATACTTAATACCACTCAACTGTATACTTAAAAATGGTTAAGATAATAAATTTTGTCATGTATATTTTATTGCAATAAAAAATGGGGAAGAGGGACACTTCTGGAATATTCCTCTCTTACCTTTTATGATGGAAACATAACTTGTTTTCACTTTTCTATATAAAAAGCACTTTTTCTATCAGAATATAAATTATAATAAATTCCTAGGTGGTAAAATGAAATTGTCCCCTAGGAGGACCCCACTTATCAATCATGACCCATTTACCTGAGCCACCAGGCAAATCACCTCCATACTTACTGAAACATTGTGCTAATGGGGCAATTGCAAATGTATTAAAGTAGATGGCCTATCACCCCAATGTAATCTAGGCTTGAGTACCTTTGGTAATAGAGCTGTATATAACAAAATATATGAAATACATGTTTTCTCTCTCCTGCATATTAGTCTGTATTTTTATGTTATGTACACTATGCAGACCATTAAACATTAACAGTTTAGTTACGAATTATATCATCCTTAAGTAGTTGACTTCCATCAATTAGAAAACCCAATGATTTATGTGAGTATGGAGAATGATAGTCCTTTTCCACTTTCTTCCATTATTTTTAAATTTTTTTTTCATTTTTGGATTTTTTCAAAGTAAAAAAAATCTTATTTAAGCATAATAGCCGATGTTTTGAGGTATATGCTGGGCTTTTCCCCCTTCAATGGGCACTGCCTTTCTCCCTGCAGAGAGCTACACCCAGAAGTTGTGCTTATCTTTTTCACACTAGGTTTTATAGCTGATTAGGCCAAACTGCTCCTATCAAATGATTTTACTCAAGAGTTTAAACTGAGCTACGCAGGCAGTGAATCTAGTTATTACAGAGCATTGGTAAAGTCCACAGCCCAGCTCTACCTCCCCTGAGTTCAGGGGCTTTGTGGCTCACTATGAGACATCTTATATCCCTTCCCTGAGTTCCTTTTGTGCTCAGACTAGTTGGAAGTTGCCTTTGTGCTTAGTCAAAGAAATTGTGACCTTCAGTAAACAAGATATGACTTTCAGTAAAATAGTTCCTTAACAGCACTACCTAAAGCTCCCTAAAGTAGTGAAAAAGTTCAATATAATTACTGGATAGGATACCAGCTTATAGAAAAGAGGAATGCAATGATCAGTATGAGGTAAAGTTTTTAAAAAATTAGAGAATTATAAATATTTTTCTCCTCTGGTATAAATACAGTTGTCTGGAATGGATTGGACTTTGAGATAAGCCTTAGGGTGACCCCTTCTACACACTCGTGAAATCTCCTTTAAGCTGGTTAAGAGGACAGGCGTAATGACTTTTAAGTAGTGATACACTCTTTGATATTTCCATTTATCTGGCATTCCATATGTATTTTAGTTAGAAAGTAAAACAACTTTCAGTGAGTGCAAGAACAATTCAAAACTGATCTGCTTCAATCATTGGTTTACAATTGTTTTCATTATTCTACATCTTAAGACATGATTTAGAAATTCTCCATTAATAGAAGAGATGTTATACTATTTCAAGCCATTAGTGGTGCAAATTTTCTAGGTAAATGAATCCTAAATAATTAAGCCCCAAAATGTTCACTGCAGTTATTGATGGAGAAAGTTCATAATTTTTTAAAGTTTCCCTGATTTCTTAAACCAAGAACATTGGACATAATTCAACATTTTTTCACAGAGCAGCTGAGGGACTTAGTGCTATTTTTACTACTTGAATCTGGTTTTTCATTTTTCTAGTTCTCTCTCTGTACCTGAGAATCTCTGATACAGATAATATTGATAATTAGAGAGTTAATTAATATTGACTACAGACCTGAAAATATAAAGCCTTCTCCATTTGGCAGTGCAACAGTCTTCAAGGACTACCATTATTTGAGTCTTACTGCTTTCTCAGCAGTTGCCTTGGCTTTGCAATTTAAAGGTAAGGCAAAACTTTTAACTCCATAGAAAATCCCTTGAAGCCACAGTTCCTCCCATTCTGAATTCTTTAGAGCAAAATGACATAAATGCTTCAATTTATACCACACTTTCATTTACATGAATTCGACAAAGCCTGGACTATAAATTGACACTGGAGAAACTAGCTGAGTAGAGTTGAAGAATGTAGTTCTGTGCTGGCTGTAATTGAACTGATATGAGAATTTGAAACTGTAAACAACTCACCTCATTATTTAAATTGAATATACTTTACTTCAGGGAAATAGCAAAAAAAGTTATAATAAGTATTTTTTAAAATATTTTATTAAAAAGCATAGGCTGAAAATGACAATGAGAATATAACTTTATATGTATATATATATGTGTGTATATATATATATATACTCACATTGTTCATAATTAACTACAGGTCTGTGGGTACAAATTGAGAGTAAGAGTAATTTTAATTAATTGATTAGATAGTGAAATTTCAAGAATGAATACTTGGCTATATAAGTTTTGATGCAACTTAAATTCACTATATTATGTACAAAACTAACTTGTTCATTTAAATTTTTATTTAATTTTTTTTCTTTTTTTCTTTACTAATATAGACTAAACTAAAAGCTATAGACAAGCAAGCAGAAGTCTCTAAAAAAGAAACAGGTTAGAAGGAGTCCATGAACATGATAGGTTTATAAAATGAAAACATGACACATGGCTGGAGGGTAGACCCATGGCTTAGGCAGATTAAAAACTTTCTCATAACCCCTCATTCACATAAGATTCCAACGAGGGTAGGACCAATGATTTTTAAAAGTCCTCAGGTAATTTTGTAGTGTGGCAAGCGTTGAGAAATACTGTATGAGAACTTGCCATGTTGTTAAAAATTGCTTTGCTATTATACCTTTTTGACATTTAAAAGCATTTAATTTCAGTGATATTAGCAATAATAGCAATAATCAAGAGGAACTCATTTAAACAATATTGCCTTAAATTAAAAGAATAGATCCAACAAGAAAACTGCAAGATTTCTGGTTTACAAATAGAATGATGAACTTGAGTCTAGCTAAAGAAAAGAAAATCTTATTTATTGTATTTGACAGTTTCATGTAAACGTGACACTTTGTACCATAGAGGGTAGCTAATTTTCTGGGTAAGCCACTATACTTTCCCTAGCACCACTTTCTTAAAGTGTTAAAGAGATCAACATCAGCAATTCATGGTACCCTCCCTAAAATTTCTAGGTGGGTTTGTACTTTTCCTATTATGCTGTAACTTTTTTACTTTAAAAAAATTCAAAAAACTAATAACATTTAAAATCACTATTACAAAATATTTGTGTTATATCCCAATATAAAAAAGCCATATTTGCAGTGAATTCAGTTCTTGTAAGCAAACATGTAGTGAATGGTTAGAGTACAAAAAACACAATTTTCAGATCAAATATATTTAAATTAATTTTAATAAGTACAAAAAGATAATGTTTAGCATTAATTTGCATGTGATTATTTAAGGAATTTTTAAACAGCAAGCACACTGACACGTTCAATAAAGGTCAAATTATCTTACATAAAAAATAATGACTTTTCTCAGTTACAACAAGGTCACAAATTACAAATATTATTAGCTCTCGAATGATTTTCTCAAACCAGAAAACCTACCATACAAGCACACTGTCACCCAGAAAATTTCAAATTAATGACTATTCAAAATTGAGTGTTGGAACTTTATCATACATTCTCTCTGCATGTACTTTTATTATTAATGTGTAGCAAGGGAAAATGATTTCATTGCTTTTTGTTTTTTAGTTTTCTAATTTAGCAACAAATATGAAGCTTTCTTAAGTTTCCATGCACATCACCTCTAAATATTTCGTGAAAGGTCACATTCTTCAGTTTGGCCCACCTCAAAACCTGAATTTATATCTGCACAGAAGAACTTTAAAAAATTAGGATACCAATAAACTTGAAATCAATTACAGTGCAGGCACCCCAAATCAATAATTGAGGATTTATCTATGGATGGTAAAATTTCATTCATGAAAACTGTAGCTCAAGTTCAATTTCATTTAGACCTTTCTAATCATATATTAAATTTCTTCACATAGCATGCTGGATTTAAAATACAGCCAACTGCTTCAAATAGTGTTTTGAATATTTAAAAATATATAATTGAGAACAAATCTCTAAGCCATTATCTCTAAAGTAATTCTGGGTCTAAGGCCTTTGTTTTGCTTTCTTAATCAGATCAATTTTGTTGGAAGCACTCTAATTTATCCAATAATACAGGCTTTCATTTGGCAACATGTTGTGGTAAACTAAGTCTTCTAAAACAAAACATGAAAAACTGAAAGCTTTTTACACCAACTAAGCTAATTTAACACTTACAGTCCCAACACTGGCATTTATATAGTATCAGTTTACATTTCTTTCTATAGACAATAATTTGCAAAAAACTGATGAAATCAGTACATGATCTTTGAAGTCCAATAGTCTTAAATGTTATGAAAACAACAGTATGGCAAAGAAAAACAAAACCTCTCTAATCCCTAACACAGCTGTCAAAATTTAAGAAAAAGAAAAGAAGAAAAATAAAGAAGGAAGTGCTCATTATTCTGTGTCCTTAATCAACTTTAAGCCTTTTAAATATATTATTATACCTATGGACCAAAAAAGAAAAATATAGTGTATTCCCAGAAACTAAATTAATTCCCAGTAACCAATGTTAATGAGTAGCTAGTTTCACAAAAATGATTGTTGTTTGCTATATAATTCAGAAAAATACTAAACTAACTGGTGGTGAATATAAAATGACTTGGTATTTGCAAAGGATCAATGGGATATTAAATCTAGTGGAGGCTTTAACAAATCTCCATTGAGAAAGTTGGAGTTCAAAGACTTTCCTATCTTACCTTATAAGCAGAACTGTGATATCATTTTGAATTTAATGGCTCAAAAGAGCCAACTAGAAGTACAACAGAAAAATGGGTACACCTTTTTAAGAAGGATATCTCTAACCATATAGAGCTCAAGACTAAACTCCAACAGATAACTTCGTTATGGACCTATTGGGAAAAAAAAAAAGCTATTCTACTAAGTTAATAACTACTTTAATAAGAGCTACGTTTGGAATTGAAATCATTAATAAAATTAACTGTTTGGATTTCATAAATTTGTCAAAATTTCTCATACCTGGGAAATAAACACACAGACATACACATACCCCTCCTTCTAATCAAAGCTAAGACCTCATTAAAGGTTCTTCGAGAATATTACCATAAACATAAATCTGGTCATTCTTCCCTACTGGCAATATTGACTGATGTTACGCATTAACTTCAACATACAGTGATTTGAAGTGGGGTATATAATTATATATGTTAAAAATATTCTTTATACAAACAGGACAAAGTAGGTCATTTCACCTAAATAAGGTTGAAAACAGTGGTCTAAATATGTTGGATCATTAAGAATTTTCAAGAAAATGATTCAAAATTCTTATCAGAAATAGATTTTGATTATTACCTTTCCCAAATGCCTGTTACATGAACTTAATCTATCTTAATATTTTAATCATGATGCTTACCTTGATAGAATCATGACTGTTAAATATCTCTGAATATACCTATGCATATGCAATTGCTCACCTTTCTTAGGAGTTAAAAAGGGAAAATGCTTCATTAGGTTTAATTAGCAACAAACTCATTTTTCAAGTGGGTTTTACTCTTTGATCTTTCCCCTGTTTTCGAGGTCTTAAATTTGTCTTTGAATTTGATGAAAATATGAGCACATAAACTAGTGGAAAAAATATGCATCTTGCACATAAATGTTGATAATACAAGATGTGGATATTAAGAATTTTATTAAACACTGAATTTCATTTTTTAACGCATGAATTCAATAGAGAAAAATATCATAATTTGTCTTGACCACACTGTCATGAGAAATTTTGATACACTGTCTCTGGTTCCCAAGCATGCAAGTGTTAAAATAACCACACCCTTCCTCAGTTTTAATTTTATACTTCTGGATACTTTGGACTGAAAAAAGATAAGCCCAAGGTGCCTTTAAGCCCTAAATTAAAAGGAAAATAAGTACACTACACGGTAGCCATGGGTCAGCTCAAGATTCCCTTGAACTTTCAATCTTTTTATATGAAAAAAAAATCTGGGAATTGCTTCAAAAATATGCAGATGGGCATAGGAATGCCAGAAGACTAATAACAGGAACAGCCTGTGTAATAACCAATGAATACGGCCCCAGATTTCAAAATACGTAATAAACATTCTGACAATTCATAAGGTCTGAAGATACCCAGTATGGAGCCATTTGAAAAAAAAAATTCTTAATAGATGTTGAAGAACCATGACTTTGCAGGAGGTGACCTGAGCTACTTCCCTTGTCCTCCCATTGGAGTGATGACAGGCCACACCGAAGTTCAACATCCTTAGAATCCTTGGAGCTTTGGTGCCTTTCCAGAATCTATGATATCATGGCAGAGCTCAGCGACTTCAACCAACAATATGAAAAGAGCCACATCATAAAACATTACATATATACATACCAAAATTATGAGTGAAATAATAGCTTTTGTGTTCTTTTAAAATTAACTATGAACTATTCAAGAACAAAAATTGGAAACGTGGCTCAAGGGGATCACTTATCCAAACCTGAGATAAATTCGAAATAGAGAGATCCCTGAAAAGATTGCTAAACATTAAGTTTGGCACTTAAAAACTCACTGAAGTTTAAAAAATTATTAAATGATTATATTACTACAGTTTTTATACTCAAACCAATGAGGACATAAATAGGTGAAAAGAGCAAAACAGCCAGCATCTTAGCACACTTGTAGTCTCATAACTCATTAAACAGCTCTCAGCGCTAAATTAATTCATATATTACATTTGGTCTTTGATTTTCAGTCTTTGTAAGAATGAGGTGCACTTGGATTTTCAACTAAATTCTGCCGGTGTGATGTGAGTGATATTAACACCATCCCTATGGCCTGGTGAATACTAGGAAATAAAAAATATTTGTGGAGTAAGCATTAGCTTAGCCGGAGCAGTAGCTATACAATGATGAGATTATATCTTCATATATGTACATGTATTTATCTACATTTTGTACATACCATAACTCTTTATGTCAACGTACAGCTGCATACAATTGGCATACATATTATGGGCCAAAGAGACCATTGCTAGTTGATTAAAAATGTTTCCTGAAAAATTAACCTTATTTTAATAAGTCCATGTCACTTTTATTTTGTGTTTTTAAAATGATTTATGAAAGGGAGAAAAATGTAAAGACTCTGGTTCTGTAGTATTAATCCTATCCCATGAAGCATCTTCCCTCCCTCCAGCAAGATCAAAGGCTCCTTTTGATTTATCCAAACGTTAAAAGATTAAGAAGTGTGTAAAAAAAATACACCAAAGTTAGAGAAACAATAGCAAATCCTGATCTACATGATAGGCAAATCTCAGCTATCAGCATGTCCTTAGGCTCAATAAGATTTAAACAACCGAAACTAAAAATAAACATAACTAAGTTTTCTGGTCAATCTACCTTAAATTTGAATAAAACTGGTACCACCAATGTAGGTGCAGCTTTCTGCCAAAGGGATGGATGAGTCTTTTCTGTGGTCCTACAGAAACTTCTATTTACAACTATTTTTACATATGTACATATTTATAAATTTATAATGTATAGTCACATATTAAGAGGGCAATGCAGAACTTATAAGAACAATATTTTTAAACCGTTTAATAATACTAACCATACATTTTTATTGCTTGACTTCAAGCATTGTGTACTGTTTGGACTACTGCACCCTTCTGTAAACCACCCAGAAGAGCTATGTTGTATTTAAATGTGTAAGAAAATAAGATATCTCCCATTCTAGTATATGAATCAAATGCACTTTTAAAAACTATTTAGATGTCCAAGAAGGTGTTATTGAAAGGGAAGTAAATAAATACATTTATTGGCTCATGTTGCAAGTTTATTTTATTAAGGGTTATGGATTTCCTTTTGTGAGGGAATTTTTAATATCAAAGCTGTCTTCATGGCAAATTCTGCTCATAAGATGCATTTGTGACCTTGGTATTAATACAATCATGCAAAGCACATAATAGAATCACACTGAAACAAGGAAAATGAAAAAAAAATTTAAATGAGGCAAAGGAATAGCAGTTTTTGTTGTGATTTTGCTTATTTCCATAGGATAATCCTTTTACTGATTTTATGAACATACCTATTTATGCACTATACTGAAATACTGTACAAAACTGCAAGAAATGCCACTATTTGACTACTTATGTTTCTACAAAAACACCATCAGAAAGGTGTATCTATTAGTAAAAGTCAACTAATAACTGCTAATGTATATGTGAGTCGAAGGATTTTAAGTTTGCCAAAAATGTTGCATCTAGGCATAAGACACAATTGTTAACTTCTATTAACATATTTCAGGGAGATAGAGAGTATTTTTTAAATGTTAAAAGAAAAATGAATTTTATCCATTAATAATTAGTAATTATATAAAATTGAAAATTTTGGTTTCTAATTTAGCTACGTTTGTGTATGTGTCCTAATTTAGCTAATTGTGTGTGTGTGTGTGTTCTTGTGAGTGTGTGTGTGTTTGTGTGTGAGAGAGAGAGAAGTGTTTGTGCATGTGAACTAATCCTCAATCTGTTAGTGATGCTTTAAAGTTTCAGGTTAAAAATGTTCAACTCTTACCAAAACCTCTTCTGGTATACAAAGCTGTAAATTTGAGTCAGCGGAATTTAAAGTTGCAATTTACAAAAGCAGATTTACATTAATTCTTATCTGAAAGAGCTGCTTTCAAGACAGAAAAATGTGCCAATTAACTGCCCTTTCCTTTATAATGAGTGGCTTCTGAGTCCTGATGAAAAGAAGCCTTAAGGCAGAATTTGCAGTAAACAGGAAAGGAGAGAATCGTATAAGTGCTCGTCTATATTCTGTGACACCTATGAATTCTCATCAGTGGGAGTTCTTGGCACACTTTTCTAATCCAATATGAATTTTGCTCCACAGCAGCCAAACTGGATACTTGTTCCAGTCTCCAGCACCAAGAAAATTTAGCTGATCAATTTCAATGCAACACATACCTGGAAAGAGTAAGACATATTTATTGTCCTTTTTTTTTTAATTTAAGGTAGTTTCCAATGATTAAAATAATCTGTAGGATTTCAATTATTACTTTCAAATAAATTCTGATGCTAAAAACGTGATGACCATGACATTCCGATAGTTATTAAAGTCTAGACATAATGAACATCCTGTTAGGGTGACTGATAATTATTTGAATTTGTCATGCTGTAATATGTACATGGTTATAGATACTATACAGAGTAATTAGAAGCTGATTTCAAATCTCTAGTTTTTCTTCTGATGTGTGCTAAGCTTCCAATTATACTAGCAGGGCTTCTGAGCACTCAGGAAGGGAACTGATGTTGCAGATATGAGGTTCTGTTATTTAGAGGGCTTTGTCTTGGAAAGACAATGTTATCTTACATTATAGTTAAGCAACAGTAGAAAATACTCCTATTTAAGACCTAAATCAAAAGGGTCCAGAAATTGTGGTATAGGATCTCCATTCTCATTGCTATTAGAAGAAGAGGAAATAAATCAGGTCATCTGAAATGCACTTTAAACCAATTGCTAGGGTTAAATCTTTAAAAAAAAGGCAATGGCTCTTTGGGCGTGGGGTGCTTTCTGCCTGCAGTTCCACGAGTTTCGCAAATGCATGTCTCCATTAGAGGTCTATGAGCTAGATAGCTATATACATACTGTACATGTTGGTTCACAAATTAGCAGTTATTAGTCAGACTGTACATGGCAAAACAAACCAGGTTTAATGTTGCTGTACATCCCAAAGTCAACCTGTGTCTAAATTCAAGGACTGACCCCTAATACAGGTTCTCTGTTTAAATACGTAGCCCAGTAAACTAAATTAAATGTACCAAACAAAACTGGGAAAACTATTCTAGACATTCTGTCAATTTTGCTAACGCTGTTGAAGGTTTTCTTGGCTTCCGCTGGCTTGTTTTCCGGCTTCTTGCTGGGTTCAGGCGTGGTTGCACTCTTGGAGATGGTGGAGAGAACTGGGTCTTTTGAAAGGTTCGGGGCATAATTGGCAACAGCCACCGCATAAGCATTGTTTTGTATCATGACAGAGGCTTTTTCTTTTTTCTATTGAAAAATACAAGAATTAAGAGAATGTGGGTTCAGACTGCTTCTTAACATGTTCCAAACTCCAGTTCAAATTCTGAAGAAAAGTATCTTGATAAACATCATTATCCATTAGAAGGCAGGAATTTAGGGAAATAAATAAAAGTTTATTGAGTCCTAAAACCACGAGGGTGAGGAAATGCCCAGAGTAAAATAAATGACACCATTTTCCTGGAGAACTATTTGTTGTTTACATGGAAATCTGATAGCAAAATACCTGAATAAATGATATGACATTTTTGACTCTTACAATAGGCACTCAAGTATTTGTTGAATGAACAAATGAAAGGTAGAAATAGTTTAGCAAGAAGAATGATCATCTATAATGAATGACCTCAAATTTCAAATAAAAAATAATGTCTTTAACTTGATAACAAGATTTCTCCCCTTCATGGCAAAGCCATACAGTCATGCTTTACTCAGATGGTGGGAATTTGTACCCATATATAGAGGACAGTGTAATAGATAGTAAAAACATAGAAGAAAGATGAAACACAAACTTTTAGCTTTTTGCCTAGCTCACGCACAACCTGTTTCTCCTTATGATCCCCAGCTGAGTTCTCACTCACTCTCGTCTGGGTCAGTTTTCTCCCGCCTGGACCAAGCAGGCTTCCTTTGTGCCCTCCAACTCGGCTTGACCTCACCAATCATTAGACAAACTATAGCCACAGGGATTATTTTAAGACATAAATTGGATCACATCACTCCTCTGCTTAAATCTCTTAAATACTATCTCATGAAACCTAGAATAAAATCAACACTTCTTGCCATGGTGTCTTTTTTTTTGTTCATTATGTACGAGTCCCACTGAAATAACTTGTATTCAGAGTACTTCTTTGTTTGGCGACTGTGGTCATGCTACTTCCTCATCTGGAATGCCTTCTGTCCATCCCGTTTTCCATGTGAGCAATCTCCTCTCAAATTTTAGTCTTGGTTAAAATGTCATTTCCTCTGAAAGGCCTTCTTAAACACTCTATCCAATGTTGTACTGGCTCCCCATCTACACTTGTTCGTAGCACCCAGTTTAATCTCATCACAGCATTTTTCAAAATGAGGAAATTCTTTAATTGTGTGATTATCAGTCAGATAATCGTCCTTTCTTATTGGAATGGAAGTTCAGTGAAGGCTGGTGCTATTTCTGTCTTGTTCACCATCAAAACTCTCATGATTCCTTCTATGAGGGAGGCATGTAATATGTGGCCAATTAATGAAACCTGAAAATATTTATTCAATAATAGTATTTAATAAAAACTGAAAAGGCATTTACCTGCAGTTCTGTACTAATATAAATACACTGCTAGCTATCTAAATGCAAACAAAATTGAGCCTGCAATGAATTATCCAAAATAGTGAACTGTGTAAATCAGTATTAGAGAACCAATTGGCCTAGAACAGAATTTCGAGGATCAGTATTTTGATTAAGAATTCCCAAAATATTCAAGTAAAATGAGATACGAAAGCCCAGGAGGCCCTGAGGACAGGCCAGGGTTTCCTGTCCTTCATGGGCATTGGGTTTCTCCCTCACCGAGGAGGCAAACTTCCAGACCTGGCTGGAGCATAAAAGGAAAAGGGGTGAGGGATTACCAGTTGTAACTTTATGAAATCGATGAAACAGCTTTCATTCAGGAATGACGCATGGAGTCTCCAGTTATAAACAAGGGTAATCCTCGAGGGTCCAACTGGTAGCAGATGACAGCTAACACTTTTTGAGCACTAGGATGTGTCAGGTGGAGTGTTAGGCCTAACGGTGTCACTGATGACAAGCTTCACTGCTGGATAAGAAGTAAGTTCTGTTATTAACCCCATGTTACAGAATCAGAAGTGGAAGCTAAAGAGCTTTTGTGACATGACCAGGTCTCTTGTCTACTAAGTGGCTGAAAAAACATCAAACTCAAAATGTGTGTGACCTCCAAACCTCTGTTTTTAACAGCACGGTATGGGACTTTATCTCTGAGGAAGCTGTATGAAACCTGGGAGTGCTTTTTCTTAAAATATTCCAATTAAAGTTTTAATCACTAGGTTAACCTTCTAGAAGGACTCTAACCCATAAAGTCCTAAAATATAGTATTTATATTATTCTTATTTCAATTATACCTAAACATCATTTAAAATGATAACAAATTGCCCTTATACAGAATTTGGACCCTGGGATATTCCTTAACCTCTCCCTGCTTCAGCTTCTAGCTTTAAAAAGGGAGATAATTATACCTAAGCCATAAACTAATGCCTAAAATAATTATACCTAAGCCATAAACATAATACTTAAACTGCTGTGAGAATCAAATGAACTAATGTATATTTGAGCTACCTTGAAAAACATAGCCCCATAGTGAAGAGTAGTAGGTTTTAACTTTTTTAGAAGCTAGACAATGACTACTGGCTTATAAAATGCATAGATAATATACTTTATATCTTTGGAAGAAGACATAGACATTGCATGAAGCAGCTTAAGGACGATTTTGTGGAAGAAGAACATATAAGTTGGGGCAGGCATTATGGAGTAAGGTTTAGACATTTATGCAAAGAAACATAAAATGTAAAATATCCTTTAGGAGGAGGAGTCTACAGATAAAAACTCTGTATTAACTCTTACCAACATCCTTCCCACCTCCCCCCTGAATACCCTTCAATTGTACATACATACTGAGGTGATATTAAAAATATTTAACAAACTCTAGAGCAGAGGCACTAACAAATGAGAACAGATACTCTGACCAGTCTGAACGGACATCAGCTATAAATACCCAAAAGGGCTGTGCCAGTGTAGCAGCCAAACATCAGTCCTGTGTAATTGTACTTATTTTTGTTTGTTTTGTTTTGTTTTGTTTTGTTTTGTTTTGTTTTGTTTTGTTTTGTGTTACCCAATCAGTATTGGAAACCATAATAAGTAGTGATAAAAGTATTCTACTAAATGTTTGTAACTTTATTGACTTAGCTACAGCGAACAAAATTTCACCTTACTTTTTCTTTGCTGTTCAAATTATGGCTTCAATTTCTGAATATCAGAGGCAGACTTAGTACTTGATAAGATGATGGCTTTGGCTTCAAGATGTTCCCTTGGAGCTTGGAAACTTGAGTATTTTCAAAATCAGTAGTAAGGAAAGTGTAACAGCCATGACTACTATCTTTAGTCAAAACCCAGTGGTGGGCACCTATAATTTCTTCCCAATGTATTGAATGAAGGGAGGGCACCTCCATGGGGCTAAACCTTCTCAATTCCTAGCCATAGCCCAGCAAAGCCTTTCTGGCTCAGAATCTTACAAAATCTCATTTTAAAAGATAAAATAACTCCCCCTTCATCCACTTGAAAATAATTACCACAAATCTACAGTAAAGCAAATTGTTCCTATCTATTTAAAATTAAAATCATGTGTATAGAGAAAAAATACTGTTAAATTCATAGTTGACTTCTAAGAATTTGTAGCTTAATTCTAAGATCTTCTAAATCAGAGTATATACAGGCAACATATTCTATTACTGTTCTTTGTAAGACATAGATCTGCTAGTAATACTACCAAAAATTTCCATACTCTAGGCCATTACTAGAAGATATTACTTTGCCCTATTCATTACTTACTTCTATCAAAAAGAATGAAGTTGATAGTGACTTACTTCTATCAAAAAGAATAAAGTCTTCTTTGAATACCATGAAAACCTCTGATCAAGCCAGCAGGCTGCATACTTGGACCACATGATTTTTATCCCACTTGACCAATTTTACTTTATTTAATGTAACCCCTGGCTTACACTCAGTTCCTCAGAACCTTGAAGAGGAATAGTGTAAGGAAGTTTATTGCTGTGTTAACTGTTCAAACCATTACTCGTTTATATTGCTAGATATTTCAGTCATCCATGTATTGGTAGCAAAAGTCGTAAGAGTCACTTAAAATGAACAGAAACTAGCAATGCCAGCCTAAATCTGTCTACCCTCCTGTCTTCCTTAACCTGTGAATGATACCACAGTTGATCCAGGAACTAACTGATAACCAACCCACATCGGTCACCTAGTTGGATCCATTTTATACAAAATCACATCTACTGAGACATCAGTTCCCACTGCAGTAAGCACCCCTTCCATATGCTTCCATTACCCCCTTGTGCTTGTCTCTACAGTGTCATGTAGACTTTTTTCCACTTCTTTTTTTCCTTCTACTTTACTGTAAGCTCCTAGCATAGTTCCTGGCATGGCACAGGCTCAAAAAATGTTTACTTCATCACAGATGAGTGACATCTACTAGAATGATTGCTAAGATAATATGTATTAATGTATATAGCACATATAAGCATACAGTCTATTTTATAGAATAACAATAAGTATTCATTTGATTAATAGAAACGAATCCCAACAGTGTGTTCCAAAATTCTATTATGGACTTATCCTGAAAATCCTCAATTTTACCATCTATAGATGGAGGAAACTGGGAAATCATGAAATAAGCTCAACTGAAAAATAGTGCTGTGGAACTTCCACACGTTCGTGGGAGCTGTTTTACTTGTGATTGGGACTCATATAAGTGGGAAGCAGGAAAACATGACTATACAATAAAACAGTAAGAGATTTATTTTTATAAATGATCTGGGGAGAAAAACTAAATTGTGCTGCTATAGGATCTATTAATTCTGTTAATTATGCGGAATGAAAAGGAAATAGAACTCATATGAATTAAACTTTCTATCTTTAAATGACTTTTACAAGATCCAGAATAGTCTGAGTTTGTTATTTTATTAGAGTGTCCAAATATATATTTAAAATTTCAAGTCTGGAAAATTCTTGATTAAGAAATCAAAATGTCTTACACCATCGTGGCAAGGCAATCCTGGCTTCCTTAGAACATTAGATAAAATAATGTGTTAACAAACTGAGCAAATGCTCTAGCTAAAATAGAGACAGACACCTAGTAGTGAAGTGACTTGTATATAAAAAAAAATAATAATCACATGTTTTCAGAGTTGGAAAGAATCTCAAGAGATTGTCTCTTTGAAGAAGGAAATGGAGCTCTCATAAATATAACAGACTTTGGGAAAACCCCAGGTTTCCAAAGTGGCAAATCTATGCTTTTTCTACATATCATGTTGCTTTTTTACAGTTATTGTGGTTATTAGAAAAACCATTACTTGTAAAACAGCAACATGCCCCCTGGTCAGATAATGTTACTGTTAACTGTCTGCTAACCATCCTGACTGAGAAAAGTGATACTTACAGAAGATTGTTTGAAGGTTATACAGTCCATCCACTTCTCTAAGTACTCTAAAGTCTTTCCTTGGATTAAATTGGGCCATGAGAAAGCTATATACTTGGACCATATTAGCTTAGCTCCTTGAAGAATTGCCTTCACTGAGTTGTATATTAATGTAATGCCTTCAGCATTTATTGAAGGGGACTACAAGAAACATCAATATAAAATTCATTACTGCGTTCATTGGGAAAATGTTGACATTACTTGCAACAGTACCCAGCTTTCTCTAATATAAAACCTGTATGATATAGTTTAAAAATAAGAATTTAATGTAGGAAAAAATTTATTTTTTCCTGAAGAAATGTATACTTCCATTTTTTGGTTAAAGAAAAATGTGCCCCCCGCCCCTGCCATGAATTACACTCATAGCCAAGAAGCTCAGAATTTGAGTCTCAGATCCACTAGCTGTGGACTTCAGTTAATGTTCTGGCCCAAATGGTGAACATATTTGCAGTCTATTTTCCTTCATCCTGATTCTCTACTTCTATTTCTATTTTATTTTATAATAATTTAAGTACATGCATGCATTCTTTTGGTAAACTGCCTGAAATGCTTTGGGAACAAGGCAAGATGTTTAAAGATGCAAATAAATGAATAAAAACACTTGAAATGTGATGTTTTCTATGAATTGCATGGAGTGAATCACAAAACAATGGTACATTTCATGTTAGTTTAGATATTATGTTGCTATGTCTGTGTTTTAAGAAATTTAATATATAGTGTATTTCCAGAGAATATGCTTGTCTTGGCCAGTGTAGAACCACTGACTCAGATTTAGAAATAAAAACAATCTTGAGATGAAAGTTTTTTTTTTAATTCAAATAAACTATGTGCTAAATGTTATGATAGGGATTGGCAGAGAAATAATGAATAGGACAAAACTATTATCTTCTTAGCTCATGTTTCAAACAGATTTGTTTACAATAAAAGTATAATTTCATGAGGTTGCATAAAAGGAATTTATGCCAGGTACTGTAGAAACATAATGGGGTGGGGGTGGCAATTAGATTCAATTGGATAGATCTTAAGGAATAAGTAGTTAGGGAAGGAAGGAGAGGGCAATTTAGCAGGAGAAATCAGCACATCTAATGTCATGGAGATGTGTAGAGGCATAGATATTTTGGGATGTTTGTAACGGCTCAAGGAAGAATATGAGCATGGACTTCAGATCTGTGTTCAATCTTGGATTCACCATTTGTTAAATGTGTGATCCTGAGCAAGTAACTTTCCTTGACCAATCTTCTATTTCCTCATTCTAACATAGAGATGCTCCTAGGCACATAGTAGTAAGTGTATAATAGATAATATTTTTCTTATTATTCATCATGTAAACAAACATATGATAAAGATATATATTTAGACCATATTAGCTGAGCTGCTTGAAGAATTGCTTTCAACAATTCATTCAAGAGCTAAAAAAATTAAATGATCAGATTTCTGTTTTAGAAAGATGACTGCATTACTGTAGAAGATGGATTAAAGGGAGACATAATTAGAGATAATGAGGAATAAAAAGTCTCAATGAGAAATGGCAAGGGCATGGTCTACGACATAAGTAGGAGAATGGACACCACTGGATGACTAGTGAGATCTTAAGGGACACTTCCAAGTTGGTATGTGAGATTAGGTTTTGCCATGAACTGAGATATAGATTTTAAAAAACAGGCATGGATAGGGAGGAAATATTAAATCAGTTTAGGATATTTTATGTTTGTTTATTTTTTTGTTTCACCTTTTGTAAAAGCTATGTAAAGCTTGTAATGTTATATTCATGTAGAAATGCCCAGGGAATAGGTTGGATCTATTAATCTAGAAGTTAAAAGACAGGTATGGGGTATAGTTGTAGATAATAACTGTGGAAGGTAAGATAAAGGCATGGGCTGTAGATTTGGTTATACTTCATTAATTCATACCATATTTATTGATCAATTACTATATGCAAGGCCCTGTGCAAAGGACAAAGGATTTATTAAAATAAACATGGTCATTATTATTATATCAATGAAGGAGTTGAGACATAAAAAGGCAATTACAAACTGTGATAAAGGATCAAATGCAGAGGGTATTATACACAGCTACAGAGTGACCAAATCATTCCAGGTTGAGGGGAGCAAGTGTTCAGAAATTTCCTGAGGGTTGCTATGTGTGTTGAGGATGAGTAGGGCTTGTCTAGTTGGAGACAATAAATGATGGACAGCGTGCTAGTGTTGCTGACATTACTAGAAATATCATCAGTAAAATTGTAAAAGTGAGATTCACGTAGTGAAGAGTAAAATAAAATAAGATAAAATATGATAAATTTGAATGCCTGTCTCTTTGGGGATAAACAAGAGTGGATGCTAGGGAGACCAGATCTACTCTGAACTCAGGTAAAGAATTTCAAAGAATAGAATGAATAGTAGCAGCTGTCACGATTTGAGGAAGGAAGTTGATACTCTAAGGCCTGTTTTAAGGTCTGAAAGAAGAAAAAAAAAATTGGAGACTTGGGCCTGAAATGGAGTTCTGGAGCATAACCACAGTCAATGGTTATGTGGGGATCCTTTACAAAAAATGGAAAATTATTATCTGATCTGAAAATGTGGAGGTTACTGGTGTCCTTCAGACTCAGGACAATAAATGGAAAGGGAATCTGATTACAGTGGATTGAGAATTAAATTGAAAGTGAGAACAAAGACGTTGTAAGCAATGCTTTCAAAAAGCTTAAATGCAGAAAAAGAGGGCTGGATCTGATGATGGCACAGTAGGTGATACAGTATCTGGAGAGGGTCTGGTTTTGCTTTTATGGTAAAATAAGTATATTAAGCATCTTCAGAAACTTGAAGGAGGTGTTTGAAAAGGAGAAGATGGCTTAAAAGACATAAGAAGAAAACAATAACTGATGGCTCAAGGTTGAAAAAGGAACAAAGGGATCAAGAGCTGGATTGGAAGAATTAGTCTTGAGCAAGTGGAAGAACACTGGGTAAGAGAGAAGGTTCCAGAAGAACTTGGGAAGTTGTATAAACAGATTCTCTCATATATGAAAGGGAATAAAAATTTGAACTTGGATTATTTGACTCAGCACTACATTTTTAGAATGATAAAGCTGTAAGTGGAGTAAGCCAGGGAGAGAATATGATGTTGCTTAAATGTGGAGTCTAAAAAAAGGACACAGTGAACTTATCTACAAAACAGAGGCAGACTCACAGACATCGGAACAGACTTTCGGTTGCCAGCGGTAAAGAGGGAGGGAAGGGATAAATTGGGAATTTAAAAATTGTTTTAACTTAAAAAAAATGATAAAATTTTGTTGTCTAATTTCACACCTGAGGCTAAAAGTAGTGTGCAAACTTGTGCAAGATCTCAGAGCAAGGTAGGCTTTGTTTTCTAATAAAGGGCTCAAATGTGGCTTGAGTATGATGTGAGTGGATTTATTTGTTTATCTGCGAAACTTAACTCTAAAGGTCATCACAGCACGATCTACACGTAAACTGTATGTTAAATACACATATCTTTTTTTCAAACATACAATAATAATATAAATCTCTGAGTGATTATTTTTATGAGACAGACTAATACTTGCCAGTTAATAAACCTTTAGGAACTTTTTATATGCTCTTTGGATTGCCAGATAATTTAAGTGCATTTAATCAAATTTAGTAACTTCAAAAAAGAGGACTTCTATCAGTCTGGTTAAACTGAAAGGATGCTAGTTTGGCCTATCAATAAAAACTTTGTATTTCAGGAAAATTACTGTTTTCCCCTTAAAATTTAAATGTAAGGAAAACTAAAGCAGAAGTAAATAGCATTGAAATACTTTCAGGCAGATGCACTAGCTTGGGGCACCCTACTAGATTTTCTTTTAGTCTAAGGACCTGATTCTTTCCAAGGAAATTTTAGGAGACACCTCCCAAAATTCATTTGAATTATGAAAATGTATTGAATACCCACTGATAAATTTACCATTGCAAAGTTTACCAAGTTGCAATTTACCATTGCAAAGTTTTAAAACAACTTTCCACGAAGACAAAAAGTCTTCTCATTGGTATTGCATTGCCAGATTTAATATCAGAAACTCTTTTATTATTTTATTCAATAAAACTGTCTGCAGTGTCTACTAAGGACCTGGCACTGTGCTTGGTACTCTAGCTATGGACAAGTGATTAACAACAAGCAATGTGCCTGATGTAATGTCTCCTTTGATTTAACCACTGAACTTGAACCACTTAGAACTGAAATAATAGAAACTTTGTTAGTTGTTTTACTTCAAATTAGGTTGGAGCATAAAGAATTTCGACCTGGATTTATTTTCACTGTGTGGGATCGGATATGTGGGTAGACTTAAATCCAGCATTAGTTGGGAGTAGGCTATTAGCTGATTTTCAAATGAATTATCAAGCATGTGTTTTTTGCATTGATAGGTACTTCTGTTTTCCAAGTTCAGGTATAATATTTGATATGCCAAATCACAATGTTGACTTAAATGGCAGCCTCATAGAATTAAAAATAACATATCAATATATTTCTATATGGGACATTTACACCACAAACCACTATTTATCTTTTATGACATATTTACAAAGCATTTTATCTTCAAAAAATGTTAGTATGAAAGTACATGTGTAACTGACATAAGTAAAGGAAGTAATTGCTTATATAGAAATGAAAAAGCAGTATACTATATGGGGAATGAAAACATAAGTCAACAGTAAAATGTAATGGAGATGGTGAAATAACCTAGAAAACTAACTATAGAAAATTAATCAGATTTCCTTTAATATTTACTCATTGGTTATTAGTATGCAAAACATAGCCTACAAAATGAAATAAACCAGCACTCTTATTAAAACTTCTACAGTTTACAAAATTAAGGAAAAAGAGCAAGACTTTTAAATTATAGCATCAATTGTTTGTATACTTAAACTGCAATATGGTCATAGAAATGAGGAAAAATATTTATATTCAAATAATTGAAAAAGAAAGAAAATCAGCAAGTATGTTATTCCAAATATAACGGAAGAAATATTTAGGTAGATACGCTATTAAAAAGAAGCCCTCCAAGTAGAACATTTTACTACTATTAAGAATACTTTCTATCTCATTGTGATACAGCCAAAGCCTCCACTTAAGGCAGATGAATAATAATCTATAGAATAAGAAAGGAAACAGCTGTTGTATCAAAGCACAAAACTCCTACTTCCTTCAGTACCTGAAACCTAAAAAAGGACACCAATAATTCCCAAAATGTTAATCTTACAAACAAAAGGTTTTCCCCTATAGACTACACAAGCAACTTAAAACATCTAGCATTCCAGTATCTATGTTCTTATTCCATACAACATGGGAGAGATTGCAGTGCTGCCTGATGTTTTGTATCAGGCAACAAAGAAAAGAGTAGGAGGAACGTAACTTAGCCCACTGATAGGGCCTGAAATTCTGTAACAAGTAAAGTTAATACCTTCTTTCTTTTGCAAATCCTTTTTACTATAAAGCAATGTGATGCTTCAGAGCATGAACTTCATGGTCAGGCAGATCTGGGTTCATATATACTGATTGACTAGTTGTGTGAGCTTGAGCAAGTAAATAAATTCACTTAGCCACAGCTTCTTCATCAGAAACAAATGAGAATTAAAAAGAGACCCTAGTTAGAAAGTTGTAACAATTACATGAGAGAGCATATGTAAAAATCTCAGTACAGTGCTGACACACAGTCAGAGCTCAGAAGGTGCTAGCAAGTGGTTTTAACGGAAGTAATACTGCTTCAAGCACTCCTAAAGGATTTCATGCAAGAGCACACTTTAAGAGAAGTCTGTATGATTCATTTTACATATATAACTTATGGTTGAATTTTTTGGAACTTTATCTGTAACAGGCCAAATCTGTTGGGGGATTCTCTTAATCACAGGGAGAAGGAAGTTCTCACTTACCTTGTCATTTACTACACTCTTCCCATCCCAAGCCCATCCTCTTTTGGTGAAGTAATTAACAGTTGCAAATTCAATTAGGGCAGAGAACACAAATGCATAACACACAGCAATAAACCAGTCCATGGCAGTTGCATAAGCCACTTTGGGGAGAGAATTCCGAGCACTGATGCTTAGTGTTGTCATCGTTAGAACAGTTGTTACTCCTGCAGAAAGATGGGAACCACAAACATCAACAAATACCAGCAGGACAGCATTGGAAATACTCTTTTTTCCCAAAGCTACTTTCACTGCCACCTCTAGCCACTAAAATAAACAAACAAACAAACAAAAATGTTCTGGAAGAAAATAGTGCAAAATTAACTATAATAAATGGTTATTATAATTCTTGAAGGGATGACTCTGAAATGCTTTTTTTTTTTTTTGTATAAATTCCTTTTTTTCTCAAGTATTGTTGAGGTTAGAAAGCCTGGTGAAACTCAAGTTGAATTTACAGTGAGGGAAGCTGGTCCTTGATATTGACCCATCGTCTATTAACATTAATTTTTTAAAAATCCTACATAAAGCTTCGCATTAATCTGTTTACCATTTATTGAATCATGCTAAGCAGTGGATCAATTATCCACAGTAATGATCACAATGGAACTACAATTAAGAAAGTCTTCATTCTAAGTATAGTTACCTAAGTATGAAATTAATTCTGAATTGCCTAGTATTAGTATTAAGACAGTGTCTTTCACAATGTAGCTTAGAATCTATAGAAAATAAAGCAAACAACTAAACCTCAAACCGTAAAAAAACATGAATCACTGTTTTTAAGGAATATTTTATACCTCTGTTGGTTTAAAAAATAATCTCGTTCCTTTCATTATAAAGCTTTTCTGCCTATGGTCAGGGAATCACAACGGTTAAGTGACAAGAACCAACAATTCAGGAGGTATTTACAACATCAGCAGTCAAAACGTCTACAATTACCTGTTTTACCAGAGATCCAATAGAGGATTAATTATGTACATAGGGGATACATTAAATTGAAAGAGAATTAAATGTTGAAGAAATGTTCATTCATATATCGAAATTTTTATGTTTTATTTTTTACTTTCCCTTAGGATAAATAAAACAGCTTTTTTCTCATCCACAGTAGAGTTAGCAATTCAAAATACCAATAATTCTGTTTAATCATGAGTGAATGCATCTGGGAATATGATGGTAGTAATAAGAATGAAAGGTAGAAAAATAAATTTAACTCACCTGCTGCTGAGTCGAATTTAAAAAACACATTTACAGAAATACTGTGTTTGCATGCATCAAGCTGTGAAAGGTTTTAGATTGCGAAGATGTTTTCTTTTGAGAATTTGGTACAGGAGAATAATTAAATAGAATACAAGACAGATACACCCACATACATACCCACAAACCACAACCATATCCTCCTGTAAACACACACACACATATATGTATCAATGCAAGTGACATATCAATATATGAAAATATATTTAACTTCATCAGCATTCAAGGAAAAAAAGCAATAGTAAGATGCATTTTTAAAACAATATTACCAGCAAAATGTTAGCAAAACTTCAAAAGATTGATACTATTCCGGTGTTGAGGTGAATATGGAGCGATGGACATCCTCTTTGATAGGAATTACGAATCGGTGCACATCTAAGAAACTATTGCCTAATCCAAGGTCATAAAGATTTAGAGTTATATTTTCTTGAATTTCATAATTTTAGTTCTTACATTTAGGCTTTTGGTCCATTTTGAGGTGACTTTTGTGCAAGGTAGATGTCCAAATTCATTCTTTTGCATGTGGATAGCCAGTAGTCCCAGCACCATTTGTTGAAAAGACTTTTCTTTCCCCATTAAATGATCTTAGCATTGTTGATGAAATCATTTGACCACACAAATATGAGTTTATTTCTGGACTTTCCATTCCATTCCATGAATCTACATGCCTGTCCTTATGCAAATTTCACACTGTTTTGATGACTTACAGATTTAGAATAAGTGTTGAAATCGGAAAGTGTGACCCCTTCAACTATGTTATTCTTTTTCAAGACTGTTTTGGCCATTCAGGGTCCCTTACACTTCCCTATGATTTTATGGCTAGTCTGCTCATTTTTTCAAGAAAAGTTATTGCAATTTTCATAGATATTGGCTTGTTTGGGGTAGTTTTGCCATCTTAACTATACTAAGTCTTCCAATCCCCAAACATGGGCTACCTATCTATTTCAATTATGTATACATATATAATCACCATTTATTTAGTGTTTCTTTAATTTCTTTCAACAATATTTTGTAGTTTTCAACGTACAAGTCTTTCATCTTTAAACATATTATTTATAGGCATTTTATTCATTTGGATGTTATATAAACAGAAATATCTTCTTAATTTCCTTTTCAGATTGTTCATTGCTAGTGTATAGAAACAAAACCGATTTTTTACGTTGATCTTGTACCCTGAGACTTTGTTGAACACATTAGCTCAAATAGTTTGCGTGTAGTTTACTCAGAATTTCCTGTATATAAGAAAGTGATCTGCAAATAGTGTTTTACTTCTTTCTTTCCAAATTGAATGCCTTTTATTTATTTTTCTTGCCTAACTGCTCTGTCTAAAGTTTGCAGTATGATGTTGAATAGAACTGGTGAAATCAGACATCCTTATCTTGTTCCTGATGGTAGGGCAAAAGCTTTTAATCTTTCATCTCTAAGTATGATGTTAGCTGTGGGCTTTTCTTAAATCTGCTTTATTGAGCTGAAAAAGCCCTTTTCTGGTGTTAGTTTGCTGACTATTTTTATCATGAAAGATGTTTTATTTTGTTTTTCAGAGTCTATTGAGATAATTGTGTTTTTTCATGTTCCATAAATATGTTGGAATTACATTGACTGCTTTTTGTATGTTGAACCAATCTTGCATTCCTCAGGTAAATGTCACTTGGTCATGTTTTGTAATCCTTTTCATATGTTTGTGGCTAGCTTCAGTTCGTTAGTATCTTGTTGAGAATATTTGCATCTATACTCTTAAGGGATATTGATCTGCAGGTTTGTTTTTTTTTCCCTTGTGATTTCTTTGGTTTTGTTATCTTGGCAAAGCTCCACAGGATGAATCAAGAAGTTCCCTCATCTATTTTTTCAAAGAGTTTGAGAAAGAATTTTGTTAATTCTTCTGTCAGTATTTGGTAGAATTTGCCAGAAAAGCCATCTAGCCTTAGGCTTTTATTGATTTTTTTTTTTTTTTTTTTTTTTTTTGCTTGCTCACTTCAGGGCTTATTATAGATTTATTCACACTCAAATCAGTTTTGGTAACTTTTCGAGGAATTAGTCCCAGTTATCTAATTTTTTGGCATACAATTGTTCATAGATTCCCTTATAATCTTTCTTATGTCTAAATGTCAGTAATTATGTCCCTTCTCATTTCATGATTTTAAAATTTTGAGTCTTCTCTCTTTTTTTCTTGATCAGTCTAGCTAAAATCTTGACAATTTTGTTGACATTTTCAAAAACCAACTTATGGTTGGTTTTCTCTATTATTTCTATTCTTTGTACCATTTATCTCTGTTCTAATTTTTATTAATCCCCTTCTTCTTGCTCTAGGTTGTTATTCATTTATTTGTTTGTTTGTTTGTTTTTAAAGTAGAAGGTGAGGTTGCTAATCTGAGACCTGTATAAGGTATCCTATAAGGATACAATATAAGATAATAGTTACTTATGGAAATTAACATTGAAGGAATTTCTTTTCTTTTTTTCCTTTGCAGTGAACCTGCTTTGCATTTGCAATAAGAAAAAATAAAAAATTTTAATTTAAACAAAAGATTGTTAATGACATTTAATCATTTCCAATTCAAGTGTGAATTCTTGGGAATGACTAATAGACACCTTAATGCCAACTTAAAGAAAATCAACAAAAAATGCATATTCAAATTCTGGCAAACTATAAATTTAACTATGATTCTAAGTCTATTCTACTAACTGAAAACTAGACTTGGGTCTAATCATTCAAGTCAATAAAATGTGATAGTAATTTCAATCGGAATCTACTATGAGGCTCTCTTTCACCATATTCAAATCTTCCGTATAACTGAATTTTATTTTCTTTCATCTGATTGTGGAAACTTGACAATAATATTGTTAACACTAACTGTAAGTTCCTTCCTCCATCCCTCCTTTCCTTCCTTTCTTGTTTTTACTGGAAGGATAAGATGCTTATACGCCAGCTGTTCCACCTGCTAGTACAGCCTAGCCTGGTCCCACAACACAGTAGACAGAAGAGTGAGGCATTAAGTAAAGAACTGCACTTACATAGAAAACTCACAAACCTTCCACGTGCCCGTCTTCCAGCACCAGGCATTTTCCTATACCTAGTAGGGCCTCCATAATGAATGTTCCCACAGCATTTCTATAACAGACTGTATCTTTCCTCATCACCTCTGTTACCACCAAAACTCAATGCTTCTTTGGGAGGCTTAAGTTCCTTTTTCAGTAAAATAAAATGCAAATATTTTAAAGTGCTTTCAGCACTAAAATTCTGCTCATAGATGTGAAAAATATGTGAGCATTCCCCATACACAGACAATAGCTAACATGTAGCTATTTTATTTTCTGATTTTATTCTATGTAATATTTCTCATTTCTGGGTGTAGGTGCCAAAAACCTCAACACAGAGTAGCTGAGAAAACGCTGTCAAAGTAAAGAAATGCTATGTGTTGAGTGAAAATGTGCACTGAAGGAGAAAATCAGATCAGGGGAAGTGATTTCAGCACAGAGACTCAGACTGTGGGCTCCACAGCCAGATGCCTGGATTCTAATTTTGTGACCTTGGGGAAATTCCCTAGTCTCTTTGTTCCACAGTTTACTCATTTGTAAAGTGGGGACTAGGAATAGTGTTTTTCCATAGTGTTGTTATAGCAACCAAGTGAGTTACAGCATATAAAGCAGTACCTCTATTATAAAAAGATACCTCAGTGCATGTGCAAAAATAGTGTCACGTGAAAGCAAAGTCAGGACATATTTAAATCAGAAAAATAAAATAAAACCCTTCTTTAGACCTTTATCCCCATCAAATGCTCGAGTGTGAGTGTTTGTGGTTGAAGTGTGAAGTGGAAGTTAGGAAGGAGAGTTCTCCGAAGCTAAACTGGCGCAAATACTGCAATAAACAGAAATGTAAAATTGTTTGACACCACCTGCTGGTTACTGATAGAAATGGCAGAAACAGCAGACATTCTGGTAACAAAATGTTGGATTCCCACCTCCCCTCTTCAGCCCAATGGACAAAGCAATGATCCCCTTTCCAAAAAAAAAAAAAAAAAAAAGACAATAATAACATTTACAAGACAGTATAAGTGCCCTATGAAAGGTTGCAATTTTATTTTATTTTACAGTATTTTAAAGACTGAAATTTTAACTCATAACAGTACTACATTTGAATGATAAAAACATTGAAACTTATATGTGTTAGAAGCAGAAATTAGGACTTGGATAACATTATCTTTGCCATAAAACCTAATTATCCCCAACCTCACTAATTTAAACTTTGTAAATTTAGAAAGTATTGATTAGGATCTAGACAAAAAAAAAGTTTGAAAGCTTCTTCATAGTGTAGACAACACTGTGAAGGATTACAAAAGTTTCTTCTTGCTTACCTGAATGTATCACGGATTTAACAAATTCAAAATGCATATCCCTTTCCCCAAACCCTTTTCATCCTGATGCCCCTCTCTCAGTGAAAAGCCTTTGCAATCTAAATGAAGCCATTTCAAATTTCAGGTGGAAGTTGCAGTTAGCATGAGTATTTTCAGTCTGGGTGACATATTGTTTCCTCTGCCTAGAATTTTTTCCTCGTCACTTATCCCTCATTTTAATTTAGCGAATTCCTATTCCTCCTCTTAATAAATCACTGAGTACCCACTAAGTGCCAGGTACATTTTGTAGGCATGAGGAACACACTGATAACAAAACAGCAAAGATTCCCGCCCCCAAAGAGTGCACATTGGACTAATGCTGCAGTACCCACAGCTCAGCTTCTTCTTGCTGCAGGATTTCGTCTCTAAAGGCACCTGTGACATGGTCCTCTGCATGCCTTTATTAAATCACATTCTTGTGATTTGAACTGTCTGTGGGTTTACACGCCTGTATGCCCCCAATAAACTACATGGATTAGAGTCTGTCTTCTTCTCCCCAAAATGTAAAAGGTTACATAACAGAGAAGAGGAGGTCATTAAATAGGTTATTTTTAAATGAATCAATAAATATTAATTGAAACTACTCTTCCGATGATCTGTCACTGATAAGCATTAATTTATTAGGATAATTGCAAGAAATCTATCCCTTCTTTTATAAAGCAAGCAGGCATTTTGTTCCCTTTTGTGCTGGGCACTGTGGGAAGGTGAGCCAAACCAAATCATTCTCTAGGAGATACGGTTTTCAAAAGAGTACAAAGTCCCCTAAGGTCACAACTGGGCAAGGTCCATGATGAACTGTCATCGGGTGACCTACATGGACTGGGAAGTTGGGTTAGGCTTCCCCAAGGAAATATGGGGAAATTTAAAAGGGTCGCCAGACAAGGGAAGCTAACACTAGACTGAGGAAAGAACATCCACAGAAGCCCAGGGGGTTGGGGAAACACGGCACTGCGAGGGGGGTGGGGGGGCGGCGGAAAGAAGCCCGCAAAGTAGGGGAGGGCAGAAGTGGAGGGTTTCATAAAGATGAGGCCAGGGGGAAGGTGAGAGCCAGACCATCCAGGGCCTATTTGATGGTGTTAAGATGATAAACGTATTTTCAAGTGCAATGGGAAAGCTTTGCAGGTTCGTCTCCAGCAGGTTAGTGGCATGGTCAGTATCTCTTGTTTGAAAGATGACCCTGGCTGTTGTTCCTCTGTAGTTAAAGTGGTTGTTTTTAACTTCTCTAGTTTTTTCCAATGTTTTCTCTCTGCCTTTGGTTTACTGCAGTTTGAATATAAGACTGGGTGCATTTTTTTTGTTTGTTCGTCTTGTTTGTGTTTAGCCTTGGGATTCTCTGAGCTTTCTGGACCTGCAGTTTGGTCATTAATATTTGGAAAGTTTCAGCCATGATTATGTCAAATATATTTTTCTGCTCTGTTCCTACTTTCTTATGCTAATATTCCAATTATGAGTTGTTATACCTATTGAAATTGTAGCCCAGTTCCTGGATGTTTTATTCTGCTTTGTTGTTGTTTATTCAGTTTTCTCCCCCTACTTGAATTTCAGTTTGGGAAGTTTCTAATGATCTACGTACAAGCTAACTGAATCATGAGCCCGCTTAAAGGCAGTCTCAATTTCTATTATTGTGGCTTTTAATTTCTGTCATTCCTTTTGATTCTTAGAGTTTCCATCTCTCTGATTATATAAATAATCTCTTCTTGCATGTGGTTTACTTTTTCGTTTAGATCCATTAACACATTAATCATTTTATTTTATTTTATTTTATTCTATTTTATTTTATTTTTTGAAGGGATAATTGTTGGGAATTTTCTTCTTTATTTTATTGAAGGATAGTCAGTTACAGTGTGACACTTTCTGGTGTACAGCATAATGTCCCAGTCCTGCATACCTATATATATATATTCATTTTTATATTCTTTTTCATTAAAGGTTATTAAAAGATATTAAATATAGTTCCCTGTGCTATACAGAAGAAATTTGTTTTTTAATCTATTTTTATATATAATGGTTAATATTTGCAAATCTCAAACTCCAAATTTAACCCTTCCCACCCCCTTTCCCCTGGTAACCCTAAGACTGTTTACTATCTCTGCGAGTCTGTTTCTGTTTTGTAGATGAGTTCATTAGTGCCCTGTTTTTTTTTTTTTTTTTTTAGATTCCACATATGAGTGATATCATATGGCATTTTTGTCTCTTTCTGGCTTACTTTGCTTAGAATGATGATCTCCAGGTCTATCCATGTTGCTGCAAATGGCATTATTTTATTCTTTTTTTTATCACTCAGTAGTATTTCATTGTATACATATACCACAAGTTCTTTCTCCAGGCATCTGTTATTTTAAATTCCTTGTCTAGTAATTCTGACATCCCTGTCATGTCTGAGTCTGATTCTGTTGGCTTTTTCTCTTCTGACTGTGTTTTCTTTGTTTTCTGTTTTTCCTTTTGGCATGCCTTCTGATTTTTTTCTGTAAGTTTTATTAGGATATAATTGACATGCATCACTGATAATTTTTTGGTGAAAGCTGACCATATTGATTTGGATAATAGGAACTGAGATAAATATACTGTTACGGTAGGATTTATGTTAATCTGGTTAAAGGTTGGCTGTGTTTAATGTTTGCTGTCATTGTAGGTGCCACAGGGTTCAAGGTATTTTTTTGCGTGTTCTTGCTCTGGCTTCCCCGACTTTCCTAGCTATTCCTCCTGGGGAGTCTGTGTCTTCAGCTCTTTGTGCTGTAAGATGCTGCTATTCTACCAGAGTCCTACTGGTGTGATAGTAAGGTATGTAGTAAGGAGACTGCTCTGTAATCTTCTGATTAAATCAATCTTTTAGGCAGCCTGTGTCTTAACTGTAACTTTGTAAGTATTTCTCCACTGGTACGGCTTTATTCCCCACTCTCCCTACTCCTTTCAGTGGCTGTAGCATATCTAGTCTACTTCCTTGATGCTCAGATCTCAGTTGATAATTTTTCATTTCCTGAGCCCCTGTTAGGTGAGAGAGTAAGACTTAGAGGGGTTGCAGCAGGAGAAAGGCCCTTCCATCAGCTGGGGTGAGGCTCTGGCTGAGTCCCTTCCCCTGGACATGGGCCTTGGTTATGGAGAAGGCTCTGAGTATCTTTCAAAAAGTTCTTCTTCCTTGCTCCTTCCTCTGCCATTGGCAGGAAGGGATATTTCTCAGAGCTTTATCTTGAGAACCTGGCAGGATTCCCAGAGGAGAAGCCCCTGAGTATGTGGGTCTCCCCCAGCAGACTGTTTCTCACTCGCACCCAGGTATACACTCAATCTCCAGAAGTTCATCAAAATGACCACGTAAGTGCCTCTGCCAGTGTGTGATGCTTCAGCGGCAACTCTCCCAGGTCAAAACTAAACAAAAACCCTTAGCTGTGTCTCTCTGCATGTGCCTGCCTCTTCACAATTTGGAATGACAGTTTGCTTGTCACCTCAATTCTCATACGAATGCCATAAAAGCCCTTAATTTTCATTTGTTCAGCTTTTTCTTATTGTAAGCATGGGAGTGACAGCTTGCAAGCTCTTCACATGTCAGTGCTGAAACCTGAAGCTCAGTGCCTTGATTTTAACCATGATTTTTTGTAACTTCCCATGTTATTAGTCATATGTCTATTTTTTTAAATTATTCTGGGTTTCTGGTTGTGTTCTGGGTAGTTGAGTTTGACAGATAATCAAACAAGCTAGGTAATATTTAGCAAGGGAATGAATCAATATAATATAGGCAACCTTCTGGAAGTAGACAATGAACTAGCAGCAGATGACTGATAGTCAACAAGGCAAATTCATAAATCTCTGAATTTGGCCAGCACAATTAAATTTGAAACACAGATGCTCTAACAGTTCACTCTGTTCTGCTAGCTAAATCTTAAAACAAGAATTTTGAAAACATATTTTAAAATTGAAAATGCATTATAACATCAGAGTATTGTTATATCACTGTATCTACATCATTTAAAAAAACTTACAAAAAATAGGAAAATTCAAGAAATCAACCAAATCATATGTACCTGATTTATTCAGTGCTTGCTTAATATTTTCCCCCAGTAACTGGCTTCATTATACTTTTGGCAAAAAATATTACTTGTAAAATCTGGCCAATTATTTAATACTTTCATTGCAAGCATAAGCAAAATCATATTGTAAGACTGAAAATAAGAAGAAAATTCATACAGTAATGATACTGACCCTAATTTAATATACACACTAGTTGTTAAATTGGTAAGATATTAAAAACCTTCATGGATATCGACTGAAATTTATTTGCAATCAGTGTAAATATGAAAGTACATATACATATATGTGTATGAATATTCATGAACTCTGGGGAATCCGTGCTGGAGCCTCCAGCTATGAAGATCAGTTAATGCTCTAAATCAGTGTTGAGTGCCCCTTCTATGTTCTCAGAGAGCACCTGAGTATTCCTAGAACATAGCATATCATAATATATGCAATTGTTTACCTTCCCATCTCCTCAAACAGCGTGTAACCTCCTGAGGGTGGGGATCACATCTTTCTTGTTCACTTTGTATCACTTTGTATCTCTAAGGTCTAGCAGAGTGCCTGGCACATGTTTTCTAACTGAATGAATGAATAAATATAGTTTTGAGGCAAATACACCTATTTGTGTAGATACAGACACAGAAATGAGTGAGTATGTTTGTGTGTGTTTGGGGTTAAATACATAAATACACAAAAATAGTCTGATGCTAGCTATTTTTTTTTTTTCCAGAATTCAATGACTAGGGAGATGGGTAAGTTGGAAGATTTGGAATTAGAGAGATGCATGATCATTGAAACAGTTTTAAGTAAATAGTCCATGTCCACAATAAGTCTTCAAAATATTATATGTGTAACATTTCATTTGTGTATGTATATTATAGTATGTAGGATAGGATATGGTATGTATAGTGCATATATAATGTATATGCAGTATACAGTGTGTATATAATGTGTATATATAGTGTATATATATTTAGTGCATTGTGTATATGTTTAGTATATAATGTATATATAGTATATATGTCTCTGTATAACATATATTGTTGCATGTTCACTATATAAGTACATAAAATTACATACATATAACAATGCTATAGTTAAGTCTTAGGAAAGATATTTAGCTAAGCACCAACTAAAGACTATTCTCTGGAGTGAGCAGGTAGGAAAGCAGACAAGGTACAGTGAAAGTCGCCCCCCATCCTCTTTCTCGTTTAACAGTTGTAGTGTAAGACGTCCAAGGGTATGACTGCTGTGGTATTAGACACCTAGACTTCCTCTTTCTTACTTCTCTGCTGTTTCAGAGGTAATGTCCACATCTTTGAGGTTGAGGAGGACTTGCCACTGTTTGGCCTGCATTCCAGCAGACAAGAGGGGAGAGAGGAGGAGAGGCATGTCCACTCGCCTTGAGGGCACAACCTGAGGACTGTATGCCTAACCTTTACTCCTACGTCTTTGAGAACTTAGTCACATGACCACATCTGGCAGTAAAGGAGGCAGGGGAGTGTAGTCTGGACATGTGCACAGCTACAATCAAGACTTGTAATGTTCTCTAAGTTATCAGGAAATAACTAGTCATCTCTGACGGAGGCCTGGGATGGTCCAGGCACAGGCTACGGGCATTGTTTGAAAACTTGGGAAAGGAAGAAAGGAGTGTTTCACATTCACCCTCTAATAGGCCAAACTACCTAATATAACAAAACAACACACATACATGCATTGGCCTCCCGCAGGTCATTCCAATGTGCTTACCACGCACACGCAGCTTCCAGATAGTCCCAAGCCGCACTTCCCGAGTATGGTCCCACCTAAATAGAGGCTCTGGAGCTACTGCTATTCATTACATTCTGTCTTCTGACCACTCTTTAGCTCTCTTTGTAGGCCGTTCTTTATCGCTCTTTATCACTCATCCCTTAATTGTTTGGGATCCACAAGGTAACACGTCACTCTTGTCCTCTTCTTACTTTACTGTTCTCTCTGGACAATATAATTTACTCTGGTTTCCTAACCTGCTGCCATATGATAAAACTCTTTAAGGATGTGTCTTATGAGCTCCAGTGCCAAATAACTCACCCTGACCATCTTCTGGATATCTCTCATGGACTCACTACAAATTTATTTGAGCCTCCTATATGACATTAATTTTTAATTAAAAAAATCTACCCAGTGTACTGAGTGCCTGACACTTTGTGAGACATGAGTATACAAAAAAACCCAGCAATTACGTGCTCAGGGAGAATATAACCTGCTGGAAGATGCAGATAATGGACAGGCAAATCAAACAGACGGCAGAATAAGTGCTGGAGAATGTAGGGGGTGCTCTGACACTACCTAAAAGCACCTATCCAAGATCTGGGGGTCAGAGAAGGCTTCCTAAGAGGAAATTTGAAGAATCTGAGGAATATATTCAATAAACTAAAAAACACATTCCCAGTGTAGCAAAAGATAGACTCACAATGGGTTGGGCTGGGGAGGCCTCCTGAAGGCCTCATAGTCATGGGAAGGGTTTCAGTCAATGGCTACAATGTAAAGTCAGGGAAAGCTTCATGCAGGAGGGGGTTCTATAACTAGGTCTGAGTTTTAGAAAGGTTACTTTGCCGCACTGTGTAGGATGGAATGAAGAAAGCAAGACGAAGGACAGAGAGACGGGAGGAAGTTTTTATAGTAATCCCACAGAAGATGAGTCCCACGGAAATCTCAGATCTCTATTCACAATAGAACAGAATTTAATTCACAATTGAATTTCTGGTTTAAACCAAAACCTGTCTCGCATAATTCTCTATTGTAGGGAATGACATTAGATTCATCTAGTCCCTCAGTTAGAAATCTAGGCATACGCGGCAGTGGCTCCATGTCTCTCCCCTTCCGTTCACCACGTCCTGCATATTCTCCCTCCTCTGCAGCTCTCACGTCTATGAGCCCCTTCTCCACCAGCAGTCATTGTCCTATTCAGGCTTCCATTATTTCTCACCCGGATGATGTCAGTTGTCTCTTAACTAGTCACCCTCCATCGCTCGTACCATTTCAGTCTATACAATATTCCCCATAACAGTCTTCCCCGAACTCAAATGCATCCATTTTACTCCCTCACTAAAATACCCTTTAAGCAGTTTCCATGGCTTCAGCACGGGATGTAAGGCTGTTCATGAACTGGTCTCTGTCTAACCATCTTTACAAACATGAGTCCCCTACCTGAGATACCCAATCTGTAATCTATTGTTCTTCAGATGCTCCATGTTGCTTTTGATAATTGTGTGCTCTCTGCTAAGAATGTGGCCTTTTTATTATGCTAATTTGCAAGGCTTGACTTGATTCTTCTTCCCTTGGGGCTTCTCTGACTTCCTCAGATTTCACTGCTCCCTTCTTTTTGCCCTTACCTAATTTTGGAATATTTTTCTCCCAGAACCTATGATCCTTTATTTCATATTTATTTACATGTCCCTCTCACTTCTCAACACTCTGAGCAGCTTGTAGGTACGTGGCTCATCATGTTTTTTTAAAAATGCTGCCCCCTAACTCCAATTCTGGCAAGAGTAAATGCTTATTTTCTGTTGGTTCACCGAATGAGATAATTAATTTTAAAAACTGTGAATGGTAACACCGGGGGACTATATTTACAAATTCTTTAAGGAGGAACATACAGGTTAAGAAGCATGTAAGCTTCAGAACGAAACAGAGATTTAATCACAAC
Source organism: Camelus dromedarius (assembly GCF_036321535.1). Taxonomy (NCBI): domain Eukaryota; kingdom Metazoa; phylum Chordata; class Mammalia; order Artiodactyla; family Camelidae; genus Camelus; species Camelus dromedarius. The sequence continues at coordinate 89,932,322 of NC_087436.1, read as the reverse complement.
ATCGTAATATAAATGGGCCATAGAAGAGTATACACTGCAGCCTTTCGCACATAAATCGCATATTCTTACATTACTCCAGAGAGGATTAAAAAGTATCACTTTGGAGCATCTACTATATGCCACATCTCATTATAAGAACTTTTCATGAATTAAATTTGTTTGATTCTCATAATGGCCTTATGAGTTAGGCATTATTATCATCCTCATTTACAGTTGAGGAAACGGAGGTGAAGTGAGGCTGAGAACCTTAGTGAAGATCATTCTGTTAGCAAGTCGTAGAGGTGGGATACAAACCCAGGCAGTCTGCCTCAGAAGTCCACACTGTTCATTAAAATTGCACTGCCTGATCTATAAATGGGTTCCCCTTTCAAAGCCAGTGGTACGTCTACATTGTGTATTTGTCAGTATCATGAATCTAATCATTGCATTTTGCTAGGTCGACCCCTGAGATCTTTATAAACTTTAAAGTTATATCGTGCATTAAAAGTGCATGAAGTGTTTAGATTGCTCAGCAGTGGCCATCCGTAGAGACAAGGTGCACTAAACTCAGGCACAGATTTGGATTCTGCTCTTGTCACAGTAGCTATGTGAACTCGCTAAGCTTCAGCACTTCCCCACATCTGCAAAATGAAAATGATGTTTGTAGGGGAGGTCATGGGGAGTACAGGCCTACTTGCCTGGTACACAGAATTCCCCAACAAATGTTAAATCATCCTCCTGTGTCTCTCTTTCCCTCCCCCGCCCTCTCCCTCCCTCCTCCTCTCTTTCTCAGCCTCACTGACCTTACCTCTAAAATGGGAATTATAATACACATTTTATATACTTGAACATTAAATGATATACGCAAATGTCCCATTTGGAACCTGTCAAATAAAGAGTGCTAAGGCTTCCCTCCTGTTTCGGAGTTCATTAGGCCCCCACTGTGTAGATAAAGCAGCTAAGAATCAAGGATGCAAGAGCCCCATCTAGTGGTGATTTAAGAAAAAAAAAATCAAAAGGTACCTAGGGATTATACTGCTTAAATGGTTGCCTAGAAAGCCTTGGGCTATTTTATTTTAGTTATTCATTTCCTTCCTTGAGAAATAATTTAATGTAGCTCACAAGGAACGTGAAAGGAAAGCGTTGAACTGGATTCTCTGTTCTTCCCACTTTTCCAAGAATGTCCAAAATCTTCCCAGAATGGATCCACAGATTTCTGTTCTTGTTAAATTCATTATCTTCATTGCTGAACTACTCTGTTCCTAGATTTCTAAAAGGATATGATTCAGCTCCTTAATTAGGCATAATTTGGTAGCCTAATGCTATCAAATGGATTCAGCAGTGTCATTACGACTTAAGACCAGTCTCCCAAGAACTACCCATCCATCGTAATCTACCACAGTTGAGAGGTGACGTCCAAGAAACCTAGCATGGTTCACAACTAATCTCAAATGATATCAAGAATGAGGTGGAAGTTCTGGTTAAGGAAAGGTTCGATCTAAAAACGAGCGAAGACGGCCTTCCAAGGATATCACCCTGGGATCCCTGCATCTCTGCTCCATTACCCAAGAGAGTTCAACCTACTGTAACTGCCAGACGTCACAGTAACTGTTACGGACTGCACAGCGGTGTTCCCCCCAGATTCATTTGTTGAAATCTACTTCCTGATGTGATGGGGGTGAGGCCTTTCAGAGATAATCTGGTCATGACGCCGAAGCCCTCAGTAACGGGATAGAAGAGACCAGAGAGTTAGCTCACTCTCCTGCCGCGTGACGATATGAGGAAGTCAGCAACCTGCAATGAAGAGGGTTCTCACCAGAACCTACCATGCTGGCATCCTAACTCCAAACCTTCAGCCTCTAAAACTGTGAGAAATAAATTCCTGTTGTCTGTTAGACCCCCAGTCTATAGTACTTTGTTAAAATAGTTTAAACTAAAATAGTAATATTCTTATTTTGTAAGTTTAGAAGAAAATAATATAATCAGTATGACAAGGAATATATTCAGATGACAATAAGGCAATAAAGAACAGGAGACCACAGAAAACACTGTCTTATGTAAACTCCCCACTGTTATCAAATCCTTTTGCTATTTCAGTCTTATAATTGTATTGTCATAAAATGCAGGGTGACTGTGCAAATGTTAATAGTTTTGGTGATTTCGTATAGCTCCCTGAGGTGATTTAACTGGGGAGATATTATGTTATTTGTGATAAATAATGCCTTATTAAATTATTCTTATCAGATAAGTCATCCGAGTAGAAATCATTTCCTTGAAAGACTATGACATATTTGAAAATAAATACCTTTAATTTTTGTGAGTTTAAAAACTAAAGATAAATACGCACTCACACTTTTGCTATAGTGAAGCTAAATATTTAATGACCTAGACCTGTCTAAATAGTAAAATAGAGTAGCAAAGGCCATTATTTTCCATTTTATTTCAAAGCTTAAGTGAAGAAAGTGAAAACTAAAAAAAAAAAAAAAAAAAATCAAAACAAAACAACAGTAACAAGAAAAAATCCTTTTGAAACACCTAAAACCTTCTTTATATATTCTATAAGATTATGAAGACTTCACAGGTGAGTTCCAAGACAAAATGTATAATAGAGAGATGGTTTTACAGAATGCAGTCAAAAGCAGTAATAAATTCTCTACCTCGGATTAAAAAGAAGTTTCAAATGACTAAGGTGAACCTACTATAAATAACTATACTTTTAAAAACTTGGATTAACTAGGTTAATTTTATTTATAAGTGCAGAACATAATACTGGACAGGAGTGACCTTTGAAAGGTCATTTGATGCATAGGTCACTATACCACAATCTGATAGTGTCAACTTCTGGGCAGGAAACAGGGCAAGAAATCTGAAAGACTTCAGTAAGTAGCTGCTGGCCAACAGGTAACTATTGTTCAAACCTGAACATTCACCTCAGGTTCTGATCTATGTTTAGTAAGCCTGACTCTCACACAGAAATTACCCATGTTTGAAGAAGTCACCCAGTATATTTCTGACTGCAGGCTCGAAAAGGAAAAAAAAAAAGGTCAAAGCAGTTTGATGGCATTAATGGTGCAGTAGAAAAAGTGAAAGCATTAGAGTCAGAGAGCTGTAAGGTCAAATTCTTTCTTTGTTACTGACCTGCTGTCTGGCAACGGAGTAGTCTCTTACCACTGCCGGGTTTCAAAGTTCTTATTTGAAAAGGGGGGATAATTACTTTCCTAACCAGGGATTTTTTTTCCCAGAATTAAATGATTAAATAATGATTATTTGATTAAAATGATAAATGGATCTAACAAGTATATGACCCATTGAGGTGCTCAAAAATGCCATTTTAAGCCTATAATGAAAAAGAATATGAAAAGGAATATATAATATAGCTGAATCACTATGCTGTACACCGGAAATTAACACATTATAAACCAACTCTACTTCAATTTAAAAAAAGCTATTTTCAGATATTTTCTCATCACTGCAATCACATAGATTTCAGTATAGGAAATGGCATTGGTTGGATAATCTGCTCTCATAACTTAAATGGTCATAACTATATTGAAAGGATATTTGCATGTCCTGAAAAAAGTCTAAAACAAAAATTCACTGACAAAATAACAGCATAATTTGTAATTCTCTTCCTATGCCTTTGCTAATAATCCAGTCTCATCAATCAAGCTTAAGCAGACCACCTGTATTCCTGAAGCAACTTCTAAACCTGCCCCTAGACTAGAACCAGCGAGGCTTCCTAATCTTCTTGCCGTGGCTTATTAATGTATTTTGCCTCAGTCACTCTCCTAACTGGCAGTGGCTGGCAGGGCTGAGGCTCTGAGGGCGGGCGGGAGGGCGGCTGGTGGGCTGGCAGCCTGCTGACTAGCACGTGCTGCCTTGTGCCAGAGTCAGTTCCGGGATGCCAGGTATGCCGCCCGTCAGCACTCCGCAGCCATGCCTTGTGGAAGACGGATTTGGAACGAGTTTGGCAGAGGCTGTTTTTGCCCTGCACGGGCTTTCTGTTCGTTCGTTTCATATCCCACTACTGCCCAGGCATTCGACTCCTGCGGCCGCTTTCTCCCTACTTTCCAATTAAAGCCATCCATATCCCCTTCTGAGGCTGTACCAATTCTTCAGCCTAGACAAGCTGAAGCTATATCCAGCTGACTTTCTTTCTCTTTTTTAAAACTTCTTTTAGCTTTATTGGGGTATAATTGGCAAAGAAAATTGTAATATATTTAAAGTGTACAGTGTGATGAATTGATACACATTATGAAAGGATCCCCACCATAGAGTTACTTAGCGCACGCATCATCTCACATATTTGTGTGTTTTTTTTTTCTGAGGGGGGGTGAAAAGGCAAGTTCTGTTCTCTTAGTAAATTTCAATTACACAATACAATGTTATCAACTATAGTCACCATGTTATTAGATCATCAGACCTTATTTGTCTATTAACTGAGAGTTTATAGCTTTTACCAGCCTCTCCCTATTTCCCCTACCCCAGCGCCTGGCAACCACCATTCTGTCCTCTGTTTTCTATGAGCTCCACTTTCTCTTAGCTTTGATTTTTCGCCCTGTTCTTATGGAATGCCCTTTCCTACCTTGGCATGCCTTGACTCATAGACCACTTGAATTCGTGGAACATTCTACAGTATTCTTGGTTATCAGAAAATACCTAAACTTGCTATTTGTTGAATATATAAAACAATAAAAGCATACATTTACTTTAGGATTTAAGAAAACCTGCACACATATTGTTTTAGGAATCCCTATGAAGTAGATAGCATAAGTTTTATATCAAATTACAGCAGAAAAAAAAATCTAGAGTTTAGAGAGATTACACACGCACTTAATGCAGAAGTAAAATCAGGACCTGATACATGCTGTCTTCATCCTGGTGCATTATTCTTTCAAATATGTAGCTAAGCACTCAAAAGTGTTAGCTGCTTTAAAGGAAAAAATATATATATATTCATTATATCAGATCATGATTATCTCTTTACTAACTACAATAACCTCCTTATGAAGGGACTTTCTGCCCAGTAGATGACTGTTTTGTCAAAAGTTAATGTGGAATGTTCTTATCTGCCAGTTTTCCAATCACCAGTAGTATGTGTTTCATAAATGCAGCAAAGTCTCTAATATCAAAGGGGTGCACATTCTAATTTCAACTCCTCTGCCAATGTCTTGTTTGCTCTGTTTTCTTATTCTATTCACGGCATGAAGCCAGATCTCAAAGGTTGGGAAATTTGACATCTGTCTTCCAGGGCGTATTAATTTCATAACTGTAATAGTTTTTTTGTTTTGTTTTACTTGTGGGGGAGGTTACCCACCACAGAAAGCCTCAGAAGCAGGAGGAGGGCAGATGATTTAATAATCTCTAATCAGTTTATAGACCATCTCCTTGTGGTGGATTCAGGGAGAAAAGCTTGGAGAGGGTAGACACTATTTTGGTAACTGCTATTTATCAGTTAGATGAAGTCCAAACTCAGAAGGAGGCAGAAAACAGTGAAGGATGGAGTGAGAATAAGGAGGCTGGGCAGGTTTCAAGTCTTACTCCAGACAGGACATAGGATTTTTATCTTTTACTTGCACAAGGATATACATACACACTCACAAGGAATTACGTTCACTACAAGTCTGACACAGAATAACTTGTAGAGATAGTAGTAAAATGCTTTTACCAACTAACAGCTCATATGCATGAAATTATGACTTCTGGATCCTTAAACCTGTATTATAAATCATGTGCATAAAATTTACAGGTTCGAATATAGCCTGAATTTTTAACTTATAGATGTTATTTTTGTAATCAATCTTTAAAAACGTGTACATTTGTTATAGTTGAAACTAGTAACCTTGCTACTAAGATATTCTGTAGATTTAAAGTTAAATATTCATCTGTTTCTCTCTCCTCTATACTGAGGTAGTTTTCTATTGGCTTCTTTTAACATATGCATCCATGGGATTTATGCTATGAATCTCTATTTTTATTTGCCACAATGCAGTATTTTATTTTCCTTACATTTGTTAAACAAATACTGCATTATTTAATTTATCTGATTTGCTCTATATTTATATATAAATTTAGATCTTTCTGGAAGATCCATTCTGCCCAATCATTTCCTTTCTGTTTTTAGTTATGATGTAATTTTCCCTAAAACCTTTGTTTTCTGCATTATTTGTGCTCTGAAAAATGTATAACTCTATTTTTCAAGCCATTTGAATGGAAATTTTCTCTTATTTTTGGTCACATCAAAATTTTTTTTTGTCTTTGATTTAATTATTTGCAAATTTTGAAAGAGACATCTGAGAAGATTCCTAAATCCTGGGAAATCCTTGACGTGCTCATTCAATGCTATTATTTTTTCAACTCTTGACTTTTAAAAGTTATTATAAAGGAGATGAAATTCACATAATATACATTTAATCATTTTAAAATGTGCAATTCAGTGGCATTTATGCATTCACAAAGTTCTGCAATCACCTCTCCCTAGTTTCAAGACGTTTTCATCACTTTAGAAGAACACCCTGTTCTTACATAGTCACTCCCCAGTTCCCTCTGCCTCCACCCCCTGGCAATCACTAAACTGCTTACTGTCTTTATGGATTTGTCTATTCTGGATAACGCATATGAAAGAAATCATAAAATATGTGACCTTCGCATCTGCCTTCTTTCACTTAGCATGATGTTTTCGAGATTCATCCCTGTTGTACCATGTTAACAGTACCTAATCCTTCCTGTGGATGAATGATGCTGTACTGTAAGTATATACCATATTTTGGTTATCCATTCATCTACAGAAGGGAGTCTGGGTTGTTTCCATTCTTTTGACTACTAGGAATGATGCTACTATAAACCCCTGTGTACAACCTTCCCTGTGAACTTACGTTTTTATTAATCTTAGGTAATGCCTGGACATAGAATTGGTGGACCTCATTGTAATCCTGTATATAACTTTTTGTGGAGTAGCTGAACTGCATTCCTACCAGCAGTATAGGAGGGTTTCTACTTCTCCACAACCTCACCAACACTCACGTCCTTTTGTTTTGTTTTTTTGTTTTATTATCATAGCCATCCTAATGTGTGTAAAATGGATTTAAATGTGGTTTTGATTCGCATTTCCTTAATGTCCAATGATGTACATCATTTCTTGTGCTTGTTTGACATTTGTATATTTCTTTAGAAAAAACAAAAAGTCCATTCAAGTTCTTTACCCATTTTTAAATCAGTTTTATTTTTTGGTGTTTTTGTTTTTTAGTTGTAAGAGTTCATTCATTATTCAGGATATTAAACTGTTATCAGATAAGTGATTATCAAATATTTTCTCCCACGTGTAAGTCGTCTTTTCACATTCTTGATGATGTACTTTGAGACACAAAAGGTTTTAACTTTAATGAAATTCAGTTTATCTATTTTTTTCTTTGTTACTCATGCTCTTGATGTTAAATCTAAGAATCTACTGCTAGATATGAAATCATAAATATTTACCCTATGTTTTCTTCTAATAGTTTTATAGTTTTAGATTTTAGACTAAATTTGTGTATCTGTTTAGTTAATTGTTTAATCTGGAGTGAGGTAGGGGTCCAACGTCATTCCTTTGCATGTGGTGGTGGTCATCCAGCTGTCCCAGCACCATCTGGTGAAGAGACTAATATTTCCCAGCAGAATAGTCTTAGCACCCTTGTTGAAAATCCACAGGCCATAGGTGTTTGTGCTTGCTTATGGACTCTCAGTTCTATTCCATTGGTCTATATGTCTATCCCTGTGGCACTGTCACACTATTTTGATTAACGTAGCTTTGTACTAGATTTTGAAGCTAGGAAACGTGAGTCCAGCAACTTTTTTAAAAAAATATGGTTTCAGTCATTTGGAGCCCCTTGCAATTTTATGTGAATTTGAGGATCAACTTTGTCATTTCTGAAAAAAAAAGTCACTGGACTTTTGAAAGGTATTGAATTGAATCTATAGATTTCTCGGGGGATTATTCTCATCTTAACAGCACTGTCTTCCAATACATAAATATGAGATGTCTTTCCATTTTAATTAGGTCATAGTTTCTTTCAGCAATGCTTTGTGATTCTCAGTAGACAAGTCTTTCACATACTAGGTTAAATTTGTGCCTAGGTATTTTATTCTTTTGGATGTTATTATAATGGAATAATTTTCTTAATTTCTTTCTGAATTATTCATTGAGAATCAAACTGATTTTTTCTCCACTGTTAATAAGAATAGCTAACAGTTATATAGTGCATATTAAATGCCAGGCACTGTTCTCAGAGCTTCACACATGTCTATGGCCTCAAAACACTATGGTCTATGTGTTGTGTTAACATGGCCTACAAGGCCCGTCTCATTTAGGCCTCAAACTAAACTTCAATTGTATGTACACCCACTGACACTGAAACAGCTCACTGTCACCGAATACATTATGTTTTTTCATCCCTTCATATCATTGCAAAATTAATCCCATTTGGCTTGGATTCTTGTTCCATCTCATCTGCCTGGGACACTACTACTCATCCTTCAAGACTTAAGTCAAATGTTAGCTCAGTTTTTTAATCAGTTCTCTACATGAGGATCCATGCTGTTGTCTTTTTTAACGACTTGTATATGCCTCTTTTATAATGCCTTCATTTTGTGTTGACACTATCTTTCCTGCTTCTTCTGGTACCTTCCACCATACAGAGCTAGTTGAATGCAGGGACTATATTTTATATGTTTTTGCAGATTTAGGGCCTGATATAGTAACCGACAGAGTAGATTCTCAATAAAACTTTCCTAAATGAATGAGTGGATGAAATACACGAAGGTCATCTACTTTGTCACAAATGTGCTCAGCCTAGTTCATTATCCAAAAAGCAGTAACCAAATTTCCCTGCATGGTCTAAATCAAGAAAATTAACTTTGTTATTAAACACACTACTGTTAGCAAATGAGGAGTCTCTTTTTTTCTCTCTTTCCCTTCCTCTCTTTCTTTCTTTCACTTAAAGTACTAAGATCTTTGTTCATCTAAAAACCAAACAAAAAATAAAATAAAAAACATAGAAAGGCTAGAAATGTGGTACTATTATACTCTACATTAAAAAAAATATGAGAATACTAAAAATGTTCTTCTTTCACTAACATGGAAACAAATGTTGACAAGCAAAATGATTTAACAGAAAGAAGACAATGCATTTCAGAGTATCTGAGTATTGTTTTTATCCCTTGTTCAGAGTCTGACACTGACTATGTATTTTACCTCCCTGAGCCTCAGTTTCCTCACCTACGAGGTGAAGCCAGTACTCCCGGCCCCACACACCACAAACTATTGGGATGAGGGTCAAGAAAGATAACGCGTTTGAAAGTGCGCAATGGAACAAAACGTGCTGTATAGCAAAGGGCGTAGTTACTCACTCACCAAACACAGTTCTTGCAGGCACAGATTCTCTGTTAAGCCAGAATGACACTTGGGAGAGAATGACAGTCATGATGCAAGGCAGATATGTCTGAATCACAAAATACCCAATTTTTCTTTTCAAGTGGAAATGAGCTGTCATTACAGTATATTCACCTAGAAGAAAAATTTAAGAAGCTTAGGAAACTGCAGCAGTCAATAGTTGGAACGTTTTGGAAATGGAAAGGATTAGAGAAAGAACAGTCCCTGATTTTAAAAAGGAAAGAGTTTATCCTATATGTGACACGGAAAGTATATAACATTTAAATGCCCCCCTTAGTGTAGCAAGAATATTTAAAAGAAAAATTTAATATGACCAAGAAGCTTGAACTGTGTGTGTGCACGGTATGGCCTTCGTTTTTCTCTCCAGGTCATGCTTACTGGCCAAGGGCGTAGAGGATTCATGAATGCTCTCTGCTCTCTGACGGTAGATTATTTTACTTGCTCGGGTCCCTCGGACCTTCTGGTACCAACCTCAAGCCTCTGTTTTGATTGTTTTCAGTCCACTCCTCTCCCACACTTTAAAGTGCTGATTTCTGCCCACATCTCCAAGACTGATCTTCTGGCCGAGATTTTACACTTTTGATCCTGTCACCAATTCTGAACGTCTCAGTGCTATATGTCTGTTCTAATTCACCATGGTCAGTTCTATCTGAGCCTCCTAGCTACTTTCCTTTCTGCTCTCTGGGTTTACATCTGGCAGATGTGAGGTCATTAGTTCATTCATATGGCTGCTTCTCCTTAAATGAGTGTGCCCATGGGAAAGGACTTTAGCTTTCCCACACAGGCCAGGAGTAATTATCCATAAATCAAGAGTTGAATAGTCGTGACTTATCCAGAATAAGGGAGAAAGAATTAGAAGGTGAGGGAAATTGTAACACTGTTTCAAAGTAAAATTGGCTTCTCTGGAAAGACACATTTTTTGAGTTGGTTGCATATTTTAGACCGGTGTTTTTTGAAACTTGAATGCACACCTTGGAATCTCCTTGAAATCTTGTTAAAATGCAGGTCTTGACTTAGTAAGGGGTCAGGCCTGAGATTCTGAATTTCTAAAAAGCTCCCAAGCACAATCTGTACTGCTAGCTCTTAGACATCAAGAGGAAAAGGTTTTAAGCTAACCGACACATTTCCAATGACTTTAACCCATTTAATATTCTTAGGAACTAGCTTTTCTTTAGACTCATTTTACTTACCTGTACTAGATTTAATTGTCTCCTTCCCAATTGATTGGCCCAGCAGATCATATTGATTTAACCTGGAGCCATCAGGAGCAACTTGTACTGAATCAGATGCATTGTATGTCCAAATATAAGTGACCTCTGAGGTTGTATATGCATCTGTAGGAAATGAGGGGGAAAAAAAACTATTACAGTAATTTTAATAAGAACCACCAATAACATAAAACATCAAAGATGTTTTCATAGGGTTGTATTTCATAGAATTACTGTTTACTATAAAAAATTGGTATTTACAGATCATATTTTGGGAGGTAAAAAAGTGTCTTTGAAATTTACAACTTCAGTACAAAGGCTGTGAAGCAGACCAAGAGAGACAATCATAACCATAAGAGTATTTTCATTGCAATCCTGAGAGATGAAGAATGAATTTCTCTTTGGAGTCTGCAAAAATCACTGGGTCCTGGGATGCACAGTCCCAAGGTAGTAGATGAAGGCGTTGTAATAAACAGATTGTGAACGCCCAAAGCCCATTTAACTATTTCATTTAGAACAGCAATCACTGATGAAATAACAGTCATAATCCAAAATGTCACTACTCTCTGGACATAAAAGTAACTTTTGTCCACGTGGGAAAATAATAATGGCCTATATTGTATTTATTATTTCTGTAGTTAATTTTGTAGATTTTTCTTCAACACCTTCACCCAGTTAAGAATTAAATGACTTAGCTGTCATGACACAATGCATTTCATTAGAAGAATGAAAACTAATTTTGCAGAATCTGTAAAATAACTGAGAATGCTATAGTTTCATAAACACTTTTTGAAACCTGTTCATTATAAAATTAATTAATGCACACAGATCTCACTGGACTATACTTTCATAGCACCCTAATTAAGCTATGGATTGGAAGGAGGAGACGAAACACGTACAGACCAGGTATAACGTTCTGATTTATTTGGCCAAGGATGCAGAACTTAGCAGAATCGAGATGACTCTGGAGCTGGAGAGTGGGCAGCATGTCCGTCTCAGCACTTCTCTGGCCCTGGCATTTCCCTTGCGCCTGTGTGTCCTGAGGGGGAACAGCTGACCTCTCCACACAGGCAGAGTCTCTCCACAGTTGAATAAATAGACAATTGCTGCTATACTACTGACCTTTTGAAGACCTTCTGTGCACTTTTGCTCATGGGAATGCTTAGAAATACGAGTTACTCCTGGTCCTGGAGCAAAACTCAGCATCACAGTCACATTTTCAACTGAGGGAAAGAACCAGCTGTTTCTGGCAATATCTCTACCTCTAGCTCTATAGGATGTTGGGAAGCTCATTCACCTGCTTTCTGTAAATTTTCTAGATTAATATGATTGTTCTGGGATGGTCCTGGTACTTTCCTTGATCCAAAGTCTGTGATCACAAATCCATTTGCACTTAAGCGTTAATAACAATAAAGTGAACTTCTATGTGCTTGTGTCTTATTCACTGTGTGGTCTTTTAATGGCATACTACAATGTTGCCTGGTTTTCTGGATATCACTACTAAATGTTAATATCAGTGAAATACATGTATTCACCTACATCCAAAAGTAAACTATATTACATGAAATAACTTTTGAAATAGGATGCTAGATATATATATATATGTACATATGTCATTATAGGTATGAATATGTGTATATATATATATTTTAATAGTAGATATATTCATATAACTTGCATATGAATGAATTTCAGTTGCCCTAAGGTCTAAGTTTTTATGAATTAATTTAAATGAGTTAACCACTGATGATTCTGCTGTTATGAATAAATAACATTAGTCATGTGTGTGACAAGCAATCCATTTGCAGATCATCAAGTGACTTGTTTTGTTTTCCCCATAAGTACGTATCATGGCTTCACTAAAATTTCAAATGACACAGAATTGAATACATCACAAAGACGTCACATGCACCACTTTGTATCAGAAGGCCTCATGATACTCAGTAATGAGTAATAAATCTTAATAAATTATTACGTTTTATTTAAAAGTAAACATAATGATTCCACTTTTGAATTTTGATGTTTACCTTTAAACCTAAAAAGGGAAAATGATACTCCACAAATGTGGCTTTTTTAAGAAACTCGTAAGAGATTGATGGGCAGGGACTCATGTCGATACTTCTCACACCCGGCACAATGCCGGCCACAAAGAAAACTTTCTCAGATCACTCTTGCTAAATCAATAAACTCACATTTTAATATATTTTAATTCTACCATTTACTGCTATGGAAGATGGAAATTAGGATAGGACCCCAAGAATATGTTAAAGAAAGTGATTGCTCCTTCCCATGTTTTTCATAAAAAAACAATTATTTCATTTGTTAGACAGGAATATTTTTCTTAGATTTGGAGTCTGATGAGAGAAGAGATAGTAGAACGTTATACAGTGCAGATCAAAGGCACTTCCTGGTCCATCAACACACAGATAAATTAGGAGACCACTGCAATGTTTTCAGTAAAGAATAAAAGGGGAGAAAAATAAATTTCATTATAAATTCCGTATCTGTATTAGATTTTCATTAAATAATTTAATTTTGCTAAATAACCCATTTTGAGTCCTAATCTGCATTAAACAAATGCATATTGTTTCTTCATATTTGATAACCCCCCCAAAATCCCCAAATCATTTTTAATTATTAATTTTTATCCAAAAAGAAAATTTACAATTTCTTTTGGGATAATGCCCAGAATACTCTTAGATTTCCATTCAGGAAGTTTAAAATCAAATTGAACAGTGAAGAATTATATAAAGACATGAGGCAACAAGAATAAAGCAATACAAAACTGAATTCAAACTTGTAAATTAGTAGAAAAGATGCTTTTTTTATTTGAGAAAAATGATAATGTTCCAGAAATCCCATTATTTGTGGGGAGACAAGGGAGTTTTTTGAACAAGAGAGGAATAAATGACTAGAAGGAAAAGTCATGGCTGCTTTTGCCAAAATTTGTTTTGCCAACATTTTAAGTTTTGGGTTGGCTTGTTGTCCATACTTTCAACCTTTATAGATCAAATACCTATTATTGGCAAGGAAAAAGAAAAGCATAAATAAATGATTTATTCAATGTGTCAGAAAGTAAACATGGAGAAAACTAAATAAAACCAATTACTTCAACAAAAAATGCCTAATAAACTTTGTTGCCTGTATCACTTCTAGATACAGAAGACAGTATTTTCAGGGGTACAATATTACACTGCTCTGAAGATGCACTTTAGTAAGGGATTTTAAATTGTATTTAAGTATTTTAGGTGTATTTATTTCATATTTAGAATTGAGACATCACATCGTTTATATTTGGTTTCTTAATGGCACTAACTTGTGCACCGAAAAATGCCTTTCCTTCTTAGACCATTACTGCATCTTGAATAAATCCTTCCTTTGGTACCAAGGCTTTCCAGTTTCTATTTAATACCATTTATGCAATGCAAATGAGTTTTTTCTCTGCTGCATCTGCTGGAGTTTTTCCAGCCTCATGTTTACTTTTTATAACATGATTGACTATCTTAAATAATTTTTGAAGAAATGCCAGTATTGAAGTGATAGTTTCCATGACAATAAAAGACGGCTTTGTAGTTAAACAAAGGGAAGAGTCTCAAAGAAAACTGAGAGCTGATACCTTTTGTAAGAATAAACAGAACAAACAAGACTGAACTTCTCATTCCACAAAACTATGATCATCAAAATAATTAGAGAGCTCTGCATTCAAATTAGCCATCATTCCTCCCTCTTCTTTCACATGATGCAGAAGGCACACATCCAGTTATACATATTTTTAATCAGGTGAGAGAACTGCATTTCTATTCAAGAGAATGAAAAGTGAAAAGCTGCCCAGAATGGACAAAGATAGGGGTGCTAAAAAGAGCTGGGTTTCTGAAATGTCAGGCTATTGGACACGCTCACAAAGAGAGAGGCTGCTTAGCTGTGCCCGTGAATTTATCCTGAACCTGCCCTGAATGCCGTGTGGGCCTAGGGAGATGCTTTGACCTTCCCTCTTCTCAATTATTCTGGGAGAGCGAATGCTTCTGCTTGACATATAAGGTCCAATCTCAGTGACCTACAGAGGTTGCCAAATGCACAGAGCCTTTTCTGAAATACTTTATTGTACACAGAAAGTGCCCACGTGTAGCAATCCACCTACGTCATCTCCTTCAAATTTATTTTAGAAAAAAAATTCCTTCCATTTAGTTAGAAAGTAGAAAGAAAACAGAGACCCAGTTTCTGTGCCTGACATTTGCAACAGGATGATCGCTACTTTAGTAAACAATGGAATCTATCCTTTACATTTCATTCTTCTTTTGTTTGCTTGTTTAAAACAGATTTTATTTCAGATAAGCAGCGGCAGAGATAGTCTAATTTAGTTTGATAGCTGTCCATAGGCTCTTCAATCGTTCTTTTTAAATCTAGCTTTATTAAGATATAATTGACATATAACATTGTGTAAGTTTAAGGTGTACTATATGTGGATTTGATGCACTCATATATTGCAAAATGATTACGACCATAGTGTTAGCCAATACCTCCAGCACATCAAATAATTATTCTTTGCATATTTCTCACCATGCTTAATTTTTTTAGATTTTTTTATTGAAGGATAATCGATTTATAATGTGTTAATTTCCAGTGTACAGCATAGTGATTCATTTATAAATACATATAATATATTCCTTTTCATATTCTCTTTCACTATAGGCCATTATAAGGGATTGAATATAGTTCCCTGTGCTATACAGTAGGACCTTGTTGCTCATCTATTTTATTTATAGTAGTTTGCATCTGCTAATCCCAAACTCCCAGTTGATCCCTCCCCACCCCCTACATTTCATTCTTAGTTGGAAAAAAATTTATTTATTTTGCATTTTTAATGTGCTAGTACTTGAAAAGAAAAAAGGTAAATGACATAGTCCTGACCTTCAAGGAGCTCCCAGTCTACTTTTTCAATGTATAAAAACAGGTTGTTCTTTATTAGCAGTAACTAAAAACAATAATTAAAATATAATTATATTTGAGAGTAAAACAGGGCTAGCCAGTGGATTACTTGAGGGAAATCAGTATTTCTTTTATTTCTGCATCTTATTGGACAAGTATTAAGCATCCCATCATATAAGAAGAAACTATACAATTAAGTAGTGCTGCTGACTAGCCCTGATTTTATTGACCCAAAACATGTACCTTCATCCCCATACTTACAGCTGCCAAATTTCAGAGGACATGAGTGAGCATCCATTGGAAAATCCTCCAAGTGCATTGGACATTCAGCTTGAACCGTAAGCCTAGAAGTCAAAATTCCACTCTTTGTTTAGGTAAATTGGCAAGTCAAGATAAATCACTCCTTATTGTTGTCAACAGAATTAATGATGAGATAGGACCTTCATTGTAGCATTGTATTAGGCTAATTCACATTTAAATATGCTTTTGTTCTTTCACATTTAGGTGATCCTTCAGAAGGCATTAGCTCAAGTAACAATGCTTATTTAAAAATATACTTTACTTAAGCATTTTGTACTCTGTGGTTAGTCAAGAAGTTATATACGTGCTTTTGAAGGTTATTTTCCTATTAACTTCAATATTAACATTTCATAGAAATCTCAATGAAAAAAATCTATATCATAAAAAGAATTTTATTTCCCCCCAGCATCCCATCAACAACCATATAGCAAAACTGATACAAGAATTCAATACTGGCTCAGAGGAGGCCCCTTCAAAAATACATAAATTTTGAATGAGTATCATATACTGTATAGAGATACATATATATAAATATAAATACAGACATAGATATGTATATAAATTTATCTCTTATAAATAGCTTGTTGAGACTAGACTACTGGTCAAATTATAGACACAAGTTATGAATATTAAGAGTAATCAGCAAATTTTTTATAAAGTTATTAATTATTCCATTTTTACACAGAGGTAAAGTAGATAAAGTAGGTATTAAATTGAATTTACAGAAGAGTCTTATGGTGAGGAAAACAAATGTGACAAACCATTTAATTACAGCTTATGTACTTCTAAGAGAGTATTTTAAGAAGAATCCGATGCAATATTTTTCCAAACTCTGTGTGTTCTCAGCCTACATTTTGTTTCAACCCCAAATTTCCAATCATTGTCAATCCACAGGAATGATCAACACGTAAAATCAATGAGGGTGCTGCATCTGGATTGCAATATTCAGAGAGAGTGAGGCAGAAGGAATAGCTAACACTCCCATTTTGGGCAATGGTCACTTAGCAATGAGTCTTCAAGACTGTTTTCTTTAAAGATCAGGACTGTATTATTACCCTTTCTTAAATAACTTTCACAGCTGGAACCCACAATTTAATATTGCATATGAAATAATAACACATTAAATGCCTGGAATACAAATCTGTCTACGTATAATGCTGACAAACGTTACCTATGCTTTAAAACCTTTATCAAACACTTACATTTTAGATTATATATTATTTTATTAGATTTGTGATTGTTTTCTTTGTAACATACTATAAGTAATTTATTTTAAAAGATTAATTCATGAGAAAAGTTAAAATGGACTAGCTGTTAGAGTCAGCAACTGTGTATTTCTTTGGATGAGTTTTTTAGGGTTGAATCATATGAACTTGATGTTACATGGCACTTTTTGACTTACAAAATGGCAATTTCATATGGTTCAATCTAATACGTATGCTTATGGTACCAATTTACTTGCAACCAATATTAAACAAAAACTACATCCCTGCGTTTTAAAAGTTTTTTTTTCCACTAGAGTAAATATTAAATTAAATAAAACTTGCTTAAAATTATTTAAATTTGATGGGATATTTGATGAGATATTAAAAATAAAGTTATATACTGGTATAAAGAAAATTTTGTCATATTAAAATTATACTTAACTAAAATGTAGCATGAAAAGTAAATTGCCAAAAAAATCAATTCTTAATAGTTAAGGCAATTTTTAGGTTTTAACACACTAAGATGAGACTCAAACTCCTCGTAAGTACTATTTTCTATTTTTATTTTTTTGATACACAAGCATTTAGAAAGCATACTATGTGTACCTCAATAATTCATTATGAAAATGTTGACAAGTAGGAGGGCTGGTTGGTTACAACATAGATTCCTCAGTATTTAACATATCAAACCTAAAAACATACCTCATTGTGTACAGCAGAGTCCCATCATCCTGGATTCGAAGAAGCTTATTTGGCATTGTCATATTATGAGCTACCGATTTTTTCCCATTGTGGAAGAAGGTATCTGGAGTCCAGATTTTGCTGGCCATTAAATTGTTAAGTCGAAGGATGTTCATAGGACCTTTAAATTTTAACCGTTCATCTTTCCATTTTTGTCGAAAGAAAACATCTATTGTATATTCCTGAAATATAAAATAGAATTCTTTTGAAAATAATAAATGCTTAAAATTATGATATAGTTTAAAATTATAATTTAAATAGTATAATATAGTTTAAAATTGTAATATAATTTTCAATTATAATGTAAGTAGTTTAAAATAGTTTAAAATATTTAATATAAATAGCTTGAGAAAGCCATTTCAAGAGGAGTGAATTTTGAAAGATTATTCCTTCATCTTACAAATAAACATTGCCACTTACAATGGGGTAAAGCATACGTACTTATAGAATTAGTCACATATTAATATGAAAAGAAAATAATAAAGTTACTTAATCTGGACTCATTCAGTGGCACAAGGTCTTAGTCAAAGTGCTTTACTGCATCCTATAGATCCTATAGTTTAGAACTACTTGGAGAGGGGGCATGCTTGGTCAGTGTCTGGGTGGATTGTCCTAAGGCATTCATCTCAAGAAAGAATAAGCAAGGAACCTGATTCTCAGCAAAAAGAAAAAAAAAAGAAAGAAAGAAAGGAAAAGAAAAGAAAAGAAAACAGAAAAAAAGAAAGAAAGACAACTATTAATTAAACACACTATCAGATCTATATGAGTCATCATTCATTGCCAAAGAAGTTGTAAAATACCTTATTTCTTTTTAAATCTGAAAACAATGGTGAGATATCATATTGTTAAAAAGTATGTATTAGGGAATGCTGATTTCAATAAAGCTTTTTTATAAAATGTGTTGTAATAAAATACTTTGACAAGGTATTAGAATACTTAAAATATGAGTATTTTGCAAATAAACTCTCTCAGGTTAAGGGCACTTTTAAATAGTCATATAGACCAGCTAGTGATCAATTTCCCTATTATCATCCTCCAATACTTGAAGTTAGTTTCATCAATATCTCTCTTTCTCATCCTCTTTTACTCATCCCCCCCTTCCCCTCTCTTTTCTTTCCCCCTCTATCTTAAGATAAGAGAATGTATACATTTTAGATGAAATACATGATTCACAATTTTGATGAATACTGACAGCCTACTGAATGTTAATTTTTTTGTCAGTGTATGTTTGTGCAAACACTTCCATGATAAATAACTAAAATCAGTGACACACCTGAGATTGAAAATTCAGAAATTGTCCTTTGAGCACAAAGTCCCAGTCATTACGTTTGAAAATAAACACTTCAGCAATTGACAATTTCACTCAACTAAAATTGTGTGTGTATAAAAGGACATTATAAAGCCCACGTAGTTATGAAAATATCAGGTCATGTGTACAAACCTTACTCAGGTAAATGATTCCCAGTAATCCCTCAAAAATTGAATGGATGAGGACAATAAACATTAGTCACGGGTGATGGCTTAAGTCAGGAAGTGGATAGTAAGAGAAAATTTCATAATCTAACCCACTGTGGTTTAGTCATTTTTTAAGTTTAATTCTATATAAATGCAACTCAATTTTTTAAAAAACTAGATTAAGAGATGAGTTTTTGCTATCTGATAAGTTTTTATGCTAGTGTTTCTTTCCAACCGGTGGTTCCCTCAAATCCAGGTCTGATGTGAACACATAGGACATTTACCTGTCTAGGCAAATTAAATACATTTTACAACTTTTCATAGAACTTCAAATTTGATTTTTTCATTTCTGCAAAATTATGGGATCTTTTATCTGTTTCCGAATCTATTGCTGTAACAAGCATTTGCTACAGACCCACCACATAGGAGATACTCAAGGTTTATAAACCTTAAGTTTTAGGTGAGCTCTTTTTAAAAAGCGTTTTCAGGAACACTGTTTTTAAGCATCCACAGTGTCCCTAGAGAGGGCTTGGCCAACCTATCCAAGGCAACCTGTGCCTTTCCGCCCACTCCCTGCAACCAGGCACATTCATGTTATGCCCTGAACAATTCCAACAGTCCCCATCCGTTGCATTCCTCAGATAAAGCAAGTTCCCCACCTGCCTGAGTCAAGAACTCTACTGATAAGCATGCTTCTGGTCCCCTCAACAGTTGGGAGATATGCAGTCAGCTGTCTGTGTATCTTTGTTACTCGTAAAGCTTTCCATTACTACAAAGTCATATACTGAAATTACACTTTTCTTCTTCTGCCTCCCAACTAGCCAACAGGTCTTCAGAAAAGGCACCATGGCTTTCATCTGTGCATTGTCTTATTTTTGTCTTCAGACACATAAGAGAGTAAAAAGAACACTGCAAATACATGGTAGCCATCACCAACAAGAAGCGTAAACATAATTCACGTGTTTTCTCTCCTGTGTGTCCCTCCTCAAGCACATTTTCCTGCTCTGTGAGGAAACAGTCATCTTGAATTCAGTGTTTCTCATTCCCACATAAAGGCTTACATATTTACTATATAAATATATGTGTTCTGTGTCACATTTTTAACATTTATATAAATGAGATCATACTGTGTATACTTTTCTGAAACCACTTTTTTCAGTTACGTTGTTGAGATTTATTCATAGCAATACATCTAGTCCTTTGCTTCATTTTCATTGATACCTAGCATTACCTCCTAAGAATATTTTACAGTATGCCTCCTTTTTCCATGCTTTTAAATATTTTTTTTCCTTGTCACTATTGCTAGCAATACTGCTATGAACACTATTACACAATGCTTTTAGGACAAAAGTATAAGAGTTACCCTAGACCAGAGGTCAGCAAACATTTTCCATCAGGGGCCACTTAGTGTTTTAGACTTTGAGGGCCGTGTGGTCAGTATCACAACTACTCAACTCTGCTGTTGTAGTGTGCAAGCCCCCACAGGCAACATTTAAATGAGTCAGAGTGGCTATATTCCAATAAATCTTTGTTTACAAGAAAAGGCAGCCAACAGGATTTGGCCCATGGATCGTGGTATACCCACCACTGCTTCAGAGTGCTGACAAGTGGGGTTACTAAAATTTATTATATGTGCAATCAATAACAACATATTGCCAAACTGAAATTGTAAGAGGAGTGTACATTACAATGATAAGGAGATACTGTCAAATTGAAATCCTAAGAGGTGTGCACATTTATATCTCCACTAGTAGAGTATGAACTTTCTCTTTCTCTACAACTTGGTGTAGACAGACTGTTTCATTTTAGCCATTGTGATTGGTTTGAAATGGTTATAGTGCTGCCACTTGGATTTTTCTATTAAACCAGTGAAATTTAACATATTTTCATATGTTGGTTTATTAAATACTCTAGTTTTCTCTTGTATGGATTGTCTATTCATGTGATTTGCTCAATTTCCTTTTAGATTGTCTTTTTCTTATTGAATTATAGAAATTTTTTATATTTTCTATTTACGAATAGTTTAGAAAATACAGAACTCAAAAAGAGTTATAATAAATAGCACAAAGGTATACAAAATATCATAAATATATCCCTCTATGTTTCTTTTAAAGATGTCAAAGTTCTGCTTTTAACGTTTAGGTCCTGGAATTATTGTGTATCATATGAAATACAGATCAATTGAACCATTTTTTTTCAAATGGAAAAACAACTTTCTGGTACCATTTATTGATTGGTCCATCTTTCCCCACAGTTCAGCAATGACATTTCTCTCATGTATTTAGTGTCCACATCAGCATAGATCTGTTTGTGACGTCTCTTTTCTATTGTCTACACCTGCATCAATTCCAAAGCCATGATTTCTACAGCTATATAATAATTATAATTAATAGTGTTTTTATTATTGTTCAGTTGAAGATGTTTCATACTTTCTACTATGACTTTTCTTTTTCTCTATGTGGGAGACATTGTTTTTATTTTCCAAATACATTGGTTTCTTTAATTAATATTTTCATCATTGGTGTTTAATTTTACTCCATTTGTAATAAGAGACTGTGCTCTGAAGATGCTAATAATTTCCAATTTATTGAAAATATCTTAAGAAAATTTTTTGTTGAATCTGATCATTTCCTTATTTTAATGGGAAGGTAATTCAGTCCATGTACATTTAATGTGATTACAAATATACTGGACATGTCCCAGGTTATAGTGTTTTTAGCAGTGATAATTAAAAGGATGAGGCTAGCAGGGTAACTTGTATAGATGTTCCATAATTAACTGATTAAAATGAATAAGAAAATAACTCTAGAAAATTAAGGAAGAAGAATCATAAAAGAGCAAACACACACACACACACACACACAATGAGTAGAGGGAGAGAAAAAAATCAAACTAAGAGAAAAGAAAAATTAGAAGCATATAGAGATTAACAGTGTCAAATAGCACTGAAAGATCTTGAAAGTTTAGTAGAAAGGAAGCCAAAATGCGATGGGTTGAGGAGTACACAGAGTATGCAAACAGAAGGAAAATAAAGTACTCTTTCCCACTCCTAAATTTGTAAGTGTCTTTAAGGGAAATCAGAGTTAAACCAGTAAAATCTAGATACTAGCTTATATCATTAAGCTATTGCCATGTAAAAAAAAAAAAAAATCACCTAAAATGCACTAGCTTAAAAAAGCAGACAATTATTATTAGCTCATGAGACTGGAGATCAGCTGATCTCACCTGGGCTCAGTTGATCTCAGCTGTTCTTGCTTTTGTATCTGTGGGTTAGCTGGCCATTAGCTAATCTGAGCTAATATAGTGTACGGGCCACTGGGGCAACTCAGCTCTGTTCCAAGTGTCTCTCAGCCTCCTACTCCAGGAACCACTGGTCTACCATGGGCTTATCTTTCTCATGCTGGCAGAAGTATACACAATAACAAGCCCTAATGCACAAGCCCATTTAAGTCATTGCTTGTGTAATGTCTGTTAACATCCCATTGGCCAAAGCAAGTCACACCATTGAGTTGAGTGACAAGTACTACTGTAGGTCACCTCACTGTCAGTGGGAGGGCATTACAAAGTTAAGTGAGAAAAGAAGATGTGGATATAGAAAGGGGTGAAGATTGGGTGCCATCATTGCAGCTTACCACACTAGCCCTCTGTGAGAGGAAAAAAAGATTCTTGTGAATGAACAAAGAGTTTGAGAACATCTGAAACTTCTCTTCATCATATGACTCCAATGAAAGTTATATGAGTCTGATATCAAGGTGTAATCAACTGTATTGTACCTAAATTAAATGAAAGCTTGTGCACAGAAGCAGGATACTCAGCTTAGAGCAGTGACTTACAAAGTGAAATATGTACATCCATTTGGATGTAGGAACAAGATACTAGAATCTATTTTATATAAAATTATTATCTAAATATAAGAAGTAAATGAGGCTTTGTGAGTAAATAACATATGGATCGCTGTATGTATATATGGCGCTCTCACTGTGTCCTATGGGAAGAGAAGCAGCCACCCAGAGACGGTCAAGGGACACTGAGTTTACGCACTTGCAGCACACTGCGATTTGTACTCGGGTGACTTTTTAAGTCATAATATCTAGTTTTGATTAAACTAACTCAAGTGAAAATAGACAACTGACTTAAAAATTGCTAAATAACACCATGGATTGAAGAAACCACCAATAATTCCACAAACGCAAGTGAACAATAAGAAAAGAGGATATCACTTCTATGCCTCATATGAGTTCTTCATTAGCCCACATAAAGAATGATGAACTTAACTCTAAAATTAAGTGTACAAAAGCAAATTCGTAATTTTCAATAAGGATATTAAAATATGAGTTTACACCCACTGCATTTCATGGTGAGCTTCACCTTAAATACTGGCTATTGATGGCATAAGGACATTGCAAAAAGTAAGTTGTTTTAACAACCAGACATCCAGAACATGAAGGCGAACATCTAAAATTGGTGGATGTTTTTTTTAAAAATTGGCATAATGGTTCAGTAACTCACAGCCAATGATGCACTTCTCAAATTTGAACTTACATGTCTTTTACATCTATAGCAGTCATTAAGACAAGTGTTAGAATAATATGAATTTAGAATCAGACTGTTGATTGCTATATTATAAAATATTTAAGAAAGATATTTAAAAATAATAAAGTGCATTTAAACATATTAATTGCTAAAATAATCTCATGAATAGAAATCTTAAGTGGGAGTGAAAATAAATCTATTTTGTTAATGATGTAAAAATTATACCTGAAAATAATGTTTTTTAACTTATTCAAATTTCTGCTTTTGTGCTTCTCCTAGAATACTTCAATATATTAGTACAAAAGCATGTAGATATAGACATAGAAATACATAAGTAAATACAGTTAATTTAGTTAATTCACAAGTTTTGTGGTTTTGCTTTTGAGATTAAAACAGAGGAAAAGGAGACATTTCAATCAAATATTTATTGTACATCCAGTAAATTACAATAGAATTTCCAAATAGATTATTTGCATTTGATTCCTTTAAATGCATATATAATGCACATTCTCAGTCTTTGAAAAAAATATCCTTGAAAGGTTTCTTAAACCTCAAGTTTGACATGAGTATATACTGATATAGTAATCATTTGATTTGTGTGTTGCAAGAAACTTGCCAGAGAAGCACAGAATAATGCAACATCTTCACACAAACAAGATTTAGACCCATTAACTGAGGTTTTAGAAGAAATAAATGATACCAACATCAACTACAAAATTGCTCAGAGGACACACAAACAACTAAAAAGAAACAAAAAAAATTCATAAGGACATCAGCACATAGCTATCCTCAGGCCTGTGTACAGGACACCTGAGAATGCTGGGTGACCCAAGAGTTGAAGAATCCAGAAACTTCAAGTTTAAAAAAGTATTTACAGGAAATTTGATCTAACTTCTCCTTTTTGTAGATGGGATTATAAATAATTTTAGTGACTGCCCAGTTTCCAAGCTTGTGAGGGGCAGAACCCATACAAGCATGCAGTTCCCAGCCCAGTGTCTTTACTATTGAGTACTATTACTGTCTTTACACTGAGTACTATGTCCAAAAAATGTATTGTGAAGAAGGAAATCGTTCTCTATTGCCCAGTTTATAGTAAAACATACTTTCAAGGACACAGTAACTTAGTGAAGGCAGCATATTTTTTAGTACCTGGCTACATTAATTATAAGTCAATGCTTGTAGCCCATTTCTGAAGAATTCTATCTACTCACTAAAACATAACCAAACTGCAGGACTGCTCTTGAAGTGACTCCTCATTTGCGTTGATTTACTGGGTATATTTTAAAGTACCAAAATTTATTTCATTATACCCTTTTACTGTTAAAGGCTAGTCTCCTCTGAGTAAGTTCCAATTAGTGTGCTTCTTCTATAATGAAGAAAAATGTGGTTTATGAAGCAGGTGTATAGCAATGAAAGAAATAACACCCTTAGACTATACAAGACTGGTTAAGCTCCAATACCTTCAGTTGGTTTTCAAAGGGGTGTAACCATGAATTTAGCCCAGTATTAGCATTGCAAAAATTGCAAAAAAGTGAGACGCTTAAGAACAGATTGGCAGTGTCAATAAACCCAATTAGTACAGATCATAAAACCTCATTATGCAAAGAAGCTCACACAGACTGCAGACCACCATGGCTACTGCATGTTCAGACCATTGTGCAGGCAAGATGTCTGGGCTTTCTCTTTGGAACTAGATTCCTAACAAGTTTAAAAAAAAATTAAAAACTGATACTAAAGATTCAGATTCTAACAGTAGATTATTAAAATATATCTAATCAAAGTACCAAAATGATTAATAGTTATATGTTAATTGCAATTCACTTTGATATAACTTACTACTTGAAATTCATAATAACCTTATTAAATATGAGAAGTATTCCCATTTCACAGGTGAATACTTTAAAAGCCATATTCATTTAAAAAAAGAGAGAGAAAGCCAAAATTTGAACTGTAACCTTATGCTTCCTAACACCATGTTCTTTTCATTGTACCATACATAAAAACAATTCTTGGAGGTAGGACATCAGAGTGAAATTTCCTTCTTTTATAGATTAAAAATAGGTACTAGTCATGTATTATGGAAAGTCACAGGGAGAATTTAGTCGCAGGCTGAGCCTGGAGTTTTGGAATCTCTGTTCAAGTCTTCTTTCCACATTTAAACAGACTCAACAACAAGACTGAAGGATAACAACAATATTAATAAGTTGAGTAATATGAAACAGATGTTAAGAGCATGAGCTTTCAAGTTAGGTAGACCGGGGTACTTGGCCTTGAACAGGTTCTTTAGTCTCTCTTTATTTCAGTTGACTTATCTGTAAAATGGTGATAATAATACAACTTATTTCTTAAAAGAATGAAGCAGAAGGGATAACACTTGTAAAGTTCTTAGAAACAGTTTGGACATCAAAGAAGGCAGCCTGTATAAATCATCTTCCAAGTATCCTTCTCGCCCATTCCCTATACTCAGGAAAAGGGGGGCCTGGCAAAGGAGTGACACCCAGCAGCAAAAATTCACCAAGTGCCAGGGACAGGGGTTAGTAGGATGCCGCAAGCGGTCCATGAAAGAGTATGCCACCTGTGCTGTTGGTGTTTCAGACAATAAGGAGGTCATTGAGAAGAAATCACAAGAGTGCCCATGATTGGTCCTGTGTTTATCCCCCAGGCATACAAATGTCATTGATTGTGCAGAGGGAACCACTAACAGATAAAACTAAGTAAGACGATATCCCCCCCTTTTCTAATCTCCCCTTCCCTTGTCTCTACTCCAGAAGACCCAGAGAGAAGAGAGGAAGAGTAGATCACTGCCCATCACCTACTGTGCACCCCTTACCTGTGACCATAGCTGAGAAAAGGAGAGAAGATCTAAATGGCATAAGAGATTGATGTTTAAATTGCACTGGACTGGGTTCTTGGATATTTAAAATTGAACAGAAAGCCAGAAGATGCACCCCAGATATTGTCAGGATGTGGGGAAAGAAGATCCAAAGAATGAGTTTGATCAGTTGAATTTCTAAAGCCCTTGGGATGAAGTTCAGATGCTTTCTCACAGCCTCCAAAGCCCTGCAGTGACCTCTCCCTCCATTACCTCTCTAGTCTCAGGTTCAGCAATTCTTTGTATACTCTGTCTACAGCAATACAGATCCTGTGGGGCGTCCGCTGTGTCACACTCCGTCTTACTAGCCCAACTCATTGATCTCTGCTGCAGTCTCACTTTCCTGCATTTGGCCAACTTTTATTCCACACTGAGAACAGGGACAACGACCTCCTTCCTCAATGCATCACCAGTATCTAACTGGCTGGAACATAGGAAATGAACGATAATTAGTCCATGAATAAGTGAGTGTGAGGAGTCACTGGAAGTTAAATGTAGTGACAAAGATTCTGGACAATAACAGCTCAAATGGTACACGAGGCAAAAGGCACCAGCAGAGGCAGGTGGTAGAAAAGCTCTCATATACCTTACGTCAGTCCCCTGCGTGCAATACCCTAATCCTTAAATTCACAAGTGTGGAGGGCGTACATTTGTGTGTGTGTACTTCTGTATAAATGCATTAAACTAATCACAGTAGGCGTTTCTTGCCTATAATAGTTATGTTTTAAAATATATTGACACATACAAAAAAAAAAAGCGGTTTTCTACACTATGACCTGTGACAACCGAGATCGACCACGTTTTGAGTTTCACTAGGGATGCTTTCATGGCGCTGTTGGGCAGTTGGCTATAAGGCTTTCATGATCTGGTTCTAAGTTTTCTCTAGCCTCTTCTCCCCCCCAGTATCTAAAAGTACTCTAGGCTCCAGTCATGTTGAACTTTTACATTTTTTCTAAATTCAACAAATTCTTTCAGTTTGTGCTGTTTGGGTTTTTTTTTTTAACTTTGTTTTATTGATTTATAATCATTTTACAATGTTGTGTCAAATTCCAATGTAGAGCACAATTTTTCAATTATACATGAACATATATATATGTTCATTGTCACAGTCCTTTCTCTGTGAGCTACCATAAGATCTTGTATATATTTCCCTGTGCTATACAGTATAATCTTGTTTATCTATTCTACAATTTTGAAATCCCGGTCTATCTCTTCCCACTCCCCACCCCCTTATTCTTCGTGTTTTACTCTTTCCGTTACGTCGCTGGCCAATCCTTGTTTGTCCTCCTCCACCATCTTCTTTTCCTAGAAACCTTCTCAGATAGATATGTTCTACCCACATCCCCCTGCTACCATATTAATCCACAAATACTTCAATAAAAACGTGATCACACTGTTTTAAAATGGATGCTTTTTTCCCTTAGCTGTCCCCCATTACACTGTGAGCACCACGCAAGCAGCCCTGGTTATACTTAAGTATTTACAGAGTATGCGCTTAGCAAATCTTGTGAAAAAAGAACAAACACAACTCATGCCTCCTAGTAGCTCAGACTGCAGTAAAGAAGAAAGACATGTGAAGATTTCCCTAGTGCGCGAAGTCATAGAAACGTGTGAACGCCATGTGGTGGGGCACGGGAACAAGGAACACTGACTCTACTTAGAGCAGCCGAGAAAAACATCAGGGGAGATGAAATTTGAGTTTGGCTTTGAATAAATGAAAGATCTCCAGTTGGCAAAGTAGGAGGGAAGCATAACAAGAACAGGGAAAAACATTTGCAAGGCCAGAGACTTGTAAAAGATAAAGGCATGTTCGGAGAACAGTGAGAAGTTCAATGCAATCTTTAAAAATAAAAGCCTCTCTGATAGCTATGATGCCTACAGCTACTGCCCTCTGTCGTGTCTCCACTCCACAACCCCGCTGCCTAAACAGGTTGCCTCCACCCTTTCTCCATTTCCTCACCTCCCACATGCCTCAGCCCACTGCAATCTGGTTGCTTTTACCACAATCAACAAATATCTCCTTGTTCTTAATCTAATGACACATTCAAATTCTTTTCTTGGCTTTACCACAGTATATGACGCTATTGTTCTCTCCCTACTTTTGCAATGCTCTCCTGCATTGGCATGAAAACCACATTCTCCTGGTGTTGTTAATCTTGGGAAAATGCTCATCATGGGACCTGAGACCTTCTGTGTCTGACAATAATCTACATGTAATGGTATCTCCTGGAGAACGTGTGGGAGTAACACCAGTGGACAGTGTCTATTATTCCTCATCAAGGCACACACGTTCTGTGTCGTTCTCCCAAGAAGACATGTCTCACCCTTGTAACCTAGGGAAAGAACATGCAACTTCTGCAATTTTTTATTTTAAAAATCACTTCATGTTCAGCATGGTGGTTTGTTATTTAGTTTATACAAAAGAATGGAGGAATGATAAGGAATGCTTCTCTCCCAAGGCAGCCAAGTGAGCTATGACTGGATGTACCTTAGTTCCTACAACCCTCCCTCTTGCATAAAGGTTAAGAAGTGGAGTCAAATTGGTCAAACTACACTTACCTGCACTCTTCTGGAATGATTACCCAACTCCCTAAGTGAGGTTTTACTGTGAGCAAAACCTATGGGTTCATCCCATTACCAAATGAACCATACTCCTTCAGTATACAGAATCCTACCTGGATAGAGGGCCATTACTGATACAGATACCTGACTGTTGGACATCACTGCATCTGATAAGGAAAGAAAGGCAGTGGTCTCTGATGTTTGTTGTTAAGGTTCGGGGAAGGGAATGCCTTTCATTTTGACAGACACCCATGGTTGCTCCTTCTCAGTCTCCTCTGCAATCTTTTTTTCATCTTCTTCTATTCTAGAGTTTCTAGAAAAGCATAATTACCATTTCACTTTAGTTTCCTCCCTTGAACGAATTCATGTACGCCCATAGTTTCAACTACCAAAGGATGCACTCTAAGCCCTTCTCTTGAGCTCCAGATCTATGACTGATACCTCGCATCTCCAACTAAATCTCTCTCAAAGCCCCCAACTCAATACATCCAAAGCATAAATTCTCATCCCCTAGACACCAAATCAAAAGCAAACAAAACTTTTCTTTCTGTGTTCCATATCCCAGTGACTAGCACCACCATCCACCCAATGCCCCCAAGCATTCATCCTATACTTCTCTTTCAGCCCCTTCCTCCAACAGATCACCACATCTTGTCAATTCCACCACACAGAGATCTTTTAAATCTTTTCAGTTCTTTCCAACTTCAGTCCCATCACCCTGGCCATCATTTCTTGCCTGGCATACAGCAGCTTTCAAACCAGCTTTTCCTTCCCTCAGTCTCTAATGCAAATGATTGGATTGCAGAAAATCTGACTCTTCACATATCTTTTATATTACCCCCAACCCACCCCACCAATCATATGATGGCTTTTGGCTGCCCTCAGAAAAAGTCAAATGCTTTAATTAGTAAAAGACAGACTGTCACACCCCTCAATTAGGATTAGGATTCCACAGATCTTAGAAGAAACCTAGGAAATAACTTTTTAAATAAATAATACTGATTCCAACACAAGTGTCTGTGAATCTCATTTTGAGGAACATTTTTAAAAACTCTAGGAGGGTGCTGAAAAATATTGGCTGAATGTTCCCTAAACCTAGTTCCTATCCTTCCAAAATATCAATAACCTTCCAGTAGTCAGCTTCTGCATTCTGGCCTTAAAGTGAGGAAACATTATTACTCTACCTTTGATATACAGTATTCGCCATGTTTGTATGACTATTTACAAATGGCAACTTGTGATAAAGGTAAACAACTTAAACACAGTGTCAATTTTCAACCAAATATCAATATCTAATAATTTTCTGAACTTCCCTATGATGTTCACTATTGAACTACATAATATCCCAATAGCTTCTGGGGTGTCTAAGAGATAATGTACTCTGCATAAGATAGACAAGTATTAACCAAGGAGATTGGTATGAACAACAAACCAAGGTCACCACTTTCCTGACTGACTGCTTTTTAATAGCTTAACTGTAAACTCTAGGTCACAAATCTTGAGATGACTTCAGCATTTCCATTGTTCAAGTTCTAACCCTAATACTTAGCAGTGCAAGAGATAACCATTTGGGCTGAGGTTCGTAGTCTAGGTTTCAGTGCAATAATTGGTGGCTATACCACGTATGCCCGAAGAATATGCACACACAGTGAAAATATTTACTGCTATTGGAAAAGACCCTCTATAAACCAAAGAGAAGAGGAAAAAAATGCAGAAGAGTTAGAAATTGCTTAAATGCTACTACCAGCCTTGTCAATCGTCAGCTACCAGTACATTTCCAAATTTACCTTCTTACTTATGAACTTTTTCAAAGTTGAAATTAAAAAAATTCAACTTAATTGCAAACACTGTAATTAGAATCTTTAATTATAATTTAGATCTGCAACTTTCTTTGGACAATTATTCTGGTTAATGATTCTGAGACAGTAGTTTGTGTGTGTGTTTGTGTGTTTGTTCTTTTGGTTCTTAATTCTTTTTGCTATGCTGCTTTTTCCTCTCAGGCTAATGTCACAACAAATCTACATCACTGACCTGAACAGGAGGACTTCGGAGTTTAGATCTTGCTACTGAGTATGCACATTGCATAGAAATAGGACTGTATCAGCTAAGCTACCAACAGTAAAATTAAATTTATTCTTTACTGTTTTCCCATTAACAAATAACTTCCATAAGACATGAATTAGATATCTTCATATCCACTTTATGTACAGGTAGAAATAATATGGGTATATTTTCCCTTCGCATCATAATAAATTCTTTCTCTTTAAAGTAACACATATAAGTTTCATTTCTTGACCTGGCCATTGATACTAACATCATTCAAACTTTCCTCATTATTTTTCTTGCTTTACAACAAAAGTAATATCAAGGTTGAAAATCACTCCATCTGAGCATCGTGAAGACCAACTCATTTCTCTTCACAAAATGTACCCGTTTTGAAATTGAGCTCTGTCTCCCCTAATAGATTTACAATGAGAAAGTGTGTGTGTCTGTGTTACAGTGTATTTAGGTTAGTCAGCTTACACTTTCTTCTCTAGATTTGGACAAATATCAAACACTACCTGTTGAGTGATCAAACTGTCTCTTGACTCTCCCTCAGAATCGTCCCCACATCACACATTATTATGTATACCTATTTCTAGTGCATTGACTTTCAGCTCCAAGTCCATCCCCTTTCCCCTTCTTTGTGATACAGGAGAAGGGCTCTGTAAACATGGCTCCTTCACCAGCTCACACAAGGTTAGGGTTTGTCTTTAGAGGGTGCTGGAGGTATACTCCCATGTCACAGCCAGCGAAGGGGGCTTTTCTCTCTGGTTCACTGCCACGTCCGGTGCACTGTCATTCTTCAGTGCAGCTTCAAGGACTGCTGTGCTGTGAGTTTTCAGCCACCAGGAAGGATATGCCTCTGGACCAGTTTCAGCACATACCCTCACAGCAGCATGTTCCTATAGCAACAGCATCCACTCTAGTGAGCTCTAAATCGTGGTCTTGAGGGGAAGGACTTCCTTCCAAGTTCTAAGTTCCTTCCTTGTTCATGATGCTTCACCCCAGAAGCAGATGCTGCCTTTCGCATTTACTAAATCTATACTGCTTAGAGTTTTCTTTTACTTTTTTATTTAACCATCTTGTACCAGCTAATAATTCATATTAGATTTTCCCTCTTTTACTTAACTGTTACGGATCCTTTCCTCTGACCAGACTTTGATGACAAAGTAAGTATGTGTCCGGTTGGTGGTATTGCAATTAACTAGACTCTCCCAAACCAAGTATTGGTAAGACTGGGTAAATAAGGTGCATAAAGATGGAAATAAAGTAGCAAATCTGACATGACATGACCAAAGAGAACTCTATAAGACTGTGTTGCATTGGGTGATTCAAGGAAAATGTGTATTAGGAGAAATATCTAGGGCCATCAAACATTTCAAGAGCCCATGGAGATATTAAATGTACATTGCATTTTAGGGACTATCTCAATGTGCAAATGCATGTGCCCACACACATACATACACATAATCCAAAATACATAAAGAAAGCTAAAAGTTCAAAATAATTGATTTTTAAAAATTTAAACATTGCCAAATTCCATTCCATTCAATTCAATTCAACCTATATAGTTTGGAATGTAAGTGCATTTTAAGGTTTACTATAATGTGTGGTAGTGTCCCCTAAAATAAGAAAGCCTATCTTGAGCCTGTTAAAAATTTTAAAGTAGTTGGGCTAAATTCACTAAAGAGACCAAAGATCCGAATTTAATTCAGAGACAAGAGAATTTAAATTTGTTCTGTTGCTAATGACTGCACACCTAACATCAGCTACCAGCTTTTTATTTTTATTTATGTATTTTTGCACATATCTTATAAATATTGTTTATTCTTAAGAATGACAGCAGCAGACAGGACCACAAGCACACAACTGCTAGGCGCCTGAATGCCTAATTGTGACTTCACTCAGACATGGTACTGCCCCAGTTCTGGAACACACTGTCCTTAACCTTGAGTGTTCAACTTCACCCGTCAGCATCCCCTGCTCTGAGTTTCATCTTGACATCAGTGGATTCCTTATGTTGACTACTAAGCTTTAATTCTTGCAGGAGAATTATAATGCTTTTCCCCGTTTTTTCCTTACTTGATTTCCCCCAGAATTTAGGTTTTTTTAAAATATATAAACCCCAACAAATGCCTGGAAAAAACTTCCTACATGGAAATACTAACTAAATGATCACACTTGGGATTCCCCCATCTAGTTAATTAACATATCCATCTCCTCATATTTATATATTTATTTTGTTTGTTTTTGGCAAGAACATTTAAGTTCTACTTGCTTAGTGAGTTTCAGTTATACAGTAGTGCTGCCAGCTACAGTCACTATGCTTGACATTAGATCCTCAGACTTCATTCTTCTTGTAGCTGAGAGTTTAGACCCTTTCACCAATCTCTCCCTGATTTTCCCACCCTCCAGCTGCTGGCAACCATTTAGCTACTCTCTGTTTATGTGAGCTTCACTTTTTTTTCTTCCATATGTAAATGATACAATGCAGTATTTGTCTTTCTCTGTCCGGTTTAGTCACTTAACATAATGCCCTCAAGGTCCATCCATGTTGTCAAAAATTGCCAGGATTTTGCTCTTTCTCATGTGATATATATATCACACCATTTTTCCATACCTTGGCTATTGTAAATAATGGTGCAATAAACATATGAGTGCAGATATCTCTTGGAGATCTTCTTTTCATTACAGAAGTGGATTATTGAATAATATGGTAGTTTTTAATTTTTTTTTAATTTTTCATTTTTTGAGAAACTTCCATACTGTTCTTGGTAGTGATTATACCAATTTACATGCCCACTAACAGTGCACAAAGGTCTCCTTTTCTCTACATCATTGACAACATTTATCTCTAATCTTTTAAAAATTATTTTATTGAAGTACAGTTGATGTACAATATTATATAAGTTTCAGTTGTACAACATAGTTAGTCACCGTTTCATAGTTATTACAAAATGTTGTCTATAGTCCCTGTGATGTGTTGTACAATATATTCTTATAGCTTATGTATTTTACACATAGTAGTTGGTTTTTCTTAATCCTGTACCCCTATATTGTCCCCCTACTTTCCCTCTCCCCATTGGTAATCACTAATTTGTTCTCTATATCTGTGAGTTTGCTTCTTTTTTGTTATATTCTCTAATTTGTTTTATTTTTTTGGATTTCACATATAAGTGGATAAGTGATATCAAACAGTATATCTCATCCTTCTGATGATGGCTGTTCCAGCAGGTGGGAGGTGCTATCTCATTGTGGTTTCCATTTCCATTTCCTTGATGATTATTGATGCTGAATACATTTTCATGTACCTGTTGGCCATTTGTATGTTTTCTCTGAAGAAATGTCTATTTAGTTTTTCTTCCTTTTTGAAATTGGATGGTGGCATTTGGTTTAGTTTTGTTTTGTTTTTTTACTTTTGCATTATGCCAGTTCTTTATATATGTTGGATATTAACCCTTTATCAGATATATAATTTGCAAATATTTTCCCTCATTCTGTAGTTTGCTTTTTCATTTTGTTGATAGCTTCTTTTGCTGTGCTGAAGTTTTCAGTTTGATATAGTCAGTCCTACTTATTTATTTTTGCTTTTGGTGTCAAATTTTTAAAAATCATCACCAAGACCAATGTCAGAGAGTTTATCCACTATGTTTCCATCTATGAGTTTCATGGTTTTAGGTGTTACACTCAAGTCTTCAATCCATTTTGAGTTGAAGCTACCAGCTTTCTACATGTGTCCATAATCCCAAAGTACGGTCAGAACAAAGAGGGGAGGATTAGTCCAATCCATCACCACCACTGGAAAAAAAGTCCCTTCATACATTTCACCAAAAATATATGACTGTCTAGAACCCCCTAAATAACAAACATTTGTATGTCTAGAAAAAGTATCTATGTATATATGTTTACTTTTGATGTTTTGAGGTAAAATAATTCACTTTGCAAAACAGACAAACTTTAACATAGTACCTGTTAACACTAATAGTTACAACGTAAAATCTACAACATTGCAAACTTTGATGATTTGAGGTCCTATATCATTTACTTTTATGTTTTGGCTGGTAATAAAACACCAAAGTTAACCATATAAGAACCAAATGTTATGTGATATTCTGCTAATCTTCAAATGTAGTGCCAGACAAAATTTTGACTCTCTGCACTTGATTCCGCATCGAGGTGATGTGTCTCACTGTGTCTCTCCAATATACGGGAGCATTTACTAAGACAAGCTGCACAGAAATCTTACCTTTACCGCCAACCAATAATGTTTTGGGTACACACTCTTACTACAAATATGTCTCTGTCATATTTTCAAGTTTCTGTACACTACAATTAACCTCTTGAAAGAGGATGATTAATATTTCAGGTCACAATGTAACATAATGCAAGGGGGAGGGTTATGTTGAAAAGTGGAATTTTCCTGTCATTGCAGAATTGTGACTAAGGCCTGAGGTTGAGGGGGAAAAAACAGCACTTAAGTTTTCACATTCTAATTAGAAAGAACTTTAAAGACCTGTAGACTTTGCTATCAACCACTTCCCTAAAGTTGGGGGTCATCACCCCTCTTCCACTTTACATCTTCAACCATCCAAGTTAATATACAAAAGAACTGTGAGGTCAGAGAAGTGGCTCTGGTGGAAGAAAAACAGACTTTTTTAATGATGAAACCGGCATATCTTCTCCCAATGTAAAGAGCTCCTAATAAATTGGATAATTATGGGAAAGTAAATTGGTGCAGCCACTATGGAAAATAATATAGAGATTCCTTTAAAAACTAAAAATAGAACTATCATATGATCCAACAATCCCACTCTTCGGTATATATGTGGAAAAAAGTGAAAACCTTAGTTTGAAAAGATACACACACCTCAGTGTTCATAGCAGCACTATTTACAATAGCCAAGACATGGAAAGGATACAAGTGCCCATAAATAGAAAATTGGTTTAAGAAGATGTGAGATACACACACACACACACACACACACACATAATGGAATAGTACTTAGCCATAAAAAGAATGAAATAATGCCATTTGCATCAATATAGATGAACTTGAAAAATTTTATACTTAGTGAAGTCAGACAGAGAAAGGCAAATACCATATGATATCACTCATATGTGGAATTTAAGAAATAATGCAAATATACAAAATAAAAACAGGCTCACAGACATAGAAAACAAACTTTTGGTTACCAGGGGGAAGCAGGGGGATAGAAGGATAAATTAGGAGTATGGGATTAACAGATACAGACTACTATACATAAAATTGATAAACAACAAGTATTACGATATAGCACAGAGAACTATATTCAATATACTTTAATAACCTATAATGGAAAATAATCTGAAGACAAAATAACTGAATCGCTATGCTGTATACTTGAAACAAACACAATATTGTAAATCAACTATACTTCAGTAAAAAAAAAAAAGAAATTGGCTAACGTTGCTTATGAGCATCTGAAAAAAAGGAAAACCTTTAGTTTTTGTGTGTTTCTCCAGGCAGAAAACCTCCACACCTGTCACCCTTCCCCTTGAGGTATCAGAGAAAGGGAAGACACTGGAGAGAGATGACACTGATGGAGGACAACCAGGCAAGAAAGGGACAGGGCATCTCCTCTAATTCTCACTCCCTGACCATAAGGAAGGTGGATGAAAAATAATTTCTACAAAAAAGTGTCTAACAGATCACTATAGGGACAGGAGAAGTGGAAGACTGATTATTACAATTCCTATGCTTAATCAAGAATTTATCTATGTTGTATCTAGTCCACCAATTTTGAACCCAACAGACCAATTTCCCTCTTCCATTGATCTCATTTTAAAGAAAAATAAAGACCAGTTCCATAGAATTCAAGAACATTAAGATTCTAGTTTTCTTTAGATTCATTTATACATCCCTACTATGTGTAAGGATTGTCTGTACTGTATTTGTGTACCTAGTATGAACAAAAAAAACCTTACTCAGTGCCAATAGAAGGTTTCCATTTATAACACTGACCATGACCACAATCTGTAGGAAGCAGTTATCTATAAAACTGTACAGACATATGGAAGTCAAGAAGGTGCCTTAATCTTTGAAAATGGCTCTCAACAATATCATTATTTTTACTTGAACAATTGTTTGTCACACTGTGATAGAATGTTTTGAAAATGATATAAAATATAAAAGGTTAATCTGAACACTCAGGTTAGAATGGCACACCACAGATAAAAGCAGATTAAGATCCTTACATCTCCATGTATGGGGGTAGACTAAACAGGCAGGAGACAGACACATAATCTATAACACTAAAAATACTTGTTTATTCTAAATTAGTTCCCCCCCCCCCGCCCACACACACTTCCCATAATATTAATGAAAAACTCACCATATCTGTATCTGAGACAGGGCCAAAACTGGTCACGTAGATGTTAGTGAAGACTTCAGTAATACTGTCTGATGTGAGAAAGAGAGATTGAACATAGATATTATATAGTGAGAACCACAGTCGGGAGAAGGGGTCAAGTACATGGCATGTTTGGGAAGTTCTGTGATATATGGAAATATTGCTTTCACTGTCTTTTCAATGCTCACAACCAACAAAAATAGCTTTATTGCTTAATTTCTTCCTAGGTTCTCACAATCCTAAA
Organism: Camelus dromedarius; assembly: GCF_036321535.1. Lineage (NCBI taxonomy): Eukaryota > Metazoa > Chordata > Mammalia > Artiodactyla > Camelidae > Camelus > Camelus dromedarius. The sequence continues at coordinate 89,894,438 of NC_087436.1, read as the reverse complement.
TGTTAAATGCCTAGAAGGATTATGACATTCTTATTTGGAAACTACACCTGACCAGAGCATTTTGTTTTGCACACACTGCTCAGAAGAAATAGTTCCCCAGAAGCTATCTTAAGTGAGCTGGATTACAATAAATTGACCCCAGTACATAATATAAAGTATGATTAGTATGATTACTGTTTGATACAGTCCTAAATTTGACTTTTAAAACAAATATTTCAGATGGTATTTCATAATGGTAGGGATTTAGTTTGTAGATTGTAAATAAGCGTATCTTCTCAATAAAGCCCAAAACATTATTAATTATCATAAATAAACATAATTCACATTAAATATAAAAAGCTTTATCATTCAGTGACATGAAAATAAAAGCAAGTAGCATTCAATAATCACAAGGATTATTTCCATACAAGCTTGCCTTTAAATGTAATCAAGAAAGCTCGAAATTCTGAGATTAAACTGAATTACATTAGAAAGTTATGTAATTTATAAACTGTAACACAATTAACTGGATTGCTCTATTAACCAGGTGATTTAGATCTTTGATTTTCAATAAGCCAAATGACAATAGGAGAAAAGTTCAAAGAAAAGAAAAATTTAAATACAGCCCTTTCCATACTCTTACAAGGGAAAAAATACAGCATTAATTTCTATCATCATGAACTAACTGAATGCTTCAATGACTAAGTGTCAAATGTATAATTCTACACAAACAACATCATGAACTATTTTTAATATTATGCTGTACATGAATTTGCAACCATGAAAGAGAACATAAACTAAACCTGGGACATCGTATCCACTAAGGCAAAAATAAAAAGTAAAAGAATTTTGAAATAACAGAGTAGACTTGTTTGAAATAACAGAGTCACAGAGCTTACTCTTCAAAGGACTTGAAATATAATAATCTGTGTCACAAACCTATGAGATAGGCTCTCTGTCATCATCCCCATATCTGTGTGCACTGATGTAGGGAAAGGTGAGAAAATGTGCTTCATGACCCACACTCTACAGACTAGATAGAGCCAGGTTTTAGGACCCAAGCAACCTGACTCCAGAGTCCTCAGGATAAACAAAACATTATATCTCAGTCCAGAATAAATGTGAAATGAAAGTGTTTTCTTATTAACTACATATTTCTATTCACCACAATACTCTGTGTCAAAAGCATAGTTACAGTGTCCTAAATAAATATACTCACTTAACTTTGTTATTTTATACACTATTTTATTCCAAAGTTGGTATTCATGAAATTTTGTTATAAAACTTATTTGAAACTCATTTATAAAGTTAGTTCTCAGCTGCCACCTGCCCTCGAACACCTGCACCAGGTCTGCTTGATGGCTGTACAACTGGTCCCATCACATAGGTCCCTGTGCTCAGAAAAACCCCGTGCCTGGTCTACTGATCTGTTTTTACTTTCTCAAAATTATTAATTGTGTTTGAATAAAGGATACTGTATCTTCATCTTGGGCTGGACCTCACAAATTATGTAGCTGGTCCTGGATTGGAATTACCTGTGTTTTTCTCTCGCACCAAATTAATCATGCTACCACATTAATTCAGTAAACACCTGAATAAAACTTAGTCATCATAGATATGGATTTAAAATTTTGCCAGAGAAGAGAAATTAAAATGGTAAAGTAGTCTTCACCCAAAAGGAGGCAAATGAAATTATTCTCCTTAGTCTGGAGTTATAACAGAGAAGAGAGATGATGAAAACACGTGAATATATTCCTGGTAAGGATCTGAAGACTATCCTCTTACACACCAAATGGCAAGCAAAGAGCAATAGGGAATATCATCATTACCTAGTGGCTGCAGGGACGTGCCAAGTAAGAATCTAAAGAGAGAAAAATAAGATTACCCTAGTAGCTGTAAGTGGTAAGAGCAACACCTGAAGATGCAGAACACAGACATGCACAGTTAAAGAACTGGTTTCATGGTTTATTGGCTGCATAAACATACTTAAAGAACGTATGCATTGAGAGGGATATTCTCCTGCTGTGCATATACAGGAAAAGAAAAATGACCCCCGCCCCAACACTGAATGAACTCCTAAAAAGGAAATTAGGCAGGAAGGAGAACCCAGAGAGGTAGTGGAATCAAAAGGAGAGGAAAATGGAGTGTCCCCAAAACTAGAGTGTTACAAAAGCAGTTTACACCCCTCTGAAGAAGTGAGTCACGGACTGTCACTGAGGCTGAGAGGGCAAGCCATCTGAGAGGTCTGGAATAGTTGCTGAATTCAGAGATCTGGGAGCCATCAGTGAAACAAAAAATGTGTTCAGAAGCCAGCGTGGAGGAAGAGAAGGAGAGAAGAGGAAAAGGCCAGAGTGATTTTAAACAAGACTTGAGGAGTTTGACTGAAAAGGGGAAGAGGGCTCCAGCCACAGGGGAAGGTAGGGAAAAAGAGACAATTTTTTGGTTGCTTGTTTAAGGGGGAAGATAGTTAAGGATCGCAACGCCGATGGGAGGGGTGAAGGGAGAGAGGCAGAAGCTGAATATTCAGGTGAGAGAAGATCGATGACAGAGGAATATTCCTGAGTCAGCAGGTAGTGCAGTCAGTAAAGGAGACTGAAGATACTTACACGGAGGAGAGCAGAAGGAGGGGATAGCTTTAAATACGTCAGGGTGACAAGACAGAGTGTTGAAACAATGGAAGTAGGTGTTCAGGTTTATTGGCAAGAAAGTTAAGAAGGTTCTCAGAGAGGAGAGAAATGCTGAGTTACGTGTAGAATATCTATGCATCTTTCTTATTATAATCGATGACGATTCCAAATGAAAACTTTGACCATTTAAATCATTATATCGACGACATATAAAATAGTGCATATCCATAGACCACCATGGCATCTGCTGCTAGTTCTCTGTCTGTATTCCCTGGGCAATCGTGATTCCTCTACACATTGTGGCATTCTGCGGCATGCACCTATGATTCTCTGCCCGGGGGCTTTTCCTGGCTGTGCAGGGAAGACCTGAAGTGCAGAGAAGCCTGTGCACAGACTATGGGAATTGGGGAAAATACAACTCAGCTTTCTCTCCCTCTCACTGGAGACAACTCTAAGGCATGTTCTACACCCTTTCCCAGATGACCTCAGTGGGACTGAACCCCAGCTGTCCTCAGCAGTACACTGCTCATTGTGGTACCCTGCTTTGGCTGTCCATCCTCCCCTCCCTGTATCACTTTGCCCCTCACCTCCGCCAGGGCCTCCTGATATCACATCCCAAGTGACTGCGTATCTTAGAGTCTGCTTCTGAGAGAAAGCAAATCAACTACAAACATCCTTACTTACCCTAAGAAAAGGAAATGATAATAAATAAGGACTCAGGAAAGGTTCAATTATATTCAAAGATATTAATTAATTGGAGCTAACCATCCAAGCAAGAAGCTAGACTGTCTTTACCCCTGTAATTTACACATTAGTAGTAATGCTAATAAGAGCGTGAACTCACAATATGGAGAGTAAAATCAAACCGTCGATGATATCCCTGCAAGAAGATAAGGATGCTAATAATTTTGCTCACCATGTATCATAAGTAGAGTGTCATGCACACATTTTAAAACAAGTTAGTCATTGCTGTGTTTTGCTTTACTCTCTCAGCGATAACAAAGACATTTTGTTTCCTGGGATGATTCCCATAAAACCTACATGTGCCATTTGTCATCAGTCAGTTTCATTAAAGTCAACAAATACTTAAGTGACTTGTGTGGATATGACAGTGTTTCCTACTAAGAGTTGAAAACTTTGAATTTGATAATTTGTCACCATTCTACCACAAAGAAGTTGCTGCTCCTCAGTCTGTATCTTTCACCCACTAGACACTCAAACACATGTTTGATAAATATAGTTCCCCCAAAATCAGGAAGAATTAAGAAAAATAATAAAACCAGTGTGAACTGTGTTTTCCTACCATCATTTTTCATTATAGTTCTAATCTTTTGGTCTTTGATGACATGAAACATATACTGAATATATGAAATTTCCTCTCAAGGTAAGATTCCTTGATGTATTTTTTTTTTATTTTGAATCTTTATATATTGTTTGTTCTTGTAGTTGTATTTATTTACTTTGATTTTTCCTACTAATTAAAATACATTGACTTAAGAAGTATAGCCCATTTTGGGAATCCCAAACAAGGGTCATGAAACTTGTACTTTTATGGATAGGATACAAAGTCCTCAAAGGATAAACTAAATATATCTCATCATGTCAGTCACTGATTATGGGCTACAAATGAATAGGACTTTGAAATCACTGCAGAGTCTGTTCCCAAAAGGGTTTCAGATTGTTCTGGCCTTAGAACCATCATCAGGTAGAAGATTTGTCATGCCTTCTCTCTCTCTGAAATGTCTTTCTTCAATATCTAATGATCAGCCTTCTCTGGTGAGGAAGCTGAAGACACACCTCTCTCCCCAAAGCACTGGTAAAGGCAATCAAATAGGAAAAAGAAGAGGAGACTGAATGCACATTGATTCCCCTGGATTTAGTGAAATCATTTGGTTCAATTAACAAATAGCTACTAAGGGTTTACTAAGTACAGTCCAGAGACATCCCCTGCCTGACAGACAAGGGAGAGAATGTTTCCAAAGGGAAGCTGTGTGGTACCAGGAGCGATTTATGTTCCTCAAGGTAATGTTTCATCAAGCGACTGCGCCATGCTCAGTTTAGGACTCTGGCAAGGGAAGGAGTGAAGATGTTCTCAAAGATCTCACTTCTACTATTACAAGTAAGATTCTCTTGTGAGGAGATTCCAGTGACCCCATCCTGTTTCAAGTTGTTAAAGATAGCACCCAGAGCACATGGGACATGCTAGAACACTGAGAGTTCAAAGTTCAGTCTGGGCACAGGCTATTACAAATTTAGTATTACTGGGTCCCTTAAAAACTTGGAACTTATTACATCACCAGCCTGAAATCCTATGTTGTTCTCTGAGTTCTGTTAGAAACCAGCCTAACAACTAAGTTATGAGAATTTAAAACTAAATCTATGCTGCTGATAAAAATTTACATTTTGCTCCCCAAATATATATTAATTTAAAAAAAGGATTCTCATGTTCAATATATAATAAGGACAAGCTTTTCCCTTTTTAAGATAACGAATTATTCTATAAATCAACATAATTTGAGGATTTTAGAACACTGAGAAATACAATTCATATGTATCACTAATACTGAGGGATTGAAAAATCCCACTGTTCATTTAATCATAAGAAAAAGTGCATAAGTTAAAAAGTATGCTAATTAACTTTTCTTTTATGACCTTTTTGCCATCCCCACAGAACACTGCTGTCAACAGTGATGTTTCTGTTTAATTTGCAAAGTAAGTTTTCAATTCTTTCCTTACTATTTTATAGAAGGAAAGCATTTAAATGTAAGAGAAGTAAAGACTTTAAAAATACAATTTCAAAAGCTTGTATAGGCCATGGCTTCAAACATTCAAAATTCTGCCTCCTCTATTTCTAGTCTTAGTAAGAGACACCATCATTTTGTCAGTTGTCAAGCTTTTAATAGACTCAGTCTGAACGTCTTACTCATACCCTGCATTTTAATTGATCAGGGGGTTCTGTTGATTGTATTTCCTTCATTTCTCAACTTTTCCTTTCTTCTCCATCCTCACTGGTAATGCCCCCTGAAGTGGTCTCTTTTAGTTTTCCTGCCTCTGTGTGATACCCTCTATGACACTGCTAACTGTAAATCAGGTTATGTCTTTTCTCTGATCATTTTTTTTTCTTCAATGACTATCCTCTGCCTAAAGATCGAGTTTGAAGATCACAGCATGGCACATCAGACCCTTCATGATCTTTGTCTCGTTTCCATCCCGATCCAATGCTGTTCGACACTGTTATAGCCATAACATACTCCATATAAAATGTCCTCTCCTGTAATCCTTGTTCTTGAAAAAATAAGCTCGGATGACAATTCCTCTTTGAAGTTGTCCTTGCCACCTGGGGTGTTTGATTAGACTTCCTGTTGGTTCCAGAAATTTTTACTTCTCCAAATGAAATAAATTATGCTGTAACTTCTAATGCATGAGGAGCTGTTAAACGGCTGTGTGTTGCCTCACTCTCCTCATCACTCAACAGCCCCCCAGCACGTTTTTCTATGGGAGTAACGGAGAATCACAAATTACCACAGAATGATAATCATAGTGGATGATGATCAAAGATAAATACGAAATAAACTATTATCTTTATACCTATAGATAATCTGAAATAAATTACATGTAGGAAAAGTATTATGACAGCAAACTGCCGAATGACATTCATCACATATGGAAAACATTTTAAGGTAAAGTTTTAGATTTAGATGCTAAAAGCCTAAGATCATTTCCCTTTTGTTTCAAACAGAGTTCTGTTCTCCCATTCAACAATTCAACGTTTCTTATCTACAACATTCTGAAGTTAAATGTGTGAAAAGCCTTGTTGGCACCATTACAGACCCTTGCTATCTTTCCCTGAATCTCCTGGATCAGCTTCAAAAAGAAACTCTGTACTTATAAAATGGAGCTTATTGATATTCTAATTTGATGACAGTATCCATTTCTTCTTAAAAATAAATTTGACCTAAAGTATTATAAAAGGAAAAAAGAAATCACCTAAAGTAATTAACTTTATCACCCATCACTGGTTACTGTTTCCTGACAGTCTGTGCATTGGAGAATGTTATGATTACTCTACACCTAACATGTAATTAGGGACTTTTAGAAACTTATGCATCAACCCTTAAATGCTTGTCCTAGCTGTTGAATTCCCATTGTGTGATAATAAAAGAAACTTATCCCCTACTAAGCATTTAGTACTTGCATGGACTAGGTTAACTTTCTATATATTTTCAAGATCATCTTGTGAACTGTGCATAATTATATTCATTTTATCTCATCCAAATTCAGCAGTTACTAATAAGAGAGCTGTACTGAAACATTTTTCTCATGTAAAAATCCCATGCTTATTACTATCCCAATAATAAAATGTCATTCAAAAACAACCAATGAAATGGATTTTTCACTTAGTTTAAGACTGTTTGGTATCTTGAGTAGTGCCAGTATAATCAAACCAGATATAGAGATATATATACACATATACATACATACATATATATATATATATATATATATATATATATTTATTACACACTTGTCATTTAATAACTTAACCAATCTCAAGTTATATATTCGAGATATAATAATATAGAAATAATGATAAAGGAAACGACAGTACATTTAAATATTAGTGCTAGTTTTGCAAAACATGTTATTTAAACTTTAAGATGAAAAGTTTATATGCACATGTATGTGACACACATACATATCATACATATACATACAAACTTTCCATTATATCATATATATGATGTATTATGTATATGACACATATTAATATGTATACACATCTACATATATATACATGGTATGTGTGTATATATGTGTTATATACCGGTGTGTCTATATTATAATATGTGATATATATATATGTATATATTTGTGTGTGTATACACATACCAATAAATAAATTTTGGTGTTGAACTGCCCCATATGTAAGTCAAAAGCCTGTATCACTCTGTCTTAAGTCTGGAACTTCTTAAGAAGGCTACATGAAAAAAGATACTGCAAAATGGATAAATAAATTTTCTTCCTTTCCTTCTTTTTTCTTCCTGTTTTTCTTCCTTCAAAAAAAACATAATTGAGTGACTGATTGTTACACTATGTAATACACTCAGGTAAAAGCATAGTATGTAGCCATCATGGTCTTTGAGGAAAGAGAAACAAGTAATTATTGTCCATGAAGTGTGTGTAAATGATAAAAATAATCAAACATGCTAAGTTGTGGTGTGAGAGGCTAGGAGGTGGCTGATGGTCAGAAGAGAGGTGACCCTGAACTCAAACCGAGGAGTAAGAGAAGGCTTCTCAAGCCATCCTTTTATTTATAAAATGTGCTTCTTTTTAAAATTGTTTCCTTTTGCTCTCAGAACCTTTCCCTTCTACCATTTCAACTCATTTTGTGAGAACAGGCAGATAGCTAGATATGAACAGAGAAAGGGGACACAGGCCAAATGGCAGGAACTGGGCAAAAAGGAGGGGCACGGGGCCAAATGCAGGAAACCATACATCATGTAAATAACAGGGGTCCTTGGGCAGACAAAGCAGGAACCTCTGGACTGATAAGCAATCACACATTTTGGTGTGACAAGTGGCCTGGAAGCTGACAAAGAAATGTGGGAAAGGACAGGAATTTCCACTGTCCAAATGTAACCTTTTGCTCATTATGCCCTCATTTCAATAAAATTAGCCTTGCAGATTAGAAGTACCCATCATGCATTGATGCCATGACACTTCCAATAAGACTAAATAAGGACAAAAATCTCTCCTCCCTTCGGGAAGGTGGAGCTGGGATGAAAATCAGGGAATATGACCTCAAACCCCTCCCTCCCCAGTGAATATTCTGCCCGTTCATTTTACACCCTATGTAACCAACTTGCCAAAGAAACTCGGGGCCGCCGCTCCCCTGAGCCTGCCCGCTCTCCCCTTGAGACTGTGCTATCCATCCCTTAATAAGTCCTCACTTTACTTTCTTAACCTCCATGTCTCATCTCTGAATTCTTTCTGTGATGAGACAAGAACTTAATCACCAGCAACAATTTTATTACATGGTCCCATAGGTGAGAGCTAAAAAAAAAAAAAGAGAGCTATTAACTGTAATGAATATAAATTCTTATGATAGGCCCTTTTGATGCAATTTTAGGAAACCTAGACTTTTAATTAGGGAGGAAAAACTTAAGAAAGTAGATTACAATATAGGGTTTGGACCTCAAAGTAAGTGCAGAAACATAGCAGAAGAACTTAACGGAAAAAAGTCACTAGACACAAGAGACAAATGAAAGGTTGGGGAAAAACAAAGACAACTATGAAACTAAAGGGATGATAGAATCTGCTGGTGGCATTTCAAAATAGTTTGGGATGCTACACCTCAGTCTGAATACTCATTTTAATTTAATTCAAGTTCCCAAACTCAGCATTCTTTATGATTCATTACATTATTTTACTTTGTTCTAGATGTATCCCTGAACCCTAAATATGTCTATATATTTTTCAAAACAATAAAATATTTTATTTTAGACATTTGCTACTAAAGGAAAAATAGAAATATAAGAAATATTTTTTACAAACACAATTTTTAGAGTCAGAATATTTGAAAAGATATATATATATGGGTAATAACACAAGACTTATGCATGAAAAACTGACCTTTCAAGGAGAGTGATTACAGACCATATTTGAAGTAAAAAGTTAAATTTACTCTTTACTAGTCTGTAGCATACCTTTAATTTCTCAGCTCTGATCATATGTCTTATGTATTTCCATGTAAATATTCATGTTGCTTTATTCATTTTATGATTTGCATTTAAATTTTATACTTTTTCCTTCTAGGCTCTAATACACTGTTATAAACAGTTGATCTTTCCCCTGTCCTAAATTCAGTTTCTAGCGCCACTTCCTATAAAGGTATTTGTTATATAAACTTGTCTGTTGATACATTTGGGGTTTTACCAGAAAATGATTCCCACTTTGTCCATCCTTACTTGTTCCTGCCGTTCCTGGGAGACTGTTAAACTGCTGTTTCAGCTCGCCAGGCAGTTTTAAAAGGCAGCTGTGGTACAACTCTAGCTAACAGATCAAAGAGATTCACACCATGTTTGCCATCATTGAGCTCAGAATATGGGACTCTAAGCCTCTTGCTCTAAGGGCAGAGAATCATTGACAAATGAGCCTTTATACCTCATGCAAGAAAAACATATCCAGTTTATAGTCACAGGGACAGTTAGAGCTAAATCAAGGTATCCCATTTGTGCCCTGATCCTCCTCACCCACAGCTCTCCTGTTTGAAAGGAACTGACTCCACATTTCTGAAATATAATTACAACTGTTGGGTCTCGGTAGTTTGTTTATATTGTGACTCACCGATTATGATGGAAAAACAGAAATAGTAAGTAAGCTATATAATTTATTTTTCCATTAGTCCTCCCAGAAATAACGTTTGCTTCTTTTCTCAGTGTGAAGTTTTTATGAATCCCATCTGTAAATGTTCACAAGAATGTAAACCTAATGCAGAAATGAAATACATCATTTCCAGAAAGAACTGTGGCAGTTCTTTTAGTTCCTAAGAATCTTATCACTACATAAACGTAAAGAGGATAACAGGGATCCCTTTCAGCCCATGGGAAAAAAAAATTAAACAGACTTCTTAAGACTTACTGAGTCCTGTAATTTCATCCATTGTCCCTTTCCATTGACTGCACGGTACTTGTCTCTATGTGGCCAGAGGACAATGAAGCCAGATCACTGTTAAGACTCATAACAAGGGAGACCACTTTCTGCAGTCAAGAAGGCTGTGGGCCTCCATATTGATTTTGGAGAATGGCCGAGGGAAAAGTGCCTGGATTAGAAATTTAATGGGGGATGAATGGGCAGGGCCAGACCTGGATCGAGCTGTAAAGTGAAGAGTTTTTCTCTGAAAGGTCATATTATCTTTTCATGCTTCACTGTCTTCCCTGACCAGCAGAGCTGTCCCCATACCCCTCAAAGGCTCAACAGTCGCTCACTCAGCATCAACTGGGCACGTATTGTTTTCACAGTGCCATAGAGGATATACAGAAGCACAAATGAGTTCATTGTTCTTTTTTAACTGTGTAAAACAAGAAACTGCAAATTGTAAAATAACAATAATGGTTACATTTACTGCATTTCTTGCTGATGCTTAAGCCCAAACCTTGTAATTATCTTTGACTTTTCTTTTTCACACCCATATCCAATCACTCAGGAAACCTGTTGGTTCTATCCAAAATCCAGCCACCTGTCAAGATTGCTACTGCTACCACCTTGGTCCCGGCTGCCCCCATCTTTCCTCTGGATAACCACAGTGCCCTCGTAACTGGTCTCCCAGCTTCCATCTCTGCCCTCAGACAGTCTACTTTCATTACATCACACAGCGTGGGTCTTATAAAACATGAGAAAATGGAATCATGCCATGCCTCCTCTTGGAACTCAAACTGAACTCCCCCTCTCACACAGAGTAAAAGCCAAAGCTCATATAACGGCCAACAAAGCTCTAAGTGATGTAAGCCAACCTCTCCATTACATACCTAGCTTTATCTCCCTCCATCAGTTTGGCCTCTTTGCCCTAGGCAGACTCCTACCTTAAAACTTTGGAATTGACTGCAGCCCTCCACATCCTAGAATACTCTTTTCCCAGCCATCCATTTAGGTGACACCTTCAACCTTTTTTTAAATCTGCATGGAAATGTCAACATCTCAATGAGGCCAATATTGACAACCTTATATAATTGGAAATGCTCATCTTGCCTTCAGTTTTCCTGCTACTCATCTCCCTGCTGTATTTATATTTATTTTTATTTTCTCCACAGCATTCATCACTCATACTACATAATGGACTTTACTGTGTGTATTTATTTCTGCTCCATTCACAAAGATGTAAACTGAGGGGCAGGAATCTGTTTCATTCACTCATATAATCCAATGAATTAGAACAATTGCTCACACATACTTGACACTCAACAGACACCTGTAAAATAAATGAACACATTCATGAAAGAATGAATAGAAATAACTTTTATGTAGCATGTACCACATGCCAGTGCTTTGCTAAGTACTTTGCATATATTATCTTATCTCCTCTCATGAAACTCTGAGCTAGCTATTACTCCAAATGCAGAAGCTGACATTTAGGAAATGTTATTACTTGTCCAAGGTTACACAACCGTAAGTGGCAGAGTCAGAACTGAAGCTCATCTCCAACTCTAAAACGTGGTATGCTGACCACTGTGACATGTTGAAGTAGGCTATTGTTTCACGGCAAGGTTCTGCAAAATCCTAAGTTCTGTTATGTAGGAAAAGATTTAGGACTGGGGAGCAGAAAGTAATTGTCAAGAGCTATGCTACTTCAGAGTTTAACCCTAATTTAGAAAGATAATTATACCCAGGCCTCCCTACAAGGAAGGTTGGAATCTAAGATACAAGTGGTCCCAGGTCTGACATAGATGGGGCCAGACCAGATGACAGATCAAATCTGAGAGAAGATAACCTGCCAAAGAGCACCCACTGGCACCAAGAGTGAGGGACGTGAAAAGGTCCTGGTGCTTCTTCAAGATGGGACCGATGGGATCTTCTTTTCAAAATAAGATACTGGCTCATAATTTCTCTAGAAAAAGGCAAGGAAAACAGAGGGAACATGTGTGAATTTTAATTTTTTTTTCCTTTCACTTTATTTCATCATATCCTGATTCTCAATTCTTCCCTGAGAATTACTCCTGAATTTCTTTAACACTTGACCTTCAGTTAGTACAACACCCGAACCATATGGTAAATTCAGCATTTTAAACTAAAGTAGGTGACTTTTTAAAAATCATTCAAACTGCTTGTTTGGAATAATGCAAAGCAAACAACCGGCTGCTCCTCGGCCGGTCTCAGTGCTTCCTCTCGAACTCAGCTCCATGTGGTCTCAGGAAGAACAATGCCAGGTCCCATCTAGTGGGTCCTTTTTGGAACATTATCTTGTTTCGAATTTGATCTGTCATCTGGTCTGGCCCCATCTATGTCAGACCTGCGGCCACTTGTATCTTGGATTCCAAAATTCCTTGGGGGGAGGCCTGGTTATAATGATACACTAAATTCATGTTATATACACCTTACAGGCAGCCATGAACTGAGCAGACTCTCAATATGCACATTCTGATAAAAATATCCTAGGCTACTCCCTTCCCAGGCACCCTGCGCCCACACCAACCCTTTGCTTTCTTTCTCATTTGCCTGGTGAGTCATATCAGTGCTGGCAATTTATATTAACGGCTTCAATCTCAGTGTCTTGCTTTATTTTTTGCCAGTATTCTCTTAACCTGAATAGTCCTTCTAACTGCAACTGCTCACTTCTCACGGTATAAACATGGAGGAACGTACAGCCGTCAACAGAGTTCTGGCATTTCAGTGCGCTAAACAGTATTTTTTTAGACCTAAACATCCATCATGCTTTAAAAATACACCACCAGACTGTCTTCCTAAATGGGCCCTTAAACAGTGGTGGTCCCTCCCTTTGCAAGCTCAGTGAAGAGATAATATATCCTTTGGGGTCAGGCTATGCTCCGTTTTTCCCCCCAGTAGCTCTTTTAACTGCAAATAACTTCTTAAATGGATTCTCAAATTTATTTTTTAAATCAGAGTTATTATTTAATTAAAACAAAAGAAGAATGTTTACGGATACAAAGCATTCACTTTAGCATTTCCTGCAGGATAGCTCATTTAAATATGTAGGATTCCTACACCCCCATTGCCAAAGATGCCTCCTGGGCACAAGAGCTTTCAAATAATCAAGACTACACTAGGCACTGCACTCCCAGAGCATCACTGGAAGAAAATACAGTATGATCTAATATGCTGTATGTTTTCCTGCCTTGTTTTTTAATTATTTATATTTTTTCTGCATTCCTTTAAAATGACTGGGTCAGTGAGAATGGCACTTCAGTTCTAAGACACCTTTAGGCTCTTTCTAAAGACACATTTCATCAGCTCATTAGGTCACTGGAATTAAATGTGGTTACAACATTTCTATTTACATTCCTCATCCGTCGTTCTCATAAGGGCGATGTATGTGTTACCTATTCCAAGAGTCAAGAGCGTTCATCTCCATCTTCACTGAACCTGCTGAAATGTGACATCTCTTGCTTCACATCAGGTGCCACGGTCCCATCCTTGTTAATTGTTAGTTGGATCACAGGCACCGTGTACCCGCCCACATCACTCCTCAGAAAAGAACACCACTTCTTTAGCTGTTCATCCTTTCAACTCCTAAAACTGATTTCTTCAACCAGTGCTCTGCTGTGCTCTTTAGGAAACCTTAATAATTCTGGAGTTCTCTGAACATCAAAATCAGCCTTCTTTGGCTCTACTTGGAATCTCATCTCCTAAGACTTCTGATTGTATCCTCCCATTCAGTTCCTGTCTGTGGATTTGCTAAAGTCAATCTACTTGTCAGTTTTCAGATTTTCTTGAAATCTCCCTTTCAATAAACAACCTGCCTGCCTCTGCCTCCCCACACCCTTGCCCGGGCATGAAACAGCCTGGCAATTATCTGGGCGGGTAAGACAAAGTTGCTGAGCAGGAAGTGGCCACTGCTTTTCAGCTTCCCAGATGCAGGGTATCTAAAAGCTTTTCTCCTTGGTGCTTCCCAAGCAATCACAGCATTCTATCTGAGTAAGTGTGCCTTTGAGAAATCTCGAGTCTGCATACCAAAATCACTTCTGAGACTCACATAAGCCCTGGTCTGCAGAAATTGTCACAGGACAATCAGGAACAAATTTAATGGTTTCAGAACGAGCACATTCCTTTTTCCTAGGGAGGCAAAAGGAACTGTGACCCCGAGGTGGTTTGATCTAGTATTTAGGGGAACCCCTATTCCCCAACCCTCACATTTTCACAGCCCTTTCTCTTTCCTGAGGGAACAATATTGATATAACACTTCCATCCCCATTTACTACTCATGTACCACTGCCCCCTCAAAAGAGAAATAACTTTTGTGACAACTGAGGTTGAGAGAAGGAACTGAATTTGTTCAGCTCTGCCACACTCTTTGGTTTAAGACCCACCTGCCCCAGGAGGTCTGTGTCCTGTGTTCTTCTTGTTTCCTGTGATGAGCACACAGCGTCTGGCGTAAGCTTGTCATCTAGAGACAGAGCTAAAATGTCTGTTGGGGTCCCATACACGTGAAACAGTGACCAGGAACACGGATGTCTATCTGCCAGCCCAAATACTCCCCGGGGCGAAATATTAGAATGCCTGGCCATGACCACACATCTAAGCCACAGTCCCCAATACTAGTCTGGTCAGAAATAAAACTGATATTCTGACGTCCATATGTCTGCTTCCCAGGTCTAGATTTTATTTGAGTTGGGATTTTAGGAGAGGAATAAAGAAGTCTTATGACTGGCCTCATAGACCCTCAACGACTAAAGAAAAGCAATTGCACATGCTTGTCACCCAAAATGTTGAGTTTCAGTTGATTAAGGCTGTGTGAAGTTTAAAGACCTCAGTTTGAATCTGAATTCTGTAATTTCCTATTTGTAAATATCGGGCAAGTTATTTAATCTCTCAGTGCCTAGGTTTCCTCAACTATGCATTCAACTAATATTTAATGAGCACATACTCTGTGCCAGGTTCCAATCTAGGATCTGAGGACACGCAGTGTGCTTACACACAAACAGCATAAAACGTCTACATGTATGGAGCTTTTATTCTGTAAAATTGAAAGAGTTCTACAAGATAAGGTCAGTATAAGGGTTACATGGGTTAATATATAAGATGCACTGACTGTGGTACCTGGAGCAGAGTAAGCACTCCGTCGGGATGATGATGATGATGATGGTGATGATGCTGCTGCTGCTGCTGCTGCTCTTTGCATCATTTAGGGAAACAATGCCATCTCTGAGTAAATCGTGCTATTGATGCATTTCTTCCTTCTCTGTGATTGTTGCTGAGCTTCATTCAAGATGTGCCATGATGCAATGATGATTCTTACATGAAAAGATTTCATAAATTCTGATTTCTAAGCTCCGCCCTCAAACTCTACACTCAGCTCCTTACAGGATACTGCTAATTAATATGCTATGCTGTATCAGGAGGGATTTTTTTCTGACATTGAAAGTACAGGGCTTTCATTTTCTGCGTGTGTTTGGTTTTGCAGCATTCAAGCAAAATGTGCTCGGCATGTCATGCTTTAACTGGATTGTGGTAGGCAATACTAAAAAAATTATTTTCTTATGGTCTTCTTTGTCGCAGTAGGACACTGCTAAACAAATACATCTAAGACGTTAATGAGGATGCTGAGAAAACAGAATTGGCATTTCTTTAAGAATATTCTAATCACTTTTCAGCTACACACATTGACTAGTTAGGGATTCCAAGCTCACATGTTTGCTGGGTTATTTCTAGTACAGCAGTGGTTCCCCCAGCACCCTCCTGCCCTCAGGTCCATGCACAGCCACTGTCTCCAGGGCAACTGACGTAGATCCATTCTCAGATAGAACTCCCCTCGCACACTTCTAACAGAATCCTTCAATCTCCACGTCACACCAGTTATGAGGACCTTATGTACTAGCTTGGTTACTTGTTAGACTTTGCCCATCTGAATCCCTATCTACCCATCTGTAACAGGTCCATTCATCTCAGCCACATTAATGTTCTCCACGTAAGGACTGATGAATTGTTTTCACAGCTAATGGATAACTGTCAAACACACCTTTTCTTCCATTCCTTCCATTCCTTCCATTCCTCCTTTTCATCCATTCATTCAACCATCAAAACACATGTCTGTTATTTACAAATGTTATCATCTGCAATAGCATCTTCATTTTGAAATGAAATGAAAACCTGGAGAACTTAAATATTATAGTGTACATGGGGTCATAAAGATAACACGTAATAGAAGCATGAACTAAAATACTTTCCTCCTGACCCAAAGTCTATCAATCTACAGACACTGGTCTGGAGAAGTTTACCAAAAATTATCTATTTATGTTGTAAAGTCCACCAAAAGTCACTCACTGCAAATTTAACAAGATATTCTGAAACAAATCCTTATGGGACCTGACATTCTCCAACACATTCTCTCCACTTACATTGTAAAATTGAATGCAAATCACTCACTCCAAATTTAAGGAGATATTGTTCAACTAAATCTTTTTGGGCCTTAACATTCTCTGACAATTTAGGGCCCATCTTCAATTGTAGTGTCATGATATCCCTGACATTCACTCTGTGGGACCCTAGAAAAGGCCCTGACAGCCCCGTCAAAGATCAGATAATTGACAAGTGTCATATCTTTCTTTACACAGTAATGCGTTACTGAAACAACACATCTACAATTGCCTGTTTCTAATATATATATAATTTCTTAAAACTTTGAGTCATACTGAAGTTGTGTTTTTAATATACTTTTTAAATTATTTTTATTGACGTGTACATATATATAAATACATCAAGAAATATTTTAAAAACTTTTGGTGAGCTCTAATTGTTCAGAACTTTTTTTTTTCCAAAAATAATTGCTTTCAACATGGACAGACTCCTCAGTGATTTCTATTTTTGTTTACAATACAATGATAAATGACAGCATGAAAGATCTTGGGGAGCAATGGGAGCTCCACTCACATCCCTGAAAGGAAGGGGCAGAAAGAAGAAAGTTGACAGGTGACTAGAAGATTCCCCTCTCCCACCCTGCTGGTTCTGGGAGCAACAAAACTAGATAAGATGCCTTCAGGTTCCTTGGGAATCTGATTTGTTCAGGAAATCCAAAAATGATAAAGACAACATTCCTTAAAGCTTTCAAGCTTCAAGAAACTTAATTTAAAAAAAAAAAAAAAACTGCTCTGCATGATACAGGTAAACTTATACTCTACCCAATGAGAAAAGCACTATTTGGAAACAGAACTAGATTCAAAAATAAGTAGATGAAATCATTATAACAAAACCATTAAAAGCTGCCAAGTAAAAGATTCAGGATGGTCTCTAAACTTTTAATGATTGGTTGTAAGCATCTGCCACATGGTTGCTGGTCATGTTTAAGCCAAGAGAAATTCAAGTCTTAGCAGACTTACAGGCAGTAAAGCAATGCTTTGCAAAAGGACAACAGATGATAAAGTTAAACTGATTTTTTCCAACTATTAAACATTTATTGAGTGATAATCTGTGCAAGATGTTGTGCTAAGTGCTGTGTGGATTAAGCAATCAAAATGATTTAGTTCCTATATTTAAGAAATTCATAATCTCCTCAGGAAGAGGCATGTACAAAAGTAACAGTAATTCAGATCTTCCCTATGGAAGTAAAACTGAGCAGTTTGTGCCCATCTGCCTAAGTCAAAAACCTTTGAGACAGCTTTGATCTTACTTCTTCTCTCACCAGTCTAACATGCTGTTTTTCCACTACCTGCAAGACATACCAAAAACAGATGTTTTTGAAAAATGAGTAAAGCTGCAATAGGTAAGACAGATGAAAGGGGATGGATAATGAATGCAGGGAGTGAAAGGATAAAGTATTTCAACAAGACAGAGGAGGGAGTGAAGGGGGAGTTTTAAACATTAGTGGTGACGGCTAACCAGGAAGCATTATTGGACAGAGCTAAAAGACATTTCCACCCGCGGAGGCAGAGTTGGTATGAGGTCTCCAAGCTCAGAAGACTTTAGAAATACACACACACACAATGGCAGCTGAATCCCTGAGGACAAATGAGAACACCGTCAAGAATGAAAACGGAGGCAAAAAATATCTCCATGCATTAAAGAAGAGAGAGGTCATCAGAGAGAAAACAGGCAAAAACACTAATACCAACTAAGAAATATGACAAGATAATGGCCTATTTGAGACTATATAAGGACTTATAACTAATTTAAGGAACAATTTAGCAAAGGAAGGCTTAAAGAAAAAAATTAACTGTATTTTATAGAATTTAGTCTAATGTGTAATAGTCAAGCCTTTCAGCAATAAAGTTAATATTCTGAGACAATTTCATAAGACATTTAATAAAGATGCAAGAACATTAACAACACTAAAAATGGTTTTTAAAGACATTTATTCAATATAGGCAAGGGTGATAAAAAAATAAAATAAAATGTTATGAATGTATCAATAATGCACTTTAAAAGTCAGTCATTTTAGAATATATAATTTTATTTATATTAATGGCAACTTTGAGCCATAACTGACATCTAAAGTGCATTGTTGGATATAATTCAACTTTTCCATAACAATTTTAAGGGGAAAGTACATTCTCACATAATGGTTTGAAAGTATAACACCCACAGCTGGTAATCATGTCACATAAAAACTGAAACCAAATTTCTTTATCTCTTGCTAAGGGTTCATAAATAAGACTTTTTTTGACCAAGTGTCACATTCATGTTATATCTCATCCTGTAGATGGCCTGTTAATCACCTCTATAAAATGTTTATTGCTGCACAATTAAGAGCAAGTTAGATGCCAAAACTTGGAATCAGAGAAATCTAAGTTCAAATCTGAGTTGCACAGTAGTAATTTTGTGATCCTGTGCACATCACTTAAATTGTATGTGCTGCAATATTCTCACAGATGGGGCTCATAATGCCGATCTGACAGTGTGCTTGTAAGAATTAAATGACACCAGACAGAATGGCTACCATCAAAAAGTCCACAAACAATAAATGCTGGAGAAGGTGTGGAGAAGAGGAAGCCCTCCTACACTGTTGGTGGGAATGTAGTTCGGTGCCACCACTATGGAAAACAGCATGGAGATTCATTAAAAACTAAAAATAGACTTGCCATGTGATCCAGCGATCCCACTCCTGGGCATATATCTGGAGGGAACTTTAATTCGAAAGGATACATGCACACCAATGTTCATAGCAGCACTATTTACAATAACCAAGACATGGAAACAATGAAAATGTCCATCAACAGATGACTGGAAAAAGAAGTATAATGGAATACTACTCAGCCATAAGAAAAATTAAATAACGCCATTTGCTGCAACCTGGATGGAACTGGAGATCGCCATTCTAAGTGAAGTAAGCCAGAAAGAGAAAGAAAAATACCATATGCTATCACTTATATGTTAATCTAAACAAAGACATAAATGAACTTATTTACAAAACTGAAACAGACTGACAGCCATAGAAGACAAACTTATGGTTACCAGTGGGGAAAGGGGTGGGAAGGATGAAATGGAGAGTTCAAGATTTCCAGATATTAACTGCTATATATAAAATAGATAAACAGTAAGTTTATACTGTACAGCACAGGGAACTATAGTCAATATTTTGTAGTAACCTACAATGAAAAAGAATATGAAAATGAATATATATATGTATATGTGTGACTGAAACTTTATGCTACATACCAGAACCTGACACAACATTGTAAACAGACTATATACTTCAGTAAAAAAAAAAAAAAAGTATTAAATGAAATTATGCCTGTAGAGTACAGTGCGCTTGGCATAGACAAAACACTAAAAAAAAGATATGTTTAGTTAGTAGCAGCAATTGTATTAGTTTTATAATGTGCAACAAATTATTACAAACTTAAGCACTTGAAACAACATCCCTTTAGGAAGCACAGCTTGGCACAACTGGGTCCTCTGCTCAGGGTCTGAGGCTGAAATCAAGGTGTCTGCTGGGCTGGGTTCCCTTCTGGAGACTCTGGGTAAGGCTGAGCTTCCAAGCTCATTCAAATCGTTGACCAAATTCAGCTTCTCACACTGTATAATATAGCACACTGTATAGGGTCCCGATTTCCTTGCTGGCTGCCACAGCTCATCTCCTAGAGGCTGTCAACACTCCCTGCTACATGGTCCTCTCCAGCAACGGAGAATCTCCTTCACATCAAGTGCCTTTCATGTTTCAAATCTCGCTGACTACTCCATCTCAGATCCTTAGAACCAGATTTAAAGGGTTCATCTGATTATGTCAGGCCCTCCTGAGTAACTTAAAGGCAAAGTGCCGCAAAGCAAAACCTAACCACGGGACTGATGCATTCACAGTCCCAGGGATTACACAGGACTTAAAAAAGCACGCAGCAGGAATCTTGAGGGATATCTTAGAATTCTACCTACCACAGTAACAGCCCTAATAATTGTCTACTGCCTAACACTTTCAATCATTTAAAACATTTATCTTTTTTTAACTTTTTTTTTTTTTTAAACTGAAGTACAGTCAGTTACCATGAGTCAATTTCTGGTGTACAGCATAATGTTTCATTATTATTAAACATACATATAATTGTTAAATATAAATATAATTGTTTTCATATTCTTTTTCATCATAGGTTACTACAAGATATTGAATATAGTTCCCTGTGCTATACAGAATAAATTTGTTTTTTATCTATTTTATATATAGTAGTTAGTATTTGCACATCTCAAACTCCCAATTTATCTTTTTTAAGGTTTGAAGAAATCATAAGTAATTATGATCAGAAGCCTAATAAAATCCCTTAAGTTGTTATACCATTAATGTTTAATTATATTTATACACAGGAGATACGACATATTTATGGGAGTTTGAATTTCTAAAGAAAAGCCAAAAGAAAATAGACTACCGTTTACTTGCCTACTCATCCTTTCTCAGAAGCACCTTATTCCCCTGTTTCGTTCTGTACACTTCCAGAGACATAATCTTGAAAGCCAGAAATTTCCTTTCATTAAATTCTAATGGTGATAAGAAAAATCATGCAGTTCACAGATTCTGACAAACTAAAAGTTTGATTCTGCTACAAGCTTCCACTGGAAAGGCAGCCCCAAAAGGAGTTGAATCATGCTAGCCCCAGGGTAAGGAGTTAAAGATCATCCGATTTTATCAATTCCCTTACAAAAACAACCACCTATCTGCTGTTTTTAAAGAACCTCTCATTTGAACTCATTGTTTCTTAAATTGTGAACAAATTTCCATGTTATGACATATTAGCAAGAATCAAAGGGCCATTGGGAAGTTGACTACCAAACACCTACCACATGCCAGGTACTTTTATGGGACTATTACACACAACATTTCATGTAATCTTTTTTAACATTCTAAGGAATTTTCATTGTTTTATATCTATTTTACCTATGAAAAAACTGAGGCTCAAAGAAGATAACTAATGTGTTAAAAAAAAAACAAAACATACAATTGGAACGTGCGAACACCAGAATGCAAACCTAGGTTTATCAGGCTCCAAAGCCTGGTATGGTTCCTGGGTATACCATACTACCTCGTAAGGTTAGCATGGGTCACATGGGGACAAAGGAAATGCATCTAGAGGAAAGAATGTTTGCATTTAATATTCCTTCATTTCTTTGGTTTTCATAGACATATCCCTCTTTCATGCACCATATTCTTTAAATGTGACTCACAACAAGTCAGTCAGGGCTGAAATGTGTATGACTAATCTCATCACTGCATTATTAATTCCGCAAATAATCTAAGTACTCATTGATCGCATATCAAGCAATGTTGGAATTATTTACATAAAACACATGATCTTCTTGTGTCCTTATTAGCTATTCTTGGACATAATAACAGCAAAAGCTTTGATTCAGATCAAGTAAGGGGTAAAATCAGCAGAATGACAGTCAAAGATTCTGGCCTTACTTCACCAATGCCCTAACAGATTTTCTACTAATCAATGTCCTTTCTGTTGCTTCATATCTGAACCCAGATCCAAACCCAGGACATACATCCAAGTCAAGGCTGACCAAGAAATGTGATAAAGAGACCCCCCCCCCAAACAAATAAATAAGTGGGATTGCAAACCAGTCTTCATTTTCCAGAGGGACTTATCCAGAGGCTCCCAGAGCAGAGGTTTTCTCATTGCTATTGACCACCTCTGTTGGATTTGGGGGTTCTTAATTCCTGATTTATCAGATAAAGGCTCTAAAGAAACATGCATGGGTTGGAATGCTCATTCTATCACAGAATAATTATGTGACAAAGGGAAAATACTTGGTCTCCAGCTCTCATTTTCTTAATGAGAAGAAAAAGTGGGGCTCATCAAACTACCTGTCTCCCTTGTGGGACTAATAGTGAATATTAAATCCTAGGTGAGGTGCTTAGCATATTACCTGGCACTCAAAACATGGTAGGTACTATTATTATGGATTTATTATGACTCACATCATTTTATAATGTTATTAGATAACCTCTGCAAGACAACTGAAAAATTCCAATAGTCTGTATGAAACTAATAATGGTTTTGCATAATCTCAACATAGAAAAACATATAGACTTAACGCTTCTCGGGCTTTTGAAATACATTTTTGCCGTCTTGTTTTTGTTTCTATCACGTGCAACTAGTGGCTCTTACAGTGCTTTCATTTCGGTGTTAGAATGCAGTCCTGAATGCCCTACAGACAACAGGACCCATGGGGCCTCTGGTTCACAAGCGTCGCTCATGTGGTCACCCCAATTCAGCAACAGCGAAGGCCACTGAATAAGTCCATTTCACTATAGTAAATCCAAGCTCATCCTAATGGTTCTAATAATATGTGCTGCTGAATTTAAGGTTCAGCACAGCAACTGAATCCACTTATCAATCAACATTGTTTCTGAGAAGAGTGCCTCACTGTTAAGAAATGCTGGAGGTCCAAATCACCAACATTTAAAGATAAAACTCACTTTTTTTTTAAACAGGGCTATTAAAGATGTTTAATATATAATAAGATCACTAATCACTGCAGAAAAGAAATAATACACAATAAACAATTCTGTGATAAATTTATATCTGTATCTCATTAATAAATTTCAGATGGATAACAAGGTTATATGTACAAATTGAACTTTATAATGCCTAGAGGAAAATATAAACAATATATGTAAAAAATGTACATCGGAGAAAAGTCATGGAAGTCATCTTAAAAATCATGAAAGAGTTTTTAAAGTAATAGATTTTTAACTTTTTTTTGTATTGAAGTATAGTTGGTTTACAATGTTGTGTTCATTTCTGGTGTAGTGATTTCTGCATAGTGATTCAGTTATACATACATATATATTCCTTTTCATATTCTTTTTCATTATAGGCTATTACAAGATACTGAATATAGTTCCCTGTGCTATACAGTAAGACCTTGCTGTTTATCTACTTAAAAAAATATAGAACACTTCATGAATGTTCATGACACTTCATGTGTCATCCTTGCACAAGGGCCATGCTAATCTTCTCTGTATCATTCAAATTTTAGTATATGTGCTGCAGTGAGCACTAAAACTTACTGTTAAATGCCTAAACTGTATATGAGAACCCCAAATAAGGAGCTATCCAAAGTATAAATGCGTCTCTGTATTTTTATGTCTGAGCATTGGATTCACGTACAGAGTCAACTGACAAATAGTGAATTCTAGGTATTCTGCCAGGCACTGAGGACATAGTAGCAAACTAGAAAGATGTGGCCTCTGCTCCTCATTCATTTAATTCCACTTTCCCTGGCAATTACTGTCATGGAGGTTTGAGATTTCAGGCTAACATTTCAAAGACCATCTCCTCTTAAATACCTGAAATTCAGGCTCTGGTTTCACAGCCCAAACAGCAAAGCTCTTTATGCTTAGGCATCGGGGAAGAAGGCTTTGAAGGCATAGCAAATCAAGTTGTCAAAAAAGCATAATAATCAAGTCATAAACACACTAAGCGTGTTGGCCACAAAACATAGTTTCTGAATTATATCTTGAAACAAGATATGACTTGTATCACCAAGCAGTGCACATTAACTGTCACTATCGAAGATGAGTTACACCCTGAGAAATGGGTACTTCTTGCTATGAATGGTAATCTTTAAGCTGCCAAATGTCTTCAGTTCTACTTCTGAGTACATAGTAGAGTCGTACTGCTCTGCTCCCTGGAAGTTAAGCATGTCAATGTGCCTCCCTTTGAGCGAAGAATCTGAGAAGTGACATTGTCTTGGCCGAAGCTCTAAGTGACAGTATGTTCCTGATCCCAGGTCTTTTCCCTGACACTGTGACCAGCAATATTTTAGATGGTGAAAGTCCATCACCTTGAGACCCTCAGGGAGGATGATGTGTCGGAGAGCCCAAACCCTGCACACCCAACCAACCTCAGTGAACAGTGTCGGGTCATAAGCAATAAGAGAGAATAAAACATGTTTCAAGCTGAGACTTGTTACTGCAGCATAATTCAGTTAATTCAGACTAATACACTTAGTAAACAAAAGTAAGTCTCTGACCCTATAAAATTGAGAGCCAGCTTACAACAGTGGTGCACAAAAGTCCCTCTTCAAAGATATTGAGGAAAATCCTAGCCAGACTCACCTGGTGACAGAGTGATCTTACTATACACATTTCTTTTTCATTTTTAACTAAAAGATCACTAATAAAGTACTGTTGGAGAATAGAGGAAGATACCATTGTTTTTAACCAGAAACTTAGATGATTCAGTCCAGTGTTTGGGCCACCTGCATCAGAATGAAGACCATTTGATGAAATGCAGATTTCTGGGCAAAACTTGTGAATTACTGAATATTTGTTAAATGTGCATTTGACAAATTCTCCAACTGATTCCTTCATACCCTTCATGAGAAATCTTGGTTTAGGGCCAGGGGCTGCAAACTAATAGTTCTTTGTTATGTTTTGTTTGAGTTGCACAAGATTTTGTTTTGATTAGAATTAGAAGTGATTGGCATTTAAATTAAAAAAAAAAAACTTTCCGTAAAAACTGATATTTCCAACAACTTTCAAAAAATAATTGGAGTATCTAGCAACTCTGATCTCAGACACATATGGCAAGAATCAGAAGAAGCGGAACTCCCTTTAAACAAGAAATGTATGTGCTCCAGTTCTTCAGTCTTCATGATGTCAACTCATTCTTCTACTTGACCTGCCCAAGAGAAGCACTAGTTTGGGTCCCCATATTCTTGTTTCTGAGTTTTTTGTTATATGGACTGGATATTACGGAAAGTGGGAAAAAAGAAAGCCACTGAAGAGTGTTGGGCAAAAGAATTACATAATTAAATCTAATTTAAAAATAACCTGGCAATGTAGAAAGTAGGGTAGGGCTGGGTTTATATATTCAGGTGTTTTGGGACACTTTTTACTGGCCAGGCAGGCAGCATGACTGAGGGGCATGAACTGAATGAGATCGCTTATTAAATGTGGAAGATCTACCTTCTCTAGTGGGGAAAGCTGTTACTTAGTTTCAATTGCTGTCATCAGTTCAATTTCAGTTTCAATTTCTGTCATCAGGAATTTCAGCCTAGGATGACCAAATCTGCCATTTTTAAAAGAGGAGACAGAAATCCACAATTTTATTGCAAGGGTCCTGATTTCTAAATGCTTTAGGCTGATTATTTATTTAAAAACAGAAACACACCAATCATGTTGATATCTGTGTATTGAGGATACAGAATTAAAGTCAGGAAACTAGGAACAAGTAAAGAAAACTTGAAAAACCATTCTCAGATGGATTTTTAGCTCTTGTAGTTTGACAAATGTGGATACCATTAACCACTGCAAAGAGAACCACAGGAAGAAAAGCAATTTCAGGTGGCAAATTCATGAATTTAGTTTCTAGAAGTTTGAGAAATGTGTGCACGAAAGGACACGGCTCATCAGGAGTCTATTCACTTATTCAACAAATATTATGATTATCTACCTTCTAGAAGCAGTACACATACACTTGGGGCTAGAACAACAGACAAGGAGGCATAAATCTTTGACTTTAAAGCTCTTAGATTCCAATAGGTGAAAGATAGAGTCACCAAAAGAGTACGTTAATATTATGGCAAATACAGTAATGGGTAATTTTTTCAACAGAGATGTGTGTGTGTGTAGGGATGATAGTCATGTAAGATTACTATAAAGTATGATTTTCAAGCCGGAACCTGAAGAAAGGAAAATGTGTTCCCAGTAGACTCGACAGCTTGTAAAAAGGCCCACAGGCTAGAGAAAGTCAAATGCATTAAAGAATAAAAACTGAAACAAGGTCAGGTAATCTACACCACTTCATGCAAGATAGTGATAAATTGTCAGAGATGAGGCCGGAAGAGTGAACAGAGGCCAGGGGCTGTAGAAACTACCACCTTAAGTGCTCTGGGCTTGATCCTGGAAGTAGTGTATGGTCATAAAGAGAGTTCATCTGGGCAGTAGCAAGCAAATTTACACCAGAAAACAGCAGCAGGAGGAGAGAGAATCTACAGATAGGTTACTATTTGAGGCTATGGAACTGAATGAAATTCTTCTGGGAAAATCATGAAAGTGAAAAGCAAAAATAGTTCAAAGGACGGAATCTTGGAGAGCGCCTACATTCGGGAAGGGAGAAAATAAACAAAAACCAAAGAATGAAGACGGAAGGCGGAGAGACCAAGGATCAGGAAAGAGGAGTGAGTTTCAAAAGGAGGTAGATCTATAATATCAGAAAGAGCAGAGAAGTCAAACAGGGAGAGTTCTGAAGAGATGTGGCCAATTACATCCTATAGAGAGAGACAATGTCCAGCGATGTGTAGAATGCTGGCAAATACACCTTGGCACATTTATCGCTACCTCACTTGTACCTATGACTTCCTAATGAACCATGCTCAGCTTTAAGAAAAGTTCTTTACTGGCATTTTCATGCAATAGAAGTACCTAGTTTTGTACGAATTCCTAACTGCTCGGAGTTGGAAGACCAAACAGCCTTTGTACCCTTCTCAGATGGCCACACTTCGGAGGGTGAGCAGCCTTATTCTGCTAACTTGTATTCAGCCCATGCTTGTCTGTTTCTCTACAATGAAGGAAAAATTGGTTTTAGATTTCTGTTCCAAGAAACTTATTTTCTACTCTATTTGCCTTGAAACAAGACACAAAAAGATGGCAGAAATTTTAGATGGAAGAGGCATTGCAGATCATTAGCTAGAGTTGCCTCAACTTCATGTTTTGGAAACTGAGGCATGGAGATAATCATTGGCCTTTTATAGACGGAAAGGGGATTTCCATATAGAAACTAGTGTATTTACGCCCTTGTAGACTGCTTTGCCAAAACAGCCTCTTCTGATCGAAGCAAAGTCCCTTTTGTCTTCTAGTGTGTTTAAAATTAAAATACAATCAATTCTTTAAGAACTTGGATCCTCCGGGTTTATAATCTGGTCTCTATCAAGTATTCTAATACAAACCATGTATAATATTTTTTAAAGGAAATCACACATTTCATCTGTCCAAAAATAAAATTTTGGAGCAACTTAAACAGAATATAAAATAATTTAAAGAGAGAGCTCTATTATTTTTTTACCTTCAAGATTACACATTTGGTAAAATTTTATTTACCACAGTAATATACTCAGAATTAAATTAGTTTTTTATAATGAATTATTTATACTAGATTAGTTCACAAGCTTGATGTCACCCACCCAAGTACTAACCAGGCCCGATCCTGCTTAGTTTCCGAGATCAGACAAGATCGGGAGTGTTCAGGGTAGTATGGCCATAGATACAAGCTTCATGTCAGTATTTTCCCCAAGACTAGCTAATTGCAATGTCCAATGCATTTTTTGAAGCAGAGTTCAAATGCCACCATGCATTTCCACAAATTAGTTTTAATTTGTTAACTATAGCTATAGATAGGGATATGACCTTATTTACATAGAATGTGACAGAATTAGAGTGTACTGATAACTGAGTAGAGAAATTGAATTTAACATTACAAATCATATCCACAGACTTTAATGGTCAACCTAATATTTACTTGCAGTTTTATAAAAGCATTATCATAAGGAATGACTTTATCTGTGATTGTACTCTGAAAAATATAAGGTTTATCACTGCAACCTTTAGAAACATAAATTATGAATTCCTAATTGTCAGAGTAAAACATGACAGTAATAATAGTAATAGTAATAATAATAATGAGTACTTAAAGGGCCTCTTCTCTTCATTGCACTGTATGCTTCATGAATGCCCCCTGAGGTTGTATAATGCGGCAGTCTTAGCTGAGAACTTCCTTGCTACTCAAACTGAGGCCCAAGGACCAGCAGCATTGGCATCACCCAGGTCCTATTAGAAATTCAGCATCTTGAGCTTCATGGAGATACACTGAATCAAAATCTACATTTTGACAATCACCATCCAGGTTATTCATACACAAATTAAAGTTTTAAATGCCTTAACTATATCAACTCATTATTGGAATTAATATTTTCCATTTTACAGAGTAGGAAATTGAGGCACAAAATGATTAAGCAACTTTTTAAAAATATTTTTTTAATTTTTAATTTTATTTATTTAATTTTTAGGGGGAGAGGTAGTTAGGTTTACTTACTTATTTATTTTTAGAGGAGGTACTGGGGATTGAACACAGGACCTTGTGTATGCTAAGCATGAGCTCTACCACTTAAGCTATACCCTACCCCTCAATGATTAAGCAACTTTTATTAGCATTAGTAAATGTGGTAGGCATTGCCAGTGGCTTACTGAATATCCAATACATCTTCCTTCTCTGTAATAAATCTCCAATTTTATTCAGAGCAGAATTGTGCCCACCCCCAGGTAGAGTACTCATTTTTCCAGATGCTCTCCTGGCTTGAAATAGCTATGATATAAATATGGACACTGGCTGCAAGTGGTGGGAAGGTTTAATTTTCTGATGAAGGGAACTCCAGGAGCTGGCACAGTCCCTGCCAATTTATTCCAACCTTAACGATGGATATGATAGCTGGAGCTGCAGCAGCCATCTTGGGATCACAAGCTAACAGCATAAGGACTGAAGTCAACGTTTAGGAAGAAGTGGAAGAATAAAACAGAGTCTGGGTTCTTGATGATGTTCTTGATGTCATCAAGTACTAGGAGCCACCTCCCTTTAGACTTCTAGTTTGTGAGAAAAACTGATATCCATTGGAGCCACTGCCGATAGACATTTCAGTTACTTTCAAACACATCCTTAACTGATAAAGGCTCCCATGATATTCTTCTTTCACTTATGTCTTATTCTTTTATTCCAACATTACAGAGCTAGGTTTCCTTTGTTCTGAGTGGCATTAAATTTACACTATAAAAAGCCCCTTGGGGTATTATATCTTCTGCTAATGTCTTCAGACGGAAGTATGTGAAGTGTCACACCACCCTCTCTGAGTGGATGGGGGAAAATTAGAGCAATGGCAGGCCACAAAACTTCCCCAAAGCGAAAGGATCTGATGAAGAGTCACTTTCCACTGACTTTCACATCCACTCACTTCAACATGCTCCTGAACACTTGCCGCATCTGTGAGAGGTTTTGCTTAACCTCTCGGCTGGTCCGAAGCAGCAGCAACGGCAGCAGAAACTGCAGCTGCGCCCACAACTGGTAGCAGTCCGCTGTGTGAGGGTGACATGCCTGTATGAGAATCCGTCACCAAAAATAACAAAGACTAAATTGGCTGACAAAGGCAGGCGACATCAGTGTAACAACTAGAACTGCATCTCCACCTAAACATCTCCATCCTGAGTCAGCAGCTCGGCCCCATGGGACTTCTCATCAGCCCCAAATTTCACAGATGATAACGTAAACCCTCAGTGACCATCCCTGAGCTAATACTATGAGTCAGACCATCAGTTTGGTGGCAGACAAAAACACCCCCAAGAGTGTGCAGATTATCTGGGAAGCTTGAAAGAATGAAAGTTGAAAGGAATTCTTCTGCTACAGCAACATTCTCCTCACTGCTTCATCCATCTGGTGTTCTCCTGTAAGAATTCAGGCCCTATGATTCTGATTGATATGTTTTAAGAATAGCAAATCGATTTTTGATATTTAACCTACTTTAAATGCCAACATACTATAATATAAGCACCACTGATCATGTGTCTCTACGTGTAGTTTTCTTTCTTTTTAAAGAGAAAAGTGCTTTATTTTTTAATGTTTTTCTTTTCTAATATTCCTATTTTTATTGAAGTGTAGTTGATTTACAATGTTAGTTTCAGGTGTACAGCAGAGCAATTCAGTTATGCATACACATATATACATATATATTTTTTCAGTTTCTTTTCCATTATGGCTCATTACAAGAAATTGATATAGTTCCTTGTGCTGTACAGTAGGTCTTGTTATTTATCTCTTTTATATGTAGTAGTGCATATCTGTTAATCCCAAACTCCTAATCTTATCCTTCCTCCCCTCATTCCCCTCTGGTAACCATAGTTCTTGACAGTCTTCATTGATCCTATAATTCTGTGATCATTACTAAGGCAAAAGCTACTCAAAATGATAAAAGGATGCTCTCAGTTTTAGTTTGGAGGGACTAAAGGGACTTTGCTCTCTTACTAATGCTCTACTGACAACTTCCATTAAAATGGCTCTACATTTACCCCCATTCCATTATAACATTTTCACCACCTAAACCCACTCCATTTACTCTTAAGATTCTAGAGTTTCTCTTCCTCTAGTAGCTGTTGGATGAGTCCTCTGCTATTCTTCAAAGCACAGTCATCAGCTTCACATTTTTTGCTTCAATGATTATCCTTTCACATGCCCTAAATAACTGATTAAATCTACCCCCTGCCCCCAGTCGCCTCTACTCGACCTGAACACCAGCCTTGCAATCCCATTTTCTTTTAATTAAGACTTCCTCTCTTGGTATTTAAAATTCTAATCTTTCTTGTAAACCTGGCTGGCATTTTAGCCCACTATTTCTTTTCTTGAAAATTGGAGAGTTTCTCTATGTAATCATTATAACAAAAATGAATTTGTCCCATTTACCCTAATTCTCTGACTATGGTTGATTTGCTTAATTCTCTGGTAAAGGCTTCTAAAAAATTCATATAATGGAAAAAATGTGGACCCTCCAACCCAAATATCTGAGCAGTAACTCAGTATTTTTGCTTCAAAATCTAACATCATCTCAGGAGTAAACTGGAAGCCTCTCATTTCTTTCTAAAACATCCCATGATGTTTGTCTTCCTCCTCCAAACTACCCCTCTGATTTAAGTCTGGAGCTCTCTTCTGTCCTGAAAAATTTTTCACACACACACACACACACACAATTCTAAAAGCACCCAATACTTTTACATTCTTAATGGAAGTCAAATGCCTTTCCAATACTTACTAAGACACTTAGGTATCACTACAAAACATAATCTAGACAATAGTTTTGGGAATGCTCTTGGGAGGAATTAATAATTTTTTATCCTTTCTTCAACCTTCCTTCAATTTGTGACCTAACTCTACTCCTCTACTCAAGAGACAAAAATCCAATTGTACTACTTACAATATCACATGCCTAAAATAGTCATAAAATTTATTAGACTTTACTGACCATCTCCGCAAAATAGTTGAAAATGGCAGTATCTGCTTCTGGACACATATTTTCTGTGGATACTATTCAAGAAGAAGGGAAACCTTCCTTTTCCTTTTATTACGTTTTAAGTCAACTTAGTAATATCCTAACCGAACCTACCCTCTAAGAATACTGAAATACTTTTATACAGAAAGAATAATGCCACACATGCTACTGGAACAATCTTTGTGCTACGTTTTGCATTTAATCCCCTAATAAGGAACTAACAACCTGAATGTCAACAAAGATATTCATAAAAGGAATGTTCTTATAACAGAGTACTATGTTTTTGAACTTTACGTGAAACTATTTCTGTTTCTAATCATGCGTATTTTAAATATTTAAATAAACAAGAAATGTAAGAAGATTAAACAAAAATTGGTAGTACTTGATTCATATTAAATTAAGATGGAGATGGAATCATACTTCCCTACATGCTAGTTTTTCAGCTTGTAATTTGATGTATAAAGGCATCAAAACTACCACCTAATGTAAGTTACTTAAAATGCAAAAACCCATGGAGACTTTGAAGGGATCTCTATGCATCTTACAAGTTGATATCCCTAATTTGGTAAACTACTATATAAAAGCTCTTTAAATTTCAACATTAATTTCATTGTTATGATACCTTATTCATAAGTGATAAGATCTGTACCTTGAGGAATGATGGTATTTCAAGAGAAAAACAAGTTTTCAGAATTCTGTGTTGGGTCAGGAACATCCAAAATTCACAAGAAATAAACTAAATACTCATAATACTACAACTCATATGTCTTTTTCTTTTTATTTCACAGGGCCTGTCTAGTTACTTTTTAACTCATCTGTAGCTCAAAAAAAATTAAGATAAGGCAGAAAATAAGTCTTCCTTAGAAAGAGAACTGAGGAGCATCCAGAAGTTTCCACTGGAATTAACACGTACCCTACTACCTCTAGGACTGCCACCCTTACCATAAACCCCCTCACAATCCTGCGACAGACACAGAATGGCGTGCTTGCTGGATGTTACACTCTTCTGTAGATATTACAACTCTCAGCCTGACAGTAAATATATAAGAACCAACCCTTCCCCTTATGGGAAAAGACTCACAGTTCAAAAAAGAAAAGCACAGTATAATTATACAATATTTTTAATTAAGGAAAGAGTAAAGAAACAGATGTTAGGATACTCAAAAAGCGGAAAGAGCCAAAATATGGTGCAATATGAATTTCTAAAGACCTGGTCCTGTTCATTATTCCAGCATTTCCAGGACCCAGCAAATCCTTGGCCCTTGGTAAGAAACACCTGAATGAATGAGCTACGCTTATAGATACAGAACTTGGCTAACTCCAGTTGTATGGTACAAGTAAAGGTGGTTTCTTATTCCTCTAAACTTCAATAGCATGTTCTTGGAATGGAACATGTGTTGTACTGTTTCAAGTTACTGTGAGAATCACACTGTACCTCTCTTATCTGCCTTCCAAGGAACTTCAGCCCCTGGAGAACAACACTACCCCGTGTACATCTTTATATCCTGCAAAGTGTCTGGCACATCATAAGCCTTCAACATATGTGTGTTAGGGAACAGATACTAGAATAATTTCATTTGACTCTTTTCATGTTAACATATTGAAAAGTAATGACTTGCAGAGGCAATGAGGGGCCATGGCCACTACCAGTATAGATTTCTGCAATATGACTGGGCTGCAGCAATCAAAAAAATAATACTAACACAAATGGATGCCTATGGTCCAATTTATCCACTGCTTATTAAGGGATGAAAGAAAGAAAAAGAAAAAAAGAGAAAGAGAAAGAGAAAACGAAAAAGAAAAAGAAAAAGAAAATGAAAATGAAAATGAAAAAGAAAAAGAAAAAGGAAAAGGAAAAGGAAAAGAAAAAGAAAAAGAAAAACCCTTGCTTGCACCTGAGCTTAAAAGCTAGAGAGGAAACAACACGGTGAGTGAGGAATGCTTGTGCTTAAAAGAGCAAAAATAATAATTCCTCAAAATTAGGACTGTGAACAATGCCTTTCTAGCAGCAATGGTTGAGAGAAGCAGCAGCTATTAATCCAAAATGTTTTAAGGTGAAAACAAAGCCTTAGCGTCAGTTGATTAAAACATGGGTAATATTCTCTGGATCACGCACTTTGGTGATGCCCCCTTGAAATTTGAGAGAGATGCTGTTTGGGAAGAAAGCGCCACCACCCAATCTAGTGTATACCATTACTGCCATGTACGCATTGAGTCTGTATTTCCTATAAAATTACCACAAGATATATATGTGTGTGTGTATGTATATATATACACATATGTATAATTAAAACAACAAACTGAGAAAGAATTCTACAACACTTCACTCTAACCATTTCTGAAGAAGCCCATCTTAGCACATTCCCTGACAAGGAGGGGGCAAGCAACACAGATTTGTAGTGAGGATGTACAGAAAGTGTTTCTTCATCTGCTTCAAAATATCAAAAAGAATCCAAAAGTCTGCACCTAACATTAGCGCGTTTCTAGTTTAAGCCAGAATGCACCGTGAAAGTGCAAACTAGTTCCATGTCACGGGGAGGATACCAAGTCAGGCCCCAGACACTTTTGAAGGAACTGATTTTGAAAGTCATGCCCAGAGTTCCCAGCCTCCCAAAGAGCATTCTGCTTCAGGCACCTAGTACCTTTCTGCTTTCTCTGTTCTGTGCCTCTCACAAAATCATTTTAAATAAAGAGGAAATGAAAAATAACTTGATATTGATCATTTACACCTTTACCAAAAGCTATTTACACACTCATGTGAGATCACCCCAGCTTATCTTCATTTTCTCACTCATGAAAAATCAAATGCAGTGTTTCCTGTGACCTTTTGGCAAACTCAAGTGGGTGGAGAAGATGTGGTGCAGAGTGAAAAAGGCTCTGAAATCTTCTCATGCCTAAAGTTTATCCTGAAGGTTAGGGATAACTGAGGGCACTTGAGGGGACCTCAGAAGGCTGAGTCAAAAGGGAATGGAGACTGCATTGTCCACGGCTCATGCCTCTTCCAGGAGAAGCACCAGCCCCAGTCACAGCTGCTGAACAAGGGGGAGAAGGCTGAACATCACCATGTCTAAGCGGAGGCTCAACACCTGAAGTTTACCCTGCCTGCATCTGAGACTAGAACTTCTTAAGGGCTCAGTCGCTTCCTTTCTGCTC
The DNA here is from genome assembly GCF_036321535.1 of Camelus dromedarius. Lineage (NCBI taxonomy): Eukaryota > Metazoa > Chordata > Mammalia > Artiodactyla > Camelidae > Camelus > Camelus dromedarius. The sequence goes on along the minus strand of NC_087436.1, from coordinate 89,859,492 downwards.
AGCTTGTAAATCACCTGTCCTTTCCCCACCCTTCAGTTCTATAAAGAGATTTCAGATCACTCTCAGTGTGAGCTCCTTGCCGATGCCTCTGCCGCCCCCTCACCACATAGGATGCAGTCGAGCACCAGGCGTGCACTCTGTAACTACAAGACCCATAGCTTTTGCCTTTCAAGTTCCTGGCACATCCCAGGTTAGGACAGTGGACAAGCGTTCAGTCTTATGTCCCTGAAATCATCCTCTACACCATATGGTGAGGTTTTCATTCTGTAAATATAACTTTGCTCTTATAGGCAAATTCATGATCATGAATTGATGATGCCAAATTGTTATATGTCTCAATGATAATTATAAAGAACAATAAATACAACTTATTTCTTTTGTGATTGGCTTTGTTTTCACACATTCAGCACATACACAAAGGTGTGTTACAAAATGAAATCAATAGCATAAGAAACACACAAATATATCCTTTCTTTAAAAATAGATGATTTGTGCCACAATTTATCCTTTTTTTAGAAGTCACAGCTTTTATAAATGAAGGGAAACACAGAGATGGCCTCTATTGCTTTCATAGTAGGATAATATCTACAAGTATTGCGTTCCTACTCTGTCTGCCAGTCACTCCAAAGGATTTAGATGCTAAAAAAATAAATAAATTAAATTAAATCCTTAACAAACCAATAGGTCACATACTTTTACTTCCCCCATTTTACAAATGAAGAAACCAAAGCAAGAAGAGGTTGAGTAACATGCTAAAAGTTTTTGAGTCAATGTATTGCAGCAACAGAATTCAAATCCAAAGATGTTGGTGTTCCAAGGCACTGATCTTAACCATTCATTACTTTCTAAAATAATGCAATGCTATCCTGAGGTCAGATGTACTCAGGTTCTGGGAGAGGTCAGATTTTTTTGTATTGATTTTTACCCACTGAATAGCCTATATTTTGTTGTTTATAAATTTGAGACTAGGAAAATTCATACAAGCATGTTATCATCTATCTCTTTATAGCCTGAGGGGAAATATCTAAGAGTGAATTTGGAAACTGACCTTCAGACCCTAAGTCTATAATCTAACATCATGTTTTTCATGGGCTTTAAGAAGAAAGCTTCTTCAAGTTTTCAGAGTACAAAACAAGAGCACTGGGGGGAAAATTCTATCTAGACAAGCTCATTGAAACAGCTTTTCAAAATGCAGTTAAGCATGGTACTCAATCTAGATTTTCCAGACTGAATCTATAATTTAGATACCAAGCCTTGTCATTTCTAATAGTTGTCACTGTTGAGCATCGTGGATGTTAGCTGTCATAAATATATGAGGCCTGTCTCCACACTCATTTTTTTCAATGACCCCATAAAACTGGTCCAGAAAACAAAGGTTGCTCCTTTTATTCAGTTAACAATTTGAAAGCCTCTTATGGAATGTGAAAATCCATAGGTGGGACCCAAGCTGTTAGCTCCAATGACTAAAATGAAAACAAAAGGGAAAAACTGATTCAGTTATTAGTTCTAACTAATCTGCATGTATGGTCTTGGTAGATAAGATATCAAAGTAAATTCATCTCAGGTTTCCAGACTTACAAAGAAATAAACCAACCAAATGCACAAGACCTACCAATGTTTTCTTTGCATGTTTTCAAGGATACTACCTTCTAAGAGGATGTTCTCCTTAAAGAACTCTCCTCTGCTGTTTCTAACAATACTAACATCTATCCATTATATGTCACGTTATGCTTTCTTAAAAATTTTAATTTACTTGAGCCACACGATATCCTTGAGAGATAAACAGAGTAAGTAGAATCTCTCCTCCGATTTCACAGATGAGTAAATTAAGTCGCAGGCAGGATTAATGAATCACCCAAAATCACAGTTAGTTCAGGGCAGAATCACAGCTGACGTAAGTCAAGAGTTTGAATAATTGGTGTAATAGTTGTTTTCCATTCAGTGAAAAGTCAGCTTAAAATATGCTGATGCTAAGAGTGAAAGGCCAGTATGATAATTAAATGATAATTGCTTTGATGATTTTAAGGATAAGGTAAGTTCTCTAGTTGAGTCTTTTCATCATGGTAGCATATTAAGAAAACAAAATGATGTATAATCTTTTATATGTGTTGTATAGCACAGGGAACTATATTCAATATCTTGTAGTAACTTATATGAAAATGAATATCTGTATGTTCGTGTATGACTGAAGCATTATGCTGTACACCAGAATGGCACGGCATTGTAAACTGACTATATTTCATTAAAAATATATATACAAAAAAATTAAGAAACAACAAAATAAAAAGCAATATTTAAAAAAAATTAAACATAAAATAAAAACCCAAAACACATGCACACATGCACACACATAAGCAAAATATGCTTCGAGAAAGGAAAGCAGGAGCTGGATGACAGACATGGTTAGGGGATGTTCACACAGTTGTGCTTTCTTACTGAGACAAACACATATTTGTTTCCAAAAATAAAATATATTTTATTTTGCAAAAAAAATGAAATAAATGAATAAAGTTAAAATTCATTCAAGAAACATTTAATTGCACGCTTACTATGTGCCAGGCACGGTTCTAGATGCTTGGGAATCAAACAACAAAACATGCAAAAATCCCTGACCTCAATGAGCCTATGTTCTACCAAAGAGACAAAAATAAGCAATTGATGTACTGATAATAAAACACTATTATCTTGTATACTAAAATATTAAGTGCTAAGAAACAGAAGAAAAACTGGTCATGGGTGTAAGGGGAGAATCAGAAGTGGGGGTGAGGGAGGGATGAGACTTGCTAACGAGCAGACACCTGCAGTGTTTATTTGACTGGTCAGGGTAGGCCTCACTGAGAAGGTGCAATCAACGAATATCCAGGGAAGGGGGAACAGTCAGGGAAAAAGCTCCAAGGAATATCCTGGTGTGTTAGGAAGGAAGCCAGTGTGACTGCAGCAGGCTTAGCAAGGAGAGTTGTATGATGTGAAGCCAAAGAAAGGACAGGAAGACAGATCATGCAGGGTCTTGGAAGCCACAGAAAGAAATATATTTTGTCTTTTGATTGAAGTAGAAACCATCGCAGGATTTTGCTCTGTTGAGTAATGTGATCAGACCCATAGTTAAAAGAGGACCCATTGTTCTGTACACCATAAATATATAGACTGCTAAATGTCAATTATATCTCAATAAAACTGGAAGAAAAAAAGAGAACCCACAATCATTAAACACCTAAATCCTATCACTCAATGTAGTGTATAATCTTTGCTGTGTATATGAATCCCAATTTTCCCTCCTCCTCTCAGAATAAAATACTAGCGAGCCTATTTTCCCCAAGAAAACTCCAAGGCTCAGCATGTCTAAGTAGTTTGTCTAGGATGAGATCTAGTAAGTTGTAGAGCTAGGTGAAAAGAACAATTTTTCTCACTCAATCTAAAACTGATTGCTCTTCCTTATGCACTCATTTATATTAAAGTTACAAAGGGAAAAAAAGTAATAATTGAGATTAATTATCCAGATTACCCATCAATAGAGATGTTCAGTTTGATATATTAAAATTGAATCAAACTCAATTTTTCCCTTATTATTAATTTCTGGGACATAATGATACAAATAATTTCCTTGAACTTTCTATTTGAAATGACATATGAACATCCAGGCTAAGAATTTTGGACATGGAAATAATCATAATAATTACAGAAATGTACAAGAGTATATTTATGAAAATTTTCAAGGGCTTCTAGTTATTGTTCTGTATTAATTCTCTACTATATGTCACTTTGCTAAATCCTTTGCATATATCAGTTTTTAATACTCATCAAAAACCCTAAGAATAGTAATAGTAATCCCACTTCATAGATGACAAATGTGGCCCCAGAGAGGCTAAGTATTGTTAAGGTCACAGGACTGCTCAGTACCAAAGCAGGGATTTAAGCTAAATCTCTGCAGTCTAAAGTTAGGTTCTCTCCACTAAGCCACGGTGTCTTTCTGCTGCACGATGCTCAACATATCACCTCAACATCCACATCTAAAAGATCAGCCAGATCTGAGTAGCCCATTTTCCAGATGATTAACTGGTCGTAGAAAAGTTAATCAAGCAATCAACCTTTATTTTATGGCCGCCATATGCAAATCAATATTTAGTTACTGAGAGCACAGAAGATTCATGATACAATATCTTGCCTCAGTAAGCTCACAATCTTGTTAAGGTAACAAGAGACACATAAAAAGGTAATAAATAATCCAAGGTAGCAAATAATAAGTACCACATGCAATCCAGAGCCAACAACCGCTAAAGAAATTCAACAGAGAGAAAATTGAATCTGGGCATTTCAATTTAGTTAAGAAAGATTGTTACTAAAAGGACCCATGCTGAGGTGGTCTTCACAGGAAAACTGGGGTTTAGATCAGCAGAGAGGATGAGGAAAAATAATTCTAGTGAGTGTGGATAACATGATCAAAGGCCAACGGAGCAGATGGATTCTCATGAGAAAATGAAGAGACGACTTTGAAATGCAGGATGGATGGATGGCAAAGGGAAAATGAAGCAGAGAAGTAAACTGTAAAAACTTTTGATTGTCAAATTAGGAATTTACAGGAGGAGGAAAGGAATTGATTTTGTTTAACTGACAGTATGTGGGACCTGCTTTGTGTACACTTTTGTTTCCATGATCCTTTCAACAACCCTGTAAGGTAGGACGTTAAATACATCATGGCCATTTTAAATGAAAGTAAACAGATCCCCTGGCCAAGGTACAGTTTTGGGTATGTAGATGGAGCAGAATTTCTCATCTAGATCTATCTGCACCCAAGGCCTATATTCCTTCCACTGCCCCCTCATTGCTGTCTACCAACAGCAGTGGGGAACCACTGAGGGTATTTGATCAAGAGAAGAGAATGACACATGAAAAGCATCAACCAAAAGAAGGCTAATCTGACTGTGAGATACTAGCATATGTCCAATGTCAGGGAAGGATGGAGGAAGGAACACACCAAGCAAGAAGAGCCACTGAGTCAAATGCATTAAACTAAATAACACAGTGGCAAGAATCTATATGCGAATGCTGACAAGGGAGGTGAAGAGAATAGAAGAGATTTTACAAAAGAAATATGAAGCAGTAAATGGTGATACCCAGGACCAGCAACAAGTAGTTTTTACTTCCCGACTAGACGCCCATGGTGTAAATATTGCTCCTGAAAACTCAGAGACAAAAATCCAAGACCTAGCTCAAATATTTTAAGGTTTTGACAGCATATGATTTATTTAAAAGTGATAAAATCTATGCCTTGGGAAAAAATCTGCTTTAGTGCAGCCTACCTCTCAAACCACCATCATGAACTATAACAGCCTTATGCTGGGCATTTGTCTACTGCATGAGTTTGACATGAGCTCCTTGCTGTACAGGCTGATGTGGACAGTAATTCCTTATATTCATGGTCATTCGACATGTTTCCATGACTAAGGAAACATTCTTTTCTTTTCCTTTTACTAGACGAACTGTACGTGAAACAACTGAGCTCTCCCTGAGAGATACCATGTGTCATATTGCTGAACATCATTCCTCCCCAGCACTTCTCTCTTCCAATACGACGTACCACTCAGGATTCAAGACAAAAACTAACAGCAATTAAATGGCATATTATTTAAAAACAAGTTGGGTCTTTTCTGAACTTTTCCAGCTCCTGAGCAATGCAAACCACAGAACTGCCAAATTTATGTATAGAATTAACAACAACCTATATTTTTCAAAGACAGTATTTACATAAACATCCAGGCATTTAGTCAATACATATCTTTTCAAGCAACTTAATATTGCAAAGTTGCCAACCTGGTGATAATCAGAATAATTATACAAATCTTTTATCAGTATCAAGTGTTCAAATAATTTATCTTAATTTTGAATTATTAATTAATCTGAACATCCTAATAAATATAATATATATGATAAATGTCATATAAATGATAATATATATATATCTGCATATACACATGTCAGAATTGTCGAATAACAATATTTTGACTAGAATCATTTTAAGAATTACACACCTACCCTACTTTTACCTAATTCCCTTAGCATCAGCCAACTATGCTGAAGGATAATTAAAATTTAACATGTTAGCCAAGCTTAATTTCTTTCACCTCTATGGATAAAAACAGATTTGTTTCTCTGAGCTGAAAATAGATGTTTAAGTTCGAAATCAAACTGTGCCACAGCCCAACAAAATTAGGCCTACAGCTAAAGGATATCTAAAACGCCTTTGGAAGTTTCAAGAATGTCAAACCTGTGCTGTATTTTAGAAAAGTCACATGCATGCGTCAAGAAATATCATCACAGAATAATAAGTGTATTTCCTGAAATACAACCCAGATAGTCTTTCATTTTTTTTTTATGTTCTTCATATCTCCATATCTGTACCAATATGAAAGTAGGCATCTGTAAAATTCAGTGAGGGAAACCGGAGATACTGCACAAACGCATCTGCCCAATAACGTTACACTTTCACATACTCTAAGTTTGAAAAACTTAGCCATTATGAATAAAACTAATTTAAAAACTCTTCATGCACAAAGTCTGGGCTCTATATGACTTCTATAAAAGGTATGTTAAATACATTGTGTATGTATAAAAGAAATCAGAAATAATGTTTATTTCATATACCTTATTTTTTATTATCTATGTTTGTTTAATATGGGGCAATACATTCATATATTAAAAATGTATTAAAATATAAATATTACCCTTAACTTTTAAAGGCATTATTTTGTGAGCGTTCAAAAAAAAGAAAACTATTTTTACCTCCCAGTCCTGGTCTAAGCCGATTATCGTAACCATCCAGAAGTCTGTCTAGAATTCTTGTAAAGATGGTAATGTTATTTTTAGCCTCATCTTCTTGGATGTTAGCCAGCACCAACCTAAACAGATAATTTTACAAGCTGATATATATACATATGTGTGTTTTGCAAGCGCTAACATGCTCTTCTTCCTTGATTTGAATTTTAAGTCTCCCTAAGCTATCAGTGCCACCCGTTTTCCTCCTTTTTTTTTTTTTCCACTTCTATAAATACCAGTCTGCCTGTGGGAAAGGTAAACATGCTGTTGGAAATGGATAGTAAATACTAGATTATCAGAAAGTTTGATGTCAAAATTATTTCAGATTTCTAACACAGAGCATTCTGTGTGAACTAGTCATTTTTTCTAAAATCCACTCCCTAGAATATATTATGATTGTAGAGTATCACATGCAGACAGTATTAGTGATGTTACACTGCATTTAGAAAGGTACAAAAACCAAAGGGACCCCTGACATAATTCTTCAGTGATTTGAATATTAATTGGAAAATGAACTGCCTCCTTGGAGGCACAAAATTTCTCTTCCTTCCTCATAAATGTCTTTTCTTTTTATGTCTTTTTCTCTTTTAAAGCAAGATGATTTCCTTACTTTGGGTATACCTCCACCCAATGGCCAAGTGCAATATAGACATCAGGGAAACTCCGCTGGCTGTGTGCCAGGCTCCAATGTAGCCAGGAGGTGGAGGTGGGCTCTGGGAGGATCAGCAGCACACACACAGCTGCAGAAAGCCTTGGAGGAGGACCCCTCCTGACTGGTCTCTGAGGAAAGTGACAGAGGTCATCCAAAGATTAAAATGCTTAGCTATTTTGTATGTGCGTGTGTGGGTGTGTGTGCGTGAGATAAATTTGCGGAAAGAATAAATGGTCTTAAAATATCACCGGAAAAGGGTTAGCAACAGTGATTTTCTCCATTATTTCTCCATCAGAAAGCCAGAGACCTGATTTTGTGACATTCAGCAATTTGGTGCAGAAGCAACTGGATGTATAAAACAGAATGTCCCTTTTCACTGCCATTTTTTTTTTTTTTTTTTACCCAGAATGATTCAGAGATTTAAATTACTGGCCCCAAAAAAGAATCGTTTATATAATAGAATAAAATACTGGCATGAACATTACAGGTCAAATATAGAACAGAAAACTAGTAGATGGAAATATGGATAAGGACTGAGGACTTTCAGTGATTATTAACTAGCCACAGTTTACTTACTCCTTTAAAATCAAAGATTACATGTAATTGCATTCTGATCAAGGTGTATTGTGTGAAATATCAGTGACAGAATTTATTTGCATTTAAATGATTACACAGCTAGTAGCTAAAAATAGCAGTAATACATAAAAAAATTGGTAACCAACTTCAAATACTCTCTTGATAGAAAAGAAAATATTAAAATACTGATATAAACATTTTTAAATTATGTAAGCAAATTATTTCATAACTTCAAGCCTCAAAAGTTTTTATATTGCCTTAAGCTAATTTTAAAAACAGTCCCTAAGATAGTCATAAACTTCCACTTAGGGATTTTTCATGGGAAAGTGTTTTTTAATCACATACCACATTTGCTTTCTAAAGTCAATACTAAGATTTTAAATGAAGAGATACTTTCCAATTAAAAACAAGGCTTTATAAAGAGATCCCTCAATTCTAGAAAGTATTTTCATACTTTGACAATTACTCAGACAGGAAAATAAAAATTTCAAATGGAAATAAAGGCATTACAAAATCATAGAGACTAACTGTTCTTTTTTTTAAAGGAATGGTTACATGGACATTCTTATGAATTTTACATTTTAAGTCTTCTGGTATTTTGAAAACCATAGCCTAAATTTAGGTAGTAAATAAAAGATGGCCACTTTTCTGATTTTTATGATCAGACTACAATTAAGATGAAGTTATTGAAAGCAATAGAACTTTAATTTCATGTTTGTAGAATATAAGCAAAATAAAATTGGTTACATTTTCAAAATAAGTACTTTTTATGACAGGACAATTTTAGGAATAAAAAAATCTCTAAATCAATAATATGAAAAGTTGATTAATAAATCAAGCTTTTGTTTTATTGTTTGTGATTGTGAAGTTGTATACTACCTCCACCTAGAGGTTTGAGACTCACACATCATTTGGTTTTTCTATATTGACTGAAAGAGCCAAAACCACTTAAGAAAAAAAAAAAGGAAGGAAGCAAGAAAACCAAAAAGAAAGAAAAAAGAAAAGAAGTTAACACTTAAATCATTTTAGTTTGTGTTTTTCTCTTTGGCTGAAAGGAAAACAGTTGGCTTCTTTACTGAATTTTAGTGTTAGTACAGTGGCTCATAACTTAACCACTTCAATTCCTTGCAAGAATATGTCATTCAAAGGATATTCTTTTCTTTGGTGATCTCTTTTCCTTTCTCTTTCTTTCTTTCTTTCTTTCTTTCTTTCTTTCTTTTCTTTCTTTTCTTTCTTTTCTTTCTTTCTTAAATGTTTCTATTCGTTTTTGTCTTTAATAACTAAAAACAAGAAGCAGTGAACTTTTACTTGTCTGCCCTTTATAGTTCAGTTTTCTGGCACAACCTTTTTTCAAGAGAAATGATCCTTCAGAATACTTCAGATTCGCAAAAAGCCACCTCTGTTTTGATGGCATTCAAGAAATACACCTTTACCCTGAATTTAAAATGTCAAAAACAGTAAATAAGTGTCTCACCTGGCTGGGTCCCACACCAAGAAAACAAGAAGCAGCAACTGCATGCTGTGGACGTTCAGTTTCGTCTTCATCGCCACTCTTTGTAAAGTCTTGGAAGAAAAACAAAACAGACTTAAAATTACATTCAGTCTCACCAACCAAATGGCCCCAAAGAATAACATTTCCACTGGGAATTAGAGTTAAAGCATATGGAGATTATTCCAGCGGAGTGAGTGTAGGCTGTGATGACCCAAGGATTTTTTCTTTTCTTTTCTTTTCTTTTCTTTCTTTTCTTCTCTGGGAAGAAAGACGACCAAATAATCAGACTTTGCTCTGCCAGGAACTTCCCCCAGCCCCATCGTAAGCAAACACTGTTTTGTGCACACACACGTAATAATAACACACGGGACCCTGAGCTAGAGAATAGAATGGTTTGGAGGGGAGAGCGAAAAAGGGGAGGAGAGATGGGTACTTGGTGCCACAGTCCCCTCCACCAAGACCACCCCCGCATTCACAGCGAGAAAAGCAAAGGGCAGCCAGCCCACTTTTTTCGATTATTATTCTTTCATTACAATGAACTGCAGTCCTCACGTCTTCACTACTTCACTCTCTTTAAAATAAATTAAAATAAAATAAATAAAATAACCTCCCTCACTGCCCATCCACAGTTGCCCAAGACCACGTCTTGGAGGCAGACGGGTTCGGATTAACTGCTGCGAAACGACGCGTTTGACAGCTGTTCCGGAGCCGAGGATCACAATCCGAGCAGGAGCGCGAGGCTCCGGGATCCAGCAGAGGCAGGCAGGCAGCGGCGATCACCGAGTGCAAAGTTGGAGACTATAAAAGAGACAGGCTAACGTGCTGCCCGGCCGGGCGGGCGTCTCGGGTTTTATTGTAGTTGCAAATACGCTTCTGGTGAAGAGTATCGAAATTGTTTTTTAAATGTTCTGGGGAGGAGGGGGCGACCCGAGCCTCCTCGGTTGCCAGCGAGCATCTGAGAGTCGGGTGGGGGGAGATGAGGCATGCACGGGAGGCAAAGGTAAATGGGGAAGTCATGGTCCCAGCTGGGACCAACGCGTGCGACCTTACCAGAAACAGCAAGCAGAACTGGGTGTTTTCCTCCCTTTGCCCTGATCTCGAATAGATAGGAAACTTGAGAGAGAGAGAGAGAGAGAGAGAGAGAGAGAGAGAGAGAGAGAGAGAGAGAGAGAGATTGAGGGAGAGAGATTGAGGGAGAGAGGGAGAGAGGGAGAGAGAGAGAGAGATTGCAGCAGCCGGGCGAGCGGGGAGCGATGAGCTGATGGAAGCCGAAGGAGAGCGTGAGGAGCGGTGGCAGCGGCGGCGCGAGGAGTAGAAGGAGGCGAAGGCGTCCGTAGTGGCGGTGATGGGCGGAGGAGGAGGAAGAGGAGGAGGGGGAAGCGTTGGCAGGAGCGGGAGGGGTGGGGGGGATGCGAGCAGCGGCGCGGTGCGCGCAGGCAGCAGCGGGCACGAGCCCCACGCCTGGAGTAGGAGGAGCCAGGCCTGGGAGGAGGGCTAACGAGGTTCCCCCGAACGCAGGGACCCCGTACCCCCGCCCGGATCCCGGGTAACCTCCCGCCGCCCGCCGCGCACCTGCAGCGGCACAGCCCCGGGCGGCGGCGAGCGCGCGGGTGCGCCCGGAGCACCGCTCCCCGCGCCCACGCCGCGCCAGAGGAGCTGAGCCCACGCGCCGCCTGGGACTGCTCCCCGCCGCCGCCCGCCGGGGCTCCCCGGAGGCCCCGAGGTTCCTGGGGGGCTGCGGGTGGGTGCTGGTGTGGAGTCGGGAATGCAGTGTGTCTGTGCAGCCCTAGATCCCCGGGGCGTCGCCCTGCCGCCTGCCCCCTAACATGCCCTAGCTCTGGAGAGACGTGGCTGCCGAGAAGAGGTGAAGAGGTACCGCTCCCGAGGGAGCGCGAGGGGACTAATCACGCCTGTACTTGGTCATCGGCGCAACCACGGAGCGCCAAGTTCCAGGCATGTTGCGTGGAATCAAACAGCAGGAAGTTTCTTTGATTTTCTGAGCCCTCTTGCTGTACCACACTCATTCCTTCACACTCCTGCCATCAGCACCAATTTTCCCTCAAAGCTCTGTGGGCTGGAGACTTCCCAGGAGCCGGTCAGTAAAGTCCATTATACACCTTGGGAAACCCGCTCCCTCTCAGCAATTCTTCCCCCCAATCTCTTTTCACAGGCAACCTCCCGAGCTGGTCATCAAACTCAATCGACCACTCTAAAAAAGTTTACATCCTCCCCCAACCCCCCCACCCCCACCCCCACCCAAACCCCCACCCCCACTGCCAGCAGGAGGGGACCTGATTTTTCTATTACCGCCACAAGTTCTTTCCCCACAGAGGACAATGTGGTAGGTGTTGAGGTCTTCTCTTTTCAGGGCTTTTTTGCTGGCTTGGAGACCTGTTGTAATTTCAGCCCCAGCAGTACACTTGCAGCACCGTGTTTGATCTGTGTCATTTCTCTTTATCTGAGATGATAAAATCCAAACGTGCAACTTGAGCAACAACAGAAAGAACATTTTCCTTTTTTGTACTGCACATAAGACAGAATGCTATGTACACCTTACTAAGACAAAGCAGAGTGGGTGTTTCTCATCAAGAAGTTGTTATAAATGTGAGACATTTTAAAAGAAAAAAAGAGAAAGGTCTGCTGATACATTTCCGTCGTTTAACATTCAGTCAATATACGCCAAATACTTCAATTTCCTAAGTTATGAACCCCAAATTCAGATGTTTTTCCTGGATGGTGCAGTTTTCATAACAGGCACTGCTAATCTACAGTAAATTTTAGCTTTGCTTTGAAGATTATGTGAGGAGAGTAAAACCTTTACATTGTAAATATTTCAAGCTGTTCTTTTTAACCTATTAATCACCACTTTCTGAATGAGCATTTAATAAGCTACAACCTAAACAAACATTTGCTCTATTTAGCTGCCTCTGTGAAGAACACCAACCAGCCTTCTCCTCCATCATTAATATTCTCTTCCTGACTTGCCCACTGCAGAGTCTAATTGAAATTCAAAAAGATAAAAAGCATGCCATTTAAAACCTTGCAACTAGGGAATCTAAACATCTCCTACTTGGTGTGAACACTTCACTTCCTACTGTATTTTCCTATTTTCCATTTCCATGACTCAACCTTCATTTAGCTCTCTATCGCTTCACTATTTATATTATTACTAAATTGTTTATATTATTATAATGGTGGTCGAACAGCTCATGGTTTCTTTCCAACCTTAGTTGCTATGCTACAAAATCTCCCTTTCATGAATGTAACACTTTTTTTGTAAATATCTTTGTACATTATTTTCATACTTATCACGATAGTCCCTTGGATTCTAATGATGAATGATGGAATTTAGTTTTAATTGCTTTATCTCAAAATTTGTATTTATTGAAATTTGTTCTAAAAAATTAGCTTTTCCCACTAGCATCCTTAATAAATTTCTAATCTCATTGCTATATGACCCATTTATATGGAACTTCACAAAGTTCAAACTATTTTTGATGATTTCACCACTTACTTTTTGAAAAACTGTATGCTAGAACAGTCTGTGGATTTGGATATGCACTTACTTGAGAGAGACTTAGTAAAAGCTAGATTCAAAAAATTCACTACAAAAACCGTGATTTTTAGTTCTTCCCCACAAAATGCTTTACAATGTTATTGAAGCTGGATAGCTGTGATTTAAACTTCAAAGCACACATTAAAGGAAATGGAAATCAGAAAACTGATTGCAAGCAGTGGACCTCTACCTTTATAGAAATATCTATACTGATATTTCACTGTGTTACTAATCCAGCCAAATTTTTTTCTAGGATTGTCCAGCTCCCATAAATATCTGATAAATCCAGTCTGATTTCCTTCTTTCCTCTCTGTAATGGAGTGCATCGAACTGCCTGTGATTTGAGAGCTGGCCTGTGTAGGTCATGACTAAGCTCTTCCTACCCACTCCTTTTGGAGCAGGTCCTAAGGCAACCAATGCCGTAGAAGATCTGACAACTAATTGGTGGCCAGTAAACCCATTCCCACCCCAGCTCAGGCAGCACAAAACCTTCTGCTTGACCATGTTTCAGTTACTTTCCCGTGATTTGGATGGGACGGGGGCGGGGGTCACTTCTTACATATTCCCATCCCTGACACCCAAGTCCCTAAGGAGATTTCCACATGAGGACCAAAAATAAAAGAAGATGAAGAATTTAAGGATCGTGGTTTTGTCTGATTTTGTTTCCTGATAGCTCACAATATTGTACCATTTTAAAATTCATTTAAAATTTAAAATTCACAAAACTGTTCATGTTTTTTAGCAGCTATTTTGTAGAGCTTCCATTTTTAGGGCTCAGCTATATAAAGACTTGGCACTACTGCTCCAGGGAACTACTACTCTGTAATCTATATATAGGGAACCTCACGAATCTTTGGGTTTTACAAGATAATATGTCTATATAAGGATATAGAATAGATGTACGTATATATTATATATGCATACGTGCACACAGATGTACAGATAGTTCTCGGTAGAAAGGTGTCTGGACTAATACAGATAGGCAGAAGGATTTAATGAGACTAGCATTTATATAACACATTTCTACGAAATGCTTTTAGCCTGACTGCCACATAATTTGGGCTTAGTGATTTTTACATACTTTGAAGAGAAGTACCAGAATTGGTTCAACAAGAATAGCATCTCACCATATTTACAAATTTTAAAATACCAGCATGTATTTCATATAATAAATATATATACACTTTACAGACTTTCCTATGTGAGTCATTCATTCAAATGAGAATATATATTTGTGCAAAAATAGGGACTAAAGCAGAGATTATCCTGTTTTCACAGAATTAAATACTAGTCGGTACTCTTCGCCAGGATGCTTTACTAGTTTCAGCAGGTTTGGAGTGCAAGTCTATTCTCACATATTGACCACACTGTAATTGAGGAAAAAAAAAAAAAAACTGGAGCAAATACAAATTTGGTAATTCTCAAGTCAAAACTATGACCGTCAAGCTCCATTTTTTCCTGTAAGTTGCATTTAGATCAATGGTTCTAATATGTCCACTAGGCTCTAAGATTTTGCAAGAAGTAACAGCTGGAAAGTGGGAGGAACTAGCCTTATAAACAAATAATTCCAAAATTCCTCTGCTAAATAAATGTATCTAGGGCACATTTCATTAGAGCTAAATATATCACATATACTAGCTTGGATAAACTATGCACATTACCTTCTTAAAACAGATTAACTCTCTGTTTATAAAATAATTTTACAAACCTTACCCAACTTGCAAATCAAATATATCACACATTCAGGATACCCTAGTGGTTTCTAAGATTTAAAAAAACCAACTACTTACATCAAATACATATACAGAGTAATTTGTGAGGAAATCCTTTTGCTTTCCTTTTGTGAAATTATAGACAGAATTTGTTTCCAGGCTCTTCAGCTGCTTTCTAAAACAAAGAGAACATTCCAGTAATACAGACCAAAAGCTCCCTCATTGGAAAATACACTGTTCATTTCATTGAAGAATAAGCTACTACATGATGGACAGCTTTTGCCTATGAGGCATGTTCCCTAAATAATAATAATTGTAATGAAAATAATAAACATAAACGTATAATATCTTCATTAGTATAAAAACTTGGATCCCATTCTAAGTACTTCAGATTTATTTAATTACTCTTCAAAGCAAAAGTTACATTATTGTTACTCCCATTTCACTGATACAAAACTTAAGGCACAAAAAGGTCAAGTTAACTTATGACCTTCCAGTGGAGGAGCCAGGTGTAGAGCCCAAGCAGTCTGGGTCCATGCTTAATGTCTATACTGCACTGCCTCTGTTGTTCCTTGACAGCCTAAATTCAGCTTCCCATGTGTAGTCTCACCCTTTAAACTTTGGACAAAATGTTTAACTGATGACATGTTGGTGTTATCTGAGTAGTATAAGTCTGTTAGTGACAGCCATATATTCATTTAACGAGTCTAATTGAGTGTCTGTTATGTACAAGACACCATTAGACACCACTCTGGATACAATGATGATAAGGCATGGTCCCTACTCTCATGGGAGATTATATCAAATTGAAAAGGCATGAAATAATATATGTTGTTAATTGCGAACAAATTAACGACCAAGGCCTATACATGTTCTCTAAAAACTGTATGTTTCTAAATCAATACCTTTACTAAGTAATAACGTGCAGCTTGAGAAAAAGAATGCAACATAGGGCGTGTTTCTTTGAATAATTCACAAATCTAGTTGTTACCATGTAACAATTAATAAGTTGATTCTTATTATTAAGAAGACTATTAAGTACTTTCCATGATGCAAAAAGCCACTTAAGAAGAAGCCCCTAGGACCAGGAAATGATCACATCCAGAGTGAGAAAAAAGATCTATTTTATATGCATATTTTCTGAATAATAACAACTCATCAAACAAAATGTTGCAGAGGAAGCCAGTAATAATAACAACAAAATCAGAGGAGGGAGGACGTCCAAGACCTAGTTTGGGCCTATTTGTATACATCTCAGGTGAGAGAAGATTGGTTTCACCTGAAGGATTATTCCCATATCATTTTTTTTTTTAGCATCCAAAACTCTTTCATCATGAGAGGAAGAGAGGATATACTTAGTGTGAAGAAATAAGTGAAACCATAAACAGGCCATGAGTATTTCATGGTCAGTCAGAGAGACATGAAAGAGAAAATAGAAACCAATTATTTCTAAGAAAAAGTGAAAAATACCATGGCAAATTCATTATGGATATCAAATTATTTTAAATAATGATATGTAGACCATTTCCCTTTCTAGAGAACTCTTTGTATTTGCCAGAGTATCTTGCTCATAGATGCCCGATAAATAATTGCTGATTTCTTTGTAGAGTTAAGCACTTTGGAATACAAATTGGGAGCCTTAGTGCCAGAGTTTAAAATGCCATGACCTTGGGCAATCACAGCTACAACATACTGGTAACTCTCAAAGCTTTCTCCACCTCTCACAGCTCACTGTACATCACTGGTAGACAACATCTTTCCTCGAAAGGCATCTCCTCTGATGTTCTCTATTGTATCATACCACCATCCTCCCACCAAAATCTCCCAAACTGGGAGTCATTCTCAACTGTTTTTCCTCAGCACCCTCCTATACACACACACACACACACACACACACACACTTACTGTTGCTGAGAAAATACCTCCTATCTATCCATTATTCTGATCCACTCTGCCCCTTACCGATTCCATCGCCTTGGCCTTGCCCTCATTTGGTCCACTGCAGTACCAATAAGAAATTGCTTACTAACTGGTTTCTCTACCTCCAATCTCAGTTTTCTTCAGTTTATTCCCTACAGGTCCAGCGAAGAGTTTTCCAAAACCAATTTGATAGAGTCTCTCAACCATTTAAAATTCTTTGTTGATAAACATATAAGGTGCAAACTCTTTTGCACATCGTATCTGATCCATTTATATCTCTAGCCTCAACTATGATCTTTCCATCAACACGTTGTCTCTCTCACACACACATGTGCACACTCACACATACACATCAATCACCATAATCAGCATTCATTTCTCAACATCATCCTGTTCTCTATGCTCCCTACAAGTGAAAATGTTTGTTTCTCTCAATGGCCAGTAGCTTCATTGTCTCTATGCTTTGGCTTTCCATTGCCCCCTTCAACTGGAATGCCATTTTCACATCATCTACTTGGTGAGTGCTTTAAACTTCAGCCCTGTTGAGGTGGGGAGCCCCATGAAAAAGATCAACAGGACCCCCAGGCAGGGCCACTACTCTCCTGCTGGCACCATCATGTTCCCTGGCCCAGTGGCATTATCTCACTTTTTAAACTCTGAAACAGCTTACTTTCAGGAACTTACCCCTAAGATTCTATTGGTTCCCTGAGCTAACTCCTGATTGGTCCATTTGTAGTGCTTTATTTGCATGGCGCTCACTCCTGATTGGTCCATTTCCCTCACTCCTGATTGGTCCATTTCTACAAAGCTTTTTCTCAATTAGTCACCTTTGTCTATGTGACTTATTTGCATATGATGTTATAAAGTGTTGCAAAGTCTAGATTGGTAGCCTATAAAAGTCTATGTAAACATACAGATGGGGTCCAGAGCTTGGAATGTTAACTCCTCTGGGCCCGCTGGCATAATAAACCTGAGTTCTCCAACCCTCCAAGTGCTGCTTGGTCTCTCCCCCAATCCAGGTTGCTGTCACAACTGAGCTATAACACTGAGCTGTAACACACTTTGCTGCAACACTATAAACTATTTTTTATCTGTCCAGATAAAATTGTTCACATCATCCTTTTGAGCTCCTGCTGAACTTAGCACAGGCATTTAACCTGAAACCTAGAATATCATGTTAAACTTATTTATTAACTTTCTATCTCATGCCTGTGAGCCTCACCTTAATCATCTTTACCTTCCAAGTGTCTAGCACAGACCAGGTGTATATAATCTTTCAGGAACTTCTTGAGGAATAAATGAAAGAATGAATGAATCAATGAATGAGTAAACAACCTAATGAATAAGTGAGAGAATACGTGAGCATCTGCACCATTATTTGCAAGTGAGAAACGCCATGCTTTCTTTAGAGGAAATGAGATTCAAGAAAGAGTAGTGGTGAAGCGCTCAGACTCCAATGCTAAACACTTAGGTTCAAATCCTAGTTCTGCTGCCTACTCACTGTGCAACCTTGGGTAAATTGCTTAGCCTCCCTAGGCTTCAGTTGTCTTACCCACAGAATAAGGGTAATTGTAGAACCAGCTTCACGTGGTTAATGTGAGCGTTCTACGAGTTGATGCAAGTGCACTGAATGTCACCTGGGTCAGAGACAACACCGTGCAGTGTGTCAAGTGTCTGAAAGCCACTGGCTTACTGCCTTGACATTTAGTAGGTGAGATTCAGTTGCACTCCTCACTCTTGAATTTATTGAATTTTTCGACTCTTTCCCTATATGCTCCCATCCACTCTTTCCCACTAGCATTCAGGTTCCCACCTTCACAGAATGATCGGTTGGAGCCCTCCTCGTACACCCACATTCTCTTATGTTGCCTTATTTTTTTTCTCATGAATACATGGTTTTCCTCATTCTCTCGCTCTCTTTTTTTCTGCCCTTTTTTTCTTGTCCTCTTTTTAGTATACCATGCCCTCCTTTTCATTCCAGCTCGGCCTGCATTTCCATCTTTTGTTAGTTCTCTAATGTCCCCCTTTCCTCCCTCTTTCTTGATATTTATATATAGCATGTCTGCTTCTGTGCACACACTTGTCTTTAGCATATGGAAAAAGATGTGTTTATAAGAGGACATACAGGCAGGAAATTGTCCATTTCATCCAATGGGAATGTGAGTGCTTCTGCTGCCAATACACGGGCATCCCTGTCTGTGTTTCTGTGCATAGGTCTCTCTATAAACCATGCTATTAAATCCACTCAAGTGTATTTTGTGGCTTATTATACGAACTGAATAGAAAAATCAAGTGACTTTCACTTTTGAACTGGCCACTGATTTTCCTTCAATAAAGAAATTGCCAAGTGTTTGATCGGTTGTTTCAAAAAGACCCATATCGGTAACATCTACAGAACCAAAGACACTAATTAACGTAGAAGCTTCCAGCCACTCTCTGGATCATCCACTGGATTATAATAGGGTTTCAAGTCATTATTCCTTTTTTGTGACTTCTGGGTCTTTTCTCATGCTATTCAGTTGGAAGATAAAAGCAAGAGTACTTTTTGAATTATGAGTTAAGAGTTAACAAAGTATCCTTAAAGAATATTTTTTGAGGCGGGCTATTTTAAGAGGCTTCTGGCAGACATTAGTAATACCCAGCAAATATTGCTAGTTTCCAGCCTAGATGATGAGCAGATTGAATTTGCCTACTCTCCTTGAAATTAGAGGTGGCAATGGAATTTGCTCTGGCCAATGATCATTGGGCAAAAGAGACACGGGCCATTTCCACGTGGAGGCTGAGTGTGCCTGTGTCTATTTACCATGTGGCCTCCTCCGCTGTCTGGTTGCAGCCAGCGATACTCCAAATGGTCCTTGAGTGAGGACAACAAAGGTCAGAGCTCCTTGCTGACCTGCGGTGGACATACAGAATGAATGAAAAATAAATATTTGTTGTTTTAAGCCGCTAACATTTGGGGGGTGGGGGGGTGTTTAACCATGAAATGACTTGGTCTAACCTGACCACTGGGGATAAAGAGAAAAGGAAGTTTTGTTGTGTGTGGGTTTTTTTTTTTTTTTTTGATATGAAACATTGAATGATGGAGTGGCATGCAAAATGTTTTCCTGCACAGAAACTTTATGAACCACCCTGAAATCATAGCATATAAATATTTTCTTATCTAAGTCTGAAGAAATTGATTTCTTTGGTTTTTGGTAACACTTTGGTTTTATTTCCATTTCTTAATTGTTCTTCGCTTTCTTTCTCCACCTAAACACCCAGAGGGATTGAGACAAAGTCTGCAGGTGTTCTTGACAAATAGTCCATCTGAACCTCTGCTTCATCCTGCCCCACAGAAACACAGACCCTGGATGTGGTGCTGAGGAGGAAGGTGTACGGTATTTACTAAGTTCCAGCAAGAGCTCTGATAACCGAAACATCTGCCAGGTCCCAGAAATGGGCTGGAAAAAAATGACAAAAAGAGAAGGGGTGAGACAAAGAGGCTGACTGGGACAGCTACTGCTAGATGTTAAAGTGATGGGAGGTGGATAAGAACACTGGTTCTGATGAAGAATTCACATTAGGAATATACCTCCATATCTCAACTACATAAAGAAAAACAAAAGAAATTGACTCTGACCTGAATATAGTGAAAAAATTTTAAAGGCATGTCCAGAGATTTCCAACAAGTTAGAAAAGGCAAGTTAGTCACAAATTTTAATACCAATTCTGTTGTTGTTATTATACAATTCACTGGAGCAGAAATATTCAGGTTCAAATGCTTTTAGGTAGTCAATCAACATAATGCAAGTACCAATGATTGCAAAAATTTAACATGCAAATTGCAAGAAGAAAAATAGACTCATCTTTAACAAGTTCTTAAGGGACCAGAAACTATGATATCTCTCTTTTCATCCCTCATCGTACTTCTCATGGTGTAGACACTCAATAAGTCTTAATATAAGAAAGTCAGGCTGTGTCAAGGAGTGTATGTATATTGTTCACTGCAGTTCATTTGTCCTGCCTTTATCCATTTTGACCCTCAGCCTGGTCTTCATGCAGTGCTCTGGGTTATCTGTCCAAAATAGCCATTTGTTCATCACACTCATAACTTAAAATCCTTCCCATAGTTCCTGTTTCTCATAAGATCAAGACCAAAATCCTTACCATAGCCATAGTTGGTCCTGCACTCCTTGACTCCTGCCTGGCCTTGAACCATTATTCCCTTTGCTCTCATCAATCTTCACCTTCTTCAGTTCCTGGAATGTGCCAAGCTTCCTACTGCCAGTTCTCCTCCTGCCACAGGTCACTGTAGCACACGTTTCCTCTGCTGGAAATCTCTTACCCCTTCCACTCACTTATGCATCCTTCATACAAAAAATAGGAAGCACTTCCTCAAGAAGCCTTCCTTGACATAGCACCACCCCCCTACTTATCTCTGTTAGTTTTTTTTTTGTTATATGTGCTTCCTCTTAGAGAATTTGTCTCTGTTTTTATATTATTATGTGTGATTACTTGATTAAAATCTAGGGGGAGGGAAATAGCTCAGTGATAGAGCACATGCTTAGCATGCATAAGGTCCTGGGTTCACTCTCAGTACCCTCATTAAAAACAAAAATCTATTGACAGAGCTGTACGTTCCATTGTTCAGGGACCATGTTTATTTTTACTTAACGTTGCAACCCTTGCAATTAGTGCCCTGCATGACATAGAGTAAGCACTCAATACATAGGTGTTGAAAAAAATGAATAAATAAACCAATGTGTAACATAGGATTAGATGTATAACATTACCTTCAAAACTAGCCACTCATATCCCTAAAAAGAAATCTGCAGTCCAGTAACTTGGATCGTTGCCACATTCGTAGTCTATGGAGAACTCATAGCTCAAGACCATGCCATTGTCCCTCTGCATTTATGAGAAATAAGAAGAGGGGATACTCAGTGTTAGAACTCGGTGGGGAAGGGGGGTGGCTGAGGGAGACAATATTTCAATCAAGGTAGGCCAGTAAGAGGAAATGATAAGAAAGATAATCATGTTTTGGTTCATGATGAGGAAAGCTGTTTCTACTCATCCAGTAGCATTTGGTAATAGTGGAAGCCAATGAATTCTTGACTTCAAAGGATAAGACCACATATAGATATTTTCCAGTCTTGGAGGATTCATCATCCCAACATATCT
This sequence comes from Camelus dromedarius, assembly GCF_036321535.1. Taxonomy (NCBI): domain Eukaryota; kingdom Metazoa; phylum Chordata; class Mammalia; order Artiodactyla; family Camelidae; genus Camelus; species Camelus dromedarius. The sequence goes on along the minus strand of NC_087436.1, from coordinate 89,837,614 downwards.
CGCCTTAGTACATTCTGCCTAGAATGGGTGTGATTTATCCTTATTTCCCTAGAAGGCAGGACTAATTAGCAGCCCCCTATGAACCATATATGGATGTAGGATCTGTAAGTATTCTAAAAGGCTCTTTGCCATATAGGAGTTGTAGTGAATGGAATAGAAGATGACTTTTATTTCTTTTATAGTCTTATAGTGTGAAAACTCACCTTATCTACTAAGGGACTAATTTCCCAAAGAATTTTATTACAAATGGGAATTTGCTTTTTACATCAGTCCTTCCTAAGTCCTAAGCTCTTAAGTCAAATGAACTGTTTATCTGTCCCATTCATATTCCTATCAATCCAAATGTATTCTCAGAGAAATATATTTTACATAATTCAAATATATAACTACATGAATATTGACATACACACACACACACACACACACACACACATATATGTATATATATATATATATATTTTTTTTTTTTTAGCATGATCTGAACTAATCAATTAAGACTCCAGAGTTAGTGAGTTAGTTGCTGAACAAATCTGGCCTGCCACCTGTTTTCATGTATAAAAATTTACTGGGTCATAGCCATGCCCATTTGTCTAGGTATTGTCTTTAGCTGCTTTTGTGCTAGAATGGCAGAACTGAGTGGTCACAACAGAACCTACATTGCCCACAAAGCTTGACATCTCTATTTGACCTTTTAAGACAGAAAGTTTGCCAACCTTTGAACTAACTCAAAAAGTCACACGTGCCATCTGAATGGCAATTCAGAAATGTTGAACAGAGTGGTTCCTAGACACCTTCTTCCTTTAATTTCTATTTGGAAGGTTCCTTTCTAGCTCCTGGGGGAAGAGTCTTCCATTAGTGTCAAAAACAAAACAAAAAATGCCTTGGTAAATTAAATAATTATTTTTCAAAAATAAGAATTAAAAAATATTTTATATACAATTTATAGAATGTAAAGCCCTACACAGGCCTTATTTGAAATTAAAAAGAGAAAGAAATAAAACAAAACAAGGTCACCATCCTCAAGAAAGCGTTTGATTAAAGAAAGCATAATCCGCACCAAAAATCTGAAATAAGAGGACTTGTGAGCATTTAACACATCAATGAATGACTTTCCTCTGTGTTCCATATCATCTTCTACTTGTGTTATCACACTATATTGCAAAACAAAATGTTCATTTATCTCCCCAAGTGGAAAGTGAACTCCTTGAGGACAGGAGCTAATGATTTATGACTGTGGACCCTTCTGTGTAGCACAGTGATGAGTTCTCAATAAAAAATTTGTTGAAAGAAAGGATGAATGGTTGTATGGATAGATGACTAGGTCAAGTGAATGCTGCTGCTCTGTGTGATTATACCAGCTCTTGGTCATCAGATCCTGAAACAGGTTGGCCTGGAGAGGTAAAAATGTGTTTTGTGGAAATAAATTCTTTCCTACTTGGTAATTCTATGAATACTGATGTTGTTGTTAGCTGTTCATTGTTACTCATACTTAGCAGAGGAATTTCCTGGTGTTTCAGCATAGTTTATGTCTTTTGCCTCAGGATTGTTCTAAAACATTTCTACTACTTAACTGAACTAAACAACTATAACAATAGCAATTCACATCAGTTAAAGTTTTATCAGTGTATCTGAAAGCAGAGATAAAAATGAAACTGAATCGAGTCAAGAGCCAATTGGATTCTTTATTCAGATATTGTCGTCTGCCAATTATCAAGCAATTGTCTACAAAATGAAATTCTAATGTATTGGTCTCTCTGTAGGTGAATATGAATATGATCTATTATGTGTTGACTTGTCTATTATTTGGTAGAAATTATGGGTATCTGAACAAAATATGGAGGTGGCTATGGAAAGAGGGAGATCTCCTTAAAATATAGAGTAGAAACACTGATTTACTGCTTGAAAATATTAGTGCGACAACTTAAGTATTCTTAGCACTAGTTAAGAATAAACAAAACTTTGGGGGAAAATAAAGCAAGGGGGTGGCTTTTGTTCCTGTAATATTTTTCTTTGGTCATTTAACTGCTCCCCAGGATGGATTCCACCCTAGGCTCTGAAAATAACTAGAACAAAAGAATATAGAGACACCTGGAACCAGTTTGATTATCAGTCCTCAAGTCAGTCATGCTGGGGTTCCATTCTGATCTGTCTTTATAGTTGCTGTAACAGAGTTCTTTGGTTGAGCTTAAGTTCCAACCAATATTTGGTTTTGATAAGTGGGATCACACTTCATTCTTCTACACTTGACTCTCGCTTTGGTTCCCTCTTTAATGTTCTCACTCTGTAAATAATCAGCTACTGTTTTCTTCTTCCTAGTCTTCCTGGGACCTCAAATCACAATCCTGAACTCTGCATCCCTCTAGCTCTGTTCTCATTTCCTTGTTTTCTCTCTTCCTTTACATTCTCTTAGGGTTTTCCCTAACAGTGGAAGAGGGTCTGGCCCCTTAAATAGCACAGGCTGACAAAGTTTAATGGATAAAGAAGTATTCTGACTTTAGAGGATCACAGGCCCAAGTGTTAACAAGGGAACTTCCATGCCCGCTAAACCTATCCCACCATCTGTGGGACTGTGTCTGATCTATAAAGCTGAATAATTTCAAGATCCCATTGACTTTACTTATTAAGTCATCCAGGAAATTACTGAAGAATCCTCTCACTACCACCACCCCACAAGCTGGTTTATTCATTATATTTTCTGGTTTTAATTCATTTTAAATATTTCAGTATCGGTAGTATGACATGTGTGTGTGGACAAGTTAAATTTAACTAACACTCTGGAGGGAGTTAGTTAGCCTAAGAAATGTCTCAATATGAATCAACCCTTTTGGGTTAATTAATTTGCATAATCCCTAGGAGAAATAAATTTTGTTGGTCATAGCAAAGGGATTCAAGATATGTGAACAGTTAAGAGGAGTTTAAGAGAACTCAGTGTCCTTGCATGAATAAGATATGAGGGGACCATGCTCGGCAACAATCTATGCCCAAAATATTGCCCTCCGTGTCTAAGGCCCTTGACCTGGAGACGTCTTGCCCCTGGATCCAATTACAAAGACTGTAGATGTTGCCATTAGGACTTCTTATGTCCCCTTAAGAGTGAGTGTTTTTCTGTGAACCTGAGGGCAAAAGAGCAAAACTCTCTTCACTGAGCTGAAAAAGTTCTGTGACTGTGCTGCTTATTAATGAATATCCTCTGGTTTGGGCAGATTTTGGTTTAAGATTTACTTTCATTGTGGCTTAACATTTGATTGAGAGGTTGCAAAAGGTCTAACCTGGGGTGGGGACTGATGTTTACCAAAAGAACCTGACTTTACTAAAGGACCAAATTGGTTTGGGCACACTCGGGTAATCTGGAACTGTTCACAGGAACTGTAGAGTTTAAAAATGAGAAAACAAGGAGTGAGCAGCTAGTATTTAAGAAAGAGTTGCCAGGGCTTTATACGTGGCACAGGGCCAAAGGTAACAGCAGTGAACAAGTGGTTAGAGTGGGTACAGAAAGGGAAGGGTTACTCACACCTGAGTCTAGGCTCTTGGACCTGGACAAGGTCTCCCTGGGAAAAGAAGCTTATAGTCTAAGTAGGAAAGCTTGTGGCAGAAAAGGTACTTTATTTCTAGAACAGTTACAGATAATACAGAAACTAATTCTTGAACGTGATTATTGGTATACAAGTGAGCCAGAGATATTTGAAGTCTTAGCATGCTTCCCCAAAGAAAGCCCACCATGGCACATGCTAGCACGGACAAGACTGGTATTGAAAGATTACAGATTTATAGCCGTGGGTCAGTGCTCAGGAGAAAGATGAAAGGTTTGCCAGTCTAAGCTACTGGCTAAAAAAGTCATTAAATTCTATTAGACTCTCTTCTTGGGGGAGGGAATGATTAATGAGTTAATAACCAGAGTTGGGAAAACTAGAACATTGTAGGAACAGGAAACTGAGCACAGCTTTGTACCATTCCACCTTGGGAAGGTCTGCATTGTCCCCACGCACAGATTAACATTTACATCACAGTCTGTTTGGAGAAAATTAGTATCCCCTTTCTCCTCATTCTCCATATTCTCTTTCTCTAAAAGCAGCAGATAAAAAAAGAAATGCTTCTGGTTCTTTCTATTTGGCTGAAACACTGGCTGCAACTACCGGGTGCCAGGAAAGGAGAGATACTATAAATAACTTTATTTTCTTTAGTAAATTACATTTCATACAAATTCTATCATATTTAATACAGTAGAAGTAAAGAGTTTATAAACAGTCTTTTTTTTTCAATTGAAACAGTCTATAGTCACATTTTAAGAATTTGGTAAAAAAAAAATAATTTTTCACTTATCTATTAATCATCCAAATTAAAAAAAATGTAAATGTACACCAAGTCCATATAGTGCACGGGATCTGCATAAGTTAAGGAATTTGGCTGTATAGCCCAAGATATTTCTGTTTAATGACTGAGTAATTAAAATGAACCATTAATTTATGAGCGTTATCAATTATCTTTACAAACAACTGTTCTTACCGAATTTGCCAAACCTCTCGAACATCTTCATCCTGTAGCGAAGTAGCAAGCAGTGTTAAAAGAAAGTGGAGAGAGAGAGACAGTTCATTTTGGCTGCAGTAACGGAGCCAACGTCTCCATTTTTAGTAAAACTTAATAATAACTCACATTTATCAAGCCTCTAGACTCTACATGACACTATACAGAGCAGTTCAGACACAGCATCTCACCAGTTTTTTCCTAACAGCCCTCTCAGATATTAGCTCTGCTTTAAAGATGAGGAGAATCAGATTCAATCTGGTTAAGTTATTCATTCAAGATCACAGGGCCACTCAGAGCTGCGTTCTGACTTTCATAAGCCCTTAGGCACTTATGCCTTTGTGGACCCCTTCCTCCATAAACAAACAAACAAACAAACAAGCAAACAAATAATATTTTGTTGACTATGTAACTATGAAGACAATTATTATCTTGGCTAGATTCACTATTATATGTTCATTGCTCTTATGGTCAGTTGTCTCTTTCTGATTTTAAGAGAATTTAAAATTAAAATAGACACCATGCCTACTGTGCCTAAAAGTTAAGCTGGCCCTGCAGGTACAGGATTAAACTCAGACCTATGAAGTGAGCTAAAAACCTATGCCCTTCAGTTTCCTCCCCTCATCTCTGTCACCATTAAATCACCAACCTCACCTTCTTTTCCACTGCACTCAAACTTAAAACAAAAAAAAAGTGTATTAATATATCAGTGTTACCCTGAATTCTATGAGTTTGCAGAATTCCAGTTCCTTTGCTTCCAAGATATAACATTCCAGAATTAATTGAGAAATGTACAAAAATTGTCACAGCATTTGCAATGCTGCAAAGTGAAAGGATGTGTTTTGTTCATAATCATTTGAACTCTTAAAGCTGTAAAGAACAAAGATGCCTAACCTATCTTTACCGTTCATTTCTGTGTTATTGAACCAAAACTGCCTGCAGGTGCATGGGGCTATTTAAAGGGAATTGTAAATCGCTTTCATATCTTACTAACGTAGTGAGGATGTATAAATAGTGGCGCATGGCAGATAATTAGTTTATGCCACACATTATTGTGCTTACGAGCATCTGGATATCAACCACTTGGCAAGGCAGACAAAGGAAGTTATTGTGAACAAAATACTACAAGTCATTTGCAAAACGCTGAGTGGTGAATATTCAAGGGACAAAAGAATATGTTACACTTGCGCTAACGTTTAAGATTGTAGCTAAGTAAGGCAATTTAGAGAAATAGTAACTAAGCTTTGCAATCAGGTAATAGTGTACGTAATATTTCAGGCAATGGTGTGCGTAATTTTTCCTTTTATTACTTTCTTATAAAAATGATAAGAGAACAAAAGTATACGTAAAAACACAGGTATTATATAAATTGTACTTTCCTACTTTACAGAAAACTAGTAGAAAAAATTAGAAATGTTTATTCCTAGAAAAGAATAGATATATAATATGTGTGTGGATGTGTGTGTATACAGTATACCATACTCTGTAAATTCCAAAAGAAATTCTAGGCTACATTGGCATTCTCTCTCTTGTCACAGTTGGAAATCTGTCCAGTCACAGAGAAGGCGTGCCTAGAGCCCTTGCAAACTATGGGCAGTTTCTCTCTCATATCCCAGGTACCATACAGCTTGGCAGTGGATAGGCCTTGTGCTTGGTACTCACTGCAACATCCAGAGCTTTGTCTTCCCTACTGTCCAAACAGCTCAGCTTCTCTGTAGGTAACGTCTTCAGTATGTGGCCTCTTACCCATTTTTGCTGCTAGTATTTCCTGCTTTTCACTACTTTTTACTAGTACCTCAAGTCCCATAATTTTGTCTGTATGGCTCTGCAACCCCTTCCTTGACCATGCTCTTGTCCTTGCTCACCTAACTCAGATTCCGTGATGCATTGCCCTGTCCATTACCCTACATAGACCCCTTCACTTTCTCCTCTCTTACTTTATTGAACTAATTTGAGAAAAGCCCAACCCAGTGTGAACCCAACTCTTGACATACTCTGTGCCGGCACCTGGGCAGCTGCACGTGCCCAGAAAGACATGTCATGACCAAAACCCTCCAGTGAACATGTAGTGCCCCAGGGCCATCCTACTGTATTTCTTTAGACAGTTTTCTGTCTCTTACTCAGTTGCATGATTATTTCATTCCTTCTTGTCTCTCCTCAAAGCATCCACAACTCCTCCCTGTCTTACTCTCTGCTGATTATTTTGCTTCTCAGAGAAAACAGAAGCAAAATGTAAGAGAGAGAGCTTCTCTATGCCCAAGCCACCTAGTCTAAAATCCTACGTGTACCCACATCTTCTACCTGTACACTGGCCCCCGTTCCATCTTGTCCATCAAAGACATAACTCCACTAATTTTCCCCATTCACTTCACAGCACGAGTTTTTCCCTGACTACAGGTTCATTCCCATCCACAGACCAACATACTATAAAATATTAAAAATAAACAAGGACCTAAAACCCTTCTCTCCAACCTATGTTCTCCTAAAGCTACTGTCTAATCCATTTGCTTCTCTTTTAGCAATCTTCCTCAGAAAAAGATCTATACTTGAAGTTTCCACTGCTTTCCCATTTTTCTCTTGGAGTCATTATCACCCCAATCCCATCACTGAAAGAACTCATGTCAGTGACACCAATGGCCTGCATGCTGCCATTTGTAAGGATCACTTACTTCTCAGAGCTCACTTAATTAACAGCATTTGAAACAGTTGCTCACACCTGTCTCCTTGAAATACTCTCCTTACTGGACGTCTCAGGTCCCACTTTATCTGGTCACCCTCATAGCCATTCCTTCTTTGTCTCCTTTGCTGAGTGCTCATCTCCCCTACCTTCAGAGTGGCCAATGCTCCACTCTCAGTCTGTATTTCTTTACTCTCTGTGCTCACCCTCTAGGTAACTTTATCCCTTCCTGGCTTTGAATACCATCTATACGCTGACCCTCCAGTCTAATCTCTGCTTTAGAACTGCTCCTGAATTCCAGACTCACATGTCTATGTGCTCACTTGGCATTTCCATTTGGATGTTTAATAGGCACAGCAAGCTGATCATGTCCAGTACTGAACTCAGGGTAATCATCCCCCAAATATGCCCTCCACATGGTCCTCTCCAGCCTCATAAATGGCAGTTTCACTCTTTACGTTGTTCAGATCCCAAATACTAAGTCCTCATGGACGTCCAGTCTTCCCTCCCAATCCATCTGCAGGAGTTTTGTTTCTACTTTCAAAATGTCTAGAATTCTTCTCATGCTCACTGAATCTACTGTTTTGTCCAAACTGAAGTCTGTTACTTTGACTGAAAACTGCTGTTGAAGGTTCTCTGCAACTCTCCTGGCCTCCCTATATCCTCTACCCTACACACCTGCATCGCTGTGTAAGAGAGGCTTGGGTTTCCACTCCAGCCATGTGGGAGCTCAGCTCACTGCACAAGCTGCCCTCAGGGGGTTGGGAGTGGACAGCAGATACATATATATATATAAAATTCTGACCAGTTTTGAGCATTTTTCATTTTTTAAAGTCACTTAAAATAAGTGATATTTCCAATCAGAGTAATATATACATGATTAAAACCCCCAATATTATATACATATATCCTGAAAATCTAAACTCTGCTTTTCACCCCTAAGTTGCTCCATCTCAGAGGCAAAAACGTCTTTTAACCTTTTAACATTTTTTCTCTTAACAGTTATTTCCTCTATATTCAAGCAAAATACACAGATTTATATTTTCTGGTTATTTGATTTCAAGTATTATCTCCAGAGGTCCTGCTCTGAGGATTTAGTCCCCTTACCTCCCCACCTCTCTATCTCATTGGCCCTATTTAGTTTTATCACTATTTCTAGTTGAATGAATAAATAGTGCATACATGATTATGGTTAGGTAAATATTTTGGCCTAGAGGACCAAGTAGGGAAATTCTTGTTCCATTTTATTTCTTTTACAGTATTTCCTTTTTCCCTGAAGTTTTAATTATCTTGCAGTTTTTTGACTATATCGTGGAGTGTTTTTTCAAACGTTCATGAAGTCAGGAATTCTACTGAGGTCGTCTCTCTCTTTACTTCTTTTTAAGAATCTTTTAAGTGTTTCCAGTTTTATTGTGAAATAATTAAAATATATCATTATATAAGTTTAAAGTATATAGCATGATGGTTTGATTTACATTCATTGTGGACTGATTACTGCATTAGGTTTAGTTAACATCCATCATTTCATATAGATAAAATAAGAAGAAAAGCAAACAATTTCTCATTGTATTGAGAACTCTTAAGATCACTCTCTTAACAACTTTCTTTTTTGTAGTTTTCTTTTTAAAAATTTTTTATTGAAGTATAGCTGATTTGCAATATTGTGTTAGTTTTAGTTATACACAGAGTGATTCAGTTATCCATATATACATATTTTTAGATTATTTTCCATTATAGGTTATTACCAGATATTGAATACAGTTCCCTGTGTTATATAGTAAATCTTTGTTGCAAATACATTTGAATTTATTCAAATATATGTGTATCTGTTAATCCTATACTCATAATTTATCCCTCCCCGGCTTTCCCCTTTGGTAACCATAAGTTTGTTTCCTATGTCTGTGAGTCTGTTTCTATTATGTAAATAGATTCATTTGTATTATTTTTTAGATTCTATATATAAGTGACATGTAATATTTGTCTTCTCTGACTTATTTCACTTAGTATGATAATTTCTAGGTCTATCCATGTTGCTGTTGCAAATTGCAACACTTCATTCTTTTTTATGACTAATATTCTAGTATATGTGTGTGTATTTTATATATATATATATATATATATATAATATATATATATATGTATTATATATCTCACATCTTCTTTATCCATTTGCTGATGGACTCTTAGGTTGCTTCCGTGTCTTGGTTATTGTAAATAGTGCTGCTATGAACATTGGAGTGTATGTGTCTTTACGAATTTGAGTTTTCTCTGGATATATGCCTAGGAGTGGGATTGGCGGATCATATTATAGCTCTATTTTTAGCTTTTTAAGGAACCACCATACTGTTTTCCATAGTGGCTGCACCAATTTACATTCCCACCAGCAGTGTAGGAGGGTTTCTTCTTCTCCACATCTTCTCCAGCATATATTATTTGTAGACTTTTTGATGGTAATCATTCTGACCAGTGTGAGGTGATACGTTGTTATGGTTTTGATTTGCATTTCTTTAATAATTGGTGATGTTGAGCATCTTTTCATGTGTCTTTTGGCCTTTTGTATGTCTTCTTTGAAGAAATGTCTATTTAGGTCTTCTGCTCATTTTTTGACTGGACAACTTTCTTACATATCATATAGCAGTGTAAGCTGCAGTTGTCATGTTGTACATGACATCCCTACTACTTATTTATCTTATAACTTTTTTCCCTTCTGATGACCTGCCTATTAGAGTCTTCATTCTGTTTTAAACTGAATGACAGGATTTTTGACAAAAGTATTTATTCAAGTTTCATTTTATCACTTATAATAAGGCGATAGGACAATCTTCTATGTACAATGCAGGGTTATTATGAGCATTAAATGAACCATGTAAGAAAACACTTTATCTACAGAAAGCTGAAAATGCATGGTGGTATTATTACTGTTATTTTTTAAATTGCCATTCTCATGTTGTGTTATTATGTCAATTTCACAAATGCAAGATGCTAAATTCAAGAGTTCAGAAAGGAAGTTCTTCCATCAGTAACTGCCTGAGCAATCCAGATTAGTATTTGGCTGGTAGGCAGCAGAGTATCTGAAGGAACACAGGCTTTGTAATGAAAAGATCTGGATTTGAAACTTGGATTTTTCACTAACTGACTCTAGTTCAGTCATACACTAGCTGTTGTATTGAACCCAAGAACATAACAAAAATTCACCTCGAAATATTGCTTTCATTTTCTTTTGTGATTTGACTTGAATTTTACATTGAAAGGCTCTGATTTTATTTTCAGCTTAGTATCTTGAAAAACTTTCTCATTTAGGACACTGTGGGAAACCAGAAGAAACACCATCTGTTGACACTGTGAAATCAGCACCCTAAGAAGGGAATTTGAACATTTCCTTTTTTATTATTTATTTAATATATTTATCCCTCCCCTCCCTTCCTGTAGCCCCTCTGTTTACTGAGATATCAAGTCAAAGCTAGCACATTGTTTGACAATAAAAATAGTTATGAAGAGTGAGTTTCCAAAAGGATATGCTCCTGACAATTGTCTTAAGTTCCTTCTCAGGAGTCACTTACATGCTATTGCTGTTCACACTGGCTGCCCTAAAACTCACTCCGAGGATGCATCATCTTTAATCCTGTTCAGTAAAATGTTGATTATAATTACCCCTAAGCCACTTGTCTCCTTCTCTCCAGCCATCCATTTTAACTTCTAATCCCTGGATTTTTTTTTTTTTTTTTTTTTTTTTTTTTTTGCTGCTGATATAATTCAGAACTATTGAGTTCATTGACAAATTTTAGAAACTGATTGATTAAACCCTATTGAATAAGACACTAAATTTTTGTTAGCTTTCACCCAGGATTTTTCTATGTATATATATATATATATATATATATATATATATATAAATCTAGCTTTTGCTTTGGTTTTTGCTCTTTGTTTGCAGGAATGTTATGCATGTCTCAACAGAGAGGCCATACTTTAACAAAACCAGGCACGCGTTCAAATGTATTTTCAAAATAATAGCCCTACCTTTTACCTAATGGACAGTCAAATGACTCACTGTGGTGTCCCTTTTATCATTTCTTTTCATCAGGAATGTCTCTCAAGTTTGGGAGATAATATGAAACAACCACGCTTGCCTGTAGCTGGTCACTGGCCCCTGTCAAAATCAGAATTGGGACTTAATGCAGCTCTAGTCCTTCCTTTTTACCAAAGGAAGTCTTTTGAAAAGTTAATCTGATGATTCTCTGACCCACTGATGAGCAGCAGAAAAATGCAGGCCACCATGTCCAGCCTGGTGGAGCCCTTACTGGGAGAACGCAGGACGACAAGACAGGGTAAGTTGGAGTCGGGAATGAGGGCTGAACGTGCTTCCGTTTCTCTAAAATAAGCTGCTCTGCTCAGGTTTTCTCCATTCTCCAACCTTCTTTGAGAAGTGATGGTAGCAATAAACACTACCTGACATTTGCAAAGCACCAGGATTTTTTTTTTCATTTTGCATTTCTTTTGACCCACTCTGAGGAAGACAGATGACTTTACCCCCAATTTACAGAAGAAGAAATCGAGACATGAACAGATGAGGTGAGACAGTACGGGACATGGTTGAATATCCAGCCTTAGTCCTCAGACAGAGGTTAGTTCACATTCCTATTCAGCCATTGATTGTGTATTTCACCTCCTTCTAAGCCTCCATTTCTCATGTAGAAAGTGAGGGTAACAATATTTATGCAGACGGATCGATAGGAGGATTAGATGGGATACGTATGGTGCCTGGTTTAGAGTAAATACTCACAAATGCTAACTATCTCACTGGGGACTCACGATAAAGCTAAGCTTAGAACCAGGATACTCTCTTTCCACTAAATCACATAAAAATTGGCTAACACAGATTTTCAAGTTTAAGAAAAATTCTCTACATGACTGGACACAAATCCGTTTTATTCTGAGAATTTGAAACTGAATTGGGAGCTCTTTATTTTTCTTTGTAGTTCTTTCTGCTATTTCTCTCTTCTTATGAAGTGATTTTCTCTCTCTCTCACTCTTTGTTTTTTTAGAAGACTCATCTGTTTCATTTTGTGTTTTCCAAATAAGCACTTTAAATTATTTGTATTATGTTTTTCAAAATTAACAAATAAGAAACTGATAAATATTGTTGATGTAGTGTTAAGGCTGAATTTGTAAAGTGAGCCATATATGTGTTTAATTTAACTTTAAACCTTATTTAAATAAATATGTAATGATAAGAATAAATAAATGTATAATGACAAGAATAGGTTGAAAGCTTCAGAAAGATACCAGTCAACTGATTCTTAAATTTTTTCATCGTAAGAAGCTATTTTTGCCTGGATTGTTCTGCAGCAACATTGCCCTTTCAAAATAAAAGTCACCAGTTATTCTAAGCCACAGATATATACATACTCATAAATACCAGTATCATAAGAAAATCAATAGTAGGTATAAAATTCACTTTCACAGTGAATCTAATAAAATAATACATACAATTCTTAAGCATTTTAGCTTGACAAAAGCATACATATGCATTTACTTGCTAATATTTTGATATAGAGAGGCAGACATGTGGCATTTTCTTTGAATTCAAAGTTTTATATTGTCCCTCTTATATGAATCGCATCTATTTACAGTTCCAAATTATTTCTCTTTTCATTTATTTCTTCTTTTTTCTTCCTTTATGGATTTCATTTTGTATCCCTCCCTCCTTCCCTCTTTTCCTTTTTCCTAGTATAACGAGAGTCTGAAGAGGCAGGGGAAGCAATCAGACTCAAATCTTGATTATAATTCAGGACTTGGTTACGATCATTCATTAACCTTTATCATTTCACCCTGGTTCTTAGTTATTTTGTTACCAAACTGAACTTGGGTTTGCTGGCCTGCGCACAGAAAAGCCAATCCACTGATGCTCAGTTGTGGTGAAGGAAAGGACAATCTTTATTGCAGGGTGCCGCGCAAGGCAGCTAGTGATCTAAAGACGGGGACTCCTGATGGTTTTCAAGGAAGGGTTTTTAAAGGCAACATTTGGGTGAGGGTCGCAGCTCCTGGACTCCCTTCTGAAAGGTTGGTGATGAGGTAGCAGGGTGATGTTTGGAGGATCTGCTGGTTCCAGCTGGTTGGCATCTACCTGCTTGTGCTCAGGTCACCATCCTCCACCTGGGGTTAGGGGGGTCTTAGTTTCTACGAAACTCAAAGATACGTATCAGGTTATTATGCCTATCCCTTGAGGAGGAACTCGGATCCTGTTTTCTCCCTGATACCATTTAAGCTGTCATTACTTTTCTTGCTTAACTGCTTTTCCTCTGTTTCTGCATTCCCTCACTTCCCTAATTAGTAACTGCCTGTGCCTGCTCTTTGGAATTCAGGGAAGGCCTAGGAAACTAAAGCTTTTTTCTATAAACAAGAAATATGGAACATGGGCAGGGAGTTTTTGTATCCAGGAGGGCCCCCTCAGTTTCAATGCCCCCTTTTCTTTGATACTCCTCAATCCTGAGGGGAACAGGGATGAGACAAGAAAGGGAATAAAGTTTTGGACAGAGAAGTTCATCGTAAACTCAGCAGCGGAATTCTGTTTGGGGTACTTGGTTTCAATCTCTCCAAAACCAAATCATCAGAATTATTTTAGCAATCCACATTCAACACTTAGCAACGCAGTGTATTCTGTTTCCAAATGGTATCAAGTTACAAATGTTTCAAGTTAAGTGTTGCCCTGATAAATACAACTGGCATATGCAAGTTGGGAACAAAGTCCATCTTGAGAAGCATCTTAATCCAAGGAGGGAGGAGGTCACAGGCATTGTAGAGAGAAAACCATGGCTGGGAGCAATTGCTGACTAGGGAATCAGTCAGCGCATTTGAAGGAGAGAATGGGAAACATTCGAGCCAATTGCTAAAAGGCCAGATAAGAAGGCATTTACTGTAATTATTTTCAAAGCATTTATACATTTTTTAGCAAAATTGATCTTAATAGATAAAATATTCTTCAGAGGTTGAGTCTGAATAAATCCAATGCACACAATCCAAACATCTGGGCCACCCATGGAACAGCTCCTTACCTCTGCTGTAAGGTTAGCTAAGTGTAGGGTAAGTAAGCTAACAACTGATGGAAGCTGGAAAAGCATTTCCCACAATGGGCCATTTAGACGTTGCTTTACAAGTTGGGGAGATTGAACGTGTGAGTTTCAGGCTGAAAATTTCTAATACATAAATTAGATCACAAGATCAATCTCACTTTTTGAGGTTTACAGAAAATGGGAAGAATATATTCAAAGCAGAATAAATAGGCATGGGAAGAATATATTCAAAGCAAAATAAATAGGCTATTACTAGCTATTTCTTTTTTTTTTTTTAACTTCTCTGACAGCATCTACTCCTGGTTTTCCTCATTAGCTGCTCCCTGTTAGTCTTTTGCTAAATTTCCTTCCTCTTCTTTGACCTGACATGAGGGAGCCCCTCATGTCTCAGCTCCCTTCCCCAGACATCAACTGTCTTTGATCAAATATAACCACCTTGGGAAAATGTCCTGACCATGTTAGCTAAAACTGGCTTCTCTTGGAACTTTCTGTCCCTTTATCTTCTTTTCTTCATGACACTTTCACTACCTAGCATTATAATTTATATCTATTTGATTATTTCCACGTCTCTACAAATTGAATGTAAACTCCGTGAGAGATGGATTGTGTCTATTTCACTCACAGATGAATCCCAGAGCCTGAAGCAGTGACTGACAGAATAGACATCCAGTATTTTTTTTAACATTTTTTTTTATTGAGTTATAGTCATTTCACAATGTTGTGTCAAATTCCAGTATAGAGCACAATTTTTCCGTTATACATGAACATACATACATTCATTGTCACGTTTTCTTTCGCTGTGAATCCAGTATTTTTTTTAATGAATGAATTTAGAGATAAGAGCAGAATGTAAGAGCACTCAAGGAGGAGCTAATTTAGACTACAAAGAGGAAAAATCCTAAACAAGGTGACCTTGACTTCCTACTGTTATCCCCTTTCCTGGAAGGTCCAGCATAACTCCAATCCTAACCAAGTACCAAGGTGGTCCAAATTCAGGAACCAAAAATAAATAAGGCACTTCTAATGGGCATTGAGCACTTAGTGTGAGCTGGACACTTGGCTGAATATTGAGCACCCAGAGATTATTTAGAAAAGCTCCTTAAGTTCCAAATGCTTGCTGTTGAGGAAACTATACAAATAAATACAATGCACTGATAAGTTTTTAAAAAAAACAAAAAAGAAGTATTGCTATATAAATACTTTATAGGGACCCAAATTGGGAAGGGCTTATAGTGAGCTCGATAAAGCTGAGTTGGAGAGTCTTGTGCTAATTTAGTCTTTTAGCTAAAACTCTGTATATAAAGTATGTCTTTTAACTTCTCGTAAAGTGACTTGATGAAGAGGTCATAATTTATTCTTAGATATTATAAATTATGTTGAAAACTTTATTCTAATTAGCATTCCTTTTCCTTGACAGATTTGATACAGATACTTTTCATATTGGTCTACCAAAGGAAATACAGAAAAAAATAATGTAATTAGTGAGGCATAATACATGTTAGAAACCTGACATCATCTGAGTTAAATATTTTTTTTAATATTTACACAAAATTCATCAGGCATCTGAACAGTTCAATGACTTTAGATGTTGTGTGTGTAGCAATCAGCTCAATTAAGCAGATAATGTAGGTTGAAAGATATTTTAAGAAAGAAAAAAATGAAAACTGAAAATATTTTGATATTTCATTTTCATAATCTTTGAGAAAATATTTTTGAGAGGCAGTCAATCAGAAACAAAATTATTTCCAAGTGGTATTAGAACACCATCCTATATTTCCGTCATTATGTACTCAGTTAATTACTTTGTCTATGCATTTGAAGAAAAACTTCAACTGAACTGAAATAGTATAAACTGATGGATGAAGACAGTATATATAAACCTAATTAGGATCACAAAATAAAACATGCATTTCAAACTGTCTCCTCCATTCCACCTCTGACACAAACACACCACACACACACACACACACTTTACCTGGTTAAAGAAAATGTCTCACAGCTGTAATCTTATGTTGAGTAGTGTAGGGAGCCAGAAAACTCCTAAAATCTCTTTAGTTATTGTACATACTCTCTTAGCTGATAACTACAACTTTGACAAGCAAAACCAGAAACCCTTCTTTCTACCATTAGAAGTTAATTGTTCATTCACATATTCCAATAGGGGAACATATGTCCAAACTCACCCTCCAGCATAACTGACTGGCATTAGAACACTTCTAAGAGCAGGTTTTGACATAGCTTGGGGCCTCTGGAAGAAGGTTTGAAGGCACTGGGTAAGTGAAAGAAAGGAACAAAAGGAAGAGGTGAAGAGAACTGAGCATAAGGTCTCTCTTATAAGTTGGCTAAGGAAGGCAGCTAGTCTAAAATTTATTACTTTAAAAAGGTGCCCTAGAGAAACCTCAGGGCTTAGTCGTAGCCAATATTTTAATGCAAACAATATATATAATGTATGGTCATTAAGACTATTAAAATATTCTGGCAGAGGACTCCAACCATTGATGAGCTGGATTGCATCCCCCAGAGTCAGAAAGTGCATTAGCCTATTCAATCCTTTGAAAACAAACAAGAGAGGGAGGAGGTTTGCTTACCTTTTGGAGAGGGGTCATTGGCCAGTACTGTGTTGGGATCTAAGGCCGACCACTGGGTGTTTTGCTAGCAGACATTTCCACTTCAAACATACCGAAAAGCCTCAGGTTTACTCCGATAGCCATCCATTTACCACCTGTGACCAGAATTCTTCTGGGACCAAGACAAACGTAGTAGTCTCATCCTTCCTTCCACTTATTTCTTTAGGAGCAGGCATGTAATCCAGTTTCAACTAATAAGAGATGAGAAAAAAATATGCTATATGCTAGGGACTTCTGGGAAAGTCTTCACTCCCAAATAGAGTCACCAAAGAAGATATGATTTTGTTTCTCCCACTGAACACCTGTGGTACCATCAACAAGGAGAAGAATCTGTAACAGCCATTTTGCAATTAAAAAGAAACTCAGCCTGAGGGAATTACACTAGTAGGAAGCTTGAGAACGGAAAGATAGAAGAAATTTTGCCCCAGATTACATTATTGACTTACAGCATTAATCAAATCTGAAACCATTCTATCTCTGAACTTTTCCTTTGTTTTTTTTTTATCTTTTGCTATAATCATTTCCTTATTATTGAAGCCATTTCTGTTACTTGCAGCCAAAATCGTGTTATCTATGTAGAATCAAAGGAAAGAATCATGCACAACTATAGTTCTAAAAATGCATTATTAAATTGCAAGAAGGCACAAAACCCAAGCTTATTCCCTACACACCAAACTGAGATTTCTTTATTCCTAATCCTCACACTCTGATAAGAAAACATGTCACAAACATGATGCAGCTGCTGAATGACTCAGCCTGGCAAGCTTCCTGTCTGGAATTATGTGCTGCTCTGAGTACCTCCTGTCAGACATTCACCCCAGGAGCATAACTATATGCATTCAACAGATATTTATTAGAAAATCATTATTGAAAATAGGGATCATATGGAGTACAGCAGAAGTCTAAGACCTGGTGTCTGTTCTCAAGATGCTAAGCGCCGAGTTAAGAGAAGAAGGCATGAATCAACTGGAAAAAAAAGAAAAAAAAAAAAAGAAAAGAAAAGGATGTCATGGTTGGGCCAAGATGGTGGAGTAGCAGAATGCCTAGCTCACCCTCTCCCACAAACACAGAAAAATCTACACCTATATATGGAACAAATCACAAAGAATACCTATTGAACTTTAGCAGAATAGCTATTACATCAGAAATACAAGGAAATCCTCACAAAACCGGTAGGGAAAAAAGGAAAAGAAAAAGGAAATCAGTGTGAGACCTGTCCTGCAGGGAGGGAATGTGGTGTAGGCTGAGGCTGGGAATGTGCAGAACTGAACAGCCTGGGACCCCCATAAAAAGCACCACTGCTGGGTCTGTGGGGAGCAGTCGTGTAATGGAGCCTAGCCATAGCAGCCGTCTCCACAAGCATGGAGGGCATTGCTCGGCACCATTGCTGGTGTGCATTCTTGCAACAACAGAGGCAGGGTTCACACACAGCCATCTTTTCTGCTTGCTCTGGAAGGGCATAATCATTGGTGCATGGCTCCAAGGTGAAGGCAGAGCTGAAACCTAAATACATATCCAAGGTTCTGGCAACTTTGCAGGCAGGACTGAGATTTGATTCTAGCCCCAGGCAGCAATGGCAGATTTGCTCCATCGGTGCTTTTATGCACCCACACCACTGAGACAAATGAGCAGAGTTCTGGTGTACAGCAGGGGTGCATTGGGCATTAACAGTGGGTCTGCGTACCATTTGTGGACTTGGGGCTGGGGTCTGGACTGACCCTGTGGCCCGTGGTGTATCCAGGTGTATGACTGCATGTGCACTCTGGCGGGTCCTAGTGCCTGATGTCAGCGGATCTGCACTGGTGGCTCTGAGGGTGCAGAATCTGGAGGATACTAGAGGGGGTTGCCAAAATTCCTGTGATTGAGGCAGGAACAAGGGCACTATCAACAAGCGTATTTTGTAAGCCCACATACCAAATGACAGACAACACTTCCTGATGGACATCTGCAGAGGAATACTCAGTGGCTCCCCTACCAGCCAAAGTGCTCTAATCCCACCTACCATACATTGTAGCTCAGAAACAGATCTGGAAGCCTCTATTTCAACAACAGAGGAGCAGACCTGGCAAGGCTGTGACTACCACAGAGCAAACAGGAGGCCCTGCTCAATAATCAGGGCAGGCTCTAGTCACCACAACACCAACCACACCCCCAATCAAAGGGATAGTATCATTACATTTGGAGGAAAGACTTGGCAACCATCCATACTGAAAATAGCCCTCGCAACAAAATCATTAGACATGCAGTCTCACAGAGATGGCTCCCAGTTTAAAACAACAACAACAAACAGCCCTTTGAGACCACAAGTAGATAACTATTACTCTTAAATTTATAGAGTCAGAGAAATATAAGTAAAATAACGAAGCAGAGGAACCATTCCCAATTAGAAAAACAAGAGAAGTCCCCTGAAAAAATGAACATTGAAACAGACCTTGACAGTCTACTCGATCCTGACTTCAAAAAGGAGGTAATAAGAGGACTGAATGAAATAAGACAGACTATCAATAGAAGTGCAGAATACTATAAAAAGGAAATAGAAACTATAAAGATGAGCCAATTAAAAGAAAATTCAATTGCTGAGGAAAAAAGCTGAGGTAAAGGCAGTCAAAAGCAGACTAGATATTGCAGAACAAATAAGTGATTTAACAAAAAGGATAACAGAAATCACCCAAATCAGAACAGCAGGCAGAAAAACAAATGAAAAACAATGAAAGCAATGTAAGAGACCGATGGAATAATATAAAGCATGCCCATCAATCTATGCAGAATAAGGGTCACAGAAGGAGAAGAAAGATAAAAGGGAATGCAAGAGGTATTTGAAGAAATCATGACTGAAAAATTCTCAAACCTAGAGAAGGAAAAAGATATCCAAGTACAGGAAGCAGAGAGGGCCCCAAACAAGATGAATCTAAACAGACCTACACCAAAATATTGTAATTAAGATGGTCAAAGTTAGTGATAAAGAAAAGATTATAAAAGCAGCAAAGAAAAACAAAGTGTTAGTTACAAGGGAGCCCCCATAAGGCTTTCAGCTGATTTCTCTACACAAACACTGCTGGCCAGAAGGGGGTGGCAAGACATAATCAAAGTTCTGAATGAGAAAAGGCTGCAACCTAGGCTACTGTACCCAGTAAGACTATCCTTTAGAATAGAAGGAGAAATAAAGAATTTCACAGACAAGCAAAAACTAATAGAATTAACAATACTAAACCTATCCTAAAAGAAATATTGAAAGGTCTTCTCTAAATAAAAAAGAAACAGAAAGCTATATAAAAGAGAAAACCATACTTGGAAATGTGGTAACTACAATGAGCTGCAAGAGAATAAACATAAAGATGTAAAAGAGGACATCAAAATCATAAAGTGTGGGAGAGGGGAGAAAGAATCTGTAGATTTTCTTTTTGTTCTTACAATGTGTTTGAGCCTATATGACTACCAATCTAAAGCAAACAGATATAGTTGAAAAACAGAATAACCACAAATCAAAAGCATAAAATAAAATCACAAAAACCAAAAAGAAGCCACACTAACACAAAAGAAAATGATCAAACCACAAACAGAAAAGCAAAAAGAAAAAGAAAGGAACAGAGAAGAAATACCAAATCAACTGGAAAACAAAGTTTAAAATGTTAGTAAACACACATCTTTCAATAATTGCCATAAAAGTCAATAAACTAAATGCTCCAATCAAAAGACAGAGAATGGCAGACTGGATAATAAAACAAGAGGCTACAATATGCTACCCACAAAAGACGAACTTTAGGGTAAAGGATACACATAGATTAAAAGTGAGAGGATGGAAAAAATATATTTCATGCAAACGGAAAGGACAAGAAAGCAAGGGTAGCGATACTCGTATCAGACAAAAAAGACTTTAAAACAAACACTATAAGGAAAGATAAAGAAGGACACTATATAATGATAAAGGAGCAATACATGAAGAGGATATTACACTTGTTAACATATATGCACACAATATAGGAGTGCCTAAATATATAAAACAGATACTATTAGACGTAAAGGGAGGAATTGTTTGTAATATATTAATAGTAAGAGACTTTAACACCTCATTAACATCATCGGACAGATCTTCCAGGCAGAAAATCAGTAAGGTGAAAGATACTAAATGACATAATGGAATAGTTGGATTTACTTGATATTTTTAGATAATATACCCCCCAAAACCAAAATACACATTCTTTTCAAGTATGCAAGGAACATTCTCTAGGACAGACTACATATTTGGACACAAAAGAAGCCTCAACAAATTTATGAGGATAGAAATTATTTCAAGCATCTTTTCTGACCACTATGGCATGAAACTAGAGATCAATCACAGAAAAAAAAAAGAGAAAGAGAAAAAAATGATGTCACAGATAGTATAAAATCAAATGCTGTATAGTATAAATAAATGTTGTTAAAAATAAATACCACAAACTGAAAAGAGAAAAGATTATCATGATTTGGAGCACTCAGCAGAAATGATGGCATTTCATTAGGCCTGTTAGATGAGTAGAATAGGGAGATTCCGGAGGGAAGAGGAAGGATTTTTCAGTGTTGCTCTTTGTGCATGGTACCTCATTAGACCGAGCACGATGTGTCCAGAGAGCACAAAACAGAAAGTTAATGTAAGAGAAGAGTCAGAAATAGAGAAGCACAAAAGATTGGGCTGACTCTGGATGCCTGGAACATCAGGCTAAGAAATCTGATCTTGATCCCTGTAGGTGAGAAATTCTTGAAGGTTTTGAGCAGGGAAGTACAATGGTGAAAACATTCTTCTTGAAAGAGAAATCTGGTGTCTATGTGAAGGGTTGGATGGGACATATTGAAAGCAGAATGTCAGTGAACAGACCATTGCAAAAATTTGTTCTTATGAGGAAAAGCTATACTCATAATTCACATCATTAGGCAAGGTTGTCACTTAGAACTAAATTGACTTGAATGAGACTGACAAGTCAATCTCAAGAAAACCTGCTGCAAGACTTTTGATACTACATGGATTAATAAACAAGATACTGCAGGATTTTTTTCTTTCGAAAACTATCATTATTTTGATAGAGCTTCATGTTCAGTGTAGGTGTTTCCAGGTGAAACCAAGAGAGAAATGGAGATCAGTAGCATATGGTCCCTCATTCCATTGTTGCTGTTAATTCGTGATTGTACGATCTGCCCAGAGTTGTCAAGGAAATTGCTCCTCTGTTATTCAATAAACAACAGAAATATTCTTTATCAGTCAAGTTGGAAAACAAGGATGTCACTTTTCCTAACAAGATTTTTGTTATCATTTACAGTCTCTAGTTTTGAGATCCATTGGTTCATCCAAGCATTTATTCATTCATTTGTACTTGTATTCAACAAATACGTATTGAGTGCCTCTCCTGTACTAGCTGTTTGGAGCTCACTAACAGAGCTACCTAAAACATAAACAAGATACTCTCTTTCTTCTTTGAAGTTCATGGACTAGTTGGAGAAGACTCCTGTGAACTATAAGCTACCATAACCTACAGTTGTGATAAGCTTTATGATATGATTAACACTGATTGCTTTGAGAACACACAGGAAAGGAAATGATCCTATCTTAGGAATCACAGCAAAGGTGATATCTCTGCTCTACTTCTACCACTTAACAGCCATGTTACCTTGGGCAAATTAATTAACCTCTCTGCATCACTTTCTTCATCTGTAAAATGGTACCTCTTTTATGTGGCCTTTGAAAGAGTAAGTTTCATTCATATATGTGTGCATGTGTGTGTGTGTGTTTATAAAGACTGCCACCTAATAAACCAATGAACGTTAGCAATTATCACCATTATTTATGTTATTATCATCATAATTATCATCATTATTATGCTGAATCATAAAAAATGAGTAAGGCTCACCTACGAAAATGAGGCAGTATGGAAGGGAGGGTACTGCATGCAGATGTAAGAGAGGGTCTAACTGATGGGTGGGGATGGGAGAAATTAAGAGTAGAGGCTATGGAGGGGGGACAGTTCTTTCCAAGGTATCTGTTAATAATGAATTTTTGTTGCAGTAGCATTTTCTCTCAGTTTGCAAGGGCTTCTTGCTTTCTTTCCACTTATCTTTGTGTTTCCTGTTCCCCAAGTACCAACCTCTGGGTCTCACCAAACCCCGGGAACCAAAAGGATGTTTCATGGTGTTCACTTTATGATGAGAAAGTGATTATGGTTCAAGATTAAGGCAAACTCTCACTGGGTAGAAATATGAAGGCCAAAAGCCTTCTTGTATATTACTTTTTAAAACTGAAATGTAATTAACATGTACCTTTATATGAGTTTCAGATGTACAACATGAGGCTTCACCACTTGTGTCTATCATGAAATGATCACCACAATAAATCTAATTAACATACATTGCTGCACATATTTATATATTTTTTCTTGTGATGAGAATTTTTAAGATCCACTCTCTTACTGTATATTACTTTTAATCAGACTACCTCCAACTCAAACCACAAACATCCCCAAATTAAATGCATATGTTTGTCTATATCCACCTTTAAAACTTTTTTCTCAGGAAGAATAAGTATTTTGTTTCATCAGATTCTCAAAGGAGTCTTTGACTCCCCTCCAAAATAAAAAAAAATTTGCTCTAAAAGTAAATAACTCTTGGCCATCTTTTACTGCAACTATGGATAAAGTACAATTTTTCAGCAAGATTAAAATGATTTACATGTCTTTTATACCTATTTGGGTTTTCAGCTTATGGTATCTTCTGGGGCATTGAATTCCACAAGGATGCTTTCCATTATAGAAAGTAATTATTTCCATTTTCTTGTACTAAAAATCCTTCAAATATCAAGCTATATCCACAAGTTCTAGCATTACAGGATCTTAAGAACAAGTCCCCAGTGAGAAGCACTGCAGGGCAATGCTTCTCAAATTATCTGTGAGAAAAGACCTTTTATTTCCCCTTTCTTTTTCCCTCTGATCTGTTGCAGAAACATCCTGTTGTAAAATAAAATTTTTAAATGTGGCAATGTCATATTTCTGTAAAAACATCTAAGTGCGTACTCTCAACCTTTTATACTTATTCCAGAAGCATAAAAATAGTTCAGAGGCCAGCAGCTGTCCTCGGACCACACTTTGAGCAGCGTTATTATAGCATCCAGAAGCTAGAATGCATTCTCTTCTATGGACAATTGCTTTTTATGAGGGAATTGGTAAAGTCTGAAAGGCCCACATGTTTCAGAGAAGTTATTCTTTTTTACTGTGGTAAAAAAGCACATAACATGAGACCTACCCTCTTAACACATTTTTCAGTACAAGGAACAGTACCGTTACCTGTAAGCACAGTGTGATCTCTAGGACTTTTCCATCTTGTGTGGCTGAAACTCTATACTCGTTGAACAGCAATTTCTTCCTCTCCCCTCTCCTCAGAGAGAAATTATTTTAATGGTAAAAGTTCAACCTATGAAGGATATAGGAACAAGGGGCAAATTCCCAGCCCCATCTGAATGTGCTTAGGGAATGATTAAATCAGATGGCATATATAATCAGATGACAGGACTCAACAAAAATAATGAACGTAATAAAGTGATTACTCTATCCCTGGCACTCCTGAAAATACCTTGCTGATGGGAGTTGCTGTGTTTTTTGTTCACATAAAAGATCAGCTATTACCTTGTGTAAAGCCTTCATTTTTATAAGCTTTCTTTTTAAAAGAGGGGTCTTAATACAACAAGTCTTCAAATATACTTCAGCCAATCCTTATCTTACGATCAATACTTATACAAGAATGTATGAAACAGGAAGTCAGATTTCAAGGTGATTGCTATGTAGCAAGACAGAAAACATAAAAATAAATCGAACACAATGCATTGTAAGACCAGAAGCTTATGGGGCATATAGAAAATAAAAAAGTAAAGATGTTAAGGAGAAGAAGAAACACTTTTTTTTTCCTAAGGATAAAGATGAAGGCTAATGTGAATAACTTTTCATTTGTGTGGCTTCATTATTGAGTTATCTTGTGCATTTTAATCTTTGGGGGAAAATAATTTACTACTGTTTATTATGAGACATACAACATTTCATTGTGTAATGATTCAGAAACTACAGAGCAGACATGTTTAAGAGCAGAAGCAATGAGATCAACGGTGTTAAAATGAAAAGCTTAACGAGGGGACCAGATCTTGGAGCTGTTCTAGAAGCATGTACCTTATCAATGGGCAGAGGTGAAAATCCTAAAGTGAGTGATCGTAAAGCAAGGTAGAAATTGAAGAAGATGAGAGTGATCACGCAAATTATTCTACATAAAATAGGCAGAACTGAGAAATCAAACTTAATTTCCAAAGGAAAAGGAAATGTGATCATCTGAGAGAGACAGGTAAATGAAATGGAATGGGGAGGTGGAGGAAAAGAGGACACTTTAGAAAAACTGTTACAGTCAATGTGTTGGCAAATCACCAAGATACGAATGATGTTATCTCCACTGAGAACCCAGCTAAAGCCAAATAGCAGGGTTCAATTCTTGGAGTCATCAACATTGGGAAAATTCCCTGAATTGATTATAGGGAGATTCCCTGAGTCATCTTTAGTGTTCCTAAGATAACAAAAACATTTTCCTACAAATGAAAATGCACGAAATTATGTCTGCATTCCTCTTCTGAATAAACATACGATATGATTATATAAGTGTAGGAAATGACTCAGAGTCTGTAGCCATGAGACTAAAAGTCTTGGTTGTGAAATGGTTTATCTCTTTGATTAGATTTTATTAAAGACACACTTAGATTCCTGTGTGAGCATGATGATCAGTTTAGTGAAAACTATCCACTGGATAAAAAAGCAAAACTAAAAATGCAATGATCTGATCAGATCTTATTATAGTCTAACTATATACAACATAGTGAGTTGACAGCTTATTCCTAAACACTAGGGCCACACCTCTAACTGACTACTGAGAAAGTTCCACCTGGGCATCTTGTCAACCCTTAAAATTAACACTATAACAAAATATTAGTTTAATATCTTCCTCTCTACAGCTTTTTTGCCTTTTGCATTCTCAAATTCAGTTGATATCATTCTTATTCCAGGAATTCAACTCTCTTTTGTCTTGACGTTCATAGCTAACCTGCTGTCAAACTCATTTGATTTTGCAATAACAATAGTGAAATGGGCAATATTTCTTGAGCACTGACTATGAGCTAGGCTCTATGCTAAAACTTTGTATGTATCCTTTCATTAAATTCTCATCCTCATATAAATCTATAAGTAGTAGCTCTGTTATCCTCATTTGTAAAATAAGGTAACGCTTAGATCAATTGAATAACTTGTCCAAATCCATACTGCTGGTAAGCAGGGGAGCCAGGATATGAATTTCTGCTCTTATTAATATATTGTACTCCTCCTCCTCCTTTCCACTCAAATACATTCTCCTCATGCAGTCTTTCATCACTTTTTTATTCCATCTGAGCTTTCTCATATACTGCTGCCTAACTGATCTTTCTACAGCACATCCTGACTAAAACATCATAAATATATTCCTGTTGCTTAATAAAAAGCAACTCAAATTTGACAGCCAAAGGGTCAAACCTTTCATACTTTGGGCTCAATTTATCTTTCCAGCCCCATCTTTCCTCGTTCCAGTCGCACATCCCAACTCCAGCTGAATTAACATCTCTTTTCCTCAGAGGACTGTGCATGTGCAAAAGCTGAGAAGGGGTGAGTATTGAGGAAAGGAAGAGTCTTCCCTGTGGGAGATTTAGGGACTAGGCTAGAAAGGTGGTAGCAGCTGGCCGGAATGCAAAGGAATCTGAATCTCATGCAAATAAGTTTGGCTTTTGGCCTGGAGTCAAATGAGCTTGATTGTGGTAGAGATGAGGGTTGGTGGCGGGTGTAAACTTGGGGGCACAGTGCCTATTCTTACAATTCTTTGATGATATTCTGTCTGAAGAAACAATCTATCTTTATTTTTGGTTTTTATCAGCATGATTAAGGAATTAGAATGTATAGCAAGATCAGTCAGATTAGTTTGCTTCAAATATCTCTACGGTTAATGTGGACTGTGAGACAGTCTTGAACCAAACAAAGTATTTGATTTTCTCAAGATATGAAGAGATCTCAGGGTGAAGGAAATGTCAAAAGAACTTTAAATAAAAGACAGTAATATATAATTATTTACAAAAGGTAAAAGTGATAAAGTCTGGCCTAGAAGTAGTTGCTTTGATGAAATATGACAGCCAAACCAACTTATCACAGGGCACACAATAGGATAGTGGATAATTAGCAGATATTTTCCTTAAACAATTTGGAAATGTATCTCAAAATTTTTCTTATTCAAAAATATTTTTGATCAGTCTGATCAAAATCTTCACTCTACTCTCTTAGAAAAATCCAAACATAAGCTATCTGTAAAATAATAACATGTATGTGAAATCAAACAAAAATATCAAAAGATCTCTATTGATTAATACGCAGCTTCACATTTTGTATTCTAAATAATAAGCTGTGTTTATTTTTCTTTTAGGTTTTATAAAAATAATTTATCAAAAAAATTGTAAATACAGCGGTAAATTTAGTTGACCTTAGAAAAACAAAAGAGCCAGTTATCTTACCAGCAAAATGAATTTTTTTCAGGAATAGCAGAGAACTTGCAGTTTGGGATAAGGAAACTATGGGGAGCCATAAACAAGTCCAGAGAACCAAGGCAAGGGTCTGGCTTTTATAGAGGGAGGGAGCAAACTGTAGAGCGCTGTGACGGTTCTTCATTGGTTGCAGACAGTAGGCAGCTTGTCAGCCCTGGGTCAGAAGGCAGTCTCTCTCCCTGCGGGGTCTGTTAGCTGTGGTCAGGGACACAATCATGAGAGCTCCCCCTTCAGGGCTTCCAGACTCCATTTTAAATGAGAGTTCCTTGATTCATTTTCACAGTTTCATTAAAAGAACATTTTCAAAGCACCAAATAGTTTCTATTGGGCAATTAAAATATCACTTACATACATTACAGAATAGCAGTCCCTATCTTGCACTCCATGTGTGTTAGAAAGAAATCTGAAGCCCAGAAGTGCATGTATTTGGAAGACCGAGAATTCGATGGGCATGACATTTTCTAGCCAGATAAAAATACACATGCATATGTCTGTATGACTCATTCCACACGACTCAAAATTGCTGGAGAGTGGGTGTAGCTATGAATATTACTGCACAATGTAGTTTTCAAAGGAAAAAAAAAAACAAATTTGGCAGCTTCCAATCTTCCTGAGGAACTTTAGATTAATTGAAATTTTAATTAATAAAATATCCAACTAAAAATGCATTGAAGGTATGTCATGTGGTAGAGAACAAATGAGGGAGAATGAATAATACAGAACCAAGGTGATAACTGTTCTATAAATGCGCAGTTTTCATCTGTCTAACTACATTCTAACTAAGGTAGGCCATGTCTCAGCCAGTAAATTGAAACAGCAATTGACTTTTTTGGGGGCAGTACTTCAGTTTCATTGTATTTCATATCCAACTTGTGAGATCTGAGTTGTCCAAATTGTTTTTTCAATTTCAAACATCTCTTTGTAAATTGTGACTTGATTATTAGTTGTGAGTAAGCCCGGTTTTAATAGATGAGAAAAATAATACAGAGGTCCTTAATAAGTATCATTTTTCCTTATGTGTTTCCATAAGTGTTTCCTTATGCCAGGTACTTTGGGGAGTGACTTTACATGCATTATCCCTTTTAAACCTAAAAGAAAAACATATAAACTTCTTATTATGATTATCCTTTTTTTTTTTTTTTGCAGGTGAAAAAAACAAATAGTATGGTGTATGCTACACAGCTAGTAAATGACTGTGTCCCAGGTTTGTCTGATGCCAGGTTCCTTCTCTAAACTAGTATGATACTCAGCACCTCTGTAAAAAGGATTATTTTAATTTAACAAAGATCATGGGGCCATTAAAATTAAAACATGGATGAGAGGGATGGTATAAAAGCATGTCCACAGGGGTTTAAACATGTATGTGAAGGTTAATATATGAACAATCATATATTTATACAAATGTATATTCTCATTTTATAAAAATTGTCCCAGTGATTCACTCAACTCTAAAGCAAAGCCGATATTATTATTTTTTTTCACAAAGGCTTATACAAACACAGTAATGTACAGAAGTTGTGTAGGAAGCTTGTTGTCGGAAAGTTTATAAATGGACTAAATTTTATCTATAACAGAGCCCAGTGCACAGATTTTTGTCTTTGTAAATCACCATATAGAAATTTTTAAAAACTAGATGGTTATTAAAGCTTAAGTCCAGACAGACCGATAGTGAATGAACCCACTTCATGAGGCCATGGCTATGTGAGGGAGAGAAAAAAGGATAAAGATACAGAAAACAACCTCCATGGTTCATTTCAGTGCATCTTAATAGTCAAGGCCAGTCACTGCAGCTTTCGCTATAGGTATTGATTACGAAACTGGCATTGTGAACCGGAAAGGCTTCGCTGGCTGCCCTGCCATCCATTTTATTGACTTAGGCATAAGTGAGCTTCAATCAGCAGGTATTTGCTTTGCTCAACATGAGCAACATGCTTTGCTCATGTTGAGCAAAGCAAAAAGCAAAGAAGAAAGCAGAACTACTTCTCGCTAATATTTTTTGTGCTCTTCGAAGATTTCATAGGTTTCATTGACAAATTTACGGCTGTCTGTACATTTGCGCTCTGCAAAATGCTTCACATTGCTCTCACCTCTCCCGACTTCATATAGCTCAATTAATCTGCATAAGATGTTTAGCTTTTACTATTAGTCAGAGTTGAATTTTCCAGTTGTTCACAACTGTTCTTCTTTCCTCAAATAGTAAACACTCCCCAATAGTAAATATAAGCTTATCAAGGACAGGGTGTGTCATATTAATTCATTTACTATTGCATTAAAGGTGCTATTTTTTCATACAAAAAGGGTTTATTATCATAAAATGATTCAGTGTTAGCACATCCTTTTACTATTTTAAATTAGAAAAAGTTACTCAACCGTTGTGAACTTCAGTTTTTTTCATCTTTAAAATGTGGATAGTCAAAGTGAATTGTAATGATAGTGAAAATTAAATGAAAGAATTTCTGGAAAGTGCCTAAAACACGGTCTGGAAGATTCTCAGCCCACAGTGGTCCTTGCATTTCCTTGAGGAAGGTCCTGGTAAATGCTGAATCGGATGTTAACAACTGGTTAGTTTCATCAGAGTGGTCAAATAAATGATCTTTTGAAACATAGCTGTTCACTGCTCTAACTCCTCGATAAACTTGGACTCAAACTGAAAATAAGCTTTGCTCACTTGATATAGTTAGGAAAATATGTCAGACGTGTTGTAGAAAGTACTTTTGGAAAAGGGAGAAGGAAGTGAGAGAGGACTAAAGGTGGAAGGGGTATAGAAGGTGAGGGACTGTGCACTGACCAGTGATGACAGCACACCACAGCCTGAGAGTTATGATGAACTCAACTCCATTTCAGAGAAATCAGGAGGGGAGAGGGAAAAAACCAACAACAACAGCAAGGACAAAAGTACATTCATCTTGTTTGCAGGCACCAAGAAAAATAAATAAATACAGCATATCCATATGTGAGTAAAGATAGTAAATACAGTTGACCCTCGAACAAAATGGGTTTGAACTGCAGGGGTCCATTTACATGTGGATTATTTTCAATAGAAAAACTATAAATTATACAGAAATCTTTGACTGCTTAGAGGGTTACCTCCCAACCCCCACACTGTTCAAGGGCAACTGTACATGTTTTTATAGGGTATATATAGTATCTCCCTCTCTCTCTCTTTCTGGCTATTCATGTTACTGCCAAGGGTGAGTAATACAGGACATTCAAACTATGTTCTTCTTTAATTTGCACAGCTATTTCAGTCTCTTACCTTCGACCTTTCCCCACAGACTGTGTATATAGAAGACAGACTCACAACTTTTACTTGTCTCCTCTAAACAGTGACGTACATCAATTTCATTGAGAAAAAAAGTGATGCCTTCTAAACGTGGACTTAAAGTAGAGAGTGAAACGTTTAGATTCCACCACAAAGGGTAATTTATACTTACATAAAATATTTTAAAATCCCACCATGACTTTAAGAAGGAAATATTTTCCTTTAAGGACTGAAGTCAGAAGTTTTAGTGGCATTCAATTATTTATAATAAGGAACGCAAAACAACATGGAAATCAGAGTGGCGTGGGCACTGAGCTAAGATTATTTTGAACAAAAAGAGAATGCACTTGATGTAAACTATAATAATGATGCTATTTTATATCTCTATGAAAAGATTTTTTACAGTCAAACATCCATGATCTATATTCTATTATTAATAAAATTACCTCATTTATTACTCTTATAGAAATAAATCTCCTAGATCTCCACTCTACTTAAAATTATTTAAGGTCTGTTCTTCAGCAAAAAAGGACTATGTATACAAGCACAGTAGCAGAATATTTCTGAGAAGAGCTTCCATCATGGTTTTTATCTATGCTGCCCTTTCAGCACAAAACATCGAGGAGACAAGACACTGAGAACAAAGAGCGATGCTGACTGTTTCTCACGTATTAGTCAAAATGAAACCTTAAATATCCTCTTTCAGAGTGTAGAGCGATCACTCATCCTCCACAGAACATACCTGGAATAATATTCCTTTAAAAATATTTTTTTTAATTTACAGTTTTACATTGTGCTAACTCATTTTCAGCGAAGAGATAAATTTAAACCAATGTCTTGATAAATATATAAAATCCAAACTATGGAGGCAAAGTTGTATGTGTTTTAAACCTTAGGTTATTAATCTTCATTTTATTGTCTCCCCTCTTAAAAAAAAACCAGAAATGTTAATGGATCCTCTGCATATCTTCTGTGAAATTATTCACTGAATAAAGAGAATAGAGTTGTACAGTGAATATATTGACTTGCATGGATTTTAGATTTAGATTTAGATTTGCTTAAGCATAAAAAATATAAATTAATAAGGAATGAAGTATTCCCTATAAAATTGTGATTTATAATTATAGAATTATGCTCTTAATGGAAGAGCTTTCTATTTTTAATATTTGATAATAAATTGTAGAGGAAATTTTCCACCAATTTGTCCATAGATTAGTAAGTTTTAATGTAGTTGCAATGAAAAGGAATTTGCTAAGATTGAGGTGTTACCAAGAGAAGCCTGACACCTATGGTAAGACAACTTAGAAGGCTGCATTAACTCAGTGGTCTAGGGACAATGTTCCTTCACATAAATATGGGGTACAGATGCTTAGGATTCATGCGTGAAGATCCTTGGTCACCAGACCTAAATGCAGGACCCTCACCCAAATGATTCTGCTGCAGGTTGTCCTTTGACCACACTTTGAGAAATTGCTTTAGATTCTGACCCCCACCCTTACAGACTCAGAAAGATGAAAAAAAATTAAGTACATCAAGTATGGATCTGTCTGGATCAGATGCATACCACCCAAGTGCACGGGAAGCAATGTGCATAACAAAATGCTAACATATTAGTTAAAATGGAAACTAGAACTCATGCAAAGCAGCACACTAAGGTCACTCAGGCAGGCAATTATAATCAGAAAGCTGCTTAGAAAATATAGATTCAAAGCAAGATGATCTATGAGATTCAAATAAAATGGCATCAAGGTATAAACTGTTATTGATCTCACAAACAATCCTGTAAATTATGCAGAATTGTTATTGCCATCTCCATTTTTGTGAAAAATATGAATCTATACAAATGTACAAAGGACAAAACAATCCTCTGTATTTCCATCACTCAGAATTACCAAATGTTAAAATTTTAGTATGTTTCATTCTTAAATACTTGAATTCCTTGATACTTAAATTTACGTAGTTTATGTTATACATATGATAAATGCATATACTGTCCCATAGCTTATTCAACATTACAAAGTCCCTAGTGAAAGCCCTTTAGTCCCTTCTCTCATTTGTAGTACATTGCAAGTTGTTTTCTTGAGTCATGCATAAGCTGTCAGGAGTAATGTTCATTTGTACGAAAGTACTGAGGTGTCTGTTGCCATACTGTCACTGTCAGCTGTTGACTCACTCGGCTGCTACTGTCCATTTCGAATGTATCCACGAATATTGACAGCATGCTTACTCACTGTAGCAGCCAGAAGGATATCTTATATTTGTAGATACAAACGAATAATATATGAGCAAAGTTTCACATAAAGATATTACAACTAGTAACTCATTCCAAAGACATGAACATAAACAGCAAGAGTTTAGCAAGTAAAAGAATCAGAAATGCCACACCTGAAAAAGAAGCTTACATTTTAATCAGAAAAACAAGTTTGATATATAAAAGGATATAATCTTTAGATGAAAGAATAAAAAATTTGCATATCTACTATGGTTCTAAAATAAGAACATCACAGCCTAAAATGGAGGTGGTTAAGAAAGGTTTTTTGGGAGAGGGGGATTCTGACCTAAATCATGGTGGTCATGGGCAAAAATCAGTGAAGAGGAAATGGGAGATGTTCTTTGCTGAGAGCGCAGCGCACAAAGTCACTAAGGTGGAGACGAACCGGCTTTGTGTGGGCCTTGTCACGACACCACCTGGACTATGGCTCGTAACAATTCCTGAGGAGATTTAAAAAATGGGTGAGCTGTTTAATAGACTTTAACAGTAGACATTTTAAAAATGATTTTCGCAGGTTAGCTTTTCTTCAATGGTGTTTTGTAAAACATTGATGTTACTGCTATCTGTTAGATATGAATGCTAACCCCCTCCTTCTGCAAAATAAGAAAATACTCTGCTTGGGAACTGCCACCTACCATATGCCTTTATGACAATTTACAGTATTACCATAGTGTAGTTTCTGTGGGTTGTGTGACAAGGAAACGTCTTCACATTTGTTCCCTTAAGACACTGAATTCTTTTTTCGAATGATTAGTAATTTTTTTGGTTTGGTTAAATTTGCAGAAGATGGTGGGAATGAGTATAGATTCTTGAACCAGTGTGCATCACGGTAAAAAAAATCATGCTCCAGAGGCTGGAGCCTGCTGGAGGAAATGTGTGCAGGTGGAGAGGGGAAAGCAGGATTGTGTCAGGAAGTTAGTAGAGTGGCTAGTGCCCTAGTGAGGTGTGAGTTAATGAGGATGAGACCTGCACGGTGCAGAGGAGATGACAAGGAAAGGTGCAATCTGAGAGACTAGGAGGCAAAGGAAAAGAACATACTGATTACTTGGATATACAGGAATGAACGAAAGGGAGGGTCAAAACCAGCCCTGTGTTAGTAAACACCTACCAGCCTTTTCTCTTCGTTGTCTTCAAAAGGCAGAAAGGGATTAAAGAACTCAGTGGGGGCAAAAATATAGTTCTATGAATGGATATGTAGATGCTATGCAGAATAAAAGTAGAGTTAATGAATTTGACAACAAGGACCTACTGTATAGCACAGGAAACTGTATTCAATTTCTTATAATAATATATAATGGGAAAGAATCTGAAAAAAAAAATATATATATATGTGTATGTATGTGTGTAACTGAATTGCTTTGCTGTACACCTGAAACTAACATTGTAAATTCACTACACTGCAATAAAAAGCAAAATTTTAAAAATACTAATGAATTCAAATAGAGTGGAATATAAATAGTAAATTAATCAGGGTGATGATCCAATGTTGGGTCATTCATTATATATGTGTGTGTGTGTGTATATGTATCTGTTCTATATACAAATAAATATTACTATTTATAAATAAATTCACCTTATTATATAAATAATACCACCTTATCATCATACATATATACATACTTGTATGCACAGATACATATATGTATGTGTGTGTGTGTGTGTGTGTATATATATGTGTGTATATATATATATATACACACACACACACACACACACAATCAGCTCTTTGTATCCAAGGGTCCTGTACCAGTGGATTCAACCAACCACAAATCAAAAATATTCAGGAAAAAAAAATTCAGGAAAAATTTCCAGAAAGTTCCTAAAAGCAAAACTTGAATTTGCCACATGCCCTACAACTATTTACATATCATTTGCATTGCATTAGGTATTGTAAGTAATCTAGAGATGATTCAAAGTATATGGGAGCCTCTGTGTAGATTATATGCAAATATGATGCCATTTTATATAAGGGACTTGAGCATCCACAAATTTTAGTATCCTTAGGGTGATCCTGGAACTAATGGCCATGGATACCAAAGGATGATATATTAATAGTATGTTAAATAATATTTTTATGTTTTTGAACTGTAAGGATTGGAACTCAAAGAAAGGAGATTTTAATATTGAGGTAGAAGACATATAAACAGGAAAATATACATAAAATAAATATAGAAAACATATACTAAAATTTATAATTCATGGCTTAGTGTTCATAGGAAAAAATGATGCTACAATTAATTTTTCTTGAGGCATGTGATGCCACAAAATGTAAGAGGGAAAAAACATAAGATTCTCTATCCACTGCCAGTCCTGGTGTCCTGTGGAATGACACAGTGAGAGAAGTCAGGCAATAGTAATTTCAATCACTTCAAGATTGATCTATTTTCAATTGCAAGCTCAGTCTGGTAAAAGGTGTTATAATGGCAGCTTGAGATTCTGGACGTAAAGTAGACCACGAGAAGCAGTAATTTAAAGTTGTCTACACATAATCCTCTACCTTGATGGAGACAGAATCACTATGGGCATTCAATTATTGGACTCCTTTTTTTGTTTACACTAATGCTACTTAATTTGAATTTTGCCTGTAGAGTGAAGGGTCCTTTGTGTAATTTTTATCTATGCCTTCAGTAGGTAAGATATACAGGGTGTTATCCTTCAGTTACATAATGTGACACTAAGCCATTGTCACTATGGCACTAGGAAATGTACAGTATTTATGTAGATGATATTATCAACAATGTGTAGAGCACTTTACCACTTTATAAAGTTCTCTACATCATTACTATCTCATTTGGTATTTGACAATAGCATTATGTTTTAAATTATAGACAACTGATTGAGTGCTTCCTCATGACTGTGGCAAGCGCTATGTAGCTCTCGCTTTATAGCAGGAATTTTTCAGTCTTGGATCAAGCATATCATCCTGAGTGTTAAGTTCACACGGTACTGTTTTCAAAATGTTCTGTTTCCTTTTGTTAATAAACAATATGAGCTCATTCTGCATTACCTGAATGATCATCTTACAACTGAATACTGATACATTTCAGGTCCTGCTTTGGAATTTAAGTTTGCAATCACACATTTTCTACCAAGTGAGACCCTAAAATAATAACATTTAACATTAAATGCAACACTTCTCAAACTGAAGTCCAAAACCCAGATAGCTGTAGATATATTCTTGAAATGCTGAATACTTGGGGTACAGATTTCAGTTTCAGAGAACAGAATCCCCTGAAGTTAGTTTAAGTAGAAAAAGATTTAGTGTAGAAAATCATTAAGTGATTTTCAGAATCCCAAGGAAGTCAAAAGAAATGCGGTCTTTTGGAATGATTCCCAAAGATGCAACAGAAATAGGCTGCCAAGGGAAATGCTGCTGCTTCACCATGAAGGTGCTGCCTGCAGAGATGGCAAACTGATGCCACAGCTCCTGGCTGGAGACGCACATACCCTTTGCTACGATACACACCAGCACTCAAGTGTATTGGATCAGTGTATTGACAGTATCTTTGTGTGTCCTCCAGACACAGAGTTTAGCATGAAGGAGATGATCAACTAATATTTGTTAGAGATGAATGGGTATTCTTTTTCCTCTATTTATATTAATGAAAGTCCTTCTGGGCAAATGCCTACAGGAATTCAGAGAGTTAATCATGGCCATGGAGAAAAGCGGAATAGCAATACAGTTAGACATATTGGGTTGTAAACTTTTGTTATTGTTTAATGTAATCAGCCCCAGTGGTACAACATAATCCCTGAAACTTCAGTGACTTAAGAGAGTGGTAGTTTATGTTTTACACGTGCGTGAACATTACAGGCAGCAGGAGGATTGAGGGTTGCCCTGCTTCTTAGCTCATTCAGGGACCAGAGACGTCAGGAGAAAGGCACTGACGATAGTTAAAACTGCAGCCCAGATCAACCAGTTGACGCCTGGGGAGGTGAAGGTGTCAAAGGTCCAGGCCTTGAAGTGATGCAATAGCTTCCATTCACCGCCCCCCATTGACAAGCATGATCCTGCATCTCCACGTGACTACAGCGAAGCCAGCGAGTACAGCAGAGCTGTTTATTTTATCTTCAGGAGGAATAGGAAATAGATTTAGATGAAAATAGCTGACTTTGTGACAGTGTTGGAAAAGAAACCATAGCATTTGGTTTATAAAAACCATTACGTTAAATTGTATCATGAATGCTCTTTTTGAGAGACAGTCATGAATAATATAGACAAAAACATGATCTGTAAAAGCAGGAACAGTAGGACTTTAAATATCCCTCTGTGACCACAGTGTTGAGGCTTAATATATCTTTGGACAGTCAATAAACAGCTTGTTGAGATTTCTTTTCCACATCACACACCAAGGTCATTCCCACTGCACTAAGTATCAAAGCATTTTCCAAGGGAAGCAGGTTGTAGTTGCCGCCTCCCCCAAATTAGCTATTTTCTGCTTCTTGACAAAGTGTACTCCTCCTCCATCAATTAGCTGTGTTTCATGGGAGTGTTATTTAACTGACACTGATATAAATTTTCAGTCTCTAAGTTGGAAACTTAAAAGAGATTAATGTTGAATCTAAGTGAAGGTATGCAAAACCCCAAAATAATAAATGAGAATTGTGAAGAGCTGAAAGAAATCCAAGGGCATGTGATGGGTAAAGACTTGTAGAAAGGAAGCAAAATTCTATAGATGACGTATGTGTTCACTTTTATACATTTTGTCCTTCTAGCCTTAGCATGTTTTCAAGAAAACAGACCATTTTAAGTGGGCCCACAAATACGATTTTTCAAAGAAATTCTTAATTATTTTCACTATATTTGCTTAGTGTGGCATGTTTACCTTCCATCAGCAATAAATCACGTCAGATGTAAGAACCACTAACTTTTTTATTGTCACTGGCGTAGTTAAATCCGAAATTCAAGTGTCCATAGATGAGTAACGCAAAGTTAGAAATTTTGCTGGGCTAGAGAGGCTTTCCCAGCAGAAAGATCTGGCTTTTCATTGGGATTCCGTAAGACGTCAATGTGTATAGACCATTACACGTTAAGGTGATAATTGAAACAATTTTTATTCATCTTTCACCATTCACTATCCAATATTCTGGGATATAGCAGTGATAAAAAGACTGGTAAGGAGTCTGCATTCATGGATTTTCAGTTCCAGTGCAGTAACAGACAGTAGGAATATAAATAGACAAATGAAATAAAGCAGATAGTAATATGTGCTTAGAGAAAATAAGACAGAGAAATGTGACAGAGACTGACGGTAGTGGTGTACGACATTACACAGAGGAGTTAGGAAAGCTCTCTCGTGAGGTGACATCCATGCTAAGATCTGAACGACAGAGTTGTCAGCCATGTGAAAATCTGGAGGAAAGGCTCTCCAGGGAGAAGCAAGTCTGGAGGCCGTGATGACAGAATCAGCTTGGTTTATTTGCAGAATCGAGAGACAGGGAATGTGGCTAGAGACTAGAATGAGGGGGAAAGGGCTGGGGAAGAGACTGAAAAGGAAGCCTGGGTACCATCTTTAGCAATGATTCCCTGGTCCCTCTGCTTGACGGGAGGCCTCCAGAGAAAGGCAGCTATCTGGAACTAATGATATAAGAATATTCTTAGGTATGCTACATGTGAATTATTTTTCTTTATGTTAATTTTTCTCAAATATGGCTATATCTATTCGTTTTAGAACTTTTAGAAAATACAGCAAAGTATAAAAACTCAAAATTATCTTAAATCCCAAACCTGCAAGTAACCACTATGAGGCTTTTCTTTTTATGCTTACTTTTCCTAGGTATTTAGGGTAGAGGCCAACAAACTCTTTTTGCAAAGACCTAAATAGTAAATATTTTAGGCTTTGCAGGTTATATGACTTCTGTCACCACTACTCAGCTCCACTGTTGTACCTGAAATCAGCCAAAAACAAATGTAAATAAAAGGATCATGACTGTATTTCCGATAAAATTTTATTTATGGACACTTAAATTTGTATTTCATACAATTTTCATGTGTGACCAAATATTATTCAACCCTGTAAATATTCTGAAGAGCGTTCTTAGCTGGCTGATTGTACAAAAACAGGCAGCCAGCCAAATTTAATGAGGGCCATATCAAGCCTACCCTTAGTTTAGACACATAGATGTATATATTGCTTTGTCCATCTATCTGCATATATATATGCATGATATAAACAATTAATTAAAAAAAATCAAGACCAAATGATATATACTTGTTTTAGAAACTTTTAGTCTCATTAATTTCTGTCTCATTCTATGGCTGGTGAAAAGAACATATGTCCCCTCTCTTTTGCTGCTACCCAGACCCATATGGCTAGTTGAGTTTACTGGATGAGGTATGGAAGACTGAGGGTGAAGCCTGAAGTCTCTGATGGAGTGGGCAGGGCCACCACAGCAAAGCAGACTGAGGCCCTGAGTCTCCTCTTGCACAGCAGTAGTTGAATGAAGGAAAAATGAATCTGTATGCTTTAAGCCTCTGACCTTTTGATATGTTATTGCAGCAGATCCTAATCTAATACAGTGTTGCTTGTATCTGACGTTTAGCCTTTAATAATGTATTCTGAAAAATCATCTTTCAAAACAGTATGTTGAGGGCAGTAAATTGTTTCATTATTAGCATCCACTATAATGTGTATAGCCAATCATTTAATTACTTTTTCAGACTTGAGTTATTTTCTGATTTTTGCCCAGTATTAACTCAGCCATAGTAAAAAGATCTGTGGATAAATATCAACATTTTATTCTTATGTATTTATGAATTCTGGAAATATAATCATTCAGATAAAGTGCTGAATATTTTAAGGACCACTGATAAATATTCGCACATTATTCATCATACAGTTTGTGACATTTAAAACTCTTGTTGGCCATATATGTTCTTTAACCACTTCATTATCATTAGTCAGTATGTCAGTATGGTTTTTAAAATATTGTTTGAGGTACTTCTTTGTACCAGTTTGCATTTCTTAGCTAGTAAGGTTGAACTCTTTTCACATATTTATTGGTCTCTTGAGTTTCCTTTTTTATACATAGTTCATTCCGGTCCTTTGCTCCTTCCTCTACTGAGGTATTCATCTGTTTCTTAGTGATTGATAATATTATCTTTTCATCAGTAATGGTACTTTATCTACCCTTTGCCATATCTGCTACAACTACTATTCTAGGTTTTCATTTGCCTGTTATTTTACTTAATGTGGTATATTGTCCTCATGTATGTAGGTTTTTTTTTTTAGTTGGTTTTTTAAGTCTGTCAGTTTCTTTTTTATGATTTTTTTCATTCATTTTTATGCTTATGATGTTCTTTTCCATCTCAAGACTGATTCCTATCTGCTAGTGCATTCTTCTTGTTCTTCTGTAGTTTTATTTTTACCTTTAGTAGGTAGTCAAAGGAGGCCCTCCCAAAGGTGTCCATGTCTTAATCCACAATCCTGTGAATATGTTATCTAGGATGGCAAAAGGGACTTCACAGATGTGAGTAAGTTAAGAATATTGAGATGGGGAGATTATCTTGGATTATCCATGTAGGACCAATGTACTCACAAGGGTCCTCATAAGAGGGAGGCAGGAGTTTCCGGTCAGAGAAAGAGATATGATAATGGAATCAAAGGTCATACTGATGTGACCACTAGTCAAGGAATGTAGGCAGCCTCCAGCAGCTGGAAAAGGCAAGGAACAGATTCTCCTCAAGCGTCTCCACAGGGATGTGGCTCCAATGACACCTTGATTTTCTCCTCCTAAGGCTCGTTTCAGACTTCTAACCTCCAGAACTGCAAGAGAATAGGTCTGTGCTGTTTTCAGACCCTCAGTTTGTGGTAACTGGTTAAAGCAGCAACAGGAAACTCAGCATTTAGTCTACTTGGAAATTATTTTTTATAGATGCAAAAATGAGATTTATTTTCATAAGAGTAAGAAAACAAGAAGGGTCTCCGAAACAGCTTATGTACATCTGAGAAACAAAGGATTCTCTAAGAAGTTATGAGGAGCTGTTAAGGGTATGCTTTTAATAAAAAAACCGATAAGAATTTTGAGGTTCTGGTGTGTCTGAACCTGTAACTCAGTTAGACTGGTTCAGGGACTTTAAACTTGGTGATATGTAATAAAGAAAGAGAGAGGTGCCTAGGGAACCCTGCCAGGTAAATTCAGTCCCAACTTGTTCACAACATATGTTCTACTTCAGGATAAAGTGTTCTCAACTGGGGCCATTCTGGGACCTGCTGACTCCTGGCTTTTGCAATCCTTCTCCATCTTTCAGACTACCAGTGATATATTTCTACTGAAGGTCACCTACAAAAGGATCTAGAAACACTAGCTAAAACAAACAGTTCTATAAATATGTTTCAAAGCTCAATTTTATTATTTTATGGTATCTGATAACAACATTGGAAATCATAGAGGTTACTGCTATCAGTTTGGTGTCTGTAAATTTCAAGTCTCTTGACTATTTGAACATAGTATTTCTCCCTTCAGTTTTGGAATGTGTGTGTGTGTGTGTGTGTGTGTGTGGATTTTGTGTCCATTCTTTTCTTATCCACGGTCCCCAATTAATTGAAATATTCTTCCTCAGCAAGAGAGCTGTTTGCAGGGGTTGAGTTGAGTTCTAAAGTCAGACTGCCTGGTTTGAATCTTCCTCTACCATTTAGCCTGTCACCTTAGCAATATACTGACTCTCTCTGAACCTGAATTTCCTCTTCTATGAAATGGAGACCATCATAGGAACTACCTCATGAAAATAATTTGAGCCTTACATTGGATACTAAAGGTACAATATTTGGGCAGGGTCAAATGCAAAGTTTACACTTGGTGAATTTTGGTTATTTATTCTTTCTCCCTCCTCATAACCATTTTGAACCTTATCTACCCCTCAGTGTCCAAACTAACCATCATTCAAAACTTACCTCTAGTCATCATATATTGTAACACTCCTCGGTTCCTTGGAACGTTCATAAACCAGTATATTGAAATCAGATATTTTTACCTCATTGGATTCGTAATAAGATACTACTTAATTTTTAATTTTTATTTTTTACATTTTTTTATTTAACAAGTGTCTGTTCAATAACAAGTAATTGTTGGGATCTCTGTCACCCAGTTTCCTAATATGTAATGTGGGGATGATAACAGTATTTACAGGCTTATTGTGAAAACTGAATGAGTTTATGAGTGTACAATGCTTGGCACAATGTCTGCCACATAGGAAAGGCTAAATAAACGTTATTTTTACTAGAATTATTATATGCTAACACTGTAAATTATTTTACATTATGAAAAGACCACACATGTCTTAAAAAGGCCTCCTGCCTATGCCTTCTTTGTACCACATTGTAAGTTTCCAACAGATATCAAGTCAATGAATGTGAGATGCACAGATGGATTGTGGAAAATTAATATTCGGATATGGAGTCATTTCAGGGAAAATTTGATGTGTGACATGTGAATATATATATATTTCAAAAGAAAATAGAAAAAAATGAGGAAAGTATAAACATCCTGTTTGTCTCTGCATGCAACCGGTTGAGAGGATTTTGGCTGCCTGCCCATAAAGGTGACAGGAATGAAAGCCATGGGAGCCACAACGAGTGATCCTTACAAGAAACAGCCAGGAATGGTCTGAAAGCACGCAGGCTGCAGGGTGTTTATGTGCATGCCCGTGCTAACACTGCAACAAAGTCAGTAAGAAGGGAGATGTGACAGGGCTGATAGGATTTGTGTGTAAGAAGGAACTTAGCTTGTGAAATATGAAAGAAATTCCCTTTTCTTATAATGCCATGGGAAAAGCAGAACTTACTCGTAAGCTGGGAAATTTGGCAGAAGTATAATTTGAGAAGAAGCCAAAAAGTAAATTTCCCGTGATAACAAAGGACATCTCTAACGCGCATCCTAATTATCAGTGCCCAGCTATCTTTAGGGGAAGTCTCCTCTGGAAGGTCTGCTCCTTTCTAGCTGTATCTGTCAATCAGGAGAGAAAAAGAGAGCAATCCAGCCTCCAGGAAGTGCTCATTCTTACATATTCCAGGATGTACATGTTCTCTTGTCTTGAGAGTCTGTTCATCTGAGTGTATTATTTTCAATACCATTCATTCTCTCATTAGTTCAACAAACATTTATTTAACAAGCATTGATTGAGCACTATTCTATGACAATGTACTGTCAGATATCCTGAGAATGTATTTGTTTCTAAAATAATGACCATAATAATAATAATAATAATAATAATAATATAGTACATTTTATAGAAAATTTTATACACTATTTACCATGAGTCAGGATGGTGATAGTTCTAAGCATTTGATTCTCACAAACAAAAAGCTACAAAACAAGTAGTAATAAGACCTCCGATTACAGATGAATAAATGAAGCACAGAGAGGTAATCACCTCTCCCAAGTACACAAGCTAGTAAATGCTACAGCTGGCATCATTCTAGGCTGTACCTTTAGCCACCATGCCAAAGGTGCTTCTGAGATGATCTTGTGCTCTGAGAACACTTACAGACTGGAACAAGGAGCTATTTCTAATTATAAATAGTTATAAGGGTGACAAATACTGGGATATTTATAAGGTTGTAAGAGCACGTAGAAGTAACCAACCCAGGGACTCAGACCAGGAAAGAGATCATCTAAAGTGAAGACTGATGCATAAAGTGGAGTAACTGGACATTGGGATGGGAGGTCAAAATGTTCCAGGAAAAGGAAACAGTATGAAGTTCCCCAACTGAGGGAGGATGAGGCTGGTCCATTTGAGAAATGAAGTAAAGTTCACAGGACCGGGAGGAAGAGATGATGAGGACGAACCTAATAGTTTAAGAAAATGGCCAAGATGCTAGAGCTGCAGATCCCAAATCATGTCCTTTTCCTATAAGTCTTGGCAAAGAAGTAACATCTGATTCACATTCCAAAGCCCTGCTTGTATATAAAAACGCATGTGTATTTGAATGGGCCCTTACTTAGCCAGGCAGAACCATTTCGGATTTAATGGGAAATTTGCTTCTTGGCCTCAGCGTTTTGCCTTCTACTGAATTTGCCTTCTACTGAATTCTCCAGCCTGCCTTCTCTCAGAATCAAGCAGACAATCTTTTCTTTGGAAAGAGTCTATAAATGTTTTTGTGGGATGATTTTAGAGCTAAAGGAATTAACTTGTAATGGTAAATAGAGGAGATGTTAGAGCAGGAAGAATTTATAAGAAGATTGGTTAAGGGAGTGAAGCTTGGATGCTCTTTCAAGATGTCAGAGAGCGACTGGAAAGTGAAAGGTGACATGAAGGGGACCGAGTAAAGACAAGGCTTTCAAGAAGGAAGTCAGTATTCCATAAGGCTGCAGAAACATTTGGTGGAGACAGCAAGAGTAGGAAAACAAAGAAGAGTAAATTAAAGCCAAAATAGCAACATTCAAGGTACAGGTGAGAGAATCTATCTATACCATCAAGGTAGAAAGCATAAATAAAATGTCAGACAAGAATAAAATATCAGAGAAAACAGAAATTTGCAAAGAAGGGAAGGTTGGAATTAGTTTTAAGATATTAAAAATAAACAATAAGATGACACAGAAAGAGAAATCAAAAATTAAGGAAATGTCCTTTAAGAAAAAAAAAGTCACATAAAAGAGTAGTAATATGTGCCAATGTCAAAGAATTCATCAAGACTTTAAAA
The DNA here is from genome assembly GCF_036321535.1 of Camelus dromedarius. Taxonomy (NCBI): domain Eukaryota; kingdom Metazoa; phylum Chordata; class Mammalia; order Artiodactyla; family Camelidae; genus Camelus; species Camelus dromedarius. The sequence continues at coordinate 89,792,937 of NC_087436.1, read as the reverse complement.
ATTATTCTACAGCTAACATATCAACTCAAACATTGTGCAGTGTGATTAGGTAGAATTTGATGTTTCTCTTGGGTTTGATATTTGATGGTTTTCTACTGTCTTTTAGCTCTTTAAAAAAAAAGAACTCTAAGAAAACCTTTGTAGTGAAGGTATATGAATAGAGAAAAGTATTCTTTTCAAGGAAAATCCCCAATAATAATTATTATGGAAAGAGGAAAAGCACTAGAATCTAGAGACCACTAACCTTACTGAACACTGATCACAAGACTTACGTAGACGTCTTGCTGCAAAGGTTGGTAAGCTTAGCAGAAGGCATGACACACAGGGCAAATGATCTGCCAGACATCCAAAAATAGCTGATTGTGAATTTCAGAGAAGATCTGAAATAGGCCAAAATAGAGAGGTGGGAAAATTATTAATTAGTTTATTTTAAAATATGACTTGTTGATTAACTGTAATTCTTTCTTTAAATCTGGATCCAAAATCGTGTTTGCCACATAAGCTGCTGAAATAAGTGAGGATGTTATATATCAAAGTGACCCACATGCTAATGCTCAGTGGGTGGGGGAAGAAATAAATTAACGTGACAAGGAGAGTGAGGCAAGTCTATCCACATTGTCCTTTATTTCCATGTGGGCTCTGTAGACCCTCTCAAAAGAAAACAAATAACAAACTGGAGAGAAAAACAAATAACAAACCGGAGAGAAGACAAATGAAAATGATTAAAAAAAGGGAGAGATGCTATCATAGATTAATAAACCTAGGTACCTTATGTGGATAACATCGTCTTGACAGGGGCAGACAAACCAAAGCTGAGAATACTTAAAATCTATAAAGGGTACTCCAGGAAAGCTGCAGCAGGAGGCACAGTGCTATAAAATGAGACAAAGGGAGCTCTGATAATATTGACGCTATCAAAGTGCAGGCTGGGCCACTGGCGACGTGTGATTTGCTTTGGAGAGGTAGATGATGCAAATGACATCAGGGCAATGAAAATAACAGAATAGAAGATAAAAATAAACACAGGGGATTTGGAAAGTATTAGGATGCAAGACACGTATAATTAAGCTTTGCCAAGTGCCAAATCTTCTTTGTGCATTACAGCTTCCACCAACTGCATGCAGCTCCTTCTTTAATGAGTCATTGTAACATGAGGGCAAAAAAAAAACTAGACAGGAGGCTCCCTGTTTCTCACGAGAGGATGAAATGATCGAGTGCCAAGGTATTTAATCAGTCGACGCTTTTGTCTTTCAAATACGTGAAGGCAGAAGGTGGGAAAAACCGGGAGAGGTGATGTAGCAAACGCGCCCAGCAGGAAAGCAACAGCTAAGGCAGGCACAGAGCTCCTCCATCATTAGATGTGAGGCTGGACCAGTCACCCAAAGGGAGTCTCTGTTTGCTTTTCATATGTAGAAAACATAAAACAGCTGTCTGTCAGTATCCTGAGGTTATAATGGAAATTAAACGGGGTAATTATGTAAGGTGCTTAGCACAGAAGTGCTCAAAGACTGTGGTAGATTTTAGAAGAGGTAGCACTTTTAAATCTAAAGGCTCAGACAAGGGAGAAAAAAGACATCATGGGAATACGGTAGGCCCTCCAACCATGGATCCGCAGTGTGTTGAATCCGCAGCTATGGAACCTGGGAAATGAAACACTGACTGTGCTAGGTCATTTTACATAAGGGACTTGAGCATCCTCAGATTTTGGTGTCCATGGGGGTCCTGGAACCCTGGTGTGGATACCCAGGAAGACCAATAAAATTGAAGAGTTTGAAACTGAGAGTCTTGGATATGCCTCTGTGTGGCTACTGGAAATCACTGATACGGAGTGTTTTCCAAAAAACAAAAACATAAAAAGCACTTCCCATACACAAGAAATGGGAGACAAAGCAACACGACTGAAGGCATTTGGAGCCACTCGGCTATGGAGGAGGAGGGGGACGGGATGACACCTAGTCAGATCTGTGGAGCGTGGAGCAGGCTGGCACTCTCTGGAGTCATAAAACCCCACCCCGGTGCTCTCCAAGTGCCTGGAGCCATTGTCACCTTAACCCCCACTCCCCATTGTAGGACCACTCTGCATACCTGCATTTCTGCAGGATAAAGCAAACAAACAAACAAATAAACAAAGAATATCTCTTGATGTATGTTTACCCTAACAAAACCCATTTGCCGCAGGAAATAGCCCGTCTCACAATACCCTGAGGGGGCGAGTCTCACACCCTGCCCTTATCAAAGTCCAAAACCCTATTATTCAGAGTAGACCCCGACAGACCTTATAGCCAATCAGGCACCTGTACACGAATTGACCATGCAGCCCCTACTCCTTGTGTGCACCTCCCCCACCCCCCAATAAAAGACCCTGCACTCCCACCCTCGGGGCTCACACAGGCACCTCTCCTCTGTGTGGCCCGCTGCTGTCTGTAGCTCCGTAACTATTAAATTTTTCCTTGTTCTTATTCTTTCCTTGGCCTCTGGTGAGTTATTTTACCAACCAGCATCACCGGCCCACCGTATCATGTCCCATAACAAGAATGAAAGTGTTCATGGGTCATTATTAAAAAAGATGAGCAAAGAGAGCAAACAAGGGTGTGAAATGCTCTCGAGGGGATAGCGGAAAGAGTGACAGATTGTTCATTCATTCTACTAATTTATTTATAGATTTAATGACTATTGACTGTGCTAGGCATTAAGAAATAGTTAAAAGAAGTTGGGAAAAGAAATTTCATAGAGAAAATAAATGACATAGAAAAAGAGATTAATGAGCGCCACACACATTTGTTTGTGTTATATTAAATTATGACTACCTTGATGGTGACTGCAGTGGGATAACAGTCTACAGCAAGAAAATCAGGGCACTACAGATTTGTCACAGCCTCATGTGAACATGCCTGGTCTGGTTTTTCACAAATTTGAGAGGTTTTCGAGAGTCTGACTCAACCCAGAAGTTGCACTTGGGGAATAGGGCCGGAGGCAGGCTTCACAGAGGATTTGGATTTGCCTTGAGCCGCTTTGAACAACCTCAATTCATCACCCTGAGGTGAAGGAGGAGGAGCAGAAATGCATGAATTTAACAAAGGTTAGTGTTCCTTCTGAAAAGTGTCAGAGAGGCCAGCTAGTTGTGAATTGTATGTAAATAAACTTTAAGCTATTCATTTTATGGTGCATTTAAAAGATCTTTGAAAGATGCAAATCATGAAAATTATGAGAGATTATTTGCTAGTGGTCAGTGAACCACACAAAGGCTAGGCTTTTCCGTACTGACGTAAGCATACATAGCCAGCACCCAGCACAGTGCCCGGCCCAGAAATAGCATTTAACTCGTGGAACTTACCTTTTCTGTGTTCCCTTGTGTATTAGTAACCCTGTTTACTTATGCCTTGGTACCATCCTAAGTGTATTTCACGGATATCAGACCAATATATTAATAAATTAATAATGATGAGTTAAATAAATTAAATCCCAGGGTATTCTTTTAAAGATGTTTCTAGCTGATGAGGGGAGACTGAAGTCATCTTTTCTCAAATCTTTGCCTAATAGAAACATTAAAAGAATTTTCTCAAAATTACCAGAAAAATGATTGGACAAAATATAGTGACTTGTCAGCTAGACGACAGAGTTGAGCTGATCATGTTAAGTATTGCTTTAGGGAATTCTTCCTACCAAAGCAAAACTAAATAAGAAAAAAAAAATTATTATTATATTTAAGAAATCCAATGTCAAGATGACATACAGTTTCTGTAGTTATAATGTTGCTATCACTCAGCAATGGCTGAATAAATTAGAAACAGAGCACAATATTATCCATTTTAAAAAAAAAAAACCCCAACACAAAAGGTTGCCAAGATACTGAGCTTTTATGATCTCTAAAGCTTGTTCTCCTGGTTACTTTTGTTCTGTCTACGCTATGTGACAATGTTTGTTGCTATAGTTAAATTCAATTTTCATTTTCAGTGCTGTTGCATGCTGCTGAGATGCACAAAAGGCTAACGACACTGTCTTTAGGCAAAATTTCCCTGTTGGGGTGCAGTTGAAGTTTATTTCCCACAGTAATTTTTAAAAATCTAAATGGCATCAGGATTGCTTAGCTTGTACTAAGATTTTTTTCCAGACAAAATATCTTCTCACTTATCTGGTAATTATATTTTGGGGTAGAAGTCTGTTTTTTCACCCTCATGTATTATTTTTATATCATATGTAATACTGACTGCATACTGACTACATACCTGGTAGGACTGAAAACTTAGAGGATCTTAGTTTTATACAGACTTCATCCTTTATCTCAGGGTTTACAACCCTGAATATAACTCACTTTACATATATTCAAGGAACTTACAGCCTAAAGGGGGAAGGACCCAGACAGGTACATCGTGATGATTATGTCCCGGAAGTGGAATTGGCAGGGAAAAAGTTTAATTATTTACATCTATTTATTTATAATGCATTATGAGATAAATATACACATGTAATCCTGTGACAGATATATATATGTATTCATATGTATATCTCCACAGATAATTCAGATCAAATGAGCTTTTCTATGCTTCCAAAATTTTCTCTAAGGAATTGCTTTTTTTGTTCCAGAAAAATAACACATGACACATGTCCAAAAAATGCAGTTTGAAATTGGTATCTAAGCTGCTCTGGAGAAGCCACCAATATTGGAGGAGAGCGTGCAATGGATATTTCTCAAAGAAAGTAATACCTCAGCTAAAGGCTGATTTTTCATTACTCACCACACTGCATCCTTCTTACGCACATGCCACTTGCTAATTCCTATCTCTATGCCTTTCATTCTTCCATCCTACCATTAGAAAATATTCACTTTTTATCATTATAGTGTCCATCATCTTTCAAGTTTCAGTTCATAAGATGCAGGTCCATCATTGTTTCATGAGACAAATAGAAATGCCATTTTTTGGGGAAGTCTATCCTAAATGATCACATCCTGTTATTAAATCCTGCACTTAATTTTAACAAGAATCAACTGCAAAAATTTCAGGTTAGAGAAAACACAGATTCCTATCAGTATTTGTGTATCAAAGTTGTAACGCAGCTGTCAAAAATTAATGCATCTGTGGGCTACTTCTTAGGTCAACTTCAGAGAATTGTAGGACTTAGACCAACCAAGATAATAGTGTCACTGGGCCCTAAGATGTTATGATTACTTCTGAAGTGTTATAACTAGGTGTCACAGTGATATATTCAAACATTTATATAAGAGGGACTAAAGTAATAATAATAATCTGGAACTCAGAAGAAAATAGGGATGTTTACCTTGAAAAAAGACTTGAGACATATGATCACTTTTTTTCATGTATTAGAAAGATTTTTGCATTCAAGAGGAAATAGAAATGTTACTTATGTCTCCAGAAGGGAAGTGATAGCACGAGTGGGAGGAAGTGATAAAACACAGGCTCTCAGCTCAATATGAAAGAGAACTTTCTAATAATTAGAGAATAATGTGAAAGGAAAATTATTCTGACCATTGTTAAAATGGTAAGGAAGACTTTCTTCAAGACTATTACAACAAGGGAGTTTGAGGTCATCTCCAGATACAACAAAGACAGCTGAGGATTTACAGCCAATGAGCAGACAGGTGGGGCAGGGGGTCAATAAATAAAAAATTACTAAGAGGAGACTTCAGGAACAGGAGGATTCTTACTAAACTTACTTAACAGGATTTTTACTGAAGACAGACCAGATTATTTATCAAGGGTAGGGGATTCTCACTAAACTGACTAAGCAGGATTCTTGCTAAGACTGAGCTTGGCAAGGAGGGAAACAGAGAGAGAGTTGAAAAGAGAGCTTAAAGGAGCCTAACAAAAATTTAGTCACAGGAGACAGTCACTCAGTAATAGCAACACAAATAGTAGTAATGATATTTATAAAATAAATGATATAATTAAGTAATTTTCCAAAGGTCACTCAGCTAGTGAACAGGAATTCAGACTCAGGTGGGTATAACTCCAGAGCTCCAACTATAAATCATGGAGCTCTCCCACCTATTTATTAGAAGAAGCTGCTTGACACCATTATTTTAGAAATGATAAACCTGAAACTAAGAAGCAGACAAACTGGTCATGATCACCTAGTAGGTTTGTGACAGAGCAGAGAATAGGGAAAGTCCACTGACTCATGGGTCTGGGATCATGCCCATCTATCATTTTGTAATGGTCTAAGCCACACCCCAAACGTCTTACTAACCAATTTTCTTTACGCAGTATTTTTCATTCTTGCATCAGAAAGTATGGTGGTTGCCTAACACATCCAGCACAAAGGCTGCGAGACTTTCAAGATCCTCAGAAGTCTGGTCTTTAATTGTCTTCAGAGAGAATGAATTTTGTTCAATGTTAGGGAAAAAAGTAACCTGATTGAAAGATATTTTTCCCCCTAAGGTATTAATCCCTTAACTGGTCTGGGATATTTGCATTTTAAAAGATGAGCTAATCCAAATGAAGCCAGAAGAGGAGTTTCAGTTGGTAAGGCTTTACTATTTCAGGGGAAGGAGCTATTTGGGATAGAGACTTCTCTTGCCTTGCAGAAGAAATGAAATGGCTCATCTTCCTGCATACTCCCAAGCTATATGAATCCAGAGGCTTAAGGACCACATGCACCAGGTTTTCTCTTGACAACTGGCTCTGTATATAATGAGATAATTCCAGATTTGACAAGCTTTTCTCAAATCAGCTCTACCTAGTTTATTTTATTCTCCCGGGAATTATATGCTTGGATGGACAGTTTGGGGCTCCAATCAACTGTTTCAATAGGATGCTGCTGAAGTTTCATATGCCGTCTCTTGGAAAGTAGCTAGATTCTGGAGAACAGGACCTTGGACATACCAGACCTCCATACAAGATACTAAGCATCATTATGTTCACTTTTATATATTGTTAATCAAGAAATCCAGACATCTAGGCTCAAACAACAAACTAAGTTTACATTTTCCAAAATGAATTATGCTAGTTCATGAAGCTAAATTATTCAGTTAAACTTAGGGAAAAGAACACAGCTAGTAACAATGGCAATGAATTTCATTTTTTAAAAATTTTTTACCTAATTAATACTTTATTTTGTTTTGACCAAAATCCAAACATTTGCTGGTAATATCACAGTATTCGACTGAAGTAAACAAAAATAATTTGTAAAATGCCTACTTGAAGAATAGGAGCTAAAATGTTATTTTTAATTATAGCTTAAATTATTCCTAATAACTTAAGCAAGAACAGGAATAATACTGAAGAAAAGCTTTTACAGCATTGTAACAAAAGATCACAAGTTGGGCTTTGTTAAAATATGTGACTCATAGGAACATGGGATAAATTATGCCGTTCCAGCCCCAGTGATGCTCAGTTTCAAAGGTAAAATAATACTTTAGGTTTTGGATGGAATGATGAAAGGGCTACACAGGAGCATCTTTACTGCCTCAGGGAAATGGCTCTTAAAATAAGAGGAAAAGAAGTCTGAAGCATTCCTTCTGAACAAACTATCAATACTTCTGTGATAAAGACAGTAAGTGGACTGTACAGCACAGGGAAATATATACAAGATCTTATGGTAGCTCACAGAGAAAACAACGTGGCAATGAATATATGTATGTTCGTGTATAACTGAAAAATTGTGCTCTATACTGGAATTTGACACAACATTGTAAAATGACTATAACTCAATAAAAATATGTTAAAAAAAAAAAAAAAGACAATAAGTGGGATTTGTGCAGGAATGAGGAAGTCAGGAAGCCAGTCCAGATGGGAGCCGTATCTCTTGGAGAGTTATATTTCTCTGGTTCTTATATTATGCTTTCTTCAGGAATAATTAGAGAAACTCAGAGGACTTTATCAAATGCTATGCATGTATCTATGCTGTTATTTGCAAAAAAATGAGTATTTGGCAGATCAGTTAGCTAAGTGTCAAGAACACTTCGTTTGGAGTAAAAGCATGGACCTGGTTTTGAACTTCAACTTTGTCACATTCTAGTGGGTAACTTTAATAAACTTAAACTCTTCCTCCTCTACTCCTTTGTTTTTCTTATCTGTAAGAGAGAAGGAAAGAAAGGGAAGGGAAGAAGGGAAGGAAGGGGAAAAAGGAAGGAAAAGAAAGAAAGAAAAAGCAAGCAAGCAAGCAAGCAGAAGGGAAGGAATAAAACAGTCTTACTTATTACATAGTTTCCTGTAAGAATCAAATGAGATAATATAAATGACTCATTAACCATGAAGAGTTATGCTAAATCACTTACTGGATTTTTTTAGGTATTTATTTTATTGTGAAATGTCCTAGTATTTGAAATGGTAGTTACTAGAAAAAAAAAAAATATATATATATAGTGACTAAAAGAAATGCTGCTAGTCCCCTCAATTTGCTCGTTACAATGGCCACACCTAGTTTTCCTTGTTTCAAATTGAACACCTCATTTTCATCCCAAACATAGTGGTTTAGGGTCCTGATTCTGAATCTAAACTTATGAGTTTGACTCTCAATTCTACCACTGACTAATGACTTATGTTGATTCATTTTACTTTTCACTGCCTTAGAAGGTTTTTTTCCCCTATAAATGCTGATAATAATAACACTTCTTAATCAGTAAGTTTGTTTGAAGGATTAAGTGACATAACATATGTCAAGTTCTCATTACAATGCCTCACACATAACCAGAACTCAATCTATGTTTATTTTTATTATTTTCACCCCAGCCCAAAGTCAAATAAAATGGAAACACTTGTCTCACCAAGAACTAACTTAATCCCTCCACCCGCATCTCTCAAGGCATCCGTTTCTGGTGTGTAAATAACCTTCCTTCTTTCTACACTCATCCCCTTTCTTTTTTTCTTAAGAATCTTTGATGTTCCAATTGTAGGCCATCTCTAAACATTACTAATCTCAATTATCTCTATCACTAAATGACTTTTCAGACAGACCCTAAGAATTGATACACCCAATGAATTTTTTTTCCATCTTCTCTATTCTTGCTCTCTCTCATGCCTCAGATAATTCTAAACATCTTTGGAAAAAAAATCAATGTTGTGATAATACGTATGTCTTGTATATATACACATCTAACTTCTTGATTCTACAATTATCTGCCTCCGTCTGACCCCTTATCCATGGCTTCTTTCTTAAATTTCTTTCATTTTCACTGCATGTCTTTTGTCTCGGAAGACTCACTCATTTTTTGGCTTTAGTAATAATCCATGTGTAGATGACTCACAAATTTCTATCTTGGGACTTGATCTCTGATCCAGGCACAAGAGCTCTCTAACATTTCACTGAATGGCTCATGTCAAGTATAAAAAACTAACATATCTAATCCAAACACAAAGTTTTCCCTCAAAACTAGCCCTCCCTTCCAGGTTACCTGTCTTTGTCCATGGTGTTTCCATTGCCCCAGCTCCTTAGATTTGGAACCACAAAGTCATCTTTGACTCATTCCTCTCCTTTATTCTCTATATTCTGTAAATGTTGAAGATCTCTGTATTTTTACTTGTAAAGAATTATTTTGTTCTTTACCTTCTTCCCGTCTCCACTGTCATAGGCCACAGTTCACTCACAATCATCAAATGACTATTAACAGTTCTTAAATTAACTTTTCCAGAATTTCTGTTCCTCTCTCACCCAATTACATTTTCAAACTTATGACAGCCAAGTTAGTTGCCATCAGATGGATGTTCATCTTGTGACCTCCTACCTAAAAACCTAAATGTTCACCAGTGTTACTACTGCAAGTCTAAACCCTACAACTAGTTTTCAGATTTCCCATCACCAAAAAAAAAGAACTACATACAAATGTTCACACCTCACTTCCTTGTAACACTTCTGTTCTATCCAGACTTACCTCTTCATTGTTACTCCTCTAGCATCTTTTCTTTACTCATGCCTACTATTGTTATATAAGAACGTGTCTCTCCTTCCACCAGTACAGATCCTCCCACTCTGTATCAGTCAGCTTGTCTAAGATATGCTGTAGTAAGAAACAACTCCCAGTTCTTTGCAGTTGACAAAAAGAAAAAAAGTTAATTTCCCACTCATACTGTGTTAATCTTAGTTTCTCTGGGGTTCTCTTCATACAAACTTTATTCTAGAACTCAAGCTGATACAGTAGTCTCCCTAGGACTTTGGCTTTCTTATTGTAGAGGGAAAAAGAAATTCAACGTGATAGAGGCTCTTAAGGCTCTTGCTCAGAATTGTAACGTTTCACACCTGTTCACATTTCACTAGGCAAAACAAGTCACTTGGTGAAGCCTGATGTTAGAAAGGTGGGGCTGTACTTCTTCCTCACATGAAGCGGGACAGAAAATCCCGCAGCTAAGCCTGATGTCAACAGAACTGGGATGTATCTTCTGTAAAGAGGAGCACATAATATTTTGAAAATTTATGAAGTCTACTACAGTCTACTTTCTTCGTCACAATATTTACTTTCCTCCCTCCTGCTTGCAAAATACACTCACTCTCTCTCCAGGGGAGACAACTCAGCACACAACACACAGGATCAAACACTGATCTGATCTTATGACATTCTATGTCTTTATCAGGTCAGGATACGACTCGTCTTGATTTATATCTTTGTGAAATAAAAAGACAAATTATACGCCCACCATATACCCAAAGGTAATGGTGGCACACAGTGGTGGTACAGAAACATGATAATCCTAGCAAATATTCACACTCAAAACGGGTAAAAATAGGTGGCACATGGCGGTGCTGGGTTGCCAGCGACGCTCAAGAGTTGCCGGAGGGAAGTTCTGAGGCGCGCGACCTTGGAGGGGAAGTGTGTTCTTACTCAGACCCTGGGTCTGCTCCTTCAAACCAGTTTCCTAGTCCGCTGTTCTCTCATTCTCTCCAGAGCACACTGACTTTCCTCCTTTATGAAAGAATTATTTCAAACTACCATTTTATGAATTCATGGAGTACTAATACGTTTTATCTGTTTATTTTATTTCTGCTATTATTTTATGTATATTAATATTAGCTCACCAAACAACTTGCAAACTCCTTAATTTAGGGAGACAATCTTATCGGTATTTTCAATAAAGACATTAACATGCATGTAACAGCAGTAAGGACATCAGTCAAGGTACACTAATAGGGACAATCTGATTCAGGCTGACTTTTCACAAGGATAAGCTAGTCCACCAAAGGAGTTTCAGTAACAATTTCAAAAGAATTTTGTATTTAACAACGAGTACAAAGGTTTATCTAATAGGTCGACATTCACAGTTTCTTAAATGCAGCCATGGCTATCTGAGTATTACTCTTGATTTCGTGCATTTTTATAAGCCTGGATTTTGTTTGTGTATTTACTATGGAGGCATCATTGGCACAGGGAAGTCCTTGGAGAATTCAGTACACCACCAACAGACAGTGGTCCTAGTACCTGTCTGGCCCTCACCGTGTAATGGGACTTTGAAACCTGTAATAACTTTATCCAGGGCTCAAGTTGTAGATGAGGGAAAAAATACACTCTGCCCTTCACTGTTTCCAGGTTGTCATGACAATACTTGAGGTGGCATGATCAACTGTTTTGAGTTCGTAGTAAAGAAAGCTTCATTGCAATTATTCAAGTCAGGCATAGATAAAGCTGTGAAGTAAGCAAGTGTGCCTTGAAGTTCTTTTGTCTCTCTATGCACTTACATGAGGCTAAAAAAGAGGGAACACTGTAGAAGTAATGTCTTTCTTTGGTTGTGTAGGTGAGACAGATGCTTTTAGACAAGGGGCCATTAATGGCGTCCTCAAGAATACCACCAAAGATGATTCTTGCCATTTATATAGCACAGAAAAGTATCTCCCCACACAGTCCTGTGAGATAGATGTTAAGAATTATTACTAGTGCAAAGACCTAATATTAACAACTGGCACCATACTATTCAATAGAATTTAAAGTGAACTGTACTGAAAAAACAGATGGATTGAGAATTTAAATTTTTTCCCCCTCTTCTTCATTCTAACTTGGAGTCTTCATAAAGCTCATATTTCCTACAGTTTTTTTGTTTTTGTTTTTTATCTCTTAGTGAAATTTTAGTTGTATTCTGCCCTCTACCATGTATAAATAACCTGGTTACACCACATTTTAAGAGATGGTCTGGGGACTTTCTCGTTTAGTATCTTATGTGGGCAAGGCATATAAGAAATAAGGAAGTTCTCATGCTGGTCTAAAACTTAGAGAGTTTTGATATATGTAGATTACATATTGGGAAAACACCTATGGACTTAAATATTATGAGATGTCAAAAAGGCTGGGAAAATTGCAGGCTGTAAATTAATTGCTAGTACTTTAGATTCTGAAATGCTAATAAAAAATAACACTTCCCAAGGGTTCAACACAAAAAGTCAGCACTTCGGTTAAGGACTCCAGCTCCTTCTTATAAAGGTGATGCTAGGAAGAACTAACAGTTGCTGAAGGTTTACTGTGTGTCAGACACAGTTCTCAGCACACTGCATGCATTTAACCCTTGTGGTAGCACCATGAGGGAAGTACTGTTATTATTCTTTTGAGATGAGAAACCGAAGCACAGAAGATTAAGTAATCTGCTCAGGGTTATTCAGCCAGGATCCAATCCAAGCAGTTTGGTTTTATAGCCTGTGAGTTGACCACTCACTATGCAAAATGGCTTTCCAAGGGGTAACAGTTGTTTTAAAAATAGGAGCAGAATGATTGCTGGGGGCCTGGATACAGTATTGTAATGGTGGCCTGAAGCTCCTTGTTATCTTACTGAAAATCTCATTCTCCATATCAGACCTGAATCTATGGCCAGCCTGTTTCCAGGACTCGTGGGATATATACAATTTCCCAGAGGTCTGTAAGCAGGGCTGTCTTCTCCGTGCGTCTCTGGAAGCCAGGATATAATAAGGAGGCCTGAACTGATATGGAAAAAGTAGCTTGTTATTAGATGCATTAACATGTCATTTGTTGAGACATCATCATCTGAAACATGTAACACTAAGAAGTCTGTGGTTTTCTATTGTATACCTATGTGGTAACACCTCTGCAAGGCAAGCTAATAGAGCAAATCAGGTTCTAATGTGGACACTGAACACTTAGAAGAGTAATATACACATGGGATCTAGGGATCCTGATGTTACTTGCAGGTTGGCGAAAATCTTATTCCTGCCCTTCCAGATTTTATAACTATTACCAGGTCCCTTAGCAAATGTTCATCCCAGACTTTTCACTTCATTCTAGACTCGTCTAGCTAACTTCTCACTGTGCTCTGCTCACTCAGTTTATATTTGTTGCTCTCTGGTAACTTGACATCCATTGTCTTTGTTATCTCTGGAATGTATACCTGCTCTCATTATGCTCTCTCCACAACCCTCTCTTCTCTTGTTATCTATTCATATATATTTGCAGCCACATTTTGCTTCTCCAGCTCCTTCTCTTAAAAAAAAAAAAAGTTGGAACTGCAGAATGATGTGATGCCTCTCAGCCATTTTCATACCAAGATACACAGAGAAAAGGATCACCTTTGTATATTCTGGGATTGTTTGACGAGACTGCTTGTGTCAGAGGCAATAAGCCAGGGATTCCAGATGCCCCAGGCCATGTCAGCTGACTGCATCAGTATAACATTTCAGCTATAATCTCTTCTTGCACTTACTGGGAAGCCCTGATGTAGAGGAAAGAGTATGTTTTTTGTGACCAGATAAGCTGGGGTTTCCATTTTGGCTTTGTTAATTCATAGCTCTATGATCTTGATAAAATAACAATATCCTATCTTCTGACTTCTAAGCTATCAAATAAGAGTTATAATAATGAAAGGGGAGAGGACATTTCTGAACCTTCTCCCATTAGTCCTAGTCTGCCTGTTTCTTTTCCATTTCTTTTCTGAGAGAGAAGTTCACAATTTGGTTGGTGAGATATTAAGACATTCATTGGACTATATTAACAGTAGTTGAGGTCAAAGAGCATGAACACATCCTCTCTTTCTTGCCTTCTAGTCTATCTCCACCATGAAGTCAGGCTGGAGCCTCAAAAAGTCTTCATGGGAGGAAGAAGAAGCCAAGTCAGAGGTCCCTTCCCCTTAAAAGCTTACCTGCAAATTGCACTCAACTTTTTAAGAGATTACTTACTTGAATGTCTTCTATGCTGTAGAAGTAATTTAAATCACTGTGGATCAAATAATGAATGGAATTCAGCTCTGTGTTCAAAGAGTTTGGGGTACAGCAAGCAAGAACAATCATTGAAATAAAAATTTAAGTCCTATGGTCAAAGTGTGGGCAGGAAACCAGACTGGTAATGTTCCAGAGAGCATTCTAGGAAAGGATGGCTACAACACCATTAAGATGGTCTAGCATGTGTTTCTAATCTTTCTTTCCCCCATTTATGTCTGTACCATATTTCACGGTGGGAGATATTTCTGCTGCTCCCTTTAAAAATTTGAAGAGAATAGAATTCTGTGTGGCTTTCCTGGTACAGTGTCCTATTTGGCTTAGGACTTTACCCCAAGTTTACCTTTATCCTCAGCTACACCTTGGACAGTGAGGAACACATTTCCTTCACTCGCAGATTCTTCCACCTTAATTAGAGTTTTTATGTTCTCCCGCAGGAGGGAGAAAGGACCCCATCTGAGAGTCATATACCAGTGACTCCCCGCCTCGCTCCTGTCTCTGCTTCCCCCCTCAGGCAGCCTGGCCAGCGGCATGTTCACTGTCACTGTTCACGGCATGCGCTTTGGACTCTGATTCCTAAAGACTTCTCGAACAACAAACAAAAGTCAAATATTAGAATAGGAGTCACTTTCCATTCTAAAAGCCTAATTCTCACAATTTAAAAACCTGTGCTTTGCAAATGTCATTTTTGAAACTCAAAAGCATTCCTGTTATACAAATATGAATTCTTCCTGGGATGTGGGGTTTGGGGAATAAGGGCTGGGAAAGCGATATCGTGCTCCAGGGAAATTTGGAATGTGAGTTTGGGAGAAAACTTTGATTGATATTCAAGTGTCTTCTCTCAGTCCCAACATACAAAAAATAGCAGAATTTACTCCTGATTCGCAGGAGGATAACTCGTGATGAGCTTGACAAGTAAATTTCTGAGAACTGAGGGGTGGGGGAGAATCAGTACAAGTGATTTTATGGAAAATAAAGCAGGAGTAAGTTTCAATGAGGTAGAGTTTAGCAGAAAGAAAAGAAAAAGGGCAAATGACTTGAACAATCTATTCACAAAAGAAGAAATGCAAAAGGCTAATAATCACATGAAAATATTCATCTTCAGTAATAATGAAAGACATTAGTAAAAACGATCATCAAGAATTACTTGTTCTCATCACATTAACATTTTTTTTTAAAGCATGACATTATTCAGAGCTGTGAAATAGGTTTTCCTATACATTGTTGATAAAAGAATACAGAAGTACAGCTAGTAACCTGGGTAAAATATTCCAGCCTTAAAATGTATATAACCTTTAATCTAATGTCTCTACTTCTAAATATTTGCAAGAATAAAATAACATGTTAAAAAAGAATATCTGCACTAATATATTTATGTGTGATTTTTATAACACAAAAAAAGCTATAATGTCAAATGTAAAAAATTAATCATTTATATGCACATATCAACTTCTATGTTTTATTCACAACTACTTACTGCATATTCTATATTGCATAATGCATATGAGTAAAATATGTAATATACATTGTATAAAGCATTGCATATATATTACATTAATCACACATACAGTGTGCATAATGCACACTATGTGTGCATGCAAAAAGTAATTAATTACTCCTATATGGTGTTTTCTTAACCAGTTCCTTGATTTTCCTCTTTTCAAAAAGTATTTGTGGATTTCTCACATTTTCTAAAATTACCAAATATGATTTCTATTATAGAAAAGTCATTGCAAAGAAAGAGAAAATGATAAGCAAAGGAGAAAGTTGAAATAAGGCAAAAGTTAAAAGAGTTGATTTGATTTGGTATTTAGAACATAATTGAGGACTTTTTCCAAAGCGATGTCAAGATTATGGCTTATTTTCATTGCTATTTCAGTAGAGGTGAGGTGAGCTCGTGTAAAGAGAGTGTCTGAATCTCATTTTCAGTTTGTCTTTTAGGGTACAATTTTAATAGGTACTTGAGTCCAACATTATGTGTGGTGATTTTTACTTTTTTCAATGTCAATAACTGATAGCCCCAGATTTTAGCCCCCAAATTGTAGCTCATTTCATTTCACAATGCAAGGAATGCAATTTAAATAGACGAGGCACAGCGAGGCAACAGTTTATGTGCAGACTGTCAGTAGAAGTAGGCAGGATACCACCCAGTGTCAAGTAGTAGATGAGCAAATTCATTCAGAAGAACAAAAGTCAGAGGAAAAAAGATCAATGTCGCTCCTCCAGGCAATCCATCTAAAGGGAAGTTGAGAAAACCATGGTGAGGAAAAGAAAACACATTGTTACTTTTTACTTTTTTTATTTTTTTTTGGCTAGGCAATTCATGTATAATGTAACAATGAAGAACAAAGTATCCAAGATTTTTTCCCCTTTTCTCTTAGATTTTTCTTATGGAATTCATGCATTCAGAGTAATCAAGAATGCAGGCCAGAAATTTCAGATATCAGTATCCACAGAGCTAGGATTTCAAGTGATCCACTTACGTTCCTGTTAGATTAAAAGAAAAGAAAAATAGAGAAGGTCACAAGAAGGAGGCTGACAAATTTTCACCCATAATGAGCAAAATGGAGAAAATTTAAAATGTTAGGAGGGGGAGGGGCAATATGGTGGCAGAGGTACAAGAAGTACAAACAATTATGTACAAAATAAGCTACAAGGACGTACTGCATAACACAGGGAATATGGACGATATTTTATAATAACTACAAATGCAGTATAACCTTTCAAAATTGTGAATCACTATACTGTATACCTGTAATTTATATCTTTTGTACATGAAATATACTCCAATTAAAAAAATATTTAAAAAGAAAATTTAAAATGTTGGAAATTACTTGTTTAGAAAAGGCACTCATTAGATTCATATGCCAGCTGATGGTTTAATACTGTTAAACATTTTTAAAATAAGGTTCTTAATGCTATGAATTTGAGTAAAAATTGTACATAATTTCATTCATTCAGCTAATACTTTTGAAGCCTCTGCTCAAAATATATTCTTCCAGCATCAGGGTACATGAATGTGCACAAGAAAATCCTTCTTTTAATTTAATTCTTGTGAATGTGACATAACTGTTATTCAAAATTATCATTAACATTGGTTTGTCCATTGTACATGTCAAGCCTGCTGCCCAAACCAGGGTCATGAGGCAGGTAGCAGACACCACGAATTGCCTCAGTGTCATGAAGCAGCTACTTTTGCCCAGTTCATTTCTGACTTTGATGCTTCCACTTACAACTGTTGGGTCCTTGTGTGTGTCTGACTGAGTTCCTGTAGCCAGAACAGCATTCTCCCATGGCTGGTCATGAACAAGTCGCTGTCAGCTGATGTAGAGGTGTCCTGATAAACTGAAGTCTGGCAGGATCCCAATGTTTGCAAATGCTTTCTTGACTCACACTATCTGCCAACACCAAGTCCAGTTGGGCAGTATCAGGACTGAAGGAAAGATGGCAGAAGGGTCAGATGCAAAGCTGAAAAGGATTGTAACATATTTCTTGGCTGGAGTTGAAATTTCAACACCCATGGATTCACATTAAATACCCATTTTTTTGGTCATTATTTCTTCTTGTAATCAAATCCCCCAAATTTATTTATACACTTCAATATAACTCTAAATAAAACCCAAGCAAGGGTTTTGTTTGTTTGTTCATTTTGGAGAAATCTATAAGCTGGTATTGAAATGTATGTGGAGAAGCAAAGAAACTAGAATAACCAGAATAAGACAGAGGAGGACAATAAGGGAGGGGAGGAGGAAGTAGGAGGAGAGAGAGAAGAAGAAAATCAAAGTTGAAGGAAGAATCACACTACTTAATGTTGGGACTGACTGTAAGTAAGGGAGTGTAGTACTGACCAGAGCATAGACTCATATATCAAGAGAACAGAAGTGTCCAAAAATAGATACACACATATGTGGTCAATTAATGTTTGATAAAGATGCCAAAGGCAATTAAATAGAGAAAAGATGGTATTTTCAACAAATGGTGCAGGAACAATTGGACATCCATAGCAAAACAAACAGAAAAAACTCACTTCAACCTTGTAACACATAGAAAAATTAACATAAAGTGGATAATAGACATAAAAGTAAAATGTAAAAATCTAAGATTTCTTGAAAAATAATGAGAAAAATGTTTACAACCTTGGATTAAGCAAAGATTTCCTAGATAGAATACTACAAGTATAAATCATCAAGAAAAAAATGATAAATTAGACTTCATCAGAGTTAACATTCCTACCCCTCAAAGACACTATTAAGAACATGAAAAGACAAGCTACAGACTGGAAGAAAATATTTGCATAACACATCTCTTATAAAGGATTTGCGTCCAAAAAGTTCAACAATAAGAAAAGAAGATCATGACTCAAAGTAGGCAAAAATTTGGACAGGTGCTTCATAAAAGTAAACATATGGATGATAAAAAAGCATGTGCAAAGATGCTCAACATGACTACCAATAGAGAAAGCAAGTTTAAACCATGATGAGGTACCACTATACATCTATAAGAATGGATAAAAGATTTTAATGGCAATATCAATTGCTGGTGAAGGTGAAGAAAAACTTCAATTCTCATGCAGTGCTGGTAGAATAAAGCACAGTATTGTCACTTTGGAAAACAAATCAGTAGTTTCTTGTCAAATCAAGTATACACTTACCATCCAACCCAATAATCCTGCTCCTAAGTCTCCGAGATAATGAAAACAATGTCCACTCAATGATCTGTATGCAAGAGTTATATTAGTTGTAAATTTTTATAAAAAGATGAGTGATGAAAACATTGTGTGGATGAAAAAAAGGAGTTATATTGGTTGTAATCATAATTACCCAAAATACAAATGTCCTTCAGTGGAATGCCACTTATCAAAAAGATCAATAAAAAGAAAACAAACTGCAGATCCATGCAATATCGACAAATCTCAAATGCAATATGCAAAGGGAAAGAAACCAGACTCAAAAAGTTGCAAACCATATAATTTCATTTATATGGCATTTTAGAAAACATGTAGCTAAGTAGTTGTCAGTTTCTGACTTTGGGCAGAGGAAAGTGACAACAAAAGGGCATAAAGAAACTTTGTGGATGATGGATATATTCTATATCTTGATGATGTTGTGGGAAAACTCAAACAACTGTAAACCTAAAAGGGTAAATTTTCCTGTATGTAAATTATACTTTCATAATCCTGATTTATAACAAAAACAACAACAACAAAAAAAAAAACAAAGCAAAGAAACTTATTGGAAAAAAGCAAAGAGAAACCCATAAGAGTCAAGCAAAGTATGATATCTTTAGAATATAGTTTTCATTTGTTAAAAGTGTGGAATAGTAAATCTGGGGCTTCATGTCACTAATCTCTAGAGAGTTGTGGTGATCATGAAAGTCAAGTTAAACTCCCCAAAATCCGAGTTCAATCATTTATTTGTCCTACTTCATCCCAATTTCTCTTGTCATTTTAAGTCTTGCCTTTCTTGAGACATCCCTATTTATACTTGGTTTAATTATTAATAGCATCCCGTTTTCCTCTCCAAAGTGTCCCTGTCTGGGCAATAAATCACATGGTCATCCTACTTAAATATGTAGCCTGTTAGGCACCCAGCAGATAGGTAGAAAGATGGCTTTCTCCGTATGGAGTTGCTGGGAAGAAGTGAGGTTCACATTGAGTGCTCTTGAAAGAGAATACTCTTGTCAGTCTAAAGTTTAATATTATCATTATAAAAAAAAAGAAATGGGGCACGGTTATATACTCAGCATCTTTAATATGCTACATCAATTAAAAGTCTGCTGAACATGCTACAAATCCTGGTCAGCACTTTTTTAAAGCAATTTAGATACATTTTTAAATAGGGAAATTAAGCCCTCAGTGAATGTGAAGTCTAAAACCATATTTAATGCTGGCATCTCTCTATTCCTTCTCCTATCCCACAGAGCATCAGCAGAAAGCCAAAAAAAAAAAAAAAAAAAAAAGATGAGGTCAAAGATGAGCTCTTTTCTCTTCTCCAGGGTTTAATGAGATTAAGTTACAGATTCTTTCCTGTTCTTAGGTCATTGCTCCAAGGGTAGAAATAAAACACAAATTAGTGTGATATTTAAACTATCCGTTAAAAATTCCATTGAGAGAGGCATGGCCCCATTTTATATTTTACTCTATGTATGCCTTAAAGACATAAAATTAACTTGGAGTCATTAGTGGATTCAAATGAAGCTGTTCTGAGCTTCACAGGGAAGATAACAGGGCTAGTGTTTTCTCTCCACCACTAAACTAATCCCAAAGACAAACTCCAATGGATTAGACATCACTTTTCTGGTGAGAGGAAGCAAAATA
Organism: Camelus dromedarius; assembly: GCF_036321535.1. Lineage (NCBI taxonomy): Eukaryota > Metazoa > Chordata > Mammalia > Artiodactyla > Camelidae > Camelus > Camelus dromedarius. The sequence goes on along the minus strand of NC_087436.1, from coordinate 89,772,521 downwards.
AGGCAAATTAAACTACTGAGGAAATTAAGGATCAAACTACATTTTCAATGCCTCTTATAAAGAAGTTTCTGTGTAAATATAAAGATACTCATTCCCTTTCCCTTTGAATTTTATTAAATCATACACCATAATTAACTTACTTCCTTTTCTAGGACATAGCAAATCTTATTAGGATGAAAAATTAATTCTCCGAATTCCTGTGAAACATCTGAATTTTTCTATCTGTAGATCTAACATAGCCAGAACTCAAACTGCAATTTAAAGAATTAAACAACCATGAGTAGAACAGTTAATACTCGGGGAGAGCTGGCATAATTCCAAAGCAGTGCTCAAGCTGAAAGTTCCATTTGGGAGATTTCACTCCTCGCTGTTCGGTCATTCTCAGCTGTGAAGTAAGAAAGGCGATATAATTTATCCCAAGAAATAGGTGAGTCATTTTTTAGCAGTTCTGATATAGTAGTAAATTGTTCCAGAAAATGTATTAAGGGAGCAGGATCTTGGAAGAAAAATGTAATAGACAGGAGATTGCTAAATATGTGCTACTCCCACAAAAAGCAGACCTTTTTTCATCACTTAGACTCTGATACCTACTTGGGATCCAGCCTTGTGGAAAAAAATTTGTAGTTTCTGTTCTATAAGAGAATGCAGGGTATAAACCAGTAACTTTTTACGTCAGTTAAGGGAAGTAACAGCATTGACAAGAGAATCACTATTTTTTTTTTTGGTTTGTTTGTTTTTTGGGGTTTTTTGTTTGTTTGTTTTAAAATTCATTTAATTTTTTTGTGGGGAGTGGCAGTTAGGTTTATTTATTTATTTTTAGAGGAGGTGCTGGGGATTCAATCCAGGACCTTGTGTGTGCTAAGCACGCATTCTACCACTTGAGCTACACCCTCCCTCATCACTATTCTTTCAATAAATAAACCTTGGCCTTAAATAAGTTCTCCAATACTAAATATTCCATTTTATCATAAAGCTCTTCCTAAAATGTCTGTAGGTTTCCATTAAAATATCCTTTTATCCTTTAAATAACAACACAATGTCAACTTGTTGGCTAGACTCTTTCACATACAATATCATTTGAATTTGCATATTATATATTGGATTGTATTATTTCACTTCGGATTTTATTATTCTATTTTATATGCATCATACATTTTACACTCTATTGAACTTGTCTTTATAAGGTATAGTTTATTATTATTATTTATTATTATTATTATTATTATTATTATTATTATTATGCCAAAAAGAAAAAAAATACAATTTTGAAAAATATTTTTTGGGGGTGGGAGTTAATTAGGTTTCTTTCTTTATTTATTTATCTATTTATTTTTAAAGGAGATACTGGGGATTGAACCCATGAACTTGTACATCCTAAGCACCTGCTCTACCACTGAGCTATACCCTCCCTGCTAAAAAAATTTTTGAATAAAGTAAAACATGATCAATATTGGTGATAATTTTGTAATCCATTTATTAACTAGGTCACCAAGTGAGTCTTCTTTCTCTCAGCTGATTAAATTACTTCTATACTATTTATTTGATCAATATGCAGCCATAATAAGGAGGTGTCAGATGGTGTGTCAATATATTTCAAGTGTATCAAAGCATTGAGTGGTTTAAAATCTTAGAATCCAAGATTTTGACATTTTGGCTTCAATTCAATGCTAGTCCTCTAACAAGTGACTGTGAGTATATGTGCGTATTTGTGTTGTGATTGAATGCTTTTCCAGGTCTTACAAATTTTCTGTATTGGATAAATGTTACCTTTTTAATCAGATCAAAATAAATAAACACAGAATGCCATGGGCCCTGCAAGTTGGAACCTAAGCTCAGTGATGAGAGGAGCAAAACTAACTTCCCTAGGTCTAGAAAAGGGTTCCAAGCAAGCTTTCAGTAGTGGATAAGGGCAGAAACATCGGACAGCACAGTGGAATAAAAAACAGCCTAGCAGGAGTGCCTAAAATGTCCAGCTGGAATCAAGGACACAATACTAAGAATGGGTCTCAGGGATGATTCCATTTCTCAGAGAGAATGAGGACAAGGTAAGCAGGTCTCTTGTCTCAGGAATTGTCTCAGGACATCGTACCCTGATCAAGATGGAAAAAATAAATACAATCAGACAGTTATAGGAGCTGGGTATGGAGAAGAAGAACTTTTATAAATTTCAAGTTGTTATAGATAGACAAATCCTAAAGCACTAAACTACAGAATCATGCTCTAGCCGAGCACTTGGGATCCCTGTAGAAAAGACAAGTAACCATCAGTTCCGTAAACCTATGTAGAAAACCCCTGGAAGTGATGAGAAAGCTGGGACTTACAAGGAAGGTTATTATTCTCTCCGCTTAAACAACTTCCACTAGACCTATTCACTAATCTTAGTCTTAGAACTCATTTTTCTGACATAAGAAGAGGTTATCCTAAAGCTTAGAGCAGTGGACCTTGAAAAACACTGAATGCCCCCATCCTAGTACCACAGAAATTTCAAGGTCTGTCTCTCACACTGCACAGACTGTGTGAAGTTACGAGAGAGAACTTCATAAATCAACCAAAAGGAGTCCCTAAAGTTGCATAATGTCAAGAAAAGGAGGACCTAAAGTGATAATATCTGTTAAGCATCCAAAGAAATAAATTGGTCCCGGATCTTCGAGCAGGAGTTAATTTCTAGGTAGGGAGTAAATTGCTCCAATGGTGATAATTGGAACTCATTCATTCTTTTAATTATTAAGTCATTAATTAAACACATATTTGTATAGAGGTAGACTAGTTAGAAGGACTATTGCTGCAGTTCAGCAGATACATGAGTAAGGTGGAAATGGGGAGAAATGGGGAGAAATGGGGACTTCCAGTGATAAGGGAGGTAAAACAGATAGGACATAATGCTGTATGGGGAGTCAGTACCAAGAAGGACTTCCATCATTCTGACTTGAGGACCTGTTTGGAGGTGACAGGAGAATGTGGAAAGTAAGCGGCATTGAGTTCAGTTTGGGCCACGTGAAAATTGAAATGTTTCTGAAAAATCCAAGTATAAATGCCAAGTAAGCAAATAATTGTATAGATCTATAATTCAGGAAAAAAGTCTTGGCTGGTTATATAAACATGAAAAATGTTCAGTTTGTGGATATTGAGTGAAGTCCTGGAAATAGACGTGATCTTACGAGGAGGTTAAGGCTGAAAAGAGAAGAAAATAAGGAAATACTTAGGCCTTGAAGAAAAAAGAGACAAGGCTGAGTAGTAAAGAAATGTAAGAAGAAAACCAAGAGGAGCGTATTATAAAACAAAGGATCATGCTTCTGAAAAATTAAGTAACGTAGTGAATTAAGATCCCATAGAATACTTAAGCAGCATAGCTTTGCAGAAGTGGCTCTGCCTCTTTCAATTCAATAAATTGGAATGGAGTGGGTTAAAGAGTCAGGAAATATAAAGAGTATGGGAGATCTAGGCAGCTCTTGAGAAAAAAATGTTTCCTCTATTTTAAACATGGGAAAAAGGAGGATGGCTGAGGATTCAGGGAGGTATTTATGTTTAGTGGTGGGAGGTTGAAGGAGTTCCAACATACTGACTTTTTATTTTCTATGGGAAGTAAGAGATTTCTGAAACTCTCCTGATTGTGGTGAAGTAGAAGAGGCTGGAGGTCTGGGTGGGATAGAAAGATCTGAAATTGTTACTGTGGAAAGTAAGACAATTAGCTGAACAGGAAACTGTCATTTGAAGTTTAAGTAGCGTTTATACTGGTGAACAAAAATCGATGGCAGTATCATTCCAATCTGGTTATGCAGATTCCTCCAGCAATGCTTTCTGGCCCAGGTGGAGATGCAGAGAATGGCTGGGATCATTATGATGCAGCAAAGAGTTTCAGATTTGAAAGAGAGTGACTGAGATAGAGGACCATGCAATCTAAGCTGAAAACAGAAGGAAGTGAGGAGAGGCGGTAATAACAGGTAATGAGAAAGATGAGAAATCAGAGGTGAAACTTCCAATGAGGCCAAAGAAAGAAAAGTTGTGGAAACGGTTAAACCAACAGCCTGGAAGGGCAGGAAGTTCGGGCTGCAGAATGGCAAGTTTCAATGACTAATTTTGGAAACGGGTGAGCTGGGGTTACTACAAGGCCCACAGTGTGACTGGATGAGGGTATGATTAGATGGATGAGTGATACTGGAGAAGTTGCTGCTTGCATTCAGATACCATGGGAATGGAGGGTCCTGTGGACCAGGCACCAAAGTGTGCACTGAATGTGGATTCCACAGGAAGAGTTGATACTATGCAAAAGGAGGCGTGCAGGGCAGTAGAGCTAGGAAAATAGAAAGAGATTTCACAAGCTCATAGGTGAGAATTAGTCTGAAGTAGAGTCTACGTTTTGTAAATTACTTGCTTAAGGGGACTGCAAAGGAAGCAGTGTCCACAGGAGAGCAAAATAGAGGAAACAGAGAATTGTGACAACTATTGACATCGATGCTGACATCAAAGTTAGAGGACTGTACTGTAGTCAGAGGAAGTAGAATGTTCAGCCTAAAGCATTTGGGTCTAATTTGCTATATTTAGCCTTTGTTTATTTATACATTCACAATATAGAATAACAGAGCCCAAATCTGTATAATTCACAGAGACAAAGTAATCATGCAAATTTATGGGATCCCCTAAGGAGTGAATAAAAAGGATTTAAGTTTCAGGCAAAAATAATAATGAAATAATAATAGTGAAAACCAAAACAACAAAAAGGCACTTGGAATTTAGAAGGAGAAAAAGAAGGAAAATGAAGCGCAGTTACCACCACTTCCTGTGACGTTTCGTTCACAATGAATAAGAATTCATTTAAAAAATTATGCACATGCATTGAGTCAACTTCTTTACCAGAATCATTTTTCTGTTTTACACACCATTTTTTATTTCCAAGGGTGTAAGTCCTTGTTTTGTTTTTCCAACACATTAAATGCTAATTGTAGAAGCAGGGTCTAATTGTTCTATTACCTCTGTTTAATCCAGTGCAAATTCTACTTGTTCAATTTCTTATTCTTTTATAAACTTGGATTTTCTTAAATGTATGATGATTAAGTTTATTGTAACACATTTTGCAGCATCTTCTACATTTTTTGAACTGCAGCTTTTTGTTTTGTTTTTTCCAATGGTAGTCATGATGTACAGATGCCACTTCCCTCCCACTTTACTTTTTTGTGTGGGATTCATTTCAGTTTCTTATTTATTAATAGTCCCCTTGTCTTATTTTCAGCATGATATACACTTAATTATTTGTATAATAGTTCATATTGTTTCTGAGTTTGACAGATACAGGGGATTGCACCGTGAATGCTACCTACTACAGAATTATAAATATTAAGAAAACTATACATGTACCTGGAAATGATTCACTAAATATGATGAGAATCAGACCTTTATACATACGACCTTTATTCATAATAAAATACTAATTAAGAAAATTATTATTGCCCAATTAAAAACTAATTTTATATTGTGTCATTTCCTATTTTCTATAATGAAAATCATGGTATGTACTTACTGATTCTAAACTTCTGCTACTTATTTGTAAAAGTTCTAAGATCTTATTAGTTTATCTTTAAAGATTTGTTTTCCCATTAAATTATACATTTGGTTTCTCTCCAAATCCATTTAATTTAATAGAATGTCTGGAATGACACTCTATTATAAAGTAAAATAAAAGCAACCTAAACTCTAGCAGAAAAACAACTTAATTAATTCATAAATATTAAAAAAGGAAATTGCATCTGAACTTACCAGTTTGTGTGCAGACCAAAGAACCAGGCAGGTGAGTTGCTGTATCTTAACACAAACAATATAAACCTAGACCATAAAGTGATAATCTATATTTGAAATTCTGAAGTGAAGATACCATTTCAGTTATATCAGATCTATAGCTTCAGGGCTTGTCTTTATCTTTTCATAATAATATTGTATTTATTTCGTTAAACATACCATTGTAGGAAGAATCACACACCAACATACCCTTCTTGAAAAATGCAAGACCACATAATGTTAGATGTTGAGGTCATCTGGGTTTTTTTATATTTCATATTTGAAATTTTGTTGCTATTGACAAAAGGGAAGCTTGAATGCTGAGTGTAGGTTATCTGTTACGGTTTCTTAAAAATAAAATTGTTAACATGTACTGAATTCTTCCCATATGCCAGGCATTTTGCTGACACTTACCATACATTGTCTTGGAAGTGGGTGTTAAATGGTCAAGTTCAAGGGACAAGCCCTAATCTGTTACAATGGTTTCAATAAAATCTTAGTGAGACACCCTGTCCACCTCATCCCACATAGGTTGATGCAGAGATGTAGCTAATGGTTGAAAGTCACATGTTCCAGGACAGCAGGTGTGAGGTGACTGCACCCAAGAAACTGGAAAGTAGCAAACTTATCTCACACAATGTGGAAGTTCTTAGTTATTGTCAAGAGGGTGTTCTGTTCATTTTGGTTTTTTTGCGTGTATTATAACATTCCACTAGGTTCTGAGGGATACCAAAGAAGTTTAAGATCACATTCATTTCCTTAAAGAGCTTAGATACATGGTCTTGTTGGGAAACAAGACACAAAAAAATACCAGCTCTAAAGCCCACCAGAATACCCTAGAGAACTGTATAAAACCAGGTAGAGAAACAAATGCTGAGAGCATCAAAGAAAGAAGTTTTGATCATGTAGAGTTGAAATAACTTTTGAATGGATCCTGAAAAAGTGGAGAATTTAGCTTCGCAGGAATGAGCGTATCTACTTTTGTGGTGGTTAGAAAGGCATAAATGATGTCTCCAGAATAAAAATAAACAGGAAATATTCATAGAGTGTTAACATAATTCAGGGTAGAGATGATATTAAGCAGTATTTAGAGATTTGTGGGAAGGATAAAATGAGTTAGTCATTTGAAGAACTTGATCACCAAACTGATGTATTTAGATGTAATAGATCATACTGAATAGTTTTCTTACATGATGGAAGGGGTGGGGGGAGAAAAAAAAAGGAAAATGCTGTTTTTTGTTTACTTTTCTATATCAGACGCTGTGCTAGGCTTATCTGCTGCATTCATCTCAACAAATCTGAAAAAGTAGGCATTAATGTGAGCTGACAGACAACAACTGGGACTTGGATAAAATCGCCCAAGGTTAAAGATTGGATAATGGCAGAACCAGGATTCATAGCCAAGTGTGTTTGCTTGTAAAGTCTGTTCTTCCCCTGCAGCACAGAACGCACGATGGCCAAGGATTTAGACTATTTCTGACTCAGGCTCTATATTTTAATAACAGGCACACACCAGATGTATATATATATTTGTATCTGTCTATCTGTTTATCTATTTCTGTTACATAGATATATCTTCATGTGAGTATATGTGTGATTATAACTCTTCCTATGAAAATATGTACATATACATATATGTATATGTTATATACATATGCATATGTATACACATACATGCATATATCTATAGACAGAGGTACACTTATTCATTTAACAAATACATATTGAATAACTAATACATGTAGGCAAATTGAGTGACTTGCAAATGTGAATCCAACCCCATCCTTCTGTTAGCTCAAAATTTATCAAAAATCGGCACCAACAAAATTCAATGTTAATCTTACGTGTAAGGGAAATCTTCGTTAATGCAAAGGACACAAGCATTAATACAGTCCTAAATGTTTTAAGTTTCTGTTTTATATAGATCTTATTATAATTCTTGTTTTATCTTCCCTCCAGGTATTTTTGTTTAGAATTTAAAGCAATTTTTTAATTTAATTTTTTGTTTAGAATTTAAACACAACTTTTTTCCCCTCATAAACTTGTTTTACGGATAACCCTCAATTAAAACTTATAAAAGGGAATAAAAAGAAAATTAATGCCAGGGATCCTTCAGAAGTCCGTTCTTGTACAATATCCAGTTTTCCCCAATTATTACCATTTGCATTCTTGTACAGAACATCCTGCAATATTTGCCAAGTACCTTTTAGAATCACCATCAAAGAATAAAAGCGCACCTCAGTGATTTTGGCTCATGCAGATAGTGTGTGCAGTAGCAGCTTGTGGCATTGATTTGCCCCAGTGGAATGTTGTTTCCGGAAAGAGGGTGAATGAATCACTTTTGTGAGCATAGAATCTTTCTCTGCACGTCATCTTGCATTATTAATGGCTGATTCAATTTTGTTGGCTAGAAATCAGAGTTCTTTCTAGGGTAAGGTTAAATTCAAGTAGCTGTCTTGTGATTTCCTATATGACCAACCATTGATGGTGTTTAGACCCTGAATGCCTCATTTCCCTTTTCCACATATTTGAATATGTTCTTAATTTCTATGTGAACTTCTGCAAATACCTTTAGCATTTGTAATGCAAGACTTTAAGATGTGGGCTTTGGAGTCAGATATACCTGGTTTTGATTTCTGGATCTATCATTTAAGCTTTACAATCTTAACAATGTTACTATCTCTAAGGCACATTTTCTTTGCTTTGAAAAGAAGAGATGAAATAATTAGAGTTATTATAAGGAGGAGAGAAGATAATAGAAGTTTGTAGTATGGTTCTTGGCACGTAGGAAGCCCTTAATAAATGCTAGACAATAATTTGTCAGACACTGTTATGTTACGAAATCAACAATAAACATAGCAACTATTTGAGTTCAAAAATAGCAACACAGACCTAAATTATTATTACATAAGGATTTGTTATTTTTTTGCTCTTTCAAGTTCAGAGTTACACTTTCTTTTCATATTTAGTGAACAGTTATTAGCTGGACAATGGCTATATGTATGGCAATATGCTAACTATTTGGGTGCATTACGATTCCAATCATTAAGGGCTTTGCATCTCTCTGAAAGCAAAGATCAGGCAACATGAAGCTGTGAATAATGCAAATAATAGATACTCACATGTTGCATTGTGTGATAGAGAAAATGAATGTACAGGAATTAAATAAAGAAGAAGGAAATGGATGAAGATGAAAATTTAATATAGTCAGGAAAGGCTTGATAAACGACTTCGGAACTTGATTATGGTCTTGAAAGGTAGTTACAATTTCTATAAACAGCTGGGAAAAGGTAAATTTGTATAGTTTATGAAGGAATGAACATATTTGTGTCTTTCTCCCAGAAACCTGGAGTTAAGAACATACATACGTACACAGTCTCTCTCTCTCAGCCTCTCTCTATTACGGAGACTCAGAAAACGTTGCTAGTCAGCGGTAAAGCAAATTGCTGCCTAGGTCTCCTGCTCCTGTTCCAGGACTTTTTTACTGAAGTGTGTTGGGTGAGTAAGCCTTCAAAAGCTTCTTGAATTATTCATATGAAATATGGACAATCCTATCTTGTTGCATAAGGCCATTTCCATTTATAGATATTAAGACTTTTCTTATATTCATCTCAGTGACTAATTCCTGCACTGACAGTTGTGAGTACTGGGTTGGAGCTGGATCCTACAAGTTCATGAAAGTCAGTTGTGTGCACTGCTTTCCAAGTCCATGTTCAGTGATGTCATTCTGGTAGTTTGAAAACAGTCATGGTGGGAATATTTACACCATGAAAATGAGCAAATGCTACAAATTAAAGCTTTTTTTTTTCCCTCTGGAGAGTCAGTTGAAGAACATTTATCAGCACACTGCTGTGTGGATAGTAAATTCTATACAATTCCACTATTAATGTAGCTAAAATTATGAAATTATGTTTTAAACTTTATATGAATAAACTTCAGCTTAGAGTGAGATGTTGAAAAGTCAAAGAAATAAATGAAAAGTCATGAAAATAGGGGAATTATTAGGTTCTCTCATAATTAAAGAGGAACAGTGTTTTGACATAAAATGCATATAGAATTTGCAATTGTAAATTTTAAGCATCTATCTAAATTTACACAAATTAGATAGAAATAACCTACCAAGAATAAATTCTTTCCCAGAAACATAAGGCCATTATTATTTCAGAAAATCTCTAACTCTAATCTGGTATTAATCAATTGGTAGACTATGAAAATAATGATTATTTCAATAGATGAAAATAAAACATTTGATTGAAAAAAATCTTAGTAATTAGGTCTAATAATCAAACTACAAAAATTCATATTTTCTTTTCTATAAGTAAATTAAAATTATAAAATACATTCATTAAATATAATCAACAGATATATGCTATTTTATATGTGTGTGTGTGTGTTTATAAATATACACACACAGAGGTCTGGAAATTATGTTGAAAACATCAGTCAGATATCACATTGTGGGTAATTTTTCCTTCTTTTGAACTTTCTCTACTTTTAAAATTTCTCCACAGTGAAGCATTTAGATATGTAGATTATGAAAATTATGAAAATAAAATATAGACAGAAGACCTCACTCACAGCAGTGACAAAAACTTAAAATATCCAAGACTAGCTTAAATGAGAAAAAAAAAATCACATTAAAATTAGATAAATCCTAAATGTATAAAGAATAAAAAGGAGAAGGAGGAGAAAGATGAGGAGAGGAGAAACCAGAATAATAAATATTTTACTTAAGTGTTAACATGGGAGAAAACTAGAAATAAAAAATAACTCCAGCAATAGTATCTTAGTGGTATGATTATATGTGTTTGGTTTTTATTCTATATACTTAATTATATTTTCCAATTTTTTGCAGCATGCATGAATTATTTATCTTTATTTTTAATATTTAAAAGGAAAAGATGTTACATAGTTTTCTTTCTCAAATGTCTCAAGGCCTCTGGCAGGAATCCTCCCTCACCCACACTGCATCACCCAAACTCTTTGTACATGAGTCTTCTCCCACATTATTCAGGTCCTGGAAGTGATCCTTGAGCATCCTATCTACTATGAACCAATAATAGTAGATACTTCTGCATTTTGTTTGTCCTACCACAATGATAAGTACATATTCTTTTACTTACATGCATGTTAATTGTCTGTTTCCTCTCTACTTACCATCAACTCCACAAGGGCAGTGATCATTTCTGTTTAATTCACCAATATGTAGCTATTTCCAAGCGTAAGAGTTGGCACACTAGGTAGGCACTCAGTAAATATCTTTGAATACATCTGTGAACCAGGAAAATGAAATTGTAGCAGAGTTTGGGGGCACAGTTGAAAATATATAGATACAAAATAGAAAGTGATTTGCAGGGACAAAACACAAATATGATTGCAAGTTCTAGCATCCTAAAATCGGTTACTAGTGTTCAAAATTCTTTTTTTTTTTACTATCTTTGACTATTTTTTTTATTGAGATTTGCTATTTTCCAACCTGAAATATAGCCATATCACAGGAGAAAAAAATACCTAAACGTTTTTGAAACAATGGCAGTGCCTGAACCGGCACCTGGGTGACGTGAATGATGCACACAAGGCCCACGGTGCGAGGAGGCGCTCGGTCCTAGGTTTGTGCAAACCCCGAACCTGAAAGTGCAGGATCCTGGGAGTGAGTGCCTCCTTGATCCCTGGAACATTGTCACTTGTCTCACCCTAGTGCCTCTGCTGATGATCCACTATGCCTTCTTTCCATAGACCTTCGCTTGAAGGAGCACGGGGGGGGGGGGGGGGGGGAGGGGCCTGTCCAGGCTCTCTCAGCTTGTTAACCATGTTCTCTGTGAACGCCCCTCCCTCTGCATACAGATTCCTTTCCCTCTTCATCTCCTGCCAAACCCACAGAACAACACTTCTGTGTTACATAGTGTTACTTCCTTTCCTACAATATTTCCTCCAATATTGCCAAATATGACCAAGCCTTTTAGCTGTACTGTGGATTTCTGCTGTCTTCTGTAATGAGACTTGATTCCTCTTTTTATTTTCATCACTGTCTGACTGAGCAGGCTAGAGATTACAAATAAGAGGTCTTGGTCTTAATTCAACACATAGACATTTTTCTTTGCTTTTATAGTACTTAATTTTTAAGTACTTCCCAACATTCAAACATGGCAATTTCACAGAAATTCAGATGCATGAAATCTCAAAAACCAAAACCAAAACAAAAAAGGGACTCTGGCAAAAGTACACTCTCCCAGCTGCAATAAGCTGGGACTTTCTTACCAATCTACTGAAATGCCTTTCTTACTACTGACATGTATATTCACAGAATATATATTCATATGTGTATATATATGTGTGTGTATATACATACATACATTCTGTGAATAACTAAGTGAGACACTTAAATAAATTTAAGAAGATTTTAAACAAAAGTGAATAGATTTTTAAAAAAACTTACCAAAGTGTTTAACATACTACGGATTAAAGGAGATTTGCCGTTAAAGACTCAAACTCTAGAACTGGGATCACTAGGGTCAAATCCCAGTGCCACTATTTCCTATCTCTGTGGCCAAGAGTCAAACCCATAATCTTTTCACCAAATGATTTTTTTTCAGCCACATCCTTGACGTTCTCTCCAGAATATGCCTGCTTTCTAGTGTATTTAAACATGGACAGACTGAGAATTTTCTGAATATTCACATTCTGTTTCCTTTTTGCTTAATAATTCCTTCTTCAACTCTCTCCTCTCACATTTTACCATAAACAATAAGGCAAACCCAAGCTTGCAGGCTCAACACTTTGCTTAGAAATTTCCTGTTAAGTATCCCAGTTCATAAACAGGCTCTATTTTCCACAAAACACTAAAATGCAACTCAGCCATGTACTTTGCTACTTTATAACCAGGATCACCTTTTCTCCAGTTTCCAAAAACATATATTCTTTATTTCCATTTGAGACTTAACAAGAATCACCTTTAAATTTTGGCTTTTCTGCCGACATTCTCTTCAAGACAATTTAGGCTTTTTCTAACGTGCATCTCAAAACCTTGGCCAGTCTCCGACATTTTTAGGTATCTGTTATAGCACCGCCCATTTCTAGATACCAACATTTGTGTTAATTTGCTGCGGCTGCCATAACAAGGCACCACAGGGTTAAACAACAGAAATTTATCTTTTCATAGTTCTAGAGGCTGGAAGTCCAAGATCAAGGTGTCAGCAAGTTCGATTTCTCCTGACACCTTTCTCCCTGGCTTGCAGATGTCACCTCCTTGCTGTATCCTCCCATGGCCTCTCTCTCTGTATACACATCCTTGGTGTCTCTCCCCCTTTCAATAAGGAGGTCTGACTTATTGGATTAGGGCCCCACTCTTATGACCACATAACCTTATCTCCAAAGACAGACACATTCTGAGATGTACTAGGGGTTAGGTCTTCAACACACAAATTTTAGGGGACACAACTTAGCCCTTAACACCTGATATTCCTTCCATTTAATTTTGTGAGACCCCACAAAAATGAGACACCTGTTTATGAACAAATCTACTCACATTCTTGTGTCCCACATTGAGCACTACCATCGATGAGGACCTCGAGAGCCAGACCACCAGTGCCACTGACGCTGCTGTCGCCACACAGGGCTCTGCTTCCCAGGCCACAGTAGTGCCACCCCAATACCTCCACAACAGATAAAATAATATTCGCCCATGCACAAAACAGCCCTACGGTCCACCAGTCCCTACTGAAGACTGAATGCTGATGAATCCTGTGAGATTTGTGAAAATTGGGAATTTTTTTTTCCATAAGGTTCAGACCCGTCCACAAGGCTAGTCTTAGGTGTACATGTTCCCCCTTCATCCTGACTCTGTGATAGATTAACTATTATTGTCAGTTTTTTACCACCTTACATCTACATTCATCTCCCCTACTCTACATCGAGATCCACATCCTAGTCGACAGAGTGTACTTCCCTTCCTGGTGACTTTAAGGTTAGTCACCTGACTTGCCTTGGCCAATGTAATATTGACATAGATGGCAGAGGCAGAAGACTTAAATGACCTTACATGATTTGGCTTGTCTGTTGTGCTCTAGGAATCTGCCACCAGAAGAGTGTTTTGTAGTAACAGATGCGTCATCAACCTTGTCCATAGAACAAACCACATGGAGTAGATCTGAACCCAACTGTAACCTGGAACTGGACTCAGCTTATCCATAGCCTGAAGTTGACTGTCCAGTGGAGAACCTTAGATCAGTTCAGACTACATTCAACCTCCTGCCCCATGAGCAGGTGTATTGTTGAAAGTCACTGTGTTTTGGGATTTTGTTATATGGTGGTGGTATTGTTGATAATGGCCAACTGAGACAGGTGCACAAGATTCTCCTCCTTGAGGTCCCTTCCATTATTCATGTAATGTAGTTGAAGCCAGTAGAGAATTAGGGGCACCTGTCCATCAGTTCTTCAGACACACTCAGATTCAGGATTCCAGGGTGGTGGACTTCAAATCACAGTCTGAGCAAAGAATGCTACTTCATGTAACTTCACTATTAAAGGTGGATTTCTTGTTTTTCATAAATCCATAGGTCTTATTAGGGCTAGAAGTCACAGTTAAGCTCATGCTCATAACCCTTCCCAATGGATGAGATATCTGAGGCCCAGAGAGGAAAATTATTTACATGAGGCCACGTTATAAGACAAGGGCAGTACCAGGACTGGGTCTCTTGCCTCCTAACCCAGAACTCTTGTTATGACTCTTGTGATTTCCCAGCATTAGGAAAACTATCCTGTGAAACATTTTTGTTGAAAGCTTTCATAATGGCAACAAGCTTGCTTGGAAATTCCCTGATTAGATCATGTCAATTATCATCTTGTTTTTTATGGCTTTCTTCAAGGTTAATCTTAGATAATTTTTACCCTGATTTTGATATGACACTTAACTGAATAGGAGTATTTTAGTGAAAGAGAGTAAGATCCATTAAGTATAACGAACTAGATCAAATACTAAGATCTGGAAAGTGCCTGGGAACCTCTGAACAGTCATGTACTTAAATCTGTTCAGTCACTCTCCCTACTAAGGAGTCATTGAGAAAGAGGCAATAAAAGGAATCTTATTAATGATACGTGCTTCCTTTCCAGTGTTGAGATTTTCAGTTACTAAGGAAAAAATGTTAGAATTCTGGGGGGAAATATCACTCACGTTATTTGAGAAGAAAACCTAACCATACTTAAAAGCAAAGTAGGCATCCATGTGACAGAATTACTGGCTGTTATATTGCATTTTTCTACAAATTCTACAAGTGTGGGCTTAAGTTTGTAGAGAACTGATAATGGGCTAGAGAAGTGAAATTGTTAAATATTGTCTTTGTCTCTACAGGCAACATGAAAGTTTCAGTTTTGCATATCAGATTTTCTTTTTCTCAGTGTAGGCATGATTGCATTCAATCTCTTCCTTCTTTTCCTGTCTCTCCTTCACAGTGTCAGATTGGCATTGTGATCTGAAACCCCTCTCTTTCTTTTATTCTTCTTTATTCTTTGTGGGTACCCCTCCACCCCCAAATCTCACACCCTTTTCATTGTATTTTGGCATCAGCTTCCCAGAGAACTCAAAGTGACAATGCACATAGGGACGATTTTCCTTGTCTGGGACTTCAGCCTCCGGCTAGGCTGGAAAGGCAGTCTCACGCCCTGGGAAACGCATGAAGGGTCAGTACAGCTGCATTCAGCTGCAACTTTGCTGCTACCAATAATCCACGTTGACTCTGAGTGTGTCACTGCCTCCCTGGGGCTGCTTTCTTTTTTGTTAAGATGAAAGTGTTGACTTAGATGATCTTTAATATTTTCCTTTTTTCTTTCTAACCTCACCAAGTTGAAAAGGAGAGAAGACACCAAAAATGACTTAAGAATAAACAAAAAATAGTCAGGGATTTAGAAAACTGAGAGGCAAAGGAGAAAATAGAAGCAATGGAAAGGCCCAAGAGAAAAGAATTGTAATCACATATTGGCCATTGCAAATAGTTCTTGGTTTACAATCTGGTATGTTTCTTATTAAAATTTTTGGATCTAGTCTCGATTTAGCTGGCGTAGTTAACAGCATGTGTGCTATCACATTTCTAGGGATTTCAGACTGTAAAATCCCCAGGGCTACATCTAAGGTTAAGGCCAGTTTCGTATGTTTGTCTTTTCTCCCTGTGTGTTCCCCATGGACTTTGTCTGCTTTAGTTTTTCGTCTTTAACTGGTGATGCTACACATCCTTTCTCTTGGGGCTCCTTACTTTCCCACATTTGCCTCCTCAGTGGTTTATCCCTTCTCCAGCTCAACATTTTCTTGGTATGCTTAAAGACAAATACATGCTTTTTTGGTTTTAAAGTTCTTATCTCAAATCCCTCTGGGGAAACAGAAGAACATAATAACAAACAGAGAAATTCAAAGTTTTAAGAAGTTCATGGAGTTCATAGAGTCATTGCCCTTGGTCTATACTGCCTGTTGCTGTGATATTTATGATACCAGAATGCACATTAGTCTCCAGTTTTCGTCTTTGGTATTTCACCCAGAATCCATTTCCCTCAGATGCATCTTCTTTAAATTGGAAGACTCTGTTCTCCGCAAAGCACCTTCTTCTTGGTTAAGAAGCTGAGATCTTGGGCAGAAATACAGAGAGAAAACTTATCTATTCATATGTCCACTGAAATCAAGTATGTGCTTGTGTATAAACAGGAAAAGTTGGCAGATAATATCTTCCAAAAGTAACCACAACACCTCCCAACACCCACGATCTTCCACATTAATAGATAATGTTGCCACTCGACCTTTGAGAAATAGAATCTTTATCTTTTCCCCTTGAATCTGAATGAGCTTATGACTAACTCAATCAATAGAATGTGGCAAGGATGATATGACTTTTAAAACTAGGTCCCAAAAAGTAGTGAAACTTTGGCCTTGTCCCTTGGCGCATATTTTATGGCACCTGAGTGGCCATATATGTAATTTCCGACCACCCTTAAGCCATCAGACTGTGAAGAAGCCCAGGCCATACGGAGAGAACTTGTGCAAGTGCTTCAGGTGACAAGCCCAGCTGAGGTCCTGGCTTACAGCTGACAGCAACTGTCAGCTGAGAATAAAGATGCCTGCAGACAATTTCAGCACCGAGACATACAGCTTCAACCTATTGCTGAGAATTTCCTGCTCAGGCCTTGTCTGGATTCTTGACATGTAGATTCCAGAAGCATGATAAAATGGTTGTTTTTAGATGGTAAGCACTGGCATATTTTTTTAATGAAGGCATAATAACCAGAACATGGTTGGAACCCAATCCCTTCAAATGAGGTGCTCAGAAGTGATTGTCCCTACTCCCTGCCTAGACCCCTGGTGCTGCTCCCATTTTTTTTTCCTAAAGTCAAGTTGTTGGCTTTTTGTCATTTCTTGGACTCCTAATATATCATCTTTATATTTAATTTGCTGAAGGTTGTTTTCTCTTGCTCGCAACCAACTTGTACAAGTTGACTCTGTATTCCTTTACACTGATTCTATACCAGTGAGATACACCAGCCTGGAAGCATGCTTCTCGTAATGGAAACAAGAGATCTACCTCCCCCAAACGTCCATACCCTCCAGGTGTTCTGGCAAGATACATTTTTTTTTTAACTTTAGATTGCACAGATAGCAAAAGCAAACAAAATGCAGAAAAACTGCATTTAGATGGAGGAAAAGAAGAAAACTACCCCCCCCAAAAAAAAAAAACTAGATTAGATATCATTTCTTGCATTTTGAATTCAAGGGTCTTGTCCAAAGTTAATCATTGAAAAGTTCCTAGACATGACTCGGAACCACTGTGTCTGTTAGGAATTTCCTTTTCTAATACAATAAATCTGTAAATTTCTAAGTTACTTTCTGTATTAACTCCTTTCAGAAAAACCTCTTGTCCCAGTTAAGTTATTTGATGCATACAAATTTAAAACTATGTATATGCTCATTATGCTTATAGCTGCTGTAAAACTATAAAATAGAAACATTTTTACATTAAATGCAAAGAAAACTTTAGGCCCAGTTAAAATTATGCTGCAAATTATTAATTTAATGTGATAAACTCTGAGGATGGCACAATATGAAATGATCTATTGAAATGAGTTTGGTCTTGTTTCAGTGTGCCAGATGAAAATATAATTCTGCCAAAATACATTTTATACTATAAATCCTTTATGTGATGTAGCATGATGTCATTTTGTGTGAAGGTATAATTTGCACATTTTGTCTTTCTTTTTTCTCATGGTTATAAGACTTTATTAATCAATAAAAATTAAGCCAAATTCAAACACAAGCACCCCACTTCTAATTAATTTCTCCTCTATATTGTGGTTATCCACTTGAAAACAAATTATTTATCAAACTATGCAACATCAGTTGTCTATATGTCTATATATATATTACATGTGTGTAGATATATGAACTATATAGTATAGATGAGCATATGTGTGTGTGCATGTATATGCACATATATATATATGATATATTTTTGGACTTATCTATAAATATTCTTGAGATTTATTTCACAACACATTTAATTCAAAGAAGTTTGGTCATCTCAAATCTTGCTTTTAGTCTTTGTGTGGCAGGGCCAGAGAAGGATTTATTTTAAAGCTAATTTTGCCCCATTACTGAAGCAAAATTTGTCTGAGTTCACTACTCAATGATCCATAAATTATGAGGTTTTTCTACTCTAACTGCTAGGAAAATACACTTTTCCTGGCCCTCAGGAGTTCGGTAAAGTTCTCTTTTATTATTTTGAGTGTTTCCTTTTTTCCCAGCCTTAGGCAGTTTCTTCACATACATGTCCTGCTTAGTGCTCCAATGAAGACTCAAGAATCCCGGACCTTCAGCAGATCTCCAGGGCTCTCTCTGTGTGTGTCTCTCCTCACTACTACTCTGCCTTATGAATGCTACCTGCTCCCCATCAAATGAGTAAAACCAAACTTCCAGTCCCAAGTTCTCAATACAGGGAGCCCACTGGCCTCCTCCTGTTTTCCCCTTCCTCTACTGCAACTGGAAGACTCTCCAGGCATTAACCTGGGACAATTTTAGGTCTCACCATATTCAAGTATCGTTGTCCTTTGTTGCCTGATACATAATCAGGAAAATTATTATTTCATATATTTGGTCCAGCTTCTCAGTTGTTTCAAGTAAGAGGGTAAATCCAGTCCCCTGTTATTTTATCCCAGTGGATGGTAGAAGTCATGTAACATCAGTTTTTAGGTGAGATAGGCAGTGTAGCACTGGTGATGTAACATACACTGGTCATCTCCAATACTAAACCTTCGGTATTTGCCCCTCTTGAATTATTTAAACTCATCAAAGCCAGTAACTACAGTTAATTTTATACCAAGATTTTCCTTTAATGTTTTTTGATTATAATCTTTTGACTTCAATGTCTTTCATTTCACAATTTTTTAAATATTCGATTAAGTGAAGCTGAATTAAACTCTAGCCTAACCACAAAGATTTTGAATGGTGTCATCATTAGCATATGCTAAAATTGGTGAGAACCACATACGGATATAATAGTGTTTAGATACACAGCATACCCAATGTCAATAAATCACTCTGTCCTTAGAAGTAGACCAGAGTTCACCCACAAAGACAGAACAATCAACCATTTGGCAATGAATTATACTCGATCCCAGAAATGTTAATTCAGATTATTAGGTAGGACTCATAGCATAAATGTATGCATGACAAGTGATTTTGCTGAAAACACCATATTCTAACTACAGAAATGGTTCCACCTTTTCTAGAGAGAAAATCTAGCCAGTAAAATATTCAATGGCTCACTGAATGTATTAATAGTATTAACGAAATAAATGAGTATTAACAATAAAATGCCCGACGGCATTTTTACACTTCTTTAAAATGTGACTTTTATAGTGCAGTGATTCTATTAATTGAAGAAAAGCTTCATTTTTAAAGTTTAAATTCTTATAATACTGTTGCCAGAGATTAGGTTCTTGTCTCATTGCAGAAAGAATTCAGAGATGAGACATGGAGGTCAAAAAAGTAAAGTGAGCATTTCTGAGTGATAGACAGTACACTCTCAAGGGGAGAGTGGGCAGGCTCAGGTGAGTTTCTTTGGCAAGTTGGTTACATAGAGTGTAAAAATAAATGGGTGGAATGTTCACTGGGGAAGGTGGGGTTTGAGGTTGTATTCCCTGATTTTCATCCAGGTCCACCTTCCCAAGGGGAGGAGAGACTTCTGCCCTTATTCAGTCTGGACGGGAAGTGTCGTGGTGTCAGTGCATCATGGGTACTTCTAATCTGCAAGGCTAATTTTATTGCAATGAGGGCACAATGAGCAAAAGATTACATTTGGAGGCTGGAGATTCCTGCCTTTTCCCACCTTGCTTTGGACACCTGTCACCTCAAAATGTGTGATTTCTTATCCGTCCAAAGGTTCCTGCTTTTCTCTGTCTGCCCAAGGACCCCTGCTGTTCACAAGATGTATGGTTTCCTGCCATTTGGCCCATGTCCCCCTTTCCCTGTTCACAGCCAGCTCTCTTCCTGCTCTTAATGAAGACTTGTTCAAAGACAGTTGAAGTGACTCCATACAATAATATGTTTATACACCTATTACAATATGGGCACTAACTTGGTTGAGAACAGTGTGAAAATTAAAAATATATATTAAATATTAATAATCTGTTTCTAGATTTTCATATTATTGCTTTCATTTTCAAAGTGACAGAATCTTCCATTGCTTCCCTGGATACTTTTCCTTGATAGTGACGATTACCTTATAATTGTTCTTTTGGTTCAATGTCTAAAATTGGGGAAGGATAAAACATCTTCAATCCTAATGATTTTTTTTAACTAAGGAGCTTGTTTACTTTAGGAGAAGCTATCTTTTAAACATCTTCTGAGTTTTAATGGTATAATGTTGGCCATCTTATATTACCATAAAATGTGACTTACCTTTGACCTAGAAATTTTATTTCCAGGAGTAAATCCAAATAATAAGAGCTATCATTTTTTAACAATATATATCAGGTACTTTTGCAAGTGGTTTGTTCTATTTAGTATTCACCACAATCCCATGAGGTCAATTCTATTACTTGGACATTCAGGAGAAAACTGAGACATGGAAGGGCTAAATGACCAGACAAAACTCACGTACAGAGCAAGTGGTGGAGAAGAGATTCAGTTACAGGAAAACCGAGACCAAAACTCAAATACTTAACAATATACTATGTTCCCTTACAAAGGATATAATCAGACAGACAGGTAAATAAGAATATGGAGAAGATAGACACATAAATAGATGGAGAGATTGATTAAACTAGAAGTGTGTAGATGCTTACTGCTGTGTTGTTTATAGTAATCCAAAATTGGGAAAAACAGTCTCACTACAGAGGCTTAGTTAAATACATTATACTATTCTCATCAAAGACCCACTGTGCAATCAATAAAAATGATGATAAAACAAGATAGACTTGTTGATATATATCCTTCATATATTTCTATAAGAAAAATTAAAAATTACAAACAGTTTACATCGTGTTAATTTATTTTTGTAAATATGTGTCAAAAAAATTAAGGAGCCCTAGAGTCCCAGAAGCTGTTTGCCAAACAACTCACCAGAACTCTCGAGATTTCTAGTTGTCTAGGTGGAAAGATCATTTATTTTCTTAGTCCTTTGTTAAATTTCATTTTTCTGCAATAATGATGAATAACTCTGGAGAAAAAACTTCAAAAACTCAGTTACCAATTTTCTTAAAATAATACTGAATTTCAATATTTTTGAGATATGGTAAAATTTATTCAGAAGCTGATTCTATATCTTATACACTTTTTGAAGAAAATAAGTGAGAATTCAACACCAGATGTTAGAGGACAAAATAATTTTTCAGAAAAAAAGAGGGGAGAAAATTACAAACATGAAATGAGAAAACATTACATTTGAAAACAACATAAAAATAGCAAACAAAAAGTATTGAATGTAATAGTCTTAAAAGATAGACATAAACTTGGTTTAAAAAGGAAAATACCACAACAAAATATTAGGAATTTGAAGGAAAATGTAAAAAAAAGAGATATATGGTAGGGTGGTTAAGTGTAAGCATGGGTGCCAATTATGAAGGTTTGCATTTAGTTTCAATATATACGAAGAATGTGACTTGAGGTAATTTACTTAACCTATTTTTTCTTCATCTATATAATAATAATAATAATAATACCTCCCTGATGAGATTATTTTGAGGATAATATGAGAAAACATAAATAATGCTATCATGTATGCAAACAACTTGACAAACCTTGATGAAATAATTGATTTTCTGGAAGTAAAATTGATTCAAGAGGCAGAAGAAAATATTAAGAAGCAGATAATCGAGTTTTTAAAGATCAGTCTACTCCCCACCTTCTTGAAAACTCTTTCCTTAGCGTCTTGCCCACATGATCTCTCTCTTCCATCTCTGAATCTTAATTTAAGCTTTATTTTTAAACTACTCTTTTAATAGTTACGGTAGGTAGAATAATGGCCCTCAAATATGTCCACAAACTAATCCTTGAAAACTGTGACCATGTTACCATACATAGCAAACAGGACTTTGCAATGATAATACCGGTTAAGAACATTGAGATAGATTATCATGGATTATCCAAGTGAACCCCATCTTACCACATAAGTCCTTAAAAGTGAAGACCCTTTTTCTTCTGATGTCAGATGGAGATGCACTTATAGGGGGGAAGGGTCAGGGAGAAACGCAGCTAATTTTGAAGACAGAGTAATGGAGCTCCCAGCAGCTATTTGAATATAAACAGCTTTAGAAGCTGAAAACAAGTAAGGAAATGAATTCTACCCTACAGCTTCCTGAAAGGAATGCAGCCCTGGAGATATCTTTATTTTAGCCTGGCAAGACTTCAAAGCTGCAGGACTGTAAAATAATGAATTAGTGTTGTTTTAAGCCGTTGTTGGTGATAATTTGTCACAGCAGCAATAGAAAACAAATACAGTACTATACTGTGATGCTCAATTGAAGAGCATGTGCAAGAGTTTTGCCTCCTGGCTGATAAGGCTCTCGGAAGTCAGGCAGAGCATCCGATATCCAATGACCCAGAGCATCTAGCATGTTGCTTTGCACATAGTTGGAAGGTTCAGTATTTACCTGATTGATCCACTGCACCTCTTCCAGTAGCATACTCTACTTCCTTCTCTCTGTATCCAATGAGCCTCAAGTAGTCAGTGGGAAAAGTCATTCAGGTTCATATTGGATAAATATATTCAAGTTTTTAGTAATGGGACTTGAGATTAGCACATGCATCGGAAAGGCAGAGTCCCAGAGTCCTTCCCGAAATAGCTTCCCTTCAGACAGGCTCTGCCACCTGAAGTATTAATATAACAGCCATCTTTTTTCCTAATCGCAAGCATTTCCCCCTAATAACCCATGATTACTCTAGCTGCTTGCTTTAATTACCACATAGACACTACGCGCCACAAAGAGATAAGAGGCATTGCACATAAACTACATCATTTCCTTCAGAGAAAGGCAGGGCTGACTGTTGTCAGAGAGCCAGTATTAGATATCGTACTGGCTGGGCTCAAAAGATGGACTATTGATAGAAAAACAAATTACATATATTTTGAACAGGAAATGTAAGTGGCAAATAGAGACAATAGTCATAGAGCTTTATGGCGCCTTTATATTCATTTCAAAAAAAGGTTTGACATTAACATTATGTATATTTGAATAGAATGATCACTATTGTAAAATCTTTTAAACGTTTTAAAATTACTTTTCAAGCTGCTTTTAAATAAGAAAACAATTTGAAGGTAGTTATAATGTTACCTAGTATTGAATGTGAAAGGTAATTTTGAAGTTCCTTTGTCCAAACATTCAGTTCATTCAGGAATTCATTCTTTAATATCTTGATCCATTGACTTGTTACTTGTTATTTGCCTGTTTAGTTTCACAAAAATTCCAAAAACTTGGAAATATGAACACTCCATAGTAGTTCAGACTGGGAACATAGGAATTGAGGAAGTTCAGAAAACAATCACTGTTTTTTCACTTTCAAGAAATTGTATTAGAAAATGTAGGGAGGGGAGAGCGTAGTAACTAGACACAAACTTAAAGTTACAGAAGGACTGGGGAAGGTGTGAGACACCTGAGAATATTACAGTAGTCACGAGAGTTTGAGGTCCATCTCTGTCACTTGTTTGCTGTGTGACACAGGAAAGTCACTTATCCTCCCTTAGTTATGAGGTTAGAATAAAATTTAACAATGGAAGTGAGATAAATTTATAAATATAATTCATCTAAATAGGAGTAATTTCTCCACGCTCTTTTCTCAGTTGTCAGTGTATAAGATTTACCTTTCTTCAAGTCATATTGGTTTATAGTCAATACTTAATTTATTTTTGAATGATCAAAAATACTTTGCAGAAGTTATGCTGAGTCTGCATTTCTTATTAAAGGAACATAATTTTAAATTTGGCATTTAGAAATCCTATGTGTGATTTTTCGAGAGCTTTTCTGGAAAATAATCAGTGAAAATAAACCTTTATCCTTTTTTTCAGTTTTTAATTGTTTTATAGACCTACTACATTTGTGAAAGAAGAGATTTCCATTTTAAAATAATCTATACAATTTTAAATTGATGACAAGAGTTATAGTAAATTCAAGGCATTCAGAACATTAGCCACCTTAAAAATGACCAAAACTTTATCAAAATGTTGTGGTAAAGGTGAACCCACTAGGTCATTCACTAAGGAAAATGAACAAATTTGGAGCAAAAAATAATCTGTTTAGTAAACCAAAGAGCTCCCATGGTGGAGACGAACTGCAAGGCTAGGATCTAGGACAGGAGGAAAGGAGGGACCATGGAGATAAATCCAGACTGTGGGACCATGTACCCCCCCAGGGCAAGTGACAATTCTGGAGAGATTCCTGAGAGCCTGAGAAGCAAAGCAGAGCGTCTGACAGGTTCATGCACATTAAGGACAAAAATTGGAATCGAGAGCCCACAGGATGGGAGGCTGTGGTAAACACTCCAGGTTTTAGTTCAGGATCCAAAAGGACTACATTTTAGGAATGAGAGAGAAAAGGAAATAGACCTTCTGACATTAAAAAGGAAACTTGAAAGAATGTAGAAGAAAACCACTAATGATAAGATAAACTAATAAAATAGAAAATAAAGATGCATTGGAGATGGATTTACAGTGCCAAGATCCTGCAAACACAATATTGAGCAACGGCAGCCCCAGCCCAAATAGAACCTAAGGGATGATTCCATCTATACATTGTTTTAAAACAGACAGACCTAATCTATGATTTTGGAAGTCAGGACAATAGTCCTTTCGGAGGAGGGAAGGAGTATGGTTGGGAGAAGTGACAAATGGAGTTTCTGAAAGTAATGGAAATACTTTATTTCCTGACTTAGATAATAGCTAAGCAGCTTTATTCACCGTGTGATAATTCATTAAGCAATAAATTTATGACTTGTGTACTTTTCTGTATTTATGTTACAGCCAATAAAATTGAAAGAAAAACCTTTAACAACAGAGCAACTAACAATGATGTGTACATAATTCTCTTTAAAGATAACACTAGCGTCTTTCTAAAGGGCGAGTGATGAGTCTATTTGTTTTCTTTTCACTTCAGAATTGTAGAGGCCTGATTTATACAGAGTACGTTCTGCTCTACTCAAGAACAATGTTTTTTAAACACAAATCAGATCTTCCTATACCCGACTCAAAACTCCCAGGGACTTCTTGTCACTCTTAGAACAAAATCCACGGTGTGTAAGGCTGTTCATAATCTGGCCCCTGGTCATTACTCTGACTTCATTCCTATTTCTTGCTTCGCTCCAGCACTTTAGGTTCCTCACCGGAACTTAAATATACTTAGCAGGGCTTCTCTTCGGGGAGTTTGTGGTTTTCTGGTTATCCTGGAATGTTCTTACCCCAGAGATGTGCTGCTTTACTCTTTAGCTTTATTCATGATGTTACTGAAATGCTACATCCTCAGCAAGACCATCCCTGAACACCTTATTTTGATTCACACCCCCAGCCTTCTAGATATGCTCTCTTTCCTTTCCCAGGTTTAGTCATTCTCTCATCACTGATAACTGGTATGATATTTCATGTGTATTTGTTTACGCGTTTGCCAGAACAAGGAATTTTCCTGTTTGGACATCCCTTCCTTGCTAATGTGTAAAACATGCCTGGCATGGAGTAGGCAATCCACATGTTGTTCTGAAATGACTGAATGAATAGACGAATTCACGCCTGAATGCAACGTATTCAAAAAAGAGTTGGCAAGAAGATTTGAAGACTATAATACAACTCGCCAATGTCAAGGCACTTTTCTACCCTGGGACAACCAGCCTAAAGTTTAGTAACAGGAAGGAAATTTTTTTTTTCACAAGGGGGAATAAAAGATGTGAAATTTCTTTCTAATTGAATTGCTATGAATTACAAAATACAGCAGCTTTTGTTTACAGTGAGATTAGCTGACTGCTCACATGTGTGGATGCAGCTTATAGCACACCCCCCACCCCGGGGTTGGGGCAGTGGGGAGCCATTCTAGGGCAGGACTCTGCACAGGTTGTTTACTAAACTTTATCTTCTCTGGGCACCAAAATCTTTATCCCCTAACCTAAGTGTCTGTATTAGTCAAAGTTCTCCAGAGAAACAGAACCAAGAGAAGCTATATTTCTATATACTAACAGTATTTAAATAAGAGAGAGACAGAGACAGAGAGAGATGACAGATAGCTAGGTTTACTATGAGGAACTGGCTCACAGGATTACATCGGTCTATAAGTCCCATGATCTGCAGTCCACAGGCTGGAGCCCTAGGAAACCCAGAGCCCCAGGAAAGCCCGTGGTGTATTCCAGTTCAAGTCCAACAGCCTGAAAAACAGGGGCGTCAATAATGTAAATCCCAGTCTGAGAGCAGAAGATGAAATGAGATGCCTCACTCCGGCAGTGAGGCAGAATAATAAAAGGGTGAATTCTTTCTTCCTCTGCCTTTCGGTCTATTCAAGCCATCAAGGGATTGGATGATGCCCATACACTTTGGGAAGGGTGATCTACTTTACTGAATTCATTGATTCAAATGCTAATTTTACTGGAAACACTTTCACCAGAAAAAAATGTTTAATCTGGGCATCCCTTGACAAGTCAAGTTGACAATAAAATTAGCCATCACAATGCCCTTATATGATAATAACTGGTAGGTCTCTTTTAACTCAGGAATCTATAAGGAGATATATATATATATATTTCAGAGATTGGCAGGACCTAAAGTGAGACACACTATAACTGAGTATGTCTAATTGAGGCAAACTATGCTTACATACAATTAGTGCAGGAGGATATACAATAATTCCTGATTCCTGATAGAAGTCTCCAATGCCACATTATTAAGAAACAAATATTGTCCCATCTGAATTCTCTCTGTAGTGCACAGTCTTGCTGCAGACCATCAAGGGCCACACTAAAATATCTGCTTCTTGCTTCAGGGATCATCCAGGTTAATAATTATGAATGTGGGGTTTGGAGTTAGAACTGGCTTCAAGTCTGTCAACTGAAATAAAAAGCACAAGGTAAGAGCTGTGAGTTTAGGTTTTATCTGAGGACTTACTGAGGACGATAGCCCAAGAGACAGCCTCTCAGAGAGCTTTGAGGAACTGCTTCAAAGAGTGAAGAGGGGAGGACAGCATATATCTGATTTTGGAGAAGGGGGTCCATGCAACCAAGCACATATCTCTGTAGAAGGTTACTGCCAGTCACCAAAAAACAGATGTCTCAGTTAACGGTCTTAGTGCTTTTCTAAGGATGAGAATATGCAAGAAATTGAGTTCTTCAGATTTGCTCCTGAAAATGTCTAACTACTTGAAAGCCTGTTCTGCCTGTTTCCACAGAGCATCACGTGCCTCATCCCTGTGTTCTGCCCTGAACTCTTTCCAGGGTACTTTGAAGTTAGCAAGTGCAGCGGCTAATGACTCAAACCTTGTAGAGCCAATGGCCAATGACATTCTTTAGTTACCAATTCTCAGTCTTGAGATTAGTACTTGCATGATCTTCAGCCATTTATTTAACTTCTCTAAGCTCCAATTTGCTATTTTAAAAAATAGAATTAATCATTGTACATATTTCCTGTGATTTTCAATAAGATTTAAAAGCAATAATATTGTGAAATATTCAGTTCAGTACTTGGCATATAGTAATCACTGAATAACTATAAACTAGAATCAAAAAACAGAAAGAAACAACTATATACTTACAGAACAAAATGATTTAATGTATCAATTTATGTGCTTTCTCAGCATACAACTTAACTATTTGATCTTTATCTATTAATTCCTACGAGAGACTTTATTTTCTCTAGTATGGTCTGCAATCTTCTTTTACCAGATTGCTCTATGTGTATCTCCAGCCACTCTGTGGGAATAAAGTTCTTTATACAATCGATAATAAGCAAGAGTATTAATCCCCTTCAAGAAAGAAGAGTCCTTTGTTGTGTTTGGCAAAGAGCCTTCCCATGGTTCAGAGGCATTCCTGTGTGACACCACTAACCTTTCCCCCAGGGACCAGAAGTCAGGGGGCTCCCGTTCCATCCCTTCGTGCTCCTTGTCCAGGCTGCATGGGCTCCTATACACACCAAACATACTGTCTTCTGCTTGGGATTTGGTCCTGAATTGCCGCAGGCTGTCACTACTGCATCAGATTTTCCCAAAGTCTCATATATTTTGAGGCTTGGAAATGGAATGTCAGCTCTTCAGTGCTAAAGGCACCACCTGAGGCTGCTGTGTGATTCAAGCATTTTCATCTCCTCCTGCTCTTTTGCTTTGAAATCAGTAAGGTTATGTGTAATCAAAGAATAAATATGATCACTCAAAGGAATTAGTGGCTGGTAAATTTAGAACTAACCCCTCATATGCGACTTCACACAGAGATTGTTTTTCATCTTTCTCTGCATGTCACAGAGCTCATCTAAATGAGAAGCACAAATGTTTTCAAAGGCAACTCCACACACAGCTCAAAACTGTAAAAATAAGGAGGAAAAAAAATCCTTTGATGTATTATCAGTTCCACCCACCTGACTTTTCATTGCACTCAAGATATATTAAAGATGTGACTGAATTTTTAATGACTTTTTATTAATTGGACAGGGTTATCTCATTTAGGAAAGAATATTGAATATTCCTAACTTTAACTGGTAAACATGCAGAATTAAGAAGGACAAGTTAATCAGCAAAATATTAATTTACTCTCTACCATACAAAAAGTGTTGTGATGGGTTTGGGGGGAATGTAAGAATGATGTCTTAGTCTGCTTGGGCTGCTATAACAAAATACCATCAACTGGGGAGCTTATCAAAGATAGAAATACATGTCTGTAGTTCTGGAGGCTGTAAGTCAGAGCTCAGTGTGACAGCAGGATTCTGGTGAGAGCCCTCTTGCAGATGCCTAACTTCTCCTTGTGTCCTCACACAGTGGGAAGAGAGCCAGACAGCTCTCTGACTTCTTACTGTAAGTGCACTAATCCTGTTTACACGGGTTCCACCCTGATGACCTAATTACTTCCCACAGGCCCCAGCTTTAAATACCATTGCATTGGGATTCGGGTTGAACATATGAATTTTGGAGGGACACAACTATTCAGTCCATAGGAGATGACTAAAAATAGTTGTTCATCTCAAGGGTCTCACTACTGAATTGTAGACAAATAAAGCATAATTATGTAATTATAACCCTCAAGTTTCTTGAGGAAAATCCTACTCATTTTCCTGAACCTGGGCCTGCTGTATTCAGTGTGTCTGAGAAATATCCCATATTGACCTTTTTGCAAATGGTCACAACATAAGGTAGAAGAAAGGTTAGGAGGAAAAAAAAATCAGAAATCAACTCAAGAGGTTACACATGTAGACAGAAAGCGCTGCTCAGTCTCAGTGCTTTACATGACTATTCCCGACACTTGCAGTCTCGGGGGACAGAGACCCTTCCCACCGGCCCCACTTCCAGAGTCACTAGTGCACTTGTGACCCTGTTACGTTGTTAGATTCACACTGAGGCTCGTTCTTGCCTCTCTGGGAGCCATTACACAGACTCCCTTCCCTTTATACAGTCTCAGCTCCGCGTGCTGCTCATGTGAACGCTGCCTTTACACGAGGTTTGAGTCTTCTCTAGAGCATACTTTTATTCTTTGCCTCTGTCTCTTTTCCTGCATTATTAATATTTTCTTCTTCCCTTTCCCCTTTGCTGCCCTAGTGAAAAATGTAAAGCCCATCACCACACGAAGCCTTAGAAAATGCCTTTCTGGAGCTACTACTCATGGCATAACCGTTGGCCCATAGCCGCGGCTCTTATTCAAAGACTAATATACATAGGAAGAAACCAATAAGCCCCAGTTTATACAGATTCAAGTGAAATACAGCAGTATTTAAAACAGAGTTCTATCGGTATCATAAGAATGTGCCTGGGGCATTTGCAAATGATCGAGTTTGATGGTAACTAGGAATGGCATAAGTTTAGAAAAGAAAGACCTGTCTGTGTGGGGATGGGTCTAGCACCATCTCATGGGTTGTAAAGAACTTCAGTTAGTTTCTGAAAATGGATAGGATTTAAAAAGTGAAAATGATCAGGAAGTTTGTCCTAGCTGAGGGAAATCTGTGATTGATGGTTGTTGCATAAATGTAAGCTGAACTCCACTGGGAATTGTGGTGTGTATGCTGCTGAGGTCTAATTCCTTCAAAATTCTGTGTCTGGATCTAATTCCTTCTTCTTTGTTTGCCAGGTGAACCCCTTGGTATATGGAAAATGTACGTGTGTGTGTGTGTGTGTCTGAACACAAGTTTCTGCATAAGGTAGACAGAAGGTGTTTCCTTGTGTGCCTCTGTGCTGACTGTGGGGATTGGATTCAATTGCCAAGTAATAAAAGTGTAAAGAAAAGAATGTTACTATATTAAAGGATGGGCTTTCAAATATATTTCAAAGAACACTCTTAGGGGCTTAAGGGAAATCTCATTTCACTTGCTAACTTTTCTTATGCAGGTCAGGTACATAACCTGTCTCCTGAGAGGATACAGCAGGATATGCTGAATAAGGTTGAGTGAGAACAGCCAACAAGAAGGAGAAAATGATGACCCTTCTTTTACCTTTTCGCTTTTAGCAAGGATGCGAAGGCTAAATAGTCAGGTGTTTGTTGATATCATTGGCACTGCAGGTATAAATATTAAATGATGTGCTCACCTAGACTGTCATTTCTAGTTATTTTATGGATGTATGAGTGGCAGCTAAGGGCTACTGGTGCTGCATTTTGCTGGGGATTTTTCAGTACTTTGGATTGATCTAACTGATTTATAACTTTGCAGGGGACAGATTTCTCTTCTTTCTACTACCCAGGCATTCCAGCTCTGCTTTCCCTGATTAGCTAGTTTTCAGGTAACTTTTTTCCTCACTTGCTTTCTCTCCATTCCACCTTATAGTCGCAGATTTATTCACTGATTCATTTATTATTTAGTCCTTGAGAAAAAAATGAGAGAAGACTTCACAGAGAGAGGGAAGATAGTGGCGTCAGGAGAAAGAAGATGGGAAAGAAAGAAGCAATGTGTTAAATATCCCTCTCACCCCTTTCTCTGGGCTCTAGAAATCTTAAAGAGCGTATGCTTTCTGCCAGGCCTTCTAGAAAAGAAGTTTGATAGAAAACAAATGAGCTACTAATCACGTCAACAAAAACGTCGTGATTGTTTTCCTTACATAAATAAGAAACATGGAGAGGCCAAGCATCAAAGGTGGTGAGTAACAGAAGCAGAGTCAGTGCCATCAGAGATGAGACCCATGCAAGGCGGCTTTCCTCTCTCAGGAGCGCCGTCTTCCTGCCTCCATCGCTGTCGGTACGATGGGGGAGGGGAGGAAAGCTCGCCCCATCAGGACCTCTGTCTTTTCACATGAGTAAGTAATAGCCCACAGCATTCTTTCACCTCGTTTGCAGTGACCCTTGAGATCACAGGTGGCCGTTTTACATCTTTCTGCAGTAATCAGGCTAAGCCATAGCTGCAGCTCTGCCTGTAAATGACACACACAGAAGAGTCAGTAGTCATAGGTGAATGACATTCTCCTCTGTGATTCTGTGGAGTGCGAGTTAGGAATCCCAACCCGTGGCAGCCAGGGCTCACGTGTGAATCATGGAAGAGACATTCAAGTGCATCAGATGATTGTACTTCTAACCTCCTGTCATAAGCCAGCAAAACAGGACCCTAAGAGATGAAGTGCTATAATTTAATTTCACAGGTTTCTTCCTGATTGCTGAGCTGAGACTTGAACTCGTCTAATTTTAATTAAATCTCAAGTGCTAGGCATGTACAAGGTCCTGGGTTCAATCCCCAGTACCTGCATCAAAAATAAATAAATTAACCTAATGATCTCCCCCATCAAACAGACAAATAAAGACAAAAGGAATTCCCCAAATTTAAATAAATAAAAGTAAAATGGATGTGTATGAACACACTTTTTAAAGTCTTAGACATTATTATTATAAGATCAATATTTTAATCATATTTTTAAAAATTAAAGTTGATATACTTTGAATACTTTAAAAATCAGTGACTCCTAAAATAACTCTTGAATAAGGAATACTCTAATTGCAGATAATTTCAACCATTTTAAGACACTCACGTATGTTGCCCAAACCCCAGTGAACTGATTTTAATTATTAGTCCATGATATGAGCAAAAGCACATAATAAAAATTTAAATGGATAATTCTGCCTTTCAACTTAAAAGTTGCCAGTGGCCTCAGAGCAAAAAGCGTTAACAGGAAATGAAGTAAACTTAGCAAGTCATTTCTTGAGATATAAATAGATACAGAGAATTTCACACTTGAAATGTAATCTCATAACCACAATAATGACAACTAATAATTCCAATAAGGTTTATAAGTCTGAGTTGTCAATTTACCAGCAGACAAAGACAGCAGATTGTCCTAAAAGCGGTAGGAGTCTTAGACCCAGGCATCCGTGGCTTCCTTATGCGAGTTCTAGGATTAGGGCGTGTTACTGACTTTTCTGGCCAGGAGGGGAATGACGTTTCCACCCCAGGTTTCCAAGAACAGCTGTGTGTCCCTTAGGACACTTGGCCCTTCACCGCCTCTCCATTCTCTCCACCCAGTGGACACGACGTGGCACAGCTGGTCAATTTGGGAGAGAGAGTCGTAGACTTGGTTCAGTTTCACTCTTTTATGCTCGCAAGCCTGTCCTCAAAGCCCACAGTTTTTCCTCTATCCCTCTATGTTGTCCTTGATGGGAGAGTAAATCTTCTCATTTCTGAGATTTGAGATTAGGGGGAGTATTTGGCTGGCCAGTTGAGAGCCATACTTATCAACCTGGTCTCTGGTATTATGTTGGCCTCCATTTTTATTTTTTTCTCGTCCTTCGGACCATACCAGGGTGCGGGGGGCAACAGTAACTGTGTAGTTTTCTGTCAATACCATGACAGTAAATATATCAGCCTGAAATACTGAAAATTAAAACCCAGTACAGCAGAGATGAACACAACATTGTAAACTAATTACACTTCAACAAAAAAATTTAAACAAAGAAGTGAAAGAAGAGAAAATTAAGACCAAAATGATGGAATCTACAAGGACCCACTCTATGGCACACAAAAAAAAATAATATCCAATATCTTGGAATAACCTATGATAGAAAATAATCTGAAAATAATATATATATACACATATATATGCATGTCTATGTGTGTATGTGCGTGTATAACTGAATCACTTCTCTGTACACCTGAAGCTAACACAATATTGTAAATCAACTATACTTCAATTTAAAAAATGGTGGAATACATGGAGGAGCAAAGGGGTTTAAGGGTGTGTGGGTGGGCCTTGGTATTCTCACCCTGATGATTTGAAGAAGCCAATTTTAAGTCCAGATGAATTTTTACATTCCATCGTAGAGTAAATTGAAATATTTTAACCCAACCTCATAGTAGTTTTGGCTGTAGCAGATTATTGTAGCTGGTGTTTTTTGTTTTTTGTTTTTTGGGGTTTTTTTTTGTCCAAAAGCAAATGGCTATATTCCCAGAAGCAGAGATTTAACCAAAGGTCCCTGGACTTCAGGAAAGGTTCTCAAGGAGGGATGTCAATGAGAGGGGGGCTGTGAGTGATGATTTGAAATGAGGGGCAGAATGCAGGCACCTCAGCAAAGCGGGGTGGGGCCACTCTGCTCTCAGCAGAGGTGCAGCTTTTGGCAAAGAACCAAAGCGCTGGGGCCGAGAAAGGACAGGGATCCAGCTTCAGGACACTGCAGCCTCCCTGGCAGACACAGCTTTTTCTTAGGCGAGATGACTGAGGCAAATGCTCCATTGCAAGGAATAGAGTCCTGGCCTCTTAGATCTTTGTGGGCCAAACAGTATTGGCTGCTTCTCAATTGCCAGGTAGTAAAGTTCTGCTTATGCCTCTAAGCACAAGTGAGATTTAGGTTTAAATCACTGTCGCCAGACACCTCTGGACCAGATGTGCTAAATTCCATTCTAGGTGTTGGGCCAAGAAAATAAGTGTGGGAGAGCCAATCCTGAAGATTGTCTATAAACTCAAAACCATTTCCCATTTCCAACAGTTTCCAGGTGGTATTAGATTGGCTCACCCCAGGCTGAGGGAGAAAACCTCACTAGGGAGGCAGGTTTCTTGGCAAGAAGCGCTGGAAATATCCACAAGGGCTCAGGACTGAAAACGCGTATTTACAGGAGAATGTGCACCTGGAGCCTGAGCAGCCACCTTTGCAAACTTCTAAACTTCGTAAGCAGGCCAAGTGTCACTCTCAAGACAGGAGGCCAGGCGCGTAAATGGATTATCCCCTCAGAAATGTGATTGCTGAGAACCAGTTAACTTCTTGCTGGAAGAGGTCTCCCAATTGAGTTTTTGTTTGTTTTTGGTTTTGTTTTTGATGGAAGTACTAGGGATAAAACCCAGGATCTCAGGCATGCTGGGCATGCACTCTACCACTGAGTTTTTACCCTCCCCCTTAGTTGGGTTTAAATCCACAAATCATGGATTTAGAGCATCTAGAACAGACTGAGTGGTGTCCTGGCAAGGCTGCTGTCAAGAACATTTTCTCCTTCACTCAAAAGGATTTTCTTCTCTGGTCTTTGGCATCATTAAATATCAAGTTCTAGGAATAATCTTTTTTTCTGGAATAACTGTTTTTAGAAGTAAGGATTGGCTTGTTACCTTAATTTGAGGAATATGATCATTTTGGTATCTTATTAACTCTTTGAACTCTTTACAAAGTGAGGCATTACAAATTGTGGTTGAACTAACAGCTTCTCAGATCATTAAAAGGCTTTGACTTGTTCCAGAAAGTAACAGCACAAGCTGTAGCTGTTGATAGAACCCAGGTCCGCCAAAGCATGAAGAGTCATTGTAGCCAGAACTGAACTGAAGAAGTTGGAGACAATGAATTCTGCACTTGTATTCCTTTAATTTTTTATGAAAAGTGTAAGAGAACTGAATGTCTTGGGTATGAAAGTGGGCTGTATGTTGTGTTTTGATTTCTTTCTGAGAAGTTAATAGTTTGCATTCAAATGTTAGCATCTTGACATTGGCATCTTGGAATACCTTAACTCACTTAATCTCACTGAAGTCTCTCTAATATAGTATGTTATATAGCTGGGCATATTATTGGATAAGAAATCAAATACGAAGTGAATATGAGCTTTGGGAACTGAGTGGACTTGGAGTAAGTTTAATTAATGCATGATTTTAATCCATTTCAGAATTTTGGAGGCAAAATGCTTATGGTCCACACTGATCCTAACCAAATTCTTTAAAGAGAAGTAATTAGTATACAGGAGAGACATCTTGAAAATGGGAGACCGTCCAAATACAATGGGGATCACTTCTTTTGGGAGACGATAGACAGACAAACCCTCCTTTTGTTAAACACCACATGTTCATAGGAATAAAAAACAGGATGACTATTTTCCCCACTTCTGATTTCTATAAGGAGTAATTTCCCTTGATTTCTCCTCTCGTGCCCCCCATCCCTCCCCTGTTCTTCCTCAGAAGGAATGAGCCAAACTACCTGTGATCAAGTCCTGCCAGCTCCTCTTGGTAACTGTTTGACGGTGGGCAAATTGCTTAACTTCCTTGTGACTCCCCTTCCTTATTACAGAATGTGGACATAGTATCCAATACATGAAGCCAGTATGTGGATTAAACCAAATACCGTATATAAAGTTTTGAGAACAGTGCTTGTCCGTACAAAGTGTTGGGTTTAAGTGTTAGCTATTATTTGTCAAATCTGTCTTCAAAAATTTTTAATGATGCTTGTTTAAACCTTTGAAAGTCGCTCTGCTCGTTTGAAATTATGGAAAAAGAGAGACCATTTTTTCTTCTGTTTGTATGCATCACTTTTCCTTAAACCACATCCTAGTATAATGGCCCTTTGTTCATAATCTGAATATGAGAAAAAGCAACCCAGAAAGTATCCTAGAACATTTGTAAGCATGAAACTATGGGAATGTTGCGATCTCAATGTAACTACTCTTCCTTCAATTATCAAATATAAACCACTTAAGATCAGTATTTGGGAGCTGGTTCTAGATTTGGAAATACAGAACTGGATATGAAATAGATAACCAGTAGAGTGGTAAAATGTTGAATGGATTAAGAAACTCTAGTAGGATTTCCAGGTAGCCCTAAAGGCCTCCTTGAGATTAGTGTTCACAATAAAAAATGACAAAGAGGGTCAGAGGAGGTGCAGACCAGGTGAAGAGTTGTGTTTATCCAGGGCACGCATTTTGACAGGCAAGTGTAGTGGCCTCCACACCACCACAGGTGGGATGGAGAGTGGCCGCCAGAGCCTGGTGAGATTCTGGAAAACTCCCTGGTGTTCCTGGTTAATGCTGCTAGTAAGACTCCCACAGCTTCCTTCCAAATGTCGTAAATTAAATACCAGCAAATAGAAAACTATTAACATATCAAAATATTATTACACCATGACCAAGTAGGGTTAATCTCCAGAATGCTATCATAAAACCATCAACATAGTTCACTACATCAACATGGTTAGGGGTAAAATTAATATGACCATGTGACAAATACATATACATTCATTTTTAAGAAACTTCTAATAAAAATTATAACTACATGGAGCTAAAGAAAATTACATAAATAAAATAAAGACTTTACCAAAATCAACAATTATTGCCATAGATAAAGAACCAAAACCATTTCATTTAAATTTAGGAACTATCCACGGATGCTCACCATCACCATTATTAGTCAGTACTGCCTCAGATTTTGTAGCAAATACAACCATACAATAGAATAACTAATATTTCTAATATTCATAAAATGAAATATTAGAAATAAGACTTGTGCATGATTTGATTTTTTTAAATAGATAAAAACAAAGAACTCTTGTTAAGAAATAAACTGATAGAATAAACAAGATAATTAATGGCCTACACATTTGATAAACAAAAATTAGCAATTCAATATTGTGTCTAATTTAGCAACAAACACCTAGCAAAAAAGAAGAAAAACATTTTTCATTTATATTAGCAACAAAAATTGTAAAATGCATATGAATGAATTTAATAGTAAAGGCATAGCATCTACATGTGTAAAATCTTATTGTAGGACATAAAACACAATGAACCAATTAAAGCCCTATCACAGTCTTGAACAAAAGTCTTAATATCATGAATATGTTAGTGGTTCCAATATTAACAATAAATCTTAATATAATTATAATAGAACCCCAACAGAGCTGAACTTCTGGGGAAGGAAGGGTGGTGTTTTGAAGGAAATTGAAAAATAAAAATAAAAGACCTTATAGTTTGTATGGAAAAATAAATGTCTAAGAATCACCAAGAACATTTTGAAAAAGAATAGTGAACAGAAACTTTCATATCAGATATCACAACTCATTAAAAAGCCTATGTACTTAACATATCATTGGCCTTGATATGGAAAAATAAAGCATTAAAACAGACTAGAGAATCCAGGAACAAATTCTAGTTAGTATATATGAGAACACAGCACCTGGAAACTGTTTAATAAATGCTACAGCCAGCATTACCATCTTTGTGATCATTATTATATGATCCGGGTTATCAGTATCATCATCCCACCCTCCCAATACTTAGTTCCTGGCATTGAGTAAGCTCATATCAATATAGTTTGAATGGAACTGACACAGGAGTAAGGCATCAATAATTACATTATATAAGAAAAATGAATCTGGATAACTATGTGATGGTTTCTGACCAGTTATGATATGTTTATAGGCAAGCTGAGCAATGCATGTGAAAGCTCTTTGCAGATGCTAGTTATGTAAGTGTTATTTCTGACATGAGCTTTGTTTTATATCCTGCAAGGTCAGAGGTCTAAGAAACAGTGATTTACAGCACATATGACACATGCATGTTGGTAAACGTACTAAATCAGTGTTCTGTCCCTAGGAATAGATAAGATAATCTTGCATTTCTGCATGTTCAGCCAAGCTTTTGTGGATCAGGGATGAGGAAAGGGGCATTGCTAACATTCTCAAGACCAAATCTCTTCTGGTAAAGCTCTGTGGCCACCTACCTCCTATGAGAAGAGTCCTGAGAAGAGGTTTACGTTTACATATTTGACTTCAAGGAACATGCACGTTCGCACAAAGGGAGCCTGTAATGTGAGTGACGTGCTTTGGTTCCATTTCATGTTTCTCATTTCACATGCATTTTCTCAGAGGTAACAAAACAAAGTGGAATCTGTTTTACTGCTGGTGCTAAATTACCCATTGTTGACTTCGTATAAGCCCTGGGGTATTGTTTACAAGCTATGTTGAGCTTTTTCTTCCCGTCTTAATGGTCCAAAGTGTTCAAACATTTCATAGTCTAATTTACTTTGGTTGTTATTCTATTCCTTCAGAAGTCAGAGCATTAGGTTCATCATTTTATGTTTTGATGGGCAGCATCCACTATGGTGGTAGGGAGTGAGAAGTGGGGAAGAAGTTCGCTAGTGGTTCTCTAAGTGTCTTTAAAGTTTGTAAATTCCATATCTATATGCACTTACCATCGCACACTTTGGGGCATAACAAGAGCTTTGCTTTCCTCTTTTGCTTCTTTCAATGATGTGCAAAGACCTAATGGATCTATCATTTTGATGCCTGTCTGTCATCCTACAGGGGCAATACCATGGCTGCCGCTAAACATTCTGTGCCCTTCACCTTTGTACATAGACGTGCTCTGTGCAGTTGGCAATACAGACCATATTGGGAAAAAAATGTCTTTTTATTAACAATTGTGACCCAGACATTAACTATACATTTTTTAAAAAACACATTGTTCTTTTATTGTGTACCTCTGCTTTAGATTGGCCCTGAGCTCAAAGAACCACAAGAGTTGAAATATAATTGAGTGGCTTCTATGTGTCAGGTGCACAATTGTGCCCACAAGTGTTGTGTCATTTAATTAATCCCAACTCCCTATCTTTAGATACTATTATCATCCATTTAACCTATGATAAAAACAGAGAGAATCAGAGGACTTTACATAAAGGTTCACAAATATTATCTACAATAAAGTCTCTGAAGTTTTTCCTTCATAAAAAGTAGAATTACAATCTGAGTTGAGACATCTAAAAAAATTTAGTGCTCTTTTGACATTCTCTACTTGAACTTTAAGAATTAACAGCCATACGTTCATGTGCTGAAGATACCCCTGCGGTGGGAGAATTGAACATGCTGTACAATATTCTACACAGTAGAATGTTTAATTGTTTGTGGGGGCTCATTGGCAATGTCTCTGCAAACCTAGCTTAGGAAAAAATGATTCAAATAAAACATAAGTTTAAAAATTTCTGTAAATCTTATTTTTATAACAAGGGAAGAAAAATAATTCCTTAAGCTCATGTTTATCATTTTGTTGCTTTTTTTATATCATCACCTTCATCATCATCATCCATTAGAGTAACTGAAATCATTAAAATATTAACTGCAAGTGACAGAAACATAACAAAAATTCATTTGAACAACAACAACAAAGAGTTGTTTGGCTTATATAACTGAAAAGTTCAAGAATAGTTTTCAAGTAAAGCTGAATCCAGAGTTTCAAAAGCCATCAGCCAGGTCTTAAAATTTTCTGTCCATTTTTCAGTTCTACTTTGTTGGCATCATTCTCCATCTGACTCTGTCCATGGAGTAGCTAAGTTATCTCCTGGAAACTGAGACTTAAGTGGTCCTTGGCACTTTCATCTCAGAAGAACATTTCTTACACATTTCTTACCATGTCGGTCTCCATAATATGATCTGAGCATGAGCCAAGGACTTGAGTTTCTCTGATGAGGCACCCTAAACTTCATGGCCACTTGAGTGGAAAGTTATCCGGTCTGTTCCTGAAACAAAAAGAAGAGAAATAGATCTTAGACAGAAAAAGCAATGTTCCAAAAAATTATGAAAGATGCAATACATTTGAGAAAAAAAGGAATATTTGATCTATTTTTATAATGTAAAATTTAAGATACAGGTGCAAGATTAAATCCTCAAACATTATAATTTTGCATTCCAAATACCTATGCCGCATTTCGTTTCCATGTGTAAATATATTTTAGATCTAACAATGCAGGACGTAATGAGTAAATCTGGTGAACCATGTGTTGGGAGGGAGGGAGGAGGAGTTGGGAGACAAAGGTCCAGGTAGTTAGTCACCAGTGAAAATATATTTAAGTTAAGTGGTCCATTATAGAAAGTTGAAGTCAGAACTGAAACACCCACTCAGTTCCATTTCAGAAGTGTGCAAGGAAATAAATGTGAATCTGGAAAATCATACTGCGCTATCTAGGAAAAAAAAAAACAACTATCGGAAAATTCAGTGGAGTTTAGTAAGATGGTAGAGGTTTAGTGAGAAAAATTATGTGTCAAAGAAAGCCATTTAGAAGGATCTGATTAAAAGAGATGCGAAGTCTAACTTTGGAATTCTCTTATCAAAAAGAGAACATAAACTTATTTAATATTCATAAATAGAAAAAACATACTGGGGTATAATCAGAGGTGCAGTGCTTAAATGCTATTATTAAAATAAGTTTCTTGTCATTATAATAAACACAGGAAAGAGATCTCTAAAAGAAAATATGAGGGCTCATTCTCCAATATTGACCTCTTTTTACCTTGGGGCTTTCTTAAAGACAGAATTAAATTTTCAGTATCCTTAAAGTTTTTAATGCATCTTAAAAGTAGAATAATATTTTTCTGAAGTAATATCTTTTTTTCAAAACTTTTTATGATATCATGTAAACACAATAACACTAATCACTCAAAGAGAGATCATTTTACTATTGTATAGAATTTGGTAGGAAACTTTCTATATAATGGAGATGCCTTCACAAGAATTTGGATTTTAAGACAAATCTGAATTCTCTGAAGAGTGCCAAAGCCTCTATTTATTTGTGATCCAAAACTTAATTTTGTGGCTTAAGTGGGTTATAGTTAAAATGCAAAAATTAGCCATAAAACTTTGGATTTTTAGCACATTGCCTAGCATATGTGCCTTGTTTTACATGTTTAGGAAAAAGTGCCAGAATTTTGATAATATAATTATCTCAGATATTTCAGCACATGATTTTAATGAGCAAGCCCATGGAACTAGTGGAATTATCAACCCTTATCACAAGTAATGGAGCTATTAACATTCAGGGTTTTTTTTAATCCAAAATTTTGTCTGTTTAAGAGATTGGCAGTTGTTATCACAGTTTTAATGATAGAAAGAATCTCTGAAACTTTACTTTTAATTTACAGGTCAACAGCTTTGTAATTTACAAAGCCCTCTATTTGCAAATTGAAAATAATAGGAACTGTTTACATCCTTGATCGTAAAGAAAGAATAACATGTCTTAAGCCTTCTGGTCCTTCTGGTCTAGATTTATCAATTCCTTCATTTCAAAAAGGTTTTTTTTTTTTTAAAAAAAAACTACTATATTCCCAATACAGATGCCTACAAGTGTTACTTCAATAGACCAAACTAAGGGAAATTCCAAGGCAAATTTAAAAGGGAGGATGCTCAGACTAACTTCCTTTCCTCTCTTCTGTCTTCGAGGTGAGAAGAATCCTTCCTAGTAGCCAATTTCTTCTTAAACATTTTCATTTCCTTATCTTAAGAGTAAGACCATTGGTAGCACTCTGCATGTTCTTTTGACCCAAAGGATTTTGGTAACTTTCTATATGATGCAAATCAAGTGTATATAATTTTTTGTTCAAGTTGTGAATTTTTACCTTTCTTCAATTGGCTATGAAGGATTTACATGAGTACACACTCATATTTTGATACTTGTTCCCATGATATGGGAAATACCTGGTCCCCTGGGAGCACTTATAAGTTGCAGAATCTCCAGGAGTTGCCTGTAATAAGAAGCCAAGATCCCGCAGAATAAAAACCAGAAAATAAGATGAAATTCCCAAAGACAAATGTCAAAAGCTCTTCCTATCTGTCTTTTATGACACTCATCCTAAGAGTCTGTTTCAGGGACTGGTGGAAGGATGAGATAGGAAGGTGACGTACAAGACACCTTTCTCTGCAGAGGAACACAGCCTGTGTAAGTGGAGAAAAGGTCTCCTCTTATAAATTGGGCTTGAGGTGTGCAATTTTCTGTCCCTTGGATGCTTAGTTGCCATTCAGGTATCTATCTTTATCACATTAAACCTACTAGCATCACAAATCTTAATGTGGATGGACTCTGGGAAATAATAGTGCCTGTAACAGAATTATGTGCACAAGTAACTACAAAATAACTGATTCTTTGGGAATTAGGAAGGCTTATAAGAGGAAGTACCATGTTGTTTAGTGATCAGAAATTTACCAAGAAGAAATAGCAAGGAGGTCCAAAGACCTCATCTGCTAAGTGCATTAAACATATAATAAAGTCAAATTAAAAGATAGTAAGTTTCTAGATGAGCAAATTATCTACATTTCCTCCCATGAATGCAAACTGAAACTTCACTTTCAATACAATTTTTACCAACATACCAATGGAAATTGAGTGGGGAAAGTTTGGATGTTTTCATGCAGTGCATTGCAATTGTTAAGGGAAAAAAATCAAGCAAGCAGTGGGGTAATTTGGTAGTCAGGTATCTCACGTCAGGGTCTCAAAAAGGAGGACTTAGTTTTTCCAGTTTTCTTAATAAAGTCCAGTGGAAAGGTGAATTGGGGGGGGGGCTTATTCGCTTAAGAACTGTGTTCACCACTCTCACATTCTCTGGTAATTAAGACCCTCTTGCCTTCCATGCCATCCTGTAGCCTTGAACTTCATTTGCCTGACTTGTCTGACTTCATTTATACTGTGTTCACAGTTGTGTCTAAGCCCTGGCCCCAGTCACCTATCTGCCCTGATACACACCACTGCTTTTTACTTACCTGTGGAGAGTTTTTCCACTTCATCGCTTTGCCTTTGCATTACGTCTGCTGTGACACTTACCTTTAGGACCCAGTGTTTTCTATGGATCACTGTTTAACTAGGACAATAATCTAGAGAAAGGCATCCCATACGATTCAGCAATTATCCTCCACAGAGTATAACTAACGGCTGCCTGTAGATAAGATCCTCCTCCTGTAAAGGCAACTATTTTTCAGGCTTATTACAGATTATTAAAATGATTAAAATGCGATACTATACTGACCTCTTAGGGAATGACAGTTCAAACCATCCACAGGAATGCAAAGCATATCGGACTATAAATTTCTATAAGAATCTCTCACTTACTTGTCTCTTGTGTTTCCCCTGCTGTGATTCTCACTCCCTTCATGATAGGAGAATGTGTAATCATAAATCTGTGTTGGCTTCAGTGTCAGAGCACGATTACACTGGGGAAGAAGCAAGTCCCTGCTCTATTGGAGCCGACAAAGACGATCGCATCAATCTGACCCTTTTATAACCTCATCCTCCAGGCCTCGCTTCTCTCATCTCTCATGGAAAGTGTGTGCACATCCACCTATCATGTTTTTGCCTAGGAAAGTGGTATGTGTTTGCAGAACATCTTGTTTTTCTCTTATTCATATTTTGACTTGGCATTTATAGCAGTTGGGTGGAAAAAAAAAAAAAAAGAAGCCACAGTCTGATTTGTCTGCAACAGACAGTCTAATTAAATTGGAGGGGAGGGACAGATGCACAAAGCTGCTGAACTGCTCATAATACAAAACATGGCAGCTTCAGTTTGGAAAAATGTAGCAAGATGGTGCCAACAATTTCTGCTCACTGAACTAGCTGAAGTATGTAATTATGTTAAGTTCTCTTATTTCCATTCCAATTTCACGTATATCACTGATGCATTTGAAAAGAGCTTACAAGGCCATTATTTGGGCTGTGATAAAAGAACGATATACACCCGATTCACACATGCTGTAATTTTTTTCCGAGTCAGATTTTTCAATACTAAAAGTGTAATTTTTACCAAATAAATATTTATGCATATGGCTTTTCTCATCTTTAATTTTTTTCCCTATACGATTCAAATCAGCATCCGTTTTTTGATACTTATGAACTGCATGCAATCCAGAGCGCCGACTGCTGTCTGTAATACTGAAAACCTGAAGCCAGCATTTATGAACA
Organism: Camelus dromedarius; assembly: GCF_036321535.1. Taxonomy (NCBI): domain Eukaryota; kingdom Metazoa; phylum Chordata; class Mammalia; order Artiodactyla; family Camelidae; genus Camelus; species Camelus dromedarius. The sequence continues at coordinate 89,728,196 of NC_087436.1, read as the reverse complement.
TGAACTCTCATGAACAGAAACACAAACTGTCTGCATCACTAATGGCAAATCCTCTCTGTCAAGCTGTTTTACAATCTGTACTTCCAGGACAATGTCATTCTTTCAAATTGCTGTGGGCATTCATGTTGCTACTGTGGGATGCTGATCTCACACTGATCTGCTTGTCTCTTTTATCCCATCCCACCTCAAAAGATACAAAGGCTGCAGGCATCACCACCTTTCAGTGTGAAAATATGTTTACATATCTGCAGATAATACATGTTGCATTCAAAATCTATTTTTTCAGAATAATTTACAACATCCATGCACCTATTTGAATGCTGAAAGTTTCAAGATACAAGTGTTACAAAATCATCATTTTAAAAATTCACTGAAGAGCTGGCAACACAAAGAAACTTGACTGAAATAAAGTCCAAAAAGCACCAAGCCCTTTACTAGAGAGAGATGTTATTTACGTCTGTTCCATCCTTAACAAAATCAAGCAAAGAGCAGCAACAACAACAAAAGGTAAGAAAATGTGTTTCATGATCAAGAGAGGAAATAGCCAATGAAAGCAGACATAGAGATGGACCAGATGGACTCTAAATTCACCATGATAAAAATCTAAATTCTAATGAAAAAGTATACAACATGCATGAAGAAAGGGAAAAGTTCAAGAGAGATCCAGAAGCTATAAAAAAGGAAATGCTATATATGATAAAATCAAAATAACTTATATGAATAATAATTATAATACTTTTAATACAGTTTTAACATATAATAAAAAATATATCCTCAGTTAAGAAAATGGAAATAAGGCAAACTGGCATGATTTATCTTAAGCTGTTATTCAAATATAGTAAATTTAAAAAATAGAATTATGTGACTCTTGGTTCAAGATGACGAATGTTAACACAAGAAGTGTCTCCCCTACTTCTTGAAATCTCATTTTTAAAAAGCTATTTTTAAAAGAGAAAGTAAACCCAGAGAACAAAGACAGAAACATATTGGAAGCTGAAAGCAATTTGGAAAAGCAGTAAGTGATTTAGTAGATTCAAGAGAGCCGAATCCTAATCCAATGATGAAATGTGAGAATTTCTAGGATGACCCAATGCATTCCAAAGAACCAGTGACTCAGGAACTGGCAGTATTGGGTACATATGGAGGTTGGAATAAAGGTGGTAGAATAAAATCAGGAAGAGCAGTTCAAAGTCCATTTAAACCCCCAGATTACCTCCCTTCCTCTGCATAGCTAAGTAAGCAACTGCTAACTTCCTTACTCACTGGGCAGGTGAATTTTGACATATTAACATGAGAAGGCAAATTGGAATATCTATGATCTGAGCTGAAGATCAGAGTACTAAACTAAAACAAGAAAACTGTGGAGAAATTTAGATTCTGAATATATTATCTCACCAGGAGCCCAGAAATGAAAGCAGTAATTGTGTCCTACAAGCCACCTGAAAGTTTTCCCAGGAGTCTGACAAGCTCACAGAAAAGTACTGAAACTAATAACATCAAGGGTTTCCCCACTAAGCAGCATCGCTATATTGCCCCAAAGGGAAGCCCACAGTCTTTTCCATGTGCATGGAAAACCCACTCAAATTTTTAGTGCTCCTCTTTTAAATATGAGTCTAGAGTCACAAGTGAACAGACATTTGAAGCACATCTCTACCAAGAAAGACAAAAGCCAAGAGAAACAGAAACACGTGGCAGAGAAAAGAGATGACAAAGAGAGGTGAAAATCACACACACACACACACAAGTATACACACTCACACAAACTTAAATAAATACCTTCAGAGAAGTAAGAGAAATAAGAATATATTGGGGAAAAAAGGGGCATTCAGCAAACGAAGAAATGAGTCCTTGGAAAATAAATCTATTATATTAGATATGAAGACATCAGTAGAATAAATGGAAGATAAAGTTGAGAGAATCTCCCAGTGAGTAGAACAATGAGATAAAATATAGGAAAGGAAAAAAAAAGCTAGAGGATCAACATAGGGTTTTTAACATCCACACAACAGTGATTCAAAAAGAGATGACAGAGAAGTGGAAAGAGAGGAAGAAGAAAAGGCAAAACAATTCAAGAAAATGTTCTAGATCACGGAGTCATAAGACTCCACATTGAATCCAGTGCCAGTGCCATAGAGGAAAATAGTCCCACTCAATGGGATTGTTTTATATAGTAACACAGGTTGTCAACTGCACAACTTTAGGGGCAGCATTGTCATCGGCAATGTGAATGAATTTTCTTTGACATGTGCCTTTTGCAAGTGTGCCCTGGATTTTTGTAGTGCATTGGCCCTTCTCAACAATCCATGCCACTGGGAAACTTTCAAAAGCAGGATAAAGAGAAGATCCCATGACATTTCTGAAAAGGGGAGGAGGCCTCATGTGAAGATATTTAATTTTTCAACAACAATACTGAAAAGCTAGAAAACAACGAAGGAACATCTTAAAAACTCTGAGGGAAACATGCTTTCCTACTTAGAATCCTATAAGAAGCCAAGCAAATTAAGTGTGAGTGTAAAACAGAAACAAACACACAAAGATATTTTCATATGTCAAGTCTGTTAGCAGGTGTGCCTCGACCCGGGTGCTTGGGGAGCTCCTGAGTATCTGATCCAGCAAAATTGGGAAGGAAAACAGAAATATGGAAATCATGGGATCCAGGAACTGGGCCATCCAAGGTAAGAGAGAGATTAACAGAATTTGTAATGTGACGGTGTCAGGAGACATCAGACCTAGGGATAAACCAATCTAGATGGGAACAAGAAACTTCCAGAAAGGATTTCTTCAAAAATGTGAAACCAATAGGATAACGTGTTTAGAGAACTAAGCAAACATTTAAAAGGGTAATTATTAACTCTAAGGGAGACAAAAATGCACGGGAATGAAAAGTAATCATGGCATACCACATGGCTCAGTTGAGAAGGCAGTCACATAATCATAATAGTTACAATAACAGGAATATTAAATATTGATCTTACCAAAATTATGATAGAAGGATAATGGCAAGATGGGGAGCTAGAGAGGGGAGATATGATGGGGTTATGCATGAAAAAGAGTAAATCTTTCTCTCCCATACTATGAAATTGATTGATAAAGTCAAAAAGGAAAAATGTTAAAGTAGTAAGAATATATACATGGTATCACTGAATCACTTTGCTGTACATCAGAAACTAACACAACACTGTAAATCAACTGTACTTCAATTAAAGAATAAAAGAAAAAATCCCACTAAACAGTAAAAAAAAATAAAAAAGGTGATAGATCGAGATGTAGAGGGAATACTAAAAGAATAGTAAGAGTTGCACATGGTTGCATCTGTGAAGTGGGACTGTGATACTGCTGCTTCTAAGAGGTCTGTGGAACTGTTTTTCTCTTTAAATTGTATGCACAATATATGAAAACCTACACTAGAGATAGTATGTGAGGTCTTCTAATTGGTCATCTGTTGCACACCTTGTATCAGTATTTATGGTAGCTATATATATGTGCAAAGACTGCTTCCTCAGTTCTTGATAAGCACTTTTGTTTCCTCCTGAAAACTGTCAACTAGCTGGTCAGTCAACTTGCTTAGTCCTTACTAGTCCCAGTGCCTGGGGTTAGATACTGTACCTTCAATACACACAAATCTCTGGGCCCTATTTGCCATTGGTCTATCAGGAATCACAGTAATGATACTTTAACTGATTTCAAGTATCGCCCCTGCCTAGAATTACATAGTTTTCTGAACCCTGTAATTTGGACGATGGTGGTATAATTTCGTAGATCAGATCTATGGAGTGGATTAGAATCTGCAACGGAGCTGCCTGGATTTGAGCTTTGGCTCCAGAACTAATTTTTTCTATGACATTAGGTCATTGCTTAACTAAGCTGAACCAAGTTTATTGATTTATAAAGTGAGATTAATAGTACTACCTACCTCAAATGATTAAAAGTTAAATGAAATAACACGGAATATAGTTTATTGCAGTACTTGGCATTTAGTTAGTTCAAAAGAAGTATTACCTATTATTTATTATCTTCTCAGCTCCAAGCTTAAAAATCTATCATTCCCCCTAAACTCCTTTGCTTTTTCAGTACCCGAGGCAACTTAGTTTCCAATACTGCCAATTCCCCAGCAGCTTGGAGCTTTGAGGCTTTTATGCAAATGAAACTAGCAGGGCTGTCTGTGGCTTTTTAGACATCTTTGAAACAAGTATGCAAATTGCATTTAAACAGCCAGCTTGGATTACATATGAGCAAATGATTTCAACACTCACAAACATCTTCTGTAAAAAATAACAAAAAGACTAGACCATGAGCAAATATAATGAAAACAAAACAAAATTCCAAAGGTATAACTTTTTGCTTTTATAGAAAAGCAATGTCAAAATAAATATATTTTAAAGATGTATTTTGGCCCTGTGTAACATTCAGAGAAAAACAAACAAACAAAAAAAAACTGAAAAGAAAGTAAATATAGAAAGAAAGTGAGAATAAAAATTCTGCACTAATCTGGAAAATGGGAATGAAAATAAACATAAGATTTTAAGAATAAACATAAAGTTTTCTATCTATTAGGACAGCATAAGTCCACATAGATAATTAAAACACTCACTAATAATCTAAGATGTGGCTGCAATTGGATTGGACCTGGATCTTCAGAATCTTAAAGTTCCTAAAAAATTAAAAAATATCTGTGTTTTGCTTCTAATTTCATTTGATCATTGCTTTATTTAAAACAGACACTTGAGGGCAAGCAGTGAGGAACTGCATAAAGGAAAGGATGCTATGGATCTTACAAACACAATTTTAACTTGTGTCAAGGTGTCTCAAAGGGTATTTTGGCTTCAAGATGCAATTGCAATTCTGGATGATGTACCAGTAAAAGATGCATTATGTCATTTCAAAGTTGAATTGCAACTCATTTGTTTAGTCATTTAAGCCCTATGCTTATGTAATAATAAAAGCATTTATTTGATAAAATAATGAATAATACTTTCTTTTCTCCCCTACTCATTGATTGGAATCCAAAAATCAGCCTGAGATGAAAAGGGTACTTAGACTGCCATCTAGTATACATTTTTCTGTATAGCATAATTTCCAAAGCTGTTTGAGTAACATCCCTAGCATTGGAATAAATGCATGCTTAAGCACAATTGCTTTTATATGTATTGAAAATTGTATATGAACCATCCTTTCACTCTTTGACCTAAATTCTTCTCCTAAATATTAATCTGTGAGTGTTTCAATCTGTATGTCAATTTATTAGTACTTTATTCACTTGGCCCAGATATAGAATTTTAATCTTTTAGGGATTTCCTTCAAAGGCCTCATTTGAAATATTCTTAATAACCTGTTATTTTCCTTCTCTAGAAAATATACAAGGATTTGAGCCAGGAGTCTCTCAGAATTCCACATGCTGTATAAAAATATTTACCTTGTTCAAGGAGAAAGCATTATTTCACTGACACAAGAATAGTCATGCTGGTGATTAAAATTAAATGGAAATATTTCTAATAATAGTTCTCCTAGACTATGTTCTGATATCTAATTGCAAGCCTCCCGCCACTAACCATATAGGTCCACGTCCACCCTAACTGTAACAGAAGGGGGATACACAAACTACCAGGGGCTGGAAAACACACAGGGTGCCCAAAACTGGGTCTGAAATGAGCAAAACAAAGCAGTATCTCAAAACTTACATTGACAACCTTTAAGATTAGCATTAAAGCTTGATTGGCAAATGGTATAACTTGACATCAACTATGAGTAGGCTAGAATCCCAAGGACATTTAAGAATAGATCAGAAACCCAAGCCTTTTCCACATCCCTAGAACTCTTGCAGAAAATATTCATCTTTGCTCCAGTATAAAAAATTTGACTGAACTGTCGACAGGTAAATCTCAGGATATTGAATTCAATTTACTTGCACACATTTTTATTGCATTCCCACTGTGGGCCTAGAAGTAGACTTTGGAGTTACAAAATCAAATAAATCATAGTATAGCTCATGAGCAGTTTACCATATGTTGATGATAAAAATGTTAGGATTTAGGAAACTTTCAAAAGGCTAAGTTGTGGTGTAGTGAAAAACCTGTCCTTGAAGATTTTTTATTGGAGGTTGAATAATCACACATCAGTTACACAGTAGAAAAGATTCCTCTATTGGGAGGAAAGTTAGATATCTTAGCTTTCATTTTAATGTATAATTCTCTATTTTGTTATAAATTGGACATTCTGATACTAAATAAATAGTCCAAGAAAATAGAACACTGTATTTCATTTGGAGATGCAATAGTCCACTCCATGGCAAAGCTTAATTATAAAGCACCTTAAAATATTAATGAATCAGGAAATTAACTTAAATTATTTTCAGTAATCTCTGCATTATAGAAAAGCATTGTAAAAATAATGCCAAAATTATAACTTAAATAATTGTGAGATAACTTAAGAATACTTAACCATTAATCCACTTCATCCCTTAATGTGTTAGGTTTCTTTTTTATAATTTTTAGCTGATCTAAAATTTAATTTGGGAAGACAAGTTCAAGATAATCATCCTGTTCTATGCTGCCAAAATGATTCTAAGCAAAGCCCATTCCATTTCTGCAGGACCATCATTAGCAACTTTCATTCAGTTATAGCTCACCTCATGACTTATTTTAATCTAAAGAGTTTATGAGGATTTGAATCTTAAAAGAAACAAAACCAATTATTTATGCATGTTTCAAAATGTAGAAAATCAGCTAAAGCTAAATTCCCTCCCAAAACCCACAATGGTTTAAATGTGTTTCTTAGCACAAAGAAAAATGGGAGTAAAACATTCAATTTAATAAATATAAATTGAATTGTCCTATTATTCAATTCCTCTATAGTGTACATTTTTATGAAATTTAGCTTCCTTGTCTGCAAATTAGGTGCTCTTTTACATTGATGTAGACAATTTCTCGTCTTGATAAAGAAAATATTCTTTGTCTTCTTCTGCTTCGTCTCCTCTATGAAGTCCTCTTTCCAGGTGAAAATCTCTTAATGGCAGAACACTCAGGTCAGGCCTCTTTGGACTGTGTTTCCAGTTGTCTGCTGTATTAGTTTGCTCTGGGTTCCATAACAAAGTACCAAACACTAAGTGGCTTAAAAAATAAAAATTTATTTCCTCAAAATCCTGGAGGCTAGACATCCAAGATCAAGGGATCAACATGGTTGGTTTTTTCACAGTGCCTCTCTCCTTGGCTTGTAGATTGCTGTCTTACTGTGATATTTTCACATGGTCTTCCCTCTGTATCTGTGTCCTAATTTCTCCTTGTTAGGACACCGGCCGTATTGGAATAAAGTCCACTTAGATGATCTCATTTTACCAAGTTACCTCTTTAAAGGCCCTGTCTCCAAATACAGCCACATTCTGAAGTACTAGGGGTAAGGACTTCACTATATGAATTTGGGGGGACCTAATGAAGCTTATAACATTTGCTTAGATGTAGTCATGACACTAACATTTCCCTTTTTACTCGTATTGTTTATTTCTGAATTTCTTATATTGTTATTCAACTTTCTTTACATTATCTCTTACCCAATATATGGTAAACCTCTTGAGAACAAATGTTTAGCTCCTTCTCTATAATCAACAGTGTGCCACGCTGCGCTTTATGGAAAGTAAATGCTCAGTAAATAGCAGTTGATTGGATTTTCTGTGACTGCTAATGCTTTAAGATCTTCAGTCCTCTTCCTCACTGTCCAGTAATCCAGAATCTTAAGGTAAATGTTCAACTTCAAGGGAGAAAGTCATTTATAAAAGAAATGTGCATAGGTGGTTAGCTTTATAAAAAGAAAGGAGTTTTCTGAAAACTAAATAGTAATTCTTTATCTGTTTTTCTGATCTGTACATTCTCATTTCATGCTTTCTTAAGGATATTGAGAATCATATCTAAAGTGATTGCTCCCTTCAACAAAAGCACTTCTCTGCAAGTAAAATCTGTGGACTACTATGAAATGTGAACCAATTTGTTGACTATGGCTGTAAAACAATTTATCTTGCTTACTCATTTATACGTCCTATAATTAACTTGAGCCTTGTGAACTATACATTTCATTGCAAATACACATGTAGAAACATTCATTATTCCATCTTTCTGAAGAAGATAATAGAATCACTCCTTGTCCACCATGCATAATAGACCAAGAAAGTGAACAATTAATTTCAGCAAATGATTTCATTGTAGAGCCTGCTCACCTGCTCTACTTAGATTCCAAAGTTCCCTGTTCTGTGTATTCTTCTAATTTTGACAACACGTGGGTGCATTAAAAATAATAATAATATTTTTAAATATGAATAAATTTTAAATTTTATCTGTGTTTAAATTATTTTTAGCAAAGGATTTATTCAAGCACCTGGTAGTCCAATAGAAATTTCTTATTTTAAGCATGTTTAAATCTTATGCTATTGAGCATATCATGGTTAACGACTCAAATAATTTGATGGCACAAGGGGTAAAGTTAAAATTTAACATTATTATTAAGATTCTTGAAACTTACTATGCCCTTACTGTTCTTCATTTTTTAAATCTGAAACATAGTTATGCACAATCGGTCAAAATGAGAAAGTGGTTTGCACTAATTCTCGGAGATTGACAAATATGACATGACTAATTTAGTTCCAGTAATTTCCAAACTAGAATTATTCAGACTACAGAACATCCATGTTCAATAAATAATTGAATATATGTGGTTTCATTTTTATAGAGTTATATATGCAATAAATAGTTGAGGTTATTATAGCCATGACTGCTTTGTTCATCCCATTACCTACATGTCATCATAAGACATAGAATCTAATCTAAAGATACTAGAATGCTGAGCAAGTATATGTGAGTGTGGGTGTGAAATAGCTGTCTCAGACTGGTGGTTGGATTTGCCTTAAATGTGTTTCTTTTATTTTGAACTAAGATAAAAAAAGAGAAATATTAGAGGCCAATATTTATTATTTGAGATTTTACACAAAATTTTATATCTGTGGTTTCTTTTGAAAAATTGATTATCTTTACAACCAAAGGCCCACTTTCCCACATGGTGACTGGTTCATACGTCACTGCCTTGTTTAGGCAGGACAAGCAAGCACCCATGTCACCACCACCTCCACCACTCCCTGTTACTTTACCCCTAACGCATTCTCTCACCTTCATGGCCATGGGGGCATTTATATTTGCCACACTTCATATTAAAGGAGAAAGATGGAAAAGATTCAGAATTTGAGGTATTGAGGCTTGGGTCAATTCTTGAAGAAGTGGAGAATATTGTAAGACACATCAATATTGAAAAGGAAGACTAGGAGAAAAAATATCCACATTCATGGCCAAACTATAGAAACTCATTTTTCAAGGATATAAAGAACTAGAACGAAAAAGAATGAATTTATATGGAACTTTTTAATGTTAATTGTAAGGTCCTTCTGGTGTGTTTTGATGTCATAAACATTCAGAATCTTTTACTATTAAGTGTGTTTTATTGATTTGTAAGTCTTTGAAATGATGGTCCTTTTAGTTAAAATAAAGCAACTTATTATTGAGTAAAATATACATTTAATTTGGAAAAAACATTCCTTTCAAGATTTGTTTACAAAGAATACAGTTTAAAATGGTTTACACATCCCCAGTGACGTGGGGTCTTCACAACTTACATCTACATTTGTAACCTTTACTAGTGTTAAATTCCCATCCACTCTCTAAAAATTAAAATAAAATTTTTTAAAATAAAATGGTTTACACAGTTTTTAAAAATCCTTTAAATTATTCTTTTCCTAAGCTGCTTATGAGTTGTTTATATGATAAAAGTGTCACAGGGAAGGATAATAAACTGTATCTTATGCTGTGGTTAAATTATAGTGATCAAGTCCATGATGTTATCAAGTCCACTGGACAATATTATGATTCAAGGTGAAAGCCATCTTGTCAAAACATTGTTTTCTTTAGCCTTGAAGTGAAGACCCATCTAGTACTGTCAAAACAATAAGATAAGACATGAAACTTCTCTTGCTATTCATGTTTATTCATTTAAAAAACTTAGATAGAATTATTATTCAATGACTAAATGTTAATGTTAAGAAACTGGAAACTTAAAATAGATTTCTAAAAGTAATTATTTAAGGGGAAAATTCCTTTGTACAGCTGATAAGGAAGAAATGAGAAAAGCTTAATATCTAAGCAAAAGATTCTTTGTAGACCACATTCTTAAGAATCTGATTAAAATATACCAAAATGACAGGTGCATTTAGAGGAGAAAGAAATTTATTTTCATCTGTGTTTTAACTTTTGTTGATCAAAAAAGAGTCCATAAGAGAAAAGAGGGCAGGAAGGCGAAAAGAAAGAAAAGAAAAGAAAAGAACAGAAAAAGAAGGAAAGAAGGAAGAAAAAGAAAGAAAAGAAGGAAGGGAGAAAGGAATGAAGGAAGGAAGGAACGGAGGGAGGGAGGAAGGAAGGAAGGGAAAGAGAGAGGAGGCAGGGAGAGAGGAAAGTAGAAGGAAGAAAAAAACAAAGAGACAAATTATGAGACATAGAATTTCAGTAGTAAAAGTTGTCAAGAAGTCATCACCCTCAGTGACCTATCCAGTTAATTTGTTTTTTTATTTATTTTTCATTGAAGTAGAGTCAGTTTAAATGTGTCAATTTCTTGTGTACAACATGCTTCAGTCATACATATACATACATATATTCATTTTCATATACTTTTTCATTATAGGTTATTACAAGATATTGAATATAGTTCCCTGTGCTATATAGAAGAAACTTGTTGTTTACCTGTTTTATGTATAGTAGTTAGTATTTGTACATCTCGAACTCCCAATTTATCCCTTCCCACTTTCTTTTCCCCTGGTAACCATAAGTTAGTTTACTATGTCTGTGAGTCTGCTTCTGTTTTGTAGATAAGTTCATTCTACGCAGTTAACTTTTTTAAAATGCTTTTTTTTAATGCTTCTTAAAATGCTTTCTTGAAATAGTAAGGGCATTCCTAATGAAGAAGAACATACAATTGTAACATAGGTTAATAAATTAGCAAATGCTAACATTAAGCCAAAATCTGCCTTTCTTCGCTTTCTACAGGTCAGCTTTACTTTGATCTTTGCACCTGCGAAAATAGTGATTTTTCAATTTGCACTTTATAATGTAGACATAACTTCAAAAAGAATGCAGTAAGCTTTGTTTACTTACTGTTGGAGTAAGTAAACCATGTAGGAGATATGACGTGGTACCTACCAGGCACTCTTTGTCTTCTGGAAGTGTTAAACCTTTCACTCTAGCTATGACTTCTACCAATAGGAATCACTGCTACTAAGTCTCCAAATTATTCAACTACCTTTTGTTTGTTTGTTTGATTTTTTGTCCACTCCTCCTTTCCCAGCTCTGCATATAATCATTCCATTCCTCCTTTCAGAGAGGATATGATTTTTAAAAAAAAGTTTGGCAAGCTTTGAAGTTAGTGAAAATTGGTTTAAACCAAGTTTTGTTAGATCACACTAACCTGCTAACTAGTACACCACCCTTTCATGTTGACCAGAAAGACAACGTGATAAATATATTCACAACTCACTTTCAAAGATTAAATTATCATTGCTACTCAAGAATTTTCAAATACATCCAATTATCAGGAATTTCCTTACTGTACATCTAGGTATGTCATTCAAAGAACCAGTATTTTCCATGGAAGTGTTCACAAATGCAGCAATTCAGTAAGGCAGCAAGTTGTAAGGGAAAAATTTTCTTTTTTGGAATGTCCTAGCTTATGTAATTTTTTTCAAGACTATTTGCCAAACGTGTTGAACTATTCTAAAAGAAAAATATTACTTTGTTTTTTGGCTATTTGCCCAGGAAACATAATCTATGGGTTGGAACCCCTAGAAATTTTCAATATTTCCTTGCAGTTATGTTTTCCAGTGGAAATAGTTGTAGAGTGAATTATCATTCCCAGTATGTAAAGCCTCACCCCCCATTCATAATAGTTGGTTAACACCTACCCAATGTGATAGGACTTGCTAATGAATAATGTGGGAAGAATATATATCTCAGCCTTATTGATTTTGGGCTTAGCCATGTGATATACTCTTGACAATTGGATGTCAGTAGATGTGCTGTAGATCATGTTAAGCAGAAGCTTTAAAATTATTTTAGAGTCTGTTTCAGGCTCTCATGTTACTATCTTATTCTATGAGAATAGCATGTCTCAAATAGGGGCAGATCTTTCAGCCTGGTCCTGAAATGAGAGGACATGTTGGTGCAAACTTTCTACTGGTCACCAGCCTGGATTATAATCACAGTATCCTTACAGACTTCATGACACTTGAGCAAGAAATAAATTGTGTGTGTGTGTGTGTTGTAAATCCTTAAAATCTGGGAGTTGTTTGTTACATAGCATTATCTTGCAAAAACTGATTAATGTACTGGTCAGTAACTTTGATCACAGTCTCAAAGGAGGTTGTTATCCCAAAAAAGGCCAATAGTTACCGTTACATAATGTGCCATGATGGCACAAAACTTTGGCAATTCTCTGCTATACTTCTTCATAATATATTGTCAAAGTAGATCATTCAGCCTGCAGGTTCATCTTAGGAAAAGATTTTCACATGAATCCATGATTATCATTTAGTTTACCCTCATGCTATAGACAAGAAAATTACTCTGGTTCTTAGCCTCTGATTTCTTCATCTAAGTCTTACTTGTTCCTTCCTGAAATCCTCTTTTACATCTTTGGAGTTCTAATTAACAAAAGTTAAGAACTAAAATGCTGTTATTATAAAAATTACATTCCAGTCTTTTCCAAGCACTTTAAAATATGAGTTGTCCTTTAAATATTTGAAGAGTACATTTGTTTCATTTTCTTCAATTAGACATTTTTGAAAGATGTCACATATGCTGCTTACCTGTCCTATTACTCAATATCCAGATTCCTGAAATTTCTGAATTTATATGATTTGTGCAAGATATGAAGGTTCATAGAGCAACTCTTAACTTCAATGACATATTGAGGTTCAGAGATGTTAATGGATATAACTAAGCTCACACAGCTTGTCAATGGGAGAACTGGAACTTTAATCTAGGACTTTTGTCTCTCAATCTGCTCATCATTGTTATGGAAATGTGCTGCAATTTAAAAGAATATAAATAAGTAACCAATAGACTGATTGATTTAAGCATTGAAAAGTAGGCAAAATTTGCAAACATCCAGGAATATTGTCATTCTTGATAGAACCATACAAAAACTTAAGATCAGGATTGTCTGAAGGCTTGAAAGCTAAAACTCTTTAGAGTACTAAGAAGTTTCCCAATGACTTAATCTCCACTAATTGCTCTTTAATAATTCTGCTAAACGTGTCCTAATTCACTTCTGGATATGCATTTGATATATGATAAGTAAGTATAAATATATGGCTCAAAAATATAATTCTCCTGCCCCCAAATCAAATATATGCATAGAAATTTCTAGGAATATATTTTGGAGATCAATCACCGCTTATATCTACCTTTGTGCATCGTTTAGTAATAAAAAAAAAAATACCTAGTCAGTCAAGTTAATTCAACAAACAGTTTTTAACTACTTAATATATAACAAGCCCTCCATTTTATATGAGAGATATCAAGATAAATATAGTCTGGCATTTGTTCTCAAAGCATTCACAGTCAAAAAGAAGCATCTATCGGTCTGGGAGATAGTGCAGCCCTTTCACTGTGAAAGCATATAATCTAAATTTTTAATTTATATAAATGTCATCATGAATATTATAATACATCATTTTCCCTTCATGAAACTCGTACGCATGACCACTGCTTCTCTTTTATTCTGAAAGTTCTGCGGTTAGCGCTAACCCCGAGCAAGTCCTATCAGAGGCCGTGGCCTTAGTTGCCAAGGGTTGCATCTTTGTATTGCTCTGAGAAGTTGAACGTGATTTTCATGTAAAACATACTTAAATGTTATAGTAGCATTCCCCCAATGCTTCCCCTTTTCCTCTGTGTTGATAAGCATTCAAATATGTTCACTGAAGAGATTTTTACATTATTTCTTCAAATGGGAGAAATTTTCATTTAGCAGGCAATTATTTGGAGTGAATGGAAGCTAAATAAAGTGCCTTTTACCTAATTTCCTCTGGTTAATATTACTTTCTAGCTAGTAACTGCTTCAGCAACTGCCAAAACAAAGGAACTCACGGCTCCCCATGCCTCCCTACCACACACACTGGCAGTGGTGCTGAACTTGAACTGCCATCCTCCGGGAGAAGGAGAGCAGAGACATCAATGAAACATTCTGTTCCCTTCATGTAAAATATGTCTTGTTTCCTCATAGGACTCTCAAGAATAAAGGCAAACAGCAGGATTGAAACGATTGATGGCTGAAAATTTCAGGAAATGATAAAAGATGCATGTCAAAATGCCAGATCTGTGATTCACTTCTGTTACTTCTTTTAAGACATGGCCCACAACTCACCTTTTTAAGGAAGCTTTCCTTTTAGCCCATCTGTGAGTAAGGTGACCTTATAGTTTATTGCCTGACTGGAACACTGTTGAGAATGAAATGGAGCAATAAATAATAGGGCTGAGACAAAAGGCATCAACTGTACTGTCCCTGTGAAACTGGGGTGAATGGCCACCATCTCCATGAAGCCAGAAATATCCCCTCAAGATTCTAATAGTATTTACTGCAGGTTTTACTTATTTGACATTCAGCATGTGCTACAGGGGCTTTCTTCTATTTTATGTGTATGTTCTGTGGCCTTGACTTGGTTAATAATATCTTTTGAGAGCAGAGAGGATAACCTTTATTTTTTTTTTCTCTAGATCCTAACACAAATCCTACACACAGCATGCACGCATGAGGTATGTTTAAGGCAGTGCACGAACAGAGTCGGTGCTTAATTGTTTGTTGAAGCAATGTACATTAGTCAGCGTTCTCCAGAGACACATAGCCAGTAAGGTTCTGATATATTTATGTGTGTGTGTATTTATATATGTGTGTGTGTAAATATATATATATGTATATATAGATTTATTATATGGGAATGGCTCATGTGATTACAGAGGCTGAGAAGACCTGTAGTTGGCAAGTTGGAGCTCCAGGAGGATGATGTGTAGTTATAGACCAAGTACAAAGGCCTGAGAACCAAGAGAACTGGTGTAAGTTCAAGTCTGAAAGCCAGCAGTTTCAAGACCCAAGGAAAGCTGAATTTTCAGTTGAGTCCAAAACCAGAAAAAGACTGATGTCTCAGCTCTACAGTCGGGAATCTCCTCTTACTCGAGGAATAGTCCCCCTTTTGGTTTTATTCAAGCCTTCAGATGATTGGAGAGGGCCACCCACCTTGGGGAGGCCAGTCTGCTCAGTCTACTGATTCAAATGTTAATGTCATTTACACACACCACAGACACACCCAGAATAAAGTTTGATCAAACCTCTGGGCATTTTGTGGCCCAGTCAAGTTGACACATTAAATTAAACATCATAGACTATACTCAATTAAAATAAAAATTAAACATCACAGAATTCAGGGCATGATATTTGTAGTGATAGTGACTTTTGTTAATATTATCATATCTTTACCTGTACAACTTGATTTTAGCTAAGTGTATAATGGTTTATTTCTACTACGAGATGATAAGATCTTTGCTTCCACTAGATTTTCCCCAAGTGCCTAGAATCATACTTGTTAATTCTATTAATGACAACAACTTAGGAACTGGGAAGATACAAAGGTGAATAGGGCATGTTCGCTGCCTTCAGAGACCTGAAGTTCTTATTTCAAGGAGGAGATGAATACACATAAAAGATGATTCACAGTAGAGTCAATAAATCATGTATGTCTGCAGTACAAATGGAAAATATAGAAGAGTGTAGTGGAAAGTGTAAAAATTTGCAGTCAGAAACCTGTGTTTGAGTAACTTCTGTATCATTTCAGAAAGACCTGTATTTGAATCCAGCTTTATGAGTTTATAGCTGTGTGAGCTTTGACATTCAGAACTTCATTTACTCCACTGTAAACTATGAACAGTAATAAACTTTTGTCATATAATTGTTAGAATTAAATGAGTTGAGGGACTAGTACGTAGTACTCAAATCCCTATTGTAATAACATCGCCATTATGAACACTATCTTTGTTATTACATCAACAGCTCTGATTTTGAGCCTTTCTTTTCATTGTTATCATTAAATATGAAGAATACTAAGCCCAGATGATTATTATAAAGGGTAAATGATATGATATATGTTTAAGGTTTTAGTTAATTTAAAACAATAATACAATTATTAACTGGAAGTATCATTGGCATTTCTATGACACAGAGTGGAAATGTGTCACAGATGGTATAGCCGTGTCTATTATTCTACAACTATTTACAATTGAAAATTAATTGGGCCAACAAACAATTCAAAGAACTGTTCTCTAAAATGTTTTCATTGTTCTGCTCTATTCCTTTCCTATATTCTTTTTATAAGAGCACATAATTGGATATGAAACAGAAAATTTCAAAATCTGAGGTATCAACATCCGGGAGAACGTGGAAAAATATAAAAAGTAAACATAAACTTAGGGAGATATTTTCAAATGGCTCTCAAATAGGAAGATTTTCTCTTTTGGCCAAAAATCAGAAAGGTCGGTATAAGCCTTACTCTCGCCACATGACTTTCAGAAAAGTCATTCTTTCTCATGGTAGAAAATAAAATAGGAAAAGGCACAAATGCAAGAACTGAGTTTGTAAAGACCATGCTTTAGGTAAAAAGAAATAGAAATGCAAAAACCACAGGTATTTAGTTGAAATTTCCTCCCTGTAAAACTGAACTCTGAGCAGATCCAGACAAAGAGGCTAAGCATGTGAATTAAAACATGGGATAACTTAAAGGCAGACTCCAGACGCGAGCAATGTAGAACTAGGACATGAAAAAAAAGGATCCAAAGATGACCTGAGTGTCTCAATGTGAAAGTCCAATTCAATCAAGAGCCAAAGTATAATTAGAACTGTAGGTAAATTATAATTTGGTGTGTTCATATTTATACTTAAGTGTACCTGAAAAGATGCTTTAGAAATCATGAGAGCGAAAAAAGAACAAAATCTTATGGGCTTTTCAAATGTATGAATCTTATTTCATTTGTATTTTATTTTAGGTGAACGTAGGAAAGGCATGTGACTGATCGATAGCATCTAGTGATGGGTTATCATCGCTCATATTTCCCTTTACACATCTTGTTTTTCAGAGTTGCTAACATTTTATTTCAATTAATTTTAATTAATTAATATCAATTCCATATCAAATAGTTTAGAGTCAGAAAGATCTAATTTATCTAAATTTATAAATTTAAATTTATAATTCAATATCATACTTCTCATATTTGTTTTTGATCTTGAGCAAGTAATTTGGAAAGAAAACAGTGCCTGCTTTGTAGAGTATCATGGGTTTAAATGACATATAAAGAGTTTAGCAGAGCAAGTATGATTTCATAATAAGGATTAATCATGAGCAATTTTTATAATAACAGATCCTCAATTCAAAGAAAAACAATAAGGAAGACTTTCATCCTTCCAGAATGTTTTTCTCTCTTTTTTTAATCTTTTCATTATGTTGTCTTGTTTTCTTCTCTGTCCTTTACTTCTTAGCACTATTAGAAAAAAAATAAAGGAAGAGGAAGAGGATGATTAAAAAAGAGCTTTATCTAAGATTGTTCAACCTTCACATTATGCAGTGGTGCCAGAGAAAGAGAAGAAAGCACAAGAGAAGTGTATGAAACAGCTGAGTGGGTAGAAGGTAAGGGCTGTAAGTTGGGTCAACAGAAAGGTGTGATAGAAAGAAACAGTAGCTAACTGACAAACCATTCTTTGCCATAATATCCAGGGTTGACTTAGCCCTTAGCTGGGAGCCAAATATCTTTAAAGTACCACCTGGCCCTATAAACATCACAATATGTCTTCACTTCTAGTTCTTGGGATTCAGGTAATGGAAGCTTCTGTAGTAGAAAAGAACATCTTTAACTTTCCATGGAAAATGATTTGGCAAAACCACAATGGTTTCTTTGGACAAAGATCATCATCTGGAAAGGCATATACATGTAAATGTGTTCTGTCATATTTTTTGTTATTTTTAACCATTAGAATGTAATAGTTGAATTCAATGTGGAGGAAAAAAAGTATACATAGTATTATATTTGTTCAGCTATCAACTATCAATGGAGACGTGGTCTAGTCATTTCAATTTCAGGGCCTTGGTTTCTTCATTTGCATAATGTAAAATTGTAACATTTTTCCATATTTCTATGATTTTTCTAATAGCAATCCAAAACTCATCCGTATGAGATATGAAAATTTGTAAAGGGTTTGGTCACTCAGTCTATGGCCAGGTACTCAACAGTAGCTAAAACACCATGCTGCTTTAGTCCTGAATTAACAAAATGAACAATTGTAAACCTTTACATTCGCTTGCTGAAAGCCTCCTTAGAATCATTCTGCTAGAATAGTCTTCATTAACACTCATCTGTTAATTAGAGTAAATTCCTTGTGCACTTCAATGCTTAGGAAATAGATGGGCAAGAGAGAGTGAAATGATGGATATGATTTGCTGTTTATACTTAGAAAATCCTTTTGGTTTCTACCACTTCCAGAAATCAAAAAATTATTTGTTCCTTAAGTTAAAGCTATACTCAAACAAACAATTTTAATGTATCCAGATTCTTACTTTAAAAGTATATACAAAAAAAAAAGAAGTAAAATCTTTGTAGTGGGAAGTTATTGTTGCCTGAGAGCCATTATTTAGAAGATGAACTTTCATTGTGCAGTTCATGTAGCTATGGTAGAAAATCAAGCTGACACTGCTTTGATGCTGAAGATATTTTCTAGACATAACTTTTAAATACATTCCTGTTATGCTTGGCTGTCAGATTTGTTTCTTCAAAAGCAGAGAACAGGAAAAAAAATTCAGATTCATTGAGAAGCGATGGTTTCATCTTCAATTCGTTCACACTTTCAGCCGCACTCCTTTCAAGATCTCCTTGCATCATAGCAGCACTCACTGGTGAAAAAGAATGCAGTTTCCTGATACACCCTATTCCAAGTAATAAACTTAGCATCTAGTCTCTAGTCTTCATCTTCAAAGCACTTGGTAAACATTAAATAATTAATCCCCACAACACATTTGGGAAGAAGGCATACATTATTATCACCACGACAAAACTGGAGGCTCCCTGAATTTAAATGAGTTGCCTGAGGCTGCACATCAAGTTATTATCAGAGTTGAAATTACTTGCTGATTCCCATTCTCATTTTAAGACTTCTTTGGTCTCCTGTCCTAAGAAGAACCCATGCCCACTGTCTGCGTAATTTTCATAAAGGATCAACAGTGTGTTGCAAATATAATTTGTGTATTTGCATTAATAAGTTTGGACATGGTCATTCTAAGTGAAGTAAGCCAGAAAGAGAAACAAAAATACCATGTGATATCACTCATATGGGGATTCTAAAAAAAGAAAAAAAGAAGACACTAATGTACTCATCTACAAAACAGAAACAGTCTTGCAGACATAGTAAACAATCTTATGGTTACCGGGGGAAATGGGGTGGGAAGGGATAAATCTGGGAGTTTGAGATTTGCAAATATTAACTACTATATACAAAAATAGATGAAAACAAATTTTTTCTGTATAGCACAGGGAACTATATTCAATATCTTATAATAACCTTTAATGAAAAAGAATATGAAATCAAATATATAACTATATTTATATATATAACTGGGACACTTATTTATATATAATATATAACGGGGACATTATGCTGTACACCAGAAATTGACATATTATAACTGAATATACTTCGAAAAAAAAGAATTATTACTTACAATAAACTATATATATGTGGTTTCATCTGCATGTCAGGGCAAACATCTAATACCCAGCATCATTATTCTTCATATTGTTTTGTGAGTGACCCTCCGGTTCATGAGAGCCCCAGGCTCCTATTCCAGTCCTTAGCTCAGGATGGCACATAGACCTCATTTTACCTTTTTATCTTTTAACCTCCCATGTACGTGGGGTCTCTGGCCCTATTGTATATGTGGGTTTCCCATAGAAATAAAATTAAATTTGATTTTCTCCCATTAAAAATAATAATAATTTTGGACATGGTAAATTCAAATGTAGTAACCAGTAAGCATATGAAATCGATTTTATTTCAATTTGTTCTGACAGTGACCAAAGAATTTCACCTTTAAACAAGACATCAGCTAATGGCTGTCCAGGAAGGAAATGATGCTATCTTCAACAAGATAGTAGATCTAGGCTTCAAAAATCCTACTATTAAAATGGAATATATCACATTTTTACCCTAATAGGTAAAATGAACTTTTGGCAAGAGCAATGGATATGCTCTAAGGAAATACTTGGTGAGGTTTAAAAGTGAAAGAAGCATCTTCATTAGCATTTGTTGAACACTGAGTCCTTGCTAAGAACTGTATGTGGCAAAGAATTAATCATAGTCTAAATCTCGTGGGCTCAGGTGATAATGTTATTAATATTCACTTGTAAGTAGCTGCAGTTGTACTTACTAATAAAACCCCAAATGAAATGCAGGTCATTCCTCCAGCAATCCCTACACTCAGTATCTCAGAATGTGTACATTCTGTATCTCCCAATTTAGGGAGCTCTGCAAGACAGAGCCGTGACCTGACACTTATCACAGAATTAGCAGAATCTTAACCCTCATCATGTCCAGCTGATAAACAGCCTTTTGTGAGCTGAACTCATGTTGCTTCTCTGCTAATTGTCCAGTTAGATTCATATGGCGTTGCTGAGCCTCTAAACAAATTAGGTTAATTGGAATCAGGAATGGATCAGCAACCTCGGTCCTCAATCTGTTTCGTGGTTCTCCTCAACTCATTACTTTCCTTCTTTCAACTCCTTGTACAACCAAAGTCCTGCTCATTCTCTCTGTCTGACTCTGTTGTGACTGTATCTTATTATAAAAGTGATTCAAAATGAATTATTTGGGGAACAAGCGGCAAATCACAACTCAACAGCGTCAACAGAATCAACACCTTTAAGATGCACCTTGTGAATGTTAATTTCATGTGATTTTCCAAGTATGTGTGTAATCCTTCAGGACTTTTCATCTTGTTATTTGAGGTCCTCTTTTGATAGAATAGAACCTGGTCCTGAAAAGGACCTTAACATGTCCATCTGATCTAGCTCCTAGTCAGAGATTATATTAAATCCACTTTACAGGTTAAGAAACCCTTAATGGGATAAGAGAATTTCCTAATTTTCCATAATTAGGGCATTAGTATTTTGGTCTTCTGCTTCATAATTTATTGAGTTTCAGCTATGACACGTTCCCTCCATACTATTTCTAATAGCTAATATTTATTAAATGATCACTATGTTCCAAAAAATGGTGAAGTGTTTTACAATGCATTACATTAATGAATGCTTACAAGCTTTAATTCCATTTCAGAAGAAGAAAACACCCTTCATTGAATTAGCCTGATTGCAAAGTCCCTACTACATATTCAATAACAGCTATTTAACAGAAAGAATCTGTAAACAATTTCAGAATTCACCTCCTACCACTTACCTCTCTGAATTAAAATTGGAACTTTGAGAGATAGCTCAGTGATTTAGGAAAATGGTGTACATCCTGTTCAGACTCTGGCAATGAGGAAAAGTGAGCCCTAATACCCATCAGAATCCCACTGAAGAGTATGTTCTTGCCATCCCAGATTCATAAAAAAATAGAAGTAATAACAATGTACATAAGGATGAGGATTCTTTTATTAACTTCAGAAATGAGAACTTTACAAGTTTTAAGGTACTTAGGATTCAGTTGGTCTTCTTGGTGGGAAAAGAGGCAACTACATACACAATGAATTCCATAATAACCACGTGTTGGGGCTCCGTATACCGTCAAGACTCCTCTTTCGACACTGTGACATCCCATCCTCTCACTGTTCTCTTGACACTTCTCTGTATCCTTCACTAACATCTCTCCCCAAACTCCTTGCAAGCCCCGATCCCCTTGTTCTTCTCAAGGGTGTTAAATTAATAAGCAGAAATATGAAATTGTCAGCCCATGTATCTTCTCTGCCCCTTGCCATTTTCCTTTCCACTACACCCTGATTCCTGATCGAGAGGAACTCCAGAAGGAATGGAGTGATATTTGCCACACAGAGCCCCAGAGGTGGGTTTCTTATGTAATTATTTCTGATGTTTTTCCAGCATGTAAAACTGCATAAAATGCCAAGCAAGTTTACTTGTTTATTTATCCTTGAATACATTTTATCATCTTCCTGACCAAATAATTCAATTATTATTCATTTTTTGAAAAACTTTTAAGCTAAAATTATGACATTATTAGGGGAATTAAAAGAAGCTCAATTGACTATGTGCCAAAGGTAAAATTTTTAAACCTTCTGACCATTTTAAGGCCTGACTCTCAAAGCTTGTGTGCAAAAGAATGAACTGAGACTGTTATTAAAATTGTAGAAATTTCTGAATCCCACAACCAAGAGTTTTAATTAGGGTGGTTTACATCTGATAGCATCAATCTTTTTAATGCATTTGAGAGTTTTTATTTATAGAGAAGACTTTTCATAAATATTTTGATTTTTAACACTAATAATGAGTTTATTGAAATAATGAATTCAGAAGTGCAGATTTCTCTTAAGACTTTAAAAATAATTTTTGAAGTACAATTGACATATAATAAGTTGCATATGTTTAAACCGTATGTTTGATAAATACACGTGGGGATTTTTGATTAGATACCAGACATTGTAAATTTTACTTTTAGGATGCTTAATACATTTGTATTCCAATAAACTTCTTGAGCTTTGTTATGGGAAGCCACTAGGTAACTTGGAAGCAGTCTGATCCTTTTAGATGTGCTTAAAGTTTGTTTGACAGAATCAGGGTATAGTCTAGGACTAATTTTTCCCCAGTATTGATGCAAAAACCTTCTTAGTGATCTACACCATACCCTGTGATTTGCAAGGTTTTCCATTCTGGCTGTTGGGAGCAGTACTGTAATCGACCCTGTGTGAGTTCCAAGTATTATTGCCTCTAATCTTTTCAGATGACACTTCCTCAGCCTTGAACAGGTTTTGCACGTATTTGCACTGATCAGAACTCAGCTGAAAACTCCAGGGAGTCTCTCTCAGGGCGCCAGTTGTTCTTCCAGGCAGCACTTTTTTTTTTTTTTTTTTATTGAGTTATAGTCAGTTTACAATGTTGTGTCAATTTCCAGTGTAGAGCACAATTTTTCAGTTATACATGAACATATATTCATTGTCGCATTCTTTTTTACTGTGAGCTACCACAAGATCTTCCAGGCAGCATTCTTTTCTCTAGTATTCTGCCCTGCAAAATGTAGCTGCTTTGGTCACCTTGGACTCCCAGTTGTGTCTCCTTAACCCAGGAAAAAGGCTTGGATGTGCTTCCCAATGCACAGCCTGGAAACTTTCTCCTGGAAGTAACCTGGAGCAATCAATCACAGGGCTCACCTCACTGGTTTCTCATCTCAGGGCTCACTGTCCTTTGTCACCTAATGCCCAATTTCTTTACAACTGTTGTTTCACATTGCTTGCCTCGTTTTTTAGTTGTTTCAGGCAAGAAAATACTTTTGATCCCTATTATGCCAACTCAGTTACAATTAAACTTCTTAAGTCAACTTACAACCTTTTTCTCTAATTATAAATCCAGTGAGCATTTAACAATCACTTTAAAGGTGGCTTTTGATTAATATTTTGCCTAATTTGTAACTACATTTAACCAAAACATTTCATCTACCTGTATCATTTTAAATATTCAATTTTTATCCATAATTCAGCTATCTCATTGAGAGCATTCTAAATGCAGATATGAAAGCATATTGGTGTGTTGTGCAGGGATTACAAAACTGGTTGATGTCCTAGGACTTCAGGATGATTGGGTGGGATCTTGAATGCCTGGAGCATTTGTGTCCATATGTGCATAAAATGGAAAAGTTTGGCAAAAAACTCACCTAACAAAAATCTCAGAAATTCTTAAGCATTTCTTTCATACCTAATAAATCACACATAAATATAGTAAATATGAAACTTTCAAAATTATTCCCATGTTGTTCTCAAACAGTAGATTTACATTCTTATTTTCAAATTAAAATCTCAACGTATAATTAATTTCTTCCTTAAAGGCTTTAAATTGAAATTACAAGTTAGATACTCTAATATAACAAAAATAAATAAACAGTACAAGCACTTTAATTTACCAGAAAGTACACAGATTTTTTCTCTTAACATAAAAGTGCTCATATTGCATGTTTGATTTGTTTTATCATATTAACCTTTGATAAAACACATTTATCCAATAAAGAAGCCAGTATACTTTCCCAAGCAAACTGAGATTTTCATGTCTGAAAAATGAAGTTGTATAATGACTAAAGAAAGGTTTAGCAGGGAAGTGGGTTTCCTTCCCTTTCCTTTCTTTTCCTTTTTTCTCCCCAGACAAAGCTGGAAAATACTGAAATGCTCACTAAACAGATTCCATAGTTACAAAGGTGTGTGGATTTACAATCCTCATTCCTGAAATTCAAGTTACACATTAATGTAATTAGTCTGTCAGACTTGAGTCATCCACCTACTCATCCAACTTTAGTTTTCCAGTTTTGCACATCTTTGGCTTTCTTTGAAACATTTTATTTTCTTCAAATCTGTCTCTGAAGGCTCCAATATGACATGCCCTTTAATTGTTCATGCAATGCTTCTAAATTGTGAATTTTACAATCTGAACTATGTAGATGGAATTCTCTATTCTATGCTTCTTTTTTTCAGGGTTTTTGTATGCTTAAAATTAGTTCCTATTCGATTTTCAGTGACACCTTGGCTTTGTCTGACTCTAGGATATTATACTAAAATTATACTGGCCACGGTCCCTAAGAAACAATGCATTTTGAAGAGTATTAACTAGCGATTCCAAATCTGATTTTCCTGATGTCTCATGACTGTACTTCAAATCAAACATGCATTAAATCCTTAGAAATACTGCTGGTTTCATAGTGCAGTAATATGACTGACTACTTTTATATATTGAATATGTATAGTTTTAATTAATTATCTTCATGACAGTTTGTATGAACAATTTTCAGCTGTAGTCAATATTGTATAAATACCTTAAACAATCTTTGTGAAACACAGATAACCTCTCTTACAGTTATGAAAGATCAATAACAGTAAGGAAAGTGAATATTACATTCAAAAATCAACTAGGTTATAGTCACCTGCATCACACTAAACGTAAGCAGCAAGAATTAATGGGGCCCTGTGCTCAGCATCATATAGAAAAAGTCAACAGTATATTAACTAATGTGCCCTAATATTTACTTAGATTGCTTTTCCCTAAATAGAACTCAGAATTGTAGTAGTATCTGTAAAAGATGACTGAATATGGGTCTATGATTAAAAAATCAGTCTGGGCTCGGGGGAGTAACTCAGTGGTAGGGCACATGCTTAGCTTAACATGCATGAGGCCCTGGGTTCAATCCCCAGTACCTCCACTTAAAAAAACCAAAAAGTCAGTATGTACTGACATTCATAGAGCACAACCCAATTCCGAAAGGTGACTCCACGACATTCTTAATCATGCTTTCAAACATTAGAAAGCTCAGGTAATGAGTAGCTAATATAGCCACTAAAAATAAATACCAAACTAGATTATCTCCTAGAGAGCTTTTCGCCTCTGTTGAACTTCATCCTCAAATACTCACAACGTCACCTAAAAAAGACTTGATTCACATTTTGATGATTGATCATAGAAATGGCTGCAGATATTTTCAAGAATTGAAAAAAAACAGCTTGACTCTTCAGGCAATGTGTACATTGCATGTCTCCTCTTTCATGAATTTTGCAACAGAGAAAATATTACTGAGGGAAATACATCTTGGAGTTTGGGGGGGATTAGAGTTGTTTTGTTTTATTTTAACTTATAATTCTTTTCTTTCCATCTTCATATAACTACCCCTCTCTCAGATGGGAAAAAAAAGTGCAGATGCACTTTCTCCTCTATCATTTCCAGCTATCTTATTTCTTCTATCATATCATATAATTCATATTATATCATATTCATTTCCATATCATTTCCTCTATTATATCCAGCACAAAGCAAGACAGTAGGAGCCTGAAATCAAATGAGGACCTAAAGATATTTTATAGCTGTACGTTTAATGGAATTACAGATTTAACAAGCTATTCACTTTAATAATTAATATTTATCATGTTACAAATCTTTGTAAATAAAGTTCTTGGGTAACTTATAAGAAATTTATTATGGTAAGAACTCACAGTATACCAAATGTCTTGGCGTGTGTGTGTGCATGTATATTTTTCCTTAATTTTGAAAATATTAATTATTTTAACTTGATTCACCTGTCTGCCAAATTTTAGCTGAGTCTCTTCTATAGAAAGTACTCTGCAAGAATCTGTGATGTGAAGGGGTTAAAAAGTCAGTCACCTGCCTCAGGACCATCTTATCTAGAGAAGACAAGAGGAACAAATCTGGAAAACGTAAGAATAAAAGTAGTTTGTGATTAAATTCCAAATGAGTGGTAGAGTCATAATTCAGTTTTCCTTTTTATCCTATAGTTTGAACAAAATAGGTCACTGTAAAATAATTAATATTTAATAATTTAATAATTAATTAAACTTACTTAGTTCATCGGGGGGTTATAAAGACAAAATATGAAAATGCTCACTAAGCCCTTAGTACTGTGCTTACTACACCTAGTAGGTATTCAATCAATATTAGCTGTTATTGTTGTCATTTTTATTTTATATTTTTCAAAAATCACATGTATATAAATGCATTTCTGAAAAGATGATTTTCCTAGAGAAGATCTGTAAAATTTCTAGGTAATTCCTAAAGAGGAAATCTAAAAATGTGAGTATTGGCAGCATTGTCATAACAAGTGTGTTGCATTTCCCAGGCACCTGTTCAAAGGAGAGTGGTTTCTGTTAGTATTCGATACTTTTTAAAACATCTGAGGTAAGACTAAATTGTCTTGTCATTGTGCCTGAAAGCATTGGCGGGTTAACTTGACGTTTCTGTTGGGAGAGCTGGAATGTTAGTATAATATCCATCTAGTCCACGTCTAAGTCACTATCTCTAGTTCTAACCTGGGACTCTCTCTGAAATGCCAGGTCCCCAAATAATCTTCCTCGTCCTTCTTGCAAATCTGCTCCTTCATGTCTGGATACTAGACACAGCCATGCATCTAGCTCCACTTCAGGAACCCTAGAGTCATCTTAGATGTTTTACTGCCCCATGCCCTGTTTATCATCAAATCATGTCCACTCTGCTTATTTATCCACTCAAGAAATGTTACATGGGAGGGAAGGTATAGCTCAGTGGTAGTGTGCATGCTTAGCATGAATAAGGTCCTGGATTCAACCCCCAGCACCACCATTAAAAAAAGTAATAATTTAAAAATTTAAAAAGAAACAATATATGAGCACCAGCATTGTTCCAGATTTTTCTTCATTCATACTAGCAGAACTTTGATCAAAGTTCATCAAATGTACCACTATATACTCCTCATTAATGTCCCTTCTTTTCTTTTCCCTCATCCAGTATTCCCACGACACCACCACCTTTTTAGCATAAATACCATGTGCCTCGATGCCCTTCTTCACAGATCTCATGGATGTTCATTCTTGAGAATTCAGCTTATGTCATTTCTTATGGTCTTTGTGGCTATACTATCAATGAAACTGCCATTTTGAATTGATTCTGTATGCAAGAATGGATTATATTTAATATCTACACTCTCTTGTCTAGGCCCACTAGGACCAAACTGATATATCTTTTAGAACCTTGGCTCTGACTGGAAGAATTTTTTGAATTAAAAAATAATGTGAGTTTATACATGGTTTTGTTTAAATACTGTAGGAAGTAAATTGCATCTCAGAGTGATTTCACATAGAGATCATATAAATTCAATATGACTAATTTTTTAACCAATATTTTTAACAAGACTAGGAAATAAGGATGACAAAATGCCTTTAGCTTAGATTAAGGGTCCCAACCACTGCACTGTTGACATTTTGGAACAGATCATTTGTTGTGTGGATGGGGCGGGGAGGAGGCTTTCCTGTGTATTGGAGGATGTTTAGCAGCTTCCCTGGCCTCTACCTACCAAATCCCAATAGCACTCCCTACCCCAATTGATAATAACCAAAATTGCTGGCAAACATTGCTAATGTCCCCTGGAGGAAAAATAAATCACTCCCACTTGAGAACCACTGGTCTAGATAGCCCCAATTCTCCAAGTTTCCGAGATCACCTGTTTCCTTGTAAGTATCATCAGGGCTCAACCCATTAAATATAAAGTTTACTTGGTAGTGGGGCTTTAAGTTGCTCCTGTTCCATCCACGTGGCAATCTAAGCCTGCACTCTTACGTGGCCCCTGTGATTGCCCCAGCTCTTAAGCTTGTTGACACTCACTTCTTCCATTCTAAGGCTAATGTGTTTGTCAGATTTTATAGGGTGTTAATATATATAGATATATAGATACAGATATAGATATATAAAGAATAATGACATCAAAAGGCAAGAAACAATTTTACATTCAACATCAATCATCACTGTGTCTGCAAAATTATGAGTATTTTCTCCATCAGGAATGTCTCAATATATCATTCTCTGTGCTTCTTCTAGCCCTCTGTTAATGATAGGTGCCTCCTCTCATCCTCAGGCCCTCCTCAGGTATTTCTCTTCCACGTTTTTCCTTTATTCTTTCTCCTCACTTCACAATCTCAAAAATCTTACATTGCCATGTAAACCAACTATGCTTTGATGCTTTTTCACATTCCCTCATTTGATGTACTTAACCAAAAAAAAAAAAAAGTCCATTGAGACCTATCATTGTGTTTTTCTAAAAATTACAACCAATTGACCTAGAGATGAATTATGGCCCTGCCCTAAATGTTTAAACAGCATCTCTCCCCATAGAACATTCCACTGAAACTCTTCACTTAACTCTTCTTTTCTCATCGTCCAGGTCTTATTTTAAATATAGTTTACGGGGTAACCTTATCTGACTCCCTGACCCCAAACAAAGTAATTCCCCAACTAGGCTAGTCTCTTTCCTAGCAGCCAGCCCTTTTACTTAGTTACTCTTATCAGAATCTGTAACTACATATATATATGTGTGTCTAATTCTTTATTTATGTGTTTTTATTAATCTCTAGACTCTACGAACAAGCATACATTTGGTCTTTTCAACAATGCCCAGTGTCTAGTGCTTAATAAATGCATTTTTAATATGAAAGAAATGAATGAATGAATTTTACAGAAGATTGCAGTGGAAAAGAAGGGTGCTGTAAAATATACTCAAAGATTAAATATAAGGTTTAGTACAGAATGAGTGGGCTCAGAATATGAATTAAATGAAGACATTTCTAAAGTGGCCTAGAGAAAGGAAGATGAAATAACCATCCAAAGGAATTTCAACAGTGATACAGGTACCATCCCTTAACTGCAAAGAATGTGATGAAACCTGCAGTGCATGCTCTTTTCCTCTGTAATTAATTACTAGGTTAGAAATCCTTGTTAGTTCTAGTGAGATGTACAAGGGAGATTTCTATAATTACCTATTTAAAGAAGCAATGATAATTCTTTAAGAAATAGAAGTGGTTGAAAATATAAACAATAATTCTGTATTGTGTAGACTCCCTCTGAAATTAGTGTTTAAAATTTTTCAAAATGTGAGTGAATGCGAAGGGTGAAAAGAGAGAGAGAGAAAGAAGGGAAGAGGCAGCCTCTTGGACTTGCCCTGCAGGGAAATTAGGCTGGGTAGAAGCCTCAGGCTCCCCCAGAGCCAGAAGAGATGACAGATAAATGTGCAATAGGGCTTCTGTTCAAACACCCAGTCAACAGTATCCCCCTCTCACTAGTATGTTTCAGATAGCTCTGCCAACATAAATAAATAGATCAAAGTGAAACTCATTCCAAAAGAATCATTTAATTTCAACACCAAAAATTATGTCTTCTCTAAAGATAAATTTTCCTTCAGGAGCCCCCACATATATACACAACACAACATGGACATACAGGCACACACACACAGACACATACACTTTAACTCAGCAGTAGCTAACAGTGCCAGCTCAAGTTAAGCTTCGAAACATAGGCTACTGAAGCTACAAGTCTCTATAAGGGATTTTACTTGTTTTATACAATGCCCTCAACTCTTATTTTTAAAATGAGGAGAAATTGGGCCTCAAAAACTTGGAATCACATATGCAAGGTCACTTGCCAAGACAAAGGACATGCTAGCAAGAATTAGAATCCCAAGCTCCCAAATCCTTACACATTGTCTTCCTACCACCTCAGCCCTATTTCACAGAACTGGAATAATAATTCTAAACTTTGTATGGAACTACAAAAGAAACAGAATAGTTAAAACAACCTTGAGAAAGAAAAACAAAGCTAAAGGTATCATGGGCCCTGACTTCAAACTATACCGCAAAGCTATAGTAATCAAAACAGTATGGTACTAATATAAGGACACACAGATCAATAGAACAGAATTGAGAGCCCAGAAATACACCCACATATATATATATAGACAATTAATTTACAGCAAAGAAGCAAGGAACATACATTAGAGACAGGATAGTCTTTTCAATAAATGGTGCTGGGAAAACTGGACAGTCATATCCAAAAGAATGATACTAGACCACTATCTTATACCACATATAAAAATTAACTCAAAATAGATTACAGACTTGAAACAAAAAGATAACTAGAAGAAAAAATAGGTAGTAACTTCACTGATGTCAGTCTTAGCTATGTTTTTGTGGATTTGATTTCCAATGCAAGGGAAACAAAAGAAAAATAAACAAATAGAACTACATCAAACTAAAAATCTTCTGTACAGTGAAGAAAACCACTATTAAAACAATCTACTCAATGAGAGAAGATATTAGCAAATCATGTATCCAAGGAGATAATATCCAAAATATATAAAGAACTCATAAAACTCAACAAAAACAAAAAACAAATAACCAAGTTTAAAAAAAAAAAGGGCAGAGGATCTGAGAAGACATTTTCCCAGAGAAGAAAAATAGATGGGCAACAGGCACATGTAAAGATGTTCAACATCATTAATTATTAGGGAAATGCAAATCAAAGCCACAGTGAGATGTCACATTACACCTGTTAGAATGGCTATTATTGAAAAGAAAAAAAATAACAAATATTGGAGAGGACTTGGAGAAAAGGGAGCCCTTTACACTGTTGGTGGGAGTGCAAACTACTGCAGCTGCTATAAAAAACAGCATGGAGAGTCCTCAGAAATATGAGAATAGAACTGGCATATGATCCAGTTATTCCACTTCTGGGTATTCATTTGAAGAACATGAAGACACTAGTTCAAAAAGATACATGCATGCCAATGTTCATTGCAACTTTATTAAAAATAGCTCAAGATATGGAAACAACTTAAGTGCCCATAGATGGATGAATGAGCAAAAAAAAAAAAAGAGAGATGTGATTGATCTATCTATCTGTATGCACTATGGAATACTACTAAGCTATAAAAAAGAATAAAATCCTGCTGTTTGTGATGACATGGATGGACCTAAATGCATTATGCTAAATGAAATAAGTCACACAGAGAAAGACAAATACAATATGATTTCATTCATATAGGAAATCTAAAAAAGAAAGAATAAACAAAATATAACAAAAATAAATTCACAGATACAGAGCATAGACTAGGAGTTGCCAGAAGGAAAAAGGTTGGAGAGTGGTCAAAATGGGTGAAGGGAGTCAACTATATGGTGCTGAATTACAACTAGACTTGTGGTGGTGATCACTTTGTAGTGTACACAGATGTCAAATTACAATGTTGTACACCTGAAACTTATATAATAAAAAAAGAATGTATATAGAACCACTATTCTTAATAGTCAAACATGGAAAAAAATACTCAGATATCCATTAACAACTATTGGAAGCATATATTCATTGGAGAGTATTTGTTCAACTAAATCATACATAATGCATACATCACTCTTATATTCAACAACATACATTATGTTGAGTAAAATAAATGAGAAACAAATAAACACAAATAAAGTATTATTCCCTTTATATAAATTTCCAAAACAGGCACAATTAGTTTATGGTAATAAAAGTCTTGATAGTTTAATAGTGTTATCTTTGTCGGAGTTAATGACTGGAAAGGACTGTGAGGGTTGCTTCTGGGCTGATATTAATGTTTTATATCTTAAACTGGGTGTTCATTACATTGATGTGTTGATCACTTTGTAAAATTCACTGAATGCTATATTTAACATTTTCTCACCTAAATATATGTAAAAGCTTCCAGAAAAAGATTGTACTTTATATGATATATAAGCATAATATGCGCATGTAGCTACTATATATAAATATGTATTTTACTATAAACCTTTTATGTATTTGTCATTCATTGTGACTATCTGTCCATGTCAATAAATCCACTAATGATAATATCAAAAACTGTCATATATGTTATTTATCCGTCTGGTTAAAATTTGAATCAGTCTTTTAATACCAAAGTAAATGGTACTATCTTTTAAAAAACAAAAAATTAAGTGGAAATATATAAAGCAAATTAGCCATATTTTTTATGAGTTCTCTTTGAGATATATTGGTCTCAAGATTCCTGGAACATAAAGTAAATTCAATGGAATGATTGTAAGACAATTCAACTTCATATTTTTTTTTCCTTTCTGGATGAGTCATTTATCTTTAAGGTAGGAATGGCATCATGACTTATAAATTATTAGCTGGTAGTGGAAAGTCAGCTTTTATGAACTGAAGACAATTAAGACTTCAGTACAAAGGCTGCTGAATGTTCTCAGACTAGAGTTTCTGGGTGGAAACACAAGTTGGAATAAAGTAATATATTTAAGTAAATGAATTGAGACATTTTCTTTTCTTCCTATTCCTAGAAAAGTTACTCCTCCTTCAAGACTGTTACATTTGCAGCAACATGGATGGACCTAGAGATTATCATACTAAGTGAAGTAAGTCAGAGAAAGACAAATACCATACTTTATCACTCATATGTGGAACCTAAAATATGAGCCAAATGAACTTATTTACAAAACAGAAACAGACTTACTTTGGTTATTGTTAAACCAAAGAGGGAAAGGGGTGGGGAAGGGTAAATTAGGAGTTTTAGATAAGCAGATACAAACTACTATATATGAAATAGATAGGCAACATGGCGCTACTCTATACCAAAAGGAGCTATATCCAATATCCTATAATAAACCGTAATGGAAAAGAATATGAAAAAGAATGCATAGAGAGAGTATATATACTCTCTGAATCACTTTGCTGTACACTGGAAACTAACACAACATTGTAAATCAACTGTACTTCAATAAATAAAATAAAATAATAAAATAAAAGGACATTGCTTAAATGATACCCTTTGAGCACCAATCCTGCACAATGATGCACATTCCTCCTTTCAATCCTACTTTGGACAAAATCGATCAACGCCACTGCTGCATGCCTAATGACTGCGTTCTTAGCTTTATTTTAAAGATCTATTGTTAGTTGTAAGTATCCATTTCTCCTTATTAAGAATGTATTCAGTGAAAGGTATTGAGCTGTATAGGCAAATTTGGGAGATTCAGGAAGCTGTATCTTATCTTCCAATATCCTCTCTCATTTCATCAGATTACCATTTGCTTGATATTTCACAATTACTAGAAATAATTAACACAAACATCATCAGAATTGAATTTAAATTACGTCAAAATCTTTCCTAAGAACTGGTGTGGGCAAAGAGAAGGTGGGGAAAAAGAAAAAAGCAGCAAGCAAGAATGTAGCATGTGTGGTAGACGGGGAGAAACATGAACTGAGAAAGTCTCTTAGAAAAGGATACAGTAGAAAAGCATTTAGGTAGGAAGGAAACTAGTGTTTATTGAGTACCTACTATACATCAGGGATTCATCTTCATAGATCCTTATTCTACAGGTGATGAAACTGAGGCCAGAAAAGGCCAGCAATGCGCTAGAGTTCCACCCAGGTACCTAGAAATTAACAGGTACCTCTAAACTTATCTCTAAAGCCCATCTTTATTTTTTACGTGTTTAATTCACACCTAGAGAAAATAAATGAAAAATATATGATGAAGAGGAGACAGTTATTTGAATCGTTTGTTGTCATTTTTCAAAATGTGCCTCAAAACATGCTATAGTGATTTTAAGCAGTGCCTTTTTTTGAAACTTATGAATGTAGTTATAAATTCAGGATGAAGCCAGGACAGACTTGGCACATGAAAAATATGTTTATTTTTTGCAGAGATCAACTGGGGATAAGACGGCAGCACACTACCTAAAAGCATTTACCAGGACAAAAACTGGGCCACTTTTGCAATGTTACACCCTCCCAGATATTTCTGCGCCACCCGTGGATACTCCAACCCATAAGGACCAGCTGCTTTAAAGACCCACTGTCCCTGGAACCTTTGTAACTCAGTGTTTGTGGCACAAAGAAGTTTGAAAACCACTGCCATAAAAATACATTCTAGAACCTGTAATTCAATTTTGTTTATTTCAAAATAATCACCTTTAACAGCCTGCTACACATTTGGTCTGATACCTTCAATGCTAATAAATTTTCCAAAAGCTAATTTAGGTTTCAGAAAGAAAGAATAATCATTCAGAACCATTTTTCATTTGTCTCAAGAGGCACGTCCAAGATGTTGATTTGTTCTTGTGGCTGGAAAACTAACAGGAGGTAATTCCAAGAAGTAAGTCCGGCCATGAATTGAGTAATGGCCACCTCTTGGAACTTCTGCTTCCTTACTTTTGAAAAAAGAATAATAGTGTGTAGCACAAACAGGTGGCTTGTGAAGATTAAACAAATTAAATAAGATAACAAATGTGAAATAATGAGCAGTACTTCAGGTATAAAAGTTGTGCTCAGTCAACTATAGGTGGAGTGGAAGTTTGATACAATTTAAGGGTGTATTATACATAAGAAGCATGGGAGATCTGAGGAAAAGCCAAACTCTTTCTGTTCAGACAATTCTAGAGGAATCTAATCAGGTTATGACATAGATGGTGAGTGATTCATAACCCATTACTGATGAAAGAAATGCACAAAATAATGGTTAAGAAGCTTAAGATGCTATAAGATATAAAAAGTTATAGTTTTATTTCTCATGTAGTATCTCTAGCATTCTGAACTATGGTTGCTTTTGTCTCAAGCCATCAGGATTAGAACCTCAAGAACCTCTGATTTATATACTTCTCCTTCAGCTACCATCCCCCGCTCCCCACCCCACCACAACCAACTCATCGCACTGTTATGTGTCTCCAATACCTCCAGCCTGTTTTGTTCCCTCTGTTACCAGCCTCATTCAGGCCCTCATTGCTATCACCTGGATTACTAGAACATCTTCTGAGAGATCGCCATTTACCATCTCCAAATTGTTCAACTCGTATCATAGTGTCACATTAATCTTCAAACAGTACAGCAACAATCATACCACTCCTTTGCTCAACGACCTTCAGTGCAATGCCTTCCAGTTCCCAAATAAATCAGCTTCCAATTTTTCACTGTGGCATATAAGGCTCTCCAAAGCGCAGCTCCAATTTGTCTTTCTGGCCTTATCTTCAACTGTTTCTACACAAGTATTATAAATGCTGACTCTACTCTGACTTTCAACCTACATTCTCATTTAACTCTCACAAGAGCACTGATCAAGTGTTAGCCTTTCCAATTTATAGAAGTGTAAAATGATATGTATTTATGAATGTTATTTAATATTACTTATAATTATGTAAACTATATATATACCTTTTTATATATCTTTATATTTTTGTAATTAACATTGACTTGACCAAATCTCACATACAAAATCATTGCTATGATTCAGATTTAGATTTTCTATACCAAAGTCCTTGGGATTTCCAATAAACCTGAGTACTATCAAGTCAGGACACACTGACAAGATATTTTAACCAGATTCTAGGACTTGGCTTTCAATTTTATTGGCTGGTGAATAAAGCATCCCTTTTCCACACATTTTCATTTATATTTAGAACTATATGATTTATTCATTAAGATTCTTTGGGTTACAAAGAGTAGACATTGGCACTGGCTAACCTAAGCAAAGCAGAGATTTATTGGAAGGACACTGGAGTCACTCTTAGAATTAAAGAAAACAGAGTCTCCAAGCATCATAATCACAAAAGCTAGGGCATCTCCAAGTATCTTAGCAGCAAATGCTACCATATGAAGACTCAGTTTCAATCAGCTCTGTCTTTACATGTTCCCATGTGATTTTTCTAAAATCTGAAAGGTAGATTCTGACTGGCCTAGCTTGCATCATAAGACTGAAGCTTGTATCAGTTAACCATGCCCAAATAACAGAAGTTGCAGTATAAATACAGCCTGTTTTGAGCCAAGCATTTGCCCAAATTTGTGTCTATTACAGATGTTGGCTCTGCAAAGAGATAATGCAGTCAACATCTTTCATCTCTCTGCATCTATTAATTATAAACTTTCAAAGGAGATTTATATAGGAAAATCTGTGGGATCATAGCATACATTTTCTTACTCTAGATGTTATAAATATATTTTTTAAAATTTATGAGACTGAGTTTATCCCTACCAAGGCCAAATAAAAAGAAAATCCAATTCTTTCATTCAGTCTGCCATTAAAATATATTTACTGGTTTTGTCCTGAGGATACATTGGTGTCTATATAAAAAAAAAATAGTACTATCTCCAGAAAAGTAATATGGATCAGCAAGCTGGACTTAACACCGGTCTAGATTGTTAAAGGGCTTTCTCTGTGTGTGTGTGTGTGTGTGTGTGTGTGTATGTAGATTTGAATTTGTAGCGGAACACATCTACTGGACTACAGCATGGACATGATCCAATAAAGACAAATTCAGGGTTAGTGAGAATGGAGCTCAGCAACATGAGATTGAGAGGTGGTCGGGATCCCTTGACTAAGTGGTTCAGAAAGTTGAAAATTTCTGGGGAACTTCTAGATTTTCAAATGACTATCAGCCCCCACCATCTGTAGCATGACAGACTCACTGGAGGAAATGGAACAAGAAGGTTAGGCTTGGGGGCTAGGAACTGCAGTCAAGAACTATGTCTGAGTTCTCCAGCACTTGGCAGGGATCAATCCACAAGGAGGCCTGAATCAAGGGTACAGAAATGTCCCCAGAGAATCTCAGAAATATTGGGGGATAGGACTCACTAGGTAAGATAGAATTTTGCTGATAAACAGGTAGTAACTCAAAACTGTTGAGATTTGGTGTGGTAATCCACATTATCTCATTTGTAACCAACACTGATGAAGTTTAAGGCACACCCATAGATAGTATAGACCTCACTAAAAACTCCACTGCTGTCTTCTCTATCCTGTTTTTACTGTGTTCTCTGATTGCACTGCTCTATAAACCCTGGCCAAGAGAAGGGATTTTTCCATTAAGTTCACTTCACCAGCCATCTTCTTCGTAGCTTTGCTACAAAACCCACCACCAAAATATAAACAAATACATCATTTCAATTACAACTGCAAATTAGCCCAGGCACTGTTCTAGGAGACACTGTGTACTAGGAACTTTATTTGTACTGTCTTTTCCTCCCTCTTCTTTTTAAAAGTCTACGTTGCCTTGGGTTCACTGTGATTTGTTTATTTGTTTTATTCTCTCTTCTGCATGGTGAACTCTTTCAGGACACAGTCTGTCTTGTTCATATTTGCACTGAATTAAATGAAATTGAATGTTTGCATGTATGCAGACCTGGAGTAGTGAGGACATTTTTCTGGAAGGATGATTTGAAAGCCTGGCAAAAAAAAAAAAACAACTTATTTTCAGGATACCAAGAAAAAAAGACATCATAGAGTTATTACTCTATGTGAAGAAAGCCAAGAGGTTTCTAAAGAAACTCCCTGGGAAAATCAAGGTAGGCAGACCTAAGGCTTTGAAATGTGTGCTCATACAGAATATATTTTGGGAAATGAAAAATTAAAATGTCTTCATTGAAAGAATAAAATAAAAGTGACATTAATATTGTAAGATTGAAACTTTGTTGAGGAAAATTCTGAATAATATGACCAAGAAATTCTTTGAAGAGAAAACTCTTTGACCCAGACTGATGAGTAGTGGTGAAAAGAGAGGCCACAGAGTAGGATAAAGTATTTTCAGTCCTGAACTGCCCTCCAAATAATCAAGTCTTTGTTTCTGGCTTGGCAAAGAAACAAAGGGGAACTAAGCTAAGGCAGGATAGAAGCAAGATTAAAGGCCAACAAGTAGACGCCTTCTCTGAGATGGAAGAGAGAGAAAGATGTGATGTGATAGACTTAAAAACAACTCCCCTTCCCCCAGAAGTATCCACGTCAGATCTTTGGAACACGTGGATGTTAGCTTATTTGGAAAGAGAGTCTTTGCAGCTGTGATTATGCTAAGGATCTTGAGATGCCGAAATAATCCTGGATTTTCTAGGTAAGCTCCAAAGGCCATCACAAATGTCCTTATGAGAGAAAGGCAGAGGGAGATTTCACACAGACACATAGAGCAGAAAGCAAAACGAAGACAGAGGCAGAGACTGGAGCGTTGTGCCAAGGAAATTGGGAACCACCAGAAGCAGAAAGAAGCAAAGAACAGATTCTCACCTAAAGCCTGTGTAGGGAGTTTGGCCCTACTGACACTTCGATTTTCGACTTCTGTCCTCCAGAACCATGAGAGAAGAAGTTTCTGTTGTTTTAAGTCACCACGTTTGTATGTGAGCCCCGGGAAATCAATGCACATGAATTAAGCTTTGTGTAAGATCACAGGTAAAGGAGGAAAAAGTTAAAAATGTTATTACACCAGAAATTGACACAACATTGTAAACTGAGTATACTTCAAAAAAAAAAAAAAACTTCCCAGGAAGAGAAAAAAATAAATAAGACATCTTTGCTCCAAAAACAAAAATCATAAGAGTAGATCTATATGTGCTGATCTTTTTTCTTTTTTAACATTTTTTATAGAGTTATAGTCATTTTACAATGTTGTGTCACATTCCAGTGTAGAGCACAATTTTTCAGTTATACATGAACATACATATATTCATTGTCACATTTTTTTCGCTGTGAGCTACCAAAATATCTTGCATATATTTCCCTGTGCTATACAGTATAATCTTGTTTATCTATTCTACATATGCCTGTCAGTATCTATAAATTTTGAACTCCCAGTCTATCCCTTCCCACCCCCTCCCCCTTGGCAACCACAAGTTTGTATTCTATGCCTATGAGTCTGTTTCTGTTTTGTATTTATGTTCTTATTTTTTTTATTCCACATATGAGCAATCTCATGTGGTATTTTTCTTCTCTTTCTGGCTTACTTCACTTAGAATGACATTCTCCAGGGACATCCATGGTGCTACAAATGGCGTTATGTTGTCATCTTTTGTGGTTAAATAGTATTCCATTGTATAAATATACCACTTCTTCTTTATCCAGTCATCTGTTAATGGACATTTAGGCTGTTTCCGTGTCTTGGCTATTGTAAATAGTGCTGCTATGAACATTGGGGTGCAGGTGTCTTTTTGAAGTAGGGTTCCTTCTGGATATATGCCCAGGAGTAGAATTACTGAGTCACATGGTAAGTCTATTCCTAGTCTTTTGGGAAATCTCCATACTGTTTTCCACAGTGGCTGCACCAAACTGCATTCCCACCAGCAGTGTAGGAGGGTTCCCTTTTCTCCACAGCCTCTCCAGCATTTGCCATTGTGGACTTTTGAATGATGGCCATTCTGACTGGTGTGAGGTGATACCTCACTGTAGTTTTGATTTGCATTTCTCTGATAATTAGTGATATTGAGCATTTTTACATGTGCCTATTGATCATTTGTATTTCTTCCTTGGAGAATTGCTTGGTTAGATCTTCTGCCCATTTTTGGATTGGGTTGTTTGTTTTTTTCTTATTAAGTCATATGAGCTGCTTATATATTCTGGAGATCAAGCCTTTGTCAGTTTTATCATTTGCAAAAATTTTCTCCCATTCCATAGGTTGTTGTTTTGTTTTACTTATGGTTTCCTTTGCTGTGCGGAAGCTTTTAAGTTTCATTAGGTCCCATTTGTTTATTCTTGCTTTTATTTCTATTGCTTGGGTAGACTGCCCTAGGAGAACATTTTTGAGATGTATGTCAGATAATGTTTTGCCTATATTTTCTTCTAGGAAGTTTATTATATCTTGTCTTATGTTTAAGCCTTCGATCCATTTTGAGTTTATGTTTGTGTACGGTGTAAGGGAGTGTTCTAGCTTCATTGATTTACATGCTGCTGTCCAGTTTTCCCAACACCATTTGCTGAAGAGACCGTCTTTATTCCATTGTATATTCTTGCCTCCTTTGTCGAAAATTAGTTGACCAAAAGTTTGTGGGTTCATTTCTGGGCTCTCTATTCTGTTCCATTGGTCCATATGTCTTTTTTTTTTTTTATACCAATGTATGTGCTGATCTTTATGTGCTACAGAATGATGTAGCTAAGTTACAAATTTCCAGTTTGCAATTATATATATGTATGTGATATATATGTTTCCAGCATGGTTAACTTTGCTGACTAGGACTGCATATGTTGAAGAACATTTTCTTTCCAAGTTAAATTTTTCCACACTTTGAAATGTTTGCTATGTATGACTTTTTACACTTAATTTTTAAATATTTAATTAAACATTAAATTCATGACTACAAAACAAAATGTTCTTACCAGGTGGTGTGATTTCTTACTGAAATAAGAGTCAAGTATTAACTGAGTTTTGCAGGATATGAGAGCCTTTTGGAGAAATTGGGGAAGAAATGACTAAACATAAGGGAAAAGATGTGTGAGAACTCAGAGGCTGGAAATCATGAATGTGTAATATGTTTATTGTCATCTCTTGGGATCTGACAATCAGCATCAGGGATGCTAAAAAGCAGACAAATCCTTCCAGTCTCGTGGCTGAGTTCCGGGGCTGGACCAAAGATCACGGCAGGGACTGGCAAGAACAAGGCAAGTGTTTAATTCCAAGGAGGGGATATATAAATTAAAAGGGCATTACCATACAAATGCACAAATACGGACTCCTTCTAAGAGCTGAGAATTCTAAGGGATGTCAGTGTTCTAGAGGCAAAGCAGAGCTTGTCTAACAAGGCAGGGCACCTACTGATGACAAACCAGCATCAGTCATTGCTTGGCATAGGGGTAGCATCAGCTTCCGTGCCTCAGCTCAGAAGGAATCCCAGAAAGCAGAGTCAAACTGAATTGAATGTGTAAATGAGGAATCCAACGGCTGATTTTCTTTGCATAACTAGCATTTCGGACTTCACGATCTTCTTGCATTTTTTAAAATCTATTTTCAACTTCAATGCTCTTCATTTTCAGCCTAAAGAGTATCTGGGAATGAGGGGAGAGAAGACAGGGGGCAAGAGAAGGGGAGGAGGAGGAAGTGGAGGATGAGGAAATATCTTTACAAATATCACCTCATACAAAAAAACCTCAGGAGTATATAATGTAGGTGTTATCAACCTTATTTTACAGAGAAGGAAAATGAGATCTGAAAAATTAAATAGCCCAAAGGCACACAATTTGTAAAAGATGAAGCTGAAATTCAGACCCAGGATGGAATGATTCCAATGCCAATGCTCTCATTCAGTACCCAATCATTTTATGCCAATTATTATGCTTATTTTTCAAAAATACACTATATTTTTAGAGAAATTTTAGGCTCACAGAAAAATTGAACAGAAACTACAGAGAGTTCCCATATACACTCTGTTTCCACAGGTGCACAGCCTCTCCTGCTATCAATACCCAGACCGCAGCAGTGCGTTTGTTACTACGTTGTTATCAATGAACCTACATTAACACGTTTTCACATTCACTCATGATGTACATTCTGTGGATTTTGAAGACTATATGATGAGATGTATCTACCATCGTAGTATCATACTGAATAATTTCACTGCCCTAAAAATCCTCTGTGCTCTGTCTATTCATCACTCTCGCCCCTCTATCCTCTGGCAAACACTGATCTTTTCACTGTCTTTATCATTTTGAGGTTTACAGAATGTCAGATAGTTGGAATCATACAATATGAAGCCTTTTCAGATTGTCTTCTTCTACTGAGTAATATGCATTTAAGTTTCTTCCATGTTTCTCCATGGATTGATAGCTATTATTTGTTGCAGTGAATAACATTCCATGTCTGAAAGTATCAGAGTTTATCCATTCACCCAGTGAAGGGCGTCTTAGTCGCTTCCAAGTTTTGGCAATTATGAATAAAACTGTTATGAACATTTATGTGCTAGTTTGTATGTTGGCAAAGTTTTCAACTCATTCGGGAAAATACAAGGAGAGCAGTAGCAGTTACCAGATTGTATGGGAAGGTATGTTTAGTTTTTGTAAGAAACTGCCTGTCTTCCAAAATGGCTGCATCATTTTACATCCAACAGCAATGAATGACAGTTCCTGTTGCTTCCCATCCATATCAGCTTATGAAATTGTCCGTTTTGACCATGCTAATAGGTGTGTAGTGGCATTTCATTGTTTAATTTGCAATTTCCTAATGACATATGATGTTAAACATCTTTTCATATACTTCCTTGCTGACTATCTTCTTGGGTGAGGTGACTGTTCAATTATTTTGCCCATATTTTAATTGGGTAGCTCATTTTCTTATGTTGAGATTTAAGAGCTCTTTGTATATTTTAGGTAACAGTCCTTTTTGAGATGTATCCTTTGTGAATATTTTCTCCCAGTTAGTGGCTTCTCTCACATACTCTTTACATTGCCTTTTGCAGAGCAGAAGTTTTCAACTTTAATAAAGTCCAGCTTATCAGTTGTTTCTTTTATGGATCATGCTTTTAGTGTTGTATCTAGAAAGTCATTACTAGAGCCAAGGTTATGCAGATTTTCTCCTATGTTATGTTCTAGGAGTTTTATACTTTTGTATTTTACATTTTGGTCTGTGATTCACTTTGAGTTAATTTTTGTCAAGGGTGTAAGCTCTGTCTCTAAATTCTTTTTTTTTTCCACATGTATGTCCAGTTGTTCCAGCACTGTTTGATGAAAAGACTCTCTTTGCTATTATATTTGTCAATGTTTTTTGTTTGTTTTTTGGGTTTTTTTGCCAATATCACACTGTCTTGATAATTGTAGCTTCTCAGTAAGTCTTGAAGAAGGGTTGCATCAGTCTTCTGACTTTGTTCTTCTCTTTCAAGATTGTATTGGCTCTTGTGGGTTTTTTGCTCCTCCCCATACACTTTGGAATCAGTTTGTCAATGTCCATAAAACAACTTGATGGGTAGCTCGATTTGGAAAGAACTAACTTCTAGACCATATTGAGTCTTCCTATCCATAAACATGGACTTTCTCTATATCTTTAGTTTTTTAATATCTTTCATCAGAGTTTTACAGTTCTTCTCATATAGATAAAAGGGACCTATCTCAAAATTGTTCCTTTTTCCTTCTTCCTTCTTGGAAGCACGAGGGAATTTTTCTCCACTATTCACTGTGAGAATCTAGTGGAGCACCAGGAGGTAAAACTCACAAAAGTATGGGGGCCCCCTATGACTAGGTCCCCTTGAAGATTTATCTCTCAGTCTTGTCCACACTGACTTCCAGAAATTCATTAATTACAGCTCAGGTTTCCCT
Organism: Camelus dromedarius; assembly: GCF_036321535.1. Taxonomy (NCBI): domain Eukaryota; kingdom Metazoa; phylum Chordata; class Mammalia; order Artiodactyla; family Camelidae; genus Camelus; species Camelus dromedarius. The sequence continues at coordinate 89,684,537 of NC_087436.1, read as the reverse complement.
ACCCCAGTGCTGGTTCCTATGGAGTTTTAGCTCATGGGGTTCTGCTCTGGTCTGTGTATCTGCCTATCTGCTCTCTGATTTTTAAGGGCAGTGGCTTGTCCTGTGATCTCACTCTCTGAGATATCAAAGGAGAGCTGTGGATTTTTCAGTTTATTCAGCTTTTTACTTGTTGTTAGGGTGGTGTGACAATTTCTAAGTTCTTTAGGTGCTAACCAGAATCATTTATGCTTACTCTTTAAACTAGCATTTTCAAATCTCTCATACTCTTATCCTTCTTTTCTAATCTGCCTCTCCAATTATCACCAACTAATTAAACCATTCATTAAACAAAAGTTACTAAATATCTACTAAGTTTAAAAAGTCTCTCAGCAACATGGGTGGACCTAGAGATTATCGATTAAGTGAAGTACGTAAGACAGAGAAAGACAAATGTCATATGATATAACTTATATGTGGAATTAAAAAAAATGATATAAAAGAACTTATCTACAAATCAGAAATAGACTCATAGACATAGAAAAACTTATGTTTACCAAAGGGGAAAGGGGTTGGGGAAGGAATAAATTGGAGTTTAGGATTAATATATACACACTATTATACATAAAATAAACAACAAAGACCTACTGTATAGCAAAGGGAACTATATTCAATACCTTGTAATAGCCTATAATGAAAAGGAATCTGAAAAAGAATGTATATACATATACAAAGAATTGAGTCACTTTGCTGGACACCTGAAACTAATACCAAATTGTAAATCAAATATACTTCAATAAAAAATTTTAGAGGTCTCTGAAAGTTGAAGGAAATCAAACAGTAACTTGTAACCAAGATACATATTGTGCCTACTTTCATGATTTTATATCCTAGTGGAAGAAACCATAAATGAATTTACTCCATTTTTATTACCTGGCTGTTATATATAGTTAATAAGCCACTTTGTGTCCACATAGATTATCTTTTACAGTCTGTACATGGTATCATGTAAGGAAATTTTTAAGTTTTTAATTAAAATTACTTTCAGTGCTATGTGAAGCAAAATTCCATGTTGTGCCCCATGGAAGTAATTTAACTTATAAATTTTAATAAGTTTTTCAACAGTTACAAGTGGGAAATATACAAGCAATAGAAGGACACTGCACTGGGGACAGATGATTTAAAGCTAGAATTCTGTACTAAAATAGCATATTTTCTTTTAAATAGAAAGTCACTACTTCAAGTCAAATCTAAGTTTCAGGCAAAACAGCCTATGATATTTATTTATGTACTGAGAGGTAGGTAAAACACAAAAGTAATTTTAGATTTTGCTATGGTAAGAAATGTGAAATTACCATAATAGTAGGATGAAAGATTCAATCCTCTGGTAAGAAGGATTACCTATGTTTGCCAAGAGGTGCTGCACTGAGACTAATTTCAAGTATTTTAAATAATTCTACCTAATCAGGTAGGAAGTTTACAACAAGAGAATAAGACACAGTCTTTTCAGAAATTACAATATGCTAAAAAATTGTGATACATCTGAGTATTTTCAACATCAGTATTTTCACAATTCAACGTTACTTCTCTTATTATTTTCCAAGTTAAACATCTTCCATAATTCATTAAGGATATTATAAACTTGTCTTAACAAAAATCTAGTTGGTAAAAGTATTCATCACATGCATTTAAATAAATAATGCTCCTAGCCTATGTGACAGATCTTTCAGTATTTTTCCAGTACTGGGGATTCAGTGAGACAAATCAGATTCTAGCTCTTTCCTATATGAGGACTCTGAATTAATGGTTCCCATCTAACAGGAAGGCAATTACTCTGGTCTTCATTTGTCTGCCTTCTCATCATTCCGCTCTCAGTTAAAGTGTATCTCCTTAAGCCCTCTGTGACCGTCTTATCCAAAGGGCCATTACTCCATCCTCATCATTTTCTATTACAAACCTGTGTTTGATTTCCTTCATTGCTTTTTGAAATCACTGTATTTACATTTCTGTTTACTTTTTTCTTGTTCTTCTACCCAAGGAGAATAAAAGTCCCAGGGAGTAGACCCTTGCAGCACCTCCAGTAAAGTAGATAATATCTTATACATCGTAGTTTTCAATTAATGTTTCTTGAATCAATCAATCAATCAATCAATAAGAAAACAAATAAATAAAACTTAACTTCTGCTATGGCCTTCCATTCTAGTGGAATGATTACTATACAGGGGCTATTTTTGGATGCAGTGTCAAGCAAAACTGTAAGAACAGAAAACTGACTGAACCCCATGGGTTGAAGGGTTTAGCTTCTCAGATAGAATTCTAGCCTTTTACTTTTCTGACCACTATTTCCACCAAATCCTACAGAGAAAAATATCTATGTACAGTCTTTTATTCCCCTCCAGTCCTCATTCTTCTGAGATTGTTTCTGCCATTAAATAAAGTTCTTCATTCATTCTCTCAAAGAATGTAGTTTTTTTTGTGGTTGGTGATTGTCTAGCAGGAGGTACTTGTTGGATGACTGAAGTTGTCAGCCCCAAGTTGTGCCCCATTCTATCTCCCTCTAAATTGTGGTTCATTTTTCTCCCCCACCCCTCTCATTGGGAACAGAGTCAACTTTTCCCAGTGATCTGGCTTATTCGGTAAAGCAATGGATGCCAAATTAAAAAACAAGAAATGATTGTTTAATAGGCAACTCACAATACCTAGTATATTTCTGGAAGAAGTAGCGGTTTCAAATTAATTCAAACTATTATTACCATAATAAACACTCACAAATTTCTTTATATAAGTTAAGGGAATGAGTCTCTACATTCTGTTCTGCTACTTCTAAGTTTGTGTACATTAGTGAAATGTCATCCTAAAAAGAATAAAAATAGGCTAATTGCAACTTCACATTGCCACTCTCAGTCACTAAATTTTTATAGTTCCCTAATGTCTTCTGTAGTTGCTTAATTTCTTCACGTTTCAGTGGTCACAGCTAATGCATGTCACATAGCTGTTGGGAATGGAATGACCTGAAAACTGCCCAAGTCATTGAATGAAGAGTAACTTTGCAAAGACAATTAAATATCAGAGAATTTTTCTCAGGAGGGTTGAGTTAAGATCTTCTACAGTTGTCCCTGTAAATTTAATGGTTATTTGCATTCTAATCTCACCTAACTTTAAATATGGCAAGGTATTGAAGCACTTTCTGGTGTATATTTGTTTACATTTTTTAAACATTCTTCATAAATATAACATGCTCAGTTTTGAGGTGTTAGCCTTGGTTCTGTTGGTAAATTATTTACATAATGGTTTTCTTATCTATGAAATGCATTGATTTTGGGGGAGGATCATCATGAACTTCCAACATCCTGCCAGAGCACTGGTTGCTAAAACATGGCTATCATCATACTATCCCCTGCTCAAGAAGCTATGCTGGTTTCCAAGTACCTGCTGTACAAGATCAAATTCCTTTATTTGTATTTCAAGGCTCTCTACCTTCTAGAGTTGCTCTCTCTTATACTAATTCTCACTCCTTTTATGCACACACCTAGTCCCCACTGAAGAGATGTTTCAGGATTTAGATTTACCTCTTCAGGAACCATAACTATGTGCCATACCAGTGCTACTCAAAATGTGGTCCGCTCCAGCACAGGTCCATGAATCATTTTCTACAGGCTGCAACAATGTAAGTCCAGGAACAGAAAGTATTTAGACACTTTTATAGTAAATTGACATTGCCATGACATTGACATTCAAGCACATGATCAATGCACTAGTCTTTTGAACAGTTTTAGTGCCTCCAAACTGGCACTGTGAGTAACATCGATAGAGCAGGGACCTGCATGCTGGTCCTGAGCAGCAAGACCACATTAAGTGTGCATTTACTTAGCTTGATAACTGTAAACCAGTATTGTTTAAGTATATGAGACTATCTAAACATGTATTTATATTTGTAACATTTTTAGAATCATTTTCGTGTTTAAATCAAGCCTGGGTTTAAATTTACAGTTTAACATTATTAGCTAAATTAGGGAAGTAAAATTTCTATTATTTATTTTTAACCTTAATTTAAGTATGGTGATGCAAGTGAGCTTCATCAGACATATTTGTCAAGAAAAGATACACCTTTTTCAAAATATAGCAATAGTCATAAACTACAAAGAAGGAATGAAGACAAAAATGTTTTTATTATATTTAATTTTGTTTAATAGCTATACTTGATGATGAAATGTTAAAACTACAGTATGTTCTAGCTAATGTGCTGGCTAATGGGGCAATGAAACCAATGAAATTTTAAAAGCTTTTAAACTCAAAACATAAGGAAATGTTAAAAACCAAAAATTTATTCTATAGAAAAGAAAGTATCAGGTTAAAACTCTGATGGAAATAAATGTTTAATATTTCATAAATAACCATTAGTGTTTTGCGAGCTTATTGTAAGTAGCTCTATGAGCTGCTAACATTAAAAGTATGTGTATACTTAGCTTCTGAATTTTTAGTGTAAGACCACGTCACAGGCATGGCATCAGCTTGAAAAATAGTGGGTGGAGCTTCAGCAAAGAAGATAGTTCAAATACCACTTTTCAATGACACCATACACCAAATTCAGAAACAAACTAACAACATGGAATGCCAACTCAGAGAATAAATAAAGCTAGTAAAGTACTTTTCACTGCAATTCATCAAATCTAGAGATATCCTTAGCATGGCGATCTTTTTCAGTACATGTGCATTTTGCACTTGAACACATTTTAGCTTCGTTGTTAAAAAACACAACCATACATGCAGTGCATAAAAACATTCAGTCTGGAGTTCAAGTTCTGTATAGGAGTATGCTCTTGTGCTATAGTTGTAAAGGCAAGAAATAATTCTGGAGTAAGTAGCCAGTTTTACTGGTTCCAGGATATTAATCCCCACACTTCTTACTTCTTGGAAGGTTCTAATATTAAAGAAAAAAAATGTGAGGTGCACTAAATAATATGTTTGGTGATGTAGTAAAAATTATGAATCAGTAAAAACTGAAATTTCAAATTTGAGATTATTTTCTTTATTAGGGAATAATATGAAAGTTGATCACAAAGTATGGTATATTGTTGAAGTATAATGGCTATCAAGGAGAAAAGCTCTGTCGAAAATATTTGGATTCCAGAATAAAACAGTATGCAATACAAACAATACTACAGTTGGTGTCAACATTTTTAAATTGTGAATCGAGCATCGAGACTTACTACTTTTATCTGGTAGTCTGGTATTTTTAATGATCTTAATACATCCATGCAAAGGAGAAATGCAACATATTTTTCAAGACAAATAAATCTTAAAGGCAAAATCAAAGGTGAGAAGCTTGAAAAAAGGAAGCTTCTGCAGACTGTGATGCTGTGGTCCAGAATTTAATAACAATTATTAAGTAGGTAGATAGTGATCTTGGTAATTTTTTATCTGTGAGAAGTTATCAACAAGCACCTTATAAATTTGATAGAATGATTTAAATTAATTTCCCATCAAAAGAATATTCATTTATCAGATATTAATGAGATCCAAAATCAATTTCTGCTATCATAAGTTAAATTAAGTTTAGCAATAACTTGAAGGATAAACTGTTAGCACTGGCTGCTGATCAAGCATTCAAGATGAATTTTAAAAATACAGCATCCTGGATAAAACTTAAAAATGAATAACTTGAGCTTGCTGAAATTGCTTTAAAATCAGTTTCATGACTATCAACATATTGTTGTGAAACTGATTTCTCTACACTGAGTTTATAAAAAACTGAAAAAGTTTAGATATGTTACTCCCTATGAATAGTATTGTTGTCAAGAGAACCTATATAAGATAAATTAGCAAGCAAGGATGAAATTTGTTCATTACAGTAAAGACTGTATTTTGATGTGTAAGATATCTCTTAAAAGTCTGAAGTAAATATTCAACATGGAGAATCCCAATTGTACTCATAACTTTTTGGTTTCTGTTATGACAAAGTTCAAGTTTAATGGTTCTCCATATGAATCACGATGATGCATCATTCAGTGAAAAATATGCATATTTTAAATTTTTTATCTTTTTTCTCTGTAATGTTTGTTCCGATTGTAATTATTAAGTATATTTTTTTCTGTTGAGTCTAATAAAAACTTGGCTGGATTTTTGCCTGTTTTTAAATTTCATTTTGCTATAGTTCATTTTATTGGATTTTATAGAAGTCCAGATTTACAACAGAATGGAAATTTTTTAACAAACTGATCTTTTTTTTTTTTTTTTTTGCTGTAGATAGTTGAATACAATGCCCTATATTTCTATTCTTGCTATGAATGATACAGAGTTAGGAACACAGTAAATGCTCAGCAAATACCTGTAGATATATAGATGAATATCACTAAATTGGGTTACATTTTCTAAAGGGAATAATTTCCCCTAGTGGATAGCTTTATCTATAGAGAGATGCTTCTCATCTGCCAGTTTCCAAGGGTGGAAATCATTAAAGAACACAACAGGAGTGTCACCATTCCTTTGTCACCAATCTATTCTAATGCTTCTGCAATGTCAAGCTATTTATTCCATTCTGAAGAAAGTACCTAAGGCAAGACACAGCATCAGGCCTCAAGTAGGTAGAAAGAAAATATTAGGTAATCTACTAGCAGACACATGGACAAGTGTGCCTGGCCAATAAAATCTCACAAATTTTACCCCTGGATATGCGTAAGGCTCTGACTCTTTATGCCTCAGAATAGGAGAGAACCCAGGTACCTGTTGGCAATCAAATAGATGCATACATTGTGAGATATTTGTCAATGAATGCTGTATTATCTAGCAATGAGAATGAATGACCTTCTACCTGCAACAATATGCCTAAATCAGGAGGAAATAATATTAAAGAAAAAGTCAAATATACATACATTTGATTATATGGTTACATAATACATAATATTATGTATAATATACATTTTTCATTCTCTATAAATATAGTGAGCTAAAGAGTATTATATCTAATTTAGCAATAAGAAGATAAGAGGAAAAACAAAAGATAGAATGGAATATTTTTGTTAAATGAAATTATAAAAGACACAAAAAGTATCCATATTAGTTGTGACTTGAGGCAAATATAAAAAAGAAGCACGGTTACTTTTTCCAATGTTACCTGTGTATTTGAACCAACTAAAAACTACATTGGTTTAATTTTGCCTTATCTAACACAGAGTATCAATTGTTTAAAAAGAAATCAAACAGGAAATTAATTTTAAATTTATAATACCTTCATGGAATGCTTTAAACCTAAACAAAACTCAGTCATATTTACACTTACTTTTCTTTTAGATTTTAAACCAACTTCATACTATATACTAACAAGTTAGTCATTCTATATATCATATTAGTTTCTGATATAAGTCAAAGATCAAATTCTTTTTCCTTCAGAGTAATTTTTCACCTTTTTTCTTGAAGAATTGATTTATTTCGCACTGGTTTGTGATATTTTCTTGCAGTAAGTTGGAAACCTAATACATGTGCAGATGTTCTTACCCAAATTTTGGGCTCCTAGTATACGTGAATTTAACTTAGCTTTGCTAAAGTTAAGAGAAAATCTTTTGTTCCCATTACTGGGAATGATTTATTCCTGGGTTATTCAGAAGCTGGGTAGATTTTGCCTTGTGTGAATGTAATATAAGTATAAACTTTCCAATTTTTGCCATGTCCTTCAATATACTTGGCTTCACAAGACATTACTTGTCTATTTTTACCACCATCCTTGTTTAAATACTGGAAATTGTAGTACCAAGTACCAATTGAGATACCAGTGTGGGAATAAATCCCAGAAAGCTAGGTTCCTACAACAGATTAGCTCTTAGATCTGTTGGGTCAACAATGCAGAGTGCTTCTAAGCAAAAGGAATGAAATCCACAAGGATAATCTGTATAATTCTTCCTAAATTCAGAAATGTGAATAAGCGTGATGTCACGGCAAACTGCCCAGAGTTTTGCTTCCCTCTGAACAAAGCAAACACACTTTTCTCTTTTCTATAAACTGTATAAATCATTATCCAGGTAAAATAATTCCATAGAATGTCTGAAAATTAGCAAAGAAGGTGATGTGATAGGAACATTTCTGAAAAGAATAAAACATGTAAGAATCCTGCTGCTTTTTGCATTTGAAGATTTGATGTGAGGAATCCAGCCAAGCTGAGATTTTGTTTGACCAAAGATAAACAAAACAATACACATGAAAGTGCAAAATGAAACATTATACCAAGATGCCTGCATTTAATTATTAGTCTTATCCAGGAATACAAAGTCAGGGTGTCCCTAAGAAAGTTCATGGGAGAAAGAAATGGCAAAAGAAACTAAACAGTCCCTCCTCCCTCCAAAAAAAAAAAAAAAGAAAGAAAGAAAAGAAACTAAATCAGTTAATAGCCATTGATCTCCTCTTTAATACCTATATTATATATAATGTCTGTACACCAGTATTTGGGAGTTAGAGAAAACTTTTGCCTTAGACATTTTTGTGTGTGAAATCATTCTTAGAGAAATCACTTTCTGGTCAAGTCCAAGTAAGAATCACTCTTTGTCCTTAAGACTTTAAGTGACTAGGACAATTCTTTTGCATAAACTTTTAATCAAGGTCAGCTCTTTTACATAAAACCTTTAATTAAAGTCTTAATGTCTTCTCCACCCTTGGGTTTTATCAAGGATCGTTTAAAGGACCAGTGAGTATGTTCATTTCCTCCCTGAAGAGGACAAGGTAGATGGCAGTACCATTCTGCAGAATTCTTACCTTGGTTTTCCAATTGCATGAACCAATAACACACTTATTCTCTAAATGATCTAAAATGTGGTTAATTGTTACAGTGACTATCATTTGTATATGTGCATAAGTGAATTACACAATGGTTTTCCATAACCTATCAATAAAATTCCTCAAGGAATCAAATTCATTCTTCTTTTCTTAATTGAATATTACTGTGGATCACTATAGCCAAACACTGTTTCTTTAGTGTAATTAATGGAACTTGCCAAGGTCACCTATTATCATGTCAAGGTTGATGGAAAAGAGAAACATCAGCGGGTTAGGACAATTTAGATATAGAAAAATATTTCTATAACAAACTCTAGAGAGGTTTGACTGAGAGAAAACACAGTGGTCTCTTTCCTCAACAAACAGACCCTTTTTAGATAAGTCTTTTTTGTCTTAGGAAACTGCATAGGTTCACATCCTCTCTCATCACTGCTACTAGCCACTTCTGTGCAGTCTAATAACTGAAGTCCTTCCAAAGAGGGTGTTATTTGACTGTATATGAACTGCTTATATTTTTAAAACCTCTTAGTAACACCAACAAAAGGCTTTTAATTAATCCAGCCTATTGGATAAAGAGTGGGGCAAAATTCATTATTCTAAAGTTATTTCTACATAATAAACCCATTCTGGATCCTCATCAATTCAAATTTCAGGAGACAAAAAGTTAAATTATCTTAGACAATGCAAAATGAAAATGTCTTTGCAATATTTGGAAAGGAATGCATCTGCTGAAAGGCCTAAGACAGTCTATAAAATTTATACAAAACCTTATTGAAAAATAATTGGAAGCCACCCATAGTATACCATAAAAATTCAAATTTTCCATCCTTTTAAATTCTGACACTGCTAGCTTTCTTCATCAGTAACATGGAAACTGAAACACAATAGTTTTTTCCCAATGTTTGACAAAACAGAATCGTGTTATATTATTGCAAATTCTTTTTTCTATTCTTTGAAAATAATATAGATTTCTATTAAATAACTAAGACCTTATTTATTCTTTTATTCACTTTGTAATTTCAAGAATTGTCCAAAACTAACTTACATCAATCCCTACCTCGCTGTAAATGAACATGATTTTAATTTGTAGAGGTCATCATATGTCATTGGGTCACAATTTCAAATATATAAGCAACTAAGTCATAGCTCTATATCCTATGGGCCAACTAGACTAGGAACAAAATTAAAAACATGTAGATGAGTCTACATATCTTGATTAGGTAACAAGAATTTGCTGATTAATCAAATGCATATATACATTCCTTTGTCAACCAAAAAAATCTGATGTATTGTTGCAAACTACAGGTCCCTTGAGTGCACTTAGATTGTATTGAAAATCTAGTTTATGATTTTCTTTATTCAAATTATTGATGACATATCAAAATATGTAATATGCAGTTCAGCATTAGGAGCAATTATCTAAAACAAAATCCAGAAAGAGGAGGAGAAAACTCTTTACTTTGATGATAAAGTAGGAAGAATAATTGGTATGCTTTTAATCCTTTGCTTCTCTGAACTAAATTATTTAATTTCTCTTATTTGGCAGAATAGATAGAAATATTTGGCAGAACAATTTCCCAGTATAGCAGTATCCTTAGATTTGATTTCAGAGCATATTTAGGTATTTTCTCGTTTCTTTTTCTTATTTCTTTTCTTAACAGAGCAGGAAGTTGTGCTTTTCCCTACAGACAGTTCATGGACAACAGCCTGGTTTGTGGCTCGCTTTAGTCCTTACCCATCTGAATTTAAAATGTTATCACAAGATTTCTCCTAAATTACCAAAACTTAGGCTATTTTCTCTCTGAATTTCTGCTTGTCACTTACTCTGTACTTCGATGCTGCAATACCAATTCAAAATTTCTCTTCTCTCCCTATACCTGATAGAAAAGATTCATTTATCAGCCAAATTGGTAACATCTGTCAGCAAAACTGGTACTGTCATTCATCTTAATTTTTAAGATAAATGAATCATTTAGGTTTGGTTTATTATTTTAATTTTGAAAGGAAATAACCTATTTACTCTTCACTACTTAAGAAATTTTTAATATTCACACAAGAAGTTTCATGTCAAAAAGGAATTATTTTGTTGTATTTATGCCAATATGAAAATAAGAAAATGTTTACCAGAAGTAATAGTTTGAAAGAAAGACCAATCTCTAGATGTATTTACATATGAATTAAGAGTTTTGTAATTGGAGTCCTCAGATCATGACATAATTGGGAAGTATTCCATAGAAATCAATATTTCTATTTTAAACCAATTTAGTTACATGAACCATTGGCAAAATAATTACACTTGTATTACACATGTGGCAAGATACAAAGTTTCTTAAAATTTAAATAAAATAGTAGTGGCTCAAAACAGTTTGATTTTATTTTGTTGTATTTCCAGTAAAAACTTAAGTAGGAACAAAGAAAAAAATAAAAATAGCAAACCAAATAAACATATTCAGAGGTTCCAAATTCTTAAAAACCCTGTCATTGACAGAAAAGACTTCTTAAAATAAATTCTAATCCTTTATGACTAAATTTAAACCCACCTTTTCCTATTTTTCTACTGAATTGACTTAGTAGTGTGGTTATTTTTGTGCTTTTTTTTCCCCCACAGATGATGATATATGATTACGTTCTAATCCATGTACTGGGTCACATTTAGCCTTTTCTCTCTCTTTAAATCATGCCACAGTCATTTATTTCTATGTCAGCATTTGGCCCTTGGGAAGATTTATGAAAACGCGAGATACGGGGAATTATCCTCTTACCCATCTGTTGAAGATGTTATTATATATTTAGTGCAAGGCAAGGACCATGTGACTGTCCTAAGGGCCACAGTTAACTGTTGGTAACTGTTGGTAACTCTTGCTGGTATGATGCAGATCACCATTTCCTCTTTTTAATGACAACGTTTTGGGAAAAGTAATTTATACAGGCTACCTTGACTCTGTTACCAGTGCAATTCTAAACCCTTCAGGTCTACTATCAGTCTTCACTACTGTGCTAAAAATTGCTCTCACATCATCTAGTTAATAAAAATATAATATGTGTTTTCAGTCCCATTCTCCCGGATTCCTCTAAGTAACTGAATCTTCCCTAACCACGTTTTTGAAACGATCTCTACCTTTAGCGCTATTTTGTTTTATTTTCCCAATTGCCTGGTAGCTTTTTTATTGTTGTTGTATGTATATTCTACACCATAAAAATTGACCTGTGCTAAAGTGAATTTTTCTCTTTTCAGTATATTCTTCATGTAGATTAATCCAGCCTATTTTACAGCTTGAATTGCTATTTTAATGCAGATGATACAAATCTTTTCCTAAGTAAGGAAATCTGACCACCAGACCAGTCACTCCATTTAATGACAATATATTTGCCCAATCTTAATTTTTATTTTTTTATGTTAAGTATATCTCAATTCATTCCCCTGACATGCTATCCCTCCTCTCTTCCTCCACTCAATTGAAACAGATCCAAGATTTGTCTAAAATGTCTTCCTGTTAATGAAAAACTTTTCCTGATTCCCCAGCATGGATATGATGATGATTTCTTCAGGATGTCTTCTGTTTTGTTTATTGCACGTGTCTTGTTCTACCTGTTTTTGCTATTATCTACTTGTTTATTTAATCCTGTCTGTTAAATCCTCATCTTTTTCATGGTAGGTGTCTTGGTCTATTCAGGCTGCTATAACAAAATACCATAAACTGGGTGGCTTACAGATAATGGATTATTTCTCACAGTTCTGGAGGCTGGGAAGTACACATTCTGGTGAAGGCCCTTCTCCTTTTTCATAGCTAGCTCTTTTTCCCTGTGTCCTCACGTGGTGGAAGGGGTGAGGAAGCTCTCTGAGGTCTCTCTTATAAGGGTACCAATCCCAGCCATGAGGGCTCCACCCTCAATGACCTAATTACCTCCTCCAAACTCCACTTTACAATATCATCATCTTTGAGGATTAGGATTTTAACATATAAATGTTGAGGGGACACAGACATTCAGTCTATAGTAGTAGAAATGGTATTTTAATGTCCTTGTGGTCCCTGCAATGTCTAGGAGGTAGTGCTTTCAACATACTGAATGAATGAACTGAATTTAATGTTTCAACCTTCTCACAATTTTCATTTGAATATTTCAGAAAAGTCAGCCTCATGAAACAATTTATAATATGGTTGTGGAGGAAGAAAGGAGTTGGACACCAGATATGATCTAGTAACTGCTTTCTCTAGTCATTGGAGAGTTCAGTCTGCAGTACATTCAGATCAAGGAAAAAAATCATGATGGTACTAGAAAGGAGTCTGGACATCCCATACCGAATGTGGCAATAATTGACCTCTACCATATGATAAAATCCTTGGGACCAATTCTTTGCTACATAAAGCATATTTACCAATATTAGTTGATTATATGCCCTGGTTTACCCAGGGATAATCCAGATTTTCACTATTGTCTTCAAATAATTATCGTCACCCTCTTCTTTCGCTTTCAAAAGTGTACCAGTTTGAATGAAGGACTATATGATCCTATTAACTAAAATACAAAAGGCTGGTAGTTTATCTAATCTACATCTCTATGGTTGCCAATCTGTGACCATAAAAATTCACACACTTGTCACATTTCTAGGAAAGTGATTTATGCCGAGTTTAACATGGTTGGCATACTAACTAATTATAAATTAATGGAAGGCAAGAATCATTGTGTTCCTTCCCTCCCTGTGCCTAAAAGGGCCTTGCACATTATTGGCCCTTGCTTGGGGTTTATTAAATTGGACACATGTCCTAAGGGCTGATATTAAAGGTTCCCTTTAAGAGAGTCCCTGATATCAGGGCTTTTCCACTGTCAGACATCTAATACTTTCTCAGGTGATTTTGCTTTCTAGTAAATTGGAGACAGCTTTGTAAAATTAATAATAATAATAAATAATAATAATAATCTGGATGCTTAACTGAAAGATTTGCCATTGACTCATTACAGTAACTAGTCATTTTTGGGAAAAAAGTGTTGAAAGTACTGATGCTTTTCCCAAAAGTCACATTTAACACCTTTCAAACTAACACCTTCCCAGTAAGAGTTCATTTGAAATACAATATTCAGAACATACACAGATACATACCAGAAATTTTTGTTGTTTAATTATTTGGATACTGAAGATTCAACTCACAGATTTGAAACTGCTAAGCAAAAATGAGATCAATGCATAGAATAGGATTCACTGACTCAACAATCTTTCTCCTTCCTTTGAATAATTTTTGATATATCAAAAATTGAAAATACAAAGAGTTCTATTTGCTTCATTTTCAACTCTTTATCATCCACCTATTTCTTCGCAAGAGGAAGAGAAAAGGCAGCAGCTCTTTCCCTTATATCCACGCACTGTCATTTTTAAGATCTCATTAAATTAAAAAAAAAAAGAAAAAATTGCCTGCATTGAATGTGCAAAATTAAAGTTACTCTGCCACCAAGTCCATTAACTTCTCCAGGAGGACTCTGATGCTAACTTTGATACTGCCCATTAGGCTCACAGGCTATGAAGAAGATAAATGAAGATGAGAACAAGAAATGGTAGAAGCAAAAGAGAAAATTTGGCATCTGCCTTCTAACCTGCAGCACTGGGATTTCCTAGAAAAGAAACACACTATTAGTCATTTCAAATAATCTACATGACACCAATCCCCAGCTAAAGGATGAGCAGCCTCAGATGAAGAGAAGAGGGGTATGTAGAGCGTACCATCAAACATATTAGGGAGAAGGCTGGGCAGAAGTGCTCACTTAAAAATGTGGTCCAGAACATATAGCCAGTGTTGCAATAGCCAATTTCAAAATGAAGTCCAGCTGCCCTAAGACTATCAGAATTAGAATTTCACTATACAGTACAAACTGATTCCCCTTGTAGGTCCAGGAGATAGAACAGGATTCAAAAATGGAAGGATTGTAGCAAAGGGGTAAAAGTGGAAAGGTCAGGGGACAGAATCAGAATTCTGATTTTAAAATATTTCTTGCTACTTTCATTGTATTTGCTCACATACATTTTTCCCCTACTTTTTATGCAGAACGTTGGCATGTGGATGAATGGAAGAATAAAATGTTATCTAAAAGAACTTATACTTTATTATATGAGTTTAATGAATACTTTGATAAAATACTCGTTCTAGAATTCCGAATTATGAATATCTAAAAAAATGCCAATTTACGTCTCAGTTGGTGGCTAAAGTTGTATTCTCCTAGAATTTAAGATTGACATCCAACCTAATCAGCTAGCACTCATGCTAGACCTCTTATTATGTATTTTGAATATTACCTGTGAACAGTGGAGTGTATCTACTTCAAGTTAACAAAGAACAGTTAACACTAAGCATTTCTTAGTTTGGAACTTCCCTAAACCCTGTAGTTTCTCTAACCCAAGATCACAAAAATTATCTCCAATATATTCTTCTAGTACATGTATAGTTTTACCTCAAGTTTAGATTTTTTGATCCATTTTAAGTTAATGTATTTTTGTATGTTTGCATAGTTCTATGTATCGAAGTTCTTTTTTGTTTATTTTTGCATATTGATGTGTTGATATTCAACTTCTCCATACCAGTTGCTGAAAAGACTCTCCTACATTGAATTACCTGCTGCTCACTTTGCTTCAGATCTCTGGGATTGCTGTGGCTCATGACATGGTGAAAATATCATATTTGTGTGCTAGCCATAAAAAAAATCTTTGATATAATAATTCAGACATAAATTGAGGATAGATCCTTTTCTGCATAATTTTTCTTGAAGAATTAAAGATATTCTAAGATAGCAAATTATCATGGGGCCCTCCTCTTTGTTCCTATGCATATTTCATGATCCTGCCCTAATTGGTAAACTGCTTGGTTGAGGCAAATTGAAAAAAAAAAGGTAAGAAAGATAGATAAAATAGACTACAAATTAGAGCAGAGTAGTTTATATGTACTCTGTCCAATATAATCTCAACCTTATTAAGTAACTCTGTTAGCGATTTGGAGATCGACAGTACATGGGGAAAATGGCACAATTTAGCTGAACAGGGAAAGGAAAATTTTCTTTGACATTTTCTAAGGGTTATCTCCCATTATATTAAGAAAATGTGGCAGCATTTTATTGGAACCAGTGAAAGAGATAAATTTTTGTGTGAATCTCTGGTCCAGGAAAGGTCTTAATTATTTAGCCTTCAAGAAAATGAAAGTGACAGGTTGCAATTGTCAGTAGATACTGACTGCCTTTATGTTCCCCTCCTCTTCCTATTCCCAGTAGGATAGAGAACTGTTTAAACTCTGACTCCAGAATGTGAAACCAAGAAGTTTCATAACCATGTGAGTGCCTTTAACATGCCCAAGTGTTGCCATGGAGATCAGAATTTCTTGAACTTGACATTATAATCTGCATTAGCTTCTCTAAAACTGGTTAAATAGATGTAGTGTCAGAAAGCTGATAATTCCAGTTGTGTGTCTTAAATCTCATCCCTCACCCTGATTTTTCAATCTTCTTAAATTTAATTTGCTGTTTCTATTTATTGCTACGGTATACATCAGAGAAGGTGTATATACATGTCAATCTCATTAAATTGTCTATGTTAATAGGTCAGTAAATGATCTTTTTACGGGTATCACCATTCAATTCAGGGAGTCTAAACCAGAAATCCCTGGCATCAATATATCTGTAATTTAACTACAAAATTAGCAATAGGTCGGGAAAAATTTTTGGGACTCTCTTAAACTAAGACTTATTCACGCTTGAGGGCATTTCTTTCTTTCTTCCTTTTTTTCTTCTCAAGCTCAACTCAACAACCAAGTCATACTCTACTTCCTGTCTATTTCTGGAGATTTCAGTGGGAGAGCTTTATCATCCCAGTGCCTCTGAGATTAATTTTGACAAGTGCTTCCGGGCACACCTTCCCAAGGTCATTGGGTCGGTCAGGAGAACAGATAAGGAATATACAAGAGTAGTGTGTATAGCACAGGGAAATATATTCAGTATCTTGTAGTAGCTTACAGTGAAAAAGAATATGAAAACGAATGTGTGTATATCCATGTATGACTGAAGCATTGTGCTGTACACCAGAAATTGATACAACATTGTAAACTGACCATATATCAATAAAAAAAAATTTTTTTTTTAAAGAATAGTGTACTTGACCCTGGGGTAAACCATCACAGCACATTTGGCTGTGAAATTACTCATTAAAAATCCTTACCTTCCTAATCAACATCACGACTCCTCTTCTTTATAGCTTTTGTGCATGTGCTAAATTCTCCCTGTATTCAGATAAGAAGATTTCAACATAATATGGTTCTTTTGAAGATGCTTGGGTTGAGCAGGGCTATAATTTTATTACACAAGTATGGAATGCTTTGGTTTTCAAAAGAAAAGTCATATTTCAAATTGGCTGACGATGACTGTCCATCAGCCTATTTCTGTATCCAGCTCTCTGTTCTCCTGGTATAACTGTGTCAGATTATCTCTCTTCACATGATTACCCTTCATATTTATTTCCTGCCTAGATTCGTAAGTTCTGAGTCCTTACTGCTTATTTTTTCCTTTAATGAAAAAAAAAAAGTCAGAAAGTAAAAGACACTTCTCTATTTCTTGCTTTTTTTCTGTACCTGCCAATTTCTGAATGGAAAGACAGGAAGCCACACTTCAAATACAAGCCCGACTATAGAGCATAAACATTCCAGGCCATACTATTTTAAGATTCAGTCCATTTGGTTCATAGTTGGCATTACACGTCTTTAAAAAAATTTACTGAAATTTGGATGCAAGTGATGCTTAAAGCTTCAATGATTACTTTGATTGTTCTGACATATATTGGTATGTTAGAATCTTCAATGTTGCTCACTTGATGACAAAGACTGGGGGAGTTATGGGAAGAGGAATAGTAATTAAAATGGACCTTACTGAAATCTTTAATTCTTGTCTCTCATTCCAGTTGAAACTTCTGGAAGACCTAGAGGTTCCAGGGCACAGCCAGTAAAGATTTTCAGAAGCCTAGATACTGACTTTAGCAAAATTAGCAGAAATTTCCCCTGAAAGATGGAAATATTTTCTAATCTGCCCCTTATGCAGGAATATTGTTTTAGGTTAAGATTGAAAAGTATTCTGATTGCTGATTGCCTGGAGCTGTGTGTTGCAAACGATTCTGAGACATCATAAAGGAGAGGGTCCCCTTGATTCTCAAAGTGTGGTCCCTGATCAGCATGATCAGCTTCAGTCGGGCACTTGTTAAAAATGCACATTCGCTGGTGTACCTTTCAACTGCTGAATCAGAAACTGTGAGACTGGGACCTGGCAATCTGTGTTTTAACACAATCTCCAGGGGAGTCTCATGCATGCTAATCTGCAAGAACCACTGCTCTAAACCACTAACTACGTAGGCTATGTGTGTGTGGTGATGAACCAAAAGCCATTTACCTTTCTGGACTGGAAGAAATAAAAATAGTGTCATGGTAAAGAATCTCTAAGCCATTGAAGTTTTAAAAATTGTGAAATGTTTCACTACCATGAAATTCATGTTGTGATATTCAGTGAATTTAAAATGAAATAAAAGCTAAAGTAATCACTGGTGAACAACTGAGGTAAGAGCATTTACTCTTGTCCACACTGAATCTCTTCTTCCTTAGAACCAGCCCTCCCTACTCCATGAATCTACTGAAGTTGTCATTTGGGGCCTAACTATCATAAAAATTGGAACCAGAAACAGAGCATCCAAAGAGATAGACAATGAAATTTGGCAAGTTGCATTAGTCGAGCCCCATTTTCCTGGCTGAAATTTGGTCTTTCTTAAGTAGTAGCAAACACTGCCTAATGTTTTATCTGTTATGTAAGATTCAAACTCTGTGTCTATGAATGTTAGGATTTCAGGGGACTTGGAAAAAAATAGGTGAGTATTAGAGTGTGCTGTTAACTTCTTGTGGGCACCCAGAAGATTTTAGGAGGAGACTAGATTATTTTATCTAAGGTGGGAAATTTTAAAAGAGAAAGTAGCCTGTGGCTTTGTTATGCGGGGTAATTGTCTCCCTTTAGTTAACCATGGTTCACAGTGGAAATTTCAATACTTATGCATTTTGAGAGAATATTGGTGAAATCTCCATTTCCAGTAAAGGTTAGTGTAAGCAAAGCTCATTAAGTGTAAATGTGTAGTGGACAATAGTGGAAACCAAGGTCTTTGCTTAGAAGGCTCATTCCCTAGATGTAAGCTCCACTTCCTCCTGTCCTCACTCCAGCAAATGCCAGCCTCCCAATCAGGCCCACAGAGACTGTCCCATTTATCACTCCCATCCACCCTGTAACCCCCATCACTCCTGATCCCATTTAGCCTGCTCTGTAGTTTTCCTCATCACTTATCCCCTTCCAACCCACTTTAAAAGTTACTTGTTTATTGTGTTTACTAGTTTTTGTCCATGTTGTCTATGTTTCCTACATAGAATATAAGCTCTCTTGTGGCAGGGATTTTGATCTGTTTTGTGATACATGTATCCCCCATGCCTAGACAAGCACATGGCACATAGTTGGTTCTCACTAAGTGGTTGCTGAATGAATGAATAAATCTGTATCAGTTTATTACATGACCACCAAACTGCTTTGCAATAGCTTTGTAATTCTGAGTCCATAAAAAATACATCCTTTAAAAAATGGGAGGGAGGGATAGATTAGGAGTTTGGGATTAACAGATACCATTACTATATATAAAACAGATAAACAACAAGGACCTACTGTAGAGCTCAGGGAACTACATTCTATTTCCTGTAATGAGCTGTAATGGAAAAGAATCTGAAAAATATTTATATATGTATATGTATCCCTGAATCGCTTTGCTGTACACCTGAAACTAACATTGTAAATCGACTACACTTCAATAAAAAAGTAAGAATTTAAAATATATTTCACTTATATACATTGTATATATATAGTGTCTGATACAGGAATATCTTCTATAGGAGATTTAGAAAAATATTACTAAGAAAGTTAGTGTCATGGGCTGAATTGTCCACCCCCAGTTCATATGTTACCCTAACTCCCAGTACTTCAGCTTGTGACTATATTTGGAGACAGGCTCTTTAAAGAGGTAATTAAGTTAAAATGCGGTCATTTGGGTGGACCCTAATCCAATCTTACCCATGTCCCTAGAAGAAGAAGAAATGAGGGCACAGACACACACAGAGGGAAGACAATATCAGACACAGGAAAAAGATGGCCATGGATAGGCCAAGGAGAGAGACTTAGAGCAGATTCCTCCCTCGTGGCCCTCAGAAAAATTCACCCTCCCAACACCTTGTCTAGACTTCATATTTCTGCGAAAACAAGTTTCTTGTGTTTAAGTCACCCAGTCAGCAGTGCTATATCACAGCAGCCCTTGCAAACTAACACAGCAAGTTCACATATAGCATTAGAATTAGACAAAGTTGATAAACCTGCCCAGCATAGTACATATTTTATATTTTTGCACAACAACGTTGGGCAAGATATTGGTTGGCGTATAGCACTGCTATTGAGAGGCCTCCTGTGTGTGGATTTTTGTCTCTAAGATCTGTGCCCAGGTTCTGCTGCTCTCAAGCCCATACCTTTCTAATAGGATCCTAAATCACCCAGAAGAGGACAATTTCAGCAGGAGCTCAGTGGTCACAAGCTGAATTATGAACTGGCTTTGACCTTCCCCATATTCATTCAAACTCTGCTTGCACCTACAGAGAGTAGTTATGGGTCAACCAGGACAGTGCTAATTGTAGTGGCATTTGTTAATCATAATAAGAGCAATCCATAAGGATAATGGTCTAATAATTACAACAAGCAGACATAAAACATATTAATGGTATTGGCCTAATGATTAACCTACATTTATGGATCAATTATCAAAGAGAGTAGAAGAGAAGGAATGAGTAGGCTGTATATATTGAGAGTGTTTGAAGATTGGTTTACATGTGCCTGCATTTATATGGGATGAAACAGGCTGAATATTCAGTGGATTGGTTAACAATTAACCAATTGTCTTTGTCTTAATAAAACCAAAAGGCAGCCTGCTGGTTTGATAAGATTTTCTCAGTCATTAGGTATTAGCAACCCCATAGAGGAACCATCTCTGCTACAGCAAAGACCTTTGGCAGTGGGAAGGATTCTTCACTTCAGCTACGCCAAACCAGCTCCTCTGTAAGCTAAACATCTTCATCTCAAGCTTACTATGCCTCAACCTTCCCTGACAACAACTGATCAAAACAAAACAAAAACGCAAAAGAAAAGATCTGGTTAAGATTCCTAGACTTCAATGAGGGGATTCTAAGAAGAAAGTTACTTGGAGATACTTCATCCCTATTCATACTGAAGTTAAAATGCCCCTTTACTTAGCAAAGCACAGAGAAGACCACTCTACATAGATATTTTGTAACTTTAAACTATCGGTAGAGTAAGGTGGGTGCTTGTGTGTGCACACGTGTGAGTATAACTGAATATTATTCTCTTGAAAATCAGATTTATCTGTTCAGTAGTATATATGAATGAAAGCATTCCTTTTGTGAACAAAAATACTGCAAACCGTATCAGTAAATAAAGAATGCTGAAGCCATCAAGTCATCAGTGGCTGCCGCCACCCCCCAGTGAAGACAAGCCTGCAGCCCAGCCTCTGCAGCCACTCACAATGATGTCCTCTGAGGGGACTTAGAATAAGAAAGGACAGGATACTGGCCCTAGATAGCTAGATGCTTGTCAAAGGAATGAATTCAATGAGCCCAAATGTTTGCTTCCTCCCACACATAGAAAAGCACTAAATTATTTAACTTGAGATGTCTGGTTTCTTTTAGATAACAAGTAATCTTTTATTGTTCCAACTACCTGGTCTTTATTGTAAAGCTCCTATATATCCTAGCCCCTCCCCTACCTCTTTGGAGCAGTCCCTACGGCTTGAATCCTCCCACCAAATAAACAAAACTCTCAACTTTTAGGCTGTGCATTTATTCAGTCAACACTTTCTAAGTTCTCTTCATTATAAAACAATTTCTCTTTTATTTCACACAATCACTTACTTTGTCTCTTTGGTTGTCCATTTGCCTTAACACTCCATGATTTCTTTCTCTGGCTCTGGCTTTTCGTTCAATCTGCACACAATTCGTTCCTAGCCTGATGCACTCCTGGTAAATATACCTCCTCAGCTAAGCATCAATTCACCCCCATTGTTACTGGTAGTTATTAGCCCTGCAGGAAATCTTGTTAGATAAAAAAATCTCTCGTTTTTCCATCTACCTCCAAGGTCTTTAAAAAAATTACCTTTCAAAATAGACCCCAATATATAATCTTTCCATTATTATTTATATTAGATAGATAGAAAGGTAGTTTGGCATTAGATAGGTAGGTAGACAGATGGATAATATCACATGTAACAAACATATAATATAAATCAGAAAATATATTTCATCTTTGTGTAATATGTGTGTTGAACATTTGTATAATTTTCTTATTGAGAATTTATCAAGAACTAGAAGAATAACTCAAGAAAGAGATTCAGAGACAACCTGAACTCAGCAGACTCTAGTCCCCAAATGTTTGCCTCAGTCTAGCAAAGACAGAGGCAAATGCTCATGACTTCCCAGGGCTCATTAGTGTTCCTGCTGGCAATGCACTTTTAAGAATCCTAGGCAGAGTTCATCATTGACCCGTTGTGATGCTGGTCCGCCCAGACCAACCGCAATTGCTATTGCTCTGTGCGTTACCAGCATGAGTGCTGCCGCCTCACGCGCCAAAAGGAAGACATTTTAAAAGCAAGGGAGGAGTGATGTCCGGTTACGAATTTAAAATAAACAATTACATAATCTTTTACTTGATAGTGTGAAAGCTACAAATATGGAATAGGAAGGAGAAAAAAAAATCACTATTTTTATTCTCCCCTTCAGTAAATCTATACTTTAACAAGGAGAGCAATAAATCTATAACTGCCAATGAATCAACAGTTTACAGAAGACTCAAGTAAAGTTTATTTTTTAAACTTTTACCATTGCTAATTACCTATAAATTACCTAAAATCCTATAGGATTTTCTTTCCTTTATCCCTTATTATGTTTGTAATATTTTCTACATATTTTCCAAGTCTAAACTCATGATATTAGTTTCATTTATTGTTTTGTGCCTGTAACAAGAATATAGTGTTATAAGTTGATCTCATCCATCTCAGTGGCTTTAAATATTATTTATATACTGATGAATCCAAAATTTATATCACCACCTCCTACCATTCCTTGGGACACCAGTTATATATATACACACAAATGTTTATTGCTTATTCTGCATCTGTATTTAGAGGTTGAACAGGCACCACACAATTAATGTCCTGAACTGTTGGCTTTACCCCTCCTACCTGCTCAAATTTCAGCGTTCCTTATATCAACAAATGTCATCATTTTATCCTTCAGACCAAAAGTTTCTTTCTCGCACACAGCAAATTCAGCTCACAGTTCACAGCAAATCCTATTGAGCCTGTTGGTTCTACACTCAAAATGTGTCCACCTCAATAGCTACTCCTCTAGTTCACGCCACAGTTCCTGACCTCCTAAAACGTCTCCTTGCTTTCATTCCTTCTCGCTCTACAGTTTGTTCTCTAAGCAGCATTCTCAGAAAACTTTCCAGATGCGAGTCCAATTGTGTACTTCCCTGCTCGCAGATCTACAGCGGCTTCCCATCACACTCTAACTCGAGGTCAGAAACATTCCAGTGGCCACCAGAATCCTCTACGATCCAGCCCCTGATATCACTCCAGTTTCACCTTCTACCCCTCACACAGAGGCTCCAGTCACACTGGCCTCCGCTTTCCCTTGAACACATATGTGCTTCTACCTCAGGACTTTTGCCTCTGTGGCTTCTACTGCCTGGAGCATTCTTTGTCCAGTGTCAGCATGGTTCACCCAATTTATCCTGTTTTGCAAACATCACTTCTTCACAGAAGCCTTTCCTGACCACCTCATCTAAATAGAGCCCTGCTACTCTTTAGCCTGATTTTAAAATAGAGTGTATTAACCAAACATTTGAGGTAATAGTAAGTCCAACAGATTAGAAGACAACTACCAGTGAAAAGATAGTTTGTTACTACTAGTTCCCAAGAAAAGAGGGCATGCCACACAATGGGGAGCTGTGTGGGGAAGCACCAGGGCTGATCAAGAGACAAAGGGAAAGGGCAGGGGAACTGCGGGCAAGAGCCTGTCTTGTGGTTTTCTCAGGAACAGATGAGGCAGGGTAAGAAGGCTTAGGATTGGTTACTTTGAATAATTTTAGCAGGCTCCGAGGCATAAGGGCTGTCCCTAGGTATCTGGTCCCTGGCCCAGAGGTGATTAAGGCAGGTGGATAGTGGTCCAGAGTGAGAGCCCCTGAAAGACTCCTTTAGAGGCTTGAAAGTGGGACTTAGTTTAGTTTGCATTTTAAACATATGCTCACTGGCGAGTTGTTTACTATCTCTAGGAGTTGACTCACCCCAGGAAGGACAGTCACTTAAGTCAGCAATTCTCAGATGTCAAAACATCAGAATATGGAAAAACAAAAGATATTAATATAATTCTCACACCAGCTTTATTTTCTTCATATCACCTCTCACTACCTTACCTTATATTATAGATCACTTTATTTGCTTATTCATATTCATTCTTCCATAATATAAGCTTTGTTAGTGTAGAGACTTTTCTGTTTTATTCATTGCTGCATTCCCAGCACTAGAACAGTGCCACGCATGGAGTAAAGGTTCAAGAAATCATTTTTAATTACTTGGTAAATGAATGGATGAAAACCATATGTTAATGGTCTTCAGTCAGGGGTGATTTTCCTTCCCAGGGACATTTGGCAATGTCTGGAAATATTTTTGGTGTCACACTGGGAGAAGCAGAGTGCTAATGTCATCTAGGAGGTTGCAGCTAGGTATGCTGCTAAGCTTTCTACGATGCAAAGACAGCCCCTCAAAATAGAATTTTCCACCCTAAATTTCATTAGTGCCAAGGTTGAAAAATTCTGCTGTAGATAAACCACATTGCTTTGATTGGTCTCAAAAACATGTATCTTTTTAAAAACATCATAAACTTTCAGAACTTAATGACTATGCTCATAGGTATAATTAATTCAGAACCAACCTTTCTCATGCAATCATAATTTTCATACACTTTTATTAAGCAGGTTAGCATAATCATCAACTGCTTGACTACTTATTTTATTTCAGCAAAAGTTAAACCATGAAAAACAATGTATTTGTCAATTTTTTCATATTCTACACCACTAAATAAAACAAAAAATGATTTACAAAATGGAATAGTTTATAATATCACTTATGATACAAAGGATAATAATAAATTATTGTGACTCCATGAAAACAGAAAATATAGGTTACAAAATAAAAATGCCAGGCTCTGAGCAACTTTTAAAATTGATACCATTATCTTGATTCCATAGTGATAATATATATTCATTGAAACTGCCACAGTGTTTTACACATCTTATTTATATTCTTTAAAATACTTGTGATCCACTTATTGTGTATGAGATCCTGTTCTAGGTTCTGGGGTTACAGCCCTGAATAAAATATGACTGCCGCAGTGGATCTCAGATAACAAGTAAAATGAATAATGTAACATATGGAGGAAAATAGATTTGAGGGTAATAATCCACAGGCCAACTCTTTAATACAAGTACTATTATTATCCCCACTTTACATTTAAGGAAACAGAGGATGAGAGAAGATAACTGACTTGTCTAAACTCACACAGATGGTTAAGTGGGGGAATTAGGACTCAAGCATGAGTCTAAAATCCATACTCTGAAAATAATCTCTATTGTTCTCTACTTCCAAAAGAATGGGGTGGGGGAGTTTCTTCCACACAGGAATTTAGAACCCAGGTTTTCTTCAATACGGTGGCTGTGCCATTTCCTAGGTCCTCAAAGATCTACAAATCCAGTGGTGGGAGGGGGAAGATTCTGAAGATTCAAGTATGTGAGATTTTTAAGGTTATGTCTGTTAAGTCATACAAATCGCTTCTTCTTACATTCCATTAGCTATAGCTTAGACACATATGTACATCTAACTGGAAGGAGCCTGTGTGCCCAGGATAAAGAAGACATGAACTTGGTGAAAGCTGGCAGGTTTTGCTACGTACAGTCTCTTCTTGACCCGATCATCAATTTATGTTTCTCCATCTAGTTTCAGAAGACACTTTAGACTGTTGGGCTGCTTCACAAAGATATCATTAATTGGGTGGCATAGACTGTAAACAACAAAAATGTGCTTCTCACGCTCTGGAGGCTGGCAAGTCCAAGATCAAAACTCTGGCAGATTTGGTGTCTGATGAGAGCCTGCTTCTGAGTTCATAGACAGCTATTTTCTTGCTGTCTCATCACATGGCAGAAGAGGCAAGGGAGCTTTGGCAGAATTTCTTTTATGAGGGCACTAATTTCATTCATGAGGGTTCTGCCTGTATGATCTAATCACTTTGCAAAGGCCCCGCCTCCAACTATCATTTCACTGGGAATTAGGTTTCAAAATATGAATCTGGAAGAGACACATTCAGTCTATTGCAATACTCATTCCTGTCTTAAAGGGAGACAATCCAAAGCCTGTCTAGTTACTAAACTCAGCTTGAAGTCTAACATCTTTAGATCATATGCTGTCTTTTTCTTTAAGTCTTAATGTGTTTCTTCATGGATATATAAATAGCAACATATAAATTAAAATGACAAACTTGCTGCATTTCTACCTAATACAAACAAGCCAGTAGACAATGATGGAGCAGGGAGGAGGTGTGCCCAATAAAAACTCTTAATCAAAAAAGTGAAAACGGAAAACATACAGCAGTCACTGATCCTTGCCAAAGACAGAATCCTGCTGGGCAAGCAATTTGAACAGTCCTCCTCTGCTCTTTGCTTAGTCCTGGATTTGCTTATCTTGAAGGAACCAACTGTCCATTGTACTCTGTTGCTCTTAGCTCTGCCCACTGAGAGAGTGTAGGAGAGTTTGTCCCAGTTCGGGGATCTTGGACAATATAGCTCTCAGTCTGCTTGTTAACAAGGCAAGATGCAAGTGTGAACTAAGAGTTGGTTCAAAGTCACAAGTTATTTTTGGCTAGGCTCGTCGTTTCCTTAGCAGTACAGTTTTCCAAAAACTTTCTCTCTTTTCTTCCTGCCAGTTCCATGGTCAGAAGCCACACATGAACAATTTTTCCACACAGTTCTCAAGTCTTCCTTTCCCCCCACATTTTTCCCTCGAATGACCCCTCCTTGAAAGAAAGAGAAAGAAAGAAATAAAGGAAGGAAGGAAAGCAGGAAGGAAGGAAAGAAGCTCAGTTCCAACTACCTTGAGGCCAGCTGGCATAACAGGCTTAGAGTGAAGGGCAATTTGTCTAATTTTACATGGTCCTATGACTGAATTACATTTTTTTACCTGAGAAGTCTTGATTGTATTTATGCCTTCAATGCCTTTCAGTCTTATTTTTTATTATTTGAACTTCAGAAACTATTGAACAGCATTTATAATCATGTGAAATCACTGCTTTATGTTTTCTGCTAGAAAGCTAGGCAATTATTGTTTCTAGAAAGAGGTAACCAAACTATCCTGAAATTCTGGATGTGTCTAACAACTTTCCTAAGCACTGCACGCTTGGCACCTTCTAGGTTATCACACATGACAGTTATCAAAAGTTTGCCATGGTAAGCAGAAATCTCCAAGTTTATAGCCTTCTGTATTTGCCACCTGCAACTAGATTGCTAAGCTAATGCCACAAATTTTCATGTTTTCTTATAGTAACACTCCACTTCTGGTATACATTTCTGTTTTAGTTTGGGTGACCTAACTATTGTAATAAATAAGCACCAGATTCCAGTGGCTTAACAGAGTGTGAAAGCATGTCTCATACAGCAGCTCTTCACATGCACACCTTGTCACTTCCCCCTACGTGATGAATCAGGGCTCAGGTTACTTCTGGGTTACAGCTCTGCTGCTCCCTAGACCTCATAGTTCTCTGCATCCAGCCAGTGGATCGGGAAGGAGAACTGTGTATTGGAGGGCAAAGAGGTCAGTTTTATAGCTTCTTTAATTTTTGATAACAGTATAAATCGTGGTTGTCATGATTATAATTTTTGTTGTAGGCTCTCTTACTACGAATTTCCTGAATTACATTTAATCCTATTTGTTATTGACGTTGCTCGTTTTCCTTTTGAGGAATAACAAGTTAAACGTTAAGCTGTAAGTTCTGCCTCCTGATGATTTAAAGTGGCACGTCAAAAACCACAGGTCTTCTAGGTCTTAAAGAAAAGATCTGCCCCACTCTGGGCTTTCCAATGTGTTTCTCATTGCTCTGTGTCTTACTTCAGCATAAGCCCCTACTGACCCTTATTGCAAGAGGTGTTTTTACATTTACTTTTACTAAAGCTTGTAAAACTCCCCTATGTAATGAGTGCTTAACTTTTCTTATCCTAGACTCTCCTTTCCTCTTACACTGCATGAAATTTTGTGACTCACTTTCATCTTCCCTGGCTTTTTCCTTCCATATGTATATTTTTTTAACTCTGCTGTCTTTATGTCAAGGATATCTGCTAAAACTAAGTCCAACTCATTATAAAACATAATAGATATAGTCTTTCTTCAAACTACTCACTTTTGATCAATAGCCTCATATAATAATTCCTATCCTATTCCATTTGGCAACTTAGGTCTGAGTCCATTTGATTTATCAAGAAGTCACCAATTTGTATCATCCCGGCTACACTAGAACATAAGCTTTTATAATATATGTAAGTGGAACTGAGAGAAGTTGGTAATCAGAAAGCTAAAGAATACCACTCAAGAAGAAAGAAATCTAAACACCTAAATACACCACATGCCTTTGAACCATAAGTCACTTTTCAGATCTCCAATGGTGATGTTGTGAAAACAAATAACTTAGTGAGGCATTACATACCCTTGAGTAAATTTCCTTTCCCTCCAATGATCTGGATAAGAATTTGCAGTGTCCTTCGGTGCCTAGTATCTTCACTTGGGGTGTCAGAGCAATAAATCTTTTCAGAAATGCAAACTAGATCAGATCTAGCCCCCCAAATGCCAGCTCTGAAAGAAAACAGAATTCAGAGGCCCCACAACCCACCTCCTTCATTTTACAGATATGACCTAGAGTGGCCTTGTACTCTAAGTGTGGCCCACAGACCATAGCATCTGGGAATTATTGAAAATGCCCAGTTACAGGCCTTGCTCCTTACCTACCGAGCAGAAATCTGCATTTTCATAAGATCCTGAATGGTTGACAGGCATAACAAAGTTTAAGAACCACTGGCCTAACAGAGTTTATTGATCAGTTCAAGCTCCAACACCTGGTGTCAGAGATTAGCTAGGACCCAGTCTTTATATCTCTGCTCAAAACGTTTCCCACTGGGGTCCACCAACCCCAGTGATGGCTTCTTGGTCTTCACATTCTGCCCAGTGGGTTTGTGCAAGCTCCAAGACAACTGGTAGGCTCTGCAGTGTGACACCATATCTTTTCAGAGAATCTAAAACAACGTGTCAGAGCACACCTTGGAGAGGTGTCTCAAAAACCAGCCTGAAAGGAAGCACAAGACTTCTCCATTGCTTATCCAGCTCCTGAACATAAAATTTTAAACAGTCAAGAAGTCTAGGATACACAACTCTTTCAATAAGTTGAGCTCTATTTGTTTATAAGGTCTTATAAGGTCTTAATGGAACTGAAATAATTAATGGCTAGATGCAAGCAAAGAACAGGCAATGCCTTGAGGGAGCAGACCAGTGGAGGGATAATATAGATTAAAGAGGTCCAGGGTTTCTACCAGGAAAAGAGGATGGTCAAAAATAGACTCTGGTACACACAGAAAAAGGAGTGAATATAGGTAATAATTGATTAAAAGAAGTATGCATTCATAGACAGGTCCAATGGATGAATTAACATTAAAACCTAATTTTAGAGTAGGATTGAACAAGACTGAGAACTGTTCCTGTTCTCTGATATGTTCAAAATAAATCACATATACACAAAAACAAACAAAAATCATGGATTTAGTGGCAGTACCAGAGTTTAGGAAGGTGGCACCTCTTTCTGAGACAGTAAGAGTAGATTACTTTTCTTTGATTTGAGGTCACACATTGGTGGTCCTGGTATGCAGGCTTGAGATGATACCAAGAATGGTTTTCAAAAGTCTTCCAACATTGTTCAAGACCTGACTGACTTTTCCTTCTATCCTTATTCATTTGGTTTTGCATTACAAAAAGAGGCAAATCTTTTTATGTGCCTGGTTTTTATAAAGTTCTGTTGGGAAAAGGGCATGGTTTAAAACGTCTCTTCAGTTTTACATCCTCATATCTACACACTGTGTCCAGGCATAAAGAAAATTATACCAAAAAATGTTTTGCCTTTCTCAGAATAAAATATTCTATACAGTGAAAGTCTTATGAAATCAAAAACTTTGAGGCATCTGGATAAGCCATCAACTCTGACATGACCTTTTTCCTCATGAGTTTAATGTTCCATTATTTTTAAATATGCTTGTTTCACTCTATATTCAGCTGAGCAAATCTTAGATCACTTTTTCTCATCTCAATAATGCATGGAATGTTTTATAGTTCCATACATACAGAGCAGTCTGAAATACAGAAAAGGAGGAAATTGCATATCCTCATCATACAGTATGTATACAGTTTGTGACCATTTGTCTTGTGGCCAAGAATCAAATGAAATTACTTTTTAAGTTGCCTTTTACAGAAGTACCATTTTTCTAATTCTTCTTAAAGTAAGTCAGATTCTATTTTTTTGGAAATTAAAAATGAAATTTCTAATCTTTCCTTTGCAATAGCCCTTAAACAATAACTGTTGAAACCTCTTTTTACTCAATTACACCAGGAGCTTAATAAATTTAACATTTCTTGTGGAACTCTTATCTCTCCTTTATGTTTTTAAAAATACAAAATTCACAAACCTTGCAATGCAACTTAAGTTTTCGCTCACTTGTTTATTTCAAATGTAGCTTTTCTTTCATAATAGCTAAACATTTGAAAATTGTTCACAATTACTTCCCTTATAATTTCAAACCCCAAATGATTGCTTTTTGTCTCCCAAATGTATTTCAAAATTGGCTATGTGTTGAGTGAGTCAGAGTACTGTAGCACAATTGGCTAGACCTTTGCATAAACACATGATTTTTGTAATTAGATTTCTAATTCCACTTTCCCCTTGTCATTATCCACCAATTGCAACACAGTTTTATCATTTCATAACCTTTGTCCCGGGGGATATGGCCATTTCAAATTCTATCGCAATTTTTTTTTTACTGCTAAAATGTCATTGTTTTCCTTTTACTTTTATGTTAAATTCTAATTATTACTATTTATTTCTTTTTTAAAAATATGTATCCAAGGATACTTGTCCTAAGCCTGGAATTTCTGTGTTCTAGCTACATAACTTAGTCTTTTGGAAATCTACTAGTGATGGCTCTGGTACTCTCTTTTTCAGGTGCTCTAGCTCTCCTTAGATAATTGCTCTTGGAAAAATTTAGCTCCTCCTATTATGCCTCTCTCTCTTTGTGGAAGGAAGTCATATGACACATCTCAGACTGTCTGGGTTTTTCTATCAAAGGATAGAGTACCTGACTTATGCCTTCTTTCATCCTTGTTGATTATTTTTTTCACTTCACCAAAGAGGCAGTATCCTTTTGTGTGCCTGGTTTCAATAAAATTCTATCAGGAAAAGGACATAGTTTAAGTCTTCTCTTAAGTTTTAATTTCATGACCTTCGTAGCTTGTATCTTTGGGAACACGGCTCAGGGATCTTCCTGATTCCCAAAACATCTTCTTTGCTAACTCAAAGGGATGTCAATTTGAGCCTCACTCAAAATATACTGTGAGTGTATTACGGCAGCAATTAGTTTCCTTTTGTTGACCTAAAATGAATAGACTGCCAGGTATTTCCCCAGCAAGATGATTTTTTTTCAGGATCTGCTGAGAATTGCCATTCAGTAAGCCATATGCAATTCCTGAAAAAGGAAGGAAAACACGTTTATAGAGGGAATAAGGAAGTTGGGAGGGTTATAGGAAACAAAGAGTCCATGGCTTTTCATTTGGCAGAGTCATTGCCAGGAAAAATGGGAGCCTTTTTCTTCCTGTTGGGCTCTGCTATCAATGCAGGGCATGAGAGGTACCACTCCTTGTCTCCTAACTGTATTTAATTTGGGTTTCTTTTAATTAATATTTTTACACTTTTCAGAGTTTTAGAATACAATGTCTTCAATCAAAGTGAAATATTTTAAGAATAACTAATCAAATGACAAATAGAAGCACTGGCTTTGGGTAACCTTCAATCATACATAATTAAATTCATTAGAAAATTAGATAAATCTACATCTTATTCTTTATACCAAATGATTGGAAGTTTCCTAGTCATCATGTATCTCTAGGTAAATGAAAACCAACTGCCCACAGCAAATGGAAAGAAGCAATTTTCCAGCACTATTTTGAGAATTTGAAGAATAAGGATTCACGTCTTAATTTACTTCTATGTTAGTTCCTAACAGAGTGCCTGGCACACAAAAACTACGTTTGTTGAATTTAAGCCAACATTACTTATGTCTTGAAATTAATGATCCCTTAACTTAGATGATACGACTTTTTGCAGATATTAATTATGTTTAGAACTTTGTGCTATAGTTTCTGCACATAATTCCCAGTGGTTTTTAACACTATAAATTCACCATGCAAGTAAGATAGCAATGGAGAGAGAGAAATATGGAGCAGATGTTTTGCTTAACAGTTCTTCCCTCAACAAATAAAGATGTGCACCACAAGTGAGACCTTAAAGATATAAAACTGCTTATATATGACTTTTAAAACATTACATTTAACTGAAAGTTTAGCATTCAGCCAAAATTTCAATGTATTTTTGTTAACTAAAAGACATTTTTTACATTAAATCCTATTAAAGAATTCATCACAACAGTATTACCTTTCTTTTCAGTCACTCTTCCATATTTTTACCCCAGTATATTTTAGATTTCACATGAGACACCTGTCTTGGTATTTGAGCATGCTTACAAAGTTTTAAGCCTCAGTGAATTTTCTCAGTGATTTTTAAAATACTCTGGAAGAATGGAAATCTTTCATTTCAGCAGTTTGAATGATGTAGCAATAACAATCTCCATAGGAGGGTTAAAGAAGCGATGAACTGCAAAGCATGAACTCAGATGGTTGGACTTGGAAATCAAAAGGGCTCAGTTTTGAAATGCAATATAGCTACTCATATTCTAGTTCAAATAGAAATGTAACAGTTATGACATTACTCGACATTTATTAATCAAATGACATGCAACACAATTAATCATAGAAAGACTCTCAGTGCTGGGTTATTTTAGACTGTATCTCATTTAACAATCCCCAAACTGGGAAGAAACCATGGTTCAAATAGGTTAAGTAATTTGATCAAAGGCACCAAGCCAATAACAACAGAAGTGAGACATAAGTGTAGACCTGATTCAAAAATGAAGTTCTTTCCACTGCATCATGTAATCTTTCAATTAGAACATATGCAAATGTCATAATTTTTGCCTTTTCAACTCCACATAAAAGCCCTGGACTGAACTCAGGAACTATTAATTGCAGTAAGTGCTCTGCTAGAATTTGTTTGACACTGAGTTAAGTTAGTTCATATCTTAGCAGTTTCCTCATCTGAAAAATGAGCTCCTTAACTCTCTAAGGACTTTGAAGATTTTATCCACCTGCAACAAGATGTATTGAAATATTGGAGAGGTAAGGTGACACAAATAATGACAAAAGAAAAAAGGACACTTTATAATGCAATTAAAGATAAATTAAATTTTTTCAGGGAAAACTGTAAATATTTAATTTTATTCACTATTCATATCAAAACTCAAAAATTTTCCTTAAACATTAAAGTCTTTTCTTTGATATGTATGTTCATAATTAAAGAAATTCATAATTATTGTAAAAAACAGAAACTCCAACAAAAGATCTTCATGTCCTCAACTTACTCATTTTCTTAATTGTCATAAAATGAATTAAGAAGTTCCGTGAAAGTACAATAATTGTAAAAGTATATAATGACAAACTGAATTCTCCCTCTATTAGCCTTTTCCCATGATGCACGTGCATTTTTATCTTCAAGAACTGAACTTTAGGATTGCAAAGGGACCATAGTGTTGGTTATCAGAATCATTTGTGTCATATGTGTACATTCCTATAATTATAATCTGTGTAGTAATTAATTTGGTCTTACCCCAAAAGAGTTTTTGCCTTTGTCCTGGGCTCCTGGGAGAGAACCTCTTAAACTCAGGATTTCTCAAGTGGTAGGAATGTTTTTGTTATGTGTGGTGGGCCCCTTGAATCACACCTGATAGTTTAATACTACATAAAAGGTGACTCATGGACTGAAATAAAACAACATTTATACATTGTTTTTATGACTCTGCCTTAAATTTATTTTTCAGTTGATTGATCATATCTGATCATGAGTGTATCAAATAAGAAACTTTCTACTTCATAGAAGTCCATCCCTACCCCCAATATAAAAAAAAAGAAAATCACCATAATTCTAACACCTAGAGTAAAGACAGAAACAGAGAGAAAGATAAAGACAGCAAGAGAGACAGAGAGAGACAGAGGGACTGGCTTGTATATTTGAATTCAAATATAGACTATATCCCAATGTAAAATGGACATACTAAGCTTATAACACATCAGTGATGTCATCCTTTCATGCTACATGAAAGGCAATTCATTTGGTGCCTGGGGATTTTGAAGATGAGTAATATACAGTACCTTACTTTGCAAAACAAATCTGATATCAAAGATTTTAAAAAAATACTATATTCATTTAATGAAATGATTTGAATGTCTACTATGTGCTTTGTTCATCTTATCACTGCAGATAGGGCAATAAAGAAGACAGACAGACATGAAGGAGACCAACAAGGATCATATAAATAAATGAACAAGAATAATATTCATGGTAGTTACTATTATGAAGAAAATATAATAAAAATAAATAGAGTACAACAAAAGAGAGTAACTGGCTTGCTACTCTAGATCAGATGAAGAGATAAGCAGAATTTGCCACCCTAAAATGTGCCTCTTTGTCATAAAGATCATTTTTCCTAGTTATTTTTAATAAACTGCAGGCACTGGAGAAGCTCTGAAAACCAAGAGGAAGTTACCCTTTGTAACGGACACTTAACGTTTGTAAGGGAAATCATCATTTGTGACGGTGTCCCCCTCACTCTGCCAGGAAAAGTGGGAGGACTCAGTCTTTAGAAACTCAACACTAGAGAAAACAAAGACTCCATTTTGCATTCATCTAGAAGGGTTATTTTTATGTTGACTTTCGAATGAGAAGCAGCTAGCAGCCAGGCCAAGAACTGGGAAGGAATATTCCAGACAGAATAAATAGCTAGTGCAAATTCCATAGAGTAGGAACAAGCTTAACATGGTTGATAAAGAGAAAGTCAGTAAGGCTAGAGTATTATCAACCAGTGCGCGAGTGTATGAGATGATGCCTGAGTAGTGAGAGACCCAGATCAAGTGGAGAGTTTGCTTGTGAAGTGTCATGGGGAGCCCACAGAGGGCATGGAGGGCATGGCATTTCAATAGCTTTTAAAATTGCCACGCTATTTTGGGGTTTTCTCTTCTGTTTTTGTCTTTGTTTTTATTCTTTCTTCTCTTTGCATTTCAGTTTGGGAAGTTTCTCATGCCCTATCTTTCAGCTCACTAATTCTTTCCTTACCTATGTCCAATCTACTGATGAACCCATCCAAAAGTAAATTGGTTTCTTTTATTGTGCTTTTGATTTATGACATGCTTTTGGTTCTTTGTTCGGATCACCATATCTCTGCTTATTTCTCTTCTATTCTTGCATACTTTTTCCATGAGCGCCCTTAACGTATTAAGCACAGATATTTTAAATTCACAGTCTGCTAATTCAAACATCTGTGTCATATCTGAGGCTGGTTCTGATGATTGCTTTGTCTTTTCACTTTTCTTTTTACTTTGTGTGTGTGTGTGAGTTTTGCAGCCCTTTGATTTTTTGGTTGTTATTGAAAGCTAAATGCCTTATATCAGATAATAGGACCTAAGATACATAGGCCTTATGTTAATCTGGCTAGGAGTTGGACTATATTTAATGTTTGCTGTAGCCATGGATGCCAAGTCTTCAAATTCCTGTAGTGTCTTTGTTTTGTCTCACTATTATCTTTCAGCTTTCCTAAGTAAGCATTCTTCCTTAAAGAGAGTTCACATTTTTCAGCTTTTTAGCTTCAATGCATTGTTATTATACAGAAGCCCTATGGTTTGACCATAATATGTGGGGAAGAGAAAGCAGCCTATAATCTTATGAGTAAATCTCAGTCTTTTAGTAGGCCTGTGGTACTGCGCTATGACAATCTCCAGGTCCATCCACGTTCCTGTAAATGACATTATTTTATTCTTTTTTATGGCTGAGTAGCATTCCATTGTATAAATATACTACAGCTTCTTTATCCGATCATCTGTCAATGGATATTTAAATTGTTTCTATGGCTATTGTAAATTCCACTTTGAATAAATTTCTTCTCCTGGCTTTAAAGATACCATAATCTCTAAGTTTCCTCCCATATCACTGGTGGGTTTTTTTCAGTTTCTTTAATTTGTTCCTCCTCGTCTGCCTAACATTGTGGTGTTGGAATGCTCCAAATTTCAGCACTAGAACTCTTCTCTTCTCTTCTCTGTCAAGACTGCTCCCTTAATGATGTCATCTATGAATTCAGAACTGCTAAATTTCTATCTCAAGGCTTGACCTCTCTCTGAAACTCCAAAATTGTAGGACTCAACTTCCTACTCTGCATCTCTACTGAGATACCTTAATATCCTTTTCAAATTTAACCATGTCCGAAAATGGATGCCTGATAGTCTTCTCCCCAATTTTCTCCACCTATAGTTTGTCTCATCTCACTTAATGACCATCCCTCTTTTCCTTAACACATCCTGATGTCCTCCTTATCTCTCATACCTCACATATAATTGTCAGAAACTTGTCTCTATCTTCAGAATATTTTAAGAAACTGATAAATTCTCACTATCTCCAGTGCTGCCACACTGCTCCAAAGTCTCACTACATGAAACTGGGTTATTACAATACTCTTCTAACCAGTCTTTCTCTTCCTACTATTGATTCCCCTTCCCTAGTCTATCAAAATAGCAATCAGAGTTATTCTATTAAAGACAAAAAGCACATTGTGTCTCTCCAATGCTCAAAATCCTTCAATGGATTTCCATCTCAGTCAACAGCAAAAGCCAAAGTTCTTACAAGAAATAAAAAAAATAAAATAAAAATAAACTTCTAAACAATCTGGCATCCCACTGTCCATCTGACCTAACCCCCTCAGCACTCTCCCCATTGATTGCTTCATCCCAGCCACACTGACACACCTTGCTGTTTCTTGAACACTTCCAGGCTTTGATCTTTCTATTGGTATAACCCTCTCTCAAGAATGACTTTCCCCAATTAACTGCATGGCTAAAAACTTCACCTCCTTCAAATCTATCTAAAATATTACTTTATCACTAAAACCATCCCATATCATCTCATTTAACCTCTCTTTCCACCTAGCACTTCATGCCCCCCTTTACTGCTTTTTTCTCCATAGCACTTACTACATCTATCTATATCTGTATAATTAATATGTTTATTTTATGTCTCACAGCAATTAGAATATAACCTCCACAAGAGTAAGAAAGTTTTTTTTTTTCTGTTCTGTTTTTTTGCTATAGTCACAACACCTAGAACAATGCCTGCTTCAAGTAAGCATTCAGCAAATATTTATTGAATCACTGAGTCTTCCTTGTCCTTCCAATTCTCATTGCCATAGTCCTGGCTTAGACCCTCATTAAGTCTTTCTTGGCCTTTTGCAATCATCTTCTAACTTGCCACTCTGTGTTATGTTCCAAACTGCCAAAACCTATTATTTCTTAAAGAATCCTTTCCGAAGTGTATCTCTGCTCACACTTTTGTGCTCAGAGCCGTCACTGACTCCCCGCTGTCAAAGATAGTTCTTTCCAAACACTGAAGTGAAAGAGCATCACTCAGTTCTTCAAACTGTAGAATCTCCGGTTCCATCCAAAACCTTTTAAATAAGAATCTTTAGGCCAAGGTATCTATATTTTTTTAAATAAAATAAAATGTGAGGCATAACACATTTCAAGTCTCACAAGCCCAGAAAT
Organism: Camelus dromedarius; assembly: GCF_036321535.1. Taxonomy (NCBI): domain Eukaryota; kingdom Metazoa; phylum Chordata; class Mammalia; order Artiodactyla; family Camelidae; genus Camelus; species Camelus dromedarius. The sequence continues at coordinate 89,646,598 of NC_087436.1, read as the reverse complement.
CCTAGGGAAGCCTCCAAGATAACTCAGAAATTTGACCTCAGCTTACCTTTCTAGTCTTTTCTTTCTTTCTCTCTTCCACTTTAACTACCCAATGTAAGTATAGGTAGCTAAGTAAAGTGTGGCAGAGAATTATAGATAGAGATTGTAAAAAAAGTACAGAAAGTATAGAAGCTAATTTTAAAAATAAAAACAGGAAAAAGAAGCTTGTTTTTCTAGAAATAGAAAATCATCCATGATCTTTAATACTTATTTTGTCTGATTCACTAACTCTAAAGAGATGATTAGTTTAAAATTTTTATTTGGTGGAAAAAGTATGTTCCCCATTACAAATTATGATTATGGCCAATACTGAAACTTGGTTAAAGTCAACTTATTTTAAAACTTCACAAAAAAGCTTTCTTTAATGAAAGGGTTTTATTCTTTGGTGTGATTAATCACTCCCAATCACCAACCACTAAATAGTTAAATTTTAGATGGTGAAAAACAGAAGGTATGTCATCACATTTATCCCATTGTTAAAAACTGATTAGTAATGTAAGTTTAAAACTTAATTTTAAGATAGAAAAATCTATGTATTTCTAAGTTTGAAGCTTCCCATAGGAATTATGAAAGCTTTTAATAAGAGAGTCGTAACCAGATAAAACTCGATGATATTAGTAGGCTTACACATAGAAGATTTAAATTGTGTATTCTATAAGAATTATTAGTATTATAACACAATATTAGTATGAAGTATCAAGGTAAGATATTCATCATAAAACTTGTAGGGGAGCAGAATTTGCCACCCCAAAATGTCTCTTTGGCATGAGGATTAATTTAGGCTGATTATTTTTGAGGAACAGAAGACTCAGGAAGTCTTTCTTTTGCTTAAAGAATTGAGATAAAGGGCCTGTTTCAGAACAGAGCTATCACCAGAGAGACCTGCAAAGAATGTGGGCCAGGAGTGGTGAGGCAGATTTGGCAGGTTCTAAAGATCAAGTCCATTCTGTGTCCCATCACCTCCGCATGGACCAGGAAACATTTATTTACTAAACATTTGCTTTCCATCTTCATTGCCTTCCTCCCCTCTGAAGTCTCAAGCCACTATCTGCAATATCCTCTTTTCCCTTTAGCTGAAGATGACATTTAAGGTGAAGATTTCAGCTATTTGGGCAAGTAACTAAGTTTTGTGGGTCTCTCCCACGTTACATGTTGTTAAACTTTTATTTGATTTTCTCCTGTTAATCTGTCTCATGTCAATTTCATTCTTAGACCAGGCAGAAGAACTTAGAAGGGTAGAGGAAAATTGCTTTCTGTCCAGCAAACACAAGGCACTCCTGATGAACCGAGTATGTATGATTTCTCCTAGGAAGTCCTGTCTACTTCCCTCCATATGAAATACTATCTCACTGCAGGAAACATTTTGCTCCCTCCGTGGATTCGGCACTTTGCTTCCTGTTACTTGCAATTCCATCAATGTATGTTTAAATTTTAATCCCATTCTTAAGAGGCCATTTATTTCCTTGTTAGTATTCCCTTTATAATCTGGGTATTTTGTCAGCACATGAATCACCAGCTCTACTTCTTGTTATGGCTCAGCCAATCTGGCTTCCTTTGAGAATGCTTAGAAAAATCATTTGCCTATAGTATCCACCAGCCTTTATATTTTAACTCCACTGTCAGAATTCTTGAAGAGGCCTTTCCATATGACATGTGCCCATGTATTATCTAACCATAGACAATTGAACAACTCACAAACCATTGGTTCAAGACATTTTGCCCACAGGTTGGGCCACCCATTAGCTTTCTTTCCTTGGAATTTGAAATTTGAAAACTGAGACTGAGATACTAGTTAACAAAGGAAGGGTGGGGGAAAGCAGATACAGTAAATACAGACAAGTGAAAATAAAGTCAGAGAAACTAGAAAGACGGTCCACCAAACCCAGTCACTAGGCACCTAGTGCTAACCCAATTTGTAACTATCTAAGGCCTAGTTTTTCCACATTTGTGGATTTTTATGAGATTTTTGTATCCTGTTCCTTTATTTGAGCAAGCTTGAGTGCATTTGTGTTCCTAATCAACCAAAGAGGTCAACTGAAGGATCCTAAAGACTCTAAAAGTATCATGTTTAAATTATCCTGTTGTGTTTATGTGTATAATTTATGTCAATTCTTCTGTTTTATATTTTTACATATTTTGTGTGATTTTCTATATTTTTCAAAAATAAAATGTATTATATGTAATTTAATGAACAGAAATAGTAAACAATACAATCAGTGTAATAAATAATATAATTTTGCTCTTTAGTTTTTGTTGTTGCTTTGGGGCTTGGGGGTTTTGGGGGGGTTTTTGTTTGTTTGCTTTAAAAAATATGGTGTCATTTGGTGCATTTTACTACATATTAAAATAGTTTTTAGAAAACCTGAATTTCTCCTTAACTTGAGAATATAAAGTTTGTTTTACATGCCAATTTCTGTGTGCTTTACTTATCTCTTAAGTAATCTATGGCTGGAAATACCCTAACTGCAAAGCCTACACCACCCTAAACAGGCACCATGTGATAGCCTATAATTGAAAGCACCCTAATTAGAAAAATTATAAAAATTACTCAATAAGGAAATATGTTCTAATCAAATCCTGAAGTCAAACATTCCTCTATGTCTAAAAGCCTGAGCAGTTTCTCTTAAAACAAGAATATTCTACAGCAGATTTTGGGGTGGCATAGGAACTGTCATCTGACTTGTTTTTAAAATATTATTTCAACCTTGATTAGAAATACAATCTCACTACCCAGCAAGTTCATCTAATAAACAGTACCAAAGGAAAAATGTAAGGTAATCAAAGCAATTGTCTACATGATGCCAAATATCTGGTTATTTAAGGTTAGGTATAGAAAGCATCTAATTAAATAACCAAGATTGTTATTTTATATTCAGTGTTATATAAGAATATTGCCATGTATACTGAGATTTAAAAAAAAAATCACTATAAATGTAATTCTTCTGCCTAGCTCATCTACTCATACGTATTGTTTCAATCATCCAAGGAAATAGGTCATCAATGTGTGGTCCCTGGACCAGCTCAATCAGTATCACCTAAGAATTAGTTCAAAATAAAAATTCTCAATCTCTACCCCAAACTTAACTGAATTAGAAACTGTGGAGGTAGAGTTCAGAAATCTTTTTTTTTTTTTTAACAAGTCTTTCAGAGATTATAATGCAGCCAACATTTGTGAAATGTTTCTCTTGGAGAAAGATTGCTGAGTAATGCATATTGTACCAAAATAAGAAAAATGAATTTACAATATATAGTATATGGTCAAACTAAAAGATAATATGAGGTTATCCTCTTACAAAAAAAGTTATTCATTTGATATCAACATGTTTTTAGATTGAGTGCTGCTCCAGTGTACAACTTAAAGGGCTGTCCTTCACATGTGACTGGTTCCTCCCACAGATGGATAGATGGCACAGTCCAAATGACCATACATTGGTCCTGGTGTTAGTAGCACTTCATGAACTCCATTCTTCACCTCTCTGTGTATTCATGAGGCACAGTACTCAAAAAAAAAAGAAACTATGATAAATAGTTGTGATAAGATGTCATGTCATCAAATTATTTGTTTCAAAATTTTATGTTAAGCCTCTTTCATTCTGAATCTATACATGTTCATTTGTGTTCAACTATTAGGTATGTATGGTCTCTGTGTGTGTGTGTGAGTGTATTTGTGTATATGTATGTTCCTTATATATGGATTTACTTAGAGTTCTTTTCTGTTTTAAACATTTGGTGAGATCTGGACAAAAATATTTTATGAGACTTTTCATTGTTTCTCTTTGGGGGATATTTTTAAATAATAATCAACTTAAGGGAGTGGCTATCTGAGTTCATTACAATCATCTAGCATTCAAATTAAGCCTTGGTGAGTCTATTTTTAGTTTTTTGAGGAATCTCCATACTGTTTTCCATAATGGCTGCACCAAACTACATCCCCACCAGCAGTGCAGGAGGGTTCCCTTTTCTCCACACCCTCTCCAGCATTTCTTGTTCATGGACTTTTTAATGACTGCCAATCTAACTGGTGTGAGGTGATACCTCATTGTAGTTTTGATTTGCATTTCTCTGATAATTAGCAACACTGAGCATTTTTTCATGTGCCTATTGGCCATTTGTATGTTTTCATTAGAGAATTGCTTGTTTAGATCTTCTGCCAATTTTTTGATGGGGTTCTTTTTTCTTTTTTGTTATTAAGTTGTATGAGCTGTTTATATATTCTGGAAATTAAATCTTTGTCAGTTGCATCATTTGCAAATATTTTCTCCATTCCTTACCATGTGATCTAGCAATCCCACTCCTGGGCATATATCTGGAGGGAACTCTAATTTGAAAAGATGCATGCACCCCAATGTTCATAGCAGCACTATATACAATAGACAAGATTTGGAACTAACCTAAATGTCTGTTGACAGGTGACTGGATAGAGAAGTTTTGGTATATTTATACAGTGGAATACTACTCAGTGATAAAAAGAAAAGAATAAAATAATGCCATTTGCAGCAACATGGATGGACCTGGAGATCATCATTCTAAGTGAAGTAAGCCAGAAAGAAAAATAAAAATACCATATGATATCTCTCATATATGGAATCTTAAAATAAAAAAGAAGAAGAAAAGCAAGAAGAGGACACTAATGTACTCATCTACAAAACAGAAACAGACTTGCAGACATAGTAAACAATTTCACGGTTACCAGGGGAAAGGGGGAGGGAAAAGATAAATTTGGGAGTTTGAGATTTGCAAAGGTTAACCACTATATATAAAAATAGATAAAAAACAAATTTCTTCCATATAGCACAGGGAACTATATTCAATACCTTGTAATAACCTTTAAAGAAAAAGAATATGAAAATGAATATATGTACATATATGCATGACTGGGGAATTATGCTGTACACCAGAAATTGACACTTTGTAACTGACTATACTGCAATAAAAGAAAGAAAAAAAACGAGCCTTGGAATTTCTACTTTCTCTTGATAACAGTTTGGTAAGGACAGGATTTGGCTGCAGTCTCCAGCACTCCATATGTTTGATTTAGAATATTTTCCATGTTGTCACTATTTTTTCACAGATGCACAGATGAAAGGCAAAGTAGATTAAGCTGCCATAAAATACTAAGCTGTATTTTACAACAACCACACAATGACTACCAATGAATTCCTGTTGAAAATTGTTATAGGCAGGCCCTTCCTTTTTGACTTTCTATTTCGGTAGCATAGACAGAAAGGGTTGGAAGCAACTCAAAGAAGTCATTTAGCATCTTATCCTATCTCTAATAAAGCCTATACTTTGATCTAAAAAGAAAGTTAGTTTATGTTTTTGCTTTGATATACACAAAAAGTAAAACTTGATAACATTCCAGTTCAAAATTACTTAATTTGCTTTGACACCTATAGTTTACTGATGCCAGGTATGTTAAAAAAAAAAATGTAAGTCATGATTCTTGTCCTTAAAAATCTCATAACGTCCTCAAATCATACTTACCTAAGAACAACAAATATCAAATGCTTTACACATTAAAGAGTGTTTCACAACACTCCTGTGAGATTGGTGTTACTATTATCCTCATTTTAGAGAAGAGGAAATTGATTTTCCCAAAGGTACATAAGATTTACATCAAAGTATTCTCATTCTAAAGCCCATTTCTATCTAACTGGTGCCATCACTCTTCCTGGTTTTTACAGCAGTAAAAATTAGCAGTGAATTGGGTCTGGACACCAACATGAGGCAGAAATAGTTCTTGGGTATGTCTGACTCTCCAAACATGACTTCTGGAGGCATACATTCTACTACATTCACTGTAAGTGTATACAGATATATAATTCAAACATGGTCTAATTCATTCTACCTCCTGAACTCACAGCAGGCATTGCTAATCAACCCCAGCTTAATTAACCAGGTGGGAGGATTCCCTTCACAGTTATGTATGTTATCAAGTTATCATGGTGTACACTTTAAATATCTTACCATTTTATTGTTCAGTTGGACCTCAATAAAGCTAGGGGAAAAGAAGAGAAATTTAGCCCCAGATTCTTTATTCACAAGGAGCTGATGGTGGCCATTACCAAGTCTTCAGATTTAACATATGAAATGAAAACTGTTTCCTATGCTTGGTCTGGTCTGGTCTGGTCTAAACCTTATTTCCCCAGGCTTAATAGTGCTATTGAGTACACTAAAAATCCTTAGTAATGTACTTCATAATTACAAATATCAAGTTACATTGCCTCTAGAATTCTCAACCAACTAGCTTCTTTACTTTGCTGTAGTAGAAAATAATAGTCGTATCATAAAATAAATTCTTCATGAGAATTTCCAGTGACGGATTCTCTTCTGATTTAAGTAACTGTCTTCATTTCTTGTCTTAGTGTGGATAATTTCAACAGCAGCTTAGAGGCAGAATTTAGGTCACATCAGGTTGAGCCACAAGTACTAGTTTTTGGAGTAGAAGTATTGAGTACACATTATTCTATTTAGAAACTTTAACCAAATACTCTGTTTATTTGGAGGTGAAAACCCATGCAACAGTGGGAATTTATTCAAGAATAATCAAATGTAAGAAATGTCATATTTTGAAGCAAATTACCCTGGCTCACAGCCCTCCACAGGCATTTTACAGCCATTCCCCACTGAAACCTTGCCAAATTGCAGATATTTGCATACACAGAACAGATCTCCAGGATTCCTCAATTCACACAGTCCAGAACCTCATTCTTTGCCCAGATCAGGCTATCCCCTCTCTCCTCTCTCTGCCTTTAACTTTCTAGTGCTGTGACATATGGTATAGTAGCCATTAGCTCCATATTGGTATTAAGCACACAAAATGTAGCCAGTCTGAATTAGGTATTTTGGAGTTTATATGTATATATATCCTGCATTTCAAAGACTATCTATGAAAATAAGAATCGTAAGTATCTCATTAACAAATCATTTTTATATTGATTACATGTTGAAACAATATTTTAGATATACCAAGTTAACAAAAATCTATTATTAAAATTATGTTTATTCTTTCTTTTTACTGTTTAAAAAATATGGTCACTAAAATATTTAAACCTCATGCATGGTTCACATTATATTTCTATTGGACAGTGCTGCTCTAAGCTAATTTCAAAAAAATTTGTTGATGAACTTGTACTTGTGAGTGATGCCCTGGATTGTTATTTATTTTAGAGTGTTACCCAAAACAAGGAGAATCAATTATCACACATTCTCTCACCACTAGAAGAACTTTTAAAGACAAAAATTTGGCTGTCCCAGGTGAGGCAAAGAGAGGAAAACACTTCTCTTTTTTCCTGAGGAAGAGCTGGTGAGAGAAATACACAGTCAGAATTTCTCAGTTAGAAGTATGTCAGAACTACCAGTACTACTGTGAAATTGAAACATGAATCCAAGGTAAGAAAACTAGTTTCTCCCTGTGTTACAATAAATTATGTGGCATAGCATTTCTGCTCTGAGTTATTCTGGGTTTCAGTTTCCATATCTCAAATGTAGTCATTAAGCTATTTCTCATCTAGATCTGAAATTAAAAAAGCAAAACTGAATTGCTAGATCATTGGACATGATCCAATTATTTTCATCATTCAGAAAAGGCTTTCTTCAGTTTTATTTACATGTTAATCTCCTTCTCATAGAAGAGGTCTTTGCATTGTACCTGACTCCACTGGTATCATTTCAATCAAGTGATTATCTCATCTCTGATTCTACCTGTGAACTGTGTTCCCTCTTGAGTTTCATAAAATGGTATGATGTTTGTGACTTGGGTGGTAAGAAACACAATGTTCTGATTCTGTGCTCAAGTTAAATAGTTTAGAAAATGACTCTTGAAGATGTATAATTAACTTCACAACTAAACCTGATGATAATTTTAATTGCCATTAATATAAAGTCAATACTCATTTTAAAAAATAGAAATGACTTTTCACTGAAATTAGAGATGCTTGAAAAAGTCTGATCTTAATTGATGTCTACAGTCTTCTATCTTATGCCTGAAAAATATGCCAGAATCTGGTATCTTGACTGCATTTCATAAGATCTGGATAAAGGTTTTGATTTTAATTTCTTTTTAGTGCTCAATTTTTGAGAAAACATTACATTTCTAAATTGATATCTCATATTGAAAACTGTACCAAAATTAACATGACTCAGCTTCATTTCAAGAAAGTAAGATGCTATCCAAAAATTTCCTTCTCAGGGCACTACAAAAGATATATGGCTCTCCATTAAACTAACCTTTTTTTTTTTTTTTTCCTGGCAAGTGTTTACACTGGTAGTTCCATTAACTTGTTTATTTATGTTTTATTTATCAACTTTAATGTAGATATTATTCTAATGACATTCATTTTTAGATATTGACATCCTTCCATTAAAATATTAAGGGCACTGGTTATTAATATTTCATAATTAAGAGAGGTAACACAGGAATAATCTTTAATTCCAGTAGGGACTAATAGAATTTTGAAAACACTCTTCTATCTTGGAATTATATTAGAGATTAGGGATGATTATACAAAAGCTTTCTCTAGATATATTTAAGAATCAGGTTGGTGGCTGGGTGGTTTAAGAACAATTCTGAAGAAAAATATTTTAAATCTCTCCTTCATTGCTTTCATATCCCATAGTTGTGTTTATAATTTCAGAAATATATTCATGTCCAAGCCAAATAAAAAAAAAACCTAACTAAAGAATATTTTAATCAATTGGGTTGATGAATTGTCCTGTTCTCTCTGAAATAAATACAACAGTTTTTATTAAAGCTTCTAAATAGAGATATCTATACAACCTCTACTCCAATATTTACCAACTCCATCTATTGCTTCTGCCCCTAATCCTCTAATGAAAATATTCACAGTAAGACCATCAAGTCACCAGTGTTCTCCTAGTATCAAATGCCAATTTACAGTGCTGCATTTATAGATGCCATTGACATATGACTGGAGTTTGGCTGCACAAGGGTTGATTATCAGTACTTGACAGGAACCTTTCCAGCAAAGTTGAAGAGTGTTCTCCTGGAAGTGTCTTTTCTAATAGACAAAAGTCTAGGTTGCAAGGTGTGATGCTTAAAGTCTTCATCTCCTGGGAGCATGCTGCCAAAACTCAGCCTCCATACCCTGACTATCAAATTGAGACTCAAGGACAGAGTTTGGGATGAAGTAGAAAAGGTAGCTTTATTTCTTTGCCAAGCAAAGGAGGTCACTGTGGGCTAATGCCTCCAAGACTGTGAGCCTCCAGAGAAAAGAAGATAGGGGAGTTTATAGTAAAAGTTCAAGGGGTGGCACTGGTTTCCACAGAGACCAAAAAATTGTTGCAATCTTGTTCTTATTTTTGCAGATGCAGTGGTCCCCTTCCTTCAGCTGGGTATGTAGTTTATCTCCCACTTTGGGAATCTCCCAATATTCTTGTGCCTAGAATAAAAGAGTGTTTAGGAAGGGGGGGTCTATGGAAAAGTGCTCTAAAGAAAAATTTGTGCAGTTTAAAGTCAGGTAGGCATATGTTTCTAGTATTAAGGCAGGCTGAGACCTGGGACCTCTTGCTGCAGCACCTACACAGACCAGGACCTGCACCTCAAGCAACAAAATACAAAGAAACTATACGGGCCTAAAAATTAACTGCGAGCACGCACATTTGGAGTGAGCTATGAACAGCAAGATACAGAAAACAGAAACCCAACTGCCATTTCCGAGGTGTCAGGAGTAAAAGCAGGGCACTGCACATGATCTCTACATACAACATCACTAGGGGGTTGGGCAGACAACCCAAGCCCCCCTCCTCTCCAGCCCAAACCTGATGGGCAAAAGCATGAGAAAAGTCATCCAAACCATTATACAATTAAGCAGTTACAAATACCAGATGGGCACCAATGACGGGCACACTGTGAAAAGATTGCTCTACCAAAATATGGTTATTTTTAATAGAAGCAATTAGGCCTTTGCAATATTAGAGTATTTCTCCTTTTATTAGCTGTTGGTCAAAAGAAGCAGGAACCAAGTGCATTGGGCGTCCTGTGGCTATCTCAGAGGGTGAGAGTTTATGAGTCCCAACAGGAGTGGATCTGAGATTCAAAAGGACCAACAGCAATGCTTTTGACCAAGGTATTGGAGGGCCTTGATGGACTTTTCCAGCTGAGTCTTAACAATGTTATTAGTCTGTTTGACTAAACCAGAGAATTGAGGGGGGTAAGCACAGTGAAAGTGTTGTAAAATCAGCCAAATAGCACAGATCTGTGAAAGCACCTGGACAGTAAAACGGGTTCCTCTATCACTATGAATTTCAAGAGGAGATTTCCCAGGTAGGGATATTTTCCAAAGAGAACTCAGCCACAGAAGAGACAAGAGCCTCTCTGAAAGGGAAAGCTCCAGTCCAGGGTGAAAATATAAAAACCACGACTAAAACATATTTATACCCATTAGACAGAGGGAGTTGTATGAAATCCATCTGCCAGCCTTCAAATGGTCCGTGAGACAGTTTGAAATGTTCCAAGGGCCGTATGAACAGGCTGCACTGGCTTGTACTTTGGATAAGTAGGACAAGTGAGGTGCGTACTCTTTGTGGCCTTGTTAATGTTTCTCCACTGATATTACTTCATGAAAGCTATTCTTCTGTCAGCAAACCAATGGTTTAATGCACGTACAGGGGTGGGGAGTGGACATTTTAGAATCTCTAGTAGGACCAGTTTGTTATTTATTCCAAATCAGAGCTTTTCTCTTTTTGTCAAAACAACAATTGTTGAGTTTCCAATCATGTTTTTCCTTTTTTGAGGACAATTGTTGGGCCTCTCTAGCCAGTTTTTCTAAATTATTATTTGGACCACGTGGTATGGCTGCTGTTGGTCCCCTTAATGGTAGGATTCCTTGCAGAAATATCAGCAAGGTGACAACCCCTCATTTCCTGAGGGTCAAGTTTACAATGCCTTGGCATCTTAATACTAGCTAAAGTGGCTGGTAAAAAGTATTGTACCCAGTAATATCTGAACACTGGGGCCATTTTTAATTTTATTTCTACAGAACATAAGGGAGCCATGTTTCTTCCACAACATTCCAAAATCATGAGCTACTCCAAGGGCATATCTACTATCAGTATAAATACTGGCAGTTTTGTCCATGGCCAAAGTACAATCCCAAGAGTGTATAATTCAGCTGTTGAGCCAAAGTAGCCATAAAGATGTTGCCTCAACAATGTTAAAAGGATTTGTAATAGCACATCCAGCATAATATTTGCCATTTTTTCTTTTAAATAAGAATCATCAGTGAATAATGAGAAGTCAAACTTACCCAGTGGAATTTCCTGTAGATATGATGAGGAGTCAGGAAGTGGTCCACCAGAGTTAAGTAGTTGTGATGTACGTTGTTGGTGACAGATAGGGAGAAAGGTTAGCTAGGTTAAGGTTATTAAAATGTAAAATAGTTATCAGAGGGGCAGTTAATAAGAAGGACTTCATAGGAGGTAAAGTGGCTGGCTGAGAAATGTTGAATGTGGTGAGAATTCAGGAGAGTTTCTACTGCATGAGATGGAAAAATGATTAAAGGTGACCCCACAACAATTTCCCCATTGGACTTAAAGAAAAGGGCAGTGGCTGTAATGGCTCTAAGACAAGTGGGGTATCCCTGTATTACAGGGCCCAGTTGCTGACTATAACATCCTATGGGCTGATGGTGAGCCTCATGTTTTGGGGTGTGTACCCAAAGGCATTCCCTTTCTTTTCATAAGGGGAAAAGGGAATCTAATAATTGGGCTGCCTAAGGGCCAAGTGGGTTCATCAAATTCTCCTTTAAGGCTTTGAAGGCTATGTCATTCAGCTCTTCCCATAAAATTGGGCCAGGTTGGTCATTGTTGAGTAAAACATATAGAGCTTTGACCAAAAGAGAGAAATTTGTAACCCAATGTAGGCAATGACCTACCAGCCTGAGAAAACCTCACAGTTGGCACTTACTTTCGGGTTTGGGGAGACTTAGGACACCATGAAGTCTACCTGGACCTAGGTGTATCCCTTGTTCTAATAGCAGATGCCCTAAATTTCAAACCTAGGTTTGGGCAAACAGCAATTTTGCTTTGGCAATATTAAGTTTTCTTAAGGCTAAAAGCTTTAGCAAGTGGATGCTGTCTTCCTGTGAGGAGCCTTGAGAAGGAGAGCAAAGAAGCAAATCATCCATATATTGCAACAAAGAAGAATCTCTAAGGAACTTTATGTCATCCAGGTTAGCCTTCAGCATTTGCAAGAAATAAGGACATTCAGTAAAACCTTAAGGCATTACTGTTTTCCTTCCCAAGAGAAAGCAAAAAGGTATTGCTAGTTTCATCAACTGGAATACTAAAGAATGTACTGTATAAGAATTTACTTCCAGCGGGAATGCATGTTAGTAACATAGGCTAGGAAAGACAGGATGTCCAGGGATAACAATGTCGTTTATTGCTCCAAGGTCCTGGACAAACCTCTGCTCTTAACCCTTAGGTGTCCTCACTGGTAAAGTGGGAGTGTTACAGAGGTTATAGTACATGGGATAATGTGCCTTCAGCCTTGTAATCATTTATTATGGGCTTTATGCCTTGAAAGATTTCTTTACTTGGAGGGTATTGATTAATTCTGGGCTTTTGAGGGGTCTCTTTGAATTTTTATGTGAATTTTGCTAACATCAGTTGGAGATTTTGCCCATAAGGAAAGTGGTAGCTGATTCAATAGGGACTAATGATTAGTGTTTCCAGAATCTGCTTGGTACTTTCAGAGTCAGAGCAAATAAAGGATGTCAAAGGGTCATTTAATTCACCTGGTGGGCTATTTTGATAACTACTGTCAATTTCCAGAATTATTTCCCCCATTTGAGAAAAAGAAATTCTGGCATGACACTTCTCTAAGGAGTCCTGGCCTAATAAGTGGCTAGGGGTGGAGGAACTAAAGAGAAAAGGGTGTGTATCTCTCAAAGGGCCTAAACGAAATGGAATAGGTTCAGAGACTGGAACCACTAGAGGTGTGTCAGAGATCTCCATTACTTGAACTTTTTAGTGCTCTGAGGCAAAGACTTGTTTTACAGTAGTGGGGTTGAACATTGAGAGTGTGGCTTCTGTGTCAGTTAGGACAGGAAGAGGGTCCTCCCCAATCTGGAGAAACGTTTCTCCAAGACAACTAAGAAGGAGGACTGGGAAGAGCCCCTGTAGTTCCTTGGGCCATATGATTGAGAACTGGGAGGAATCTGGAAGGCTGATTAGAGGGCTGAAGGTACCGAAAGCACTTTAATTTGTAAAAATCTCTTTTCCAATGTCCTGGCTCATCGCAATAATAGCAGAAACCAGGAGGGTTTCGGTTTCATTTAGGAGCCTTCACTTGTTGGAGTTGAAGATTAAGACGTTGGGTGGTCTTCCTTGAAGGTAACAGCTAAAGTAAAAGAGAGCTTGTTTGTCAGATTAGCTCAATCTAAAGTGGACATAGTTTCCCATTTTACCCTGGTCCTTTTTGCAGGGAAAGGTCCCCTGTTCAACCCACTGATAAAGATAGAGTTAAAAGCTACTTGGGTGGATCAATATCTGAAAGAAAACCAAAATATTCTTTAAAAATAACATAAGGTTGATCATAATAATCATGAACAGATTCATCAGATTTTTGTGTGCAGGTCTGAATTTTGTTCCAATCAACAAGCTTCTTGACAAAGTCACCTAGCAATTGTCTGAGGCTAATTGTATAATAAATTAGTCAGCTGGTCTCCTAGTGGTAATTCTAGAGACTTCTCAGAACTTTTCCACTTAGGGGTTTTCATCTAATGCTGGGGCTGGCCTACACGGACAAGCATATGAACTAGCTGATACAAGTCAGAGAGACTAAATTGATAAATTGAGTGACTATCTTAAATTCCTCAGCAAATCTGTGAGAATTGTTGATTATTTTGAGAAAATCTCTGACAACGGTGTACAGTTCAGCTTTAGTCCAGGGAATATAAGAAATTAAGAGCTTAATCTCTAGATTCTCAGAGGGCTTAATTTTAAAGGAACAGGTTCTGACACGTTCAGAAGAAAAGGGGGTGGGACAAGTTTTGGAGAAAGGGGGAAGTTTGGGGAGATGATTAGTATGGGAGAAATTGAGGGTGTAGCGGCGGCTCACGCAGCACAGAAGGGAAGGGAGATGACGACGCCAGTGAAGGTGTCTGGCCGGGGAAGAGCCACGGAAGAGCGACAAGATGGCGCTGGAGGTGGAGCCAGAGGCAAAGAAGCCAAGGAAGAAGAATCTGAGGCTTTGAGGAGCCATTTTATTTTTCTTTAATCATTTGTTTCTCTCAGTTAATACCAAAATCTTATTTTACAGAAAGGCAAATTTAGACTCCAGATAAGGTTGAGAAGCCTCAAAATGCCAATCAAAATAAGCATTCCACTCAATTCTGGAAACTTTTGAGCTATTGTAGTCCAATTTAGTTTTTTAAAAAATTAAGTTTGGGGATTATAAAAGTTTTCCAAAATGGCCATTGACATTCTAAAGTGCTTTTGGTCAGGTTGGTCCATTTAGTTAGAAATGCACATGAGGAGATGTTGCCGAGTCCAAACTCATTTTGCTCACTGCATGAGGCGTTGGGGCAAGGAATAGCAACTTTATTGGACAGCCGGCAGACCCAGAGGATGGCCGACAAATGTCTTGGAGAACCACCCTGCTCTAGTCGGAATACAGGCTCCTTTTACACAAAAAAACAAGGGAGAGGGTGTGGTTGGTTGTTGCATTGCTGCAGGCATTCTTTGTTCTTGCAGCCATCCCCTTGGGCTAGGTCACGGTGTCCCTGTAAACCTCCAACAAAACAAAGGTTATTCTCTACTACAGGACCACAGTGTTTAAACATAAAATTAGCCAGAGTCCCTGGTGGAGGGGTGGCGGCATCCTCAAACTATTTGGATAACTGGAATCCCATCCTCAGAGAATTCGTTACCTGAAAACTGGGTTTGCCTCTTGGTGGGTGTCCAGCCAAAAGACACAACCAAGCCGAAGATCAGGAGAAGGAAAGATTTATTACTTGCAGCAAATAAAGAGAACACCAAAGATCTTTCCCAAAGCAGCGTCTCCTGGAACAGCAAAACTGGGGAAGTTTTAGGCTAAGAGTACATGCATGTTCATGAAGGAGCTTGGGCTAAGCTTTAGTTGATTGAACTTAAAAGGGTCAGAAAAGGTCAGTATCATCACGCCTAAGGTTCCAGCTGATCTAGTGGTTGAGCACTTCAGGCTAATCTTTAAAGAGAACTGGGAGTCTTTACAACTGATATATTATCTTTGCTATTATTACTTCTCTTACCTGACAACCGTCTGTTTGCTTCTGCATTCCTTTGTCCCCTTAAGATCGGTAATTACTTACTTACTGATCTTAAGTAATTACTTGACTTACTTTAAATCACTCCTAAAGGACCTATTCAAGGTCAAGCATTGTGGCCAGGCTTAGATCACAAAATGGCTCAGGCTGGAAATGGTTTCTCTAATATCAAGAAAGCCAGGCCTGGTTCGCTTTCTCTGGGGACACCCTACCCTACCCTATCTGATTACAGTTTTTTCTCTAGAGTACAAACAGTTTTCAAACAGCTTAGACAGCTTACAGCACAAATGGCTCAATTCAGTTTGCAAGCTGATCTCAGCCAATCCTAAGAAGACAGCTTGGTCCACAAAGAGCCGAGCCCAAGGTTTTTTTTGTTTTTTTTTTTTCCCTCCCCAGCCAGTCTTCAGAGGATAGTCCTTCCAAAGGAATAGGTTGAAGGCTAAAAAACTCAGCACAGTTCCCTTTGAAGCCATCCCTTCCTGAAGGAATTGAGCCAAAAGCAATTTCAACCACCTTCAGTTGATACAGTCTGATCTCAAGATCAGACTGAAGTGCCAAACGAGTGACTAGCATACAGAACAAGGTCTTAGCCAGAAAGTCAAAACTTTAAATAGATCCCAAGTAATGCCTAGAGAGCTTTCAAATGCAAAGAGTGTATGAGCTCGAATCCAGGAGAAACATATACCTTCAAACTCTAGGGTTGGCAAGAAAACCAGTGAGCAACAGTGATAATACCCATCTGCTCACCAGGCCCAGAGCCTTCTCAGAAGCCTTCTCTGGTCCCTGTATGGGTCACTCAGATGTTCACCTGAAACAAATGGTCTACCAAGTATTTCTCAAGCAAAGGTGGGCTTATTCGGGATCAGCAGAGAATTGTACCTTGGGGTCTGCAACAATGGCGATGTATGTACAAATTCCCACACAGCAAGGGAAGGAGAACATTTTTATAGAGAAGAAAAGGAAGCTGGGAGGGTTGTAGTAAATAAAGTCCCTGGCTTTTCACTGGCTGAGTTCTTGCCAGGAAAGAAGAATCTTTCTTCTTCCTGTTGGGCTCTGCTATCATCACAGGGCATGAGAGCTCCCCCTTCTGGTCTTTCAACTCTATTTAATTAAGGCTTCCTCTTTATTAATATTATTTTATACCAGACAGAAAACGAAGGATTCTGGTTCAAGTTGGCAGAAATACACACAGACATGCACACGCGCACACACACACACAAATTATTAATTACCCTTGGAAATAAAGTAGTCTCAAACTGCAAACCATGAAAAAACACTACTAACATTTTGCATTGCCAAACTTTTCTAATTTGATAGGTAAAGAATCAAATTTCACGTTAATGTGCATTTTGTAGTAAGATTGAACACTGTACTTAATTTTTCCCTGTGAAATGTTTACTGGTTTACTTTGCCCACTTTTAAAAAGAGTTGTTGGTATCTTCTTTTACTTATAAAATCATCTTACAACTAAATAAACTTTGTCAATTACATTGGAAGGACTCCATCCTGCCTCTTACCAGAAGCACCAACTATTATTATTTTCTTATATATTATTTCAGAAATTTTCTATCCATATATAGCCAACTATACGTATGCCTTTTTCATATAATGAATGTATACTCTTTAACATACAGGGAAGCTTAGTTTACAAACTCTCCAGTATTTTCTTATATATTTAAAAATATATTTTTTCACTTACAATGTATTTAAAGGATTTTTTTCCTAGTCAATACATACTTAAATCACTTTTAAAGGCTGATAACATTGCATTATATGTATATAATGCTTTGTTAAAAAACGGTCCCTTATCCCTGATTGTTTATTTATGGTCTTTCGATATTATACGTATCACATTGTACGTGCCTTTTTTAATGTATACCAACCATCTGCAGGAAATTATTGAGTTGAAAACACGTGCAGTTAGAGTCTTGAGAGTTATTATCAAGAGGTTAATCAGAGGAAAAAAATGCCAATTTACATTCCATAAACAGTAAGGGAATACCTGTGTTAATCAAACATTTTAACTTTTGCCAACATAATAGACCAAAAATGGAACATCATAAAGTCAATTTGCACATCTTTGATTCTAACTGAAGTTGGGCATATTCCAAATTTTTATAAGGCATTGCATTTCTTTTCTTCTACAAATTGTCTTTACATAACCTTGGCTGGTTTTACACATATTTATGTATAGTATGTGTATTTATATAAAATATACCTTATGATTTTATTTACATCTTTCATATTCCAAAACCTTTGTTCACTTGATCTTCTTTGGTGTGAGAAAGGTAGACAGATCAAAGGAACAGAATAAAGAGAACAGAAATAGAAGCAAATGCAGATGGGGATTTAGCAACTAGCTAAATGTGGCATTTCACTTCAATAGTGAAAAGATGGATTATGTTTTTTCTTAAAGTGTTTAGAATGACTGCATGTCACTAGGAACAAATAGAGCTACATCCCAACATTACTCTTTTTACCAAAACATGATTTTAGACAGATGAAAGTAGAAAATGTGAAAATTAATCTCATAGGAAATTTTAAAAAATAAGTATACTTATTCATTATCTTAGAGGGGGAATGACTTTCTTCATGAGACACACATCCTGGAAACTATAGAGGAAAATATTGTTAAAGTTGCATATGACAAAATTATTAAATATCAGTATAGAAAAAAATAGCATAAAAAAGTAAAAGTAGCAAATTATAAACTAAAAATATGGTTATGTCTCCTAAAGATATAAAGCATTTCTACACATTAGAAGAATAACTCAAGAACCCAATAGAAACATGGGCAGATTATATAAAGAAGAAATATTATTAATGTATAAACCTCTCTCATAATCAGCAAAATGCAATTTAAAACAAAAATTTGTTACCACCTTTACCCTCCAGGATGACAACAGTGAAAATATTTATTTAGCATTAATCCAAAAATCTCAAATGCTAGTGAAGAGAAATCAATTGATTCCACCTCTTTGGTAACAATTTGAAGACAACAAAATGTGAAAGGCACATATTTTCCAGTACTTCTTGGAATTGATTCTTATATGTACATGTGCATAAAAATATATGCACTGACATTTATTAACAATATTATTTTCTGTCTGTATATTGTTAGTGAGGAAAGTAAAGCCTTGAGCAACATACAGGGAAGGCTCCTATCTGCATCAACATTTGGGACCCAGACCCAGACTGGAATGGAAACTTCTTTTCATTGCACACATGTTCAAATGTTACCATTTGAATCTGCTAATTAATAATAATACAGGTTATAATAGAATTTGTACTACCTAATATCCTGCAATTTAATATTATGGTGGGGTTTCACCTATCTCAGCTGGACTGGTTATCAGTGAGTACTGAAATTTTAACCTCTACTACATCACCTTTGTCATGTGATTATATACAAGGAACAATGACAAAGGGAGAAAGTAGCTTTTGGCAAAAGCTACATTTGGGCCTAAACCTCAGAGCTTATAATCATTTTTTGCTGGGACTTCTGAAGCTTGTCCTCTTCTCTGTTTCACTCAGATTCTCCTCCCACACACACGTCCTCAACCTCAGGCAGGTTTTCAGTATTATCACATCCTAATTTCATGGCAGGAAGAGGCAGAGGCTATGCAAATAAAGAAAAAAAAATTGGCTCCAGGGTTGTCGAAATGGCCGAGTAACTGCACTGTAAGAGCAGAGGAGGCGCAAGGGAGAAATTCAAATGGAGCCTGCCATGTGACCCTCAGATTAACTTCACTCATTGGTTATTACAGCCTATTCAGTATCTGACGTCCGATAAGCAGATCTCTCCTTTAGAAGGAAAAAGAGCATGAGAGTGGAATCTTAAAATCTTTCTTTCCCTTAGAAACTACATCGCTAACCACTCTTAACTCTATATTGCAAACTCATTCCTATATTCAGAGGCTCAGACTATATTTCTAACTCAGTTAAATTTCTTAATTTGAATATCCCACCATCATCTCAAAATTAACTTGTCCCAAATTCAACCAAATTTTGTTCAAAATCTATTCCTCTTGTTGTGGTAATCCCTGTCCTGGTTAAGGGCCCATCAGATAAGGGTAAATGTTTATCTAGACATTTAAGGTAAAAATGTCACAGTGGTCCTCCAAGCATCACTGAACCAAGGCAAGAGGAACCCCTGTGCCCACCCACACAAACCACCCTTGTTACAACACACACACACACACACACAAACACACACACTCACTCACACACTCTTAAGGAAGTCATAGGCACCTCTGTCACTCTGGATCTGGCACCCAGACTGGCACAAGGTGAACTGTGCCACTAATATCGTCTCTTGACAAGTACCCTTCATGCCCCATGACAGTGTTTCATATCTCTTGCTCTATATTCTTGAAACAAAAGGGAATTACTTCTGAATGATGGGAAGTTGTGAGGGCTGCACCACTACTGACTGCAGAAGGGGGCCTTGCTGTGGAGAATGATGAGAATTTAAGCTGTGGACGTTTAGGTAAACGAAAAGATTAATTGATGAACTTGTCCAGTGTTCCTTCAGCTAGCATGCGTACAATGGGTTCTTGCAATAATAAATATCCTTACTCACTAGTGCCAAGTATCCATTTTCACATTCTCTTCATGCTCCAATCTGTGGTCTCAGATGTACTCAAGCATTAGTATCAGCTTACAAACTGCTCAATGGAGGCTGCAGGACATTTAGCAATATTAACAATTCATCAATTCCTATTGATTTTAAATTTGTATAAATAAAGGAGGAAAGATGCATAAAGCGTGATACCAATTCTTTACACTGGCAACCAGATGGACGTGAAAAGCTAGAATTGTATGTTAAGTATAAACTTCATGATAATTTGCATTTCACATCTTAACTTCAATACATAATTGGGTTACTTTAGATAAAAAAGAATTTCCTAAAAATATGAAAAGTAATTATTTAAGTTTACTTAAATTTACTATTTTATTGAAAAATATACTAAATTATATATATTTTGAGTACAATTACATTTTAGCTTTTAATCCCTTAAGCCAATGTTTTCATGAAAAATTGCTGACCAAAACACTCAGATATGTGCTATAATAATTATATTTAGCTATCATTAATATTTTGCCAACATTGTGATACACAAGTCTTAGATTAACACTATAGTTAATCTGTCTTTACAGAATTATATTTTTTCAAGATAGGAGGATAGAACATGTTTTAATTAATGGATTTTTGACTTAAATAAACTTTTAAAAATTCAGAATATGTTGGCCTGCATAGACTCATCTACTGGGACCTGAGAGGGGAGGGGCCAGCCTGCTCTTCCCACTCCTCTCCTGTTCACTCACCTCTCACACCAAGCCCTCACCAGGTCCTGCTTGTCCAACTCCTGACTGCTTCTAGAATCTCTCCCCTCTCTGATAATTCTTTGTCCACATCCTCATGGATTTAACTTGGGTGATCAGGAGCCCTCTGCCTGGTTTCATTTCTTCTATTCTCACTCTCATCAAATCTATTTTTCACAATCCTGAGAGTGGCTTTTCTACATAGCAAACAAGGGATGTCACTACCTTACTTTAAATACTTAAACACCTTGAGGACATTACGCTGAGATAGTCAGACAAAGAAAGACAAATACTGTCTGTCATTTATATGTGGAATCTAAAAAAGCTGATCTTGTAAAAACAGAGTAGAAAGGTGGTTACCAGGGGCTGGAGGTAAGGGAGCTGGGGAGATGATGTTTAAGGGTACACACCTGCAACTAGTAGATAAACAAGTCCTAGAGATCTAATGCACAGTATAGTGATTATAGACAACAATAATGTATTATAAGCTTAAAAACTGCTATAAGACTGGATCATAATTGTTCCTACCGCAAAAAAAGAAATAATAATTATGTGACCTGACAGAGGTATATTGCTATGGTGGTAATGTAATCATATTGCAATAAACAAATCAACACATTGTAAACCTTAAACTTACACAATATAATGTCAATTATATCTTAATAAAAACAAATTTAAAAAATAAATGAAATAAAGTTGCTAGACATTTAGAAAAGACCACCATGATTATTAGGAATCAGCACACAGATGTAAGAAAAAATATGTAAAACTAAGTCATTCCCCCTGTTGTAGTCGTGGTGGTGGTTGTAATGGTGGTGGCTGATGGAACTACCTGACTGAAAACATCTCAGTCCCTCTGTGTTAGGTGAGACTTTCAATAAAATTATACAATCTCAAAGAGTAAATACATACATACATAATCAGCCCCCAAATGACTTACAAGTAAAATCTGAGACTGTTATCATGATATTTGAGAACATTGCACACCTGCTGTGTTTAATCTTTTCTCACTTTCTCATATACCCTATTCCTGGTAATACTAGATTTGGGGAGGGGGGTTGGTTTTAGTAGGCTTTTTTTTTTTTAAAGAGCAGTTTAGTTTCACAGCAAAATTGAGCAGAACGTAGGTTCCCATATATCCCCTGACCACACATATGCACAGCCTCCCTGGCTGTTAACAACCCTCACCAGTTTTGTACATTTGCTACAATCAATGAATCTACAGTGACAAGATATTATCACCCAAAGTCCATAGTTTATACATGAGAGCTCACTCTTTGTGTTGTACTTTCTATGGGTTTTACAAATGTATGACATATATCCACCATTATAGTATCACACAGAGTGATTCCATTGCCTAAAAATTCTCTGTGCTCTGTCTGTGCTTCACTCTCTCTTCCTTAATCCCTGGCAATCACTGATCTTTTACTGTCTCCATTGTTTTGTCTTTACAGCATGTCATACAGTTGAAATCATACAGTATGTAGGCTTTTCCAATTGACTTCTGTCATTTAGTTATATGCATTTCAGCTTCCTCCATGTCTTTTCATGGCTTGGTTACTTATTTCTTTTTAGTGTTGAATAATATTCCATTTTATGGATTTATCATTGTTTACTTAGCCATTCACTTCCTGAAGGACATTTTGGCTGCTCCCAAGTTGTGGCAATTATAAATAAAGCTGCTACAAACATTTGTGTGCAAGTGTTTTTGTGGACATGTTTTTTTAACTCATATGGGTAAATACTAAGGGAGTGTGACTGCTGGATCATATGGGAGTAAAACACGTAGTGTGAGTCTCTCCCTAGGCCTGGGCCACCTTGAGTTTTTAAATCTTAGCCTTGCCTACACTGACTCTCTAGCAACCTGTCAATTACAGCTTAGATTTCTGCTCCAGTAAACTGATTTTTCTATGTTCTCCTGTCTCTTTCTCTAACTTGTGGGACAGTGATTTTTCCCTGTGACTTCAATGCTCTTATGAATCTAAGAAGAGTTGTGGATATTCAGTTTGTTTAGCTTTTTACTTGTTTTTAGGACAGTGACAACTCCCAAGATCCTTAGATCCCGCACCTAATACACTCCAAATGTCGTTGACTTTCTTAATGTGTCCTAGTATCTCTCTTACCTCAATGCTTTTATATAAGTTGCTTTATCAATCTGGACTTCTGTACACTTGCTGCCACCATCTACATTAATCTACACTGGGTGACAAAGGTTTGTTTTTGTTCATTTCACTTGGAGATGAAAGCTGCACACTTAGTGTCTACACCAGGTGTCAGGACATAGTTCTTTACTAAGATACAGAAACTCAACCCAAATTAGCTTAAGCTAAAAAGGAAATCTACTGGCTCATTTGATAAGAAAATACTCGTGGTGTTTCTTGCTTGAGGCTTGGCGGGATCCAAAGGTTCAGATGTTGTCCAGAGGCTGCTGTCTTTTCATTCTCAAATTGCCTATCCACATCTTAACAAAGATAGGTGCTCTGGGTTTGCTGTTTCCTTGTACCAAATATTCCTGCTACAAAAATGTGATGGTCCTTTTACTGCCAACATCTATATTAATTTCTTGAAAAGTTCTGGAGTTATCACTGTTCCTAACAGTCAGGGCTATTCTTACAGGCCAGCCTGGATTATGTCCTTTCTCCTGTAGCCAGGAATCTCACATATAGAAAGGAGGACCTTGCCCAAAGGAAGGAATACAGACAAGATATAAAAGTCACAGATGTAGTCCATGGTTTTTAACTTAGAAAGTCTCAAAAATGGTCATAAAATTAATTTTTGCAGAAAAAAATAGACAACTGAAATTACCCCAAACTCATTATTTTTTCATATTTATTTTTTTGCACATTGAATTCAAATTCCCTGAAAATTTATTAACTCCCACACCTAGTTTGAGCTGTCTACAGTAGCTTCTAACAAATACATACCCGTTAACCATTACGAAAATGGAATGTAAATTAACAGCTGTGTCTTGAAACGATTTTGTTTCCTTTTTTCCCTTAATTATCTTTAATATGATTCTCATATTATTTTATAATTAAAAGGTTCTGAAAAAAAGAACTCTTGACAAAAAGAGAATAACTTTAAAACATTCTGAAGGTTGTTTTATTGCTATAGAAACAACCATACCGTAACCTGCTATTTAAAGAAACACTAACTTTTACAACTGTATCTGCCTTGACTGTGAATTAATAACCTTTCTATTTTGTATGATAATTTGGTAAGAACTGCCTGTATTTGCCCAACTCTGTTTGAAGAGTTTAGATCATTTTTGACAGCATCAGCTAACAAGTGCACCACCTGAAGAATTGTTGTGGATATGACTGTTTTCAGTAATGCAGAAAAACTAAAACAAAAGGAGAATTCCTGGATCTGCCTTATGTACTATCAAATCACAGACAAGACTGAACAAAGGAGAAGATATGACACCAGCTGTGTCTGCAGTCCTCTGCTTGCTCGTAATTCCCTGACTCATTCATTCACCAAAAACTTTTGGAGTGACAGCCTCTCAGCAGGCACTATGCTAGATACTGCATGTTGTACACTTTGCAGTTGTCTTCCAATTATTTCTCCTGTGCTAAGAATATAACTATCATAATTTTTGCTACATGTTTCTTTTCTTTATGCTTCTCGTGTTTATGACTTATTTTTAAAAGCTTGGCAACATGCAAAACCATGTGTAGATGATGACAGAATCCACATAAAACTTAAAAAGTTGACTGGACATTTCAGGCAGGCTATATACTGCAAAATTTCTAAAACAAAACCAGTGGTATATATAGGTATCTTTGACAGGGGACACATTTTGGTTTGTTACAAAATTCTGAAGTGCAACCGTTACATATGATGATGGTAAAAATCAGCAAAGGATCCAAGCAGATAGTTCATGAAAGAGGAAACAAAAATAGCCAAATACAATTTAAAAGATTTAACCTTGTTAATGATTAAAGAAAAACCAAGCAAAATAAAATGCAGTTTCTATATGTAATATTGGCATTTAAAGAAAAGTTAATACCATGCTATGTAGAGATATTGGTGAGATGGGCCACTTATATACTGCTGATGGATACATTTTTTGTAAAGCAATTTGTCACATGAATTGTGAAGTTTATTATTTTATAGACTTTGATTCAGAAATTTTATTTTTAAGATAAAATCCCAAGGAAATATTCAGGAATGGGGGTAAAGATTATGTAAAGAATTCTCACTGCAACATTATTTATAACAGTGATTAAAGAGAAAACACTTTACATTGTAACCATGAGGGAATAGTAAATTATATGATGATACATTAATGTGTACAATGGAGAATTATGTTTCCTTTAAAATTTATTTATGAGTAATTATTATTCACATGGAAAATTTCCACCAAACAATGTTGTGGATCAAAGTTGGAACAAATCACACTAGAGCTACAGATACAGAAGTAAAAAGAGATACAGATTTGAAAAAAAAGTTGCAAAATGTCATTATCATTAATAAAGAGACAAATGATGATGGTTACTTCCTTATTTATATGTTCTTGAGTACTATAAGTTTTCTTCAATGATTATGCATTTGTTTTTAAAATGAAATACAATAACATTTATTTTAAAAAGTAACATGGTTTCTAGTTCAAGACAGCTGAATTTTTCTTGTCTTAACGCAAGATCTGCATAAAGGGTCAATAAAGAGTAAAAAGTATAAAGGCAGACAGATGATCAAACATGGACAAACAGAAGAGGACACACCCATCCTAGAATTTAAGGAGAAGGGCCCCAAAATAGAGGGAGCTGACCTTCTAAATACAACACGTCGGTGTTAATTTTTAGAAGAGTGGAAATAGTCCCCATTTATCAGTACCCCTAACATGCAAACGCACCCGAAGTGTTGGCGTGATGGGGTGGAGGATAACTTTCCAATGAAACTGATGTGGCTCTCTGTGGGCTAACTGTAATAAGTGGGTATTAGCCTGGAAAGCAAAATTGTCCAAATTCTATGACTCAGAAAAATTATAGTTTCCTGCTGGATTATTCAAAATGAAGTCTGTCAGTTAACTGTCCTCATCCATATACCTAACATTGCCAGTCATTCTCTATATGAAAGGATAATCAAAAGTTGCTAGAAATTGAAAAACCTATAGTAAGAGAACGATTAGGATAAACAAATTTGATAAAGTTACCACAGTAGAAATATCAATTATCAGGGAACTGAAAAGGACTTGTAAAAACTAAAGAATTTTCATCCTGACACACAGAGGTATAAAAAGATTTTCTAACCCCACAATCAGAACACGGTGGTACAAGAAAGGAATTCCTGAGTATTCATCTATTATACAAAAACATCCATTGACAGTGGCTGAAATGGATTAATCAAGAAATACCAATTTAAATTTATGATGCAGAGCTACAAGAAGAATAGCAAACAGAAAAACAATTAGAAAACTGGAAAATGGTTCTAAGACAAGAAAAACTGAAGGCAGAAGGAGGTGGTATAGGAGACTATTTTTTTTCATTTGTTTTTGCAAGCCTTTCTACACTGCTAGAGTTTTTTAAACCATATACTTGTATTACTTTGTTACAAATAAAAAAATGTTTAAAATAGCAGGAAAAAATCTGTTTCAAAATGTTCCTTCTCAAAATAAGATTTCCAAACAAAATCAGGTTTCTAAATTCATACTCATTTTAACTCTAAGTTGTGAAAACACAAATGGAGAATCATCTCTGAAGTTTTAACAGGAATGATTGATTTTGTTGTTGTCATTGAAATTCTGTAGTCAAATACATACTTTGCATGAGTTAAATATTGAGATGAAACTTTGAGATTTCAGTGCTTTAGATAAGCTATGTCTGTGAATGAAATTCTCAAGCATTTTGCTAAATGTCTCCTACGCCATCGTTACAGAGAGAATACTAACAAAAATTAAATCATGCTTTTAAAATGTTGATTATTTTCAATTAACTTTCCTCTGTCTTTTCAACCCATGACCTACTTGCATCAAAGCTACGTGTTCACACTGTAAGGCATTGGTGACTCCCTAGTCACAAGCTGGTTCTACAGCCTTTAGACTAATAATGCTCCTCAGCTCAATGCCAGGAATTCCCTGCTGAGATCAGGTTCTTTGGCAGCCAGGATTCTCCAACCAATTCAGACTACAAAACAGCCTGGGCACAAGCTGGTCCAGCTCTGAACTGCCCAGAGAACAGGCACTACAGCATCTCTTTCTCAGCCTAAATTGGCAAAGAGCTTGGGAGATTCAAGGATGTGAAAGGAAATCAGTTGTCTAGAGCATTTTTGACAAAGGGAAGAATAATAGCTCAAAAAACAAAGCAACTAATGCACAAGTCTGTGAATGCTTCTCTGATGTGATCCCAGAAGGCTGTCCAAGCAAAAAAGCTCACTGGAAAAGGTCAAAGGAAATGGCTGATTAAATGATTACATCAAAACTGAAAATTCACCTGTCAAAAATATCCTGAACAAATTTAAAAGGCAAACACAGAAGAGAGAAAATATTTGCAGCATATATGACTGAAAAGAACTGGCACTTTACTATATCAAGAAGTCTTACAGATTAGTAAGATAAGAATGTCAGTCAAAAAAAAAAAAACAGATGAAGGAAAATAATAGACAATACATGGACACACATACACACATTCACACAGTACAAAATTATCTTATTTTAAAATGTCTCATACTATTAACAATCAAATTAAAACTATCAACAGTCAAGTTTCATTTAACATATAAATGACATGGCATTTTTTTCACCTCTCAAGTTTCAATTGTGCTTTTCAAAAATGAGATTACTACATGGGACTCAAGTGTACTGAACTCCACATAATGCTGAAACTGCTATACACAACTGGTAGAAGCTGGCAAAGTTTTTCTAAAAAACATTTTTATCAAAATCAGTATAACAAAACATAACGAAAGCATAAACATGGTTATACTTAAAGTCTTTCATAAGATTCTACTTAAAAATACCAAAAGTGAAGATTCAAGATCTGTGTATAAGGCTGCTTCATACAGTACTATTTCAAATGGTAACAAAGGAGAAATTTATATGTCTAACAAAAGATAAATGTTTAAGTAGATTCTGGATAGGTCACACAAGCTTTCTAAGCACGATAAAATGCATTTAGCTAACAAAAGCTTTACTTCGTAGGGTAGTTAGGGTATCAAATAAATACACACAAGTCCTTAGAACAGTGCCTGCTACATAATTATAATAGACATTAACCATTATTATTTAATAATTATTAAATATTAATATTAAAAGGACCTATTCACTGACAAATTTGCAACTGAAATTTTTATCACCTTCTATCATGAGTTAGATAAGACAGCAAAGAGGAAAATAGCTGTAAGAGTAAAGGCTTTGAAATCAAACAAATGGAAATAATCATACAAAAATTACATATTTATTGGGGAAATTTAAAGAAATAATGCACTCAAAGTGCATTTAAACATAGTTATCAAATGAAAGGCACATTATGATCATTATTAATCACTATAATTATCAATAAAATGTACTATTAATGAATATACTAACTGTATTTATTTTTAATTTTGGAAAATGTCAAAAAACAATATATAAATATAAAAGAAGTAATAAGAACATGAACTCCTATTCACACAATTCTAAGTTTTAATAGTTTTCAACAAATGGCCATTCTTGTTTCATTTATGTGCCCCCTCCAACACACACACTGGGTTTATTTTGAAGCAAATTTTAGACAGTATTTTACTTAAAATGTCTCAGGGTGTATTTCTAAAATATGATTATTCTTTTAATTTTAACATAACCAAAATATCATCATTACATCTAAAAAAATTCTTTAAAATCATCACATGTCCAGTCAGTATTCAAATTCCTTATTGTCTCATATATTTTGTGTTTGTTTCTTTAAGTCAAGATCCAAGGAAGGTCCATACATTTCTATTATTTTGTCTCCTAAGTTTCACTTAATATATACATTCCCATCCACTCTCTTTTATCCCATGCCAATTATTTGCAGGGGAAACTGGATATTTGCCCAAAAGAGTTTCCCAGTCTTGATTTTACTTACTGAGATGCCATGATGTTGTCCAAAATGTTTCTCTGTCTCTTTATTTTCTTTAAATCAGTACTTAGAATGATATTCAATGTTGTTGTTGTTGTTGTTGTTGTTGTTGTTGTTGGCAAGTGTAGTTCCAATATTGTTTGTACTCTCACCCATAGGCTCTTTTTTGTGATATAGGTAGTCACTAATTATCATTGCCTAGATCCATTCTTTTATTTAATGGTAATATCCTGTCTTTTTTTCTTTACTTACTAGCTAGAATTATATGAAAAGAGACTTCTCCCCCATTTGTTTACCCCCTAATGGAGTTCATATAGAAGAGGTGAGATGGATGCTAAATTTAATTATTCCCACTTTTGAAATAATGAGATGGTTTCCTAATATTCTCTGAAGGGAGCATTTGATTCCATTTTAGAGCTTTTCTAATTCTCACCCACAGATGCTTATTATGCTCTCACAGATACCATACTGAACAGCACAAGCCTGCTCGTTGCGCTTCACTGGAGGTCTGGAGGCCAGTTCTGCAGGACTCCAAGCTCAAAAGTGCCAGCATCAGCTAAGCAGTGCCCTTTCTTTAGAGGTCTGAGAACTAGCTCTTTTGACCACCCCCTCCCCACCTTTATGATTTCAAGTTCTCATAAACGCAACTTTTTTCCTTTTGTTTCCCTGGTCACAGATGTTGTTTCGTATAGTTACTACCTCTGTGATATATTAGTGTTTCCATTTTCATCTAGTTACATGATCTCATTTTTTTAAATATTTAAGTCTCAGAACAATTTGTAATCAAACCTGTGAAGAGTGTCATAAATGGGATCAGTTTCATCTGTTTTTCCCGATAGTTAACCAGCTAGTCCAACACTACTTATTAAAGAGTCCAGGCTTTCCTGGATATTGTTTGTTCTTCCAAATGAATTGTATAATCAAGTGAAGCCCCAGACAAAAGCGTTCAGTGCATGATAAAGCAGTATTTAAATCAGTGGGGAACAAATTCTTGTTGGAGTGAAGTGTTGCCTGTTGTGACACTCAAAAGAAACGGAGGCAAAACATCCTCTAGACCCTTTAGAAAGGCTAGCATCATTTATCTCCTTCCCTGAGTTCTAGTTTTGCTATAGTGCCCCCTGCAGGCACAGACTAACAGAAGCCAGGGAGGGAACAGAAAGGTGGTTAGTAGAGGTCCAGACTGCAAATCTAGTCACTCAAATACGTGTGGGTTTTGAAAGTGAGGGGAGAAAAAAAAGTTTAATAACTGACTATTTACAGTTTTTTGCTATCTCAAATAGTGTTGCCATGAATAGCATTCCGCATATACCTTTTCGTGTATTTGTCAGTGCATTTTGAGACAGATTCGTAGAAATGAGATTGCTGGTTCGAGAGATAAGTACAGAATATTACCAAGTTCTTCTCCAGGGAGATTTACCATTTTCCGTTCTCAATAGTAATCTGTGAGAGTGCCTGTTTTCCCTCAACCTCATCAATGTTTAGTCAAACCTTGGGGTTTTTGCCAATCTGATTGGTGAGAAACAGTGTCTTAGTTTAGCTTTAATTAGCACATTTCTCTTACGGAAAGTTTTATTTTCATATATATAAGGGCTATTTGCATTTTTTTTTCTATGAAGTATCCGTTCGTATCTCTTTTGCCCATTGGTCTTTTGCTTCTCTACTTTCAGGAAGCTTTTTTAAAAACTGTAGTCAGTTACAGTGTGTCCATTTCTGGTACACAGTATAATGTCCAGTCACGCATATATATATGTATGTGTGTGTGTGTGTGTATATATATCTTTGTTTTCATATTATTTTTCATTAAAGGTTATTACAAATATTGAATATAGTTCCCTGTGCTATACAGAAGAAATCTGTTTTTTAATCTATTTTTATATATTGTGGTTAACCTTTGTAAATCTCAAACTTCCAAATTTATTCCTTCTGACTGACTCCCTTTTTTCCCTGGTAACCATAAAATTGTTTGCTATGTCTGTGAGTCTGTTTCTGTTCTGTAGGTGAGTTCATTAGTGTCCTCTTTTTTCTTTCTTTTTCTTTTTTTTTTTTTAGATTTCACGTGTGAGTGATATCATATGGTATTTTTCTTTCTCTTTCTGGCTTACTTCAATTAGAATGATGATCTCCAGGTCCATCCATATTGATGCAAATGGCATTATTTTATTCTTTTTTATTGCTGAGTAGTATTCCATTGTATAAATATGACACAACTTCTTTACCTAGTCATCCGTCAATGGACATTTAGGTTGCTTCAGAAGGCTTTTACACGTTAGGGATAGTAACTCTTTACACTGACATAATTTTCAAACACTTTTTTCCAATTAGTCATTGTGGTTTTTACTTTGCTTACTGGACTTTTTTAATGCAAAAGTTATTTCTTTATATGGTTATATTTATCAATTTTTTTCTCCTTGCATGTAGATTTTGACTCATAATTAGGAAAATTTTCTCAATCTTATGTTATAAATTCCCCTATGTTTTCTTCTTATTTTATATTTTCATTTTTTTGTATTTAGAGATCCAAAACAGTTGAGAATTTATTCTGTATTTAGTGTCAGAAATGGATACAATTTTATCTATTTTCTTTATGGTTAACTGGTTACCACAACACTACTCATTAAAAAGATCATCTTCTCCCTACTGTTTAAATGCTATCTTTATCATTTTTAAAAAATTTCCATATGTAGTAATGTCTATTTATGGCTTCCCTATTCTATCAGTTTGGCTTCCATTTGTACATGATAACATAGTGCTTTAGAAACAGAGACTCTGGAAAATGTTTTAACAACTAAGAGAGTCAGTCACTACTTACAGGATTTCATGTGTCCTGATTATTATTTGCTTTGCTAAACAAATTTTATAATCAACTTGCCAAGTTCCAAAGAAATATAGTTTCTTAATACTTCCTGGGAAAGCTTTAATGTTAAAATTATCTCAGGGAAGATTAAACTGCATATGACCTTGAGTATACCGGTCCAAAGGCATGGTATGTATTTTCATTCCTTCATATAGACACACATATGTTTGTTGGACATAAATTACATATAGGTGTTCTGTGTGTTCATTTACTTTCCCTTTTGTAAATGGAATTTTTTCACTGGTATTATCATTTTGAATGTTGATTTTATAATCTGATCTCACCCTGGAATTCTCTTATTGTTTGTAGTTTCCCCATCATTTTTTTTTTTTTAGTTTTTCTACATATGTAATTCTATCATCTGCAAATAGAATAACTCTTTCTTTCCAATTCCTATGCCTCTAATTGGATTTCCTTGACTAATTTTATAAGCTAATTCCTGCAATGAAAATGTTACATAGTAATAGATGTAGAGAACACATTTGCTTTGTGCCTGACATTAATCAGAAAGTAATGTTTTCCTGTTAGGTAAGATGCTGAGTTTGGGGCCAATGGTTGTAGGTGTGTGTGTATGTGTGTGTGTGTGCGCACACATGAATCAGATTTTTATTTTGTCTTTAAAGCATAATACATTTTAAATATGTTAAATATGTCTATGAACATGAGCAGGTGATTTATCTCTGTAGCTCTATTAATACAATGGGTTATACAAACGTTTGTTAATATTCAATCGTCATTGCACATTGCACTCCCGGAATAAATCAACATGATCATCATGTATTATTCCCATACTGAGATTGGACTGTACTTTTATTTTAGGTACAATTGTAATGTTTGGGGTCAATAATATGCTCATTTCATTACTAAAATAAATTTGGAATTTTCTTTTTTTTCTGTTCTAGAATAATTTAAACAGACTGAAGATTTTTTTTTTTTTTCCCAAAGTTTAGCAAAATTCTCAGCTAGGCCCATTCAGCGGTTTTTTGTTTCTTCTTTTTTTTTTTCTTAATCGGAGCCATCTGTTTACTTCCTCTATTCTATGGTAATTAGTCTGTTTAGATTTTATATACTTTAAAATCAATTCCTTTTGATAAATTATATTTTGCTAGAAATTATATTTTGCTAGATTTTCAAATATATTTGCATAGAGATATGCAGAGTAATCTATTACATTTTTTTTCCCTCAATTTAAAGGAAACATTGCCATTTTCTAAATTTTGGTATTTGATTTCTCTCCCCACACATTTTTAAAAAAATTGGTATGATTAATAGTGGTTGTTTATTGTGTTGATGATTTCAATTAAGTGATTCACCTTTGGATTATCTTATCAATTCTTAATGATGTTTTGTTACATTTCAGAGTTGACTTAATTCTTCCAATTTGTTTGACTTGTATATAGTTCTTTCTAAAGTTTCCTTTTCTTTTCCCAAGCAGGTATTTAATTCACTTTTCTTGTTATAGTCATTTAATGTATAAATTTTTATCTAATACCTAATTTATCTGTATCTCATCAATTCTGGTATTTTGCTCTTATCAATCTTTCAAAATCTGAAATTTTGGTTTCTATTTCCTTTTTGACCCAAAAGCTGTGTGATAGTTAATTTTATATGTCCACTTGACTGGGCCAAGAGGTGCCCAGATATTTGGTCAAGTAATTATTCTGGGTGTGCTTATGAGGGTGTTTTAGAATGAGATTAGCTTTTGAATTGGTAGATTGAGTAAAACAGACTGTCCTCCCTAGTGTGAGTGGCCCTTATCCCATCAGTTGAAAGCCTGAAAAGAAAACGCTAAACTTCCTGCATACGAAAGGGAATTCTCCTGCTGCCTGAGCTGACATTCGCCTTTTCTGGCCCTTGCTGTCAGACTGAAATATCTACTCTTCTTGGGTCTCGAGTCTGCTGGTTTTCAGATTGGAAATCACATCACTAGCTCTCCTAGTTCTCGGGCCTTTGGACTCTGACAGGAGCTACACATTGGCTTTCCTTGGTCTTGTAAAAGAAAAAAATCTGTCTGCCACGTCAGTAAACAAAGAATGCTGTGGCCATCAAGTCATTAGCCACTACCACAGCTCCCAACAGTGAGTGGAGGGAACTCAAAATGGAGACAAGTAGGCAGCCCGGCCTCTACAGCCACCCCTAATGGTGCACACCTGCCACCCCCACCCCCCAGCCAGGGAACTCAGGATGAAAAAGAACAGGATACTGGCCCTAGATAGCTAGGTGCATATCAAAGGAATGATTTCAATAAACCCAGACTTTTGCATCTTCCCCTACAAGAAAAGTGCTAAATTCCTTGAGACACCTGGTTTTCTTTAATTAACAGTAATCTTTTAATGTTCTGACTACCTGGTCTTTGCTGTAAAAACTCCGATACATCCTCCTCCTTTGCCACTTTGGAGCAGTCCCTCAGAGCGACCTGACAGGCTGTCATCCCAGCCTTAAGCCCTCAGAAATGTATGCTGAATGAAACATAATTTCTCAACTTTAAGGTTGTGCATTTTTTTTTTTCAGTTGACAGTCTCCAGCTTGCCAACTTATCCCCTTCAGATCTTGGGACTTGTCAGCCTCCATAATCACATGGGACAACTTAGTCCTTATAATAAATTACGTATAATCTAGGTGCATGGACTTTCTGTTTGATAATTTTTGGATTTCTTTTTTGTTTTAATTGCAATATGCTCATAGTATTTAAATTACTTCAATCACACAACACACACACACACACACAACCTTACTGTTTCTATAATCATACTATTTTGGGGGTAGGGGGAACTTGAACTGTTTTGTCTTGAGAGACTTGTAAATCTCCTTCGTATTATTTATGCTTCCTATTTGTCCTTGCTTATCCTGTGGCTTCTGTCATTGTTATGGTGTTGTTTACTGCCCAGAAATGTTTACCTACACTGAACTGCTAAATCAGAGGGAAATAAATTTCAATTTTCTTGAAACTGCAATTTAGATCTCTCTCTTTAGCTTAGCCTTATTGTATCTAACTAACTGCAGACAAACTTACCAAGGTTACCAAGGTTACCAAGTTTACAAAGTTTAGCTCTGAAAGGAGACTGGCTCAGTGGCAGGGAGCTTAACGAAGTGGTTGGTTTCAAATAAGGCAAATAAAGCGTTCATGCATTTGGGATTAATTCATAAAAGAGGATGCTTGTTGTTATTTTGCCACTCTCTTTCCCACAACCACTTCAAATTCTAATCATTCTATTCCACAAACTAGTTAATGATCTTGTATTCTGTGAAGATCATAACACAACTCAATAAATTATTAATTCTGAATGAGTAGAGTATACAAAACAAATTATTAATTTTGAATGAGTAGAGTATACAAAACATCTGTCTTCATGCATTCAGGCTGCTATAACAGAATCCCACAGACCGCATGGCTCATGAACAGTAGTAGCAATGTATGTCTCACAGTCCTGGAGGCTGGGAATCCAAGATCAAGCTGCTGCCAGATTCAGTGTCTGGTGAGAGCCTGCTTCCTCATTTAAAGATGGCTGCCTTCTCGCTATGTTCCCACATGGCAGAAAGGGCAAGTGAGATCTTTGAGATCTCCTTTATAAGGGCACTAATCCCATGCCTGAGGACTCTACTATCTTGACCACTATCTATCACCTCCCAAAGGCCCCACACCTCCAAATACATTGGGGATTAAGCTTCAACATGACTTTGGGAGGCATACATTCACTCTACAGCAGCATTCTATTAATTAAGTGACTATATAAATATGTGATAATAGGTAAAGACTAAGCAAATAATATTGCTTAAAAATTATATGTAATGTATCAGAAAAAGTAGTTGCGTGGAATATAAAATTCCTCTTCTTCCAATCGTCCTGGAAACTTCCTTTTAAGAGTTATTAGTAGCATTTTTAATTTTACAGAAGCAACCATCCTAAATTTCCTCATTTCTTAGGTAATGACTCAAGAAATGACCACTGAAGTTGAATAACATTGAGCAAATAAATAAAACTTTTTTTCTTGTTGATTGGATTCTTTAATTACCCAAATTTTAATGTTGTTTGTTCAAACAAGGTGAAATAATTTTTTTTTTTTAATTTACAGAATGATTCTCACACTCAACAAATCATTCTGTTGCTGCATTAGGGAAAACAACAAGGATAGTTCAAATTTACTTATATTTCAGGTATCATATTTTGAAGATACACTGAAAATTAATTTTCACTCATATACAAAGTGGGTAGTTTCTTACAAGCAATTAATTAATGAATAACTTTTTTGAAATGAGTGTGAGGTCAGAAATCTTACCCTATTCCATTGGGGAAAACAGCTTTTACTGCTTTTCAGTATTCTTAGGGAGTAATTTTTAGAGTTACTAGAACTGGAAAAAATGTCTTGGTACCATAATTTAGAGAAAGTATGAAGTAAACAAACTTTGGCAGGGTGATGTAGGACCCTAACCAGCATTCTCAGAACATTGACTGGTGTAATAATTATGTAATGTCTTGAGTACTCTATTACTAGTCTTGAGAGTTCAACAGTCAAGTTCACAAATTATTTAGTAGGTAGGGGAGGTAGACATATAGTGAAAAACAGAAATTGGAGTGAATTTAAACTTTTCCTAGCATTAACCCTTCATACATTTTAGCATTTGAATGTATTCCATTGAGAAATAAAGGTGTGTGGTCAAATGTAATGCTCTTGAAATTGTAACATAACCAGAAACCTATCTTAACCTGAGGTAAGCAATTTTTTAAAAGTATAGTCATTTAACATATTTGACGTATGACTTATGAATCTTTAGTTATTTCCTTAAAAACAGTTTGAGAAATTCTATAATCAATGAAATGATGTGTGCTTAAAATAGATTTAGGAATACCCATGACTTTTAAACCCACAAAATAATGCTTGTTCCTATTGCTTTCTTTCCCTATTTTTGGAAAAATAAAATTCTGAATGCATCCACAGAAGTTTGCCGTGCACTATTCAGCATGTGCTGTTACAGAGACAGTTTAAAAGCTGCTTAATTTTAATATTGTTTCCACGGTAACATAGTGGAGTCACATCATATATGTATTTAATCTAATCACTCAACTGTATGGGCTTTGAGACAAAGACACAAAAACACGAGGAAAGGGAAACTTTGAGAGGAGAGAAATTAAGAGATTGAGACATAGATACAGAATGACAGAGAAAAAAGATAAAAGAATTCATACAGGGGAGGCTGAACATTCCATCCATTGTTCTGCTCAGTAAGTCTATGTGTTCCTCAGTGGTTTCTTGGCTTCATTTTGCCCTCACAAAAAAGCACATCCTCACACTCTGTGGGGGTCTATTATACAATTATATTTGCCATGGATATGTCTTGGTAAAGGCATATTGACTGTATACATACTATGTATAACAGAACACTACATTAAATGCATACTGAATTTCATGTGCAATTTAAGATAATTTTGAAAATATGATTTTCACCTTACTGGCTTATTTTAGGGCCTATTCCTTTAATATGATTAAGCCCCTTCCCTACCCCATTCATGTGACCCAAGCTCCAAACAACAATGTTAAAAATAAATTTTTGGAGATCATTCAAATTTTGAACTATGGACAGTCTTTGTATTATCAAAGTCAAATCATAGTCAAAGCTCTTGACATTAGACATCATGACATTCCTACTTAGGGTCTATCACCTAAAACAATACTATCTCTTAATCATTCATTAAAGGGCTGAACTCCTCCTCCTCAATGTCATCCTCATCCTTATCGATACTTCCATCACTTATTTATTCATTTAACCAGATACAAATTTATAATTGCTTATTAAGCATTTAGCTTAACTCACAAGCAAACGACATCTGTAAATCAGGTATTATTTCCCTCAACTTCAT
This sequence comes from Camelus dromedarius, assembly GCF_036321535.1. Classification (NCBI taxonomy): domain Eukaryota; kingdom Metazoa; phylum Chordata; class Mammalia; order Artiodactyla; family Camelidae; genus Camelus; species Camelus dromedarius. The sequence continues at coordinate 89,609,215 of NC_087436.1, read as the reverse complement.
AAATAAAACAATGGGGGAGATGAGCCAGTTAGCTAAGGGGCACACTTAGGCTCTGAATATAGATACTTCTGAATTCAAAGTCAGAACTTCCTATTTTAGGAAGTTGCCTTTAATGCAAAAATCTAGAAAGAATAATATTTAAATAGAGTGATGGAATACTGTTTTCAAAACTGCATTTTCCCTGTAGTTGGCATCTTACCATTTAAACATTTTTATTTGTAAAGTAGTTTTAAAACTCCTGAATGTATTATCTAATAAAATATCCATACACTTTTGTTGTTGTTGTTGGTATATTTATCAGACACCCATCAGTTATGGTTGTGTGTCTGATTGGAAGATCTTTCATTTCAAGAAAATGTGAAATGTTTCCATGGAGATCAGCTTGAGATAGCCCAGTGACGAACTTCTTAGCTATAATTTCACATTGGTTTCTATGGTTTCCAGATAGGGGAAGAAAATGAAGTTGCAGATTTTATTGTAATGTAAAAGGTTATTGGAAAATAAGAGATACTGCTCAAATTAATGTCATCCCCCAGGAAAGCAACTGCTGTTACTGCAAAACATGAAAGATTTGATGATGTTATGTCGTACATCTATGCCATTTTTTATACTTGTAACAGATGAGGAACTACCATGATACTTATTTAAACAATTTCTAAATTTAGCAGAAAACTCTCTGTAATGGGGGAATTCTCTATTGAAATCTGTTTTAACAATGGCTACTAATAACTAGCTTACAATCTCCACTCCACTTTTCTTACATCACATCTTTGAAGATGGCACACTGTGCATCTGTGACATCAGTTAAGTACGTGAGTGAAAACTCTGACACAGAGATATCTCTTTATTTATTGTTTATACCTGAGACCAGAATTTATAGTTTTTTGGGATAGTTCTTTTCATTGTTATTAGCTTAAACTATATGGTTGTGCCACGAAGCAAGAACTAGTAAATGCTGGACCTCATATTCAAATCCCATTAAAGTCGCTGCACATAAATTAGACTGATCAAACACACATCACCCTTTTGGTCCTATTCTCCAGCCTAATTCTTTACATTTCCAATCCCAATAGTTGGCATTCAGCCACAACATTTATTTATCAATTTACCATCATCGCATGGGATAAGATCAGGGCTGTCTTTTCTTAAAAATCATGTAAAATTTCTAATGGAGCAATAGACCAAAAGTCAAGAGAAGCAGATTCTACTTCTATTTTCACTTTTAGATGGCTTCCCTGTCACTTAACTAGCCCATGGCTAATCATAGATATCCATCTACTTTTTCCAGAATTCATTCCCTCTGTGGTTTCAGGTTAGGACTGGCCACAAGAGAGAAATGCATGAGACAGGGATGGCGGTCATGAGCCACCATCCACTTTACCCAAGGCTGGCGTACAACACTAGGCCCTGCGGCAGCTCGTGTTTGCTCTTATTGATCCTCTAGTTGGATTGATAAGGAACAGCACCTGGGCCCTTTATTTAAACTCCTACCTGTTCTTCTTCAGCTTTTTTGAGTCCTAAGCCAGGGGAATGCGCCATTCTACAATGAAAGGCACCAACTTCTCCCATAACTCATACAAGTTATCTTAGTTGGAGACAGTGAGAAACAGACACAGGTTCCAGTTTATATTCATGATTCCAGTGCATCCTTCCCAATTCATATTGGCCCTTGCTCTCCCTTACTTCACATTCAGCTTTCCTTCTTTACTGAGAACTGAGTACCAGATGCAAAGGCAATAGCCTTGTAAAACTTCTCTGCTACCTCTCACCATTGCCTCAGTTCTAATTCCCATAATTAATCCTATATTCTGTACTACTCATACTGTTTATGCCTCTCTGATTAAACCCTGGCTGATATAATTTGTATGAAGAATATACAAAAAACTTCTACAAATGATTAAGGCAAACGACTGGATAAAAAAATGGCAAAAGAAACTAACAGAAAGATCATACGCACAAAAAACCTCAAAACACAAAAAAGCTAACACAAGATGTTTGACCTGATTAGTAATCAGGGAAACACAAATTAAAACATGAGCTATTACTTCATGCTCGTCAAAGTAGCAAATATTAAAATGTATGAAAACTGTAAGAGAGTTTGGATGTGGAACAGGAGGAAGTTGCACACTTCTTCTGGTAAGAGGTAAACTAACCACTTTGGGGAATCACTTAGCAATACTGATAAAGCAGAAAATGAGTATTCTCTCAGACCTACGCATTATACACCTAGAAAGGATCCTAGAGGGATTCTCACATATTAAAAATGGGGTGGAATATGTAATGTCCTTTATCCAGAGAATAATGGTATCAATACCTACTTGAGCCTGAGCAATAGTACACTTACCTTGGACTTGATCATCCAGGAGGAGGAGGTGGTCTCCACTGCCAACTGTGGTATCACCCACAAGACAGCTCCCAGTGATCCCTGCCTTGAGTCAACCATGATCTTGTATAATCCCCTCCCCTTTTGCATGGCCTTGATTTAATGTTTCACTTCTAGTGGATAAAATAAGGTAGAGGTGATGAAAAGTCAGTTACAAGATTAGGTTACAAAAAGACTGTCTCTTCTTTCTTGGGCACCCTCTCTTCCTCTGTTATATTGTAAGCTGCCCTACGGAGAGACCCACAGGACAAGAAACTGACATGTGCAGCCAAAATCCAGCCAGGCCCTGAGACCAGTAAACAGCCATATGAGTGAATTTAGATAGGGATCCTCCCCCTGTTGTGTCTTAAAATGATGACAGCCCTGACTGCCACCTGGATTGCAGAAGTGTAAGATCCTGATCCTAAGGCATCCAGCTACTTCATGCTCAGATTCTTGATCCACAGACTGTAAGATAATAAAAATTTGTTGTTTGAAGCAATCGAGTTTTAAGGTAATTTGTAAAATATCAATAGATAACTAATATATCCTCCAATAATCAATGCAAAACCCATAGTGGTAAACAAATTCATTATTTTCAGAATAAGGACTCTGAATTATCCCATTAATTTATTAGTTTAAACAATAATTACTGCAGACCTGATTTGTCAGGCCCTATGGTAGGAAAAAAAAACAAAAAACAGTCCCTAACCTCTGCTTTAATGGAGTTTTGCAATATAGACAATAAATAATACTATACATCCTGTATCAGAAGATGATAATCCTATAGAGAAAAATAAAGCAAGTAAGCAGGATAGACAAACCCTGGTCTAAGAAGGGGTTGCAACTTTAAAAAGGGTAGTCAGAGACCTCTGCAAAGATAATATGCAAACAAACCCATGAAGAGTATGGTGGAGTGAGTCATCCAGGATCTGGAGGCAGTGCATTCCAAGCAGAGAGGAGCAAATTCAAGTCCTGATGCAGGAGTGAAACTGAGCAGTGCAGCATCCAAGGGGCCTGTGCACCTCTCTAAGGACTTTAGCTTTAGCTCTGGAGTAAAATGGGAAGTCATAGGGTTTTGAAAAGAGGGGTGATATTACTAAACTAATGTTTTAAATAATCATTCTGACTGCTGTGCTTTAAAAAGATTGTGGGGGGCCGGGGGGGCAGGGTAGGCTTGGGGGTCAAGTGTAAAACAAAGGAGACGAGCTAGAAAGTTTTTATAATTCCAGAGAAAGTATGGTGGTTCAGATCAGGGAGGGAAAGATAAAGGATGTGAAAAATGGTCAATTATGAATATGTTTTAAAGGAAGAGTCAATAGGATTTGCCAGACAATTAAGTTAATTTGTAAACTACATATATGTGTATATCTACTGAAGGATACCCAGAGTAAATCGCTGAGCCAGAAAAATACATGCTCGTTAATAATACTTTCAAACATTTATTATTCATAATCCCCTGTAATCTATACCCACTGCTACTGCCTTTCTTCCAGGCACTATAACTATTTTCAATGACTTTTCAAAGGTTTCAAATGCATTTTATTTCTTCAATTACGCTGTATGTAAATGAGCAACAGTGTACTTAAATGACAAGTTGATTTTGAAACAACTCTGTATTACAGTAACTTTGATGGTTACTCATCATTCCACGCTCTTGGAGTGACTCTGCCAACAGGGGACAGGTTCCATTTTATTCCAATCTGTGTGGTTGTAAACACCCATGCAACAAGACAGAAAGTGGCTCCACCGGCTAGCAGAATATTACCATATTTGTCATGAAAATCTGGTGACTGTTTGGAGTGGCTCTGTCTTCCCCTAATTTGCTGAATGCTTTGAATCTTCAGACTACTTAGTGCATTTCTGACCAAGGGAAACATCATGGAAGATGTGATAGAATTGCAGTTGACTGAAGTTTCTGGTCTATTTCCTTGCAAAGAAACCTGGAAAAACAAAAGACAGGCAATGACATCTGATCTACATTCAGTTTCACCCACACCACTCCTTACAGTGTGGCCAGGGACGTGAGTTTTGATATCACAGATGTCTGGATCTGAGGCTCAGCTCTGTCACTGATTAGCTATATGAACTTGGACAGTTAGCTTACCTCTCTTTACCTTAGTTTCTTCAATGGCAAACTGAGACAATGTCTGGCTGATAAAATGGCTACAGTGGCTAAAATTTCCAACATGCCCCAATAGTCCGATGACCTACGTGTCTACTAAAATCTCCGGTTTCAGTCAGAATTACAAGGGATTCACAGGGTATGTCATACCTCCTCGTCCTCTTGCCAATTTCCTGTATTCCTTTTAATCCCCTTCCCCTACTCCCTCACCCTCACTTCTCTATCTCTACCTGTAATTCTTGTCTTGTACCTTCCTACAGGTAAAACTCTACTTGCCTTTTAAATCCCCGTCTAGAAGTCACTACTTCTACAAAGTCTTCTTCAAACCTCCCTAGGCTTGAATAAGCCCTTCTTCTCTGGGCTTCTACACTGCTTATAATCTTTCTTCCATAGCATTTAACATGATGCACTGGCTTCATCATTTTTAAAAACAGACTTTACTTTTAGAATAGTTTTAGGTTCACAACAAAACTGAATGGAGAGTAGAGTCCCCATAGACATCCTGACTCCACACCTGTATGCCTTCTCCATCCTGGACCAGAGCAGCACATTTGTTACATTTATTACAATCAATGAACCTTCATAACAGTCCTTTATCATATATGCCTTTTGCAAATATTTGCTTCCAGCCTGTGGCTTGTCTTATCATTCTCTTGAGGAATTATCTTTACATTCTCCTCCGATAGTCTGAAAAATCTTCAAGAGCAAAGGATGTATTTTGCATACACAGTAGATGACACAAAAGTGTAGAATGAACATTTTTGAACCAATCTGAGATATGAATGAAGTCTGGTATCCTCATAAGAAGTTAAAACCAACTGAGAGTAAGCCTCAAATCATGAAATCAGATGCACATATCCTAATAGCCCTAATTTATATTTTTTAAACAAATAGTTATACTGAGCAAGAGATCTAGAAGCAGAATAACATGGATGAGTTCTGTCAATTCCTCTTCTTTGTGCAGGCTGTCAAACAGTGCTCAGTCTCCAGCAATGACATATGTTAACTGTGGCCCAAATGCAGGCAACAAAGCTACAAAAGGGCCTGAGGTCAGTACTTGAAAACTTATAACTGTTCACTGAGATTTGCCAACTGAAATGATTTTATTCCCAACTTAGAAAACAAGACCCTAAGGTTTTCTTTTATTTCCTACCAGATGGTAAAGTGGTACTCTTCGTGATTGTGACAAACAGGGCAAAAAAAAAAGAACCAAATGCATTTCCTCTGAGGTTCCAAACACTCAAAGTTTTTTTTTTTTTTCCTGTTAGTCATGAATCTCTCCACCAAAAGGCACTAGTTTTAATCTGAATTGAATTCAGAGAGCTGGTTGAAGGTGAAATGGATCAGAGTATGACAGGTGCAGCCTTAATCCAATACAAAAGCACTTGTGCCACACAGAGCTTTTGGTCTTTAGGAAGGTACAGAACCAGAGAATAATTTGTGATAATAGGGATCTCTTGTGGGTCATCAACCCATGCCTGCTGCTTTATGACAAACTGAGTTCATTATTCCTATCCTCACGCTAAGTTGAAAGTCAGATACATTGTCTCTAGTGACACTGACTGCATCCCTTTGTAGCTTAGTTCATTCTTTGGCTATTCTCACCTCTGTGAAGCTGTTCTTTTCTATCTAGTCTGAATTTGCTTGTACCAATAAGTGTCCATTACTAAGAATTTTCTATTAGGAACTCCTTCTGTAGTTAGTAGTTGGCATTTCATCCTATAATAAGCAAACTGCAGTCTTTTCATTCCTTTTTTTGTTTTTCCTTGTCAGCATTAGCTACATCCGTCTCAGTTGCCTTCATATCTGCCTTTTATCTACTTTTGTTTATAAAACACATGTAAGAGCTAGTAACCCACTGATTAAAGAAATTTTCCATCTCGCTGAACTCCACATGACTTATTTCTACAATAAATATTACGTTATTGAAGAGCCTTAAGCCTATTATCCAAAGAACTGAAGTTATAGATTCTAATATCCATATAAAAGCATAAAAAAGGAAATTCAGTAATGTAGTGCAGGTAAAGAAAATGTTTCTCAAAGTAGATGCTTTCTGATGAAAACAGACTACAAAGAGATGGAAGAAGACAGATTTCTCTAGGCAATAAGAACAAAGTAGAGGTTCTCTCATGCCTGTGGCAATAAAAAAAGAAATATGCTCTGAATAAATATAAATAGTTAAAGGGAGTGAAGTATCCTATGAGGATGAAAAGGAAAGATTGACTGTCTCATCTATTTTATACCATAATGTTGAAGCTCAGTTCAGGAAAAATAACAAATACTTCAATCTAACTGCGATAAAGAGGTATATAGATTTGAAGCTTCACTGGTAACAATAATAATTTTAAATCACGGAAGGCCATAAAAAGAAGTAAAGCCATAATGCAGGAAGGAAACTAATGTTTATTGAATATATACACCTGTTTGCCAGACATCATACCAGAATTTTGCACATCTGCAAAAACAGTGCAAGATGGTGATGATTTATCTCCATTTTACACACAAGAATAAAAGTCAGGACAAGACTTGAACTCAAGTCCTGATTCTAAATCCAGTGCATTTTTCAACTGCATCATGTTTTCTTAAAGTATATTCCATCCTGAGCATTGGAAACAAACAGACAAACACACAAAACAAACATAAAACTAGCATGGTTACCAGAGATGGGTCCTTAGTTGAAAACGGTTCACTTCAGTTTACTATACATTTATGGAGTGATGAGTGGTGTGGCAGGGCCTGGGGTGGGTCCCAGTGCTATCACCCCTACTCTTACGGTAGCTTATGGTGGAGAGAGGGGATGAACACAGCACTGTTATAAGGGAGGAGACAGGCCAAAGAAGAGCACAGGGAGGAGAGGTACGTTTCAACCTGAGGTTCAAGGAATGGTTTTAGAGGAAACGACAAGTTGGCTAGATCTTGAAGGATGAATAAGAAATATAAAAAAACAAAACTGGTTGGGAAGAAAATGTAGACCTAATAGCAAAAGCAAAAGCACAGAGAGCTGGAATAGTACGTGTGCGGGCAGCCTGATGAGTAACACTAAGTAGTAAGTGTTGAAGCAGCAAATGCCCACAGATGAGCCCGGAGGGAGGAGGAAAGGACAGCAGCACGCTGAGGACATCCTATGCCGTAACATGGCATTTGAACTCAATTCCGTAGGTCATTGCTTCCCACTGTAGAGAAAACAGTGCTCACACGCAAAGCCTTTTCTGTAGTTAACAATGACAATTCTTAATTCTGTGTTTTTTAGCTTCATAATATTAAAAAGGAACATAAGAAAATAATATGAGATCTGGCTGGTATAGCTTATCGATTTCTACTACCCGTGTTATCTTTGTTCTGCATTTTGGTTGCACTAGTATACATTTATCTGTCCTGGGCTAATGTGAAAAGAATGGAGGCAGCTTTTATATTTAAGTAATGTGTTCATGCCAGAGCAGAACAAATACTTAGACAAATGGAGTCAAGCCACAGCCTATTTATATAGCAAAGCATTTGAAAATACAAGAACTTAAGGCCACTGAAAGCAATGTTACAGTTTCAGGACAATATTAACTGTCATAACTGAATTAATATGCAAATTTGAATATTCTTCTGTTGTACAGTTTGGTTCATTTTTTAATATGAAAATATATTTTGGTTCCATAATTGTATTAGCTTTAAACATAATGAATTTGATTTTATGTTCACACACATATAAGTGCTTTTATAATAAATTAATTTAAGGTAGTACAAGTTGAGATGAAATAATGTGTTTCCTCTTTAAAAAACATGCCATATGTGAAACAAACAAACAAACAAGCAAACATGCTATATGTAATCTGAGTTTGGGAAACATTCTTATTGGTGAGGAGAAACCACTGATTGGTTTAATCAGGAAAAGGTTAAGATGAGGAAAAAAGCACTTTACAAAGATAGGTTAGGTGAAGAAAGGGTAAGAAGATGGCAAAAGTAAGTGGCAGAAGAGCTAAGAGGTCAGTTAAGGGTTTATTTCAATGGTTCATTAAAAAGATGATGAAGACCTGAATTAAGTACTGATAACAGAGAGAGAAAGGAGATAGAATTGAGATATATTAGGGAAAAAGTCATACTGATTTGGAAAATAAGTTACTCTAAGTAAATTGTGTATTCCATTCACTTAGCCTCTTGGTTAAGATTATGACCAAAAACTCTGTTGCAATTTCTGCTAAAAATCAGCAGACATTGACACTGCAACTTTTAGCTGATCCCAGGAAATTAGAGTTTGGGCAATCTAGGTATAGAATGCAGCAAGGTCAAAGCAGATATAATTGAGGTGTGCTCGGAATGACAGGTCTAGCTACCTGAGCAGAAAAAAGAGGAGGAATCCTAAAAGGATTTACTGGTTGGTCCTAAAGAAAAAAAAAATCAATTTCATTCAGTCTAAGTATAGCCTAACCCAGACCAATAAATGACCTGCTTAGCTTTGATACAGGGCTTTCTATCTAATTTCAGGAAGAAAATTGGAAACTGCATCCTATTTCTCAAATATGCCCATTTAGTACTATTAGAAATCCCACAGGGAGATGATGCTCAAGAAGCAATTAAATGAATCACAGGGTTTCCCAACCTGGATACTATTGACATTTTGATCCAAGTAATTCTCTGTTGTTGGGGGATGTCCTGTGCACTGCAGGGTATTTAGTAGCATCCCTGTCTCCATAGACTACATACCAGTAGTACCTCCTCAGTTGTGACACCAAAAATCTATCTCCAGACATTATCAAATGTCCCTTGGGGAGCAAAGTCATTCCCTATTGAGAACCACTGTTATATACAGTGCAAAGTGTCTCTTGTCACTTCTCCCACAATCTTCTAAATGACATTGTTCTATTCAATACAGAGGCTTACATTCTAAGAACATACATTCCCTACCGTGGAGTGCATGAAAGTTGCCCATCAATGTATTTTTTTCCCTGAACTAATCTCAGTTTTTAAAATGTTGTACAGTACAACCTAGATTAATCACTTAATCTATCTAGGCATCTGCTTCCTCATCCATAAAATTAAAAAGTGGGACTAATTTGGCTTTTCCCAAACCTGCCTGATCCTCAGTCATTTGGAATCTTCGTTACAAAATGTAAGATTCCTGGACTCCAGCCAAACATACTGTAACAGAGTATTCGGGGGAGAGGGGTGGCCTGAGAGTCTATATTTTTTAACAAGTTCTCATCAGACAAGTTTATGGAACACTAAATCAGATAATCTCTAAGGTCCTATCCAGCTCTAACACTCTAGACCTTCCTAAAGAGAAAAACATGTTAGGAAGACCATTTATTCTTCTAGGCCACTGAAAGAGTACAATAGTAATTGAATTCGCCACCCTGGTAATTTAGAAAGCAGTACCTGAGTGACCTGAAAGAGTTACAGGGGCCCCCCGAGAACAAGTTAGTCAACAGAAACAACTGGCAGCATTTAAAAACATTAAAAGCACTAGTAACAAGGGCGTTCTGCTGTGTAAGGTATGAGACACTTTCAAAGCTAAGGCTCCTAGACTCCATCACTCAACTGTAACACCTTTATTTCCACCTGTTTTTATTTCTGCTCTGCTTTTATAGCTTCAGAATATTGACACAAAATAAGAAACAGTAAAAAGGCAATCTTCTTGAAATGAAAATGCATATAACCTGCAGTGTCTTCCCTTCATTTATGTATTCCTCAGAAGACAAGGCAACTCCAGGAGGGATTCAGTCTACATGGTGCAGTGTCTCCCATCACGACTCCTTAAGCCTTTAGCCTTTTTGGAACAGAAATTCTGGGAACCCTGCATGAAGCAATGCTGTTGGTGGAAATGCTGAGTAATACTTCTGTTTCATACGTAATGGTATCACCTCCTGAGTTCACTGAACTGATGGATGGACAGCCATTTGCTTAAGGCTGTGGACTATGTCACTTTATTAAGCCTAAAAAGTTACAGAAATGGCCGTTACCCGAACAAATAAAAAGACAGATTACAGTGGTGGGTTATTATGCCAGGAGGGAGACATGACAGAGTGGACAGCTTGTGAGCTGATGTCCTCGAATGGCACATGTTGCCTGAAGAGTGCAGGGCTGTAAGCTATGTACTGTCCGTCACAGTCTCCCCACGGTCCAAATGCACAGACCGCCTCTATCCTATATAGGAGACTGAAAGCACTCAATAACGTCCATCCTGGGAATAATCTCAGCGCTCATTTAGGCAATTCCTTTTATGAACCTAATTACATTAATGCTGTTCACACATTAAGCCCCCATTACGTTTTCTTTAGTCACAAAGTACTTTCAGCTATATTTGTTTTTCTCCCTTCCTGATAGCTACGTGTAAGAGAACAAAACAGTAACAGGCTGGGGGCTTTTCTCCATGCCCACTGCAAGTCAAAAGCATGATCATGCAATAATTCTTTTTGTGTTTTCTATTAAACTTTAGTAGGCCCAGCAAATTTCCTTAAAGTGGATATCCAGGCTATGTTTACATTACAATCTATTTCAAACATTGGAAATATGTAACCTTGTTATTTCAAGCAATGTGCTAAGTGTTAGAAAGGGGGCCACTGTGCTTCCTCTCAAAAGATTTTATATTAACTGCATCCCATGGCTCATAGATTGTTGTGTAGTCTGGTCCAGCTAGAAGAGTACTTCGTATTTCAGTGGATCCAGCAGATCAAAACACCTGGATAAATGCACAGCATTTCTCCAACTTAATCTTGGAAAAGAGATTGTGGTTATAAGTACATTCTAGAAACTTTCAATATTGTTTCCAGAAAACAATATGGAGCCAATGAAAGACATTAGGAACATGAGTTACGGGGTCAGATTTGCCTCTTAGACATTACTGTGGTGTGGGGGAAGAGTCTGCAGGGGAATGATGCAAATGATAATGAGTAATGATAAGGACTTGAACTTGGACAATTCACCCAATTAAAGTTTTTAAATGTGCCAGTCCCTAACTTCTGCAGTCTTCATATTTCTGCATCCAGTGCTTGGCTTTGCAGAGCCAGACCACAATTCCTTTGCAAAGGCACCTAAAAGTGACAGCCTTTGAGGATCCACCTCACACCAATGGAACTCTCAGACCTTGATGTATGAAGTGGAATGTGAGTTTTTATTTTATTAACTTTAATGGAAGAATATTTCATTCCAGTGAATGGAATACATAATTTACCTTTTAGCTTAATTAGCTTGACACAGATTCCAGTCCTAAAGTGCCCTTCTATCTGTATTCCCCTAAGAGGTGCCTATTTCATTAGTTCTGTTTGATGCTAGTGGGTGTTACTAACAAAACGGGCTTCAGCCTCATCTATGGTTGGGGAATACGTGGTAACAAAGTCAAATTTTTTTTTTTAATTGAAGTACTTCTCTAGCCTCTGTGGTGCTGATGCACACAGTGATTCTCTGAGAGGGATGCCACGCGGTGCTTTCCGAAGTTACCTAACATCCCATGTTTTTCCCCCCCAGAGCCTATCTCCATATTAGTGTTTTCCACCATACACTTGAAAGGATGTCTCTGTGTTCTCAATGCTGTTACATCATTGCACTCATCTTAAATGGTTTAATAGTTCTAGGAGGCATTTCACAAACCAAATCACTTCCTTGTGGGGACTTGTGACATATGACTCAGGGAGTATGGAGTGTGTGATAAGCCTGCAGTATCTTAACAACCCTCATAGCAATTAACGTTAGCCTTCATTATGTGATTCTAACTTCTGCAGTTTTAATATTTGTGCAGATGTCTTACTCCCCTCCCCACCTACCTTTATTCACTAAATGCTCTATGATTCTGCAGTGGCCATTAGACTTGCATCAATGACTCCTCAGTGCATATTGAAACTTTCATTTAAATCTTGAAATGAAAATGCACAAGGCATTTCTGTCTTTAATCTAAGTATGTCACTGACATATTTACATAAAAATAAAGAAAAAATTAAAATATTTAACTTTTAGGTATCAATTTAATTTTGAAAGACCCATTTACCAAGTGTTTCCATTTTTAACAAAAATTGTTTTCAGTGGCTAACCAGAAATTAGGCCAGTAACGGTGTACTCCAGAAGTTAATTTTGATCAAATCCAAATTCAGATTGAAATATTTAGTACTACAAAATAACCCTTTCCTCCTTGTTTCTGAAAACTCCAGATTTTTTAAATTTCCAATTTGGACAATCTCTGCCCTCCTGAACTCTGCTAAAAACATATCTGTAAATAAAATCTTTAAAAGTAAGACTTTTGTCATTGCCATCACCTGGGAAACTTAATGGGCCTTTGCAGAGAAATTCCATTTGATGAGAAGAGCACTTCTCAGTCCTGAAGTGGTTACTGTGATCACTTGTCAAGCTGTTTTACCAGACCAGGTCTGTCTTTAAGCATATTTTTTTCTTTTCACTTTCATAAAATTTTGGAAACTTTTCAAAAACTTTTAATAAGATGTTGACGTTTTATTTATTTTTTTTTTTTTTTCTCTCTCTCTTCCATTTAGGATGCATTATTTGGAAGTGAAAAGACTTTGGCCAGAGGGGCTGACTTTGGTAAACTGATTTTTTTTTTTTTTCCCCTTGTAGATGCTTTAGAAGAAACAGTAAGATAGAATGCACTTTGCCAAACCTTGGGGCAGGGTGCTTGCTTTAGTGAACTGACATTTCATTTTAGTGTTTAAGTCCCTGAGGGAAGAAGGCTAAAGAAGAAAGCAATTCTGAAGGAAGTTATCCATCTAAACACATGCAACAGAAATTCAGACTACAGATTCTTCTTTTGAAATTCTAAAATTTCCAGTTGGAATTCTGGCTTCAAAGACATTACTTTCAGTTTCTCTTTCTTTAATCTAATGGAGTGTAACATTTCACAGACTAAAAGGGCATTCTTAAACTAAATTAGTATAATTTAACAATTTGAACATTTGTTAATTGGAAAAGTAAGATTTATATGCAAATAGGCCATAATTTTCATTACACATATAAATTATACAGATTTGAACCATTGCTGATGCCAGAACTATGAGTTTATTAAACAGATACTGTATTTTATCACATTCGTTGAATCTAAATCATAAGATTTGAAAGACCGAGACATCACTTTAAATTGCCATTTAGTGCTTATAGTAATCTTTTGGTACTGGTCATTCATGACTTGGTACTACAAATATATGTTGAAGAAGAACATGGGTAGAAATAGGAGAATGGGGAGGGGAGAATAAATAGATAGATTGAGCTACTCCTTTCCTGGATTCACATTTTAATTGAGGAAGACTCAAAAATATGTATATATTCTTCTAATGCAAGCTAGTTACAAAAGAGGTACAGAGATCTAAGTATAGAAACAGGTATGGAACCTGAATGCTTTGCCTTCCTCTAGAATCAGGACATTGACTGAGAATGGAAGATGGATGGCTTCCTAAAAGCAATCAGATGCCGTTACCAGAAGGTGGAATGCATATTGAATGGTCAAAACCAAAACAAAACAAAACAAAAAACAAATAAATACCACAATACTGAAAGAAAAAACAAAACTGATCTAATTACAGGTCCATTGGAGTGGGAGTGGAAACACAGAGATTCATTCATTAAATAACAGGGATCAATGGACTAGCTTCTCTCTAATTTCTTCCATCTCTGACATTTTGTTTCTACATCAAAAGTTTCAAATAAACGTGTTCTACTGGTGTAGAGAAGTCACTACAAGGAGCAATTAGGACTGTGTGAGGATGGGTACATGAACACTCTTTTTTCTGCTACTTATTTCCAGAACTGAAAGCTGCCCTTTCAAGTTTTTGCATAATGAAAAGATCCCCTAGAAAACCTTAAATAGCATTGTGATTATTTTGTTGCTTAAACAGGATTCAGTTAAGCTCCTATCATGTGACTGCAGCCTGCTAAACACTGGAGTTACAAAGCTGGCTGAAAAAGGTCCATTCTTCCCAAGAATGCTCAGTGGGGAGAGACAGACAGAAAATCATAAGGTTTCAGTGTAAAAAGTGTTATAATAGATATGATCAGGATGCTATGCCACCAAAAATAAGAGGTAACTTCCCCATCCAAAGATCTCATGAAGAGTTTCCTGGAGTAATGCACGAATGAACTAAGTTTGTAAGTGAGTACAACTAGATGTAAAAGAATGGGGATGAAAAGGTTTCTTAAGGGCTTTTCTCCAACTATCAAGACTAAAATTTAGTTTTTAATCACTTCCCCTTTAAAGGTGACCTTCAACTCCAATCATGTATAAATCAAGAGAATCTCCTTTAATGTCAAAATCATAACAACAGCACATGTAATAGTAGCACATAAACATATTGGAATAAAGCTCCTTCTGGCTTTTGCCAATTCTGTAATACATTTTCATCTTTATTGAACATCATATTGTAACCATCATAAACATCTATTGTTAATGCTACTAAGAAATAATAGCAGAGACTTTGAGAATAAATGTTGGCAATTTCTAAGACTGGATAGACAAAATAAGCCTCAAAGACGTCTTTGAGAACAAATGTAGGCAATTTCTAAGGCTGGATAGACACAAAATAATCAGAATTAAGATAGTTAGAATCTAACTGTGTTTTGAATTAACAATAGCCAAAGTGAAGCAATTTCTTGCTTTTACTTCAGAGTTCATGATTTTGCAGTGTCACCTATAACTTTATAACTTACATTAAAGAGCCAGAGAGAGTAACAAAATCTTGGAATTAATACTGGGAAAGTAAGTCATCGCCATGCTTCATAGGAACGTTTCATCCAGCACTGGATGTAAGATAGATTATGAAGGTATTCCCTTTAAGTATGCCTTATAATCACTGTCATATGTTATGTAAGAGCCTGCAAACGGTAACTGCCAAAACATTGGAAAGCCCCAAAATATTTATACAACATACACTCAGCAGCTAGATGATGCTGGAGATTCCCTACCTAAAACATTCATGTATATAACTGAAGAAAACAGTTCCAGAACAACAACAAAAATACCTTAAGCCAAAACAGCAATTTATACTAAGTGAACTGTACACAGTATGAGAATGTGTAGAAGTACACTATCCCATGGAAAAACAGATTTAGTTTCAAACAATAATTAATGAACCATGGACATTTCCTGAGTTTCCCTTCATTCTTCTTGCACTCCATCCAGTTTCCACCTCATCATTCTATATAAATAAATGTTGTAAAGAGCGATAATGGCCCCTCCGTCCCTAAAATGGACATATTTAAATCACTTTTCTTGACTCTTCAGCTACAATAACACCAATGATGCATCTCTCTGGATACCTTCTCTTCCATTAGCTTCTATAATATTCCCCTCATTTTCTTTCTATTTTATGGCTATTTCTTCTTTACAAACTCATCCTTCTCTAACAGGTCCTTAATGAAATAGTTCTTCAAGGCTTAGCCATGGGTTTCTTTCTATTTTCACTTTATACGCTCTTTCTCTTTCTGGGTATTCTTAGTCACACTAATAAACTTAATCATCATAGGTGATTAGATGATTCCCAAATTATGTCTCCATATATAAATCCTCTTCTTAGATCCAGGGCAATACATTAAACTGCCTTCTTAACATCTCTCCTAAGATAATTCAAATTCTAAGATTTTCAGAAATAATTCAAGGATAATCTGATGTCTACAAAATCAAAAGACCTAAATGCCATTCCACTCCCAAACTTGGTCTTTACCAATAATCCCCAGCCCGGTAAACATCACCTCCACAAATGGAGTTGAGCATGTTAAACTTAGAAATCATTTTTGATAACTTCATCTCCCTTGAAACATTTGATATACCACTTCTTTTTCAGATAGTTCAGTATTAATGTATAGTAATGCAACTGTTTTTTACATGTTGATTTTATATCCAGCAACTTGAAGTTGTTTATTAGTTCTAAAAGTTTTTTGGTGGATTCTATAGGTTTTCTATATATAGTATCAAGTCATCTGCAAACAGAGACACTTTACTTCTTCCTTTCCAGCTTGGATGGTGTTTATTGATTTATTTTTTCTTGCCTAATTGCTCCGGCTAGGACTTTCAGAGCACTAGGCACTAGCACCTAGTACTAGGAATTCCAGCACTATGTTGAATAAAAGTGGCAAGTGTGTATACTCTTGCAAATTTTCTGATCACAGAGGAAAAGCTTTCAACTTTTCAACACTGAGTATGATGTTAGCTGTGGGCTTGTCATACATGGCCTTTATTATGTTGAGCTACATTCTTTCTATATCCAGTTTTGAAGGTTTTTATTATGAAAGGATTTTGAATTTTGTCAAATGCTTTTTCTGCATCTATTGAGATGATCATATGATTTTTATCTTTCATTGTGTTAATGTCATGTATCACACTATAGGTCTGTATGTGCTATCTGTTAAACCCTCCTTCACAAGTGATCTTTTAAAAGCAGAAACATAACTATACCACATCCACACTGAAAAATATTTTTACAATCTCTAATGATTTACTTTTAAAATGTTTCAATACAAATAGTGTAATATACATGCGAATAAAATAATCTCAAGTTTACAGCCTAGGGCTGTTATCATTTGAAATACACTAATCAGAAATGGACACTTGAGGAATGGCTACATATGCACCTAACATATAACTACAGAAATATAAATCAGATAGTATAATTAGCATAAAGGACATTAGAAATAATTTTTCATTCATAAGGTGAGTTGTATTCAAGATACATGGTTGACTAGAAATGTTGTATCAGACCTAACACCCTTGCATTAATGAAGAATGAGAATCTAGCAAACATAGCAGCCTGATAAATTGAGGATAGCCCTTTAGTTCTAGAGTTCTGTTGGTCCTGAGTTTATCTACTGTACACAGAATGCTATTATCTAACTAAACTATCTGGTTGGCTGCTCCTGCCTTTAGAAAGAATATAATTGGCCTTGTTTTAATGTAAGAAGTTTGCCAAAGTGCCAAAGGACAGTGCCTGAATCAATGTTCTCATGGATTCTTTCTATTCAATTTCACATATTTGATAGTATCGTTTAAGAATTTCTCTCATTATAAAATTATCCATGTGAACAACCTACTCAAACTATTAGTGACTACAAATATTTACCAAAAGAATCTGACAATGGTGAAAAGTCAAATTGTTTTTGGTCAGGACATGGCACCACTCAATAGTTTCTTATCACTTTCAAGATAATGACTTACATCTTTGATAAGACTATCCCAGGTTTCTCAGGCTGCCATGAAAAAATGCCATAGACTGAATGACCTAAACAACAGAATTTTATTTTCTCAGTTCTGGACACTGGGAATTCTAAGATTAAGGTCCAGCAGGGTTTGTTTTCTGGTGAGGACTCTTCCTGGCTTGTAGACAGCCACGTCCTGGCTGTGTCCTCACATGGCAGAGAGAGAACAAGCTCTGGCATCTTCTTTCTCCTTATAAGGATACCAACTTTATCGTATTAGGGCCCCACCCTTATGACTTAACCTCTATCACTTCTCAGGCCCCATCTCCAAGAACAGTCACATTTGGGGATAGGGCTTCCACATATGAATTCTGGGGAGACACAAACATTCAATTCGTAACAATGACCTATAAGGCTAATATAATCCTTGACCATTTAATCAACAACATCTCACACAAATCTGTTCACTGCCTGCACTCTAGTTACATGCAGACTTCTCTCAGTTTTTGGAATCCCCATTCCTTCTCTCCACTGAGTTGGCTGTTTTTCCTCCTCTCACGTCACGTAGCCAATGCTAACTCATCCTTCTGTTACCAGCTCAAACTGCTCTGAGAAATCTTTATATTTTCTCATTTATTGTTTCAATTACTTAAAAACAAACAAACAAACAAAAACTAGGTCTATGACACGCCTCATTTGGAATTTCATTGAAGCACACACTTGAATTTCTTATTGTTGGTGGTGGAGTGCGTGGCATGTCATCTAGTGAATATTTGTATGTCTACTTTAGAGTCCACTACTTATGCCAACATTTTTTAAACTTCTATTAGAAAATGTGGGCATTAGTTATTATCTTCATTTTAGAGCAGATGAAACAGATTTTGATGCTATGCTGCTATTTGTAAATTTGAATATTTATGGAAATAGCAGTAAAAAGCCAAACCCATTCTCTGGCCTCAAGAAGCTTACCCAGGTCAGTGGGGGAACTAGTCATTAAA
This sequence comes from Camelus dromedarius, assembly GCF_036321535.1. Lineage (NCBI taxonomy): Eukaryota > Metazoa > Chordata > Mammalia > Artiodactyla > Camelidae > Camelus > Camelus dromedarius. The sequence continues at coordinate 89,590,620 of NC_087436.1, read as the reverse complement.
CAATCACAATCAGATATAATTATGGTATATGATAAATTCTATAAAAACACCAAGTATTAGTAACATTAACGTTATTTTACAATCAGTGGGCAGGAAAGACCTCTCTGAGCAAAAGACATTTGTGGTGAGACCACACATTGACTAGAAATGTTCCAGTAGAAGAGGGGGAAGAAAATTCCAGAAGGTTCAACACACATGGAGGCCCCGAGGTAGAAACTGGAAGAAGCTCAGTGTGACTAGAGAATTGTGAACTAGAGGGAAGCCAGCACGTGTAAGACGAGAAATACTGGTAAAAGCCAGTAATGCAGAACCTTAGCCTCAAAGGGATTTTGGATTTTATTTATAAATATAATACTTTATTTTAATTTCTTTATATAACCATTTGTTAGAATATTTTTCCATAAAAACTGGGGTAATATTCAATCAGAATTCAGTGAAAATTTTTGTATAGCAATTAAGATAATCTGGTCTAGATATACTGCTTCCTAATGTTCTAAACTGAAAGTTACAGAGCACAGAAAATCTCGAGAAGTAGGTGGTTGACAGGGTCCTTGGAGAGAGTCAATATTTCTCTCTTTCTCAAGAAAACTATTATCTCAGCCATATATTTGACAGGAATTAGATGACAAGTCAATTCATGTCTCTGCATACAGGGAAGTGCCTAAATATGCAGATAGTCAGTGTGTATTTTCTGATGAATGTTTAACATATTTCCATCTCCAGAAGTGGAGGTAACAAAGCTAATATTACATGATGAAAAGAATAATGAGGCATTCTACCTCAACAAAAATAAATAAATAAATAAATAAATAAATAAATAAATAAAGGAAATTATAAAAAATAGCTGATGAGTCAAAAATCTCTTTTCCAGAGTGTTTTAAATTAAGATTTCTATTTGCAGTAATGTGGCAGGATACATGGAAGTACATATGTTCTCAAAGCAGAGGTTTAGTGATGGAGGAACCCAGTTAAAGAAGCATAAGAGTTTGGCCAGCATTATTCTGAGATCTCTTCCTCCAAAGTGAATTTGAACCTCAGTTTTCATGGTTTCACTGTGTATAGAAACTAGTATCCAAGGACCAAACCTGTTCAAGGCAGAAATCTATCTTCTTATAACTGAGATTCTAAGGGGTTATCTCCTCAGGGAAAGGGTGGGGAGGAAATAACCCACTCTGCAGAGAACTACAAGAAAATGAACTCTCTCAAATCTTGAAACTGCCTAGAGGGCACTGGCTAAAAATGGTGATTAAGATTTTAGAGCCACAAACTGGCCTCCTGCAGGTTTACAGCCCAATTTCACAGTCTTGGTAGTCTGAAAGCCCTCAAACTGAGAATATAATTTAGAGAGCCTAGATTCACAGAAGTAAATGGAAATCCTTTCTGGAAGAACACACTTCTACCCCAGTTCACAATTAAAAGTCTAATGAAAATGAGCAGCTCATAACACAGCACACAACACAAAGGAAACAAGGCATCACAGGCAAGAGACAGGAGAAATAATAGAAAACACTGACTCGTGAGTACTTCAGATAATGGAATTATCAGAGACTGTCTCCAAGATAAACATATTTATTACATTCAAAGATTTTTTTTTAATCTTAAAATATATTCTGTCAACAAGAAACTACAAGGAGTGACTAAGAAAATGTTAAAAGGAACCAAAAAAGAATTTCTAAAAATATAATTAAAATTTAAAATCCAATGAATGGCAGTCACAACTAAGAAGAGAATTAGTGAAGAAGATAATTCTGAGGAAATTATTCAAAATTCAGCAGAGAAAAAAAATTATGATAAAAGGTTTCTGACATGTTCTAGTGCCTAGAAGAAAACTCAGAACAACACTGGTACATGCACATGACAACAAATTACAGTAAAATATGCCTTCTAACTGGGTCTACCAGACATTTTCTCCTTCTTTTGCCCCTTAAAACCACTCTGCCCCTTAATTTTTCAGTCACTTGAGCTGCCTGCAAATCAAACCCAGGAAAACTTGGAAGACAGGTGAGTTACTTATATAGCAAGCTAAGTATTCTCTTAGCAGGGCCTCAGCCCTCCCTCAATCGGATCCTTTTTTAAGTGAGTAGAAGAAGCTTTAAAGAGTGCTATGCCAGCAGAAGCCAGAGCTCCTTGAAAAATAGCCCTTCCTTCTATACGTACAACTTGCTTGTCAGCAGAACCGGCCACCTAATGGTAGCATCAGGAGTGCGATATAGTTTCCTGCTGTTTTCAGGCAGCCAAGGTGCCTATTAAAGCTCTGGCACAGCTTTCAGAGGCACATTAGAAATGGCCTTTACTAACTACACATCTACTCTTCCTTCCACATACAGATTATATTGCTTTAATTGGTCAATCATTCCTACTGTGTTCTCCTGGTCCCAGGACAGGGGAGAGAGATGAACTGTGCCTGTACGTGTTATGGTACCACTGTTTCCTGCTGAGACCGTATGAATAGAGTTAAGGCTGAGAATGCATTTTCCAAAGACTCTTAGTTCCTTTGAGTTTCATGCCTGAAATCTGAATGTTTAGACTCAATATCCCAAGCTGTTTGAAACTCAAAGGTTCATTGCTTTGCCCCAGGGAAATATGGATCTCTGCTGGCCAACATGATGAATTGCTTTTTGTTATGCCTTTCTCAGACCTTTGGAAGCGTTAGAGATTAAAAATCAAGAGGGCCCAGGAGAGATCAGAAATTCTAGCTGTAGGTCATAAGTTGTTGAGAAGAGAGAGTTTATCAAAGACCTAAAACTTCTACCATCTATTAAGGAACCTTACTGACCTCTTTAATCACTACTGTCATATATTCATCCATTGTCTGTATTTTTTAAACTACCTTGCTGAGACTGCAAATAACCATATGAACAGTATGATCCTGGGGGCAGGATTCAGGAAATTCTAGTCTCAGCTCTGCAACTTTATTAATTATGTGACCTTGGGCAGGTGGCAAATTTTCCTTGTTTCATTTTCTTCATATGTAAATAAGGATAATAATAATAACTATTGTAGTCTAAGGGGAAATGGCTTATAAGAAGTTTAATGAGAATAGGAATAGGTGACAACAGAATAGTGTCCAGCAGAGGAGAACAAAAGGGCCTTTAGCTCTATAATTGCATAGTCTAAACTTTATTAACAAGGCCTTCCTTCCCTCTGATTTTTTTCCCACCTAATCTTAAATTTATTGAGAATAGGGACTCTTATTCATACTTAAACTCCCAGCACCTATGGAGTATCTTGCATATAAAAGCCCTCAATAAATGTTTGCTTAGTGAATGAATTCTGATAGAGTTAAGTCAAGGTAGGTGTCCAAGTATAGCACCATACTGGAGAAGACAAGGATAGAGTTAAGTCAAGGTAGGTGTCCAAGTATAGCACCATACTGGAGAAGACAAGGAAATCAGGGTGCAAGAGGAGAGTTATACATCACAGTTCTCATATGTCATATCAGTCAAATGGAAACATATAGATAGATAGAGACATATACATAATTGCTTGCTTTAGTTTCCCTTTCTACAACTTCAAAAACAACAAAGTACTTCCCATTTCCCTAATTTGTGTGTGTGATCTTTTATGTTAGACGGTTTTAGAGCAGACCCAAGGTCAGAATCCTATTTCTACCCATGGTGACCCAGGCAGTCTAGCTGGTCTTCAGACTGCCTCTGATATATTTTCCAGAGGACTACAACATTTAAATATTCATACACAAAGTAAGTCCTCTCATCCTGCTCCTGACAATTTCTACCAGAATTCATGAACATGGCCTTAATTCAGTGGAATTTCACCCTTATTTAATCAATCAGACTTTTAAGTGTACTTCAATAATTATCTCTCCACCCCTGCCAGATCATAGAAACTTAACAGGCAAGAGATCCAACACAAAACAGGCATGAAGTGTATGTTCTGCATGATTTCTTAAGTGGAAAATCAAAGTTTCAATTATATGGACTAAGTATGAAGCCACCAGAGAATTCAAATATTATCTATATTTGAAGTTGCATCCACATACGCATGTACACATAAACATATATGCCTATACACATACAAACAAAATAGACAAACAACTACTTCAGGAACAAATTGATTATCCAGGTTCTATTTAAGAAATATTTGATGCTCTTCATGTAGCCTGAATATAATTTGACTACAAAGAAGGTAATTCAAATTCTTGCAGTATGTTAGGTAAGACAAAATAGTTTGGAATTAAAAATATGGCCAATGACAACACACTCAGGTCAGCCTCATTCAGGAGTAGGCTACCACCCACATGACTGATCCGAAGTGATCCGAAAGATTATCTTTCCGATACCATTTCCTTCTGTAAATGCTGATATGCCAGAAGTCTTTAGCATTTTTTTCTGACTATTTAGGATCTTTAAGTGTATACATTAAGGCAGTGAGTATTACTTAATTTCCTCACTGCTTAGATAGTATCAATTTAATGACAAGTATTTAGAGATTTTTAAAAAAATATTGCCACATTAAATATATGATCATCAGATAAATTCTGATTTCAGAAATGCTGACATGCAAAAAATTCAAAACAATAAATCCATTTTTTTTCACTTAAAGAAATGCCAAAGAACAGAACAGTGAGCTACAAAAAGTGCTTAAGTGGAGTGATCACTATCCAGTACCTGATCTTCATTCTCACAGAAAGTTCTTTTTTTTCAATAACTTATGCAGGTTATTTAGGTTTCAGATGTTCAGATCACACTATCCAAACTCACAGTCTTAGACGCCTGGATGACTTACTACTAGTGCCTCCTTGGTGCAACATTCAGGGTATCTGTCTCCTGTAAGTTAAGACTCTAGGAAACTGAATTACCTAAGGAGTTTGTGTGGTGAGCTTTAAGTAAGACTGTTTTTTAAAATTTCGAGATTGTTGAGTCTAGAGTACGAGGCATGGACTTAAATACTCACAGAAGCTAGAAAAATAATGGAAAAGTGGCAAAGGGGCTAATGGTTTCCCTAAGACTTAGCTAGAAAATTTTTACACTTCAACAAAAATATATGTATTCTCTGTTTCCTTGTAACACATGAAATACAATGTCTATTTTTATGCTGATTGGATTTTTCCACTCTAGATGGAGACATGGGCACAGAAAAATATTTCTCTACTGTTAGCAAAGAAAACCCATGATGTAAGCATGATAAAAATTGAGAACTGTGCTAAGCTTTAGTGTCAGGGAGAAACAGGCTATGCTGGAAACAGCGGTGAACTAATGAAATCATGTTCTTTCCACAAAAGGACACTGTATTTATTGCCTTCTTAGAACTTGAGCTGGGTTTCCAGATCTACTTTTTTAAAGAAGTTGAACATCTGGATTATGAGTGTGAAATATTCTGATTTTTGAGAGTAGGCTTAGCTTCTAAAACTAAGGTGTAGGGTGAACAAATCACATCTGGGGGCCATATTCAGTCTATGGACTGCCACTGTTAAGACTCTTATCTAGAGGAATGTTGCTATGGTCTGTATACTTGTATCCCCACCAAACTCATATGTTGAAATCCCAACCCCCTGAAGTAATGGTATTATAAGATGGAACATGTGGGAGGTACTTAAATCATGAAGATGGTGCCCTCATGAATGAGATTGGGACCTTATAAAAGGGGCTCCAGAGAGACCCCTAGCCCCTTTCACTATCTGAGGACACAGCAAGAAGTCAGCAGCCTGCACCCAGAAGAAGGCCTTTACCCAACCACGCTGGCACCTGATCTCAAACTTCCAGCCTCCAGAACTGTGAGAAATAAGTCTCAGAACTTCCAGTTTCCAGAGCTGTTGTTTATAAGCTACTCAGTGTGTGGTATTTTGTTATAGCTGCCCAAATCGACTGGGATAGATGTCTCAGCCAATGACTAAACTTAATTTCACGATTCAGAGAAGCTATACCTCCTACAGTAGCTGGTAACGCATGCCCTCCTAACTCCCTCATTCCATTTTTCTCTGTGGACTGACCTGAATGTTTGCTCTCAAGCTCTGGTTTTTCAGGAATGTAGCCCATTAACAGTGTCTTTCTAAAAAAATCAGGCACAAACTTGGTTAGGTTATGCTTTCCATGGTTACTTTTCAGTCAAGACATTTACCTTTTAATGTTTTCAACAGCTCAACTAGCTGTTATTCCCTTCTTGAAAAGTGCTTCCAATTTTTGCAGTTGATTCTCTTTGAAAATGCTACCTTCCTTACCCTTGTTGGCCAGCCATACAATTATAACTCATTATCTTAGGATTTGATTCTTCTATTAATGGATACTTTCAAAGATTCTGTGTTGGATTGTAAATTTGCCTGACCTTGTCCTCAAATCCAGAGAAGTTATACTAACTCCCCATATGAAGATACTCAGTACTGTTCCGGCCCTCTAGTTTTTATTAATTTTTCATGCATATCATGAATTTTCCACTCTAAATCTTTTGTGGATAGTATTACTATGTTGGCTCAAAGTGGAGTACTTGACTTTAAAGGGAAGGCAATGTCTGTCTTATCCTTTTTCCACTGGTAGACTGTTGTCTATTTCCCCTAATTCCATGTGCAACCTATCATTTGTTGGTATTGATGGCTGCAGAGAGTTTATCCTTTACTTCTATTTTCTCCTTCTCTGTTATACACCCTACTCCTCTTTCATATCTCCATCTATTTTGAAAGCTTAATATATACCTGAATCTCTCCTCCACTCAAATCTTATTGTTGGTGGGTAAAAATGATAGTTGATAATAAACCCTCTCGGGAGTGAAGGGACTATTTTTCCTATGGTTGATCCTGACTCCAAAAGGGAAACAATTCAAACTAAATATAAAATTAACACTTTCACTATTCAATTCACACAGCAAGTCATTCACTGAGAAACATAAGGCACTATATAAAAAGACTATGTTTGTTTTGAAATATAAAAAAGAGATATCATTTAATTATCAAATAGATCACTGAGGTTTCTATATCTTTGACATAAAATTAGGCTTCTGTAAATTTTTAACATTCTGATTTGTTACCTCAATTACATAATCACCCTCACTCTAGACATTATATGTGATTCCACTTGATATTTTAAAAATTCACTGCAAATATACATGGTTTGCTAGCCATTCTTTAGTATTATCAAAGACAATGACTAAGAAAAGACACACTAAATTCTTTATAGAAAAATACAAATAGGACTTCCAGTATGTTATGAAAAGCCTAGCTTATAAGCCTATATTTTGCAAACCAGAGTGTCAGGCTTTCTGGAGCCAAATTTTAGCAATGTAGTCATATATTGTTAAAAGAATCATCACTGTTCAGTTTGGTGTTCTAATGAGACTGCAAAAAGTCACTGTACTTTAGGATGACTTTAAATCTTTCATCATGGAAAGCATAATGCCCAGTTTTTAGAGTTTTACATTTCCCCAAAGTATACTGCACATAATCGTGTACTACTTTTATTAGCATAATCTTTTACTGTTCAGTGATAAATATGTTATTTAAATGCTTTTGTCTAATTGGGTCATATTGCAACAAACAGCCCCCTGCATTATGTATGGATGTATTATAGGAAGCTCCTGAATAATGCCTTTTTCCTCCACATACAAAGTAAAATCTGTTATAGCAGCAAGATACATAGAGGGCCAAAACCTTCCATTATTTATGATGTCTGCAAGAACAGTAGATGGGGTTCAATGGGGCAAAAGTAAGACAAATTAGAACAGAACTTTAGAGGTAGATTTTGGCTCAACATGAAGAAGAAGATTATAAATATTAAAGCTATTTTATGAGGAAACAAAGACCCTGGGAAGTAGTGAAATCTCTGTTATCTGAGGTGTTCAAAGAAGACTGAAGGTGCCGGATAATTCAAATAACAAGCAGGACAATGGCCATCAATATATCCAAGTTATTGTCAAAAGATGAGATGCCAATGATGGGTAATTTTAGAAAAGATAGCAGGCTAAGTTGGAGAATATTTATCCAAACATACATATTTTACACACACACACACACACACACATAAATATGTAGTGCTAGGAATCTTCCTGTGCCCTGGAGATGAAACAGTGAAAAATACATACTTGCGGATTTTATGAGGTTTATAGTCCATTGGAGAAAAGTGGCAACAGACAAGTATAGATAGGTTGAAAAGCATATGACCTTGGCTCTATGAATAAGGGACAGCAAAGGATTACCTAGTAGACAGACAAAACCCCTGCTTGTAGCATCAGGAAAGCAGGGAACCAAAAAACAAAAAAATGCTTTTAAAGGAATCTGCATGTGATACGAAACAGCAAAGTTGGGAGGGTGGCAAAAATATAACTTTTTTGGATTTATATTACCATTTTCTGCTAAGGTGTTTGGACTAGATCGTGATGGTCATAAGGGGCCACTAAAGACTTTTTAAGCTGGAGAGTAGTCTCACACTATTATAAGGTACAGAAAGGCAACTATGTTCACAATGTGGAAAGAGGCAGACCCAAAAGTAGGATGAGCACTGCTGTAATCAACTCAGTGGGAAATGATGAAGAGTTTAAGGCAATGGCAATGGGAATGCAGAGAAGAGGAGACGGATCAAGAAATATTAGCCTCTCCTGAATCTGGTGACTGATTGATTATAGAGAAGGAAAATAAAAGAGGAATAATAATGCCTCTTGGATTCCTGCCTCCTTCGTTCAGCCATTTTATTTCAGCAGCTGGAGACGGAGTGATAAAATAAGGCCTTGGACTTCTCCAGGCACCCAGGAGGGGCTCAGTAAAGACTGTGAACCACATCCCTTACCTAGACCCTAAAAAAGCAAGAGAGGTCTCCAAGAATTCTATCCCACACATTCAGGGTTTCTCTTGATTACAGTACAGTAGGTAGTTTAAAGTTTAAGGGCCATAGACTGTTTCCCTTCCTTTAACCCACATGTTAAAGCAAATCATCTGCAGCAGATGGCAAGATGGTGGTCCTCGTCAGCCTTATTTTTAAGGCAACATCCCAATTTCCTCCTACCACTTATGCCCTGCCTTTGGATGCATATTAAATACAAACATTTTATGGATACAGAAAGACTGTTGCATCATTCACAGTAAATGCAATGTGTTTGTGCATTAGTAAGTTTATGCGATAGAAGAAAGCTAGTCTAGACTAAGGATCCTGAACTGTCTTAAAAATGCATACTCTGGCTCTGAGAATTATGCTTTAAAAAAAAATTTACTTCATGGCAGAAAAACATGAATCTTTAACACGATTACCCTACTGGTAAGAGACTTGTGCTCCTCTGCACAAGGAAGTCCATCTGCTAGGTTGAAAGACAAAGTCTTGTAGTAGCTCACTTAATGTCTACATGTGTCAATAATCCACTGATTTGGAAGTGATCTTTTCCTGAAATTCATCGACTTGCATGGGAAGGATAAAGTCTGAGGAAATATTTTGGTAACCTATAAGACCATGAGTTTCATTAGAATTTAAGAGAGTGTGTGTCTTAAGTCAGCTTGGACTACGACAGCAAAATACCACAAGCTAGGTGGCTTAAATAACACACTTATTTCTCATAATTCTGGAGGCTGGGAAGTCTAAAGTGCTGACCGATTCAGTCCCTGGTGACAAATCTCTTCTAGGCTTGCAGGCAGCTGCCTTCTCACTGTGCGCTCTCATGTCAAAGAGAGAGAGCGCTTTGCTTTTTCTTCTCCTTCTTGTAAGGACATTAATCCCATCATGGAAGCCCCACTCTCACAACCTCATCTAAATATAATTATCTCCCAAAGGCCCCTCCTCCAAACACCATCACATCAGAGGTTGAGGCTTTAACATAAGAATTTTGAGTGAACACAGACATTCAGTCTGTTCTACCCCTGGCCTCCCAAAGTTCATGTCCTTTTCACATGCAATATGCTTTCATTCCATCCCAATAGCCCCAAAAGTCTCAACTTGTCCCAACATCAACTCTAAAATCTGAAGTCCAAAGTTTCATTTCAATATTACCTAAATCAGACATGAATATAATGTGAGGTATGATTTACCCTGAGGCAAAATTCTGCTCCAGCTGTGCACTTGTCAAACCAGACAAGTTATGTGCTTCCAAAATACAATTGTGGGACAGACATGGGATAGACATTCTCATTCCAGAAAAGAGAAATAAAGAAGGAAAAACTGATGGGTCCCACGAAAATCTAAAACCCAGAAAAGTGAATGTCATCAGATCTTAAGGCTTGAAAATAGTCCTCTTTTGCTCTTCCCTCCAGGCTCACTGGGGTGGCAGTCTTGTCTCCATGCCCCAAGGTTCTGCAGGGCTTTCCAGACCCTAAGGTTTTGATTGGAGGCCATTTGGTGTATTGAAACTGAGGCAGTAACCCATCCCTGAATCGCCTTCGGGGTAGTTTTTCCCTCTTCTTGAAAAAAAGCACATGCTTCCAGATGAATAACTCTATAGTTCCATTCTTGTCAAATCCAAAGAGTCTGATGGTCTTCCTTCATTTCATCCCATCTCTGCATGCTCCAGTTCAAATTGGCAGTGTTTCTGCATGTAGAAGCATTATCCATCACTTTATCAGGTCATAGTCCAGCCACATCTTTGGTGTTCTCTTCAGAACATGATTTCTCAGTCTTGCAAAAAGAATAGGCTGAGAATTTTCCAAATCTTCAGGTTTTGGTTCCTATTGCTTAACAATCTCTTCTTCAATGCATATCTCTTTCTTTGCAGTTTACTAAGCCACTCCTTTAACACCTTGCTTAGAAATCTCCTCAGCTGAATATCCAATTTCATAACTCACATGTTCCATCTTCCACAACATGTAAGAACACAGTTCAGGCAAGTTTCTTACCACTTTTTAACAAGGATCACCTTCCTTCCAGTGTTCAGTAACCTATTCCTTATTTCCATCTGAGAACTCACCAGAATTGCCCTTAACATCCACATTTCTAGTATGTGTCTCAAAACTCTCCCAGCCTCTACCCATTTCCCAGTTCCAAAGCTGCTTCCACATATTCAACTATTTGTTACAGCAGTACCCTACTCCTAATACTAAAATCAGTCTTAGTCAGTTTGGGCTACTATAACAAAATACCAGTGAGTGGATTTATTTGTTAACAACAGACACTTATTTCTTACACTTCTGGAAATTATATATTTGTATTTAAAACCTCAAGACTAGATGAGCTCACCAAGTAAGTATGTGTAACAAAAGGAGCAAAATTATCAAGGACTGAGCTCTGAATAATTCTATCATTAAAAGGATGACCAGATGAGGAAAATACCGATAAAAGAGACCGATAAAAAGCTACCACTAAAATAAAATGCAGAAGAGTGTGATCAACTCAAAACCAAGTATAGAAGGAATTTCAAGGAGAAGAGAAGTTACTGTTTCTTTCAAATGTCAATGTTAAGTTAATGAGAACTAAAAAATGACCACTGGATTTAGAAACTTGGAAGCCTTTGGGCTTAGACAAGGAAATTTCAGTGTAGTAAAAGGGATTGATAGCTTGAATGCAATGATTTTAAGGAAAAATAAAGAAGTACAATTGAATTTAGTCATTATGGATACCTCATGAGGAATGCTCTTTTTAACAAAGAATAGATAAATGTGTCAGTAACTGAAGGGTAAAGTGAGGTAAAGAGAGAGAGAGAGAGAGAGAGAGAGTGTGTGTGTGTGTGTGTGTGTGTGTGTGTGTGTGTGTTTAAAATAATAGACAATAATAACATTTATTTCCTCTGATTGGGGGTAATCCAATAGAGAGGAAGAAGAAAAAACTAATGTAGGAAAGAAAGGGCAAAATTGCTAGAACAAGGTCCTTAACTAGACAAGAGGAAAGGGATCCTGGATACAAACGGAGGGGCTGACTTCAGACTAGTACTTAGAAAATTCAGCCGTATTATAAGAATGCAGGCAGAATATATGGGTACAGATGCTGGCAGGTAGATAGCTTCACTGTTCTCAAGAAATGCACAGGGCTGTAAATGAAGCAGTAGATTAGGAAAAGCAGAGTATCATGGTAGAGCAAGACATTTCAGGGCTTTATTTCCTGGTTCAGTCCTTAACTAGCTATACGCTTAAAAGCAAATTACCAAACTTCTCCACACCTCAATTTCTTCCAAGGTAGATGGAGATAATACTAGTGCTAACTTAATAAAGTTGAAAAGTATTAAATGACATAATGTATCTGTTTTCCAATATATTTCCCAGTAAAATATAAGCTCCGTGAGGGCATGAATCTCCATCTTTTTTTTCTTTTTTATGTCATATCCCTAGTGCTTAAGTGTCCAACACTTAGTAGGCATATGACTAACAATGAATAAATAACACCTGAAAAGTTCTTACATGGTACCCGGTACACAGAAAGTGTTCAATTATTATTATTGACCTATTATTATTACCACAGATTACTAATTTTAACACCATCTTCATTGATTCACAGTGAAGTGATTCCTTCCATGATAAAGACAAGGGAAGTGAGCACATACACTTCCCTGTGGTTGAAGTGAGTATGAGGTGGGGGTGGGAGTGGAGAGCAAGTGTGAGAGATGTGATCTTAAAATCACATTCTGTAACAGTTAGATTGAAAACTTCCAGATTCTTTCTCAGGAGTACCCATGAACAAGGCTAGAACCTTTCCTATCACTATATTTACTGTTTATATTTCTCCTAGAGGGAGATACAGTATCTGCTATTCTCATTATTTTTTCTCTCTCAATACATAGTAACCATGGTAATAACATGCATTCGGCAAACCAGCTTATCTTCTGAATTCTCTATGCCATCAGTATTTTTTCCTGGTGATACTCTAGCTATAGGTAAATGCATGCAGACCTTGAGTCTCATTATTTTTCATGACTACCCAACTAAAATGTTTGTTGACTAGAAGAACAAGAAAAATAAACACTGTATATCAAATTCAATTATGAATAACCTACTTAAACAGTTTCCCACTGTTATGCTCAAATTTTAAAATGTGCATTCGGTGTTAATGTGTGAGATGAAGCACATAGAATTAGAAGACATTTTAAAATATAGCTTATGTCTTACATATTTAATCACATCAGCTGATGATCCATTGAATAATTTGATGTATCAATTAGCTCCATCAGCATTTAAATATCTGCTAGTATTTTTGGCATCTGTTAGTTCAGCTAGTAGAATAATCAATGGAACTAAATGTTCACTGTAGTAATTCAATAGTCCCTCTGACTAGTTTATTCAGTTGTGAGAACTATTCTTCTCAAATAATATTTTATGTAGTAGGCACCTATTCTTATTCAATAACAATGAGCTTTCACAATTGCATACATTCAAAAATACCATATCAAACACAGATACTGCTCTAGCATTGTAGATACTAGAAATGTTTACATTCATTGCTATAATTCTTTTGATAAAAAACATGGCTTTACCAAGGAGAACTTAGTAATCATTCACTTAAGAAGCCACAAATGTTTGCTGAGAAATCAATGCTACTAACTACACTTCATTCAAATCTTATATGCCAGAAACTGTGATTAGAAATTCACTTACATTATTACATCTAATTCTCACACTACTCAAAGAAGCAATGTTACTCATAAATCACAACAAAAAAATGAAATAAGTTTGATGAGATTCAATGACTTACCCAAGATTACATGGCTAAAATATGGTAAATCCAATAATCAAATGCATCTGTGACTAAAGCCAAAACCCTTGTTCTAAGTTTGTGACTATCATGTCCCATGCCAGCACATCACCAACTAAAGAGCAGGTTATGAACTACAGAAATAAATGACAGTCCCTGCCTCACAGTGTGGTAGTGGGACATAGAACATAAAACCAAAAATTTCAGAACTATATAATAAGTTACTTCAAGGAAAAAGTACAGAATGATGCAAGCATACAATTTCAGTCTGGCAGAATTTGGTTGGTTCCCTAAGAACTGAAAATATGAGATCTGTGATTACGTACACTTGAAACAAATACAACCCTAATTGCTTTGACTTCTTTCTTTGTCTTCAGGTTGACATGCCTATATTTCTATGTGCTATACAAAGACCCTCTTTTGCTCCCATGTTTAATCTATTTGAACAATTGCAAAATCTTTGTTTATACATTATACCATAAGTAACATTTGGCCTTGATGCATACTCATCTCTCATCTTCTCCATGAAATTAATGAAATTAAAACAGTGCATTACTTCAGAGCACTGTCATTTTTATGCTGTGAAGTCAACATTTTCATTTATTACACTTAAAAAAACATTAAATTTATTAAATATATGAAAATATTTTTCATTATAAGTATCCCTGAAAAGGAGATCTTACAGCTGATGATGAATTTCAATATGACAGACATAGGATGACTATTATCATTTTGAAGTTAGAAACAGTCACCACAGTAACAACTAGATATGCTTATCAACAGCTCAGATATGACATTCAACCATTTAGCTAGGAGAACAGATTTTCTAGGAGATGGGAGGCAGTAGGGATGAAAGAGAGACACACAGGAAACATACTGAGAAAGCAAAAGGAGTAGCTACTACAGTCCAATCCTTGGATGCCTAATATTTAATATACTTCTTTCTTCTGATAATACTGCAGTGAGCACATACACAAACTAAGTCAACCAGATTCTCTCCTCCAGACATGTTAGTTTTGGGAAACATACACACACACAGAGAGAAATCAAAATTAGTTACAGCTAAGTTTCTGATGACACTACCTTAGAGATTCAGTCCACATCATCTACTGGGTACAAGAAAAAGAGCGGCTCTAGTTTCTGACCATCTCAAGACTTGGATTTCAAATCTTCTCTTCAATCCCTTCCTATGTATTGTTTGACTTAGTTCTTTTTTCACTACTAAAATAATTATAAATTCTAGCCTGGTACCTCAAGCATGGTATATGAAAAGACCTGGGAACCCTCAGGCATTGGTCCATTGCATTCTTTGTTCCATTGTGAAGTGAGTTGGAAGATAAGAAATGCTTTGTGTGGAATATTACGACAATATTTAGAACATTCAGTAAACCCATGAGCAATGGATCTGGCAGAAACATTACCGGTAGAAAAATAAAACCAAATTCAAAATAAATATTTTGAGACTGTAAATTATTGACTTTCTTAAAATGAAAAAAAAAGCCCAAAGAAGATGAACTGTAATCAGGCAGCTGGCTGATCTCTTAGAAATATCATTTCATACTAGGGCCCTGACGCTTCCTAATGATTTACAAAAACTAGGCACACTCAATGGCCATAGCCAGGTCGGTCTTGGTGAGAGGAGGTCCATCCTGTTGACCACACCATCACTTCCACACTCATTCTACTTTGCTACTAAGTGAATGAGCCCACTGAATAAACCTTGGGTTGACAAATGAAGGAGAATGGCTGTTATCTACAAAGTAGATCATCCTATTTACCTTTCTTTGAAGCAGGGTCTTACTAACAAAAACCACACATATTGGGCCCATTTAATGAGGTCAATTCACGTTTTGTGTGCAAATGATATGAACCAAACAAACAAAAAGTGACCAATTCACTCAAATGCAAAGGTTAGGGGTGGTACCTGTATGAGATATCAAGTAATCAGACACCATTATTAGGTTTCTGAACTTGTCAGCTTTGCTTCTCGCCTTAGTTTCCTCATTCTTTTTTTTCTTTTCTACTGATAGTGGGAGTCCTCTCTTTGGCAGAGGACATAATTGAGACAATATCATGAACTTATCTTCTATTTCCCAGTGTCTGTATGTAACATTTCATTAAATGTTAAATATGCACTGATCCCATCACAGCCGGATCTCAGTTATGTTACAAGCCTCCTGCACAACCAGGTTACCTTTGTGAATAGCAGTCCCATCAGAATGTCATGAAGTGGAAAAGTGGCGAAGTACAAAGAAGATGATATTGGTATTAGCAAAATTGATACTGGGTAGACAATAGGTAGACAAAAATCAAACTGTGCATTAAGAAAATACTACATTGCAAAATATAAAGTAGTATACAAATTTAGCTTTAGATAGTGAAGACTGAACAGGCTTAGAGAAATAAAAAGAAGTTACGTGAATCAAGTGAATGATCTATCTCTATATTATTAAAAACCAACTGAAGTAGAAATCTTAACCCCAGGATCTAAGTCAGATGTACAAAGAACAGTTCTGCCATGACAGGTTGTAATTTTCATGACTCAGTGGGTGTCATCAATAAATGTTGACTATATTTAGCTTTACATTTACTGCCTTTTAGAAGAGCTGCTCATACACAGTAGAATGTTTACAAAACATTAAAGATCCTCAATTACTAGCTCTGTGATCTGGATAAGACTATCCTCTTTCAATTCACACAAGTTAATTTCTTATTTATTTATTAGCTAAAAGTATTTACGGAGAAAATTACATAATAATATAACATGTTTAAGGCACTTGAAAATAATTTGACATCAAATTGTAAAGAAAAAGAAATGTAAAAGTATCCCAATAAACTTTCAAAATCTATTTTGTTACTCTTAGTTTTTAAAATATATTTCAGTAGCATTAAAAGTCATCAGAAAACGCACACATTTTATCATGTCATGCCTCATTGCTTTTACAGCTGTTGCCTTGTCTGATTCCCAAATCAGTAGAGCTTCACTCACATGCACATTAAATGAGTGGATGATACCTTGTTAAGGAAAGTTATACCATCATTGATGTGAAACCTACTGTCAAAGGTGTAGACCAAACAAAACGCTGTTTTTCTGAGAAATCTCTACTCTTGCAGGGAAATGAACGCAAAAGAATTCCAGAAAATCCAATCCAGTAATTTGTGTGGGAATTCCTTAACAATTCTCTTTTTAAAAATCAGATTTATTTCTCTGATTCCCATGCTTAAAATCCATTTCCTCTCCCTTCTTCACCACTTTCTACCCAAATTAACAGCAATGGCAAGCATGATAAGATATTAATCAAAGAGAAGGGGAAAAAGAAAGCCTTGGTAGGAGGGCTCTTCTTTACCTAACCACATGGATGGAGTAGAAGAGAGGCAACCATGCCTGCCCAGCAACTCTGCTCAGTAGGAAACATGACTCTTCCATCTACCAATCTGATTAATATTTCCTCCTCTCGGAACAAATAGAAGTAAACAGAAAAAACATCTGTCTTATACCAATTTTTCAAGACTAGTGAGAAAAACAGAAATAATGTATGTAAAGTGTTTACCAAAGTGACTAAACACAGTAGATGTTTAGTAGATGGAAGCAATTAGGTCTTTTGGAAATTCAACATAGTTCTTTTTTAGTTTTATTTTCATGTTTGAAAAAAAAGTTCCTTGGAGAAAAACTTAAAAATCCAAGTGAACAAAGAAGAGTAAAGCTAAAAACTCTTGAATTTCCACCAAATGGAACCACTGGTAAAACACTAGTATGTATCTTGTCAACCATGTTCTTTGTAAACTATATTTTGCATCTGAACATATATTATGAATATTTTCTAATGTCAATACCAACATCATTTCAATGCCCTCATATCCATGTAGTACATCCTTGTGCAGATGCAACATACTTTATTTGACCACTCTCCCATTGCTAAGTGCTAATGTTGATTCCATTTTCTTTTATTTTTTTTCCTAGTAAGTAATACTGCAATAGGCATAAATGCAGCTGAATACTAGAGTGCTTCCTTATTTGGGGGAACATAAGTCCTTTAGGTGTATCTGGTAGCTATAACTACAATTATTTTTCTCTTCTATAATAGTCTCTTGTTCAGTATCTGTTTTCCTTTTTAAACTGGCAAGTAAATTTTTGATATATTTTCTCTTTTTCCATTTCCCATTTTACTGAGATAATCTGGCTTTATAATTCTTTCCCTCAGGGTTTACAGCTTGGTAGAACGTAGAAGCAGCTGAAAAAGCCTGCCCTTTATAAAAAGCCTAAAATCACTAAGGAGACTATATCAGATATCCTGGGGTAGTAAACAGTAAGGTAAGGATGCCTGCTTGTAGAAAAAGATGTCTGTCAGTCCCTTTGGTATTATAAACCATAATTGGTCCCCAAGGTAGCCAGACCTAAGAGACTATGGTAGCAGGATAGCACATCGTAGAAACTTGAATCCTAGCAAAACAAAACAAAACAAAACAAAACAAAAAAACCCACGCTCCACATGTAGAAAGATAGATAAAGTTCCTGGATTTCTAGTATCTACTGTGGGCTTGGAAAGATAATGATATTAACAACCATGAGAGAAAGATCAATCAAAGGGCTTCTTCCCTTTTCTAATCATTGCAAAATCTCCTTTTGTAATTTTAGGAGGGATTGGGAGACCAATAAAGACTGATAAGGAATTTCCTAGCAGGATGTCTGAAACATTGCAGGCACTCAGTATTTATTAAATTGAATTAGAAGTAAAAATACAATGGGAATATTGGTAGAGTACTGAAGAGACATATAAATTGTAGCTTGGGGGATACCAAAGAGACTTCATTGAAGAGAAAACATCTGAAATGAGAATCCTACAAGGCAGTGTCTGGTGGAGCCCTGATACACACAGACCTCAGTACCTGCTCAGCAGGACTTCATTAAGTTGCAAGGAGACTGAAAATGAATTCTGAAATGACTTTCACACTGTGCTTTGGCTCTATTTACTCAGTGTTCTCCCTGCTTTCTTTCCTGGGATTTTAGTCTACTCATGTTAGTGGCTTCTACTTACCCGGTCCCTGACCACCCATGTCATCTCACCACTTGAAGTATACCTTCTGCTCACTCTAGTTCTCTTGGATGGCTTTTAGTCCTAATGTGTATGGCCTGTGATCCCCAACTAACTCCTTTTTTAAAAATATTTTTCTCCTTCCTGTTTTTTTAAATTGCTGTCATAAGAGCATTTAACATGAGATTTAACCTCTTAACAAATCTTTACGAGCATCATACAATACTGTTAAATATGATACCAACTCTTCACCCTATGGTTAGCTCTCTTGTAGCTTAGGACCTAGGGAATGAGGCTTCAACAAGTTGAGCTGGTGCTTGGACTTGGATAGTAAGTTTCCAAACTGAGAAAAATAGCATGAGCAAAAGCCCAGGAAAGAAGAGTAAAGGGAAAAGTTGTAGAACAGCATGTAGAACGAAGTATCAGATAAGAGAGAAGCCCCAAATTCCATAGTTTAACCTGTTCCATAGTTTAACCTATCATTGGTCACTTATATTCAGTCAGTTATATTTAAATCAATATAAATGAAATCAGGCAATGTGAGATTTCATAACACTTAAAAACCGAATTGAAAAATCAGTTTTATTTCTATAAAAGACAATAAAAACATTGCACATTATAGGATAATAAAAGTTGCCTTTTGAGAGTTTTGATGACATTAACATATCCTTGAAAAGATTTATCTTGTTAAACCCATGCTACTTTTTTTTAATACCTAGGAGTCATTTCTCAGTTAAAAAAATCTATATCAAGTGAAATAGCAATTTTCAAGGAATTAAAAAAAAATCTAAAATAAGAAGTTAGAAATTCAAAAAGAATTTCTAGCCAGTACGCTTTGACCTAAACAATAATTTTTAGAATCCTTAGACTCACCAGGATTGATAAAACACCTGATTCTTACCATATTAAAAATTAGTGTGTGTGTCCTATAGTTAATAAATAAAACTTACTTTAAAAAGAGTAATATAATTAAAGGAAAACTAATAGTAAATTTATATTTTTTCAGGTTAATGAAATGCTGAAGGAAAAAAAAATGAGAAATTCATGGAAAACATGATTTTGTCTATCTTAGTGCAAAGCAGAGACCAGCACTGACCTAAGTCAGCCCATGAATGATCATCGAAACAAAATTCTTTACCCACAGGATTCTAGAGGCAGGTGTGGAGGCTACCATTTCTAACAAGCACTGTGCTGACTCAGCTAGTTTCCCAGAATATCTACTTGTTCTATTTTCTGCTTTGGGCCCTAAGTCACCTCTGGTGTGTTCTAACTTGTATTTGGTTTCCAAATTTAACATTTTTTTTTTTTTAACTGGGAAGCAAAATTAAGTTGAGGTTTCGTTAGAAAAACTTTACAGGACTCCATTTCACGGCCTGTGAATCCAATCAACACTCAAAAATTAGGTGGATGATTAGCTAGTGTATGGATTATCGAGGCCATTTACTTCTCTTCCTTTCATTGCCTCTCCTTTAACTATTCAGTTGTCTACCTGCATTTCTACCAGATAAGGTCCAAGTGTAGCAAAGTCCAAAATAAGTAAACAAGACAATTGAGTGATATAACAGATCAATACTGTGCCTCTCTTACTTGTTATGTTACTATTGGTTAAAAACAACCATTACAAAAAAATAAAACCTCAAAATAGAAAACAGATTTTAAAAATTGTATCCTCTGGAAATGATGAAATTGTTTATTGAATGAAAAAACACTGCTGGGTTATCTGTCAATTTCATTGACCCACCACTATCTACCATTACTATGAAATTTTTAGAATGAGCTGTTTCTGGTGGGCATATTCCTGTTCATGGCATTAATAATGTCATGATCCTAGAACACTGGTAAAATTACATAAAATGAAATAAGATGATACATTTTATCCAATGCAAGGGAAAAAATACGAATTCTCAGCCAAATGAACCACTAAAGCTCCACTCCTCAGGCTTTCCTCTAAACATTAAGCTGAGCAAAGGAAGTCTTGAAGTTTTTCAGTGGTTTTTTTTTTTTTTTTTTCCTCTCTGTAAACCCTGAATTGGTTTCTGTAAACGGGTCTGAGTTACACTCTTTGGGGAATTGCTTTTATAGATCCAATTAAAGTGTATCCTACTAGTATTCTGAAAGTTCAGGTTTAGCAAACATTTCCAATGTAGCTGACATGTCTTAAAAATTTAAAGACAACAAGAGAAAGTGAGACCCTCTCTGGAATTGCCACTTAGTAAGTAACTAAAGGAAATAAAGGTTATCATAGATTTTTCATCAAAAAAAGACTTTTTGTAGGTTTGCATTTTTTTTAAAGAGCCAGAAATGTATTGGTTTGGACAATGCTGTATCTTAAAATCAAGTAAACTTTATGTGTAAGCTATAATGTCTATAATTTCTATGTCTGTCATCTAAGTACATCTTTATGCCATGTCTACTTACAATCAAGAAACATAGGGACATTTGAGGCAGGACCAGAGTAAGCAATTTATCAGTCTTGAGTAGTTTCTTTGTGATTCTATTAACTTACTCAGCAAATGTTTATTAAGCCCTGGCCTAAGACTAGGCTCTGTAGATGACTTACAGTTTGTACCCTAAGTGTATGAGTTTTATTTCATTTGGAGTGGGGCAGCTAAACAGCCCCTGAAGAGCCAGCTCCTGAGTCTCTTATTCATACATATAACATTTGAATAATATATTTGAATCAATAGTTTGGTTACTTCATTTTCAAAACTCAAATTATGTATATAGGTAATTTATTATTGCTATGCTTGTCTTATAGTTGCTCCTCTTTCACTGTCACTACTACTGTCCCAGATCAAGACTGAGACATTTCAGATAAAGATAATTCAGAGTCACCCAAGCTGTCCATTTTTTTCCATGCAAAGCTGTTCTCACATTTGCCCATTTAAAGAGAACAACAGCTGCTAGAGTTCCTCTCCTGGAATCCAAGCCCGTGGAGCACACAGTTGTACTTTTGTCCAAGCATTCCTCTCCACAGGACTCTGAAAGAACAGGAGACCCCTCTATTTGCTGACCCTCCTGCCTGTGAGTTCCAGCTTGCACCCAGTGATGCTTATTGGTATCCACCCAAGTCTTTACACGCTACAAGAAAAGATGGTATTATAATTAACAGCTATTTTCAGTTCTGATTTTAGCATATATCAGTGAAATGAGATAACATTATTCAAATGTGTACAGAGCCCAAGAGAACTTTAAATTCCCTGGATATTTCAGTTATCACAAAGATCCAATGAAGCATGCCTGATTAATTTCCAGAAGTAGGTTTCAATGTCTGCAGGTTGTGTCCTTGATAGACCAAGGATCCTTTAAGATGGCAAATACTTTGCTTAGAATCTTTCAGATTTCCAATCAGATTGCCTAAGTCCCTGACCTTCAGATGCTTAAACAAGAATCTAATGAGTCTAGGGTCTATACTGACCCAGAGGATATGCCTTTAAAATTACTTCTATATTATTTGAGCTAGGTGTTTTTACACGATATTCTCAAGATCAACTATTCCCATTCCAGAGTCCAAGATGCCAAAGGGAATATGATTTATTAGGCATTGGCAGTCTTCAAGAGTATCACATAACCGAAATGAAGCATTTGGCATTGGGGTCACCCAAATCAGATTTTAAATGTTCTAACATTCATTGCTCTCTCACATGTCAATGAGTTAGATTCACCTCAGAAGTCTAGTTTAGTGAATTTTCGAACCTCCACCGCTCCATCTGACACAGTTGATTGAGATGGTAAGGAACAACCTAAGCCCCAAATTGAGTACCTAGTACTTCTGTTGTCTCTGAGTTCCCCATTTGTTTTCTTAATATAGAACTATTGGAGCCTTTGCCAGGAAGGTCAAGGGACTTAAACAAAATTTGCTCCTCAAGAAGCTCTGAAGGCATCCCTGATATGCATAGGTCTTTAGCACTTAGAGCAGACATACGCTCAGCAAAGTGAACTCCATACACAATGTCAGTACAGTAGAGAGAGCCCTTTCCTGGAGACAGTTCTTTCCTACTTTAAGAGGACCTCCTGACAGTCAACAACCAGCATAGAAGTTACTTCTGTAATGGGAGTTCAGTCTGAGATGATTTCCATTTGTTTGGTGAGAACAAACCAGGCAAGTGTGTCAGTTTAAAGGGCCAGTGCTTAGGTAAGAAGCAGAATCCTAGGAGTCCAAATGACTGTTAGGGATATATTAGTTGGTTCTGGCTACATGTTGCATGGGAGAGTCTATCAGTTTAAAGGAGATTCAGGACTAGAGAAGGGAATTAGGCTGAATGGGTATAAAACATCTTGGAAAGTGTCCTTCAATATGCCAAAACTTGCTTATTTAGCTATTTTCTATGGCTTCTTTCATGGAATGAATAAAATAAACATTAGTTTTATGGAAGTGCTGATGTTGAGAAAATCATACATAATAGAAAATTTTGCAGGATATTTCAAAATGCCCTTTTTTGGCGCACGGCTCTAGTCAGGTATTCAACCCATAACGCCCAGCAACATTACTGTCATTTCATGTAAGTTATTCAAGCCAACAAAGAATGAATTACAGTATTGTAATCTATTTAAAGGATTCCTACTTTGAGTAGTTCTCCAAAGGTTAGCCACAAGAGCTTCTAACTACAAGAGAGGCTGAAAACTAGGTTGTCACATTTGCAAAATGTCTCATGCTTGGGTTATTTTGTAGAGAAGTTGTGGAAAAGGAAATTGGAGGGATATGGGACTTGCTTAAATTATCCCCACAACTGTCTCTAGTAAAGTTACTGGAACTTCAGGGACTGATGAGCTGAAAGACTTAGTCCTATAAAACTGTGAAGGGATTATACCTGAGGGGAATTCTGGTGAGGCTTAAAATAAGCTTCCAGTGCAAAAAAAGTACCTGGAGAAGTCTACCTTCAATTCCCACATCATGCATAAGAAGAATTACTTTTAGATAAAATTTTGAATCATTTGTAAAAAGGAGATTCCATAAACTTCCTTAGCAACCAATCACTGGCAAACAACTTTCTACATCATTATGTCCTGTCTTAGAGAAGTCAAATCATTCATTTTGCTCTTAAAATTAAGGAGTTTCCCAGATGTCATACAGGGATTCCTTTCAGTCTTCTGATGCTATGGATTCCAGCACTTAATAATCTTGGCAAAACCCCTGGAGTTAGGTCTATGAGTAGTTTTGAGCTCTGCTGATAATTCCTTCATTCTCTATTCCTTATATCCCTGGGGAGGTGGAGGGGTTGGGGGTGGACACAAATTGAGCCAGAGTTACTGGAAAAAAAAAAAAAAAAGTCATGTTGCCCTCTGGAAGAAGGTTGCCAGATAAAATATTTGGTATGGACTTATGTAAAAAAAACTTCATTATTTAACTAAAATTCAAATCTAATCATTGTTTATCTAAAATTCAAATTCAAAATAATTCTGTATTTTATTTGTTAAATTTAGCAACTCTACTCTAGAATGAACTGATTCTAATTCCAATTAGAACTGCAGAATCTTAGCATTGGTAGGGAGTTTAGAATTACTCTAACTGAAGTTCCCTGAGTCTTATATTGAGCACTTTTCTCAAACTGTAGCTCATTCTGGGCTCTGCTTGCTATTCCTTCATGAGCTGTGTGGTTAACTGATCCTCTTTTCATCTTTTCTCTAGATCTTTATTAAAAATTTGAGTTCAATTAGTGTTCCCTGTACAGTTACAACAATCCAGTTACCATGCTTCTGACCTCTCCATCAAATATTTTATTTCACTATAGTCAATATTTCAAAGATTTTCATCTATCTTGAGCCAATGTTCCTTTAAGAGTCTCAGATCATGCAATATTTTTACATTTTCTCCCCCTTCCCCCCACCCCAAACATGTTTATTTAGCACTTATAACTATAGTACCTGTCTTTATTCTCAGATAACTTGGACACTTTCTTTCCATGTCCCCGGTGCTCTCATATCACAACTGTTCTTGCTCTTTGGCCAAAAATTAAGCCTAATTCACTTGATTGCTTTTTCTACTTTCCAATAGATAAAGTTGTCCATGAAGAAACTCAAATATTTATTATAGTTTACACTCCCCTAATTTTTAAAGAAAAATCAGAATGAGACTTTCTAAAGCTATTTTCCGTACTGAATTTTGCCACTGTGCTAATTTGAGGTCTCTACTGGGAAAATATAAATATATTCCTTCCCAAAAGACTCAAAATGCTACATGTTAATTAAAGAACATACTCTAGAAACTTTATGTGTATAAGACTATGTTCTATAGGTTGTAAAGTTCTTCATATCTATTACCTTATTTCATCTTCATTACAATCCTGCAAGGTCAATATATCAAGAATTCTTGTTCCTTTTTCACAGATGGGACTACTAAAAGTAAGACTGGTGAAATCAAAGGTTACATGGCCAACAAATGGGAGATACAGAAACTGAACCTAGATTTTTAAAGATTTCAAATCTAATGTTTTAATGATTTTTTTTTTCTGTTTCCTTCTCCTTTTTGTCTGGTTTGGTTCTCTCCATTTGTCTTCATGCTATGTCCTCCTTTCTCCTCACATTTTCAGCCACTTTGTGGATTTTCATAGATAAATAAAATCTTTTATGCGTTGTTACTCCTTTCTGCCTCTAATAGATGTTGTTTTAAAATAATAAAAGTAAAAGAGTACCCTTCATGTCTTCAAGTAACCTTTAAATATTTGAAGAGATGGGAAGATACAAGCCCTTTACCAGATGTCTTGAACACCTTATAATTTGATCACTTTTGTGGGGTTCAGGTCTTTTCTTTCTTCCTTTATCTTCCTAATTCTTGGCAGAGCATGTATGCTTAATATGGACAGTCATGCACACACACACACCCCCCACACACACACACATCTCAGAGGTGTGGTCTGTGCTTTTGTAATTTGCCTCATAAGAAATGTTTGTTTGGTTCAAATTCAGTCTTCTTGTCATTGTGTGTTCATCTTATTTCTTGGTTGCTATTCTATGTTATGTGGATTCATGCTGGCTCTTAACGTATTGGTCCTAAATATGCCCTTGCAATCTTCCTCCTTTTATTCATCTCTATGGTAACAGGTAATAGGTATCTATATCTCAATACTCCATTTTAATATTTCATGCCCATATAACTAACAAAGTCAAATGACAAAAAGCATGGCTTGGGGCCTCCAGATGGAAAGATAAAATCACAATGCTAATGAGTGACTTTCACATCATGAAAAATAAAAGATAAAATAAAAGGAATACTCTTTCATATCTTCATGTAACCATTATTAGTTAGTTCTGTTTTCTGTTCTTTTTAATAAATGTGGACCTAAACTGTATGGCTCCCCTATTTTCAGTATTGAATCAAATTTACATTCTGTTCAATTATGATGATAAGCATTTATATGAACTAGGATAGCCTTAATAAACTATAACAAATAAACTCCAAAATATAGTATGAGTGAAACATATTAGAAATGTATTTCCTGCTCACTTAAAAGCACTAGACAGGTGAACAGTGGGACTGACGTCCCATGCAAAATGAAGTCTCAATTTCAGGCTGCTGAAAGCAGCAATAAGCATGGAGGCACATACATGAGAAGTTGTATTTCATTTTCCAGCCTGTAAGTGGCATGTCTTACTTTTGCTCCCATTCCATTTACTGGCATTCAGTCACATGAACGTGCCTATTTGCCAGAAAGCTTGGCAAATCCCTACCAGTGTGACCAGAAAGATTAGAACATCCATTTTGGCCAGCAACCAGCAATATCTATAACATCATTAGCTGCATCTGAATTTTGAGGTTAATTTGATAACTCTTTAGTCATCTAACACACTTTTAAAAAACACTTCTTATTTGGCTAATAATTGGCCTGTCATTGGATACCACACTTGTAGTGTTGCAGATTACAGATGCAGACATCCATCTTGTTTTCTGCAGTTCACTGGAGAAGTTGGCTTATGTGAGGTAATACATCATTCAGCTTTTCTTTAGGTGTATCAGCCTGGGAGAAGTGATCTGTAATGTGTCTCTTTAAATGTGTCTTTCCTGGATGTAACCATCTTCCTATTGAAAAGGTACGACTGAAAAATATATAGTTGATCTGAGTGCAAATTACAGAACATTTTATAAAATTTATAAAAAAAAAAAAGTTTCCTTTAGGAAATGAACTAACCCTATAGCTATTTTTTTAAAATTAAAAGCACCTTAGAAAAGCTTTCTTCTTTAGACATGTACATGTGAAGTAAGAGTTATAACTCATACTAAGGAATGATGATATGTTTTAAGGTTCTTGGCAATAAATGATTTCAAAGATTATTTTGCAAGATTCATCATTTTTGACTGTGCATTACTGATGAGTTAACTGCCATTGGACACTTTTGTTGAAGAGATATCAGCATTAGTTATGATTGTTCACACAAGAATTTGTATGTTGGTAATAAAACATTCTAACAATCCTATCATTCTTTTATTTTGTTAGTATATTGATTTGGTTTAAGAAAAATGTTACTCAGAAGTATACAAATTATTCAGATAGTAAATAAAAATTATCTACAGTTGGAGTTGAAGTTAGACTCTTCTTTTAAAGGATCAATAAATTATCAATTAATGTTGTAGAATAAATATGAACAAATCTATGTCTATTAAATTCACATTGCACTGACTATTCAGATAGAACTCGTGATGTCATATTTCATCATCATGGCCTGCAAAGTGATCATTAACAATCCTACATGTAAGTAATTCTAATATAGCCTTTCCCTTTTTATATTGTACATCTCGTGCATTTTAGATCTACCTTCCCTATGCCTCTCCTCAGCGCTAACCAAGAAAATTCTGGAGCTTAGCTTTGGAAATTAAAGACTGCCCTGACGTTAGTAAAAGAAATCTCAGCAAATTAGGAAGGAGGGTATGTTCTGTCTTCACTTATAACTGCAGATATGCAGATTCAATTCTGTTCAAGTAGTGAATTACGAACTTAAAATTTTTACTTTCTTGTTCAGGTTGGGGGAAATGTGTAATCCTTTTATTTTCTATTTATAAAACTGCCCTTGGAAGTATTATTTCAAGAATTTTTGTGATATCAGGGCTTCTAAGAATGTTGCAGTGCCCTGGGAAAGTAAGCTTTAACCTCTAAAATGTCTGTAATGCAGATTGGTTGTCTTAGTAGGTAACACTTTTTGTTTCCCTGGATATATTTAAATTGACATTTCTGTTTTGGAAAGGTACCAAATTAATACTTGTAAAATTCATCAACTACGAGAAGATCAGTGACACTTGCCTCTTCTCTCTTATGCATGGGAGTAAAGTGAAACTTGTGACTGTCAGATTTTTAATGTAAATAAAAAATCTGAGTTTATCTCATTTAAAATAAAAACTTGATGACATCAGGAGAAATGAATATGTAGCTCTCCTTACATCCTCCACTAATGCTGGCCACTCCTCAGTTAGTTCACTGGACAATTAAATATATGTAAATGATATACAGTAAATAGAAGACTGAGGCTACACCCTGTAATTACAACAGCATGTAAAATTGCTGTATTCATGAATACATGTGAAGGAAACAAGTTGTAGCTTGGTATTCAATGTCCTTAATGATACAGTCAAACCTGAACTCATATTCTCTCCTTAGGCCTCATGCACATTGGGTTTCTTTGCCATTGTTAATACATGCTTCATCTTCTCTGGCCTCCAGTTCTTTGCCTACGCTGTTCCCTTGCCAGGATGCCCTTTCTTTTTTTCTATTCTTTTTTCTAAATCTTCTATATTTTAATGGACATGTAAAATGCTACCATTTTTCAAAGAATTGCACCCTACCTTAAACCTAAACTGAAGTAATCATACTCTTCTCTGAATTCTCACAGTATGTTATTAAAAACTCTTAAAATGATCTACTCTGCATTATAGTTACTTAATAGTTATCAATTTGTTACTATATTGTAATCATCTTGAAACATGATTGGTGTCTAGATGTTTTTTAATCCTCTGCAAAATATCTTGTACAGAGCAGAAATGTAAATCAAATGTTCAAAGTATTATTTAGTTTCAAAAATATTTAATTTCAAAATAATATCATGCTTGCATCAGGATGTTTTTTCACAGCCAGAAAGATAGTCAACTGCATAATAATAAAGAATTCGTAAAATCTCAGCATTCACTTGAAGCAGAATATTGCCTAACTCACTGATTCGTTTTCGCTGTGATCCTGGCTGTGTGTGGACTAGAAGTGGACCAATGTAAGAGGCATCCAGCTAGCAAGCGGTTGCTGTGATATCGCAATTTATTGATTGAGATCCTATTTTGAATGCCTTGTAGCTTGTTTTTGAGCCTCTGAGAACTTTTTTAAAGTGAGAGTTAGATTCAGGATTTTGCTTCATTTTGCCTTTTAGATTTAGTGTACATGGAGAGAAAGAGCCATTCACTCTTAGCTCAGTGTTTTCAGGCAACAGCTCATAAGTGGGAAGCTAAGACAAGAGACAGAAAAGAAGAAAGGGGATCGAGTGGAAGTGAGTGAATTTTAAACCTCATTTCTACAGATGAAATGGTTGACTGATAACATGCTGTCGTTCTATGTTAGAGTCTCTTTGGTGTAACCTGTGTGTGGATGGAAGAGAGGAAAAGAAGAATTAGAAAGAACCTAACACATTAGATGCTACCAAGAGCCAGACATTCTGCTAAGTGATGTGTGGATTATTTTATTCCATTCTAACAATCTGTGATACAGGTAGAGTCATTACTCACTTGTTATTGATGAAGAAGTTGAGGCTCTGGAAATTTCAGTACAGCTATAAGATCAATAGCTAAGCCAGCTTCACCGTTCACCCCATCAGTCCCTCAAGTTTATGTCCTCTCCACTATAACATGCTGAATAAACTCAAGCATGATGTGAATATTAACATTCTCACTGTCACTGCGCTTTTTCTTTTTTTTTTTTTTTAACTTCTCTCTGATATTTTTTAATTGGGCAACTTTTAATTCATTGTCTATGGGCTCTAAACACTCTGAATAATTACATAATCAAGGCATAATCCTAGGTCACAGAGTAAATAGCACTTTCTGAAATACTTTACCCTCTTGAGGAAACATGATGAAGTTAAAGCAAAAATAGCACAAAGAGGCTTAGAGTCTGGTTGCAGAGTCAGGTTCAATGAAATTTAAAGAAAACCGGGAGACGGGGAAAAAGCCGAAAAGTGGGACAGCTGAAAGAAAGCCAAATACACTAAGCATCTCAGTAGATTACATTTTTGGTACTGAGACGAGTTGGAGGGTCACCCCATTGAGACCTTCTTCAAACACATTTTCTTCCTCGACTTCAGAACTTGCTTTGTACATGAGATGTTTGAATAACTCTTTGAACCTACACATTTCTCAGCAGAACACAGAACAAGAACTGATTAGAAATTTAAATTTCAAAAATAATCAACATTTTAAAAGATTTCTTCTCAAAATACTGTGCAGTGGTTTCCAGTGGGTCTTGTATCCCTTACAAAGGGTCACTGCACTGGCATCCCTGCCAGAATGGACTGTTTGAAAGAATCTTGAATGGTTGCACAAGTGAGAATGAGTAAAGAGAAAAACTGTATTTCAATTCTCAACTATCTAATGCTCCTGTATGTACATAGTAACCTTTACTGAATTTATTGTCTTATTAATCCTTTGCACATCCAGAAGGTAGGAAGGGTCAGTTTGTCATTGTTTTTTAATTGGAGTTTCACTCAATTCAAAGCATTGCAGTGAACTTTGTAAAGAATACATGAGCATAAAAGACAGACTCCTAGACTTAAAGCATCTTTCGATGCAATGGGAAGACAAATAAATACACAGAATGTGCTCATTATTATGAGCAGGGCCCTTTGACTTGGCATACAGATGTGTTATCATCTGCATGAAATGGACCACAGACGGCATATCTGTCTCATCTGTGCCATGAACACCTCTGTTGTGCTATTTCAGACATTTCAACATTGCAGAAAGCCCCTACTTTGCTTTAATTACTCGTTTTGCTATCTGTCTTCCCTCAAATACTGTAAGCCTCAAAAATGAAGTCTCCGTTATTTCTACCTATTAATGTATACATGGTGCTTTATCTAAGTGCTCAATAACAATTAATAAATAACTGAATAAATAAATGCTATGTTTTCAGAGTTACTTTAACATGTTCACGATCACCTCAAATTTTGCCCTTTTTAAAAGTTTTTTTCTTTTAATAGCATGTTAGCTTCCCTTGGCTGACAAGTAATAGAACTGCTTGCATAATAGGGATTATTGAACAGTATTTCTCACAGGAAAAAATTAACAAATGAGGGTAAATTTGATTTGGGGAACTTCTTCATTCATGTTTTCATCAAAAGCCCCTTTCGTGGTACCACTTTAGGGTCGCATCTCCTTTATTCTTGCTACACATGTGTATTAAAGCTCCCGTGCTAAGGGCTGGAAGCAGAAGAGCAGACCAACCCTCACTCTCAGGAAGCTTACAGTCCACAGGTAGAGAAATCAATAAAGGCAACAAATAAAGATTACAGACCATGTTTAAACACTAATGCAAAGCAGAGTAGTGACAGGAAATCCTGATCCAGTCCCAAAGAGAAACTAAGAAATTAGGGCCAAATTCCAGAACTTTCAACTAACTGTCTTCATTTCAAAATGCAACCGCACCATCTCTGTAAGGTTGACTGCTAGGTATTCAAATTAAAATAACCTTCTAACTAATCTGATGACTTGCTTTTTGCTAACGCCAAGCAGCAAGTTAGGCACTGTATCTCAAACAGTGGTACAATACAAGGTTAGAGTTAAAAATTTAGATACAATAGCCTATCACAGAAAGCCAACCAGAATTACTACAGTTGAAGCCAAGGACTCTGAATTTTAACAGGTTTGCCAATGAATTTTCATGCATACCAAAATCAGATCCACTACCTCTTGCTGACTTTGCTTACTTAAAAATCACCTCTGAGTTTCAAACCTGGTTGTTTTAGTTGAAGGTCTTCTGTTCTGAATTCAACTCAAATATGGATTTTTAATTAATTATTTTTTAATAAGGTATCATATAAATTCAACAGGAAAATATGAGGTAAAAGCTAGGAGAGACTCTTTGAAAATTGCACCAGAGAGAATTCAGTTACTCTCATCAAAGAAAATAATATTAGATAGCACAGATAATTCCTTCTGACAGAAATTACTATTCTGGAAGAAAACATGAGCTCTATTTGGCAGCAATATTCTGTGAAGTTTTCAGTGAATCCTTTAATATTTTTGAGTCTATGTGTTACAGTCTGTGCGTAAATAGACATAAGACACAACACAATAACCGAAGAAGGGTGATCCCACATAGCAGTCTTTTTAGCAAAACAAGGACTGGATTTGGAACATGCAGATCTGATGGTTACTCTATCATTTACTTTTTTATATTAAGTAGATCATTTAGTCCTTCTGAAAATTAAATTCTGATTTTGGATATGTGGACAACAGTACCTTATATCACACTTGCAGAAAAAGTATAAGCAATATAAACTCTAAAATGTTATTCAAATGTGTAAATTGAATAATAATCATTGGAGTGAGGCTCTTTCCAGTTCTTTTGATCTCTAAGCTATTTTTAAATATATTGTGCATTGTTATATAGTAAGTTATGTTAGCATCCATATTATCAATTTATTATCAATTTCAAATATTTATTATCAATTTGAAATACTCCGAATGATAATAGAATATGGAGGAATCTCTGTTGATTAACCATACCATATTATAAACTAACTCTAGGAAACAGAAATCATGAAGTAAATCTCTCTTACATTGCCAAAAATCTGCCAAGTGTTTAATACACTTTAAGAACTCAATTTCTTTAAATGTTTTTAATAGAAAACATGAAAGCTTCTGTTTCTCAAGGTAGAAGCCGCTAACATGAATTTGATCCCTTTCACAAAACCAACATGGGATATGCTTCAAAAGGGAGAAGACATGATTCTGAAAAGCCCAGAATACAACATAGAAACTACGAGAAACCCTTGGGGAGACAAAAAATAACATGAAGGAGGTGCAGGTGGGGAGAGGGCTACAGGGCATAGAATAGGGACAAATATCTATTTGTGTATTTTTTTCTCCCGCGTGACCTAGATGAATTTTTGCCCAACTATTGTCACAGGCAGGAAAACAGCAGCACCATGCCAAATTGGCACAGAAACAGAAAACATTAACTCACAAAAAATCTAAACGAAATGACATTTTATTAAAAGAACTGCCTTTACGAAAACATAAAAACAACCTATAAGTTTTCCACAATCATATCATTTAAACAACAACAACAACAAAATAATGTCTATGTCATATAAATTCCTACAGAAAAAAAATAAATACATGATGCTACTAGCTTACTTTATGGGCCTAGTAAAATCCAGACTCTAAACTTGGATAAGGGGTGTTCATGGATGCTAACATAAATTATTATATAACAATACACTAATATATTTAAAAAGTAGCTTAGAGATCAAAAGAACTGGAAAAAGCCTCACTCCCACCTTTACATAAGAAAAGTGCAAACAAAAATTAGACAAACAGCAAATTAATAATTTTCTTTAACCTATCAGATAACTGAGGTCTCAATACAAACAGCTATTTCTTAAAGATATAGCTGGTTTGGTTCCAAACCACCACAATAAAACAAATACTGCAATAAAGCAAGTCACATGACTTTTTTGGTTTCCCAGTGCATATAAAAATTGTTTATACTATACTGTAGTCTATTGAATGTGCCATAGAATTACGTCTAAAAAAGCAGTATACATACCTTAATTTAAAAAATACTTCATTACTAAAAAATTCTAATCACCATCTGACAATGCAAGGTTGCAAGAAACCTTCAATTTGTAAAAAAAAAAAAAAAAATACACTATTTCCAAAGTGTAATAAAGTAAATAAAGTGCAATAAAACAAGGTACGCCTGTAACCTAAAATCTGGAGAGAAAACAGGTGCTACAGGGAAGACTAGCATTTGCTTACCTGGCACATATACTATCATATGCCATTTAAACTAGTAAGAAGATTCAGGTAGTAATATTTAACAAATTTCTAAAGGCTGTATGTGGGCCAGTGTTATAGTGTGAAGTCCCTGACAGCCTACAGGTACAGTGTGTTCCATGCTTTTATAGGCTTTTTCTCCAGGAAACTCACCTGATGCTAACTGGGAAAATCAGGGGAAATCCTAAAAGAGTTTCTACCACGGTGCTGGCTTGGGGAAGAACAGCATTCTATTTTCAGAATTCTATCCTGATACATTATTGATATTTCTCCTATAAAAAAGATCCTCTTATTATAAGGTGAGTTTAGCAAGGTTGCAAGGTAAATGCCAATAAACAAACGTGAATGAAAAAACTATTTAGCATCAATGAGCAATTAAAATTTTAAAAAGAAAATCCCATTTACAATAGCACTAAAATTATTTATATATAAGGTAACCAAATATATGTAAGAGCTATGTATTAATCCAGTTATCCAGAGAAATAGAACCAATAGAGGGAGGGAGTGTGTGTGTGTGTGTGTGTGTGTGTGTGTGTGTGTGTGTAGAGTAATGTGCTTTAGTTGAAGCCTAATGATTTAAATGTTAATGTCATCTTTAAAATACCTTTACAATGACATTCAGACTGGTGTTGATTACTTATCTGGATAATGTGGCCTAGCCTAGTCAACACAAAATTAATCATCATATCTCTATACTGAAGACTATAAAATACTAATGAAAAGTTATGAAAGAAGATCTAAATAAATGAAGTATACCATATAAGTGGATTAAAAGAGTCAATATATATTATAGATGTAAGTTCTAAGAAAATTAATCTACAAATTCAATGCAATCATAACCAAAATCACAGCAAGTATTTTGGTATATTTTGCTAAGCTGATTCTAAAATTCACATGAAAAGACAAAGGAACTAGACTAATCAAACAATCCTAAAGAAGAACAAGGTTGGAAGACTTACACTCCCCATTTCAAGACGTACACTATAAAGCCAAAGCAATTATGGCAGTGCGATGCTGGTGAAAGAGCAGGCGTAAGTTAGTGGAGTAGAACAGGAAGTTCAGAAATAGATCCAAATGAAGATAATCAATAGATTTTTGATAAAATTACAAGAGCAAATTAATAAAAATGGATAGTCTTTTCAACAATTATTGCTAGAACAGCTGGACATCCTTATTTAAAAAAAATAAACCTCAACATACAACTCATACCTTTTTCAAAAATTAACTTGTAATAGATCACAGGTGTAAATGCAAAATGTAAAAGTATAAAATTTCTAGAAAAAAAGAAATGACAAATAAAATAACACCTGTAAGACTTTAGGTTTGGTAGTAAGTATTTTTATGACACCAAAAGAAACATACATAAAAGAAAGAAAAACTTGGTAATTAGGACTTCATGAAAATTTAAAACTTGCTTTTGCAAAGGAAACTGTTAGAAAAAAAAGACAAGCTACAGACTAGAAGAAAATATTTGCAAATCACATAGATGATTAAACACTTGTATACAGAATATATTAAGACTTTTTAAAACTCAATAATAAGGGAAAAACTACACAATAGCAAAAGACTTTTTAAAAAAGATGTAAAATACCTAAACAGATACTTCACCAAAGTAAATATTAGGTGATAAATAAGCATAAAGAGTCTCATCATCCTTAGAATTAGGAAAATACAATTTAAACCATAATGAAGTATTACCATATACCTATTAGAAGGGCCAAACATATAAAAAAGAAATACCAATCCTGCCAAAACAATTTAACAGTGAGAGGAGGAAATAAATCACAGCTAATCCTTTGAGTCCAGAATTACCCTGAAACCAAAACTGGTCTAAAACATTATTAGAGAAAAAAATTACATAAAAATCAACATTGAAAACTTTAACAATATATTAATCAATCAAATCCAAAAAATATAAAAAGGAAAATAAATCATATGTAAGTAGATATTACCTCAGAATCAGGGATTGGTTTCACATTTGAAAACTAACCAAGGTAATGCACAATTATGAGAGAATGAAGTAGAAAACAAAAGTCAATAATTGAAGAAAAAGCTAACAGATTGGCTAAGCCCCAGAATCTGAGTACAAACCATGCACATAAAATTCTTGGTTAATTGCTAAACTGCAAGTTCAGGTAAAATGCCTGGGAAGCTAGACAAAAGAGGAAGAAGAAGAAAGAAGAAAGAAAGAAATATACACACTTTCTTCTTTTAATTTCTTTCAAAACATGTTGAGTATAAGAAGTCAAACAGAATGTGCACACTGTGTGATCTCATTTATATGACATTCTAGAAGAAACAAAACTTATCTTTAGTGAAAGAAAACAGATCATTAGTCATCTGGGGCAGGGGATCAAAGACAGAAATTGACTGCAAAGGGTCACACGGGAACTTTTTGAGGTGATGGAAATTTTCTATATCTTCATTGTGGTGATGAGTATACAGATGTATACACTTATCAAAACTCCTCATACTGTACCCTTAACATGGGTGCACTTTATTATATATAAATTATACCTTATTAAATATGATTATGAAAGACATAAAGTAAAAAATAATACTGAATTTGACAAAATATAAAAAAGAATTTTGTTCAATGAAGGATACTATAAGCAAAGTTAAAAGATATTGAAGACCAGGAGGGATATTTGCAATGTCTAAAATTAACAAAGTATTAAGAATACACAAAGTATTGAGGCTATACAAGGAACTTACAAAAATTAATAAGGAAAAAACAAGAAACCCAAAAGAAAGAATGGACAAAGACTGCATGTTTGAAAAAGAGGCTCATCGTCACTACTAAAGTAACAAATTTCAAAATACCAGTTTTCAAAGTGACAAAAATCAAAAAGTTGAGTAGTACCAAATATTATAAAGTATAAAGGTGAAATTAAGCTGCCAGGTTTGCTGCTAGCCCCATAAATTGACTCTGAAAAGCAATCAGGAAGTACTTAGTGAAATTATATATGTGCATATGACCTACAAAACCCTCTTCTCGTAATACTAAGTGTTAATCATAGGAGATTAGATGACTAATATGTGGCATATGCATGAGATGAAACTCAAGGCAACAATCAAAAGAATAAAACTAGATGCACAGTAGAATTAATAAATCACAAGAAAACATAGTGTTGGGTAGAAGACCTATTAAACAGAGTAAGATGATTCATAATAATTTATGTAAACTAAAAATACATGAACACGTACATATACAGAATAACACTATATAATTTTCAACGATACATTCAACTCAAAGTCTAACATGTATATGAGTGGAGAGGAATGCCAGTGGAGATGAGGAACCAAGTAAAGTTAGTAATTATGAAAAAATAAAAGGATTTGCACAGATTGACATCAGAGAAGTATAATTAATTCTCTTCACATAAAGGAAAAAAAATGTATTTCATTCACGCTTCTCAACACTGTTGTAATGTTGGGTCCATATCCTTGTATCTGAGTTATTACTCTTTTCTCAAGTGATAGTCTAAACTATGAAGACAACAACAGTATTCTAAGCATGTGCTTCGGATTACTGTCTTTCTTCATATCAAAATGGATACAGCATTCTTAGGGGGAACGTCAAAGGATCATTTCATCAATACTTTTTCCCCTCTAAAGAGGATATTTTCATTTTTCATGGTATGTGACATACTGCCAAGACTCATCTTGTTTTAAAATGAGAAAATATGTCAAGAAGCATAATTCAGTTTAGATGAACATTATGAAGTAATTATATTTCTCATTTCATAACAATCAGTTGTTGACGGTGGAGTAAGGGTATCTTACATCGTCTAAGAATAATCTACAAATCTCTTGGAGATCTACTTTCTATCTCAGTTTGCACCCACTTTTATTCTTTTGCAAGAATTGTTAGTACCTTTATTTCCAAGTGCAATTTTTTTTCACGTAAAATTCTGTTGATAATAGCTTTATGAAAGTGTGTCATTCTGAAGCTCTTTCTCCAGTGGAGGAGATAAGACATATAAGAATAACTGTAAGAAAAGCAATGCATCATAAATGACACCCTTTCCTTTAGAGGATAAACAAATTATTAAAGAAGGGGATACGAAGGAACAAACAACATTTAAGTTGGAACTTGAAGTAAGGGAAATTCAGATATTCTAAGATGGAGGAGCAAGATATTCCAAATAAAGAGAACAAAAGGAGGTAGGAATCTAAAGAGTATATAAAGGAACTGCAAGTATTTCAGTTCACACAATACACTGTACCATGTGGGGAACCATATGAAATAAGATAGCAAAATTAAGTTGAAAGGCAGATCATAAATAAAGAATTTGAATTTTTATTACATACAATTTGGATAAAAGGTAACGGCGTATCAGAAACAACTTAGGAATATTAATCAGTTACATGGGATGAGCTTAGAGAAGAAATGAAATCAAATGAAATGGGGAGTTTGGTTAGAAAGCTATAACAACTTATCTCAAAGTTATCAAGAGATAAGGAGAGCTTGAAATAGGGGAGATGCTATGCAAATAGAAGAGGAACAATGCATATAGAAAAAATCTTCTAAGAAATGAAAAGCAATTGGGTGAAGGAGATTAAATTAATAAGTTAAAATAGTTTTTATTTTAGTCTAAGTGACTGGTGGTACACTTAATTCATTAGTGGGAAGAAGGAAAATGTAGAAGATGGGGTGTGAAAAAATATATATATATATTGGTCTCTGCCCCTAGTTCCTGCTAATATTTGGTCTTTTACCTCAGTTTCTAATACAGAACTTCTAAAACTCGTATTAGTTCCCTGAGTGATTGGAGAATATAACACAGATCCCCTTAGAATTTCCAGGGCGACAGAAACTCCTTTTGTTCTAATGAGGTGACTCTCTACGGGCTCCTGAATGGGGCCCTAGAAAGAGCAAGTCATGACTAGAAGCCTGGAACTTTCAACCCCACCCCTCCATTTTCCAGAGAGGAGACAGGGGCCAGAAAGTTGAGTTAATAATTGATCCTACCCGCATGATAAAGGCTCCATAAAAATCCCAAAAGTACAGGGTTGAGAAAGCTTCCAGGTTGGTGAACACATATACATGGCAGGAGGATGTCATACCCCAACTCCAGGAGACAGAAGCTCCTGCACCTGGGAACCTTTGAGGCTTGCCCTGTGCATCCTTTCATCTGGCTGTTCATTTGCATTCTTTAAAATATCCTTTATAATAAATTGAGAACAATAAGTAAACTATTTTCCTGGGTTCTATCAACCACTCTAAGTAAATTACTGAACATGAGGAGGGTGCCATGGGAACCTTTAATTTGTAGTCAAGTTGGACAGAAGTTGTGGGTGACCTGGATACCTACTTGCAACTGGCTTCTGATGTGGGGGGCAGTCCTGGGAACAGAGCCCTTAACCTGCGGGGTCTGTACTGACTTTGGTTAGTGTCAGAATTGAATTGAATTTCATCAACATCTGACAAGTTGATGTTGGAAAACTGGTTAGTGTGGGGGGAAAAACCCCAAACATTTGAAAGCCAGAGCAGTAACAGAGTAGTGAGGAAATAAAAGACTTTCCTTTCCAGACATTATGTTTAGCCAAAAATTAAAAAAAAAAATGTATTCCGGACTTGGTTTTAAATGTCTAAGATATCTTTAACAGGAAATGTTCAAGTAACAGTTGGATTACTTAAGGTAATGCTAGATGCTATAACAGAAAAACCTTGACATCTAAGTGGCTTAACAACATAAATGTTTATTTCCTCTTTGTGTAAAGCCTAGTAAGAGAGTAGGAGAGGGGAGGGAGTCTGCCCCACAGATATTTAAGTACTCTGGCTGAAAAATATCTATCATCTTTAATATATGGCTTCCACTGTTTCTCTAGGTAATGGAAGGCATATTCTTAAACTAGAGTAGAGTTCATCAGAAATGATGACACTCCAAAGGAGAAAGTACAGAAAGAATGGAGTCAAAAACCAGACTCCTAAAGATCACATACTTTTTTGAACTAAGTTTCAGAATGAGAAGTACGATTAAAAGGCTCAGTATCACAAAATCTAATGGAAGGGTCTGAAGAAAAAAGAGACAATAAACTGTATTAAATCCAAAGAGTGGGGCAAGGAAGATGAACAGAGAGAAAAACTATGGGAACTGATGACTATGAGACTACTATATCACTTTCTAATCGTGTGAATTTAATCACTTTGAGAGCAAAAACTATATGAAAAGGGATGAAAGAATAAGTGAACTGTAAGAAAGTTCAATCCATGTAGATATTAATGTTTATAGGTAACAGTAATTTAAGAAGAAAGGTTCATGTACCAGAATGCTGAATGCTGAAGTATATGATGGGTTACAAAGAATGCTGTTCAACTGGCAAACTGGAATTCTATGAAAATATTTCAAATTTGAAGATTAAAAATCCAATTCAAAAGAAGAGTATAAATACGTAGCTAAAAACTGTAGGATTGACAAGCAAGGTCACAGAGAAGGTTAAGAAGAAAAGAGTTGGGAGAATTACTGGAGTATGATGTTTAAGAAATCTAGAAAAAGGAAATCAAATGGACAACAACAAAATCCTCACAAAAATATGACTTCTTTATGAAGAAAATATTTAAATTATTGAAAGATAAAAAATAAAATATGAAAAGATACACATATTCTTGGATGGAAACATTCAACATCATAAAGATGACAATTCTTCCAAAATCAATCTTTAATGTGATACAATCCCAAATGTAAAATGTCAATAGATTTTGTTTTATTTTGGTTTATTTTGTAGAATTATATATGCTGATTCTAGGGCTTAGATGGTAAAACAAACACAAAAAGCTTGGAAATTTATTTTAAAAGGCTAGAGGAGTTCGAAATTTGTAGAAACTGACAGGTATATACAGAACAGATAAACAAGATTATACTGCATAGCACAGGGAAATATATACAAGATCTTATGGTAGCTCACGGTGAAAAAGTATGCAACAATGAATATATGTGTGTTCATGTATAACTGAAAAATTGTATTCTACACTGGAAATTGACACAACATTGTAAACTGACTGTAACTCAATAAAATAAAATAAAACAAAATAAAATAAAATGAAATAAAAAAGACAAGAAGAGAAATACGGGTGCAATGGCTCTCTCAAATGTTAAAACATTTATTTCAGCTACAGTAACTAAATCAGTGTAGTGCTTAAGCATGAATACAAAATGTCAATGGTATAAAAAACTCTGAAAATACACAACACATTTAGAAGTTGCATATATGATAAAAGTGGTATTGCAAATTTGTGTAAAAAAGATGGATTTTTCAATAAAAGATGTTAGGACAACTAGGTTACCAATTTATTGCCTTGATCATCTTTCTGTCACAAGTATTTTACTCTAATTATTCAACCAACCTTTCTCTTCTTCACATTGATTAGCACTTTGCCTCATCAGTCCAACAGGATAAATTCTCAATAAATCAAATATTTTAAGTACATGAAATGAACATTCATAAAATCACTAAAAGAAACCATGAGAAAATTTTTAAATAATCTCACCTAGAAGCCATTCTGTTCACCAAAAACAAACAGGTAAAAAAACATGACCTCACTTAAAAAATCATGAATGGTAAAATCCTACAGGAATAATATCAAAAGACAAACAAATTGAGAAAAATAATGGCAACTGGTATCACAGGCAGTATGTCAAGTCTTCAACTCCTTTGAGAAAAATCCCTTAAAAGAAATTTGCAAGTATATAAACTGGTAGTTCATAAAAATGAAAATATGAATGGTTCTTAAACACGAAAAAATTTTCAATCCTAATAAAAGAAATAAAACTCATAAGTATATTGAGAACATCGTTTTTTCCTGATAGGTTAGTAAAGACAAAAAATTGATAACACATTGTGTGGATGAGGATGGCGGTGTAAGGAAATGGGCGTTCTCACATACCGCTGGTGGGAATGTGTATGACAGTATAACTTAAAGGAAACTTTGGAAGCATCTATCAAAATTACAAATGCACATTTTTTTTTACCTTTCAGGTATACTTGCACACAGACATAAAAGGCTATTTGTTGCCACATTGTTTTATAGTATCAAAGTTAGCAAACCAAATGTTCTAGTGTGTCTATGATGAAAATGGATTGTTTTCAAAATCAGAAAAAAATGCAATAACTGTTTTAAGATACAACAATACACTCACACTAAGACGGCAGACCATTGGAGAATGGTTATGGAAGAATGGTCTGATGGTTGCATTTTGAGACAGTAAGCATGCCTAGTTCTCTTAGTGATTTAGAAGTGAAAAAAATGGCTTTCATTAGCGAAAAGAAAAACTGACTGCACAGGTTACAGCTTCGTAAAGAAAACTCAGTTACTAAACCAGCCCTTAAGCACCTTAGGTAATGTTAAGTCCACTTGTATCTTAGGCCATAAGCTTTTTCAAGAGCCTCTGAAAATGTGTGAGGTCTGAAAAAAATAAATATATTGACTAACTTAAGCATGAAAACTGCATAATTAAATTCATTTTACATAAATGTGTATACAATTTTGTATATCAATTAAACAAAAATTTAAATCACTTCATATTTATGTATAGCAACATTTAACTGCAATGTAAGTTCATTTTAACATGTTGGCTTCAGCGCAGGTCTGGGTTTCCAAAAGGAAGAGTATCTAAAGACCTTTAAAAGTCTCTGAGACTTACTTCAATGAAAAGGTCTTAGTTTAAAAACTATAGATAATTTTAAAATAATAATAAGTGGAAACAAAGTGTTCATCAACAGTGAATGGATAAACACAATGCAGTACACACATACAATGTAATACTATTTAGCCATAAGAAGATGGAAGTTCTGATCATGCTACCACACTGATGAACCTTGAAAATGGTATGCTAAGTGAAATAAGATGACATAAAAAGACAAATACTGTACGATTTTACTTATATAAAATATCTAGAATAGGCAAATTTATAGAGACAAAAAGCAGATTAGAGATCAGCAGGGTCTGGGGAGAACAAGGAGTTATGACTTAATGGGTTCAGAGTTTCTCTATGGAGCAAAGAAAAAATTTGGAAATAGTGGTGATGGTTGTACAATGGTGTGAATGTAATTAAAACCACTGAATTGTACACTTAAAAATGGAAAATTTTCTGTTATATATTTTACCCAGTAAAAAATGTTTTAAAATGAGGGAATGGAAAGTGGTTTATAACTTCTGACTGCTCTTTTAAAGATAATTTGTACTAAATTAGTTGATGAATTTGCTTCTTTTCTACCTGATTCTAAGCATCATAGAATGGTTCTGATAGTTTGTATCTGAAGCACTTCATTTCTGAGTCCAAATAAGTTTTAATTTTATTTCCTCAAGTTTTAGAACACGCTTAACTAACAACAACAAAAATACATTCCACTTGATAATATAATAATTTCATTTGCTGCTACTCTGAATGTTCACACCCATATGCCCATAAGCACACAAATTTATGTTAATTTCACAAATGCATGAATTTTCCTAGGCTGTCACAGAAATTAGATTATATAAAATATACAGCAATGAGATTTTACATATATATGTGTGTGTATGCATGTAACTCAATGCCCAGCACAGAATACTTGGTAATGCATAGTGGTACATATAGAACATAAACTATAGATAGAGCTCTATTTAGACCTACACAAATTTCAAAAAGTAGTGTGCAAATTCAAGATAAAGCTGTAAGTACTTTATTTTAGATACATCAATGTCTTAAATCCTCTTTTACAAAATTCTTTCTCCAGATTAATGGCTATTATGATGAAAGTGTCAATCTCTTCATCGTAAATTCAGCTATTGAAAAATACCTTTAACAGCTAAGATTTGAAACAGTCTTTTTTCAACAAAAGCATTAACTGGAAATTTGAGTTGTCTAGAATTTTCTGTATTCCATTAGTAACATAAAGTGGCCAATGACACAAAGTTAATATTAGAGTTCCATTACCAACAAATGTCTATAGTTTCTTCATCTTTATCCCTCAATAGTACTATAGAATGAGAAATATGCTGCAGAGTAGAAGTTTCCAAATGCAAAAAAAAAAAAAAAAAAAAAGATTCACTTATGATGACATTAAGGGAAAGAAGATAAGGATAGCATTTTACTAATGATGAAGAAAACTTTCAACAACTGGGTCACAAAGGACATTCAGCTCTACTTTTATCAAAGATCCAACTAAATAAGAATATTGCTCTCGAGGCATTCTATTTAGCCAAGTTTTTCCATATTGCAAATTAGTTATAGAAAATATCTGCACAACA
Source organism: Camelus dromedarius (assembly GCF_036321535.1). NCBI lineage: Eukaryota > Metazoa > Chordata > Mammalia > Artiodactyla > Camelidae > Camelus > Camelus dromedarius. The sequence goes on along the minus strand of NC_087436.1, from coordinate 89,546,844 downwards.
TTTTCCAAACATTCTATTTTTTAACAGATCATCTTTTCAATAATGCCCACTATTGGTCATTTGGTAACCATTCTTTACTGACACTTGAAGGCAGTGTGAGTTTAGCAGCAACCTTAGTTAGTTAGAAAAAGAGTTGAAATTTTTCAAATTGTTCTTGGCTTCCAATTCATATTGTATTAATCTGTTCAGGCCACTATAACAAAAAAAAAAACCCATAGACTGAGTTGCTTAACAAAATTTCTCACAGTTCTGGAGGCTGCAAAGTCAAAGATCAAAGTGCCCGCAAATTTGGTTCCTAGTGAGAGCTCAATTCTAGATTTGCAGTGTGTCCTAGCTTGCTGTGTCCTCACATAGGGCTCTAACCTCTTCCGCTTCTTATACTAATTACGTTGATAATTCTTATACCTCTACTACTATTCCCGTTATGCAGGCTCCACTCTCATGGTCTCATTTAAACTTAGTTACTTCCCAAAGGCCCCACCTCCTAATACCATCACATTAGAAGTTAGGGTTTCAACAAATGAATTTTAGATAAACATAAACATTCAGTCCACAATACATACTTTGAAATTATATTTAATTTGAAGTTAACATAACCATATTTCTAAATATCTTCACATTTAAAAAATTGTCACCCTTCATAATTTAACTGGATATTTTCGTATGTTCTCATATATTGGTATGCATCAGACTCACCTGGGGGAGCCCGTGCAACATAAAAGTGAGATCCAACCCAAACGTACAAGCATAAATAGAAAGTAATGAAAATAATTAACTTGGGTTTTCTATAGATGAGAACTATTGTCAGCAAAAAAAGAGGAATCTTCCTATATAAATAATCTAAAAAAGATATTGGGAAGTTAAAAAAATACCACTTTATATCAAACTCATTTGCAAATTCATAACTAATTCTTGATTATTATATGCCTTCAATCTCTCTTGGAAATCTAATTCAATCTTCAAGTCATATTCGTTAAACATTAATGGCTCACTACAATCATATATTTGTTTATAAAAATCAGAATATATACTTTTGGGAATAAGTTTCATCAACAGGATGAGATAGTGTTCTTAGAAAAGTAATGATGATTAAATATCCACAAAAGTTTTTGTAACATTCTGTTTTATGTGTTCCTATACTGCCTCATGCTGTTTGTTGCCACATCTCAGAAATACCAGACAGCAAGGTAGGGTTTGGAGAAGGACAATAATAATAACAGAGCACAGAACAGATTTATAAATGTAAAGATACAAAAGGTCAGAACTCCTCATTCTGAAAGACTGAGGTTGAAATAACTGAAATTGTTGTAAACAAAGGAGACATGGATAAGGTGAACGTGGGTATTTACTGAATTCTAGATGCCTAGGAGGTAAATCTAGAAAACAGTATACTCTTTGAAAGTACATTGCTGTCGCACAGATCAAGCAAAGCAACCTGCCAACTAAAGGCAAAATAGTTTCCAGAAAAATGTAAGTGAACTTACATATTCTAGATCAACATTAAACTATGAAGGAAAGTTAAAAGTCATTTAGGTCACATCTCTACTCTATGGCATTTGACATCAGACAAAATAATCATGCTTCTTCAGAGGCAGCACTTAAAAATTAAAAAAAAAAAAATCATGAACCAACTACCAACATGTCTTACATTAGAAATAATTTAGATAACTTGTAATTTTATAAGTGAACTAATATATTGGATATGAAAATGTAAAAAATGTAAACTTTTTTTAGAAAATGTCAAATTTCATTACATGCGGTAAACAGCGTCCCTCAAAGATGAAGAGTTCAGATAGCATACGGTCCTAGCAGCCAAAACCCCTTTTATCCATGTTGGCTGTTCTCTGTTCTTTCAGGAAGACTGGACTTGTGCCACAGGAGAGTACCTATAATTTTCTATCGGACCCTGGTGGTCATGCAGCAAAGTATAACTTGGTCCATTAATCCTGAGCAGAGTGAAAGTATGGAGTATTCTGCGATCGCACAAACATGCCTCGAAGCCTTATTGGTATTCATAGCTTCTCTCAAGTGTGTGGTAGACTGGAGATGGCCAGTCCTTATTATTCAAACCTGGATCACTGGCAGCTTTCCTCTCATTCATCTTCTGGGAAAACCCTGTGCCACAGTTAGAAGAAATAGTAATGTGCTCCAATTTCCTTCTGTTCGCTTATCCCAAGACTTGAGAATTCTGAATGGCATTTGGCCCAATCCCGGAAATTTTATTCCACATTGATTTTGCCTTTCCTGAGCTTTTTATTTTTATTTTTTCATTTCAAAATCTGTACCCTCAAAATCACCTCAAGATCAAGCACTGAAATCAGTGCCGATGTCCCCGGACCCTCTTCTTGAATCATGTTCTTTGAGGGTTTGGTACTTCTCAAAACATCGACTGATTAAAAATTTTTGGCTTTATTTTGAGACCATTTTCTCATTTTAACTCGTTTGAGTCTCTGTGTTTTAATAAATAGTATCTTTCTTAGGATCTGCGTCTGGCTTTCCTCACAGACCCCGCCGAGAGCCCGGAGTGGAGCAGCCTATTTCTGTGCTCTCCTGAGGAGGCTCATTCCCCAGCCCTCCCTCATCGTGCATTTGTTCCGGGCTGTCAGCTGCCTGATGTTTTGATGTCTCTCTCCATTAACTAACTCTTGCCTTTCAACCACCGTGCTTTCGGTTCTTGTTTACTGCCATCCTTGTCACAGTGCTTGGCTTACTCTTCCATGTCAACAGAATCCTTGGCAACTTCTTGTGTCATTTCTTGCCCCTCCTCCTCCACTTTCCAAAGATAGCCTGTCGGCAGTTCAAAGTATGGATTTTCTCTCTGGTCGCCTAGACTTGCTCAGTTTAATTATTAGTAAGAGGCAGAAGGCCGACACATAAAGGTAAGTAACCACCTACACTGTCACTGAAAAGGCACAGGATTAATTTCTATCCAGGGTGCCCGAAATCTCAGATGAGAGATTCATTTCTGATTTCAGAAATTGTAATATTTTTAGGTGAGCTTGATCAAATTGTAAATACTCTCTTCTGTTTACCCTTAGGCTTTTCTACACATACTACTGTGGTGTTTACCATATTATACATTCTATCTAACATTGTATTGCCATAATTAATTATAGTAAATATATAATATAAAAGTTAATTTTATGTTTCTGTGTCCCCAGGAGACTGTAAGCCATTTGCATAGGAATAGTGTTCTAGTCCTTATATTTTAGTGTCTATGGTCATACTTGATGACAGTAGGTCTAAATATATAGGTGTTGAGTTAACAGATACAAAATATAGGTGGAGAGGTGACAAATTTACACCACTGATTTCTAATGCATCTATTTCAACTCTAAGAAGTATCAGTTAGGAAACTGAGTCAGTTGATACAATCGAAAGCTCAAATAACAGTGGTTTGAGCACAATATGGTGAATTTTTCTTATATAATGAGAAGTCCCAGGTAAGGAAATTCCTGATATTGATTTGAAAGTTCAAGGATGTCATGGCTAACATCTCAGCAATATTCGAGGCCTTTCAAGGTGGCTGCTCCAGTTCCAGCCATCATGTGTACCTCCCAGGAATGAGGAGGAAAGAAAGGGCAAGAAGGAAGGTAAGACAACATCTTTATCAAGAAAGCCGACTTTTCCCAGAAATTCCATCAGATTTCTGTTTATATTTCATTGGACAGAATTATGGCCTATTGTCTCCCATAGCAACACGAAGGATGAGAAAACGGGGGGCTTGTGGGGTTTTTTCTTTTACTTGACTCCACAAGTAGGAAGATAAGAATGAATATTGAATAAGCCACAAGAAATTTCTGTCACAGAGGGGTACTGAGGAGTGCTGAGAAAGAGTCAATTTAAATGAAAATGTCAGTGTAAGTGAAAGAGAGCAAATGACATCAACTGATGGCTGCTTCACCATCTTGCCCAGTACTGGCTGACAGGAGTCAGACATTTTGGTCTATAAGCCTTAAAGCCTGACTGAGGCATGGGCTTCATGGGAATCTTAACACAAAATCTTTCTATTTTTCATTAAGTCCCTTTATGGGCTTCATCAAGAAAGTTTTCTTGAGCACTTTCTATATATCTGGCTCTGTGATACACTGAGTACTACAACATACTACTCGCCTGCGAGCTGCCCACCTTAATCTAATCTTTGCAACAACGGAAGTGAGCACAGGATCTTGTGGTAGTCCACTGAAGAAGCTCTTAACTCAGACTGGTGTGTGCTTGTGGAGGGAGAGTTCTGTCAGGGAAGGAGTGTCACAGAAGGAGAAAGTGGAGCTCACCAGATGAAGTGCAGAACAGGGTTACTGGCATAGAGCATCAGTGCATGAAGGCACAGGAAGGCAAAGAATGTACAAAGCATTCTGAGATTTGTCATTTTTTCAAGTGGTGCAAAGCACAGAATTCAAAGGGTGAGGACAATGGAAGTGAGACAAACTAGAAGAGAGGTAAGAAAAAGCAAAGGGTCTTTCTGAACAATGAGACAATGAATAATTTTAAGCTGGTATTAGTTCTATGTTTTAGGAAAATTATTTGGGTGCTACCGAGGACAGTTTATTGGAGACAGGTAACACTGGAGAGAGGGAATTCAGTTAAAGGAGTATTTCAATTGTTCAAATAAAAAATATGAAGGCTTAACCCAAAACAGTATCAGAGGATTTGGGGATAAAAAGAACTGGATTCCACAAACATTAAACAAGTCAAAGAACATAATCACCAAATGCTGTGTGTGTGTGCGTGTGTGGTAGGCAGGCAGGGGAATAAGTGTAGAGATGGGGCAGAAATGAGAGTAGAAAACTAAAATAACTCCCATTTCTTCACTTATTCATGGATTCAATAATGATGATTGAGATGATTTTCCTAAAGGTAGTGTGTGCTTGGGGTAGTGTGCTACATTAGTAAGACATAATAACCTGCAGCCCTGTTCATACTAATGTCTATACATCTGACCCAAGCACAGCAGGACGCAACTCCAACAATAAAGTCACTCAGCCATTGAGAAACCGAACAACATGCTCCTGAGTCACGGCTGAACAGCCTACTTCCTAGAGCAAATCTCAAGGACCAAAGGAATAATATGAAACCACAGATTTTCTTAGGCAAAGAACAAGCTTGTTCACACCATGTTTCCATGCTGAGTTATTTAGTAGCCTTCAAAATGACTTATTAAAGAAATGAAAAACTTACTACATCAGCCTCTATAGCAATTAAAGAATAAAATCTGGTATCTAAAATATGAGGGAAAATTCCTAAATCATAAAGAAAATGATGCAGTCTTCACAAAGTCAATCCAAGTAATTAGATACTTATATAAGAACAGCAAGGCACGTAGCAATAGACTGTGGTCCCAGCTCCAGAGAAAACCTGCACAAATGGTGAGCTGGAAGCATGCAACAGTTCCTAAAATTTGCATACTATTATCCTGTCTTTATATTATGCATAAAGGTGCCTTAAGGTTCACCACCCCAACAGTCCTCGTCACTGCTATTACCAGTTCAACCATGCTAATAACAAGGAATCTCGTAACACCACCTGGTTTGCAAAACTTGTATAGAAGAATGAATTTCCAAAGTAATTCTGGTTTCCAGATAAGAAGAGCATCTGTATTAAAAAATTCAGCTCTTCTTTTTCAAAAGACTAGTTTCCTCTGTGTTTGTGTATTGGAAGATTATTTGACCTTAAGGACGGTGAAATTGACATATTAGCAGAAATGAATAAGTACGATTAAAACAAATACAAAGCATAGTGGTTACAAGCTCAGTTAAAGTCAGAAAGACCTTGACTAGAATCTTGGCTTTTGAACTTACCCAGTTTCTTAGACTCTCTAAGCCTCATCAATAATATAAAAATAATATCACCTAGTTCACAGAATTGTTGTGAGAAGTAAATGTTCATGAGGCAACTGGCCCCAAATCTGGCAAAGAGTAAATGTTCAATATATATTAATATAAAGGATGAATTAATAACATTCTGCAAAGCAGTGATTTGCATCCTCTTTTTACAGGAGAAAAGATTAACTTCTCCAAGGTCACAATGCTAGTAAATTTGAAAACCAAATTCAAACACAGGTCTACCATGGTAGGTTCGCTACTCTGATATTTTTTTCATTCTATATTTTAGAAAACATCCTTTCAACAGGCTAGGATTTAATGTAATACTGTGCTGAGCTTATGGCTTCAGAAGTCAATGAAAGAGGGAACATACAGTAGAAAATGAAAGTAAAAGCATTCTACTCCAAACAGCTCAGTATGATAGCCCTACAAATGACCAAGTTTAGAATAGAACCTATAAGAAATGGTGTAAGAAATGGTTAAAACCATCAAGATAATTTAAGTGTAGAGAAGGGACAGTAGGGGGAAGTATAATTGCAATTATCAAATGTACAGAAATGTAGTTTAAAATATTACGCACACTTTCACTTTGCAAGGATGGTTTAATTATTCCCAAAGTACTAAATATTAAATGCAAGAAAAAATGACAGTTATAAAATAGGCACTCTTCTGCCAAGTTTGAATGAGAATTTATAGGAGTGGGGTGATTTCAGGAGATAGATGAGAGCTCTATTTATGACTCAAGGATGAATTATTGTATTTACATTGGCAAGTTCTGTGGTTATAGGGGGATTATTTTTTTCACACAATGAGTATTTCAAAACAAAATGTAATGTTTGAATTCTCATGTTTAATCATTAAAGTGCCCATATTACCAAAAAAGAAACTGTTCATAGTAATTTGCCACTTAACAAAGTTATTAACACCAAAGAATTTGATTATCCTGTACACTTTTATCTCAGTATATAATTTCATGCTTACCAAAGGATATATTATTGGTCATCAACTTGAACTGAAGGAGTTTAGGAATTAGTATTTCCAAATTCTACTTTCGAGCTAACCACTGATTCCAGATATAACCATAGATAAAGAAAAAATTAAATTCATTATTTCTAGATAGTTACACAGCACACTGACCAGGTCAATATAGTATAAAAAGAAGGCCTACATAATAGCAAAATGAAATGTTAAAAACAGTGTCCAAAATAGATAAGCAACAAGGGTATACTGCATAGCACAGGGAATTACAGCCATTATCTTGTAATAATTCATAAGAATATAATGTGCAAAAATACTGAATCACTAATCTGTACAACTGAAAATAACATAATATTATAAATTAGCTATATTTCAATAAAAAAGGAAAAGTATTCAATGAGTATTTTTAAAAATTAAATTAAAAAAAATAGTGCCTAAATTTCTCAAAAACATGATTATACAATCACACCAGGGGGCGCTCTTAACACTGAAATGATGAATGACATTTTAAAACACATGGTGGCCTCATCTGGCCAAAATGATTTTTCTAAGCAGGTATAATACTTGCAACAAATACTCATCTCTCCAAAATGTTTACTGGTAAGACACACATTTTCTTTTGCATCCAACTGCTTGCGTTGTTAAGACTATCAAGTTAGTCTTTTAAGTAAAACATTTTCGGCTGATAGAAAACATCTTATTTTGGAAACATTTGTCTATTTAGACTAGCATCTCTCTTATTCTTTCTGTGACTGGGCTAGTTTTGAATAATAAGTAGAATGCTTAAGAGTACAAAAATTTTAAAATGGTTTCCTTGTCAAGTTTTTACAAAATTTCTTTAGTTTTTTTGTTCTTTCATAAAAAGGAGGAGATTCTCAAAATTATCTAAAATTTCACTCACAGTGAAATTTTAATGTGAGTATACTGGGCCTTTTTCATATTTTGTCATTACCTTGTAGGAACTCTGAAGCTCAGATGCTCTCCTCAGGAAGTTCAAGATTCAGGTTCCTAAAAATATAATTAGAAAATAAGTGTGAGGTTTCAAGGAAATAGAAAAAGTCTAAAGGAAAGGGTGGGCTATATCACCCAGAGAAAATCATCATAAACTACTCCACCAACAGTATGTATTTTTATATATGTGACACCTGATTAAACATAAGAAGTAACTTAAAGTTGAAAGGAAAGAATCACAAAGTATGTAGAAGGAAGAAGACATAGCTACCTGTCTTCCTACAGTGGTAGAAAAGGAGTTTGTAAATTTTTCTCAACCCATGTAGTTGAGATAACCCCTTTTAGCTGTCAGCCGCTTCCACGAGTCACTGTTCACCTGTGCCCAAGTTCAAACGGGGTGAGTTCTGGTCAAGGTTTACCTACTATGTGTGGAGAAGAGTATGCAGGAGAATGTTACGTTCAGGGAAGCAGGCTCAAACCTTTATGTAGTTTGTGCTCTAAATCAAACACACCATCACACTAATGTCTCCAGTCCCGGGGACAGGAACTTTTCTTCTCATTCTATAACAAAAGTTTAAAGTAAAAATACACCTGAAAAAAATGATACATTTATTTACTGTTTTAGACCTAATGTATGTGAATGATAGGGAGTCCTACCCACCCAGAAATACATATTAACAGTTTTCAAAAATGTGGGTGAGAAGGAAGAAAAAAAAAAGAACTCAGTCTGGAAAGAGGCCAGGCCCCAGAGAAGAAAACCCTGCAGGGAGACTATGTCAGGAGAGGGGTCAGGTGCCTACCGTTACCTGCATTACCCCTTCTTAATCTTTGGAGTGAAAGCTACTACTGAGAGGTTCATTAAGGCAAATGCAGCCTTGTTTGGTGAGAAGCAACATCTGACATGAACCAATCTGGCGTATTGTAAAACCACAAGAATTTCCATCAACAGCAAAGTCAGAGTGATGGGTTGGAGTTTCATGTTGCCCATCCTGTTAGAAGCAGGCCCTAAGTTGGTTGGTAGAAAATGGAGATAGAGTACACTTCCCATTAGGATGGGAATGGTTGCCAGAGAGCCACCAAGTAACCTATATCTTAGATCAGGTCCTTGTGCCACCTGAAGATAAGGATACTAACCAAGAAATGGTGAATTAAAAAAAAAAATAACAAATTGGATATTGGGTATGAGAGAACAGGAAGCATCAAGGATGACACAAAAGTTTTTGATCTGAGTAACTGAAAGGATAGAGTTGCCATTTGGTGGCACTGGGAAACTATGGGGAAAGCAGGTTATTTTGACGTTTAGGGGAAATAACAATTTTGACTTTGGATATGTGAATTTTGAAATGCCTATCAGACATAGCCAAGAGGAACAGTATAAAGTAAGCAGTTGGCTGGATCGGGATGGAGTTTAGAGAAGGGTATCAAGTTCTAAACATAAAACTGAGGGTTGTCGACTCACTGACAGCATTTAAAGCCATGAGACTCAAGTGGACGTGAGTGCAGACCGAGAAAAGAGTTGACAAAGACTAGCCCTGGTGTGGGTAGACTCGTGGGTGCCTCCATCATCCCTGTCTCCTGATGGTCATGTCCTTGTATGATTCCCATTCCCCAGAGTGTGAGCAGGATCTGTAACCTGCTTCAAACCAACAGACTGTATGACAGCAGGTATGTGAATGATGCCGTGTGATCACATTTTTACATTATAAGGTTATAGGGCCCATCGTGCTGGAGTTTTATCTTCACTAACTGACTTCTGTGAAGCAAACAGCCATGTTGAGGAATCCACTGGACAAAGAATTGAGGGAAGCCTCTACCCGGCAGCATGTAAGGCCTCCAGCCTCCAACCAACTAGAAATGAAGCCTTACTACTACGCCTTAAGATAATAAACTCTGCCAACAACCTGTTCAAGCTTGGGAATAAATTCTTCTCTAGGCAAATATTCAGATAATACCCCAAGCGCCAGCTGACACCCTGATTGCAGTCTTACAGAAAACCTAGCTGTGCCCAGACTTCTGATCCAAAGAAATGGAGATAGTATGTATGTTGTTTCAGTCCTCTAAGTTTGAGGTAATTTGTTATGCACTGATAAAAAAACAAACGCAAGTCCTGAGCTACTACAATATTTAGAGGCCAGAGAGCTACAACAGAGCCAGGGAAAAGGCCAAGGAAGAGAGACTGGCGAGGTAGGAAGAAAACCAGAAGAAAAGCGTTTCTCCAAGAGGCTATTGCCAGCTTCCTCAGAGAAATCTGAAACAGAGAGAAACAGCAGAGAGAAAGTTGAGTCTGCTGACCTGCTAGAGAGACCCTAAGGTAGTCACCACTGAAAGGGACGTGAGAAGCCGAGTCTGAGCCACCTCCATTCCAGCCTCCTTCCGAGGAGCCAGTGGTCAGAGGCACTGCTCAGTAAAAGACATTCAGCTTTATCAGGCTCCCTGGAAGACCCAATTAGTGCCGGAGCTGTGCTGATTCACTGTTTATAAAGATGTGATAGTTGGTATTTCAAAACTGGCTAACACTTAATACTAATCACAGTCAGTTCATTTTAATTACTAAGTAGCTAACATAACCTATTTTTAAACTTTTGTTTTTAGACATGCTTAGATTGGCTTTTAATGTGCTTTTTTAAAAAAAATCAATACAACCAAATCTAATGAGCATATATTATGCACAAGGCCCTGAATTAACTAGGTAGAGCTCAGTGAAAGAGGCTGCCCTGCCGCTTTCTGTACATCTATAATTTGTATGCAAACTTACACTATTTATAAAGCACTGTCACACAATCAAAGACTGTGTTGTGCCCTAATGTGATTAGTATTCAGCTTTTATTTAGATTTATCTACAGTGAGCATCCTATTTTCCTGTAAATGCTTTGAAAGCAATTTCTTTCTTATTCATTCATTCAGTGAAGATATATTGAGCACTTATTTAGTTATACAGAGGGGCAAATTGGACAAAAAATACACCAGTATTCAATGCTCCTGTTCTATAAGAACAATACTATCTAAACTGTATCCCTTTTTCTTTTATGTCCTCAATATTATTTATCTATGTCTGTATAGTTATGTGTTATGTGTACACACACACACAAATACACACACACACACACACACACACACACAGTTGATTCTTGAACAACACAGGGACTATGGGTGCCAACCCTCAGAGCAGCTGAAAATTCTCCTATACCTTTACAGTCAACCCTTTGTATCTATGGTTCCCCCATATTCTCGGTTCCATACTGCGGACTCAACCAACTACAGATCATGTAGTATTGCAGCATTGAAACAAATATACCTATAAGTGGACCTGTGCAATTCAAACCTGTGTTGTTCAAGGGTCAAATATATATATAAACATATACACATATATACACATTTACTCTTCCCTAACTTATGTATATAGTGTGTATATATGTATACTTGCATATAAATATTATATATCTTTAGTGTGTGTGTGTGTGTGTGTGTGTGTATACTCTATACACACTCTGTCTAACCTGGCAATACAACTCTTCCCCTTGCACCATCAGCTTTTCCCCAGGTTTTGCTCCATTATCAAGGCTAAAATTTAATCAGTTGCTTCTATATTTCCGTTTGTTCAGGTTAGCAGTCTTCATTACTCTCAGTAATGTCCTTAGCACTGTGAGGCAAAAGGAAGTGTAAGAGTAAATTATGACATGGAGGAGTTTTCAACTTATTTTATCACTAACAGCTTTCCTAATCTTTTTTGGCCAATCCTCACTTGAATGTATGCTCCTCCATAGCATTTACTCCTATTAGCTTTTCATTGAAATATTTTTTACCACATAGTATGTGCTCAATAAGCATTACTTGACTGGAAAGCTACTTTCCAAAATGATTGAGGTGGCTTGCATGAGAATGTAAATACACATTTAGCCAAGCAAACGGAAACATACCATTAGATAAACATATATAAACTACAGCTAAATAAAAAGTGCCTACACAATGTTTAACCCATAGTTTTCACTCAACAATTTGTTTAATGAATAGAAGACAGTAACTATTTTTAAATATGTCCTATAACTGTATTTGAAAATTAAATCTAGCCCTGGGCTTTCTCACAGCTATTATAAAAAGAGAAATACAGATTGTGTAACCTTATTTCCAACAAAAAGAAGTACTTCATTTTATGAAAGGAAAAAAGTTTTTCCTAAGTGATAAGTTCTAAGAATATACTGCAAAGATAATTAGATTAAAGCAAAAATCAGAGCACATGTCTTCCTTAATGGGCTATAGAAAGATGGATACATTGACACAGAATTGGTAAAATTAAGGTGTTGGATTGAAATATACAGCTCTTTCCAGGATTTCTGCTGTGATTCTATCAACTATTACTCTCTGTGTTATTGATGCCTTTATTATACCAGGAATAATTATTATTTATTAGAACAAGTTGGTGAGCATTTTCAAGAATGGAAGGAAAAAAAAGCAGACCGCTAAATGAACATAAATGTATTGCACTTTTCAAAATGCACAATGTATTTATCTCACATGAAAAAACATGCCTCAATATTAATATCTATTTTCCACTCCTCTAAAGGGTAAGACTTTATTTTAATATAAAGTATCACATGAAGATACATTAAGTGAACACAATTTTAGCCTATAAAACACTGCAAAATGTAAATTAATTACTAACATTGTGAAAAAAGCATACTTCTTAACCAGCGCTATATTAGTGAGAACAAATTGCTTCTCTACATAGGCCATATTGCATTGCCTGCCAGTACCACAGCAAGCTGCTGAAGCCATTATCCCTAATGCATACAATCACTGGGCAGCCAGGCTTTGCACCACATGTCCATGTCCCAACAGGACCAGAACTCAATGGTCCTGGGCTAGGCATCTAACCCAAGGGCAGTGAATCCATTGGGTTGGCTTGTGACATTAAATGAGAATTGGTTCAATTAAAAACAAAACGCTGGGGCCAATGTATTTCTTTGTCTTTGGATTCAAACTAAGAAATGTCAAGAAGATAGAGCAGTGACAGAATTGAAGGTGACAGAGGAATAAAGAAGTAATACAAGTTACTAGGGAATACAGGCATAGAAGTTAGTAGAGTTGCCATCACAGCTGTTTTGGTCCATGCAGAATCCAAGAAGGTAGGTAGTCCCCAAGAGCACTTGCTTTGCAGTTTAATACAAATCTGTGTTCTAATAAGAAAACAGCTTTATCCTTTTTTTCCAGCATAGTGGAATGTAACTGACATATAACACTGTGTAAGTTTAAGAGGTACAATGCGATGATTTGATATACATTGCAAAATGATTATCACATAAGGCCAGTTAATACAACCATCACCTCACATAGTTACCATTTTGCGTGTGTGTGGTGAGAACATTTCAGATCTCTCTTAGCAGTTTTCAAGCATATGATACATTAGATCCCCAGACTTTATTCATCTTATAACTGGAAGTATGTGCCTTTTGACCATCATCACCCAATTCTCCTCTCCCTCTGCAATTCTACTCTGTTTCTAAGTTCAGATTGTTTTAGATTCCACATATAAGTGAGATCATACAGTATCTGTCTTTCTCTGCCTGACTTATGTCAACTAACCCCTAAGGTCCATCCATGTTGTTAGAAATGGTAGGATTTCCTTCCTTTTTATGGCTGAATAATATTATTTATAATATATATTAATAATTATATCACACATTAATGCTTATATATTAATATAATTAACATACTATGTTACATTATTATAACATAGTGTTATATGTATATAGTATAGTGTATGTAGTAGTATAACACACATTACATGTAAATAATATAGATATATAGATAGATAGATCTCCTGCTTTTCAAAGGTTTGCTTTACACCCTTGGCTTTTAGTACTTGTTTTTGCTAATCAAAAGAAATTCGAAGAGGATTTTTCGCATTTAAGAAAAAAGACAAAAAGCGAAAATAGCATTCAGCACTTGTTCTGCAGTGAGGCCCTTATATAAGCTGTGTGTATCTGGAGCAGCAAGAGTAGTGCTCCCAAGCTCCTTCGCCATGAACTACACTCAGGATCTCAGCATCAAGACACCACAGCTTTGAATTGTGTCTGTGAGCATCTGTGCTTTATCTAGATTTAATTTGTACATCCTTTAGCAAGATGTGTCTATCCCAAGGTAACTGCTGCTTCACTTTATGCCATTTTGGCTTAAGAAAGGTTTCATAGGAATGCTCTGCTTTCGAATAATGAGAGAAACTCGTATACCACATTTTCCTTAACTATTCATCCCTCAACGGAAATTTAGGTTCAACGGAAATTTAGGTTGTTTCCACAGCCTGGCTATTGTAAATGATGCTATAATGAACATGAGAGTGCAGCTATCTCTCCCTATGGAAAAGATTTCATTCCTTTAGGACATATACTTAGAAGTGGGATTGCTGGATCATACGTTAATTCAAGTTTTAATTTTTTGAGGACTCTCCATACCATTTTCCATAGTGCTACACCAATTTACTTTATCACCAGTACTGCATAAGTGTTCCCTTTTTGCTACATCCTTCCCAGCATTTTATCTCTTGGGCTTTTGATAAAAGCCATACTAACAGGCGAGGTGATATCTCATTGTGGTTTTGACCTGCATTTCCCCTCATGATTAGTGATGTTGAGCACCTTTTAATGTGCTGTTGTTTTCATATGCATATTGTCTTTGGAAAACATCTATCTCAGTCCTCTACCCATTGTTTAATCCAATTATTTGGGGGGCTTGCTACTGAGTTGTATGAATCTCATATATTTTGAATATTAATCCCTTATGTACTATATGGTTTCCAAATACTTTCTGCCATTCCGTATGTTGCCTTTTCACTTGCTGATTGTTTCTTCTGCTGCGTAGAAGCTTTTCAGTTTGACGTAGTTCCACTTGTTTATTCTTGCTTTTGTTGCTTGTGCTTTTAGTGTCATATCCAAAAAATTATTGCCAACACCAATGTCAAGGAGATTTTTTCCTGATTTTTTCTAGGAGTTTTATGATTTCAGGTGTTAACGTTTAAGTCTTTGATCCATTTCAAGTTAATTTTTGTGAGCAGTGTGAGATAGGGGGCCAATTTCATTCTTTTCCATGTAAATGTCCAGTTTTCATAACACCATTTATTGAATAGTCAATTCTTTCCCATTGAGTATTCTTGGCCCCCTTGTCAAATTTTAGTTGACAACATATGTAATAGGAGAATAACAAAATATGCTTATCATCACAGAAGAAAATATGACAAAGTCATTAAAACATGTTTTTGAACAATATTAAATGTACGGCAAATTAGTTATGTATTTTGCGTTATTTTGTGCATATTTTGTGTATTTTGGATTAAGTGAGAAAAAAGCTAAAAATTACGTAGACAATATGATCCTAAATTTGTTGAACAAATATAATATAGAGGCAAAAGACAAATGTTTAGGCAGTTAAATACATGGACCTGGAGAAAAAGACCATTAACTGTTTACAAGGTATTTTATGTTGGATGACAATATTTTTCTTCATACTTTTTTTATAGTTTTAAAATATTTACAGTTAAGTCTGGTTTTGTTTTTTAATCAGAAAAATAAAGTGTTCTAAAAAAAATTAGCTTAGGATCTGAACTATGTGCTTCCTCCAAGTTCTTACAGATCAGTGAGGAATGAGCGCCAGGTAGAGGATCTGACTACAGTACTAGGATTGAACAGTATCCTTTTCCAAAGCCCTTGATTAACATCACCTGACTCAGCTGTGCTTCACTCCACACACTCACCTCAGCTCAGCACTACAGGATTGGGACACTGATGTTCACTAATCAGCCTTACCTTATAAAGACTTAAGTTATTTGCCCAGTTGTTCGTATGTTTTACTTCTCAACTGCAAAGTACAGTTTCTATTCCTTCCGTCTCCTTACACAGTGCATCATCCAGCACTGGATAAGCTTTTGCAAACATGAGGACATTAAAAAGTTAAACTGAAAATTCTCTCTTGAATAGAAAGTGCACAAGTTTTCATCCCATCAGGCACTCTTCTCATAAAAAGGGTGAAATTAAGAGTCAAAAACCAAAACTACTCCTAAGAGAAAAATGAGATTTTTTGAGTAATTGAGAAGACTTGAAGCAAAGTTATTAAAAAGAATTATTTTACTTATCCAAAGTCATCATAGCTGAAGAGTTTTTGTTTGTTTTTAAAGTGGCAAACATCAATAAGGTATATCCACAGTGGAAGAAAATCACCACTTAGTAATTTCAGAATTTCACAGATAGATGAAATGGTGAATAGGATCAGAAATAGTTGGAACTATGGAGATGCAGTTTGATGGAACTGTGCAATGAAGGTAGAAACTTTTAACTTTAAAAGTTAAACTTCATGCAATCACAGATAGAAAGACTGGAAACTTTGACATTATACCAGTTCTTACGTATGGACATGACAAACGCAGAACAGAACAGAGAAAATAAGCATATGATGGTAAGGCAGGTGGCCTAGAGGTTCCACCAGAGTGGAAATCTCACCTCCACCATCACTGGCTAACTCCCAGCAAGTTACTCAGATTTCCCTAGTCTAAAATGAGGATAATAGTAATACTTGCCCCATATGGTTCTTGTGAGAATAAACTAAAACCACATAGTAAGTTTAACAAATACTAGTCGATTTAGATTATGAAGTGGAGAACATAACTATTTCACTGAAATCCATTTTATTTGCTTACAGCATCATAAAAAGCTGTATTACTATTTGAAATTTAAACATCAGTTTGAATTGGAGTCACGAATGCTGGGCCCTAGTTGAGGTTCTCTGACCTTGAGGTGAGCTGTGGGCACACCATTTTCTTTTCTAAGCCCCAGTGGTGTCATGGGAAAGTGTACAGGATAAGTTTTACACTCTCTTCCTGCTTTCAAATTCCTATGATCTATATAGCTAGGAGAAAAAAAGTGTTTTAATACTGCTGCTTACAAAATATTTTCACAGTAGGAACTGAAATAGTGGAGCATTTCAACATATTTATGTAACACCTAAATTAAACAAAGAGCGAGTACAATTTCCCAGTGGGAGAGCCACAGAAGTAAAAACTGATCAAAACAAAGAGTTTTCAGAATGCATACTAAAGTTTCAGTGAACAGAAGAAAATCCCTGAAAAACCAATCCTGGTGTTCGAAAGAAAAAAAAAAAAAAAGGTGTGGGGGGTTTTTTTGTTGCTTTTTTTGGCTTTTTTCCTCTGCATGTATCCTCCTTCATAGTCTCATAGAGACGCAGAAGATATACTGATAGCAGATAAAACTAATTCCACTGACTTATTTACATCTTTTCACCTTATAATCTAATTTAACTAATGTTTGTTAACTTATGATGTATCATAAGTATTAGAAGCTGGTAGAAATTTTGAAGAGTTTTTTTTATGTATCTCATGTCTGCCCTCTAGGAATCTATTTATATATAATAAAATAAGATATACAAGGTATATCATATATAATAATGTACATAAAGACATACGGTATTTTTATATACTACAGAATAAGATATATACACACAGTTAATGTATTCAAACACAAAAGTAAATGGCTTAAATTCAGGATAGTAAATTCAAGAGATAATCAGGTCCAAGAAGGGCAAGTAAATACGTGCAATGGGCAAGGCAGATACTCAGCCACACTGAAGCACATTTTCTCAGAAAAGCTGCCTGCTAAACTGCCCATGGATTGCTACCACTTGATAATAGGAGACCAAGGTTCCTAGACCTACTAATTTTCTGAAGAGAAACAGGAATTTAGATGTTTATGTAAAATATCTATTCTTTTCTAGTGTTGGAAACTAATTTAAACATTTTAAAACCTCATGCAAATCAAATAGACACATCTTCAGATTATTAAGTGCTATGGAAAAAGTATTTGTTAACACCTTATGATGCTTCAAATGTTTAACATGCTGTAACATATTTTTTCTCATAAAAACCTGAGGCAATTATTACACCAATTTTAACAATTTTATGGGGAAACTGAGGATCAGGGAAGTTATATAACATCTACACAGTCAAATAAGCAGAAGATTTGGTTTCAAAACCAGGCTTGTCTACCTTCGATGTCCATATCCTTTCTAATATGCAACATTTTTAATCAAAAAAATGTTCCATGAAAAGAGAACTTTATTTTAGACCTGAGAGGATAGGTAAATTTGGATAACAAAGAGGAGATATGAAATGGTTTTCATTAGAGGCAACATGTGAATACTAAGAGGAAGGAATGAACATGGTTTTTTAGAGAACACCTTGGAAACTGGATTGGTGACAGTAGACATTACATAGTGGGAAATCCAGAGAAAATGGATTATATATAATATATCAATAATATTTAAATTTAACATTCACAACAAAACAGAACATCAGAAGCTAGTAAACTTAAAGAAATTGCTCTTTTCTATTCATCTTAACCTCCAGTGTCAAGCAATCATCAATGACAACCTTTATTGTCTTTATAATCTTCCTAAGAGAAATAGATTTTGATGACAAAAGAGGTGAAAATCACGTTGACACATGTACATGAGAAAAATTATCTAATGTGCTGAACTCCGAATTCAGACATCCTAAAGCAACCCCAAAATGCAGTTGCTCTATATTTCAAACAAAAGTTAGTGTCCTATCTAGATGAATTATTCATTAAATTACACTTCTTAATTTCATCTGGATTTTACTCAGTCTCCCCACAAAGTGTCTTAAACTGACATCCCAGAGAGCATGATCTGCCCTCAAAAAGTTTAAAAACTGCCCTGATCACTGTGAAGAAACTAGCCTCCATTCTTATACAAATACTTTATTTAGTTTCAAAACCACAAAAAGACTCTGATTCCTTTAAAAATCAAATTGTACTACCCCCATTAAAATTATCCCTAAACTATCCCTAAGCTTGGTGGGAAAATCTGAAATAACACAAACATGAGTATTCATCTCAGCTCTAGCCTTGAAGAGATGGAGAGTGTTGCTAGAACTTCTGGTATTTTTCTTCAAAAAAAAAAAAACAACTGAAAAGCTGAGAGTTTTTTGGAAGGCCTCTTAATTTTTCAAAGTTTGGCTTAGTTAAGAGAATAACTTGTAAGCTAAAACACACAAACACACAAACCTGCAGAATCTCTAAAGGAACTGTAGGAATTAGCATTCAGCCAGGGTTGGGGCAAAGTAGGGTAGAATTGCAGCAATGTTCAAACATTGCTATAAGACATAGTATTTAAGAAATGGCTTATACAAAGGTAGAGAGGAAAGACACTGCTAATTACATTTGAGAAACAGAAGTGTCACTTGTTAACTTCTTTACAGCAATCCTCTTTGCCCCCTCTCACCTCCACCACCGCCATTTCCCAACAAAGAAGAAAGTATTGTAGCATCACTTATATTTTGAGATATTTTGATATACCAGCTCAACCAGTATACGGGTTTCAGGCCATTTTTCATTCATGAAAATATTAGCTGTATATTAAATACATTTCAAACAGAGAGAATAAGGAAATAAACTATTCTAGAGCTTTAAAATGCTGCATCTCAAAGTTACTTGACTTAAATTATTTGGTTTGGTACAGTTAGATAGACCCTAGAGGAATATCTAAGAATTTCTTGGGAACAGGAGACTTTTTCAAACAATACAGCTCTATTTCCCTCAGTTCTTGAAGATTCTGATGGGTGTCTTGTGTGTGTGTGTGTGTGTGTGTGTGTGTGATGTGGTATGTGTGTGTATGTGGCCATTATGTGTACATTTGTCTGGGTTCTAGGGTTGTAAGGATTAACAACCACAGCCCTAGCTTTCAGCAGCTGATGTGGAAGTACCTTATTCCTCAGATATATAAAGAAATAAAATGAGTGGAAATCAAGGTAACCAGTAACTAACATGCAGGGCAGTTAATCACTTTTCTAAAGCCATTTCACAAATATCATTGATTGCTCTTTACCCCAACCTTGAGAGATGAATGATGCTTCCTGCATAAAAAGTGTGCTTATGATTTCTCTCTGATTATTCAACCAGTAGCTGGCAGAGCCAGACCCTCAATTTAAATCTGCTGACTTAGGGTGGAAACAATACACTCTCAGGGATAGTGTGTTGTCCTTAAGGTGCGTGGATGAATGTGATGAGGAATGCATGGTTACATGAATGAGCTCCACAAACGGGTGAGGCTGTTGAAAGCCTCTGTCTCTCACCAGCAGTGTGGTCTCTTCTTGCCAACAAGGCTGTCTCCACCCTAACAACCCATACTCCAGCCCTACCAAGGTTCCCTCTTTTTCTAACTGCCTTAACCGCTGGCTGATACAGCCTCTTTCATTTCTCCTAAATCCGACTCAACTGCCTCTTCTACTCCTTCTTTTTGGGCTTGCGGGTTTCTATCAAAATGAACACAGATTTCTGGAGTCAGAGATCTTTGTCCAAATTCTGAAGCTGACATTTACAAGCTCTGTGATCCTGAAGAAGGTTATTTAATGTATCTGAGCTCTAGTTTCCTCATCTGGAAAATGGCGCTGGGGAAGAATAAGTAAAGAACTCTTAATTAAATAAGGTAACCTAAGAGGTCTGTCTGGTAGCTATTACAGTTTATGTCTTCAATGACATTTTGTACTCTCAATCAATCTGATTTGGGGGAATACATATCTTTGTTTCTCATTTCTATCTCAGAAAGGTAATTCTTCACAAATTATGTCAAATAGAGAAATTCTATAGCATGAGTAAAAGGAAATGAACTCAGAGGTCAGCATGTCAGAGTCTGAGTTCATGTCTTTACCTCTTCCTAGCTGTAGAAACTCAGACAACTTACTGACTCACTCTGTGCCTAACATGAGGATAGCAATGCTACCTACCTCAAAGAGACTGCATCTTAATCTAATTAAATGGAAATTAAATAAAGTAGAAAGCACTCAGAATATCGTAGAAGCTCAATAAAATTTACTATTATTTGTTAGTAGAGATATTATTCCTTCTTTATTTGAACCCCAATCACATTCTTTTGGTCAAATTATCAGGGGACTGAAATTGATGTCCAGTAGGTAAATAGATTAAAATATTATGAACCATAAAGAGAAAAATACGTTTCTCTTTTAGATTACAATTTACTTTGTATCTCAAATCAAATTGAAAGCCTTTTCTTTGGGAACTTTAGCTTATCCATCTATTTTGTCCCTTTTAAAAAAAATGGCTCATATTTCTGTGAAAACTAAATTCAACGCATAATTTACAACACACAACCAAAATCCAACATTTAATTTTATGTTTTATTCAAGAAAGAGCAACAGAGCTGGGAGGGGAGAAAAGCTGGAATTTGCTTAAATTTGTGATATTTTTAAGATTCACAAAATATACTTAAAGCAAAGGTGAGGTGAAAATACAGTGAAGATACAAGAAGATCCCAAATGAACGAAGCAGTGAGTAAAATTTCACCCCTGAAATTTTCATTGGTGACATTTTTTTTCAGATGCAACATCTAATATATAAAACTAAAAAAACAAACAAACAACAAGCTGGAGCTTAACTAGTCTTCATTTCATATTCCATTTCTGTAACTACCAAACCACACATAGCCTATTATCTTGATTCTTTCGCATATGCTTTTTTGTTCCCAGAGCAGAATGTAGTCTCAGCTACACTAATTGTATTTCAAAATAAAGGTTATGCTTTGATATGTAGGTTTTACATGGTCCCAGATGACCTCTGAAAGCACACACTATTTTTTGTCTATGTAGCCTTAGATATGATGCTTTAAAAAGTAAGAAAATTGTAAACATGGCAAATGCAGAAGATATTTCTGGAAATTTCTCTCAACACTGATATTTTTGTGTATTTTGTAAGACTGACACATGAAATTCTGTGCTGGTTGCTTCTCTTCTGTTATGTGTTTGTTTGAACGTGGAAATAACCATAGTACTGTTTAACCAAAATGCTCCCTACCTGATATGTCTGTGGTTACCGCTGATCTCCTAAGTATTCTCTGAAAATTACAGGTCCATTCCTGCCTCGAAATGGTTTTTAAAAATACTTCAAACCTCTCCTCTGCTTCCAAGACTATGGCTTGGAACTAAGACGACATAATTGACCTCGAACACATACCTGCTTTTAGGTAACTGCTACACTGCATGTAGGGATAACTTCTGCTCATGTATGTCTTTCCAGCCATTCATTACCAATTCTTCTTTTTAATTTTCCTCTTTAGTTTGTCTTTTTTAATGGACATTCTGCAAATTTTCTGGAAGTCATGGAATAAAATAATTACTAAACAAGGAAATTAAAGGAAGGCATTTTAAATCCAATGCCAAGTGCAAAATGTTAGATTTTAATGTTTCTTCCAGAGAATGCACTGCCCACTCATTTTGCCTGAGATCTGCTGGAGCCACTTTCAACCTTTCATTTTTTTGTTTGTTTGTTTCTTTTACTGTGTTCTCAGCTGTCCTTGGAAAAAGCTCAGAGTTGTTCCATCTTTTTCCATCCTCGGTTCTGTAGCTGAATCCTAAACATTTTCTGCCTAAATGACAGTTTTTTCTACTTCTAATCCATACTATAAAGATCCTCTAGATTAAAATTCCTAAAACATCACTTTCATCATGTCATAATGTTGCTTAAGATCCTACCGTAGTTCTAGTGGTTGTGGGAAAAGCCCACATTCTTTACACTGAGAGTTTCCAAGGCCTGGAGATGGTATCCCATTTCAGTTATCAATCTAACCTCCTATGACTTCCCAATTTGCTGTCATTCCCATCAGATTATATTCCTTTCCATCCCCCACATGCCATGCTTTTTCTACCTATGACTTTGCTGACACTGACTTCTCTTTTCCCCATCTTTTCAGCTGTCCAAATCCCATGTTACTCTCTAGGGCCAACTGAAGTAACATAATTCCTATTAAAAAAAAAAACAAAAACTTCAACTGCTCCAACCCACAAGTCACACTTCTCTTGGAATTTACACTAAACTTACCAACTGCTGTGTAATTCAGTGTGAGGTTTGTATGCTGCACTGCATGATTTCTCCTTTGGAACTACTGCAAGTCCAAAAAGATCCTAAGCTGCTTGAGGTCATGGAAAATGCCCTATGTTACCTCTCTATTATCCACTGTGCTTTTTTCATTGCTGAAAACACACTCAGTATATAAGGACACAAAGTGGACTCGACATAATCTTAAAATAAAAGGTTTACAAAATGCAATTCTACTAATTGTATTACACAAGGATAGATTAATGATTGTCTAAGATATGTGAATAGGGCAAATCTGTGTTCCGTGAAAAAGATTAAGCAGATATCAAATTTTTATAAACAAAATAATAGTTTAAATATACTGGATAGTGATATTTAAATAATTTTTGGTAACTATAAAGAGAGGAAGGCCACCTGATTTTCAGTTTCAAACATAGGTTTCTGTCCTGGTCTCATAAAAAGAAAGCTTTTTGATTTTCTAAATTAGGAGTTAAAAGAAACAAGGAGGTAGGGAGAGAGCAAAGTAAGTATGGCTTCCAGCTGTGAGATGGTGTATCAGAGCACAAATGAGATGGGGGGTGTCTACAGAGGAAGTCTCCCTGGGACAGAGTGTCAGAGTCTAATCTGGGTGAGGAGGGCTTCCTCATGGAAGACCAACCTGGAGTTAGGGAAGCATCCCAGCAAGAGAGAAGAGGAGGAGCCCAGCACAGCTGCTCAGAACCAGAGTGAGCTATGATTCCTTTGGAAAGAAGCCTGATGTGAAATGAGCACCTAAGCTAGACGAGGAGGGCACGGTTCATGGGCATGGCCTCGTATTAGCTGTTATAGCTCCAGCAAGATGAGAAGGATCTCCATGCATTTTGGTTGATCCAGTGGGGAGAACCAGGAGCCCAAATGCAGTGAGGAGGATACTTATAAGTGAGGGCAGGCTAGGACTGGATTTCAGAGTCTAACTGGGGCGAGGAACTCATCTCAGCGGAGAGTGACAGGATGGGGCATAGGATCCCAAGTGGAGTGAAGAGGACATCAACACATGGGAGTCAGATCTGGAACAGGTGAGAAGTGCATTTGAGTGTGGGAGGAGTTTAAAGGGAAGATAGGTGATTGGTATACTAAAGACAATATATTTCCTGGGAGAAACCAGGAAACAGGTTTTTCAGAATCAGAGATGAGAGTTAAACATATGCAAAAGGAGAAAACTGAAATAAATTCTGTGGTTTTGGACAGGTATTGGTTATACTAAAAACTCATGGTTTTCACTATAGAGAGAGAAATAATTATTGATATAAATGTGTGTGTGTGTGTGTTGTATGTGTGTTATACAAGTCTATATTCCCTACATCAATCCACTGTAAATCCTGGAAGTACTGACACTCCAAAAGCAATCAGTAGTACACTTAACCTTTGGGTCTTAGCTTCTACCATTCCCCACTAAAAGGAAATCACGCTACTTGGAGAAATGGTTGGAGACACAGAAAGTGCAAGTTAAGCTACACATATCCAATATGGATATTAAAATAATATAAGGAACTCACGCAACTTAATAGCCAAATAAAAGCAATTTAATAAATGGGCAAAGGACCTGAATAGACATTTTTCCAAAGAAGACATACAAATGGCCAACAGGTATGTGAAAAGGTGCTCAGAATCACTAATCATTAGAGAAAAGCAAATCAAAACCACAATGAGCTATCACTTCAAACCTGTTAGGATGGCTACTATCAGAATCAAAAGATAAGTGTGGCAAGGATGTAGAGAAAAGGGAACTCTTGTACACTGTCAGTGGGAATGTAATTTTGTATAGTCGTATGGAAAACAGTATTAAGGTTCCTCAAAAAATTAAAAATAGAACTACCCTATGAGCTAGCAATTCCATTTCTGGGTATAAATCCAAAGGAGATAAAATCAATTATCTCAAGAGATATCTGCACTGTCATGTTCACTGCAGCATCATTCACAATAGCCAAGACATGAAAATGACATGTCTGTCAATAGGTGAATGGATAATAAAAATCATATATTTAAACCAAATTTTCTTTATCTTATTCATATATCTCTATCTATATATCTTATACATATAATATATAAATATATTGTATAATACATATTTATATAAATACATGTTAGTTATATATATAATATATAAATATAAAAATATACATACACAATGGGATATTATTCAGCCATAAAAAGTAGGAAATCCTGCCATTTGTGACAACATAGATGAACCCTGAGGAAATTATGCTAAGTGAAATAAGTCAGATACAGAACAAGGAATACTGCATGATCTCACTTATATGCAGAATCTAAATAAGTCAAATCCATAGAAACAGGGACTAGGAGTGATTAGCAGGGCCTGGGGGTTGGGGGAAATGGGGAGATGTTGGCCAAAAGGTACAGACTTTCAGTTTTAAGATGAATAAGTTCAGAATGGTGACTATAGTCAATAATAATATATTGTATACACAAAATTTGCTAAGAGAGTAGATCTTAAGTCTTCTCACCACACATACACACACACACAAAAATTAACTATGAAGTGACGGATATGTTAATTAGCTTGACTGTGGTAATCACTTCCTAACACATACATATATCAAATCACTGCATTGTACACTTTAAATAAACACAATTTTTATTTGTCAATCATATTTCAATAAAGCTGGAAAAAATTTAAAAGATAAGCCACAAAGTAAAGAAGTGTTTAAATAAAGGGACATACACTAAGAATTCAAAAGCCAGCTTAAGTGGGCTACTGCTTGACAAACTGGGAACAATTTGAGTACAAAAATATAATAGAAAGTCTCTAGTTTATATACATAAAAATTAACAAAATTAACAGATTCACGAGGAACAGGATATTTATACAATTCCAAAGTTACTTCCCTCAAAATATTTACAAATTACAACAGGGAAAAGAGATACTTTACAGTGAAGGAATCTAGCAGACACCATGTTAATCTAGCAATCACAGTGAATATCCTGAGTAATGGGGCAAATTGAAATCACGCACCACCTAATAGGATGTAATGAAAAGAAGAAAGCATTCTTTCTGTGGTTTCCTGACAAAGATGCCCAATATGAGTGTAATCATGAGGAAACATCAGACAAACGCATATTGAGTGAACATTCTGCAAAATAACTAGCCTGCAGTCTTCAAAAATGTTGTCATGAAAGTCAAAGAAAAAAATCATGGAAATGTTCCAGGCTGAAGGAGTCAAAAGAGATACAACTAAATACAATATGAGATTTTTAGCTGGAACCTTCTGCTGGATGCATTTAGGGTAATGCACAAAACTTGAATGGAATCTGGGCCTTTCTGAAGTATCAGAGTTGATTTCTTGATTTTGTAGATGGTATTGTGATTATGTGGGAGAATGTTCTTTTTTGTAGGGTTTAAACACTAAAGTAGTTGGGAATGATAGAGAATCAAATTAGTAACTTACAAACGGTTCAGGGGGAAGAAAACACTCTTTGTATTGTGCTTCCAATTTTTCTGTAATTTTGAAAGGCTATAAGAAAATTATTAACAATAGGTACTTTTAAAATTATTAAAATATGTTCATGTAAACCCACATATAAAATAAACTAGAGCAGGGAAAGTTGATACAAATACCAAAAAGGAGTGTGTAGTTTCATCTGTCCTGAAAACATAGCTGACATTTTGTTTGTACTCTGAAAAGTCACTATACTAATTAGTGCTAAATACAACTGATATTAGTAAAAATTTGGTTGCCCCAAATCTATTTCTTAAAAATCATCTCAGAAAGGAAGTTAGTATAGCCTGGTAATAACTGGCTGAATTTCAAATATGGTGGAACAATTTTGTCTTTGACAACCAGGAAAGTCATAAAATAATTTTTAAATAAATGAAATACCATAAAAATACACATTCTTGATCTAACAAGAAATATTGGAAAAAAATAGTGAAGTTCAAAAATTTGAGCCAGCAACCAGATATATCTCTTAACAGAGATTCCACTCCTACTGCACAGAAAGAAAGTTTCTCTCCTCTCCTTCCAGTATCATGGGCATTATTGATCAAGAGATGTTCTGAAGAAGTGGCTGGTGCAATTGATTGAAAGCTTTGCAAAATACATATATATATATATATATATATATATATATATATATATATATATATATATATATATATATATATATATATATCTGAAAGTCCTAGAATTTTAGATTCATGTATCCCAAGATAACAAAAATATCTTTGACAAGCAAAGTTCTCTTCTTTCTAAACTCTTTGTATGTTATAAATAACACCTATGTGAGAACAGATATCTTACCCCAAATCATTCTTAAAAAAAAAAAAAAATGGATTCCTAGCTTACTTGGCTTTTATTCACCACTACTCCTGCCACAACTCATAGACAAAAGAGACTTAGGGATAACAAAGATTGATTTCTTTCCTCAACTCAACCTGTATGTGGTCTAGATGACACTATAAATTCTGCCAATGGATAAATAAATCTCATAAATTACTCTGAACCATGAACCATTCTAATGGGTCCAATTGAACCTAGGTTGTAATTCAACTTTTAGTTTAGTAAACTTTTACATTAACATCTCATGAGGAGTCCTGACAAAGATAGACGGCCTGGGGCTTCTACTTCCTTTGCTTTTACAGCACAGCTTGAGCAGGACATCCGGTAAGCTGAAGTTTTTTCAGTATAACATGCAAATTTGCAAAGGCCCAGAGGATATTAGGTAAAGCCTAAAAGAAAGCAATCCTTTGAATGCCTTTTGATGCAGAGGCCTGCAGAGAAGAGCAGGAATCAAATAGTAGACCCTGTCCATTTCCTTGAACAGTCACATAGCCCTGGTTCTTAACCCTTTTTCTGTCTGCAACCATTATTATTGTATACCTGTACTATTCCTTACTACCTGTGATAAATTTTGCAATGGATAAGAGACATTTTAAAAATATCCTTCATTTGGGCATTTGGGTAGCTTATACTGAAAGTTATAATTTTATAAAAAATAATGTCAGTTTCGTCTTAATTTTTGATAGGCAATGGAAATAAAATCTCTACATTAGAATTTTGGTAAAAAAAAAAAAAAAAAAGAACACCAAGGTGCATTATATTTTCATACTCTCAGTTGAATCCTAGGTAAGGCTAGGACTAATTATCCTGAGTATAATTAAATTGATATCACATCTGGATTAAAATTTTTAATTCTAGAAGAAAATCACTCTGATTTGGTCCTTTCAGAATCCCTTACCTTTACACATTTTTACACTGAACTTTTCTCTAAAACTAATTCTTATCTACCAATTTATAAAATATTAAACATTTACTTGCATCGCCTGAATCAGTTTAAAATTCTTGCAGGGTCTATATTAGCCCATTTGGGTTGCTACAACAGAACACTATAAACTAGGTGGTTTATAAATAATAAACATCTGTTTTTCACAGTTCTGAAGGCTGGAAGTCCAAGACCAGGGTGCCAGTGTAGTTTGGAAAGGGTTCTCTTCCTGGTCACATATGGTGGAAGGACCTAGGGAGCTCTGTGGAGTCTCTTTAATAAAAGCACTAATCTCATTCATGAAGGCTCCACCATCATGACCTTAGCACCCCACTAAGGGGGACCACCTCACAATACCTTAACATCAGGCACTAGGATTTCAACATATGAATGTGGAGGGGACACAAACATTCAGACCATAGCCAGGTCTCAAAATTTAAATCTGCTTTCAGAATAAAATTTCCAGTATTATCTTCTTTCTTCTCCCTATATCATCCTGGGACAGGATTATCATAACTAGTATGGAGAGTTTTCTAACCCCTGTCCTTCATAAGTATAAAAAGACAATTTCAATGTTATGCAGAAGAAATCAGAAGACCTGGGTTTGAGTCTTCATTTTTCATAACATACTACTGGATAAATTATATAATATCTTGTCCCCAAATATTTCTAGGTATTATTATTCCCATTTTAGAAACTGAGAAACCAGAAGCTCCAAAAGGTTCAATGACTCGTGCAGGGTCAGACAGCTAGCAAAAGGAGTCATGATTCAAAACCATATCTGCCTGTCTTAAATATCTGTGTGTGGGTTTTTAAAAAAATTTCTGTTCTATAGTGACATCCTTAATTATTCTACTTAATAGAAGGTTCTAATCCAAGTTATTTCCATTTTTGAAGTAATAGAATACATTCTGTTCAGCTATGCCTCCATGTTTGATATCAGATATTAGGATAAATATAAAGATGAATAAGATACGACTCTTTTCTTCAACAAATTTACAATCTAGAATAAAAACACCAAAATTGTCCTTTATGGTATAGGAAAGACATTGTCTTTTTTTTTTTTTAACTTATCTTTGACATTTAAAACTTCCACTGGAGGTGGAACTTGTAATATACAAGAAGGCAATGAATTGTTAGAGAAATTTGGTTTCGGGTCATATGTTTTCATCATTGGCTCAGTCACATAGAAAAAGCACTCAAAGGTTACCTAAATGAGGCTTTTCCTAAATTGGGTTTCCAGGTCAAGAGATTTCTTTCTCATGTTGGAATAAATGTATTGAATCAACTACTGGAATTTTCTCCATGCAGACAATGTCTCAATGTCTGTAATCACATGGTAAGATAAGATTTTCAAAGAATAGGAGTGAAAAGTAAAAATTTAGGGACAAAGAAAGACTTATAACCTAGAATGAGAATCTGCACTTGTCCCAGTGGCCACAGAAAAATTTCCAAAGACACCTGACTTCAGGTGAGCCTCGGGGTGGGAGCTAGTATAAGTTGCAGGGACTGGCTTAAAAATGACTCATGTGCCAGATTCCTTGTTGGAAAATGCATTACAAAAAGACATTTACTCCAGAACAATGTGAAGAAAACAACTATGAAGACTATAAACAGATTTATTCTCACACAAACGTAATTATTAGTCCTTGGTATCAGTATATATTAATCATAATTATTCACTAATTTGTATATTGTGATAAATATAAGCACAGAAATGCAATTTATTTTAAAAGAATCCAATGCAGATAGTAAATTTAGTTATTGCAAAGGAGCCCAGATTTACAAATTAAAAAGTCAAGATATAAACTAAAACAAAAATGAAATAAAAGGAAAGAAAAAATAACTAAAGATGAAATTATTTCTCAAACAGGAATAGGCAGCATACCAGAATCTATTTTCAGCCTTTCAGAAAATAAATTGGTGAAACCAAAAGTTCAATATGAGGAAATGGCTTTTCACAGATTTAAGGAACACCTGATTAAAAGAAAAAGAAAACCCCTCTGTGTACATGAAGGAGTCCACCTACTGGACAGACCTGTTAATTGGTGTGGAAAAAAAATTACAAGCAGGTGTTTTATACTCTAGGCAGAAATCTTCTCAGCAACATGAAAATGTAATTGGCTTTTTAAAAAAAACAATTAGCATTACAACTCTAACAAGAGGCATGAGTCATTAAGTGTACCTCAGTTTAGGACGATTTAATACAAATCAAACCGAAAGGGAAGGAGGGAGGATGGGAGAGACAGAGGGAGGGAAGGAGTGAATCTCACCTCTTCTTTCTAGAATCTTTGTTTCATTTTATTCATGTTTTGCTGAGAAGCACTGGGTAGATTTTCATGGGAATTTCCAAAGAAAGATAATATGTCCTCCTAGCCCAAGGGTATTAGCAAAAACAAAAAAGAAAAAAAAAAAAGAAAGAAAAAGAAAAGAAAGAAAGAATTTAAGAAACAACATTTCATTCTGGCCTCAGCCAGTTTGACATCTGTGAGAAGAGGCTGCCTTACGTCCTTTATCTATATACTGCCTACTACCTAGGGTTCAGAGGTTTCATCTAAGATCATGTATGCAGACCTACTTTACAAGGTTAAGTATCTCAGACAGATATAAGACAATCAAGTCTTGTTTGACAATTCCTATCAAGCAGGCGAGCAGTCTTACTACCTAACTCTTCCCTAATCTCCTCATATGAGCAGATTTAGCCTCTGCACCCTCAAGGCTACTTGGAGAATTAAAACAAAAGCAGGACTTGGCCTGGTCCGGGGATTCCTTTGCCACTTCCTGGACATGCCTCACTCCTACCTGGAACTATTAATCAGGCCAGAACCAGTAGGCTGCCAACCCCTGCTAAAGGCATCGATGTTCCAAAACGGAAGGCCTGCTTGCTGTGCTGACACCACTTTTAATGACTTTTGAGTCGTGTGGAGAACAACATTTCACAGTGACGATCAGAACTTCCCTGATAAGCAGTAACTCACATGCTGGGTACTGTGTATTTGGAGCACAATGGGAGCAGCAAAGTGGTGTCCCTTAGAAGGGGTCACAATGACTCATCGCTTTCCTTTGAGGCAAAGACTTTGGTATCACAGAGGGGTGCCTTCAGGTATTAGACATTGCGTTTCACCAAGACTTCAATGAATTCTTTAAGGATTATAGGAAATGAGCAGCAATTAAAACCTGGTCTATTTCCAGTTTGTTAATGCCAATTTATGAATTTAAGTGTTTTTAAAAATTATAGATTTGATTCAAGCCACAAAAGTAATACATAACAAGTCAAATAACAGTGATGGACAGGTTACCAAATTTCTAAAGATGACAGATTACTACACCTTTTCTTGAATGATTATACTGCAATGATGAGTCTTCCTATTCGCCTCTTGACTATACTTCCTCCAATTCCCAATTCTATCCCTTCTCTTAATCTCCATCCTAGCTACCACTACCACCACAAAGCAAGCACCAAAAGATATTTAAGTCAAGCAGACAGCTACTGCTCTGCACTTTCTAGTGTTCCTATAATGATCATGTATTAATTAATTAAACAAACCCAAGGAGAAAGAGCTATTTGGTAGAACTAGTTAAGCCACCCTGTTAAGTCTCCACACTTTCATCATCCACTATGCTATTATCTGCATTCTCTCTGGCTCAGACTCTCTTCTTTGTTAGGTCTGGCCTTGGATCTAGACGTCTGGTCCTATTAGACCTGCCGCCACCTGCTCCCTGGATTTTGTTCTGTCACAAATGGTCTTAGTATTCAACTCTTCCCTGGATCCACCAGGCCTGCCGCCACAGTACTCACTACTTGACTCCTTCAGGTCAGGGACCCTCTCACATACTTCACTCTCTTGTTTTCACTGACTGAATTCTGTTTTACAGTATTACTGTGATGTGTCTTAGCAGCCTACCATGGGCATTACCTCTGAGGCAGAGAGACTAGACAGATAGGACAAAATGTCTAACGTACATTCAGCACAGGATGATGGCAACATGGAGAGTGAAGTCTAACTTCATGTGAAAGGAATGCCTTCTGAGGAATAGTTCACAATGAGGACAGAAAGTCAAACTCACATTTTTATTAAGATTATTAGGACAGGAACAAAGGGCTATGAAGAAAAAATAGTGCTCAAAAGTATTGGCTTACCCCAACTGTGTAAATCTGCACATGCACACACATGTATTAAAATAAAACTAATAAAAAAAATGCATCAAAATTAGCAACGGTTGTTTCTGAGGAGCGGAATTTTGAATAATTACTTTTCTGCTTTTTTCTACAATTCTTTTTCCAATGTTTCCTCATTATTCTAGTCTATGTTAAGGGAAAAAATGATTTATACAAAGGAGTAAGTGCCAGCAGCTTGAATGCTATGAAATTCACCTAAGCTCTGACACCTCTAACCAGCACGGCCAGCTGAGCCCTGCTCCAGAAATTTAGATCCAGCTGAAGGTGGTGGGACAGCAGACTTAAGCCCCTACTAAGTAGAATCTGGAATGAGTCCTGACGCTTTACGTTACTTGGCTGTGTCTGAGCAGAAATGTAGCCTAAGTCTAGGCCTTCCTTAGTAAATGCTGTGTTTCCATAATCACAAGCATTTGGCTTCTGTTCCAGAACAGATTAGCTACTAAAGCCAGGTCTGGCAGCTGCCTGGGAACTATAATGGATTTGACTATTGATATCCTCCCTTTAGCTGTCCCAGCAGAAAGGATGCTGCTCTAAAGCAAATGGTGCCCCTACAACATTAATGATGCCACATTCATTCACTGCCTAAATATTTACTCAATGTCTACACTATGCCAGGGCATTGACTCTGGGCTTGTCAAAGAAGACAAATCAGACCACGTCTCCTTCCATGTAGATCTTACATTCTACTGGGAGATGTAGGCAATAAAGAAAGATGTAAAGAAAAAATAAAGCAGGGAAATGCTTTGAGCAGGACAGGCTGTGAAATTTTCTCTGACAAGCTGAAAAAGACTCAAATGAATAAAAGAGCAAACCACATGGACATTGGATGAAGATCATTCTGGAAAGAGGGAACAGCAAGCGCAAAGACTCTGAGGTAAAGTCCTTCCAGCACGGAGTAACGGAGCAGATGGAGAACAGCACGTAAGGATAGAAACTAGTAAGTCTGGAGGCAGATAATGTAAGGCCTTTGGGCCAGAATAAGGATTTTTTATTTAATAGAGTGTGATAGGAATGCATGTGAGGGTGTTACGCAGAGGGTAATAGCGTATTTACATTTTAAATGGATCATTCTGGCTATGCATGAAGTACAGCTAAGTGGAGACAAAAGGAGACACAAGGGGTGGAAGGGTAAAGTATGCGTCCAGGCTACAGATGATGGTGGCCTGAATGAAGGAGGTAATGATAGAGATGGAGAGGTGGTCAAATTTAAAATAAATTTCAAAGGGGTAGAACCAACAGTTTTGCTGCTGTGGGATATGAAATGAAGAGTGATGTCAAGGGTGATAACAAAATGTTTGACCTGAGCAACTAGATGTTATCATTTACTTGAAGGGAAACACCATGGGAGAGATGGACTCGGTAGGAAAAAAAAATCAAGGATTCAAGTTTGGATATGTTAGGTTTAAGCAGACAGTTGGATATGGGTCTGAAGTTCAGGGGAAGGATTTAGGCCAGAGATAGAACCTGAGGAGCCTTCAGTGTCAGGGTGGTAATTAAAAGATCACCTAGAGAGGGAATGTTTCTAAAGAAGAGAAGAGGTCCAGGGACAGAGTCCTGGAACATCTCAATATTTAAAGTTAGAAGAGGAAGAGGAGCCAACAGAGAGGGTTGAAAGGGAGCAGCAATGAGACAAGGAGGAAATCAGGAGAAAGATGCCCCCAGAGCCAACTGAACAAAGTGTCTAGGGGGATGTACTTTGCTTTTTTTGTTAATTTTTTTTGTGGGGGAGGTTATTATGATTATTTATTTATTTTAATGGAAGTACTAGGGATCGATCCAGGATCTTGTACATGCTAAGCACACGCACTACCATTAAGCTATACCCTCCCACCTAGGAGAATGCACTTTGAATGGCACAACTATGTAAACTTTCCTTATCTCTGATCTCAGAGCCCTGAAGAAAAGACATTAGCTTATATCAAATTTGTTCTCCCCATACCTTTGAAATCTAGTAGACTAGTGAATACTGTGCTTTCCCATTACTGACTAGTTTGTTTAGCCCTGAGCACACTCTTGCTTCTTCCTCTTCTCCTCCAGCCTGAATTACTAGGGAAGGACACTGGATTCAGCACAAGCTGAAGAGACCACAGATTTTTCAGAATAACACATCCTGAAAGCCAAGCTTGATTGTGAGCATTGTAAAATCAAATTAAATTGCAGGCATGTTATTCTGATGCAGTGAAGAGAAAACGAATCTCAGACGTAAGTAGGTTTCTTTTGTTCCAGCTCTGTGCCAACAGACTTCTTATGTATTCGTTTATTTCCTTACTCTTTCACCCTATTCAGTTAAATTTATTTTTAGCTATTGCTGGGCATCCTTCAGGAGAGGCAAATACTAAGGACTATAATCGAGTATAACCCAAAGGTTCCAAAGAACAGCCTACTTAATGCATCAGTGTCAAAGGAAAGAACACCTTTCCTCCCAGCAGGGTCAAGGACTCCCTCTTGCTAACTCCAGTAGCCTGTGAGTCTCTCTGACTTTGATATTAACTACAGGGACTACTGATATTGCTGTTATAGATTACAATATAGCCTAAAGAAAAGAAAAGCAGTATCACACATGCTATTGAACTTCACCAGTATTTTTCGTAATATTAGTGGGGTAAGTCTATCAGGAATGTCACATGAGTTAATATAGGTAAACAGTATAAGTGGGAATCTTTTAAATCACTGTTATGTATCATCATTTCTATTATCCTTGATGGAACTTAGGATGAATCTTACAAGAGGTGTTTATTGGCTTGGCCGTGATACAGGAACTAAGGCCCACAAGGACAGGCATTCCTTGCATAGGAATTACTTTGGGGACTTGCCATCCATTTATATGGAAGGCAGAGCTTAGTGCACTTGAAGAGGTGATTTACTCAATAGTGCCTGACTCATCCCAAACTTTGCCCTTCTTCCCCATATCAATTATCATTATTAGAAAAAAAAAATGACTCCTTAGAAGGAGAGAAATCAAAGAACCAGAATAGGTCATTGTATTCCCAGACCACAAGTTATTTTGGTACGGTTTTCTTATTGTTGTTGTGGAAAAATTTTTATGGATGAATATGGTTGGTGAATGCCTAGTTAAATTTATTTTTCTGAATTTTTTTGTATTTGCCATTTTTAATGTGTAATTATAAATATTCACTTTCCTACATAAATGTATAGAGTTTTGTATTTTTCAAAAAAGAGCTCCCCAAATTGCATAAGCTCCAATCTGCACCAAAACCTTATCTCCTTGAGGTAAAAGTATTCGTTAAAATCACATAGCTGGAAAACAATGCAAAGTGCATTTAAAGCTAGGGCTGCTTGGTCTCAAAGAACCACCTACATCATTCAAACATCAGTGTGAATGAATTTCATCTCCTCTTGAGAACAAATAATTTTGGAGGGGAAAGAAAATCAATGAGGCTTCTAGAGAAGGAGATAATACTAGGAACATAAAGAGGAGTCTAGAGGCAGCTCAAGTTAAACTACTCCTATTTCAAAATTTTGCCTAGACTTGTGCCATTGGCCTCCTGTTATAGGGCTGGCTAAAAAGAATTATTTATTGAATGTGTATGAGTATGAACTTTTATTTTGTCCTTACTCATGCATTTCTGTAAACTTGACTATGGTTTCACAATCGACATGCTCATGAGATTGTCTTAAGGGGAAAAAGAAAAATCTGCAGTACGCCTTTTGTTTATGGAAATCTCTATCTCAGAGGTACCAACCTACTTTTATTTTTGGATGTCTTTTATCACTGTGGTGGTTGGGCTATTGGTAAACGTACCCAGTGGCAATTTCATGACTTGCATACCCAATAAATGCAATAAATAATTAAAGCTAGTGTTAAGCAGGCTAATAAATCTACAGGATTGTTTCCTAAAATAATTACATTAGTAATATAAAAAAGTTACAGCAGGCAGATAGGCAAGGCAATCATACTTGAGATTTGATCATTCTTCTGAGATTCACAGCAGCTCTGCTATTACAGATAGTGGGAAAACCTCCCTTGAGGGACTGTTTTCCCGGTTCATTTTGTATCATGCTAGCACTGACCAAAAAAAAAAAAAAAAAAAAAACTAAAAGCACAAGGTTCTATAATGGGAGTAATCCGCAACATACCTAATACATAGTTTTGGGCAACTGAATATTGTATTTTTTGCCAATAGCAAGCAACAGGCGCCTTTTGCTTTTATTAATGCAGTTCAGCTGACATGAGCGGACAGAATTGAAAAAGAAGGAGAATGTGCTTTATTATCTGTTGCCGAATTTCAATTTTCTCTTTCAAGTACAGTTGAATGCATTTTCTTTGCAACCCAAAGACAGAAGATCTTGATTACTGCTGCAAGAATAATCTCAGCATTTGTGTGAAGAAGATAGGGAAAATAAATAGTCTCTCTGGATGATGTGTCAGCTTGTGAACCTACAAAACAAGATATATTCTTGGAGGTAGGGAAATTAAATTAAGGTGAAATGGTAGACCCATTAAAATGACAATTGAGGGCTTATTTTGTGGGCCATGGCTGGCTTCCCAATTGTCCTTTGTCCTTAGCCTCACCTCAGGGGCGCAGACAACAGAACCAGAAACAAACAGGGTCAAGACAGGGGCAACTGTCTGGAAATACAGGTCATTCAAGCTGTGCGCCCTGACATGAACTGCTAGCTTTTTCGTAAAATTAAGTTTCCAACTCCCTTCTCCCTGCCTCCCCCTACCAACATTCGTCTCAGGTCTTTAGACTGAAGAGGAGGTAATATCTCCTCAGATTTCTTCTCATTTTTATCCATGTAAAAAAGATTAATTTAACACCACCTTGGTTGGGATTCTTTCTCTCTATATCAGGAAAATGCTGAGCAGAAAAATACCACTTGGACTTCTGCTAAGAAACAAAGTAGTTATTTGCCCCCTAGAAGACACTAATTTAGAAAACAGCCCGTTATCATCCCCTCTCAAATGATGAGGTTCAGGTCAGTCTACCCCAAAATATGCCACTTTGGCATATTGATTATTTTGAATTTATTAAAGTTACTTAAAAAACAGCAAGTGCAAGAAAGACATTCTGACTCTCTGTCCCCCCTGAAAGCAGGAAATAAATCTCCCATAAGAAAGGTATGCTCCCTGAACTAGGAGATAGAGAGACGCCCTAATCACCAGAGATAGGGAATTCAAAGCCAAGGAGGCTATATAAACAAAACTTGTTTCTACCTCACTAATTTCCTACCCCAGGCTCAGACTTCTTTTGTCTTGTCAATTCTTCACAAATTTGTTTTGTAAAGAAGAAAAAAAAATGTTGCCCGCCATGCCATTCCACTTCTACAAGGATCAAGCCATCAGACACTGCAGTTGCCACCAACAGTGCACCCTGAGGGAAGTTCAGGGTGGAGAATAACAGGAAGCATTCTGTGCTTTGGATATGCTGGTTTCTAGATAGTTAAGATACACATTCAAGGAAAAATTTCAATGACCCCATACTCTTCCATCTTTCCACGTATAGGAAAGCACTAAAATCATTAATTCAGGATGTCTGTTCTTTGTGATTAGCAATAATCTTTTTATGCTTGACTACAGGTTTTTCCCAGAAAAAAAAAGTTCATATGTATCCTGGCTCCTCCCTTACCTCTTAGGAGCAGCCCCTCAAAGCTATCTAAGAAGCTATCTTCTGGGCTATAGTCCTTAACAAAGTCTTTGAATAAAATTTAACTCATAACTTTTATATTGTGTGTTTTTATTTCAGTCAACAGTTTGGGCGATTATGAAGGGAACTAGAGCAGACTTCTCTCCTTTGCCTGACTTCTTTGAGGATCCAGAGCCTTGGTACCAGCAAGGGTCACT
The DNA here is from genome assembly GCF_036321535.1 of Camelus dromedarius. Lineage (NCBI taxonomy): Eukaryota > Metazoa > Chordata > Mammalia > Artiodactyla > Camelidae > Camelus > Camelus dromedarius. The sequence continues at coordinate 89,508,942 of NC_087436.1, read as the reverse complement.
TGTGCAAGTCTACCTCCTCAGTGAGTCCAGATGATTGGGCAAATATCTCCTGTGTTAGATCTTCTACCATAGGCTGATGATCCCAAGTTTTACCTGGTTATGAATAAAAAGATACCTGACTCTTCAGTTGAGAGACACAGAAGATTTACCCAATTTAAAGATACTGAGGAGTCAATGTTCATAGCAGCACTATTTACAATAGCCAAGACATGGAAACAGCCTAAATGTCCATCAACAGATGACTGGATAAAGAAGATGTTGTATATTTATACAATGGAATACTATTCAGCCATAAAAACCAAAAACAATGCCATTTGCAGCAACATGGATGTTCCTGGAGAATGTCATTCTAAGTGAAGTAAGCCAGAATGAGAAAGAAAAATACCATATGAGATCGCTCATACGTGGAATCTAAAAAAAAAAAAAAAAATAAATACTAAACAGAAACGGACTCATAGACATAGAATACAAACTTGTGGTTGCCAAGGGGGCGAGAGGTAGGAAGGGACATTGGGATTTCAAAATGTAGAACAGATAAATAAGATTATACTGTATAGCACAGGGAAATATACACAAGATCTTATGGTAGTTCACAGAGAAAAGAATGTGACAATGAATGTATGTATGTTTGTGTATAACTGAAAAATTGTGCTCTACACTGGAATTTGACACAACATTGTAAAATGACTATAACTCAATAAAAAATGTTAAAAAATAATAAAAATAAAAATAAAGATACTGAGGAGTGCCCTCCAGTTGAAAGAAACTGGGTAAAAATGCCACAGTTGAAAGATACTGGGATTTACTCAGTTGAAAGACACTATGTGGCAGGACTGGGTAATTAGGTAGGAAGCTGGCCTAACATCTTTCTTAAATGAGGAGCAGCAAAAAGCCAGCTTCCAACTAACACCCTCGCCAGATTCATGTATGATATGTACAAAACATATTTGCAAATACTTACTTAATTGAGAAATAAGGAAATCCCGCCTTAAATGTGGCCAAGATAGGACTCTTTTCACATTCCCTAACTGGTTTTTCTGTACACGGTTAGAGAAAGTTGGCTTGATAAAATATCTTTTCAGAATTCTGAGCTTAAAGGAACAAAAACCTTTCTAGGAGGGCTTGCGTTTCTCTCCCTGTGCCTTTGAGATGTAAATGTTCTACCTGATTTTCTTAGGCTGTTTGTTTTGTGTTTTGAGAGCTTGGTCTCTCCCATCTAGAAGGTACACATAAGGTGAACATTTGGCAGCCAGTTGAATAGACTGGGATTTTGAGCAGTCCCTTTGGGTGTGCCAGCTCTCAGGGCAATTTGTCATAAGGGGTCCCAGCCTATACAGGACCTCATTTCAACCTTCACTGTGTCCATCTGTACAATGAAGTTCCTTACTTTCTTAGACTATTTGGGGAGTAAACTTTCCATATCTCGTGAAGGCTGCATCCTCTGCACTCTCTTGTAGGGATGCTTCCTGTGCCTCATTGGTTTGAGTCACAATTAAGATACTAATCATACACCAGAAACTGACACATTGTAACTGACTGTACTTCAATTAAAAAAAAAATTTCCTTAAAAAAGATACTAATCCTCAATGGCCAGAGGATGGATCCTTTGAATTAGAACTACTAAACTGGTAAATTTCTAGAGATCTCATTATAAACAGCTGTTTTATTGGTACCTATGAGAAAAAGGTGTATACAAATAAATGTAATGGCTAACCTTAAAAACTCCCTTATTTTAAAACAAATGAAACAAACAAAAAAACGGTTTGGGAAGCCTCATTTGTGGTCTCAGCTTCCCTTCACTAGGTGTTACAGATATTAATAAAAACATTATTAATTAATGTTGATTAGGATAATTAAAAAAGGAGTAAGAGCAAACTGAGGGGAAAGTCAAGTAATTTCTTCCCCAAAAGTTGGAAATGTTAAAAGGACTCATCCCAACAGAATGAAAATCTTTTGATGGTTATTAAAAAATGAGATAAATAAAATGGACACTGATGGGATTAAAACAAATGTTGTGCTGCAACACTACCTAAGGCTGAATGGCCAAAGAGACTGCCTTTTGCTTCCCAATACTGAAGGGTCCCAAACAAATCCACTCTATTTACCTCAGTTTAGAAAAAATGTAAAAGGCTAGAAGAAAAAGTTACACTAAGATATCTGACCAGCAATTGCTTGGTGCAACAGTTAGGCCAATTAATCAAGTTAAAGATTGACAACAGGCCTGGATTCCTGGCTTGACCCCTCATTTAGGACCCCAATGTCTTATATACAAAAATAGGTAAAATGACCCAGGGATAAAAAGGAAAGTTTCTGAGACTCCTTGAAAGAACAAGACTTACCGACCGGGTCCAATTGGAGGCTACAATTAAGCTGTAAGAGTTGACAGAATTGAGATAGAAGTTTATAAAACTTGGTGTATTTTAATGGGTTTTATATAAGATGGTTAAATCTCTTTGGCCTAATTATATCGTGGGACAGACTAAGTCTCACTGGGGAATGCTCCCATGCCTGGAATTATAAGACAGGGCATATAAATCTGCCCCTCAGGCAAAATTAATTAAACATACTAAAGGAAACCAGTAGGATTACTTGAGCCCACACAATAAGAAGTAAAACCTGGGGGCTAATATTCAGGGACTTATAAAGGTAATAATGGAAGTTTTTTTGTTTTTTGTTTTTTGGCTCAGGGGTGAATTGTTCTGGGTTTAACTTGTATGCTCATAAAGAGGACCTCTGTTGAATGCCATGTGCAAACTTTTGAAGACATGATAAACTGGACTCTAAAGTTCTAAAACATAGAAATCTTGATTTTCAGTTTAATTGCAAATATTCTCACTGATATAAAGAAGCCAATTAAAGAAAATGTAGTTGGGTAAATCAATTTTTTTTATATCATTTAGATGGCAAATCAGTTCTTTGGGGAATTAAAAGCAACTGTCTTTGTCTTGCAAATCTCTACAAATAAGAAATGTAAATCCAAGCCCCAAAGACCTGAGATTGAGCCTACTTAACTCAATCAGGTAGAACCTGAAACCAAAGGGAAAAAAGAGCGAAAGAGATTTTTTTTACAAGTACAAATTACTGGAAAGTCTCCCTTGCCCAAATCTAATACACAGCTTACTCAAGAATTTATCAGCGACAAATACAAATCCTAAAAGTCTTTTCCACAAATGGGAAAAAGCCTTAGTCATCTGAGCAAACAAACATAACTTATTCCAATTGTTATTTATATTTATAAACTAGTAAGTTTATACTGTAATTGTAATACCTGATTCATGACTAAGTTTTAAAACGAAGCTATGAAATCTCTAGTCAGGTCCATTTATATGTCTATGTGTACATTATAAAGAATCTTTTTACTTCTGGATAGTATTATGAAAATTAATTTATAATAGAGCTCTATTGAATTAACTTAAAAGCACTTATAAATTAAATACTTCTAAATGTAATAGAAACTAACCCAAATGAATTTCAAGTTCACATGATCTGGGAAATATTCAATATTAAATTAATATTTGGTGTGAAAGTTTAAGTTTGTTGGTTTAATTAATAAAAACATGTCTTACTTTTATTGTATCTGGGTTCACTAAAATCAAATAAGGTTATGTTATCTCTGTTACAAAATTTATCAGCAAAAAAATAGCTTGGAATGACAGCTGACTTGGTCTAAGGTATCACAAAATTTTCATGTGTAATCTAAACATAATTGTTGGGAACAAGTGAATAAATTGTGAAGGAAAAGCCAGGCTGGTCTAACAAGATAACTCACAAGTCTAGGAATGTAAAGGAGAGGTTGGGCTGGGCTAACAAGATAACTCACAAATCTAAGTATGGGAATACTGATCTGAGTTCTGCTGGACTAACTTGTAAATCTAAGTTAATTAGTGTTGGTTTGCTGTTCATGTTTTTTTGCTAGCCAGCTGGATTTTCAAAGATATATATCTGGCTTTGGAATGTTGCTTTGCTGCCTCCCTGCCTCCACTTTTGTAATAATGATGCTGCTAAAGCTGTTCCATGCCTATTGGCCAAATACCCCAAGCTTGTACTTTACCCCATAAAACCTCATGCGCACGTCTTGGAGGTGCTCAGAGCTTCGGAGCAGAAGCCCCTCTGAGCCCGCCGGCATAATACATCTGAGTACTCCTACCCTCCGAGTGGTGCTTGTTTCTTGGCTGGCCTGTCGTTTCCATAACAAAATAAGATATAAATGGGGTAGAAGCTTTTAGATTAACTTGTTAAGAATAATTATGTCTTATAGCATGATAATTTCTCCAGAGTTTTGGTAACTTGAAACTTTGGAGTTCTGCTAATTTAAGTTAAATGATGGGAATTTATTAAATATTTAGATCATTCTAAAATAAAATAAGATACTGATACATTAACTACTAAACACAGGCTTCCTTTTAGAGAGAAACAAATGATATTCAGGACTATTAATAAGAATGTTTGGTGCCACACTGAAAATTTTTCATTAAAAAAGCACATTTTAGAAATTATAAACAGTATTTATAAGTTTATCAATGTACAGAATGCTAACGTAAAAAACAGTTCATAAATGTTTACTTCTTCATTTTCACTAGAAACTAAGGTTTTTAAAAGCTAAGAATTCCAATTAATATATGTAGTTAAAACTACCAGCATTACTAATGAAACATATGTGTATGAAAGGACGAAAGATATAAGGAATGGAAACACATTTTTTAAGGGAAAAGAAAATAATTTTGTCCTGGAGAGAGGAAAAGAAAGGAAAGCATAGGACAAAATCCAAAGTTAAAAAAAAAATTATAGAAAGTTTGTGGGAAAGGGACTCTGAGAAGAGTTTTGTGCATGGTCAGGACTGACTAAGATTAGAACAGAATTTAATTCAGTAAATAAATTTTAATATTAAAAGTGATCTGGTGCAAAACTAGAATTTGTGTTAAGAGAGCAATTTTCTGGGAATATTGATTTGCTTTTGGTAACAGATTGTAAAGTTTTTTTTTAACCTCAAGTAAGCTGTTGTAACTTTCTGTATTTATCTTTAAAATCTTTTATTGTCACTTTGGTTGAGCAAATAAGCATTTTTTTCACATTGACCTATGATCCCAATTGACCAAGTATTTTAAAACCTTTTCATATCTTTGACAAAATTCCTCAAATCAAATCCTAAATGAAGATCTTTTGACCTCTAGCTAACTTTAGAATGCTTCAGAGGGCCCCTTATACATCCCAAAGAGAGACATTAAACTAAGTAGGTTTATTTGATATGTTAAATTACATGGGAAACATTGTCAAATAAATGGTAATAAATCTTCTTAGGTTATACTGTATGGGTAAAGATATATAGGTAAAAATATATAGATATCCTAGAAATTATATGGAATTCCTAAAAATCTGATATGTCCTGATATATTATCAGTCATAACTATAGTTATTATCTTAAAAATGCTGTATGCCACAGAAATGTTTGTCAATTGCATTGTAATTGCAGATCTTTAACCATGCTATTTGAAGTCTTTCATCATTTACAGATAGTTATTGTTTTACTCTGATGCTTTTACAAAAATGAAGATCTTCATAAAAAGATTCATAAAAAGGATTTTTTAACAAATACAGGTTTGTGATGATTTTTAGATCATCACTGAACTGGGTAAGAAATTCTACAACTCTAATGGAAAACCTGATGGCTTCAACTAGACCAATAAAAATTAATTATATGGACTGAATGAATTTATAAATATGATTTATAATTTTACAACTTTTTAATCTGAAATATTACTGGCCCTTAATCTCTGTTTTCCAGAAAATTGTTCCTCTTACACTATGACCTACAGCAAGTCGATAATGTATACCTTTATAAATGAAGATGAAACATTTATCTTTTTCTCTCTACCTGAGCCCTCCAGAATTTGGCTTCTCCAGCTGGCTCCCCTCTAGCCTTGATGACTTACCGAAATTCAGATTGCAACCAGTTATACTAATCATTGTTTTAATTTATTCTCTTTATTGTTTTTAAACTGTTTATGCTTTGTCTCTCTCTCTGCTGTACTATGACCTTATCAGTGTTACTAGCTATATCACTTATATCTTGTCTGTTTTATAAGATTGCTGTCTCTTGGATTACCTGATGTGTAACCAGACCTCCCACAAAATTAATGCTGGCTAAACATCTTGAGGCAACTGATCACATATACGGCTCTATATAAAATTAATTGTAGTAGTACAACTCTAGATATGGGAAGAAGCAACAAGGGAAAACATCTCCTGGATCATAATGGACTAGTAAGACAGGTGTCCTAGAGAACTTTTGGTTATTAACAGGGTCTAATCGGGATACAGCACATGAATAACCTATCACAAGATCTTCCCCTAACTTAGGAGTGTTACTAGGGCCCTGAGACAAATTATAATCATGAAATGCTCCCCAAACCTTGGTCAAATTTATGACCAACAGGGGGCATTGTAAAGAAAAGGTGTTGCCTGCCATTCCAGTTCCACAGGATTAAGCCATTAGCCACTGCAGTGCCCACTGACAGCTCACCCTGAGGGAAATTCAGGATGGAGAAAAGCAGGACACATTCTGTGCTTTGGATATGCCAGTCCCTACAGAGTTAAGATACACATCTAAGGAAAAATTTCAATGACTCGATATTCTTGCATTTACCCATACATAGAAAAGCACTAAAATCATCAACTTGAGATGTCTGTTCCTTGTGACTAGCACTTATCTTTTAATGCTTGAATACATGTTTTTCTCAAAAAAAAAAAAAGTTCATATATATCTTGGCCCCTCCCTTACCTCTTCACAGCTATCTGAGAGGCTGTCTCCCAAGCTGTAGTCCTCAGGAACGAACCTGAATAAAAAGTAACTCACAACTTTTATGTTGTGCGTTTTTATTTCAGTCCATTTTCTGTGTCTAACAGGTAGAAAAGCTGCCTGCTTTGGTCAATTCTTTGGGTTTCATATCTTTGGGGCGTATATGTACAAAATTAAATTAAATTTGTTTTTCTCCTGTTAATCTCTCTTTTTTCATGGAGGGTGTCTCAGCCAAGAACGTAGAGGTGTAGATGGAAATTATTTTTCCTCTCCTACAGTTTTCTGTTTTCTCAAGCACCCTTCAGGATAACCTCTATGGCTGCCAACTCAACACTGCCCTCCTCTTACCACCCACACTGCTCCCCTTCTTCCCTCTCCACTGCTCAAACTCAATAGCTCATTCACAAGTTCTCTGACAAATCATTTTGCAATAATGGAGGTGGTGCAAGTTTGCATAGGTATAAGAGTTCAGGCCTCCTCATTTCATACTCACCTCATCTTGGGTAAGACTTTAAACCAGAAGATTAATTAGGATTTCTCAGACCTCATTTTCTTTCACTTCACATCAAAATTTGATATAGCTCATCACATGGAGTATAAGCCTGACAGTTTTCTCTTTTTTGTAACACAGGTGCCTGCCTTAGGCTTGGCTGCCCTTGCTTCTACTTCAAAAAGGCATCCTCTTCGTAGACGGATATTGCCTTCCACTTTACACCCACACCGCCAGCCACATTACCAGATAAAGAGCCAGGCCTCACTGCAGGCGCCTTTGTTTTGAAGATCTCCATTGATTTGGATAATTGACCATTTGGGCCTCTTTTTTTTTTTTTTTCTCTCTTCCTGTACTTTAAACTCCTGCTCTTATATTAAAATTCAGCGCTAAAGAGTGAGCCTACAAAACCCTAGGCACCCACCCTCCACCCCAGTAACAGCAGAATCCCAAACCCATGTTCTTTCCCTCTCTCATACCATACCCTCACTGTGTAACCCAGGTGTGCATGTAATTTCCAAGACCTGAAAGTAATAAACCTGTTTTTTCAGTTTCCTGAGTTATTGCTGAAGATATCTTGCAATCACAATAATAACCACAAAGGCCCATCCAGCCAAAATACTAGTTACAGACAGGCAAAGAACAGCACACAACAACACATTAACTTGACATCACAATTTTTTAAACTTCTCTAACTATACTGGCCATATTCTTTGACCTTCACCTCTCTGTTTTTCCTCCTAACCATCTATGAGCTATTATTCTAAGATATACTCTTTAGCCTTACAACTCAGAAGGCTTACTCACTCTCACAACTGCTATTACCTTTAGGTTGGTGAAATCTAAACCTTTATCTCTTGCCTAGAATTTCAGTAACATATGTGCAATGTCTATATAAGGATTTTTCTCCTATATAGCCACTGGCCAACATTCAAATATGCAGAAAGACAAATTTGCCACTTTTCTGTCTAAATTTATATACTTTTTCCCCCCAAATCTTGAAGTTACCTCTGATTTACCTCTTTCCTCCCATTCATAAATTGTCTAGAAGAACTGCTGATTCTTCTTTTGAATTCTGTGTTCAAAAAGCCAAAATTAAATTAAATGTTATCATGATTTATTGTTTAGATTATTCCAGTATTTCCCTAATTGGTCTTCCCAACTCAAGTCTCTCTCCATTCAATTTACCAAAGACCAGCTTTCCTAAAGTACTGGTTTTCATTCTTTCACTTTCTGGTTTAAAATCTCTCTTGAGCCTACATTACTCATAGCATCTATCTTAAACTCTCCAGTCTAACCTGATAGGTTCATTGTTAACAACATATCTCCTTCCATTCTTTAATCATAGATGTAATCAGTGAATCACAGTGTACTGTAAAAAATACTGTAAAAACACACACAAAAAAGGGTTGCTCACCATTTTTCATTTATTGCTTTATTTCTCTATACTTGGAGAAAAAAATTATGTCCTCAAGAAATGGTCTTAGTTTATATTCATTTCCATACCTGGTATGCTGTCTTCTTTCTTTACTTCTTATAAAAAAGCAAGGTCTAAATCATGTACCAACTCTTCCACTAAATAGTGTCAATCCTCCAACCTGTATTAATCCTTCTCCTTTTTCAACTATATCACTGTACAATATCCTATATTCCACTTCACCTGAAGTAGCTTTGTCTTTCTTGCTAGGTATTATGATACCTTATCTATTTGAAAAATTGTCATGGTATTAGACAAGGATAAGATGAATTTGAATCCTTATAACCAGAATCTAAAAGATGAATTAAGAAAGGCAAGTGAATAAGAGATAATCTCCCAACTATTGGATTTAGCTACTAGTAGGGAAACAAAGTCTTGGTGACTTAGAATGCATAAAATTCACTGTGATAAAGCTGTGGAGAGAACAGAAACCTAAGTGCACTCCCAGGAAACTAGCAAAGGTGTGTGTGTGTGTGTGTGTGTGTGTGTGTGTGTGTGTGTGTAACATCTGAACAGGTGCGTATGCGTTTGTGGTGGGTGGGGGTACTTTTTCACCAAGGAGGGAGAGAAAGTGATTTGTGAACCAAACAGTGGCCTTCCATGAGGGAAATGTAGATTCCTCTCTGCAGACTTCCAGGCTCATGACAGACACCATCCAATCTAAATTTCAACCACAAATTCATTTTATAAGTGAAATAAATTAATTTAAAAGTAATTTCCATTTTAATAGTTCCTTCTGCAACATGGATATAGGCATCTTTAAGATCTTAAAATAATAAGCATAATAATTATTATAATAGCTATCATTTGTGAAGGATTTGTTATGCATCGAGTAGACTATGAACATCTTTACACAGCAGAAATGACAGAAAAATTATGTAATGAATGTGTGGAGAAATAAAACATTCCCAGATTTTTCATTGTTCCTATAAAAAGTCCAAGCTTCCTGCAACATGGAAATTTATTCACTAAGAAGTTACAGAATCTTTTCTTTCATTTATCTTAGAAACATTTTCATCTATCATAGGATTAAATCTGTAGCCATTTGTTTCCCTAATGATGGTACTAAATTGCTCTGATACAAAAGGATAATGAAACTTATCTCCTCCAAAGCCAAAAAGTTACATCCTAAGATAGGTACCTAAGCACTGGGTGAAAGTACCGAGGGGACTATTCCTAGGTACTTACATTTCAAGGAGGAATGAGACCCAGGACTTAGAGGTATCTCTCAGTCTGAGATACACAAGGCTGTCTGACTTCTGGGGAGATTTTATTTACATCCCAAAGTATTCTGGTTATGAAACAGGGCATCATGTTTCCAAGGAGACTCTTTCAGGAGAGAAGCAAGACAGCTACTTCCTTACTTCTTGGTAAGTAGAGAAAAAAAAGTTTTTTTCACGTTCTTTGCCAATGGTCAGACAGTTTGGCTACTTGAGTAGAGAGTACAGGCTCTCGCTGTGTCACCACAAATGTAAGGCCAGGGGCTGGAATAAGGATGGTGCTTTTACTATAAATAAAAACCTATCATTGATCCAAAACATCCAAGTGCTCATTCAGACTAAAATTAATAAAGATGAGTATTAAAAACCCAAACCCTAACATGATGTGAACTTTACAGTCTTGGCAGTTCTAAAAACTCAGGTGTACAATATATAATTAACTTTATTTCTACATCTCACTATTTCTGCTTCTAATAACTTTGCCTTACACAAAATTTCAATCTTGGTTTTTAAATTTAGACTTTCCTGTAATTTCTGCCTCTGGTTTGAGAAAAAGTCTATGTACATTAAGGCATCAGGGGTGGTATGCATGTGATCTTTGCTCATTTTTCTGAAGATACCTTGTGGAGCTATAACTTGTATATTCCTTCCACACAGCCATTAAAAATAGATTGCTATTGGAACATGTATTGAATGTACTGAATGGTGATGTCCTCACTGATTTGATTCCCACCTCAGTTATGACATATAGTCTAGCATCTGAATGCTAGATTCAGTTCAATCACCCTATTGTCCTCTCCAACTCACCTTGATGGAGTTGGAAGTGAAGAAGGTCAATAACTGGCACTCCTACCCAATTATTGAAGAATTATGAGATACATATTAGTTGCCCTATTAGGAGATCCAAACATTACCTATGTGTCTGATTAAAGCAGACAGTGGAAAGTGTGGTTTATCTATTAACGTATTTTCTAGTACTGAATCTGAAATTACGCAGTTTCCCTTTTAACCTTAGCAAGATGGTAAGGGGACAGTCCTTCTTCCCCTCTTGTAAAATGGGAGAACAGAGCAGCTTCCTGAGGACAGTTCAACCCCAAGGGGGAGAAATAGGGGCTCCTCGTTTCTTCTTCTCAATTCAAAAATCAGTAACTCCCTGAACTACTTAGGTAGAAGTTAGGTTGAGTGGCCAGACATGTTATAACAATGGATTTTACACATAAAGAAATATCAGAAGTGAGGAGGAAGCATTCTACAATCCCTCTCGTACACCAATATTCTCCAGCATTCTGCTCTCCTAAACCACTGGGCTTAATCATTAAGCTTCAGCTCAGCCAGGGGAGTGGCTTCCCCCCAGAGAAAGGAATCCGTAGCCTATAAAGACATTCCCGCTCCCACCAGTGAGTTACCTATCCTACCTATGACTTTGGGTATCCAGATGTTGACAAACGTCTTCTACTTCCTCAGTCAGAGGCATTCTCAATGCCTGAAATGGGTATAGTTCCTTCAGGAATTCATAAACTGTATCACGTCAAAGTCAGGTTTTTACTAACTACATTTGGACTAAAGAGTCCAAAGAATACTCATCTGGAAAAGGATAAAGTTGAATCTATATCATACTCCATGACCACTGATAAACTAAAAAGGAATCAAAGATTTAAATGTATAAAGGAAAAAAAAATGCAACCATGAAAGTACTAAAAGGAAAAAATTCCTTTATAAACTTGGAGAAAATCTAAATATGACTCAAAACTCATAAAAGAAAATACTGATATATTTTACTACATTAAAAAATAGGCAGGGCTAAAAGACAAATGACTGGTATGGGAAGAAAAACTTGAAACTCTCATCACAAACAAAAGGCCCATGTCCCTCATATAAAAGAAGCAGCTAGATACCTAACAGAAACAAAACACTAAAAGCGCCCTAGAAAATGAGCAAATGAGAGCCAGTTAGTTCACAGCAAAAAAAAAATCCAAACGTCCCTTAAACAAATGGAAAGATATTCAATTCATTTGTATCTTATTACTAAATAATAAATAATAATAATATTTTTTACCTATCAAGCCAGTAAAAATCTAAACATTTCATAATACTCTGCTGATGAGGCTATGATGAAGTGCATTGCAAGCAGAACGCAAAATGGTAAAAGACTTATGGAATTTGGCAATATATAAACAATACTACATACGCATTTATCTTTTGATCCAGCAATTCAACTTCTCAGAATTTTTTCTACAGATACATCTGCCAAAAATGACAAGCACAGAAGTTTATTACCACACTACTATTTTAATTATAAAAGAATGTAAATCACCCAGATGTCCATCAACAAGGGACTATTTAAATAGGCTATGATATGTTCACATAAAAAAATTAATACTACGTCAGTATTAATACTTTATATAATGAGAAGGTATGAGAAACTCCTGACACGCTGACATGGAAATAGTTCCAGAGTATGTGCTAAGAGAAAAAAACAAGGTGCAGAATAGTGCACAAAGTTTGATTTTTTTTGTAGTGAAAAGAAAAAATTAAGAACATATATTCATATTTGCATGCATTTGAATTTTTTAAATGACACAGGAGGCATACATAACATAGAATCTGCTGAAGAGTTTACCTCACTTGTCTAACTCAAGCCAGACTGCCTGGATCTATCTCTACCACTTAAAGTTCATTAAACTTTTTGATCCTATCTACAAATTGGGAATTATAGGAATTCTTACCTCACAGAGTTCATACACAAAATAAATTGAGTTTACGCTCGCAAAGTACATAGGATAGTATTGGACATATATAGAAGTGTTTGTTAAACAATAGGTAAAATAAGTAAATAAATAAAACTTAGGGGTATAAGATTTATCAATGTATATTTTTTAATATCACATTTGTTCTTGAAATATTAGCTTTGGAGTTTTGGATGTATGGCTCAAAAACAATAGTAATTAATATGTAAACTTAAAACTGGCCCTATACCCATGATATTTAAATACAAGACATTCCCAGATTCTAGAATAGGTATCTCCCATAACATTGTGTTCTTAGAAACCAGAACTGAATGTTACCTAAAGGGAGAAGAGGGCCTGGAAATTTTCTTGGTTTCAGTTTCATCAGGATGCTTGTCAGTTTGTGTGAGTAGCACAGATTCCAGAAAACTTTTATTAATACATTAATTCTGACACTTTGAATTTATCGTATCTGCGAGCAAAACACACTTAGCTTACTGTTGCCTCTCTTAAACAATGACATTTGAGATATTTCCACTATTCAGAAAAGTTTAAAAGTCTGCATTCAGGATCACCAGATTTTGTTTGAAGTACAATTTCTTTCCTCTGCAACATATTTAAAAAACCTCTTCATTTCCATTCCCTCCTTTAACTCCCAGTTCCTGGCGCTCCGGTACAGCTGGAAGTGGAGACTCTCTTATGAAACAAGGCCTCCTGTCTCCAGGAAGCAGATATTTTCAATCCTATTCCACAGTGGCTCCTCGCACTGCCTCTTGTGATGGAATTGCTAAGTTGGTGAAACCTGCCTCTCAAGGAGGGCTTTTCTTATTTCATTTGTTTCGGCTGGAAAAATCACTCTCAACAGATTCCTGAACTGAAGCTACCACTGACGCTCCTGCAGCCTGAGCCCCTAGGAGCCCACTGAGAACTAATACTGCTTCCATAAGCTCCTGTAGACAGTGTCTTTCATCACTGAACTGTTCAGACCTTGAGTAGCATTTTCTCCTGCTACATATTTTTCTGCAGCAATGAAATGTGCCTCTAGTTTTTATTTTCTTCTACCCTTCTCCTACATCTTTCAGAAAATTTTAATTTTTTAAGCATTCAATCTGTTTAGGAAGTTGAGTTTCTTATTAATTTGGTCTCTTCTCCAAAACATAGAGTTATTATCCCTGCTTGTTGGAAATAAATACTTGCCTTCCTTTTCATCTTTTCTAGACATCAGGGGTTTTGGGGTTTTTTTTCCCCCCTAATTTTTCCCTCTATTTCTTGAATTCCAGAATCATTCCTACCATCAATGATGAAATCACTAAATTCTGAGTTAACTAAAAGTATCTACTATTTAAACAAATCTCTCCTCCTCCACTTCCCTGAGATGGATAATTCCACAAAAAAAATTTCTCCCGTCAGACAGGCATTAAGTCCCTTCAAGCTTAAACTGAACTTATGATCTCACCTTGCTCCTTTCAGTATGCTTTATCTTGCTGAGACTTGTCTTGAGTCCTAATGTTTGGGCACGTTCCTTAAGCATAAACTATATACCTCTCTACAAACCTACAAGGACTATATTACCTGAAAAATCACCTAATGATACTTGTGTACTCTACAGATCTTCCTAGTATTCCTCAATCTTTAAAATGCTGTTCTAGTTCATTTTACATCATTCCTCATCTGTGACCTCTCAATAGTTTCCTGTTTCTTGACTCTCTTTGAGGTAGTCATTCCCTTTGAGATCTTGCCTCTTTCTCTTTTTGATTAATTTGGGACCTGGGACCCTATTTCAATCTAATAACAACTAAACACCTCTCTTTTCCAATACTCTGTTGTATAGCATTTAGATCCCCTTGAATCTCCACTACTCTCTTATGTCTACTTGAACTTCAAAGGGTTATTTTCCATGTCACCTTTGTGATTTCATCCCCTAATTTCTCAAGTTTTCTTCTAAAAAAGTTTTATTTTCCTCCAGCCTATTTTTTTCCTCTGTTTCTATTTTCCCATTGTTCTATATTAAGCTGAAGCACAAGTTTTAAATTACTCTAATACCTTAAACTCCTAAGCAAAATCAATTATTAGAACCAGAGCATTCCAAACACAAGCCTTTCTGACTTGCTTTCCTACCAACTGTTTTTGCAATAATTTTTTTGAGTTATTTCTCATTCTAAATTAAAGATGAAAGTATATGCTCTTAATAGTAAGGGTAAATTTGATATCCATTATCCATTTGATCATGGATGGAGTCACAGTTTGAATCTGGGCAGTGAACAGTCACCGTCAGAACATATGAAATTATCAAATTCAGAGCCACCTGAGATCAAGAGGAAGGAGCAACTTTTAAAGGTACAAACAAGTCACATGACTCTGAGATTTGTCCCTCCAACATTTTCTCTTGACTCTGAAGGGGAATCAAAACAATTTCAAAGATAATCAGAATTTCAGCAGACTTTCTCTGCCAACAACCTAAACCTGGCACTAAATATGTCCTGCAGGTACTGCTGGAGACAGCGGAAACACTTTGAGACCTAAAAAAGGCTGGTACATGAAAAGAGTCTCTAGAATCAAAACCTTGAGACTCAGATAAGGCTACTTAGAAAAAAAATCACGTATGCAGAGTTTAAGGTCCAGCAGCAGCAACTATTTGGCTACGACACATTTAATAAGGAAGACTCAGCAGTCCTGGTCAGAGTCTGCTTGCTCAAAGCTTGCCTGCCTTTGCTGACAGCCCAAAGCACACAGACTAGCGTCTATAAAAACGGGCGTTTGTTTATACAAAAATAGCCACTCTCCTATGGACGAAACTGCCATAAGCTGCAACAACCCACTACAGCTGAAAATACGTGGTCAGGCCTAGACCAATACTGTCAAAGCTTCACAGCTTTCACTTTAGCCACGCCAGAAGCTTTACTCCACAAACACTCCACGACAGGAACGAAACGAAAGGAATTCCGCTTTTTCGTTTTCCCTTTATTCTCTATTTGCTAGATGTCTGGGTGTGAGGAGGGTCCCATAAGTAACATCTCTCTTTTCCCCTGAGAGAAATACAACAAGAAAAGGAGCAGGAAAACAAAAAACAATTTCCTCTGAACCGCTAGAGAAGATACGGGAGGCTGTGGCTTATAACTGCAGGTTTACTGACACTGAGATCCAGAACTAGACAGACTTACCAACCACGGCACAAACCGCCTCCAACGGAAGGTGACGCAGAAGCAAATTCGGCGCCGTCACCTTCACAGCCCGGCAGGCGGAGTCAAGTGGGCACTTCCTAGGGAATAGCTCCTCCCTAAGCGGAAAGGAAGGGGCGGGTCACGCACGGGGGCCGTCCTCTTTCTGAATTAGCCAATCAGATAACGGACTGCCGCCTCCACGGGAAGAAGTGAGAAGACAGAGAAGCGGTAGGCGTGTTGTTCTTATGTGTTCCCCCACAGTGAAGGAAACAGATTTGGGGGTAAGTGTTCCGTTAATATAATGCATAGTCTCTGATCTTTACCTTCCTTGTCACAGCAAACTTTTGGCAAACTCTGTTTGTTCTCTCTGTTACATCTTTTTTCTTTTTTCTTTTTTTCTTTTTTCTTTTTTCCTTTTTTCTCTTTTTTCTTTTTTCCTTTTTTCTTCTTTTTTTTTCTTTATTTCTCTCTCTTTTTTTCTTTCCTACTGAAGTATAGTCAGTTACAATGTGTTAATTTCTGGTGTACTGCATAATGTCCCAGTCATGTATGTGTGTGTGTGTGTGTGTGTGTGTGTGTGTGTGTATATATATATATATATGTGTGTGTGTGTGTGTGTGTGTATTCATTTTCATATTATTTCTAATTAAAGGTTATTACAAGATACTGAATATAGTTCCTATATACAGTGGTTAACATTTGCATATCTCAAACTCCCAGATTTATCCTTTCCCACCCCCTTTCCCCTGGTAACTATGAGATTGTTTACTATGTGAGTCTGTTTCTGTTTTGTAGATGAGTTCATTAGTGTCCTCTGTCTTAATCCCACTTGGTCACAAGGGAGCTTTGAGATTGCCTGAAACCACAGAGGAAGCTTCAAGTCTTGTAGTGTATCTGACTTCTCCTAAGCATGCCAGGTTGTTAATTATGGTAACCATAGAATGTTTTCCAAACTGGGATCCTTGAAAGTGAAAGGGAGCCATAAAATTTATTAAAATTGTAAGTTTTTGAGATTTTATATTGGTGGATTTATAAAAAGCATAATTCAAAATTCATTTTGTAAAATAAAATTATATAAAATTAAAATAACTATATTTAGGCAAAAACTTTAAAATGTCTTCATAATGATAAATGAACATTAAAAATAACATAGAATGATCATTCTTGGCACATGTTGATGTATTTTAAACAATGTTTTGGCCTTAATTGTCTGTAATAATGGGTCACAATATTTTTCTGAATTTTTTAATATGGTATTATTGTTTTTAATTTTTTTAATTGCCCAGAGTCTTCTCAAATATGTATTTTATGGTTGATATATGGGAAAATTTGATACCTTCCCTTCACTGTTAACTGTAGATAATATTTTAAATTAAGAAAATAAACACAGAAATTATGCTCAACAGACAATCTCATTTCTATTTTTATTTTAAAATATGTAAATTTTCAACATAAATATTGTCTCATGTACTGTCTTTTTGCCTCTACTCAGGGTAACAATCTTCAGCAAACATGTGTATGACACCACATCATAAAATAAGTTTTCCATTATTTATGACTCTTTTGAAGGTTTTGCCAGATTTAGACCCTACAAATTGGAAAGCCTTTCCATTTCTCTAAGAATGTGAATTTCTTCTGTTATAATAGGAGCTCCATCAAAAGAGTCTTCATATGGGTTAAAATATTCCAAAGTACAATTATATAATTTCAAAATTAAATCTTAAATTATACATTGTTTAAAACCCAAACTTGCTTCGGTTGTTCCTTGATGTTGTAGAGGTAAATTTAAATGTCTTCCTTGTGTCACAAGCTTTTTTTCAATAACTGCAATATACAAAATCTTTAAAATCTGAATTTTATTAGCACAATTTTTGAGTTAATTAAAGATCTCTGATTTTTAAAATAACGCAACAAAATTTTGTAAGTTTTGTTTATAAGAAATTCATTAGCTTTGTAAACCATTTAACTTTGTTTACAAAGTTTATTTTTAGAGAATATAATATTTATAAAATCCTATTTAGGAGCAACCAAAGAGTGAGAATATAGACTATTATGTTTGAGTCTTTTTGTTTTCCTTTTTTTGGGGGGGTACTCAATTCTAGTTTTATCACAAAAAGTTTTGCAGTTTGCTTCGTCAATTGTTATGTACAGTGGCATGCTGGTATCCATGGGGAATTGGTTCCGTGACACCCCTCTTCCTGCCTGCAGCCCCCATGATACTAAATTCAATGCATGCTCAAGTTCCTTTTATAAAATGCATAGTATGTGCATATAATCTATGCACATTTTGCCATATACTTTAAATCATCTCTAGATTACTTATAATATCTAACACAATGTAAATGCTATGTAAATAGCTGCCTGTGCACTGCAAGTTTAAGTTTTGCTTTTTGGAAACTTCTGGAATTTTTTTCAAATATTTTCAGTCTGTGGTTGGTTGAATCTGCTGATGTGAAACTCGCAGATACTGATGGCTAACTATATACAGGCTTTACCTCAGAGATATTGTAGGTTCAGTTCCAGACCACTGTATAAGCAAATATTGAAATAAATGACATCTCACAAGTTTTTTGGTTTCCCAGTGCATATGTTTTGTTTACACTATACTGCAATCTCTTTAATGTGCAATAGCATTATAGCTAAAAAACCAGTGTATATACTTTTATTAAAAAATACATTATTGCTAAAAAATGCTAACCATCATCTGAGACTTCAGCACGTCATAGTAATAACATCAAAGATTGCTGATCACCATAACAATTATAATAAAATGAAAAAGTTTGAAATATTCCAAGAATTACCAAAAGGTGACACAAAGACATGAAGTGATCAAATGCTTTTGGAAAAATGGCTTTAATAGACTTGCCCAAAGAAAAGTTGCCACAAACCCTCAATTTGTAACAAATAAAGTATCTGCAAAATGTAATGAAGTGAAGCACAATGAAACAAGGTATGTCTATATGTGACAATATTTGTAAAGTTTGACAATTACAGCTTATAAGTCAATTGCACTTTGGATGCATTTGTGAATTTTGTGCACATCACAGCCAGTTCTGAGGATATAGTTATTCCATACATTTCTCAATAAGAATTTGTATTTTTGACTATAACCCTGTGCCCTGCCCAATTTAAATTCATATTACTGCAAATAATTTTATTTTAAATACAATCCTTTTAACTTAATATAAAATAACATTCACAAAAATAGCAGACATTTTACTTTTGAATAATGAATTTTCAAGTTTTAATATGATTCCATGAACTGAACAGGTTAAAAAAAAAAGCATTGGAAGTTGTTTAACTTATTTTCTACTTGAAGCATCTGATAGCAGTGATATAAAACTGGCCTTATGTGGCAGCCAATGTTTCAACCTACAGGCACTAGAAAATTTGGGATTAAAAGTAAGAAAAACTAAGTAGATGAATAGTCGTTTACTCTATTAGGAAATGTCTATTTTGCAATGTTAGATGTACAGGTACCTTCTGCAGCCATGTATGTGTTAATTTCTTATCTTCCAGCACAGTTGTCTTAAAATAACTGCTGTTCTTTGAAGTAGATGCTGATGATTCTTCTGCAAGTCCGTGTCTTCTGGTTTTCACAGTGCTATCACTAATGTTCTCATGGTGGATGAGAGATAGTGACATATCTTGTGCACTTTACATATTATTTATCAACTTTCTTTAGAACAGAAATTTAGTATTTAAAATCTCTTTAAATATGCACTGTCCTTTTTTTTAAAGCTCATTGCTCATGAAAAGGCTTATTGCACAATTAAAATAAGTTTTACTAAGTAATACAATATTTATGTATTTATAATACACAGTAAATGACAGAACAACTGTAGTCAAAACATTCAGACTACTGTGCATGAACTCAAGAGCAGCATGAACTAGCCTCAGTTGCCCAGGCAGATTTTGTGTACCCTTTTCTACAATGTTCCACTGAGCCCACTTTTTGGCATCTTAGGCCTGGAGGCCCTCTGCCTCTCAAAGGCTTATGCATGAACCAGGACCCAACTGGACAGAAGGAGAACAGCAACAGATAGTTTGTTCAACATGACCTAAGGCCAGAAAGAGTTAGTTTCCTAGCTGTCCTGAGCCACTAGTGTCCCAGACTACCTTGCTTTATTAGTGAATGTCTTAACATTACGTTCTTAATAAAAAGATGTTGGTTGTGTTGGGTCTGGAAAGATCAGGACCAAAGACAATCTACTGTTGATTGTCACTGAGTTTTGGCACTGTATTAACATTGGAATTTTGTTTACAGGTTTCACACATTTCTAAATGAGATCATGGCAGAAGCCAGAAGAATAAGGTCTAACAAATCCTCTCTGACTTCCTTGAATACAAACATAAATACTGATTTTCAACAAAAATATAAAATCTTGGATAAACACTATATTGGAAAAGATGTCAAGAAATAGGATATACATTCTTTTGTGTGGCATGTTTCTGTGAGCCTGACACTTTCAGAACTCTCTAGATAAGGAGTGGAAGCAAGTCCACTTTGAGAAGATCTCTAACCCAACTACATATATTTTGTTTACTTCCTTCCCTTTACAGTTATTTCTAACTACATAGATTTTGTTTTGTTTGACCACAGAGCTTCATCTCAGAAGTGAGAAAGGGCACAGTGTGCTTACCTCTCTTTTTCCTCTCTCCCCTGTCTCTAAATATCGACCACCTCACACACTTCTCAGTTTAGATCCCACTCAGAAATCTACACTGGGGAGAAGGAGTGATGGGAACTCTCTAAAGAGACTTTTGTCAATTGCCAGTTTGATTCTTTTCTTTGTAAGGGAATATGAGTAAGAAATAAGCTGGAGAGCTACGTGGAAAGCAATCAGAGTAAAAAGACAAGAGGTGCATGGCATAGGTCTTGGGGAGGCATTTATGGATACTTTTGGAGGCCAGGATATGGGAGTAATTGTGGAATATGGGGAAACGGATGGGATAAAAGGATTTTAAGAAGTGTTCATTTCCATTGTATGCATACACTTCATGGTGTTTAAGAAATGCAAATGAATACATTAATTTACTTAGAAGTTGATTTTTGATCTCTGTGCTGTGATTCTGACTGCCATACTGCAATTGTATGAGTTCAATATGAATAAAAAAGGGAACAAACAATGGAATTTAGGAGAAAATGTAATAAAAGATGTCTTGATCAAGAAATGATTCAAGTTTAAAGCAATATCTAACAATGTTAGCATTTAAAGGATGTGTTTAATCTATGACACTAAGTTATACAATCTTACAGCTTGAACATCCACATGATTTTTTGAGAGAGACTGCTTTCTGGCAAGTTTTTGTTTTTATTTTGTTTTTAAACCAGTGGTTTGCAGGTGATTTGACAGAACTGATATCTCCATTTATTTAGGTCATATGAATGGCTTGCTAAGTTTGTAGTACTGCACCTCAAAGACTAATTAAAAATTTTTCAATTTTTGCCACTTAAATGTTTCAAACTGCCACTTACTAGCTCAACTGCCAGCTCACTAAGGTCTGGAGTCAATTAGCTAAATAAAGGGACAGTTAAGGGGATGGTGTACTAGCAGCAGCAGGATATATCTCCACCGTCACACTCCCAAAGCTCAGAGTACCTTTACTTAATCGTGCTGCCATTTTTAGCTAAGGTTTAGGAAGAAGCCACTCTGCCCTGGTAACTCTTTTCCCCGGAACCTGAATGACTTCTAAGTTTGACACCCTGCCGAGAGCAACACATGTGACCCAGTTCTCTCACAATCTTGTTTCATGTGTTATAAATGTAGAGATATGTGTCCTCTATGGATTTTATTGAAGGACACATGTTTCTTCCTCTCTCTCATCCCCTCTGGATCTGTTTGACTATTAAGTAATGGCAATGCACACAACAGCACACCAAATGACACAGGTCAAAGGGCATTGGTAATTTGGGTTATTTTTTCATAGGTTGAAATTGTGTACTGATTATAAAGCTAATTATCCAAATATCATGTTGCTGTTTTAAAAAATATTTATCACAGTGTGGAGAATCTAGGGCAAATGGATCTAAATTCCACAGAGGTTATCAACTCCCAAGAAGGCATAAAAAGTTGGTCTTCATCAAATAGGCTGGTGAATAATGTTAATATATATGCCAGATTAGAGATGGCTACAGTTCTTTGACACTTCTTGAATCTGAGAGGACTCTATAACTATTTGGACCTAGAGAATACAGCACAAACACCATGGTTTGTGCCAGTTTGTAGGATGGACATTAATAGATTTGCTGCCTCCACTTCCTGTCTCTTGGAGCTTGCTCTGGGAAAAACTAGCTACCCTGAATGAAATCTGACTTATGAGGCTGCCACACCATGAGAAGGCACAAGGTAGCCACATACAGAGAGAAATCCTCAAATAGCCACCGTGCTCGCAGCCCTCTCAGTCTGGGCATCAGGCCTGGGAGTGGAAAACATTCCGATGACCCCATCTTCACCTGCTATTTGACTGCAAGTGCAGGAGAGACTCCAAGAGACAGCCACTCAGTTGAGCCTAGAGAACAACAAGGAAAAATAATAAATTGTTTCAAGCCACCAACTGTTGGGGAAGTTTGTTAAGCCCCAACAGATAACTGGTTTAAAACCCAACATTTTTTGAGCATTTAACTATGAGCCAGAGACTTTTCAAAACATAGTCACATGAATCAACTCATTTAAACATCAGGACCACTCGAGATAATTATCCTTATGTCCTAGAGTCCCTGGACCACCACTACATTAACCTACCTCTAGGTAGTATATTGTCATGTTATGTATCTCAGTTTGCAGTCTCCAATTTACAATATTGTGTGTGTGTGTTTGTGTGTGTGTGTGCCTGTGTAATAATTTGCGCCAACATTCATTGAACTTACTGAAAATATTTTCAGCTTCATCATATTAGATGGCAAGACGTATATAAACTATGAAGACACTATAAAGATTAAATTTAAAAGTAAAATCAACACTATTGATATACAAATATATCAATATCATGTACATATTTTCCATTACTTACATAGTACCAGACATGCTTCTTGCCTCAAATGAGAAAAATGAATAAGAATAACTTGTATATAAGATTCCATCCAGACATACATCATGTAGTCTTAAGAGTAACATCGAAACAAAGTAAAATAAAATACTAGATCACATGTCTTCTTTTCTTGAAGTATTTATAGCCAGGGGTAATTAGAATTCCCAAAGAGGAAGGCATGTTGTTACAAGGAATGAAACAAACCACTTTTTAAATTAAAAGTGTTAATTTTGCTTTTATACACCTTATATCCTCAGTATTTCTGCTCTATTCTATTTTCATTTCCACAGCTTCTTTTCTATCTTTAAATTATTCCTGCATAATAATATAAAGATCAATTTGTATTCTAAGGAAGTCGCGTCTTACCAATCAGGTAGGAGAAATGACCGACTTAGTTTTGCATTTATATCTACCAAACCAACAATACTCAATACAAGTAGCTAGATCAGGAACTATTTGACTTTATCCACACCACTAGATATCTATGTTTCTGTGCAAACAACTCAGAAATAAGAACAGCAACAAGCTGGAATATGTATTACGTTATATTAGTTGAAAAAGACTCTTCTCATTCTGTCTTCTCCATTATCTGAACTTATTTCTGTAGCCTAAGGTTAACTTTAAATTATATAAGATTTGAAAACTGATCTAAAAGTGGGGAAATGACATCCCTGCTTTGTAAAGTATTTCATTTCATTCTGCTCCTGGCCAACTTTAAAAACTATTGTGGAACTTCTTTCAAAATATTTCTTGCCACTGTTTCTGATTTTTCCTCACTCTCTTACCTCCTTGATACTACCTTTTTCATCTTAATTTCACTATATGAATGAGTTTGGTACATGCTAGCATGCCAGGCACAATGCACTAAAGTAAGGTTTTCATAAAAAGGCAATGGAATGTCAATGTTCAATTTCTGAAACCAGTGGAACCAGTTCTATCCTACAGCTACTTATCAGAGCAATCATTTCAGAACAGTTTGTATTGTCTGAGTAAGGCATGTTTTTAGCTCAAAGCATGATTATTGTCAAAGAATCACTTTGACAATTAATGACATTTTGACACTAAATGAGCACTTAAATGGCAAACAAAAATTCTCAGGGGGCATAAAAAGTTTTCAGCCATGATATGGGTATGAAACTGATCCTTTTTATTTTCTATTTATCTTCTTTTACCAAGTGACAGGTGGGAAAAAACAGTCAAGAAAGTAAAGCTATATTTATTATTTAACAAAAATATACAACCTGACAACAACTTTGAAATATATAGGTCTGAATCACCTCCAAAATGCTATCAACTGTCAGTTATGATTATAGAGCCGTGGTAATATCTTTAGTTGACAGCATTACAGATGGCCAATAGGCACATGAAAAAATACTCAATATCGCTAATTATCTGAAAAATGCAAATCAAAACTACAACAAAGTATTGCCTCACACCAGTCAGAATAGCCATCATTAAAAGGTTCACAAATGATAAATGCTGGAGACTGTGTGGAAAAAAGGGAACCCTCCTACACTGTTGGTGGGAATGTCGTTTAGTGCAGCTATTATGAAAAACAGTATGGAGATTTCTTAAAAAAAACCTGAAAGCAGACTTACCCTATGATCCAGCAATCCCACTCCTGGGCATATATCTGGTGGAAACTGTAATTTGAAAAGATACATTCATCCTAGTGTTCATAGCAGGACTGTTTACAATAGCCAAGACATGGAAACAACCTAAAAGTCCATCAACAGATGACTGGATAAAAAAGATACACACACACACACACACACACACACACACACACACACACACAATGAAATACTACTCAGCCATAAAAAAGAATAAAATAATGTCATTTGCAGCAACATGGATGGACCTGTAGATCATCAAACTAAGTGAAGTAAGTCAGACAGAGAAAGAAAAATGCCATATGGTATCACTTATATGTGGAATCAAAAAAAAAAAAAAAGGATACAAATAAAGTTATTTACAAAACAGAGACAGACTCACAGAAGTAGAAAACAAACTTACAGTTACCAGGAGGGAAGGAGGAAAGGGAGGGATAAGTTAGGAGTTTGGGATTAGCAGATACAAACTACTGTATATAAAATAGATAAACAAGGTCCTACTGTATTGCACAGGGAACTATGTTCAATACCTTGTCATGGCTTATAATGAAAAAGAATATGAAAAGGAATATATATATGTATATATCTTTTTATGGTGACATATCATAACCAACAACTTATCATGGTGATCATTTTGAAATGTTTAAAAATACTGAATCACTATGTTGTATAACAGGAACTAACATAATCTTGTAGGTAAATTATACTTAAACAAAAAAAGAGATAAATTTGTGGTTACCAGAGGTGGGGGGTGTGGGTGGAGGGGGAATTGAATGGAAGCAGTCAAAAGGTGCAAACTGGGGACATGATAAGATAAATACATACTAGGGATGTAATGTAAGACATGATAAAGATAATTAACACTGCTTGTGTTATAGTTAAAAGCTGTTAAGAGAGTAAATCCTGAGAGTTCTCATCACAAGGGAAAATTGTTTTTCTATTTTTTTAGTTTAGTATCTCTATGAGATGATTAATGTTCACTAAAGTTATTGTCATAATCATTTCATGATGTAGGTAAGTCAAACCATTATACTGCATGCCTTAAACTTATACACCACTCTATGTCAATTACATCTCAGTAAAACTGGGGGAAGAAACATTCCCACATTTTAAAAAAACAGGTGTTTTCATCATAGTACACAATCTTAAATTGGAATTGTATGAAGTAATTTGCTTATTCTACTTCTTTTAAATATTTTATCACAATGTATGAATAAAGAAAAGCTATTGTTGGCTTACTGATCTTTTTGGCAATCAACTAAATTCAAATATCTAATAAACTAAACCTACAAATTGCCCAGCACTATGCTAAGATCTTCAGCTTTTTATAAATACAATGGGCATATTCATTTTAATCTTGTTCAGTTTAAGAAATAAAACTGAACTTGTATTAAAGAAGCATGGCCCTTTCATCCAGTATCCAAATATAGTCACTTTACAATAAAAAAAAAAAGTTATCAAATAATCATAATGTCATATGAAAGTTACTACAAAAAAGAGATAGAAAACATGGAGAAATGCCATGAATTAATGCTAATGAGAATCAGAAATGGCCTCAGTGAGAGGGGTTATTAGTGCTGTGATTTATAGGCGGTCGTCAACAAGACGAGCAGAAGGCAATCGTGGCAAAGGATTTAGGTTGAAAAGACATCAGTGTATGGCCACACAGAATATGTCCAGAGAATTTCATGTTGCCTGGGTGGCTAGATCATAGAATAGGTGGAAGGAGAGGGTGAAGGTGACATTAGAGTTGGATTGTGTTTTGTCCTGAATATCATGGTAAGGATTCATATTTTATCTCAAAGGTGATGGAGAGCCAATCAATTGAGACTCAAAGGCAAGTGTGAAATGAAAGGAAATATTCTGACATCAGCATGTAGAATGAGGGGGCTGCAAACATGAGATCAAGGAGCTAAATAAGGCCACCACTTGAGCAGAAACGCAAGGAGTAATTGTGTAATGAAAAATGGATTACATATCACTCAACCTCTATGATGAATGCCAGCATTGTAGATCTGCTCTTTAAGGGACATAGTTGAATAATTCAGTTAGCACAATCTCTACGGGGCATTTTCAATTCTACGGTTTATTCTTAGAGTCGCCAGAAGGTATTATTCTATTCACAATGCAACCTTTTCCAAAATAAAAAAGCAATAGCTTCCCCCTTCACATTTGCTTTTCTGCTAAAAGAAACATTAGACCTAGTCTTATTTATGAGTAAAGAATATATCGTTCTCATTTATGGAGGATTATTAGATATTATATGATGTATTGGTTAGAAAAGTATGCATTTGAAAATACGCAAAAATAGAATGATATCTTTACCCTTCCCATTTTGCATTCAGGAGAAAAACAGATTTGTATTCCCTTCTCTCCATGACACGGGTAGGAACACCATAAACTAGGAGGGAAGGAGTTTTGGCACCAAACCACATTAAGTTGTTACTAATGAGTGAGGAAATAAAATTGCAGGAAACTGAAGGAAGAAATGGAAAGGTATCAGAATGTTGGAATAAATGCCAAATGAAATAGCTCCCTCTGTTAAAAGTACACTTGTATCCATCTGTTTAGTTTTCAACTGATAAATGCACACGGGGCATCTTGACAATAATATTATTCCACAAGCAGACAGACATACGGGCCTTACTTAATAAATGATACCACTGATTAGCATTTATCTTAATACTAATGATACAGATTCATGAATCTGTTTGCCCAGAACACCAAGTTGATGAATGTTACCCTGAGGAGTTTTTAAATGAGAACATAACCCAAAACAATGTTAAATGGATGACATTATTTTACATCCTCCAAAATAAAATGAGAGGGATAGCATTTAAGAACTTGGATGATGGATGCATATTTGACATCAAGAAAACATACTAGAATATAATAGCAAGAATTTCATATAATTTTCCCCAGGAAAGAGATTAATTTTCAAAATGCACACAGCACAATAATACTGATTAGGTAACATTGTAAGTAAGTTCACAATGACTGAACCACCCAGGGTGTATTTTCATAACCAAGTGGCCAGCATTGAGTTTCTGCTTCCAATTAGTCAGAAAGAGAATTAACCTTTAACTATGAGCTATATAGGAATTATTCATTGAAGATTAAGACAAATAAAATCCATATAGTTCAAACAATTTATGGAATCTAATTTGAAAAGTCATAAAACCTATATGTATCCTATTAACTTATTTTTCCTACCTCTCTATTCATGCTTGAGTTTGAGAATAGCTTTGTTTGTTTGATTCTCATTTCCACTTTCTTCTAAACTAGCTGTACTTCTCTATCATTAATATTGAAAATAAAAGGCAGGCACTTTCTAACTAGTATTCAATTCAGTTGGAAATAGGATCTGATGATCAATGAGACTTTCAGAAATTGAAAAATAAAAAGCATAACACAAATCACTACACAACAAAGGGGCTAAATCCTTTAAATGTTAAAAATTTAATAGCAGTGTTCTCACAAGAGTAGGGAATTGCCTTAGTCAGTTCAGGCTGCTATAACAGAATACCATACACTCCATGGCTTAAACGACAGAAGTGTTATTTCTCCAGTTCTGGAGGCTGAAAGGCCATGATCAAGGTGCCAGCATGGTTGGGTTCTTCCAGGTTGCAGATGGCCAACTTCTCATTGTATCTCCATGTAGCAGAGCAGAAAAAGGAAGCAAGCTCTTGTAACTCTTATAAGGGTGCTAGTCCCATTCATGGGGGCTCTACCCTTATGGCCTCATCCAATCCTAATTATCTCCCAAAGCACCATCACAGGCAGGGTAGGGGTTCAACACATGCATGTTGGGAGGACACAGACATTCAGTCCCTAACAAGAATCATATTTAACTGAACAAATACAATTCAACATGGAGGAGAATTAATTAATATGTCATGAAATTCAACAACAAAAAAGAAAACTACTTATACTATGCATTTTATTAGTATGCATTCATACAGGAATGTGTGCGTATGTCTACAGGTTGCGGAACATCTGTGGTCAACTTTTTTCTCTCAGGTATGTTCTCTTTTTTTTAAGGTATAAATCAATTTTTTCTTCAGACAACAATTGTTCTAGAATATTTAAAATAATAGAGATCAAAATTTCCATAAAATTTGATCACAGACACTTAAAAGATAAATGTATTGGAGCTACACTCTGGAATCAGATAGATACAATGTTTGTATTTTAGGGACTCCAGGAAAATATTTTAAATACTCATTCTCCAGTGGAAACTGAAACATGAAGTATTGTCCATGCTATATACTCAGGTATAAATTTTGTTTTTAAGAAGCAAAGGAAGTTCATTACAACTAGTGATAAGTTTAGCTTTGAGAAGCAAGGGAAATTTGCTTAAAGAGACAGCATTAAAAGAAATCATTTCATGCTCAATTATTTTAAAATACTAAACCAACATTTGATAATATCCTTCTTTTCAAGACATATCTGCCAAAACAAAATCATAATGATTATGTGCTCCGCATTATCATTTTCCACAGTAATACTCTTACACAGAAAAATCATTAATTTCAGAGGGGCAAATGTGATTGCTATATGCTCCAGGAATTTGTAGTTTGTAAGAAAACTGTATTCTCCTGAAATCAAAACCCTGTATCTCTTACAAATTTTGAAATGTTTTAAATATCACACTTTTTATTATTTGCTATTCTGTTTGAGCAAGAATAATGAAGCTTAAAGAATAATAAATTTAGTTCTTATGATATGATAAAATACACATCATTATTTTTCTTTAATTTCATAATATGGAATATTTTCAATTGTACAATTAAACACACAACTTAAAATGATTTAGAGGGCAGGCAGATAAGCTTTTATTCCTCAGTTTCTACAGCATTCCAACTGAAAAACCAAACAGAATACTTTATTTTTTCTTCAGTTCTCAACATTTTTAGCAGAAAATTATCAAGTTTTCATTGTTAAAGATAAACCAGTGGAAAATTTAACTTCTTATTTACTATGGCCATTCAATGTCTTATAGTATAGAATATGGCTTTGCATGAAAACTGGATTTTAATTCAATTTATAAGTGAAACTCCCTTAAAGTCATAAAATGTTGCCTCATCAATCAACAATAATTTATATATATATATCTTAAAAAATGAAAGCTCTGATTTATTGCATATTTGAATGAGGAAACAATGTCCACAATCAGTAAAATGACCACAAACATGTTCCTTTATAACAGCAAACATCTGCAGAGATGGAATGCAGGCCTCCCTTCACAAATACAGAGGGCTGAAAAATACTGTCAGTCAAAGGTTAACTACAATAATATCTTCTGTTATTATGGTTTCTTTTCCTTCCCCCAAAGGGAAGAGCTTACTATCAACTGTGTTATCACAGATTTAATCCTGATTTAATACCTGATTCCAGTGACACCTGATGAGCAGAAGGGAAAAAGCAAGTAGCTCTGATTGTCAGGAAAAGATATCAGTAAAAGATACTTTGGTCCATCCTGATCTAATGGAAATAAAAATCATAGACGGTGATTCAGTTTAAAAGGATGAAATAAAAACTTTTATAATTCACTCCTCTTCTATGAAATCCCTCCAAAAAACTGATAATAAAGACATATTGGGGAAAAAATGAAAACCACATCCATAATTACAATTGATGATGAACTCTAATAAATAACTTCTCAAGTTAAGAGGCATTAACAGGAGAAAGACTACTGACTGATACATATCTTGATAGGATGTAGATTTCACTAAGTGTCATGGTCCTCAGGTGTCCTCCAATGACTATTTGAAGCCACCATGATATGAAGCATGAAAAGGCAAGACACAAACATAGTCCCATCTTCACTGGTTTCCAGTTATATACTCCCACATGGTAGAATATGGGAGGAAAGAAAAATTGCTGGTCGATTCTATTTGACAGCTGTGAAACAGGCTGCTGGGTAATGTGGACTACCAGCCTTAGCGTAGGAAAGTAGGAAGAAGTGGCGAGGACCACGAGAGCACTAATAACACAGAGAAAATAAAACTGAGGGAGTTCTACACTGTGAGCCACGTAGACCACCCCGATGTCAAAAACAGAGACAAGATATGGTCCCTGGGCAGAGGATAAAAGAAATTTGGGAAGGTGGGTTTGAAACCTGAAATTTAAATAGCTGCTGTGGGCTGATCTGATTCATTCTCCCACCGCTTCCCACACTACAGTTCAGTAAATAGCTGGCTTCATTCAGTGATTAATAGACAGATACCAGCCTGGCACATAGGCAAAGAAGGAAAAACTCAATGCAAAAGCAGATGAAGTTCATACCAGAGAAAAAAACCTCTTCAGGAAACAAAGAAGAAATGTATACAGATAATTCTCTGTAGTCTCAAATAAACTATAAACATGACCTCATTAATAGAGTGAGAAGCTCAAAGGTAATATTTTAATAGAGATTATAAAAACAAGCAGAGAAATGAAAAAAATGAAATAGCACAGACCAAGAAAACAAGGGAAAAGAATAAAGCCATTATGAAGTTGAAAATCACTTTAGAGATTACAAAATAAACATAACTGAAAACTCACTTGGGTTACAACTGACAAAAGTTGGCAATATTTTTAAAAAATATACAAGTGAATATAGAGAATACTTTAAGTAGTTACAGAAAAAAAAAGAACATTCTGAAAAAAAATTACTTAGACATGCAATAGGGAAAAATCTTTCCTGAAATAAAGTCTGAAACCTGGAATAAAAAGACACAGTGTCCCTGATATGTCTTGCTTTAATTAAAACTATCTAATTTCAATCATTTCTTCAGTTTCACCCTTATACTTTTATCTTAAATTGAAATAAAGATAAATTTCATGTTTTTTAAAATTATTTAACGGCATTCATATATGGCATATTTGGCCCTAAATTTACAATATTCTGTCTTTTAATCAATCTGCTCTTCAATACAAACATCTTATACGTGATAGCATGATATTCATGAGATAGTAACAATTTTGAGAATTTTTAATTTTCTGCAATACCTATCTTTATTTTTAACAATCACATATCATTTTTACAAATGACAATGAAGTCATTGGATAAAAAAAAAAAGAATTAGAAAGCAATGGTTAATTAAGAAAGAAAAGAAAAATGAGATCTCTCAATTCTTACCCTACCTCTAGATTCAAGGCCCTCCATCCTGTAGCTCCTACAGCGATCAGATGACTTCTCTAAAACAGAAGCATAGCATGTTCACTGTCATCTCTTATCCTGCAAGATTTTCAGCAAATTACCACTGATCCAGGATCTCGTCTCATTTCTTTAGTAATTTACATAAAACTCTCTCCAATCTGCCCCAGCAGGTCTTTCCATCATCAGCCCTCACTTTCCCGCATTCACCTTCCTTCCCAATATCCTGAACTATTTGTAGTAAGCATTCCCCTTGAAGTTCCAAATCTATATCCCTTTTCATGCTTCAGTTGGTAGTGAAAATGTCCTTTTGTTGTTTGTTTCTGGGAGGAAGTGGGGGGGCCAAGAACTCCAAATTATTCTACAAAATTCATTTTAATGTTTCTGTGAAGCCCTTTCTGCAATCACTGTTTTTTTCCCCATCTCCCCATCAACAGTCATAAAATCACGTGCAGCCTTTTCCCACCCTTTTATATCAGGACCATGCCAAGTCTGAGGAAAAATGAAAAAATATTAATCCTGATACTATATTTATTTAAAATGGGGATATTTTGGTCATCATGGATTTTTGCAGATATCTTTATTTTTTTTAATGACTGAAAAATGACCTTCCAAATATCATTCTAGCTCTGTGCTTTTATCTCTGTCACTGACTTCTCTATGATTCATGTCCACCTGTAAAAGATGGACATCTCTATTATCTGCCAACTCTAATTCAAGACTTGTGAGGTCCAATTTAAAATAAACATTATCCAAATACTCTGTATATACACAAATGCAAGTCATTTTTAACTGTGGATTAATCATGTAAATATATTATCATACCTAGTCTTGCATGGAGGAAACTGGAAGTAATTATGTAGCAGTTAGTGGCCAACTTGGAGTTGAAAACCAGAATAGAGATACTGGTAGTGAATGAAACAATTTTGAATTTCATCTTTAAAAGATAGAGACATACAAAGATACCATTCTCAGCTATTCTTCTTTGCAAATTGCCAGGATTTTTGAGCTCTCCTAATGACTGTTGTGACATTTCCTTATGGTGAAAAGAGACTGGTTCTTCACAAAAGTAGTTAATGTAGCTCTGAGTGACTGAAAAGATAGAAACAATGACCACAACAAAAAATTAATTTGAATTAATTTGATGGAATTCAGTTAAGGAAAACACATTCTACATTTTTAGTACTGACACTGTGTTCAGTTGAAATAATTCCTTTTTGTACTAATGATTACACATTCTGGTCAATTTATTCTCCCAAGCAACAATTAAGAATCTTTGGTTAATTTTGTCCTTTGTCTTTGTTTAGCTACCTGATTTATTTAAAAATCTTCATATACAAAGATAAGGAAAAAACTATGAGTTCACTTACATCATGGATCTACAAATCAAAAATCACTTATTTTTATCCCTTTGAGAACTGTAAACATTTATAGCAGAAGAATTCTTTTTAAAAAAGGAAGCCAATGAAATATTTCTCAAGAATAGATCAATAGACAAAGAGTGCTTTCCTCACCAAAGAAATAAGGTCATTTTGTTGGAATAAAGAACAACCACAGCTTCTGACCACAATTTCAAGCATTGTTCTTAGGGCTAGAAATCTACTCACATTCATGAAATAATTTATTATCAGCTTTTTTGTATAAGTACTCTTTATTAAATATATACACATATACACATTTTACTGGACTTCATATTACTGGCAGCAATTTGTAAACGAGAGGTTTGGATTGGATGGTTTCTAAAGTATTCTTCAGCCTTAAAATTACTGACAATTCTAGGAAATACCTAGAGACATAGCCAAGAAGGAATTCTCAGATATGACTCACAATTAATATTTGGCATTTGCACATTTTACAGGTCTCATATACAACCATTCCAAGGTAATGCAACAACTAAAAAACTAATGCCAATCAATTAATATAATTTCTTTTCTAAAAAAATAGGAGATCCTGTTTGCAAGGTGGACATTTCTATCAAAATGTTCCCCAAACAGCCAAAACACATTCATTGACACAACCCAAATCAGAAAGGGAGAAAAACAGAAGAAAAATCTTGGAAGTAACACACACACGCACACGCACAAAAAACTAGACCTAGATTTAGCGGCATAGGACAGCTGCAAAAAATTCAATTAAGTTGTTAAGCCTACCTAATGAAAAAGAAAAATCAGCACATGAAAATCCTGATAAATTGCATAACAGAGTCAGCAGCATCCTAGCCCTTGGCTATGATTGTTTTACTCCATTCCCTTGCTGTTCTTTTAATTTTAAAATACTCACCTTCCTTATGAAACTATACAAAAACTCTCCCAAAATAAACACAAAACTGCCCAGAAATACAGAACTATGGACACAAGAGCTCCCTAGAAGCTTAGCATTTCACCAGCTTGGAGAAGCATCTAAAAGGCCTTGTATTGAATTCCTGATTCTGATGATTCTGTGATTCTGATCAAATTCTGTTCAGTGATTCTGATCAAATTTGAGAAAGGTAATCTATCAGGTCTTACAGTGCCCAGATATCTACTTTGAGGTACACAGTGTTTTTCACGTAGAGAACAATCTGTACATTTTTCTTATACTTCAAAGTCAATTGCTGAAGTTGTGCTAATGTGTACTAATCTCAAAAATGGCTATGTGGACAATGTACTTGTCATCCTCTATCCATAAAGGAGAAACAAATATTTTGAATCTGTTGTCAGACTCCAACTAAATTTCCTCCGTGAAAGAATGTGGAGTCCTCTGCTAGCTCATGGTTCATCAGCATGCATTGACTGCTCTACTAATTGCGTAAAATTGCAGATAAAGGTGAAAGACCTTTTCTAGAGAGAGTGTCTAGCATAGTGCCTGGAACACAGAAGGCTCTGAATAACTATATGTTGAAAGAATACATAACTGAATGAACTATTATCAAAAAGAATTCATACACTGAGTTAAACTTTGGCTCGAAGCACACATTTTCAAGTCAACTGTTAAGTCCTTTTTGGCCAACATATGACAGAGTACATCTTCCTTGGTCTCTGTCTTTGTTGCAACAGAGGTTGCACGCTCTTTGTCAGTATTTGTTGTGTTCCATTTTCCTTTTTAAAAGGTTTCATGTAACAGGGAAAATCCTTTTCTTGCAGATACTAAGAGGATCTCCGAAGGTCACTGCATATAATATCCAATAATTCTGATTAAGAGCAGTGTCACTGGGAAACTTAGGGTGGTTGGTTGATATTCAGAGTGTATATTAAAAAATGCCATTGTCTGTTTTAAAATTTCAATGCATAAATATGCACCACTGATTTCTAATAGCCCTATTTCTCTTGTCCCAACTTCCCAGGATGGTCTGTATTCCGTCTAATCTGAATGCTGAATTGATTCTATTTAAATCATCTTTCTGAAATGAAAGACGGCTCACTTTCCCTTCACTGAGGAATTAATTAACTCTCCCAATGACTGGCTTGGATTTTTTAAATGGAAAAACTACATAGCATTTTTATTTTAGTAAAGAACAATTGTTTAATCTTTAAAAACATTTAAAAAGACATTCTGCATTAAGTTCATCATCTTTTAGGAAATTCCTATAGCAACAAAATTACATTAGACTTTCTGATTTCTCCATGGTGTCCTTAGATAAATAAACAACCCAATAGACCATATTAAATGCCCCAAATGTTACTGGAAAGAGAATGCGGGCATATTTATCTATTTTACTTGTGCCAGATCCAGAAGGTGGTGGAGCAGAGGGAGGAGTGGTGGCTGACAACTTCCCAGAAGCCCCTATGCTGTTAACTGTGGTCTTAATTCGCTCCAGTCTTGATCCAAATGCACGCTGGGTAGAAGCAGATCCAAGTGGAGCCTGTCGGGGCACATACCCAGTTCTACCGGGAGTAGAGGGAGGAGCAGATGGACTTGCTCGGGCGGCAGATATAGTCTCAGCTGCATTTGCATGGCTGAACGGGTTTGGACTGGAAGCTAAGTAAGACTGTGTAGCTTCAGAAGATCCTTGGACTACCGTGGACGATTTGCTTAAATGGTTTCCCACCTCAGTTCTGTTGCCAACATCAGGTTCAGAGTGAACCAAGGCATTTGTTCTTTTTCTCATATTCAGATTGGCATTTGCGTTCTGAAAAGGCATAGCAAAAATTATATTGGTTAGGTAACTTTATGTAGATGTATACAACATCTCAATGGATCAAATAATTACAGATGAGCTATTTCCATAAAATAAAGTTTTATTCATATGCTATAGCTGCTCAGCTTGATGTAAAAGCTTAAAAATACCTAACTAAAAAAGGGCATGTATATATTTGGAACTCTGAATCAAAAATCTTCTATTTCAAAATATTACCCATTCTTTTAAATAATTAGAATTTTAATCTATACAAGAAAGATTAGGCTTTTAGGACTATAAACTGTAGTTATACTCGATTTTACTTTAGGAGTTCGGGACTATAGCTGTGCAATTTCTTTGTTCAGTTTTATTGTAAATAATATTCTCTGATATGTTGTATGCATTCCAATGAATTTTGTATATGTTTTGCAAACAGGAAGAACTGTATCTATTTTGTGCACAGAAACAAAACAATAATAACCATCTGAATGTGCATGACATTCCTTAGAAAAAGACAGATACTACAAAAGCTTTAATTTCCAAATCCCTGGAATTTATTTTCAGTCTTCCAGAGACCATTATACACATTATTGTAAAATCTAGAAATCCTGATGCATTTTAGTTTCTCACCACAGTTAATAAACAGAGCAAAGGAAAATTATTCTTAAACAAAATGTCATATTAGATGTATAAATAGCATCACCATATTATTGCATAAATATCTGAGATCAAACCACTTACCGATAGTGTTTAAGTTGAAATGAGTTCACTAATTTTCATAAAATTATTTTATGTGTAGAACAAGACTATTTGGACACAGATGGTAAACATTAAAATTAATTCTCCTTACATTTTGGCAGGAATGATAAATAACCATATAGCCAACTATAGATGGTTCATACTAATGAAGGAAAGTAATTGCTCAAATGATTCCCAAAATAGTCATGCCTGTCTTCCGAAGATACAATGATTTTTTTTTTGCAACAACTTTTCCTCCTTCATTATGTCTATCCTAAGTTATACTAAGGGTATATGATAATTGGTGTTTCTATCCTCTTCTACCATTTTATGAAATAAATGGTGTGTGAGGAGATGGAGAAGTAGAGGAGAAAGAGGGGAAGAAGAAGAGCTCAGAAGTGGGTGATCAGACAGAGCCAGCCTGCAAGGAATTTTACAGATAATATTATATATTATACATAATTAGTTGTCAGTTCACTTTACAGAGAAATGTTTATTCTACAAATAGAATCTGTTTTCAATACTACACTTATCAAGCAGGTTGAAAGTGTTCAGCCCACATCTCATATACTTGTGAACTATGGCTCCAAGTTCCTTGAGTAGAGAAGGAAAAAAAAAAAAAAAAAAAAAAAAAAAGCCTCACAACATGCAGAACCCAAGCAGGATCTGAAACGTTTAGAAAGTGTTCTTCATGTCAGCCTGGAGCATTCTTCTAATCAGTTTGCAGTTGAACTCATGAGAAATTGCAGTCTAACTTATGGCACCTAATTGGGTAGAGACAATGAAAACCAAAGTTGACATCAGCCTAAAAGCTAAAGGTATCATTATTTACCTTGCACTTTTCCTCTACAAAGCACATGGTAAATGCCATCTAATTAATCCTCAGATTTTGACTCCCTCTTTACAGAAAGAGATAATCATTAGTTAACTAGCATTAATGCTAAAATGTTGTACACATGGTGGAAAACACAAAGAAGGATAAGGTATACCTACAAAATTTAAAGAGCTTACACTGTCATTGGCAAAATAATATGCACACCCATGCACATGACGCAGTCAAAAATACAACAAAAAGTGAAATAGAATGAAAGTTCAAACTGTGGCAACATGCCGAAT
The DNA here is from genome assembly GCF_036321535.1 of Camelus dromedarius. Lineage (NCBI taxonomy): Eukaryota > Metazoa > Chordata > Mammalia > Artiodactyla > Camelidae > Camelus > Camelus dromedarius. The sequence goes on along the minus strand of NC_087436.1, from coordinate 89,471,336 downwards.
ATACTAAGAAGGGAAGGAAGGAAATAATAATGGACCTATTGGATAAGGAGAAGAGAAATACACATTTTCAAATATAGACTTGTATTCGCATACTGCCTTCTTCCACCAAAAGTTGGGTTGCCCATAATCTTTAGAAACTCATATTTTTTCATTAGACTAAACTCTAAGAATTGGAGATTTCTACTTCTGACCAAAATGGAATAACAGGACTGAATTTACTCTCCTGCATGAAATGACCAAAAAAAAAAAAAAAAGGGTATTAGACAACACAGGACACAAGCTTTGAGAGAGAAGAAACAAACTTGAGTTTGCATGCTGTGGTGCAGGAAAGGAACATCCAGGAACAATCTGACAGACTCCCTAAACTGATGAGATGAAGCTGAGAATCTGAGGAAATCGAGGTGGCTAGAGTTTACCGAAGAAAGTAACAGAGAAGCTCATGCTGAGGGAAAAAGAGAGAGAGAGAGAGAGAGAACTTCAAAAATCTGGAGTCTCCACTGACATTTTTGCTAAGCACAGATGTGAGGTAACTACCCAAGGCAAAAAGAACCACCTGAAAGGATTAGAAGAAACACTACCCAGCACACACCAAGCCAGAAATTGTGCATGTTCCTGCCAGCCATACTGGAAAATCTCAACATTTGTGTCACATTTGGTAGAGTCCTCAGAAGGGTCTTGCCTCATGGTATATGAAATAGAGAATAATTAGCACCAAACACTGCTCTAATCCTGCCTAATGAATTTTAAAAGTAAGACGTCAAAGGATGAAACTAACGCTAAGTAACTGAACGGAACCCCAGGAGGAAGTACAAGAACATTTATGGGACCTGGTCCTCTCTCTCTAGATCAGAATCCTGGAACATCCTAAAATCTCAGCTGTGAATTCTGTTCTAATATAGTTGATTGAATACAAAAATGGCACTGATCTGTCCTCCCTCTCCGTGTTAATGCCCTTTGTGCCACTGAGGCTTTGTAGCTGTTTGTTACACAGCATTATTGTGGCACTAGATGACGAAGATAAACCAGTTGAACCAAGGGTCCTAACAAGAGCTACTGCCACACCTCTTGTGAGGGGAAGTTTCTCAGACATTCTGGGATAATTAGAGGGGGAGTCTGTCAAGATTTCAAGACCATTAGGGGGCCCTGTTGCCTAACTCCATACACTAGCTAAAGGCCCAAGATATTTTGCCCTTTATAATCCCATTCTTAAAGAATAACAATACCTTAAAACTAGAAGAGCTTCTAGTGATCACCTTAGTCCAGTTCCTCATTTTACAGTCAAGGAAGATAACAGCAGAAAGGTCATAACTGGAGGAAAGTCAAACAGTGAGTTACTCATTGAATGTTCTGCCACATTGTTCAACTTCCGGGTGCACAGATGTGAAGGAGGCATTAAAGAACTCAATAAACTATGTCTATCTGTGTTAGTTATGTGTTTGTAATAGTCAAGGATGTTCTTTAAAAATTTTTCCAAGACTTATAAATTGAAAAGGAGTACAGCATGGTTCCTCCAATGTCTTTGTGGAGCATTGTTCAAAAAGGATTATTAATTCTCTAGGGGAATTTGAGTTTACTTGAGTTTGATTTTGCTGTTTAACGTTGGATTTGACACCCCCCCCCCCCAATAAATTGTGATGTCACATATTAACTTATGGATTCCTTTTCAGTAGAAAAGAGCACCAAAGATGATGGTTTTTGTTGCCCTGAAGGATATTAACTACTTCTATCTAATCTTGCAACCTTATCCTAGTATTTTTTTTTATTTTAATGGCTACTTATATGCATTCCTCAAAAAAATTCTGAGCCAGTTTAGTAGTTAAGTGGTCCTCCCTTAATTTATGAGTTGGACAAAACTTGGACAAAGGTTCATTCCATATTTGTATGAGTCATGTTTTCAATGGTTTAAAATGATATTCTAACAACATCTATTATTAGAGAAGTAATAAAATATCCAAGAAATGTAAACAAATACTTGAAGAAAATGCCCAGAAGAAAGAGTGATAGGACCAAGTCAAAGAGACAGGATCAGTCTAAGGTGACTGGAAAAAAAGAATCAGTGAAACAAGAGACTTTATGAAAATGGAAGGAGCAGTACGTAGTGTGCTACTAGGCTTAGCATCTGAAAATAAAGATCAAATGTTTTATTCCTAGGGTATAAAATTATCTTATTAATCATTGTAGGCTAATGCACACAGCAGGCACCTACTTCATTTTTTAATAAATTTCACTGAAATGGATATAATACAGAGTCAAGATTCTTTTTCAAATGCAAGAGGAAGTGTCAGAAACTTTCTATCTGACCTTCAGGTGACTATTTCTTTATAAGGCATAGTTCAAGAATATTGCCCATAGCGCCTAAGGTGTAGAAGTCATTTTGACTCAGTCCCCAGTCTGACTAAAAGCCTAAGAAGTCTCAAGACTCTAAATATCAGAACCTATATAAAGGAAAGCAGAATTAGACTGATTTGAGGCTTACATCTTTGCTGTCTGCCAAGCAGCCAAATGATACTCAAGTTATTTTGTACTGAGGGCTCAAGGTCTGCTATGTAAAAAGTAGTTGTCATTTTCCATGATGACAAACAATAAAAAGATTGAGAAACCCGCTGACCTCCGTGGCACAGGACTCACTAGGAATAATATTTACACAGCCTTCAAGTTTTGGAACAACTAATGTGTCAGTGAGAGTGGCGTCGTGTTTCATACAGAGTGTTGAGTGGTTCCATCAGTATTCAGCAGACACACAGTGGTTACAAATGAGAAAAGCACCTAAGCTTCATTTGAATTTTAAGAAATGATTCAGTTTGGAATCATTTTGTCATTAGTCACAATAGCCCGCAGCAAGGAAACTGGTGGGTTAGAGATGGGAGGTGGCAGATTCAAACATCACCAACAAATTAAAGCAGCAACAGGCAAACAGGAGCAAATCCAAGCAATTCATCAATCATGACTGTGATCTGACACCATTTCTAAAGAAGTATTATCCACTGCAGAACGAGAACTCATCTCAACGTGTTACTCTAGCAGCAGTGAGATAAGTGACTACAGCAAGGTTTGCAGAATGCAAGCGGCATTCACATTGCTTGCTTGAGAAGCTAATGAAGTTTAACAAAATACAATTTAACTCTTCTAAATTAAAAACAAACAAGGCTAATAATGAACAGGTTTATCTTCTAGAATATCAATGAATCACATTACAAAAAAAATTAAAAAGCCAATAATTCAAAGATACTTATTCAAGGCCCTTCCGACAGGGCTTTGGGGGCTAGCCACACATCTTATTTAATAAGGAAACAACCCCGGCAGAGCAGCTGAAACTAAACCCCAAGGTAATGAGTTACTGAGGGCTATCAGTAGTGTTTTTAAAAAATCCTACCACATAGAAATGAAAAACATCCCACCACATAGAAATGAAAAACATCCCCTACAAACATGCTAAATATTTCATATTGTTACCAGGGGATTCTATGACACATTGAACAACAAAATGTAGAAATGAAAATGTTGAGTTCTCTATTTATTGTATTTCATTTCCCCCCAATGTTAGCATTTAATTCAATGTTTGTATTTCCATAAGCCATTGAAATATTACTTTTAATATCAGGCACTGGGATAAGAAATTTTTGTCTTCAATCTGGAATTACCAGAGAACAAGACCTTTCAGAATTTATTCATCTTGTCTTTACATATATAGAAGCTGAAAGTTTAAAAGAGTAGGGTTTCGTGAAGATACACGATTTTGTGGTTAGCTTTGTTTCATGGTGATTGCTAGGGTTTCTTTTCACTTGTCCATGATTTGTATATTAAATATACGGCTCCAGGAGAGGAGATCTCTTTGTTGAAGACTCTACCAGTCAGAGCAGAAGTTCTCAACTTGATCAAGTGGGCTTGGACTTGACCAGAACACTACATGGAATTGCTCCAGGCGCTGTGTTTACCAGTGCTACCAAAATAACGCTGGAGAGGGCAGAGGACAAAGTGCACTCCACTCACTGTCTCCAAATGCAGACACTAAGCTGGAAGAATCTTCTCTCGCTCCATAATGAAAAGTAGCATTACAATCACTCTAAGTGTTTATGAGAATAACCTGGGAGCTAGATAGAAATTCAGCCTCAGGCTCTATTTGCAGGAAGTCATATGTATTAGTTCTGCTGTTGCTAGTCATCAGGGATCAGAAATTGGGAAACACTGGCTAAAGAGTTAGGATTGCAGGCCATCAAATCACACAGACCTGGACTCAGATACTCAATTTGCTATTAACTAGATGTGAGATATTTGGCAAGTTTTTTAACCCCTTGAAACCTCAAAGTCCTTGCTATACAGGAGTAACAATAGTACCTCTTCATAATCCATAAAAAATAACACATGTCATGCAATGTCCAACACATAGTGGGCATGAAATGAATATTATATAGAAATAATCCAGAAAGCAGATAACAGGATTCTGCCTCAGAAATAAAAAGGTGTATTCCTCATGAATAAATAATTACACAAAATAAGATTTTAAAATATTTTTTCTATGTTTCTCTAAAGATAAGGCCACCATTTTTAATAATCAGAAAGGTAGAGGACCACTGAAGCAAAGGATAGTCTGTGGTGAAGTCAAACATGAAAAGGATGTTGCTGGCTAAAATAAGAAATAAATACGAGAAAACACACAATGCAATAGTAGAATTAAAATTCATCTTAGGCACAGTAAAGGTAAGCCTTAACATTAGAATAAATGGTGTAAAACAAATATTAAAAGCTCGTCTAAGAAAAATGAGCACCAGCACTTTCACTGAGTGGTTCTTTTACACCTGGCACTCAGCTAACCAACCAGCTTTTAACCAACCAGCTACCCCAACTATAGGTCATACTCCTTGGAGGAAAAAAAAACTACTGCCACAAGTATTTCAATGTCCAGAAGAAATGTGGGTTATATAAAAAGGGTATCTCATGGATTATCATATCAGATCACCGATCTCTCTCTCTCTCTCTCTGGAACATTCCAACCATCAGGGAAGTCTAGAAACTGGTAAATCAGGAGAACAGCAAAGACTGGAGTAATCCAAGACTGCTGTAATCCAACCTACAGGATGATATCCACACCTCATTATGCTATGAAACGACATGCCCAGAACATTGGCACGATTAGAACTTTGACAACCCAGTCTGGCTGGCCCACTTTCTAAATATGATGGGACATTAAGAAGAATCATATCTGAGGATATATTGGTCTGGGATTCCAGTATCACTTGTTTTCTTTTATCTCTTATTTCAAACATAGTAGTCAAAAGGGTTTTCTTCCACATTTACATTGAAAATAGGAAATGGGTCAATGATGGCTACCAGACTGGGGACAGTAGAAAGAAACAAATGTCAAAGAAGGTAAAAAAGTGAACCATTAAGAGGTTTTTAATCATTGCTATGGACTGAATTTTGTCCCCTCAAAATTCATAAGGCGAAGTGCTAACCCCTCAAGGGATTATATAGGAGATAAGATCTTTAAGGAAGTGATTAAATGAGGTCCTAAGAATAGAACCCTGGTCAGATAGAACTGATGTCCTTATGAAGAGGAAGAGACACCAGAGAGCTCTTTCTGTGTCATATGAGGACACAAAAAGAAGGCAATAGTCCGCAGGCCAGGAAGAGCGCTCTCACCAGAAACCAAACCTGCCAGAACCTTGATCTTGGATTTTCTAGCCTTTAGAATGATGAGAAATTAATTTATATTGTTTAAACCATCCAATCTGTTATTTGGCTATGGCAGCCTGAAAAGACTAAGACAATCATTTAACTTTAATAAATGTAACTTTAAGACATATGTATCTTAAAATTTTTAAATAGTGAATGCTAATCTTCTCATAGAGAAAAAAATAAAACAAAACCTAAACAAACGTGCAGCTCTCTCATAGCAGATCTATTCTTTGTTTATAGTCTGTTCTGTCTTCTCCATTGAGTATCCTTTTCTGATAACCGCAAATCCTAGGGAGACTTAAGATACTAGACAGGAAGAGAACTTGAGATGCTTTTGACAGGAATTAAGCATTGATTTGATTTCTTTTTTTTTATTGGATTAAAGTTGATTCACAATGTTGTGTTAGTCTCTGGTGTATAGCATAGTGATTCAGTTATACATATATATATTCTTTTTCATTATAGGTTATTACAAGAATATAGTTCCCTGTGCTATACAGTAGGACCTTGTTCACAAGCATTGATTTCTTTGTAATATTTTTAGTTGTTCTCGATAAATGAAAATACTTCTGTATATCCAGCAGGGGGCATCTACATCCTCTTTCTAAACAGTTTAAGTTGCCTAGATATGAGTACTCCAGGATACCTCGAGTTCCTTTCAGCTTTTCCTCACCCGAATAAGAGGACTTCAGTTACCAAGGAGGTTTATTTAACTTTTTAAATTTGGACTTAACTCCAGATCCTTCTTTAACTACCCAATATTTTTCCTTAAATATTTTTGCCTCCCTTCAGATTATGACTTTTAATGTGAGAGTGTGTATACATGTGCTGTGGACTTCAGAGCATACACTGGTTTAAATATTGGGAAGATGTCATTAATAACAATTTATAACTTTTTTCACATTTTATATTAAGAATCTTTTTTAAATCTTTAAGAGTAGGGTTAATATATGTAAATACCTATTAAAATATTGCAAATCTTAATACATTTTTCAATTCTTAACTCAAGTGTCTAAAAAAATTCATTTTTTAGCAACCAAATTATCCTATAGAAATGATTTGTTTTAGCCTTAAAATATTCAGAAAGTTATATTTGAACTTAGAAAACATTTGGACAATGCTTTTTTCTTAATATAGACTTGATATGATTTGATCATAATGAAACTGTGCTATAATAAAAAGCCATCCAGAAAAATTCAGATTCCTGCCAACCCTAAAGGAGGCTGGCATAGCAAGTAGTCTGAGTCACAGTTTTCTCTGCATCAGCAAAGGCAATGGGGGCACTGTCAAAAAAGGAATAATTTGTCAAGACCAGATCTTCAGTCTACTTTTGCTTGGGGGGAAATTCCAAAGCTCAAGAATTATCAGCCAAGTCACTTTGTAAAATCATAGCTATGCAGCATAAGGAAGCCTTTGATGACTCAAGAACTTTACCTAAAGCAGACTGAATTTCTTTGGAATAGTAGATAATGTTTGCCTATTGAATCTAAACATTTATAATGGCTTTAATAGATTTATATTTTAGGAAAAAAAGGCTCACGTCCCATGTTTCGTCTCTCGTCAGAAGTGAGTAATGGAAGACCTATGATTAAGTTAATAAGCAATCAAGGACTTATTAAAGGCATTGATTCACCCATTTCATTCACTCATTCAATAAATATGTATTGAGTATCCAGTTTTTCATGTTATTTTGTTGGGCAGTGGGCGTACAGAGGTGAAAAAATACAATCCATGCAACTTCTACCAGGAATTATTTAAAAGTTATAATAATCAATAAATGCTATCAAGGAAAAAATTTTAAATTAGGGAGTGTATTGTTTAGCCTGATTGCTGGGAATGCCTCTTAGTGAAAGTGACACATAAGCTGAAATTTTAGGGACAAGTAAGTCTCAACCAGGAGAAAGGGGGACTGTAGGAGAAAGGAACCAAGTGCCTGGTGGTAGTGGGAATAACTTACAAAGATTTCTCTCAATGGTATAAGAATAAAGAAGGTCAATTTCCTTGTCAATTAAAATCTGAGATCCCTTGAGGATGCTCTAAAATCTTCCTTTTCTTACTCTTATATTCTTTCAAAATGGACAATTAAGGCAATGCTTCACATTAAGGGGCTACTCAAACATAAGTGATGTCTGATACTAGCACTTGCCAGACAGAAATGTTGAATCTTTATCAATTTGTCTACAATGTATTCAGCACTTACTATAGACCAAGCACTATACTAAATTGTTTTCACAAATAACCTCACACATTTCCGACAGCCACCCAAGAGATAGCATTAATATTCTCATTTTTCCCAATAAGGACACTAAAACCAAAAGTTGGGTACTTCTCCTAAGGTCAGACAATTAAAGTGGGTTACAGTCAGGGTTTGAATCCCAAACCAACAATTCTGACCACTTCAGGAAGCTGCTTACAACAGCAAATATGGTAATTTGCTATGTTAAAAAAATCTACCTTAATGGAACTGAAATAAATTAGCAAAGAATTTACCTGAAATGTGTCCACACAACCCGAACCAGGTTAAGTGACATAAACAGCTTGGTTTTCCAGATTTGGACTTCAGTTACATTTATTTAGTTTCTATTACAAGCTAAATGCTGTGCTGCTCTTTGATTCACATTATCTCACACACATAAAATCTTCCTCTGATGAATCCCTCCTTTCCAGTATATGTAAAAACTGTTGTAGAGTTTTTATGAATTGTTCTTGCTCCTGTTCTCCCTAATATTCGTCCTACTTCTTTGGTGCTTAGTTGTCATAACGTGCTTTGGATATTACTTTGTATCCCATAAATCTTCTTATCATACGTGCATGCCTAAATAAATAGATATTTATAAATAGGTCCCCAGTTAGATAATTTATTTTACATACAATTTTATCTTAACAACAAATGCAATCTAGCTGAGCAAAGTTTCTTGTTTAATTGAAGTAAACACCTCTGTTAGTGGTTTGAAAAAATGAATCAGCGTTACCACTCAAAATCTGCATCTTCTATATGATAGATTATTTTTATGATGTTCTTCTGCAAGAGGAAAGCTGTGCTCCAACTATCTTCCACAGACTCTCCCTTAAGCTTGAATACAGAATTTTCAAAAGAGGTTTAAAAAATTACTACTCAAATATGCGGTAAAACTGAAACATCCGCTCTGCCCTGCTCCCTCCGGCTGCCGCCCGGATGCATAGGACACTGCAATTTCAACCTTAATTGTAACCCAGGGAGGTTACCAACATAAGCACTAGCTCTAGTTTCTGACTTGAAAATGATTCTTCAAACATGTAATTATCTACAGATAATTAAAGTTAATGAAGTTCAGTAATGCATGTGCCAAATTATGGATAAGTAAATGTGTGTACACACGTGTATGCAGCAGAAAAGGACTCATTAAGCACCTATTGGGCATGCTCTTTTATTTTAAAAATCAATCCTGTTCCCTAGTCTTTACGAATGGAAGCACAGTCAATTGGTCATAAAGCATATGTTGGATTATCCTGTTAACACAATTCATTACAAATCTCTATCTATAGTAAAACAGCACATTAAGTCAGCAGAACAAATTGAGATTCCACCCTGACACCAGTCGTCACAAGACAGCCCTCCAAATAGCAGAAGCCATTTTTGATCTTCTCCAGGAAATAATTTGACTTGTCCTGAGGAGTAAGTGTCATGTTCTCAGCTATAGTTCCCAATGTGGCATTAGCAAAACCATTCAACACTTAACAAGGCTCTCATGCTGAAACAGCTGTTCATCCACAGTGAAAATTTAAAAATTTTCTCCAAGCCTAGATAATCTTGCTTGAGCTAGAAAATAAGGTATTAGACTATTTTGCATGTTCTACCACTTTGTGACAAGAAAGCCAATTTTGCACTTCAGTAAAGGCAGACTGCAAATTTAGCAGGACTTAAACCAGTAGCCGAGTTGCAATTTATGGCAAATGGCTCATCAGTACATTAATATATACCACCAACATAACCACTGCAGCCAAGGATGCCAGGAACTAGAAGGCACAGGTATCTGGTAGACAGCAAGGGAAATGTGCCCTCTATAGACATCTATAAAACAAACCCTAAAACCAAAAGCTACCAAACATCTGTCTTCATTATCACTTTTATTGGCAGTGTATTGGTAGTTAAAAACCAACGTCAGAACCCCAGGCTTTAAAATCAGGTCGATTCAAGTTTTGAACTCTGCTAAATAATAGCTGTGTGACCTTGGGGATGTTATTTAGCCTCTCTGTGCCACATATTTCTCCTGGGTAAAATAAGGATAATAACAATACTTAGAGTTATTGATGGAGTAATACTCATAAAGGGCTTAACGCATTACCTGGAGTACAGTAAGCAAACAATACTTGTTAAATATTGTTATTCATATTCTAAGACAAAAATGTAGCTGTCTCTGTGAGGTAAAATATTATAATAGAAATTACCATTATTTCTATACTCTGATATTTATCAAATTTTTTCTTTTTAATTACCATATACTTTATTTATTTATTCATTTTTATTGAAATATAGTGAAGTTACAATATGTTAATTTCTGGTGTACAGCACAGTAATTCAGTTTTATGTACATATATATATATAGTCCTTTTCATATTCCTTTTCATTATAGGCTATTATAAGGTATTAAATATTGTTCCCTGAGCTGTACAGTAGGAACTTGTTTTTTATATACTTTATATATAGTAGTTAGTATCAACATATTTTTTTGACAGAACTAAATGTTAAATGAATACTGTAACTATCTACCTCAGAAAATATTGGAAACATATGGGAACGCTGTATTCTGTACTCTCTTCAAAATTCATCTTATTTCCTATTCCTAAGTGAAGATAATCAGCTCCATTCCTTGGAGCAATGCTAAGAACTAGCTAAAACCCAACTTGCCCAGATCTTCCAATTGTAGGAAGAAATAATTAAGAGTTGCCATTTAAAAGGTTTCCTTCTGGGCTGAAGGATGTTTGAAGAGAGCATAAAGTCAACAGTCCTATGGATATTGTTCTATTTAATAATATTAGCAATTTAAAAAAATACTTGCACTCTCTCAACATATATTAAAATTTCTATCATATTACAAAGAAGCAAATGCAAACATAAAATCCCACAACTCCTTAACCTTTGACCCCTTCCAGCTACTGCCCTATCAGTTCAGGGGAAAACTGTCTACACTTAGTGTTTCCACTTCCTGACCCATCATGTACTCTTCAACCCAATGTTATTTTATCTCCCTTCCCGTCTTTCCTTGAAACTCTTTGTGGATTAATCTGGTGGGCACTTTTTGACATCTGTGCCTCATGTACTGTCTTGGCAACATCTAACACTGCTGATCACTTCTTCCTTCTTTAAATTGGCCCTTTAAATTCCACAATCTAGTCATGTTCCCCTTACCTTTCTCAGTCTCCAGTGTGGGATGCTCTTCCTCTACCCGATCCTAAAATATAACCTTTCCATAGGGTTCCACTCTCAGACATCTCTGTTTTCTCAATCTTCAGGTAAATAAACTTGTCCAGTGGCTTGGATCCCCATTTTTATATCAATGTCTGTTTCCCAAGTTCTTCTCCAACCTGAAGACCCCTATATCCAGCAGGACATGTAGTAGGGGCATACCAAACTTTCAATTTGTTCATTCATGTATCCACTCATTAATTCATTCGATTAGTCAACAAATATTTACTGGGTACCTATTTATTTGTCAGGCACAGTTCTTGGCTCTGGTTATACAGAAGTAGGGGCAAAGCCCCAGTTTTGTTTTGTTTTGTTTTTTTATCATTATAGGAACCCTTTTGACTAAAGTCAAATCTATGTACAAACTTAATCATATCCAATGAACTCAGCATATTTACTCAAACAAACATAACCCTCCTGCTGTATTCTAGATCTTAGAGACTAGCACACTATCCAGGTAGCTTTGCAAGCCAGAAAACTTCAAAGACCCTTTCCTCCTTCTTCCCTATTCTTTTCCATCCAACTTCCTCAATAATTTTTCTAATCTGTCTATTCTTCTTCCAAGCCATCAGACAGGCACTCAGTATTTCTCATTTAGTTACTGCACAGGCTATTAAAGTTCTCAGACCTAACATCCTTATGAACCTCCCTTCTCTCTACTCTCCACTAAAATAACATTTACACACTGTAACACCCATCATGCCACTTCCTTATTTAAATGCTTTTGGTTGGCACTCTATTGTTTTCCTGAAACACACACACACACACACACACACATTTATATGACATAACATTCTACATGATCTGTGTCCTGCTTCCCAGTCCAGCTACATCTCCCTTTTATTCCCCAATCCTCCTCTTAACCACTCCAGGTGCCCTAGTGTAACATATGCTATGGATGCCTGGTCTGCATGCATGTGGTTTACCCGGTCATCACTCCAGACAGGCTGATGGCTTTCCCACCTTTCTCTCCCTAAGGACTGTTAGGTCTACAGGAGTTTGACTGCAGTGGGAGAGAGGGTCTGACCAGAAGTAGAAGAAAGTTTACATCCCTGAACAAACCTAATCAACAAGAGATAAGAGCTAAAAAAATAAGTACCTCGACTTCTCTGCCACCCAGGGGGCAGTTCTGAGGTGTGTTCCACACATATTCTGGGACAGCCTCTGGCATGAAGATCACAGAGTGGTAAATCTGCTCCTGAGTCATACTTTACTGAATTTTCTGCCTTTCCGTCTCACTTTTCTCACCGTGCTTCTTGGGATCACCTCAAATATAAATTGCTTGCACACCAATCCTTGCAACAGAGTCTGCTTTGGGGGAAACCCAGTTAAAAAACCTGGATTCTAGCCAGGATGTCTTCATTTAGTTCTACAAGGGTGAGCTGTTTTGTCTTGCTTCTGGGTCTTTGCACATCTTCTTCTCACTGCCTTTCCTCCGACTTCTTTGCCTTATTTCTATGTTTTCTGAGACGGTACTCAGCCACCTAAGGAGTTTAACCTGACACCTCCACCACCCTCATCAGGGACTCCCACCACAGAGACACTAATCTGGACTGTGACATCTTCACACAGCAGCCTATGCTTCTTCCTAGCTTCATATGCAGCCCGCTGGGTGAGTGCCCCTCCCAAATGTGAATTTCTTTAGGGCTGCAACATTGCCTTACTGTTTTCCTTCCCTCACTGATGAGCTCAGTACCAAGCACTGAGAAGTATTCAACAGAAAAAAAGTCAAATGAATAAATAATAAATAAATGATGAGTAAACTGTATTGAAATAAATCAAGAACAAAATCGCTCCCTCCTGCACACTCAACACAGCAAACATGAGTCCCACACAATGTGTCTCGAGAGATAAGTCGTTGGCAAAGCTATACAGCCAAGAGGAGCCCATTTAAATCCACTTGAAAACCAGATGACAGTCATTTATTCTATCAAGATTATACTTCCTGGGCCACTACAGTAGTTAATGGACTGTTTAATGAGACAATCCTGGAATATTAACTGATAAGCAGAATTAAATGCCTTTCCTCTCCCATTTCACGCATTTGCCTGTTAAAAAGTATGACTGAAGATTGTTATTGAGCAGAAGAGTCACCTCCTGGAGCAAGCTGCACCTTCTTGCCCTGTGCTGCTACCCAGGAAAAGCAGGAGGACCAGGGGACCAACCTGCCTCTCCAGGAGCCAAAGGACAAGAACCAGGAGCCTCTCTGTCTTTAGACTGCTTGAAACACAGAGCCAGTGGCTGAAATAGCTTATTTAACAAGGACTGGATTTTTCCTCTCAATCATAGTTCTCAAGCTATCAGTTATTGAAAAGCTGATTTTCAAAGCACACACTAGAACAGCTTTTCTGTACAGCTGCAGTGCTATTTAAATCTTCCATGAATATGTCCACAAATCCAAGAAAATTCTAAGCTAAAATACTGCTCTTAGAGAGGACATGGTACAATAAGACCCTAGGGAGGAAAAATCCAGGAAGAAAAATCTGCTCGCTAATTTTAATACTGAAATGATAAAATCAGCCATATGGCTTCAGCTCCTCAGAGCTAGAAGAACACCTGAAAGCACTATTTAGAATAGTCAGCCTAGAAGGCTTTTGGGGGGAGGCTCTTTGGTGGATATTAGCTGTCTGCCTCACAGGCATTCTTTAAGAGGTCTCAGAAATGTGGATAAATGCCTCACTTTCTGCTGAGACGAGGCTGGGAGTGGATGTAGGGTAAGTAGTAAAGGCAATGCCTTGCAGACACCAAACAGATTTATGGGAGGCAAGATCAGCCTTGGAAAGAACTGCCTCTGGACCAGGTTTCTATTCCACAGTGAACCCCAAGTCCTCATCCCCAGCACTACTGGAAAGGAATTCCCGGGGAGCCCATCGGTGATTCTGGCAACACTGACCTCCTGCTTTAATCTCACGTCACCAGCCGTATGGTTCTCCTGCTGTGATTGAGCAGTCCCAGGGCAAATACTATAGGCTGCCTTTGTAGCATTCTGTCATGTTGATACTTCTTTGAATTTCATCAAAGTGGAAACTTTTAGACTCTAGCCAGCTATACTGTAATCTGAATTTCCTTCGTTTAAGACATTCAATTTCATCAAATTACCTACCAAATGAAATTATATTGTGCATGAGTCACTATCATAAATATTTCGGAGCCATTCACTTGCAGGCTGGTGATGAAAACAAGCTGACTGTACCTAGGAAAGTTGAACAAAATCACTGACCAAAGAAAAGCCATGATGAGGACTGTTCTGTCCCCAGTTAAGTACTGTGTAGCCATATGGTTCATCTTTGCTATCCCTTAGCTCCTATATAATAGGCTCTCCAGGTAGGGGCTAAATGAATGCTTGTTAAATTATTGGTTCAGTTCCAATAAAGATATACCAGAAATGTCCATCAACAGAAGATGGATAAAGAAGCTGTGGTATATACTATTCAGCCATAAATGGAATACTATTCAGCCACAAAAAAGAATGAAATAGTGCCATTTGCAGCAACATGAATGGATCTGGAGATCATCATTCTAAGTGAAATAAGCCAGAAAGAAAAAGAAAAATGCCATATGATATCATTCACATGTAGAATTTAAAAAGAAAAAAGAATGCACTAATGAATTTATCTATAAAACAGAAACAGACTCACAGACATGGTAAACAAATTTTTGCTTACTGAGGGAATGGGGGTAGGGGAAGGATAAATTAGGAGTTTGGGATTAGCAGATACAAACTTCTACATATATAACATAGATAAACAATAAGTTCATACTGTATAGCATAAGGAACTATATTCAATATCTTCTAGTAACTTATAATGAGAAAGAATATGAAAAGGAATATATGTATGTATATGAATGACTGAAACATTATGCTGTACCAGAAATTGACACAACATTGTAACTGACTTCAACTTAAAAGAAAAGAAATATCACAACATCCCACGGATATGACAGGGTGATAGTAATATGTAAGGCCAGGGGTCTACACTGCCCCAATACCTAGCACAGGCCTGACATGAATTAGACATGCAACAAATATCTGTTGAATGAGTAGATAAATGCATGTCCATGAGTTGAGATCCTAGTGTTTTGAAAGACCTACTAAACACCAGGGCATCGAAAGTTCCACACAAATGCCTGGAGTCATCAACTGACCTCAAAGCATGAATAAAAAGCTCAGCAGGGCTGAAGACAATTTGGATCTAATCCATATTCTAAAGCACTGTGGAATTAATAAATGAAAATTTAATGCCATTTGGAGTTCTAGTTACACTGTGGAAGTCTGCTCGTCCCTTGGTTTTAAAATACTTGCCCAGCATACTAAAATCAGAACTCTTCTTCTCGTGTTGTTCTCCGCTTTGTTTCCCTAGGAAACAGTGACTTCCAGGCATCCAAGATGACACAACATAGATTGCCAAATTGCATGCCACCCTGCAGTTGCCAAGGAGATAATGTATGTCATTCCTACAAATAACATGTTGCTCATGCCTTCATTTCCTTTATCTAGCTTTTTAAGAGACTCTTCGCCTGAACTGAATTCAGATTATGTTCACTGTGAACTGATGGAAACAGTCCTTTTTTAAAAATGTGTTTACCCCACCTCCCCCAAGGCACTTGATCGCACCACACACGCTGTCTGTGGAAGGTCTGAGCATATTTTATGTCGATTGGGGAACCAGTGATTCAGCAGTATTCACCAGAAAAAAAAAAAAATGCATCCTCAATTCTGTCTGCTAGCGTTCTAAGTAAGAGTCCAATTAAATCCACACCTGGCACTAACAAATTCCAGTTTAAAATGGCCCACTACAAAAGCAGCTGCACTCTGTTGAATTTACATGGGAAGGAGTAAGCAAGCAAAATAGGAAGAGATGGAAGGAAGGCAGGAAGACAGGAAGGCAGGAAGGAAGGAAGGAAGGAAAATGGGGAAACTCATGTTTGTTAAGCACCTGCAGTATTCCAGATTAAACACCTGTAAGATGAACAAAGAGAATTAGAGAAATGTGAGATCTTGGCTAACATCATCCTACGAGCAGGAGGTAGAGTCAGTATTCGAACTTGAGTATGTCTGATGTAAATGCGTGTGTTTTCCAGCTGTCGAGTGCTACATAGTAAATCACCCCAAACGATCGTGGCTTTAAGCAACAGCAATCATTTTAACACTCTTTCACGGGTTTGGAGGTTGACCAGACTCAGCGAGGCAGCCCTCATTCATTCAGCATCTCTCATGAGGTTTCAGCCAAAGCAGCTGGTATGTGACACCCCTCTCACATATCTGGCCACTGACACTGGGACTGCCAGCCGGAATAGCCTACCTGTGGTCTCTCCACATGGCCTGGGCTTCCTTACAGCATGATGGCTGGCTCCAAGAATGCACTCCTGAGACAGACAGCCTCACAGCCATAAAGCACCACTTCTACTGTGGTGACAAGTCCACCCACGGTCAAGAGTGAGGGATCACAGACTCCCCAACACACTGTAAGAAATGCATGTGGAATGGCCAGTGGCAGGGGTTTCTTTTCGAGCCATCTTAAAAGATGTTTTCGGGCAGAACACAATTTTTGCAATACCCATTAACGTCTCAAAAAGCCTCAGAATCAGTCTTCACAGGCTCTTTTTGTCTGTTTGGTGGAGTAATTAGGGAGGGAACAGTTAAAATGATCCGTCTAAAAAGAGGGATGGAGCAACTTTTAATGTCAGCTTGATGAATTGTGAAAAAAATCCTGAACATTGAAATTAAACTTTGGAATGAGTTTCTGATTAATTTTTTTACCCTTAACAGAGTTTCTTTTTACTCATGCACTATCAACTTGCAAAGCAGTTGGGTATCATAAACACTAACTTTGCCTTAAAACTATATTGTGGCATTTTCACATTTGTTAGCACCACATAGTATTACCAAAAAAGTGTTTTTGCTTAATTTAGCTTTTTGGTTCTGTTGGTAACTGGATATACGGAGTTTCCTACATGCATCACAAGTCTACCTGCTCAGACTACATAGTGCATATGTGGAAATGGATGTACCAAATGAACTGTTATTACAAGGGGTAACATAGACCACTTGGATATATGTTCTTGTCATCTTAACTTCTCATCTACTGTCAACATACCAGGAGGCTTCTGGCTAATGTCTTTACCTTCTCAGTACTCCTTAAAATTGTTCTAATAGTGAACCTAGCTGGGCTTAGGCCATGAACAGATCCAGCTAATCTGAAATAGCCATAAGACTGCCACTCAACATCCAATTTGTACTTTAGCCATTAAAGGAATCACACGTGTTTATCCTTTGGAAATCTATCAAACTATTATCATAAATAAAGAGAACCTCAGCCAGAAAATGGAATATTAATGACGTGAAGAAAGAACACCACGGAGTAAACACAATAATCAGACTGTAGAAAGCATGCAAACTGAGGAAGCACATTAGGGTGAGCTAGTGAAAAAACAACAACAATTTCCATCTCATTGCTTGTCTTGCTGAGAGTGTATGATGGTGCTCACTCTACTGTGCTGGCAGATTGGCCTGGAATAAACATATGCAATGTTCATATTTAATGGAGCTACTGCTGAGCTGAACCACTCTAGAATGAACCAGGCTATATGACAGGGCAAAACCAGGTCTATTGGAAAGAATACCATAATCCCACATAACAGCCATGCTCTACCCAGAATATGACAGTTGGATTTGTACCTCTCTCTTCCCAGGACAAGTCCGGCATCTATTCTCATTCAGGCCAACACACGTGATGAAATTGTAGGATTCCCTCGATTAGTGCTTCTCAGAAAAAAACCCTAAAAACTGAAGTGCTTAGGTAATTCACAAAGCAGATCCCAGCAAGTGACACAGAAGAAAGGACATCTTAAATTTTAGTATTTCTCTTCTAACTTTTTATACTTCTGATGTCACCCTGTCTATTGTAGCTCCAAATTTTACATCTTTCTGTGTCTTTTTTTTTTTCCAAAGTGAGGAGGACAGTCTGATAAAAATCCCTGAGAATAAAGCAACAGTAGCTAACTGTCTTACACTATGGAACAACTGGCCCCTACCTTGCACAAACAGTGAAGATTTGAGATTCTTTTCACTTCCCTGCTTTCTTCAATTTTATGTGTCTTGGAATGTAGACACTTTATAACGTTATGATTTCTAATACTGTCAGTGGCTAGTCCCACTTAATGGCTACAGAATGACTGGATAATAACCAGGAAGGTAATTGTAGCCAATAATTATCTCAAATTGTCTCATGAGATTCTGAAATCCCCTATGGATTGTAATTGTAAACTTTAACTTCATTTTAGCTTGCCTATTGCAGTTATATATATCTAGATTGCTACTTGCAAACATTTAACTTAAATACTCTAACAGATTTTCAATACTAGAGGAAGGCTGTCATTTTACATAGCTCTATCATTAGGATAACTATCCACTCTATTGGTCAGGCTAGAATACTTCTGTCCAGAACACATGTTTACTGGTAGGTCACGAGGACAATAAGCATAAACTTGGGTAGTTACAGGCAAAGTCAACCTCTCCATTACACATTGATTGAAAAAAAAAATAATAGAAGTTTCTAATTTGCTAGAAACTTGAAGATAACATAGGAAAAAAAGTGCATTTTTCATTGAAAGAAATGATTTTTAAATCTCCCCAAATTCTATTGCATTGATGCTTTAATACACTTCTTTAAAGTACATATAGTAAGGAATCTGATAAAATTAATTTGGCTATGATGCAAATCCATTGCAAATGTGCAAAAATGAGTGATTTATAGAATTCTGAAAGATGAATGCAAAAAAATTCAATAAAGAAACACTATGGAAAATAAGAGAAAAAAGTCACATACTGAAACCTACCAAAAAAGAATTTTTTTTAAATAAAAAAAGAAAGAACAAACAGGATTCACCATATAACATCTCCTTCTATTTTTATGGATTGTTAATATAACTTTCTGTCAGCAGATCAAGTCCCCATTGACCATAATCTATTTCGGTCCCGAAATGTATTCTTGTTCTGCAGATAATAGGTAACCTCCTTGGCGCCATTTTTAGATCAGCCCGTTGGCAAACATTAAGCAGAAAGCATGTTAACATTTTTCAGGATCAGCCAAGGCTTTAGCAAAGTGGGTTTCTTGCTTGCAGAAGCAGCAATAGTGAGCTAGGCACTGGAGAAAGAGCCTGTTGAAGCTCCTTATCTGTACAAGCCCCAACGGCTTCAAGTCAAAATAAAATAAGCAAACCAAGAAAACAATCCTACTGAGAGCATTAAGATGCCGTAGAGGAAATGCCCCCATCAGCCTCAGGCATGCTGAGTACAGCTCCACGGTTGTGACATTCTCAGCTCCAAACTCAATCTTTGTCTTGAAAACAAATAAATAAACTAATAAATTTTAAGATGCCAATCACTATAATCCCTGGCAAAATGTCTTCCTAATTACCTGTTCTGCTGTCAAAAAGAGGCAGTTGATAAAGTAAATCACAAGTCAGATCTTGGCCTCATCTTCACTTCAAAAGACTATTTTTGACTTTCTAAAAATCATTTTTAACCAGCAAAAATAGTATTTGTTTATGGTTCAACCAAATGAAACCTGGCTTTTCTCCAAACAAATCACAGGCTCATTTCTTCACAGAAGGGGCAGCTGATGAAGGTCAAGTGCCCAGCTGTCCACTCATCGCTGCTGTCCACGTTAGCTCAGAATCTGCTCCGAGACTCTGACTACCACTTTTCAAGCTCCCTGAGGCCTCTTTTTTTCACCTTCCAAGCAGGATGCCCTCCCCAGAGCTTCTCCATTCAAACTGGTTCTCAGAAGGGTATTGGTTAGATCTTCACACACAACCAGAGAGCATTTCCTTGTTTTCTCGGTACAGCCTAAAGAGCAGAGTTGAGCAAGGCTCCCATCACCCACCTAGTAGCCCATCTACAATAGGACACAGAGATGACCCAGACAACAAAACTAAGAGTCAAAGTCACAGGCAATGAAAGGGCAGAACAGCAGTTCCTTCCAAGGGGAAGTTCCAAAGAAACCAGGTAGTTTCAGGTCAGGGAAAGTGCTATGCAGATTTCCTTCAGCAATCCCAAAGCTCTGCGTAAGCCTCAAAAATTAAAACAAAACAAAGCAAAACAACAGTGTTGGAATGGGTTTATGGGAGTTTTCTCCATGACTGTTGTCATCTAGGACTTCTCTTTCCTGCCATTATTAGTCGTAGTAATACTTTGCAGAGGCCGTATTGAATTCAATCTTTCATTCATTGATTCAGTCAACAAATATCAGAAGGGCATTTACTGGGTGCCAGGTTCTGTGTTAAGCATTTGTCTTATAGTTTGTATTCTTTGAATGCTTTCTTTTTTTAAAAAAAAATCCATTTAATAGACTAATCCCAGATGTTCACAAGTGTTCATAGTTTGTTAAACTAGAGACAACAGTACACTCATTTTGTATATGAAGAGTTGACTTTCCGCTCTTTGGATACAGACTTCTCACCACTTTTTGCCAAGCCTTCTTTGGAAATATCAATCCTCAAGTGCCAATGACCTGGTCAGAGGAAAAGTGTAGATATGCTAAATGGTGGGGGTCCTTCTTACTCCATATCTCCTCCCTTTACCTAATATTTTCAAGGTACAATTTTTTTTACTTCCAAGGGACCCCTGGATATCCACGTTAAAGTGATTGGACTTAGAAAAAAACTTTTTAGGGAGGCAAAAATAGAAAGTGTTTTCAGGGAAACTAACCCCCCACCCTCATCTTCACACCCCCATTTCTCTTCCTTGAACCCCCTAAAGACGGACTTTTCTCTGACTCTGGAGCCTACAACTGTTTTCAATTAGCCAAGCACAAAGTAAGTAAAAGTAAGTCACGAAGTTTGTTTTAGGCAAACTACCCCACCCCCAAAAAAAGAGAGAGGTAAAATTCACTGGACTGCACTGTTAGGGAGCCACAGGACTGGAGAGAATACAGAAATGTCCATGCTAGTCATCTATATGAAGACTGTAGATTTAAAAAAATTAAAAGTCAAAGTTCACGAAAGAGCAAATGCAAGGAGAAAGAACAGATTCCTACAGAATAAGCAACAAGGATGTGAAAATTCAAGCTCACGAATAAAAGCAGCAAAAGAGACTCTGGGAAAGAATATGATGTATTATTCAAACAGAGAAGTCAGGCAGGGTAAGAATCTTGTGGAATCTGAGACACTAGAAAATACTAAGGAAAACACATCTGAGTAGAAAGTGTCCTCTCCTAAAATTGACCAAAATACATAAGAATTCTCTTCTACCAAAGACATTTTTGATGCATAATATCCTCTAATTCATTTAAGTGAAATGACAGAAGTATTAACCGAACTGATGTTTCTTGAAACTTCTAAATCATCTGAGGCTGAGTGAAAAGCTGGAGATTTAGTGACGTATATTATGTCGTGGGAAAATTAGCCCCTCAAAATAGCAAATGAGAAATTGGCAGCTTAGCCAAATAAACCAGAAGGAATGAATAATCTTACTCAGTAGCTTAGGGAAGAGAACTTGCTGGAAAATGTAGCTAAATATTGATGGAATTTGTTTCAAGTGTCTGTATATTTTTGACTGAATTTTTCTTTCACTCCAAACGGAAGTGCTTGTCCACTCACATGGGTAACAAAGATAGAAAAAAAGATCAGCAAATTGATAGATATTTGAAATACCATTAAGAAAGAATCTTGATATTAAAATTTCAACAGGGGAAATGTATAGTCCTTCATATATTGCTATCCCTGACAGCTGAGCATCTAGCTCAGTTATATGAGGAATGAAATCAACCAGTAGGTGTTTCTTGAGCACCTGCTAGGTTCTTAGCAAATCTGTGCCAGACATGTTGGAGAAGTAATGGAGTAAATGGAGAAGTAATAAAAATTCCAACAACACCATAATAGTTTATTAATTATATAGCAACTCTAGAATGACCCTTAAGTTAGCCCATAAATATCACAAACCAAATTAATGATGTTTACAGTAATGAGCTGGCTCATTTCCTTGTTGCTGTCCTTCAGCTGCTGACCATCAATAAAATACACCTCCCTGCCAGGCTGAGTTCTCCCCCCAGCCCCTCCCAAAGTTCAGCACATTTCTTTACATTGTCTGTTGATCCCTACAGAATACCTATTCCTCTTGATCTTTTACATCAGTAAACTCTGTCACCTGACATAGTATGAATTCATTTAGGGGAAAAATCATCTTTTGAAATTCTTTAAAGTTTTCCTCACCACCCTTAAAGTGGAAATCTTTCAAATATATATTGTAAATAAATATTGTTAATTGACTATATTAATGCCTATAAGACAGGTGATTTCAAATCCCCAAATAAAAGTCATATTTTTAATACTTTTTAGATGTTTAAAATGTCAAAAAAGATGGAGAAACTATGGATTGGTCTACAGTTGAAATGACTGAGTTAAATCAATTGGTGATTCTTAACCTTGACAAAATCCACATATATTTTATTCAAAGCTAGAGATTTGGAAAACGTAACTGAGTATCTGTGACTTCGGCATCTATGTAAACTGAACTACCAGCTAACGGATAGTGCTTGTTTATAAATGGGATAGAGTTTCATGGTACAGCTTACACTTTCAACAATGGGAACATGAAAACAACCTTCAGATAAATGAAGAAAGGGGTAGAGAGTGAATGTGTGGGGGTAGGCACAGCTCAGGGTCAGCAGTGGTGGTGATAGGTAATAATCGAGGGGCGGCAACTTCTAGGGGTTGTACACCAGGACTTTGGAGCCAGACTATCTGGGTTTAAATCTTGGCTCCATTACTTAGCAGCTTGTTGAGTGGGCAATTAACTTAGACCTCTCTGTGCCTCAATTCCTCCTCTATAAAATAGGATGAAGATGGGACAGGATCGCTGTGGTAATTATATGAGTTAATATACATAAAATATTTTAAAATATTCCCTGGCGCATGGTAAACACAGGATCAGTTGATGCTTTTATTGCTGTTGGAACAATAAGGAGTTTTGCTGTATAGGTAAGCATAAAATAAATAACCTGAATATTTAATTTGACCAAACTCAGTGAACCCAAAAAGAACCACCCTCTCTTGAATCCATTCTTCCTAAAGTAACCATGTGTTAAAGAGCATAAAAGCAAAACTGGCATTAGTTATAGATAGTGGATGAGTTTGTAGTAACATAGATTTTTTTAATTAGAAGAGAATTTGGATATAATTTTGCTTAACTTCATCATCTAACAGACAGAGAAATCCAAACTCAAATATTGGGTTGTATGATCAAAACTACACTGGAAAACTGAGGGTAGATACAAAATCCTTTAATGCCCGTCTGTTTTCTCTAGGTGAGAAACAGCGCTGGGTATCCGAAAGCATCCAGAACACTTCACCAAGGCTCAGCTCCCTCGACCATAACACTATGTGTATGACAACACGACAACTCATCTCAGAGTTTATTGTGGACATTAGAGATAATATATATAAGGCAACTGGCACAATATGTGTATATATATATATACACACACACACACATATATACATAAGGCAAATAGTAGATGCTCAATAAGTAACAATGACAATGATGATGATGATAGTGACACGTTATCTCCCCAAATTCTATGTACTATGTAACACACTTCATAGCCACTTCCTTTGCCATGATATTTGTAAACACAGAATACATGAAAATAAATGGATGAATTTACTATTTATCTGTATCTATATCACACACACACACACAATCCTATGCTGTATTATGCTTGGTTTACAAGATGTCTTACTACTTCCTTGAACAGTAGCTCATATATTTAGCCTTCCTGATGCAGCATTAAAATTATGACATTTCCCCTTCTGGAGGAGAAAACAGCCTAAATTTTCAATTACGATGCTAATGTTGGCATTTTTTCTTCCCATGTGATGTTATTACCCATAATTACCAAGACATGCACAATCTGGCTTCAATAAGCTACTAAAAATGATTGCTTCTCCTCCCTTTGTCATTTTGAATGATATCCCTTACCTTGTCACTTTTTACATTTCAAAGGCTAATTCAAAGTCTCAGTTTAACTCTCTCTAATACAATTTATCATCACCCGCTCTACCTCTCCTTCACAGCGCCTGCCACATTTCTCATTATTTGATTATTTGAGATTAATGGTCGAATGTAGACCTCCCCACTACCTCCAGATTCACAGAGGGAGTATACAACGTATTCCAAGCCTACTGACACTTAATAGATATCCCATAAATACAGCCATAAATAGACTAGATTCCCAGTATGTAATTGGATATATTAACACATATTTCAGCAAATAGGTCTAAGGTAGCAGTGAATACTTAAGGGCAAGTTTTTACTCCTCTAAGCATGCTTGAATTACTCTAAAACCAGGACTCAGACTATACTTCCATATACTACATATAGTCACTCACAAGATTAATAGCCTGTCTCCTTCACTAGACTAAGTTCCTGGGTTTCATCTTCTTTGATTCCTCGGTGCCTTGTATGGTGACTGGGGCATAGTAGTTGCCTGGTAAACACTTATCAGATTACTGGCTGAGATTTGCTCTCTCGCCTTAGCAAACTGACAGTTTCTCATGAATCTGCACATGGCACGTAACAAAACTAACAGATGAAAATGAAAAACATGGCTGGAAATGAAACCTAATTCTGATATCCTTGGCACTTAAATCAGACAGTTTAATAATTGTGCATTTCAACGATTACTCATTACCTAAAGAGCATTACTAACTACAGAACATTCCGCACTTAAAAAAGGTATGGCTTTGGGGAGGTACAATTTATATAAGATTTAAAGAATGTCATTAAATTACTGTCACAAATGCACCGAAATGTCAAGCAACTGACAGTACCACTTCATGTCCTTTTTCAAACTGCCAAGGAAAGAGATTTTAAACTAAGTTAAGAAATAAAAGAAATAAGAATAAATGGGAAGTGAAAGTTCTTTCCATGTTAGCTTAATCTATTTAAAGAACAGCATTTCTAAGAGGAATTTTGAGAATGATTGAAACAAAAATCTGAAACTAGCCTAGTTTGTACACCCTGTTGGAACGGAATGAAGCTTGTGTATTACCAACCACTGGAAACCATGGTATGTTACATTGATGTCACTCATGGGCACTAATGTCTGTGTAAGTGAGATGACTAAAATGATCAAAGGACAGCAATCTATGCTTTCCTCGTAATGTATAGCTGCACTTGTAGATTTACTGAAGCTTCCTGTTTTGCTTTCTTTTGTTTTCAAAGCATCCCGCTCAGTTCTCTGCTATCGTCCGCTAGCTAAGTCCAGCTGCTGACAAGTGTGTCTCAGAATGAGTATCTGCTGTTCTGTATCCTCACAGTGACCCGGCTCTAGCTCATTGCTTAACATCTGCCTAAAGTTCACATATGCTACAGTAAAAAAAGAATTTTACACAAAAGAAAAATGTGTTTGAAAACTGGTGCTAAATATATCAGTTTCTAGATGCCCCACATTTCTCACTGTCCGATTCCTATGTTTGGTTCAATATAATAAACAACTGTAACTATTAAACACTTCACCATGTGCTGTATGGGAAAATAAAATGAAGCCATAATCAATTTTATTAAGGAATGCACTGTCTAACTAGGCAAATAGAGCAATCACATATTAAAAAATCTATGCAAAATACTTCAGGATATTATAAATGATAAATTATGTGATGCATACTTTAAATGTTGAAGATGCTTAAAGAAATAAAGGATAATAATAATCACAGAGAATCACTAATCATCAGAGAAATGCAAATCAAAATCACTATGAGATATCACCTCACACCTGTAGATGGCTATAGTCAAAAAGACCACAGATAACAAACGTCGGCGAGAATGTGGAGAAAAGGAGACCCTGCACACTGATGCTGAGAATGTAAACTGGTGTAGCCACTATGGAAAACAGTATGAAGGTTCCTCAAAAAACTGAAAATAAAACTACCATATGATCCAGCAATCCCTCTCTTGGGTATTTATCCAAAGAAAATGAAAACATTAATTTGAAAAGATACATGCACCCCAATGTTCACAGCAGCATTATCTACAATAGCCAAGACATCAGAGAAATCTCAGTGTCCATCAAAATATGAATGGTTAAAGAAGATATGGCGTACATATACATAATGGAATCCTACTCAGCCAGAAAAAAGAGTGACATTTTGCCATTTGATACAACACAAATGGATCTGGAGGATATTCTGCAGAGATTCCAATCTCTGTCTGAGTGAAATAAGTCAGGCAGGGAAAGACAAATACTGTGCATTATCGCTTCTATGTAGAATCTAAAAAATAAAGCAAACTGATGAAAATAGAACAGACCCACAAATACAGAGAACAAAGTAGTAGTTACCACTGGGGAGAGGGAAGGTAGAGCAGGAACAATAGGGGAAGGGGATTAAGAGGTACAAACTACTAGGTATAAAATAAATAAGCTACAAAGATATATTGTACAGCACAGGGAGTATAGCCAATATTTTATAATAACTTTAAATGGAATATAATCTATAGAATATTGAATCACCATTTGTACACATAGAACTAATACAATAATGAAAATCAATTATGTTATAACTTAAAAAATAGTCATGGCTATTATTTACTGGGTACTAAGCACTAATACTGTGTATTTTACACGTATGATGCAATTTAATCCTCACTATCAGCCTTTTGGGCGGATTCTATCACTACCCTGGTTTTGTAGATGCGGATTCTTGAGATCATGCGTTCAGTCAAAATGAACTTCTTGAGTTTAGTTAAAATGAGCTTCATGTGGGAAATAAGGTCAGAGTTCGACTTTGAAAAATAAATAGTAAAGAAGGAGATTCTCATGAGTGTGCTTGATTATTGAATCCAAGGTGTATCTTAAATTATTTACATATTCTTTTTTAGATCATCTTTTTTGTAAAGACTCTAAGCAGAGCAAACAGCTCTTTAATTTTACAAATATCCTTGTAAGAATCTATGAACACCTTAAAATTGAGACATCTATGAAGAAGAGCTATACTGAAATGGAAATGGACAAAGAAATTAGGTAGATGGGAAAAGGGAAGGCACACAGAGGAAAAGGATGCACCCGTAATTTGAAAAAAGTAAGTAATCATTATCATGAGTTAGGAGAAATTGCCCCGCTAATGGAAATGTCCCCCTACCTAAACTGGGACTAATTAGCTTCTTCATTAAACATACTTCACTGTTCCTCTTTATCCTAGTGAATGAGGCCACCACCATCCATACCATCCAGCTCTTTCTTCAATTCCTTCACCCAACATTTCTAATCAGTCATTAAGGCTTGAGACTTAAAAGTCTGGGGTCTGCTAGCCCAGCCCTGCCACTTACCAGATAGATAACTTTGGGTGGGTTACTTGATCCTTAACTCTCAATTTCCTCATTGGTAAAACATGGATAAAAATAAAACATATTTTACAAGCTGTTAGAATTAAATTCTATATATATAATTTCTGTAAAAGTTCTTATTACTGGCACACAAAAAGCACTTGGAATATTTTGCTGTTGCTAGACATAGAAATATGAACAAAGACTGTTGGGCTCATTGTTGTATGTTTAATACATACATTCTAATATATACATATAAATTAAATACCATAATAGAGAGTTTAAGAGAGCAAACTTTGCACTCAGACATAGCAGAATTAAGTTAAATGTTGGGTTTACCATTTTCTAGTTGTGTTATCTTGAATACATCGCTTAACAACTTCAAGCCTCAGTTTCTTCATCTATAAAATAGGTGCTGTGAGCTTAAAATTAAGGAGCACATGTAAAGCATATCATATAGTACCTGACACAATTTAAAAGTTCAAGTTTTGGTCCTTGTGTCATTGGATTTTTTTCACAAGCTACAACATGCACACATTAATGCATACTTTCTGACTGAACTAGAACTATAGAATATATTTTCAAGTAATTTTTTAAAAATATGGTATTATTAAGAAATCTTCCCATTTTATTCTGTAGTTATTATTTTTCCAAACCATCCTATTAATCCAAATCACCTGCATGAGTGAGGGAGTCAGTACTCTAAGAAGCAGGAAGGGTGTGGAAGGACAGAACCAAAAGAATGGAGCTCAGCTAAGTCCTGGGAGGACAGAGGCAGAGGCAGAACTCTGGTGATGCTGAGCAGAAATAAAACTGCTGCCTGGCCTCCTGAGATGCCTAAAGACACACTCAGGCTGCCGGCAGCTGCTCTTAGAGTCTGCCAATCGGCCTTTTCTCCTTGCTTCATGAATATTCCATAAACCATAAGCTTTCCGATTCCCAAGGAATAAAAATGGTCACCGTAAACCTCTGCCAGGCCATTAACAGTCTATAGGTCACATATGGTGACAATGAATCAAACCACTAGTGACCTTACCCAAAGGACTGTTGAATTATTAAGTATTGTGCAGATGGAAGGCAATTTCAAATGAGGGGTTTAAACACATTTTAGACAAAGACAGCATCATTCAAATTAGCAAATAGCCATACTAGTTGGAACCCATATTAGAAGCAGCAAATTTCAGCTGTCTGATTAGACTTTCTGCTGAAACTCCAAATTTTACAAGATTATTAGAACATTTCCTTCCAATAACATGTTTAAACTTTTGTCTTGAACACACTTTTCCCCTTCATAATTTCCTTCCCCATATATATATATATATATATATATATATATATATATATATATATATATGTATTTTTTAGATCTTTTTTCTCTCTCTCTTCCTCAATTTAAATGTATTCTCAACCTTCAAGGTTGAACTTGATACTGAAACTATTCAAAGACAACTGACACTCCAAAGCCAGCTGTGTACTGGCAGCAATCTGTACTCACTGTCCTTGGAACATAAATATTCTTCCAGTAAACTGCTGTGGAGATCTAAGTTATAATACATATATAGGCATACACTGTAGAGGACAGGAAGCAAATGATGTATATTTTGACTAGATTTATTAAAAACTCCTTCCGAAGTCTTGAATACTATGACTCTATGCCCTTCACAAATTTCATCTTCTTGATCTTGGTTATGCCATTCGCACACAGCATGTGGCCCATGCTGCCAAGAGGTGTTCCTGAAACAGACTGGACTTAGCCAGCTGGATGTACTCAACCAAGCATTCGCCAGTGATGGCAACTGCTGTAGTCAAGAGGGATGCTTCAAGGAGCCAGTAGAAGATTGTTGGTCCTCATCCCACCCTTGAAAATTCTGCAGAATAGTTTTACACCAATTAAGCAGTCCTTTCAAGTATTCACAATATTAAAACATGAGTGCAAGGAGTCTCATCACTTAGCAAAAGTGAAAAGAGAACTACACCAACTCAGTATAAACAGAAAAAACTATATATATAAAATGTCTCTAAACCCAGCATCTCTGAGCAATCCTAGGGTTGGGAGGGGTAGTTAATAGCTACATGGAAGAGTTAGGATATTTTATAATTTCAACATTAATAGAAAATTATAAGTTAAAATATGTTGTTTTAAAACTTAAAGATAACCACTGGTTATATAATACGATGTATAGCTTCCGAAGTACATGAGAAAAGAAAGAATAAGGACAATTCAGCAATGAAATATATTACAAAAGTTAATATTAAGAAAGAATATAAAAATAATCAAACAGATTTCAAGGGGCTTTATAGGTTACCCAAAAAAAAGGTTATTTAATGATTAAATTCATAGAGTGACATGAAAGCAGAGCTGTTATGAATCTTTACATGTGGAATATCATAGCATCACAGTGCATAAAACAAAAATAGTTAAAATGCAAACAAAATAACACAATCTCATAATATTTGTGGGAGAATTTTTCACAACTTTCTTGGTATTTGAAAGATCAAGAAAACAAGAAGTGACTTATTGAGAGGGTAAAATAATAATGTTTTAAGTAAAATTAATTTAATAATGAATAATCAACGCCTTCCAAATTACTGTCAAACATTTACAAGCTTTTAGCCCAACTCGGCACAATGGAAATATCAGCAACATTCAAAGCTGTATAGGTAACATTTCTGAACATAATATGATATAACTAAAAATACAATGAAGCTAAATTTAAACAAACAAAAACCCCATTTGGAAACTTGAATATTATCCTCCAAATAAGTCTTAGCTTGGAGAGCAAATAGCAGCATAATTGCAGAATATTTAGCAAATAATTATGATAACATATTAAAAGTTATGAATTATGGTCAAAGCTGTATGCAAAGAAAATCTCACTGCAATAAAGGAAACTTTATTATTAAATAAGAAACAGTGAAAATAAATTAATAAGAACCAAACTCAAGAAGCTAGAAAAAAGAGTAACAAAATTAAACTGCAGAAAGATGAAATTAAAATAAATCATAATGCAATAATTAGGGAAAAAACAGTAAAATAAATAAATCCAAGATGATTTTTTTAAAAGAACAGTAAATAGAATCCTTCTACCTAGTCCTTAACAAAACAAAGCAAAGCAAATGAAACAATAATAAAAGGCAGAAAGGGCATTAATTTACCTATGGGGAATGGGAAAGGGAATAAAACTGAGGATAATCAGTTTTTTAAACTAAAAATAGAATAGGAAATTCATTCTAATAGCTTTTGAAGATCTTAATGAAACTAATTCCTTTAGAAGGAAAGATAAGCTATCCAAACTTATTAAATGGAAGGACAATAATTTTCTTATCTGCTCACGTGCTATTCTTAGAGAACCACTGCCCAGAGCCCTGTGGGAAGAGAGGTACAAACTGTAGGACCCTGTACAGTTCTTCCCTACCAGGGTACACACCTAACCTAATTTGTTCTACTGCCTTCTTCTCGGGAGGAGGTCCCTGACCACATGGATTCTGAACTGAATCCCACCCTGTCACAAGCCCCCAGCACTTCCTTCCCAATTTGGTGCTTCAGCTCTGTCACAGCACTATGGCCATCTAATACACCTAAGGGTTTTACTATTTATGTTTCTTTTAAAATTGTCTGTCTCCTTTGGCCTACATACGTAAATGTAAGCTCCATCGAGTAAGGTATCTGAGGGGCGGTGGGGGGGTAGTTTGTATACCCTTGATTCTCAGACTATAAAGTGTCTGGCCCATAGTTGGTACTAAATGTGTATTTGTTGAATAAATAAAAGAAAAAAGAATGCGTGCATGCATGCATGAATAAGTAAAGAGGTGGGTTATCACCAACAGAGAACAAAGCTGATGATTTATATACACTTTGTTTTGGGCACGTGCAGACAAAAGAAGTTTTAGACTACTATTTGTGGCAACTACAATAAGCTTCTGTATAAGTGACCACAGACACTTGATTCAAGAGAGAAGCTGAGTAGAGTGAGAAAAAGAGAAAAAAAGAGAGCAGAGTATCAGAGGAGGAGGAGGAGATGAGGGAGGAGGGGATGACTGTTTGCTTTCTCATTTTCATGATGATCTTGCTATTTTTGTACAACTGGTTCCATGAGGAAAAAGTCACTTTTAAATTTTTTTAATTGCAGAATCACTTACGTGCCCAGTGTAAATTACAGTAGCTCTTACTAGGCTTTCATATCCTTTTAGATCTGTCTCTTTAGGGTAAGAATTTTCAGTCTTGGATGGACATCACCTGCAACCATGGGTCTTCTTGTCTATTGGTTTTGTTTTCTTCTTCAATACAAAGCACAGGACCCACCCAGTCCCACAGGTTAGTTCTATTGTGGGGCCATGATAAGAATCACTGCTTTACTTTGTTCAATGAATGCCTCTCACATATATCTGGAGGGATCTCTAATTTGAAAAAGATGCATGCACCCCAGTGTTCACAGCAGCACCATTTACAATAGCCTAGATATGGAAGCAACCTAAGTGTCCATCTGCAGATACTTGGATTAAGAAGTTTTGGTATATATATTCCATATATAGTAGTATATGGAATACTACTCAACCAAAAAAAAGAATAAAATAATGCCATTTGCAGCAACATGGATAGACCAGGAGACTGTTATACTAAGTGAAATATGCCAGAGAAAGACAAATATATGGTATCACTTATATGTGGAACCTTAAAAAATGATATAAATGAACTTATTTACAAAACAGAAACAGACTCACAGACGTAGAAAAAAACTTATGGTTACCAGTGGGGGGAAGGGGGATTAGAGGGATGAAATGGGAGTTTGGGATTTGCAAATACTAACAACTATATATAAAATAGATAAACAACAAGGTTCTACTATATAGCACAGTGAAATATATTCAATACCTTGTAAATGCCTATATTGAAAAAGAATATGAAAAGGAGTGTATATATATATATATATATGTAAAACTGAATCACTATGTTGTACACAACATTGTAAATTGACTACACTTCAATTAAAAAAAAAATAATCAGTATAAGAAAAATTAAATAAAATGCCTTTCCAACCCACTCAAGGATATCCACAGGTTCTCTTAATAGCATATATAAGAGTTTACTCTTTTCTGTAAAAACATTTTAATTCTGAAAAGAACTTTCAAACAACTAGCTTTGTGTACATTTAGCTCATCCAGAGCTGTTTATTTTTTAAGCAATTAATCACAGTGTTAAAGCTTAAATTCACGATTATCCTTTTATATTTTTTCTGGATTTTTAAATGGCTTACGAATTGTTACCAGGATTTTCACCTTCTCAGTTCTTCCCCTGGCAATGAAAATTTGATCAATACTCTGAAACCTTAAACTAAAGCAGAGTAAGTCAAATACCTGCAGAGGTCCTTCTGGGCGCTTTCCTCTCAGCACTGGAGCAGTCGGAATTTCCTGGAGGGCTTTTGATGTCTTCTTTTTGGCTTTTTCCATTTGAACATTGGTAAAGTAGTTGACAGCAGCAAACTCAATAAGGGCCGAAAATACAAAAGCAAAGCAGACAGCTATGAACCAATCCATGGCAGTCGCATAGGATACTTTGGGCAAAGAATGCCGTGCACTGATGCTCAGTGTGGTCATGGTGAGGACTGTGGTTATTCCTTCAAAGCAAAAGAGCAAAGAGACAAAATACTTAATGGTCACTTCTGTGCAAAAAAAAAAAAAAAAAAAAAAAAAAAAAAAAAAAAAAAAACCAAAAACACACCAAACAAAAAGACCTGGAAGTTTGGCAGCATAGGGGTAACAAAGTTTATAATAACTCAAATCAAACATCAATCCTAGTGGTTCAGCGGAACTAGCACAGGCTTTGGAGTGAGAAAAGATACATGGTTCAAATCCCCAGCTCTTCTGATCACTGGTTCAGTGTGAGTTGGATTAAATCAAGAAAACTCACTGGCTTTCATTTTGATACCCACCAACTGGGTTTACTATGAAGGTTAAAAGTATGTAAGGCACCTAACATATATTGATATTAGTACCTGAGCCAATGTATCTGAGAAATTCAACACACACCTAACAGGAAGTGTGACTCACTGAAGCACTGATTCTCAACCAGGAGTGGGAAGACAGTAGCACTGAAATTCAAAGCATCAGAATTTCTGGGGTAGGCATGGCCCACTGCTACTGAGAATCACTGCCAGAAAAAGCACAAAATATGTATTTGTCCATATATATATATATATATGTCCATATATATATATATATATATATAAAATATTTACCCTAATATTATCTATTGAATTAAAACAATAAATTTACTAGTTTCAAATAGCTTAACAATTTATATAAAACAATAAAGGTATACTCCTGAGAAAAAAGATTTCTAGAGCGATTTGGCTTTAAAAATATTGAATATCTACCACTTATCAGTTTACCATCAGCAGGAAAAATATTTGCAACAATATAGAGGTACTTCTCTTTCAACAACAGGCTTCTGAAGCGTATCATCTCCAGAAAAGCCGCTTCCTCAGCTTGGAAAAAAGTCAGTCCCTATTCTCAATGGAAAAATTCCACTTCCCACTGAAACTATAAAGAAATGCATTATTTAAGGATGCTAATATTTGTACAGTTGTTCCTATCTGCATCTCTGTCCCTCTGTGTATCTAATCCATGTTATGTAGTTTAGCTTGGACATTTATATGGAGATTCACTATATCCACATAAACTTATTCTGTATAATGTGTAGGACATCTCCTGCACTGACACACAGGTGTTTGGGGATGATGACAATGACAACAATGATCATGATAAAAGCATAAACTATATATTCCAATCCATGCCAACCCCTAGCTGAAAGCCAAATAATACCTATTAAACTGAGGAGATAGTGCACCCCCTGCAATAATAAAGGAATAATAACACTTTGATTTAGGGAGAAATAATACTGTCTCCTCAACTCAGCACTTCATTACATTCTGCCCTGTATTGTTTCCTAGTGGTGCCATTTATCTGAGCTTTGTTCCCACAACTTGACTGAGCGTAGACCCCTTAAGGGCAGAAATGTCTGACGTTGCTTCAGGACGTACCACAATATTTCACAGAGTGCCGAGCACATGATGAATGCACAGTAAATAAAGGTACATTTTTCCAGATCTTCACCAATCCATTTTCTTTCTAGTCCCTTCTGAATTGTCAATGTTTAAAACATGAAAAATTAGAGCATCTGCGTAGCTTATGAGCCAAGGGTCTTACAAACATACTCCATAATCCATATAGAGAAAGAGAGTTGAGAATTTGGTTGTATTTTCTTTAAAAACTGTGACATTTTTAATATTTTATTAGTCTAAACCAGATTTTAAAATGTGTTTATTTGGTCAAATATATAAATACCTAAATGCCAATGGAAATTCAATATTGTGAATTTATTGGACTTTGTTTCAGAAAGAGACTTTAGGGCTTCTGAGCCTCTATTTTGAATCTCAGGAAAATGGCACCATTCCCACGCTCATTGTGAGGTATGTGAAAAAACCCTGAGTTAGTTTTGAAAATTTTTAGCTACAAAATTTAAAGATATACCAAAGTTTTTCTTCTTATTCATAACAACTCAAGTTTAATGGCCTGTTAAGAATTCAAAAATGTCCAGAACTTTATTAGGTGTATTTCCTCTAACAGCATAGAAATGATGCTGAAAGCACTTGAAAATAAAATATGAACAGTGCAGTCTAAATAAGAATACTACTCAGAACTCAGAAAATTTTAGAGACCATAATGTGAAAACCAAAAAGGGAACTGAAACTCAAATATAAGCAACTTAAGATTCTCCATGTTGCTTTGAACATTTTTTTGGTAATAGAATGATTTCTCCTGAAGACCAAAATTAGTGGGTTTCCTCCTCTCCTGCAGTATGAGAAGAAATGCCTTTACTAATGTCAAGTAAGCAGAATATTATTGCAATTATTGAGCTCTGAATCCAAAAATTACTTTCTGATTGTCAAGGAGGGTGGATCACCAGGGTTATGAACATGTTAAATGATGTATGGACATCAACACAAAAATCCTGGAGCTGTGTCTGCTCTCTACTTCTCTTTCATTGTCTAGAGTAAACTTAAACTTTTAAAGTTTGTAGACAGGCCCTTCAGATATTATGGCTCATATTTTACGACTGGTGGCAAAATTAGGAAAGTAACTGGCATAAACAACTGACTAAGGGTTTGAAGTTCCCATCCCTTTAGACACTGAAAAATCTTCTCTGGAGTTCAAATTTAAGAAAGCACAACAGGGATGTGCTTATTACACCCGTTTTGAGGTGGAGCGTTTGGTTAAATAAATACCAACAGAATAGCAAACAGATGCCAACCTTTCAGATAAGAAGCCATGCTTAATCTGCATCTAGGAAGACGGTACATCTGTTGCAAATAGCTTACGACATCTACCTGAAAACACTTCAATAACCATGGAACTTTTTTTGACACGTTCCAGTACCGATGCCAGGCCCTGTTTTTAGAACACTGAACACGCACCATATTGGCTGGGCCAGGAGCTGGAAGAGGACCTGTGAGAGTAGGCAAAGACTGTACACAAGAGTGAATTTTTGGCTAGCCAACCCTAGAAAATCAACTAGTAATGATTTAGAAGTGCCAGCTGGCATTTACTCAGATTTAATGTTTTACTATACCAGAATAATTAGAAAACTTAAAGTCATACAACTTTAGAGATAGAAAGCCTTTCCAGAGAATTGAGCACTCTCTACTTCTCTTGTTTACTCTGATTTTTGGGGGGAAGAGATTTGTTTTTGCATGATCTCTAGTGACCTCCCTGACCCAGCAAATTCTCTCCTTGAGTAAAGAGGAAAATGAGAATTAGGAAAGATAAATACTGGCCCAGAATTATTTTTTCACCTGAATTTCATATGAAATAGATTACTAACATTTCCTCCAAATACTTAACTTCCTTAAGGAAATACCATCTAAAGCCTCAACAAACGATTCAATAATTACCATTCTGACACATCTTGGATCTTAGAAGACTTAATTATTGAGCATAATTTCCCTGGTCAATCAAAATCAATATCTGGGCACATGAGCACAATTAGAAAGAAGCAAATGGAAAAAGCTACCCACAAGGTGTCCTCAGCACACAGCCATACAATTTCGCTTAGCAGCTCTGGAATTCTCCACAAGCCCCCATATCCCCAGGCCCCCCTCCGCCCCCCTGTAAAGATAGAATGGCAGAGTAGAAATGAGAGAGTTCTCAAAATTAGGCAGAAATTGTCTTAGGTCTATCGCTTAAATATGTGACTTTATACAAGCTTCTTAACCTCTTTGGGTCCAAATCCTTATCCACATAAAATTAATAATGCCTACCTTGCTGAGTTATTGTGAAGATTAAATAAGATGACCCCTATCAGTACATGGCAAACCTTATCATCACTATTAATTATTAGTGTTACCAGGACCCTTACTACATGCTACTTAATTTCCCTACAGTATTTTATCTGGATAGGAAATACTGAGTGGGTAGAGCTGTGATCAATGCTATCTCTTCCCATCTCACTGGAAAGCTCTAGTATTTGGGGACAAACGAAACAGAACAGTGGCTACCAGTTTGTAATCAACCAAGAACGCATTCAAAGCTTCTCAACCAATCACAGTAACTATAAAATACAGAGACCATGCACATTACAGAATCAAGTGATTCTCAGATGAGGTAGATGGTAGTGTTGGAAGGTGATAATAATCAACGACACTAAAAACAGTATTTACTGTGTGGTAGGCATTGTTCCAAGTGCTTTATCCAAATTAACTGTTGAATCCTCATAGCAATACTTCGCGTTAAGTACAGCAATTTATCCTGTAGCAACACGTGAGGAAACTGGCAGAAATAACTCACTGAAGGTTCACAGCTAATAAGTGGTAGAACTTGGGATTACAACCTAGGCTGTCTTATCCAGAGTCTGTACTTTTGACATGACCACCTCTTAATCAAAGGCACCATTGATGCATCAGTATTATCTGTTCTAGAAATTTTTAGGAACATAGAATAAAAGATGGTAATATGTGTAAAAGTGACTTTATTTTTATTTTCAATGATGATAGTTCCTGAAATATTAATATTATTTGTTCAAGGAAAAGTTAAGAGACTTTGATCTGGTGCTCAGCCTCAGCAGACACTTCTGCCCAGACAGGCTGCCTCTGACCATGATGCGCAGACCCAAAGAGCACTCAGTGAGACAATGAGCAGCAAGAATCTAACAGAGTGGCATTACATAATAGACACATGTTTTCTTTTGAAAAATAATTTAAAATCAAGGAAACCAAGTCAGAACAAACTAAATCTCCCCTACATAACAGAGCATGTGGGGGAGAGTAACTAAAATTGCTCCAAGTGCTCCATGCACCCCGTAATAAGGCCTGCACATAACTCTACGTCTTTACTGGTCTATGAAGGAGAGATATCTTATCACAGTTTTATGGATGAAGAAAATAAGTGACAGATACGGGTTTTAAACCCTGACCTACTGGAGTCCAAGACTTGGATTCATTGTTTTCTCTCTTTCATTGTCACAGTGGTTTGAATAGCTAAGATCTAGTCAACACTTGCAATGGGCAGTTGTTCTTTAATTGAACCCTCTCAACAATAGGAAGTAGGTAGGGCCATTACATCTGCTCACTGCCTTCCTGAGGTCACACTCTGCCCCAGCACTGTCCCTTCTCTAAGAGTTTCCCCAGGAGGATTTCAACGCCTTCTTGAGTGACCCTAAAATTAAAGAGGTGGGGGTGTCCGTGTAAAGTAACCCCACATTCAGGTCTCCTGAGAACACTAAGATGCCCTTATCGGAATTTCTCTAAGTGGACAGCAGGGGTGGGATGAGAAGTTCCCACTCTCCCCAGTTCCTTCTCCCCAGCACCCCTGCAGCTGTTGTGTGATGAGGGATATTCTATCACGGCTTTGATCTTACCAAATAGAAAAAGCAAAGGGAAATTGGCATCTCTTGTGAGGACTTACGCCTCATTCCAGAGCAACTCTGATCACTTTCCTTCTTTTCCCATTACTAAAAGGTTTTGCTACTCATGATCAACAGAAAAGGAATAGATATATACTATATAAACTTAAATAAATATCCTTATAACTAATTTTATTATTTAAAAGCATAACTGATATACACAAGACTTATTAACAGCTATAAAATTTAAAACCCATATGTTCTGGACTTCATATGGTTAAGAATATAACATATAGGAAGTCACTATAAAAACAAAAAGAATAAATTCAGAAAAAAAGATATAGATAGAACATAACAATGAGCCAATAAACTAAGCATACAATACTCTCCAATTCAATGCATTTAAACCATTTGCATTTTGGTCCTCTTCATTAAAAGGCAAATTATTCTAAGGCTTTCATATTCATTCAGCCATGACTTTTATTTGTTTTATTTTAAGCTCCCAGTGCATTTCATTTTAACACCTAGATATGATTTTAATTCAATTACACAGCATTAAGCTAGGAACCCAAGAATATCACCAAAAGTGAAATTAAATTCAGATTTACATTTGGTCTTTGCCTGCCAGTTCTCAATAAAGGAAATTTGATAGGGTCCCAAAGGAAGGGAGGGACTTGAGCTTTATTACTTTGTATTGGCTGGATAAAAATAAAACCTTGTGTGATTCTCTACCCAGCACAGTCTAATATATTACTGACTAATATTTTCTTAGAAATGATATCCAAAGACTATTCCCATGAAACATGATCAAAATGTAATGTGGACAAAAATACCCACATAATGATTTATAATTACCGAATACAGTCCTAGCTGGAACTGATTCCTTATTTATCCAGAATGAAACTTGAGAAAGAATTACTGTCATAATGCATGGAATATACGTCTGAATCATAAAATAACCCATCTTCCGTCTCAGGTGGAAATAAACCGTCATAACAATATATTCACCTGCAAATGAAATGTGCAGAAAATGTGTTATTGGTTCTGTGGGCAATTATTCATGGCTTTATAATCATTTTGCAGACTAATAAACAGTATTCTAGGCAAAGAAAGTATCTGTTGTACGTAATACACAAAGATGGAGAAATACATAGTACCCCAATGGGGGAAAATGATTTTGAGCATCATTACACAGAAAAACATTTTTGTAGTATGCAGTGATTAAGCAATTTAATAAGGTGGCTAAAACTTTAAAAAAAAATTCTTGTAGTGCTATTTTAAAGGTGTAATACTGAGAAAGCAATTAGCCTTCATTTTCAGCATCTTCAAGTGCAGAATTTAGACCTAACTTTTATGGAAAATCACTAGAAAAAATTGAAAACATACAAACACACACAGATGAAAATATAAAGCTTAATTTTAGAAAGAACTGAAATGCGCAGGTATACATTATATATACACATATGCCTGGGGGAAGGTAGCCTTACTGCCTTCGTTTTAGGAGTTTTATTCCTAATGCTACATATGGGAAGAAAAATACAAAGACACACATATAACACTGAGCTATACATAACATCCCTGAGTTCAGGCATGTTTTATTGGCATTTGGACAAAAACCTAAAAAAAGCTAATAAGTAAGTAAACCGTAAGATTTCTGGTGACTGTTGATAATATATTTTAATGTTACATCGTAAAAGAACATATTAAGAAAGTTACTTAGGAAGAAGCAACCAAAGATTCAGAAGCCTCAAATCCTCCCAAAATGTCTAATTAATCCCACTGCAGGCTGAAAAATAAACGTTTAAAATTTCTGGTTTTGCCTGGTGATAAATGTATGTGAGGAACAGTTGTAGAACAAATAATAATCAGCCATTTTCCCCCAGTGAAGATGATAAAAAGTAAATCCTATGATTCTCCCCATTCACATCCCAAAAGTAAACACAGACCAAGAATCACCAATAATAATCATCCATCTACTTGTGGGACAGTTTTAATATATTCTCTTAATATATTTAATAATTAAGCTTTATATTTTGCTTATACTTTTAAAGAGAAGGAGAGGGTAACATCATAAAAATTGGGCAAGATTTAAAAAAGATCCCAGGAAAGCACCAAAAACACAGGGAAATCCAGTGTTCAAAAGTCAGTGGTCAGATTTCCTGCCTCAGAATTCTGTTGAAAATAGATTTAATATAATTGATTATGACTTTTGTTTCTGAATAGGAAAATCAACTCACTTTTCACATCCCACCAATTCAGAACTTATTTTAACTAAATTAAGATTTAAATATAAAAAGAAATTCTCAGCTGTGACTTATGCATCAGCTCTATTTCTGGAAACTTTCTGTATGTCCCCTGAAAACACTAGAGAGTTCAATGAACAAGCTAGGACAAAACCCCACTGCTAATGCCTAGTAGTATGTTGACTTCAATTGTTAAACATCTCACCTGTAATGGATTTGATAGTTTCACTTGATACAGTTTGCCCAATCAAGTCATACTGAACCAAGCTGGAAGACTCCTTTGGAACTTCTACTGATTTCTCAGGACCTTTTGTCCAGGTATAAATCATCTCACTCTTCGGATATGCATCTGGATGAGAGCACAGAGTGTGGTTAGAATCAGTGCTCCTTTTCCTTCAGCGTTGATGGTCAATGATTAAAAATATTACATGTGTTCAAGAAAGATGGATTAAATGACAATGAAAATCATTACAACTTACTCAAAGATGCTTAAGATTAAGAAAACTGTGGAGATTCAATAAACAGCCTTGCAGCTGGGCATATTTTTTGTTTTTTATGCCAAAGATTTGGAGGAGGAGAGACTAAAACTAAGGCAACTAAAATGCAACGTACGCATCAGTGCATTTGGATGTTTCCACACTCATAGGATAAACAGTTAAAAAGCAGACATAATAAAGCCCCCAAAAGTACTGTCAAATTGCTACTTGCTTCCAGTCTAACTCACTTCCACTACTTGACCAATATTGACTTCTTCCATCCTCATGCTGTTCTGCCAAACAGAAAAGTACCAGATGCTGCCTGTAATAATACAACAACAAAAACCAAAAAACAAACCCTACTGTTGAGAGAGCTCTCCAGGGGTCACCTAATCCAGACTCTGCCTCTGGGCAATACCCATGCTGTCTGGGAACCATTCTGTGGTGACAACTGGCTACACTGTTTGTAAAGCTCTCTGGGGAATATACTTACACAACCAGTTCCACTACCTTTAAACTCTTGCAATCAGAACATTTTCCCTTCCATCTTCAACAAATCCCTCCCAGAGGCAACCGAAGCTCATTTTCTATTATTTGGTGCTCAATGCAAATGGAGGCCAGCTGTTTGCCTACCAGTCTACCCAGAACAGAGAGCTTGGCTCACACACAAATAAGTTCAAAGAAACCAAGATGAACTGTGTGCTACCCTCTGCAAACCTTCCTAAAATCACCAGAGCACAGTAGGTCCTCAGTGAAAGAGCTTCATTCTATAAAAGGAGTTGATACCTCGGGAGACTTTCTTTACAAACAACTTTTCAAAACAAACTATGAAGCTTGTGTTGCGGTGTAGCGGTTACGATTATGTGACAAGGTTTATCTTCTGAAGTATATACATGCTTAATCATACATTTAAAGTCCCGGAATGCCACGTTCCTGCTCATGGTATTTTATATCACGCAACCTTCGCTCAGCTATCCTACGTTGCTAGAATAAACTTTCTCCCCCTTGTTTTTCTCTTTCCTATGAATTATAAACATAGTTAAATGGCATTTTCCTCTTTCCAGAGTAAGTAAGGATCCTTATTTGCTTAGTAGGATGGGCCTCTTTTTTTAATTCCAACCCCAAATCATCAGCTTCCAAGGAGTAATTTCTTTTTTTTTTTACTGTCTTTTTTTTTTTTTGATTGATTTATAGTCAGTTTACAATGTTATGTCAATTTCTGGTGTACAGCACAATTCTTCAGTCATACATACATGAATATACATTTATTCATTTTCATATTCTTTTTCACTGTGAGCTACTTCAAGATCTTGTGTATATTTCCCTGTGCTATACAGTATAAACTTGTTTATCTATTCTATATATACCTGTCAGTATCTACAAATCTTGAACTCAAGGAGTAATTTCTTTATTTTATTCAAATCTGAGTGAGGGCCAACTATGCTCAAGTCACCCTGGAGAAGGCTTCCTATGAGAGCTGGAGGGGAATGGGTGGGAAAGGACTGCCCCTAGATTAGAGTATCTTGGGTGAAATTTAAATTACTACAGTACAAATCGTTTTAAATTCTGGCCCCAGTAAGATCATCCTTTCTGTCTACCTATTTTTCTGTTTTTATCATCTTATTAAATCACTGGTCAGAGGAAAAATGATTCTAGCTTCAAGTTAACCCAACTGAATATTGTGATTACTAGGTGTTATAAAAAGCATGGTGACTGCCGATTCTCATTAAGTTAAGCAATGAGCAATAATAACAGCAGGCAACAGTTTCACAATCAGTGCGACGAAGAATCTGAAGCAATAGTAAAAGTCAGCATCTATTTTTGGTAGAGTCTGATTGAGTCAAATATTTGAGGCAGACGTTAGAAGAGGCAATCACATTTCCTGCCATCCCTGAGAAGGCAGCTTAGGGGAAAGGAATTCCATATTCTGTCCTACCCATTCATTCCATCCTCTTGCCTTCACCTCCACAACACAGGCCACATCCATCTATCTCACTCCTCCTCTGGTACCACGCTAGTCTAAGTCATCACCATCTTTGTACTAAGACATACAGCCTCCAACTCTTCTCTGCATCTTCTCTAGTTTCTCTAGAATCCATTCTTCATAGAAAAGCTGAAATGAAATTGTGAAATGTCAAAGAATGCCACGCCCCTTAGTAAAACTTTCCAAAGACATCCTATAGCATTTAGAACAATACCCAGACTCCTTAATGTGGTCTATATGGCACTATAATATCTTGCTCTGTCTACATATCAGACCACATCATACTAACAGTGCTGCTTATGTTGTAACCTATGTCATGTCAAGAAGCCCTAAACCTTTTTTCTGCTTTTTTTTAAGTCTACCGTAAAGGATTCTGCTTAGAACAGAAACTGTTAAACTACAAAAAAAAAAAAAAAAAGATTTATACTTCCTATGTTACACCACCAACACATGGAGTTCAGAGGTTCCTAAATTTCACCACTGATCACCAACCTATTAATTATGAATCAATTTACCTAGGCTATCTAGGTAGGCTAGGGAGGCAGAAATAGGGTGTTGCTCTTTGGGGGAAAGGGGTGGGTTTTACTTCTTTATTTCAATATATTAGATAATAAACAGTCTCCTAAAAGTCAAATGTTGACCAGTTATTGTCATGGATAATGATTTAAATGTTGGACTATGGAAAATCATGCACGTGTAAAAATATCAGCTGTCATAAGATAATCATAAATTCTAACAACATCGTGTATTAACTTACAACTCCCAAATTTCAAAGGGCATGCATGACCATCCATGGGGAAATCCACCAATCTCATGGGACATTCTGCACTTATGGTAAGCCTATGATGGAAAAAAGCAATTAAACAAAATCAACTCTTTCTTTTAAAATAATTTTATAGATCCCTAAATGAGGAAGAGGGAAGGAAGGAAAAAGAAAGACAGGAAGGAAGGAAGGAAGGGAGGAAGGAAGGAAGGAAGGAAGAAAGGAAGGAAGGAAGGAAGGATGGACGGACAGGAAAAACAGAGGGAAAAAGGGAGAAAGAAAACAATGACTACCTCATTGTGTATAAAATGGTGCCATTTCTCATAATTCTAAAAAGCTTATTTGGAGCTGTCATATTATGTGAGACAGATTTCTTTCCATTCCTGAAAAAAGTATCAGGGGTCCATACTTTTGTTACCATCATATTGTTCAATCTCAAAATTTCAATGGGGCCATCGTATTTTAGTCTTTTGTCAATCCATGTCTGTCTGAAGAACACATCCATTGTGTATTCCTAGGGAAATTAGTTTGTGACATATTCAAATCACAGATGACTACACATAAATATGGAGAAAAATGCATTAAATTCTAGTCTCTTTCCCACACACACACAC
Source organism: Camelus dromedarius (assembly GCF_036321535.1). Classification (NCBI taxonomy): domain Eukaryota; kingdom Metazoa; phylum Chordata; class Mammalia; order Artiodactyla; family Camelidae; genus Camelus; species Camelus dromedarius. Next base: position 89,426,913 of record NC_087436.1, on the reverse strand, counting down.
ACACACACAAACTATCCCAAACAAAAACAAATAGGAGCAGAATTTTTCAAAACAAATCAATGGAACCAAAAGATTCTCAGCAATTAAAGCATGTTATATCCATCCTGATACCTTAAATCTTCTACATTTGTTAGATAAATATATTATCATACATGTTAATCATTCAAGAATAATTACTATAATTTAATAAAACTGCCAGCACCAGGTAATTACAGTTGTACTTCGTTTTAAATCAACTAGCAAAATTAGTTAATGCGTAACAATTATCATTGCACAATTAATCATAAAATTGTACGCATCTCTTTAAGACAAAGTAAAACATGTAAAACAGAAATTTGATGTCCACAGAATTTATTAAAATTAGCCTAGGGTCAAGGAAAAAAGTAAAGTTGTTTCTTTGACGTGTAAACTAAAAATATTTACTATTAGAGAGCACAACTGAATGGATAAATTAATCCTGACCAGTGCTTGATCTTCTAAGCTCTTTAAGTGTGAGTGAGAGGGAAGTGGGGGAAGGGTAGTGAGGAATTGGACCAATATAGAATACTAAATGCAATTATGACTACAATATAGTTTCATACCAAAACTAATTACACTCTCTAATTTTCTCCTCCTCAAAAATCTTCTAAGGGAAAAAATATTACATACAATATTGTGCTATGGGGACTCATAATAGAAAGTTCTTTTCTTTGTTGAGAATAACTCCAAACCAAAAGATACTCAGATGTTAGAGCTGCAATGCAAATTCAGTGTCTTACTTCTTATAAACTTTTTAGGCTGTTCTTTGACTTCCTAGCTCTGTGTGATCAACTGCAAAATTATTGTTAATTGCCCTCTTTTCTGCATATTTTCTTCAAACCTCAAAAAGTACATTTAATTTCCCAAATACCTACCATTTCAACATCAGAAACAGGTCCAAAGCTAGTGACATATATGTCAGTTTTCACTTCTGTAACAGGACCTAGTAGGTATGAAGTAAACAAATGTGAAAAAAGAATTACCACTCTAACAGGCAAGGTGGATTTGATCATTAAAAAGTAAAGACAGATAGATATAATCATGGTTTTACAAGCATCTTAAATTTTCAGTGAGATAATGCATCTACACACACACACACACACACACACACACACACACACACAAATGTAGACAAAAGAACAATAAAACCGGAAAGCAATGTTTACTTACAGGCAAAAAGAAACCCCAGTTACTTACCAGGAACCTTGTTCCTTCAAAGATACATCACCCCCAGGCACTGTGACAACAGGCAGTGAGGGAACAAAAGCTTTTAGCCTTTGTGATTTTTTTAAAGTCCATCATCTGATTGACCTTTAGTAAAGAAGTGAGCTGTTAAAAAGAGGGAACTTAACCACAAGAGTGAGGAGGAGAAGAACTGTAACGGCCGTGAGGAACGCATCTTTGGTGAGTCGAGGATACTGGCAACCAACTAATACACAAAAATGAGTTATGTCACCTTTAACAACAGGCAGACCATCCACTGGTGATTAGCATCAAAGACAAGCTCTCCTAAAAGTCAGACTTATTTACACTTTGCTCCTTGCTGTGTGAGCTGGGGCAAGTTACTTAACTTCTCAATAGCAACAAGCACACGGATCAGGCAAGACTGTGGATAGCAATCAAATGAAATTGCTCACGTGAGACCCCAAGCACAGTTACTCTCTCATGGAAGGACTTAGCAAGTATTAGTTTCTCTTCACTTCCAATAATGACCACTACTGAGAGTCTTTCCTCGTCTAAATAAGACTGGTTCTGGAAAAAGTACATGTGTGTGTTTGGCAGAAAAGAAATATGGCAGCATCATGGCAATGGGGCTGGCACAGATTTTAGACAAAGGAAAATTACTGCAACCTGGGTTAAGCATGATGCTAAAAATCAGGGATTCTGAAGTTCAAATTTGGCTCCAACACTTTCTAATCATATGATTTTCGTCAAGTCACATATCATCAGAGGTAAACGTTTTAATGAGCATTAACTGAAATGATACATGTAAATCACTTGTCCCAGTCTCCAGAACATCACATGCTCAATAATGATAGTAATAATTATTATACATAGTATTGATTTTATCACTAATAAAAACTAAAATTTGTTGCACTCTTGAATGTTATTTCTTAACTGATGGTTTATAACACTGTTTGGCCAGGGGCTACATATTCCATCCTGGAAAGAATAACATCTGCTATCAAGATGGACTATTTCCCTTGGATACTAGCTGGGCAATTGGATTTATGCCAAAAAAACAAAACAAAACAAAACAATCCACGAAAAGCAATTGGAATAGTTTAATGCCCTAGGTCTAAAGTTATCCTCATAACACTAAAGTTATCCTCAAAAAACTCACAAAAAGTAGTTGGAATAGTTTAATGCCCTGGGTCTAAAGAATGAGAATATTTCTCTCTACATACAGTGAAGATCAAGACACAGAAGTAAAAATAGTTTGAGGAAGAATGACAAAATTCCTTTTTGAGTAAGTATCCCAAGAAAAATGTGTCCTTTGGAAGCACAGTGAGAAAAAAAGTATAGATCAGGCTGATCTGCCATGAGTTTTCATTTTTTAAAAAATAATACCTTTGGAATACAGAGAGAAAATGTGAAAAGTTAGTAGAATTTTTGTTTGAATGAGAAATTGGAAACAACAGCAACAACAAAAATATGGTAGTAATAAGCTTACGTTCCAAGTGTTCCAGGAATAGACAGGTAACCCAGGAAGCAAGCAAGGTGTGTTGAACCTTAGAATATAGAGATTTCATTCAAGAAGTTTCAAAAGTAGGAGAAATCACTCTCCTAATTTCTTAAGGACAACTGCCAACGTGTTCAAAAACAAAAAACAAACCACTATTTCAGGGCAGATCAGGGCAAGGAGAAATACTCAGAACAATTAAGGTTGAGTAAGTCCTGCCAAAAAGACTGTTTGAAAAGATTCTTGAGAAATCAAGTTACTTTGAAGATTAATACAGGATACTGGTTCTCAAACTTTAACTGTATCAGAATCCCCCAGATGGTTTGTTAAAGCACAGTTTGATGGACCCCACCCCAGACTTTCTGATTCAGCAGCTCTAAGGTAGGGCCTGACAATTTTCATTGTTAACAACTTCCTAGATGATGCTCTATTTCACAGAAGGTGTTTGTTTTCTAGAACAATATTTATCAAACTGTGTCCTGTAAAATATTAATACCATAGGTGTTCTATGGAAGCAGGGGAAATATAGGAGAGGATGGAATTAGGCCAATCATATTTTTCCTTATAAATGTATTTTAAGGTGTGTGGGTGTATGCTAATTCTTATGGTTATAATGATTACATGATAATGATAGATATTTTCAAATTCTTATATAACATACTACTCTTTCAATGATTCCTGGAAAACGCTTTATGTTCAGAAATTACAACCTCAGTTTTTGTTTGTGACATTATTCAGTATTTGCTTTATATGATCATAAACATCTCTGAGATTGAATAAGATCCTAAAAACATAAAATTGGTAGAGAAATTCCATTTGGACACCGGTTCGGTCACTATGTATTGAGTGACCACCTGCTGTAGGTCAGGTTCTATGCTAGGACCTGGGGTGACAGTGGAAGCATGACTCACAAGTTCCCTGCCTCAGGGAGTTACTGTGTGACTGCGGGAGTCAAAGTATAAATAATAAAGAAATAAATGAAATGGAAGAATGCTGTCATTCACAAGAGAAACAAAACAGGCTGTTAAGAGAGGGAGAGACTGGGAAAGCCACTGCAGATTTTTTTAGCCACCCTTCAAAGCAGTGACTTTTAAAATGAGACCTAGAAGATGATCATGACATTGGAAGAGTGGAGAGAGCTGCATTTCAGGTGCAGAGAACTTCAAGGGGAAAAGCTCGGACAGAGCACCTACTTCTCTGCCCATATTCTGAAAGCCGTATCCTTTACGCAACACATATATAGTATGTTATGGTGACAGTTGTTAGACTTGTAGAAATCCCAGTGAAAGAAGTTGCTGCGGGCTGAATTCCGTTCCTCCTAAACTCATATGTTGAAGGTCTAGCACCTAGTACCACAGAATGTGATCCTATTGAGATAGGGTCTTTACAAGGAGAATAAATTTAAACTGAAGTGGGTCCTAATCTGACTGGTGTCCTTATAAGAAGAGGAGATTAGGACACTGAATCACAGAGAAGGAAAAAACATGGGAAGACACAGAGAACTCGCCATCTAGGAGCCAAGGAGAGAGTGCATAGAAGAAACCAATTCTGCTGACACCTTGATCTTGGACTGCTAGCCTCAAGAATTGGGAAAAAATAAATGTGCTGCTATTTAAGCCACTCAGTCTGTGGAAAATATATACAGAGGTTGATATCTCTTCTGTGTTCTTTTCCCAAGTTTTCTCCTTCTGATATGCAGTCCAAATCTGCCTCTGCTTATAGGCTGTGACAAGAAGTTTGAATCGTATCCCTTAATCAGTGGGAGACCACTGAGGGTTGGATATAAGGAAAGTATCTGATCTGAATTATATTTTTTTACAAAACCACTCTGGCAGTTTTAGGGACAGCAAATTAGAGAGAAACAAGGGTAGGAGAAGGGCTCTTCTCAAAGGCTGCCGTCCTAGCCCCGTCAGGAGATGACGGTGTCCTGGACTAGGGGTGTAGCAGTGGGACGGAGAGTGGACAGATCCAGGGGTGCGTATGTGTGCAAGTGCTCACACAAAGAACAACAAGTAGAGATACTGTTACTATTTACTTAAGGCCTTCCATGTGCCAAGCAGGTTCCTAGGTTCTTCCCATATGCTATTTCATTCAGTCCTCACAGCACCCTCCAGGGGTGACACTATCATAAGAAGCTTATGGATCTGGAAACTGAGCTCACACAGGTTAAATATCACATTCCAGAGCCAGAATTATAACCCCTTGTATTGAGCTCTGAAGTGTGTTCTAGATTTACTACACTATTTCATTAAACAATAAATCAACAATTAACTACTTATATATGATTTTACACATTTACATACCTACAATTCCTGTTTTGTTTCACAAGTAGTTTCTGAGCTATGTTCCTGCTTTTCCATTCCATTCCATAGGCCTTTCTAGGCCTTTGCTCTTTTTCCTATTATTGCAAGCTTGAGTCCATCTTTGTCTCCTTAATGGCAAAGACAAAATCTTAACCCTCTTGGAAGTCCCAAACTAATACAGTGCCTTACACATTCTAGGTGGTAAATAAGTATGTGTTGGATTGCCTTCCTAATATCGTTTTGGTAGTCATTTTAAAATCACCCAAATGGAAAAACATCAGTTAAACTACTTCCTGATTAAAGCAGAATCTGTGTTTTATTTGTATTTGTATCATCCCCAGAATGAATCTCAGGCCTTAAATGTAATAAATTTCCAATAAATCAGTTTTCAGTAATGATCACTATGCAATTAAAAATAATTCTTAAAGATGCTTCCTGTAACACTACTGTTTAAGATGTTTAAATCAGCCTTCCTAAGAGCATAATTATGTAGAAGCCAGATAATTTTGAACTTGGGAGGTCTTCTCATAATTTTATATGCATTTGTGTAACACAAAATGCATCTTTTATTTTAAAATGTCCTTCTTTGGTAGTAGGGAACTAGTTTTTCATCCCCCAAATAGAGTGGACAATTTCTAAGGCAAAGTGCTCTTCAACAGTCTTCAAAAAAGCCAAGACCACCAGGATCAAATTCAGAGGAATACTCCTATTGTTATTAATTATCTTATTCATATCTTAATTAGTGTTGTTAATTATCTTATTCATTATCTTATTAATGAATCTAACTTGCTTGGAAGGGGGGAAGGCAATTAACAATGTCTCAAATAATTTCCCACTGTTTATTTTAGCTGTACAAAAATACCACTTTTTAATTTCCTCTCCAATAACAGGGTCCAATCTGATGCCACACTCAGGCGAAAGACATTTAAGCTGTTGTGCAGATGTTGAAACAAGTCAACCCTTGTTCTCCACACTCCTCCCCAACTATGCACTGGAGGACAGATTTCTAGTTTTTCAGCCACTTAAATCTATGTATCTAGCTGCATTTTACAAAACACTATTAATGTGTCTCCCCAGATCGAGAGACTTAGAGTACCTAAGAAGTACAACAATAAGGAATCTTAGTGAAATATTTAAAGAAATCTCTAATTTCACTTGTCACTTACAAAATATAGAAACACTAGCCTTCCTGCATATTAAACAAGGAACAGATGTCTACCGATATTGTTGAGAAAGCAAATAACTATATAGTTTTACTTAGATGACATTATAGATTAGTGCTTCCTTGATGCTATGATCCTTCCATCAAACCAGCTCTACTTTTTCAATAGTAAAACCATCAAAAATAAATAAGAAAAGTACTAAACACAAAAATCATATATGAGCAAAAGATGAAAATGCAATTCACAGGAGGAAAATTCTTGCAGGCAATAAAGGTTTGAAAAGATGTTCAACCACAATAGAAATCAGAAAAATTCAAATCACTTCATATTAAAATGCCATTTCAAGTATTCATGTATATATGTATATATATATATATAAATTTCTTTTCTACAGTGTTGAAGGGTTTATGGATCTTGAATCTCATATTCATGTAAATGGGAGTTTGAATTTGTAAAACCACCACAAAAAACAGTTTGGCATTATCTCATCAAGTTGAACTCCCACTTACACTAAGATCCAGAAAAATCCATTCTTGGATATATATGCAAAAGGAACTCTTGCACATTTACAGCAGGAAATTTGGACCAGAATATTCACAGCAACACAATCTTGGAAACAAGCAAAATGCCTACTGCCAACAGAGCAGATGAATCAGCTGGTTCCCATGCAATGGGAATATCACACGGCAGTCAAAATGAATGATCTGTAGCAATACACAGCAATAAGAATGAGTCTTAGGCATACACAATTAAGGGGGAAAGGCATCAAAAAATTATAAATAGCATGTCCAAAACAATTCAATTTGTAAAACTTCAATTTCTTTATTAAAAATAAAGTTGAGCTAAAGTGATATTCAAATCAATCTACGCAACAATTTAAAAAGGACGCAGAATGGTGGTTTGGATGGGAAAACAGGCAAATAGGATGAGGCAGACCAAGGGCAGAATAAGCCGTCAAGGTTTATTAATGATTTAAGTGAGTGTTTATCATATTACAATAAATGAAGGAATAGATGAATAGATGTATGGATAAAAGGTTATATGCGGACCAATAATGAGAGTATGTCATGAACCAAAGATTATTAATCCAGAATCCAATTCTATGCAGCAGAATCTTTTTTCAAAGAAATACATTAAAAAGGCCTAGACAATAACACAGCTCTTTGTTTAATGATATATAAATGCAGGTTGATGTATTTTTCATCTAAAAGAAAACTAACATCCCAGTTAAATAGTATTTAAATGTCCACCAAGATATTAACAACCTATGTCTGGATTGTATAGTGCTTATTCCAGGAAACAACAAACGCATTTTGCATATTCTTGCCCTAGAGAATGTGTATGTATGTGTTAGTACCAGGCTATCTTTTTTTTGTTAAACCAAGAGCATGAGAAAGTAAATTTGTGTTCTGGATTCTACAGTGTCTTGTCTTCTCAAGGGCATATGTCTTTCAGTTATCCCTTCCCTTCACTCCAATATTAAATTATTCTCTACCAGTCTGTTTCCAGTGGTACACAAACAGGTTATGGTATTTCTAATCCTTACAATAAGACAACCTTCCCTCTTCCTCTTCTCTTTCATATTTAAACTTTTGGGGGGGAAAAAAAAACCTATGCAGATAGCCTGGAACTCTTCGCTTCTAATTTACTCCATTACCTATTAAAATCTAGTTTTCATGCTCAGGATCCACTAAAATTCCTTTAGTCAATACCATCAGTTTTTCCCTGCCCACAGCATTGTTCCCAAAAACTTCAAAAAAAAAAATTTCTTTGTCTCATTTTTAAAAAAGCTCTCCTGATGCTACTTCTTATTCCACTTACCAGCCCATTTCTCTGCTTCCCTGTACAAATGCCCAGAAACTCTTCCCGTTCCCTCTGGAACCCACACAGCCAGACTTTCATCTTCATCACACCACCAAAGCTGCTCTTGTCCAAAATCACTGAAGATGGAGATATTGCTAAATCTAGTGGTCCATTTTATGTTCTGTTCCTTCTTAATCTGTCAGGAGCATTAGACAGAATTGATCAATCCTGCCTCCACTCTGAAGTCCTCTTTTTGATTATTTTTTACTTAACATCCAGTATGTACACTCTTTCTGAAGTCTTCCTCCTACCTCAAAGGCTACTCCTTTTCAGTCTCCCTGGGACAGAGATTCCTCCTCCTTTGTCCCCACCTCTTAACACTGGGGACTTCGAAATGCAGTATTTCTACCTCTTCTCTATCACCCTTAATTCCTTCGCGATCTCTTTAATCTTATGGCTTTAAATACCATATATATTGACATACAAGGTATCCCTGCATCCCAAGATTATCTTTACTTTATGTCTAGTAAGCATCTCAAATGTAACATATCCACATACAAACTGTTCATCCACACTGCTAAGCTGCTTCTGCCACAGTCTTGGCAGCTCCATTTTTCTAGATGTTTAAGTCAAAAATGTTGGAGTCAGAACTGACACCTCCCTTTTTCTCACATCCCATATTCTAGCTGCTGCCAGTGCACTAGAACTTTAATATATAACCATTTCTTACAACTTTACAAACTTCTCTACCACAAGCTTGGTCAAAATGTCCATCATCTCTTGCTTGGTTTCTCGTAAAACATCTTTCTTCGGTGCCCTTGACCCTGACTCACTGTTCTCAATCTGCAACCAAGGTGAGCCTTTGCAAATTAGCCAGTTCAGGTCTTGCCCCTACTGGAATCCCTCTAATTACTTCTGATATGGCTCAGAGTGAAAGCAAAGTTCTCATCAGCTTGCGAAGCTTTCCACAACGTCATCCACGTATCACACTGACCCCTTCTTACTCCTCAGCCCTGTTAACTTCACTGCAGTGACATTTCCATGCATGTTTACATGTAGAGCTCCTTCTAACTAGAAGATCCCACCCAAATGCATCTTATGCTCTTATCTATTCAGGATCATAGTTCAAATACCACTTCATTCAAGTCCCTCCTAACTATTCTAGTTAAAACCGCAACCTCCTCCCCTGCTTTATACTACCGGATAAGAGTTATCAACATCTGACACACTGTGTATCTTACTTACTTCTGCTGCTTCTTCTCTGTCTCTTTCAGTAGAGTGTCAACTCAGGAGGGCAGGGAACTGCGTCTCTTTTGTTCACCAATATATCCCCAGTGCCATCCTAGAACAGTGCCTGGCATATATGGTATGATTAATGAATTTTTGATGAAAAGTGAATAAAATGAAATATCTCCATGTGACCAGTACTTACTTAATATCTTAAAAGAACTTGAGAGGTATCTCATCTCTCCTTCCTAAGATATTCCAAACCCTTGGCTGCAACCCACACTTTCCTAGTGCCTGCCTTTATCACAGTCTACTTTTTCTCATTCTCCTTTGACAATTCTACATTCTCTGCCCTTACTCAATTGTTAATGTTCCTTGAGGCTTGGTTCTGGGCTCTTTTCTCTGCTTTTTCTAGACTCTTCTCTAGACATGTACTCTCATAGCCTTATATATGGCAAACTCCAGGCGAAACTCTCTCTGATATTCTCAGCCAAGTACAATCACTAGGATGCCACATATGTGTCCTAAGTTTAATATACCTACACATAATCTCTTGATTTCAACCCCACCTTTTGTACTGTTCCTCTTCCAGTCTTCTCCACTCTAAATAACACTATCCTCTGTCCATTTTCTCAAAATAAAGAATCCAGGAGTCATTTTTTATTTCTCTTGTTCCTTTACCACCTATATGGAATCTATCACTAATTCTTTGTTGAATTATACCTCCAAAATGTATCTGACTTCCATCCGCTTATATTCATCTTTGCCACATCTACCATCTTAATCCAAGCCACCATTAACTTAATGGAGAGAACCAAGGAACTAAAAGCTTCTTCATTGGTCTTTTTGCTTCCAGTGTTGTTCCACATCCATATCTAGGCCTTTCTTTTCATCGTGCAGCAGCCAGAGGGATCATGTTATAATGTAAGTCATTCCACGTCATTCCCACCACCTAAAAATCTCCAATGCCGTCCAGGTTCACCAAAAGATAATTCCGCTACAAAAGGCCTCGCACAATCTGGCTTCTGCTAACAACTCCAAGGTAGTCCCATGAGATTCTTCCTCTTGCGTTCTGGATCTCCGGGTTCAATGGACCCCCTTCATTGTCTAAATCTCAGCAATTTAGTATCTTAGGATCTTTGCACTTGCTTTTTTTTCTACCTGAGAACAATGTTTGCTTATTCTTTCCATGTCTGTCACCATTAGGTCTCAGCTTAAAAGACTTCCTCTACCACTGTATCTGAAAAAGATCCCTCACCCAGTTTTAATTCTTTATCTTAGTGTGCTACTGGATTGTTTCACAGCATTATCTTTAATTATTTTGTTATTTGTTTCTGTTATTTTTATCTCTCTATACTGTTTTGCTTGTGTCTGATTTAGAAATATATCTTACACCTTAACATTGTTCTTGGCACACAGCAGTCTCTTACGATCTATACGTTCAACAAATGAATGAACAAAAATGAATGTGACAAATCACAAGAGAATGAAGCTTTGACTTTCTGTTGCCCCGTGGATTTAAAGTGCTTTTTTCACCTAAATATTTTTAAAAAATATATTCTCTGTCAATATACAATTAATAAAGCTCTGCCCATGACATACCAATTTAATTTTTAGGTTGAGCTATAGGTCATCTGAAAACATTGCAAAGATATTTTCATTTCTATGGGAAAATTATTCCAAATTTACCTAAGTGTATACATTCCCCCAAGGTTTGCTTTTCCATTTTAAAATGTTATTAAAGCTTTAGAATACAAGTGCTCATTTTACTCCTTTGGGGGAAATGTAGTTTTGCTTATTGTAATGACCTACTTAGTAACAAGAAGGTATGTTAATGAAAATTTGACTCTTGGTAAACAGAAGCATGCAAAAACATCTTAGAAGTGGTTGTAGCAATAGACCAACTGGCTGACTAAGGGGTTGAAAGAGTGAGGTATGAGTTCTGGCCTTGTCAATTAGTAGCTGCAGGGTTCTTGGGTAATTTAAATGCGTTGCAACTTTTCTCAGCTTCCTCTCCAACAGAGGGGTGATGCCCGCCCTGCTTATCTTTTTGGGTTGTTGTGATCATCTTATTAGACACTGTATGTGAAAATGTTTTCAAAACTGTAGAGGACATTATTAATGTGAAGTCCTACTGTGTTGGCGAACAACCTTGCAAAACTGACCCTAGTGCTCCACTCCCATTTCAGAGAGCTTGTGGAAGACAATCTAAGGCAATCATCTAAGTTTGTATTGATCTGGAAGCATTTATTATTCCAGATCATGTGCCTTAAAAGATTAAGATGCACAAAAGGTCGTGTGATCCTTCAATAAACGGAAGTGGGTAGGGACTGGCTACCTAAACTGTCTCCTGGTGGTCAGTACAACCTTAGCTATGCGTCTTTAAGAAGGTGTGTAACCTAACCGTGTCAAAAGTGGATACAAGCCCAGGAGACGATTTTCTAGCTCCTCTGTGGAAGGGTACACTTGTGTGCTGCTTCTAAGCAGGTGCAAGCTACTTTCAGATGATAGCTGACCGATTTGTCAGAAGCTGAAAGAAGCTACCCCTTCAGATGTCCCAGTCTAGCTTCCCTCACTCTGTCTCCTTCCTTCCCTTCTCACCTTTCCCTCTTTCCTTCTCCAATGGGAGAATGTGGGAGACAAGGGAGAAGATATCCTGGAGGGATGAAAAGAAAGAACCATTTCAGTTTCTTTTACTTCCTCATTGCAAGCTGTGCTACTGAGTTAAAAATATGTAATTTCATTTCCAAATCTATTTCAACCCCTGCCTGGCCTACTGAGCAATCACACACCATCCAGTTTCAATTCCAATCTTTGCTTTTAGCTTTATTTTAAATGGAACACAGCTAAGTTGAATAAACAGATATAAAGTAAACGCTCCACAAAGAGCAGAAGTAGGATTAAAGGAACCAGGAAGTCAATCTGTTATTTATAGCATACCGGTCAAAATCAGAATTGTTTTCATTTCATTTCTAAAATGCCAAACTTTCCACAAAGTATAAAATGTCAAAGAAGGGATCAAACTCATGGCGTACAGGAATCTGTGCTCACAATGAGTTTTCTTTTTATTTTCAGTGGTGTTCATTTACACCATCTTGTAAACAGATTACACACTTTCCGCAGGTGAGAATGACTATTTCTCTGTCACATTTGGAATACTACATAGTTACAGAGAATGACCCACTTCTAAAAAAATGAATCACATTTACCACAAATATTTATGAGCAACAGCCCCAAAATTGTGCTATATAGTAAATTATTAATAGCTAATCCACTGCTAACCCTTGAAGTAACGTGAATTCAACCCCTTCCCATAAAGTGAGAAAAGCATCTCCATGTGGGTAGTGAAGATCAACTGGCAGAGACAAGGAAGATGACTAATAATGCCCTTGAAACGTTTCAGCAGTACCGCAGCCACCCAAAAGCCAGTAATGGCTTATACAGGTTGATTTCATTCACTTTATTGTCTATATACTATCACGGGAGAGGGTAGTTGGTAAAGAGGATGTACCTACAATGGACCTCTTCTTCCTTTTGAATTATAACTTGCGTTATAACCAACTGGGCAGACATTATTTTAATTTTCAACATTTAATAATAAAACCATATAGTTTCAATAACTTTCCACTTAAATTTACATTCTGGGACATCCATTCGCTAATGAATATTTAAATTGCGTGTGATTTGATTCTTTTTTTTTTTTCTTTACTTGAAATGTCAAGCTTAAAACCTTTATGGGCAGATAAATCCTCTTTTATTGATATAATATCATCTTAAATGGCATCACATCAACTGAAACCTTCTCCACAAAATTATTTCTGGTCTAAAGTGATAATTTTCCAGTCACTTAGGAAAGATCATGCATTGACAAGTGATTCACTTCTGTAAGGAAGGCTTTTTTCAGAGTTGCATGAGGCAGAAGCAGTACTGAGCATCCTACCCCTGGAGAGGCAACGTGAAAAGAATCAGGAGAATCTTTCATCCTTCTCATCTGTCTTTGTCACTGTCAACATGCAAAAACTGAATTAATATCCTCAATGGCTCCTCCTAACCTTCTCAAGAAGATCCAGGGGAAAAAAATGGCTCCTGATTCCAGAAGACCTGATTCCAGCCTATCATTAGTATGATGTTCCCCTGTATATATCACCTTCTCTTCCTAGTCTTTGGTGTTCCCGTTTGTCAAATGAGAAGAACAAGACTAGACAGACTCCAAAGACTCATCCAGCTCTAACCTATTCAATCTCTTTTATTTCCAACAATTCTTTCTAACCTGGGGCCAGACATCTTCAAAAAAATGTCTAATTCTGTCCTCTTTCCCTGGAGCATCCTGTTCCCTTTTACTTTCTACACTCCTCATTTTCTTAGCTCCTAATCACCCTCAATAAGAAGCTTAAATGCCTCTGTGCTTCTAATATTACGATACTCATCACAGAGTATCTGCTATCAGCCCAGCCTTCATGGGTTTGTCTTTTAAATCCACAACCGGACCTGGGTTCACATTCTGCCCATGCCACTTAATGTGTGAACTTGGACGGGTTGCTTAACTTCCCAAGCCTCAATTTCTTCATCTGTAAAAGAAGAATAGTCCTAGCCTTCCCTCCAGGTTGCTGTGAGGATTAAACAGTAATGCCTACAAAATGTCTGTAAGTGAATGTCAGTAAAGAAATACGGTATTAGTTATTATTACTACTACTTCTAGAATGTAAGCTCCTTTAAGATGGAGCCTATGTCTTGTTCAACTCATTTCCCAAGAGGCACCTAGCTCAGAGGAGTGGAAAGAACAGGGACTTGGTGAGCAGAAGACACGGGCCCACACTTTGGGTAAAGACATGGGTTCTCTCTGAATTGGACTGAAAGGGTATTTGAGGTTGAGAAAGATATCTTGAGACTTCTGTGGACTTGGAGCCTCGCACAATGCTTGCCACACAGACTCTCATTACATAAGCAAAGGGACTATGAATATGAAAAAGAGCAACAGTACTGCTAGTGGATGTGCCTTTTAAAGACCCTTTATAGATATTTACTGAAGGAAGAAATAAAGCTGAAATACCTTGGACTTCAAAGTCTTAGGAGGGAAGTAAATGCCACCTCCCCACATGAAGTAAAATTTCATCCCACTGTGGAAGAGAATAGGGGAGGACTGAGTTCTCCAGCAGAGCAGGCAGCTTCGTGCCCCAGATTCACGTCCTAGGTAGAACACGGTGGAGGTTTTGGCAGAGGGACTGACAGCACATGGGAGGACAGGGGACCTCAGATCAGCTGTCTCAAGTGCAACCTGCTCTGAGCCAAGTGGCCAGGTTCCTGGGAAGTCCATTCTCAGGGCGCAGCTTTGCAGCGGGGCAGCTGAGCCCCGAGTTCCCATTTTTGACTCTACCCCTCCAACCTCCCCCGCCCAGCAGTCAGGTCCCAGGAGGTAATTAGTGTGGGGGAGAGGCGAAGCTTCTGAGGGGGCAGGGAGATGGGAAAAGACGGGTGGGGGCGGTCTTCTTGTCAGAGGTCTCATCAAGAGAGAAAGAGAGAGGGAGAGGGAGAGAAGGAGAGGAAGAGAGAGGGAGAGAGATAGAGGGAAAGAGATTGAGAAAAGAGTCAGAGGGAGAAGGAAAGGGAGGGAGAGAGAGAGAGATTGAGAGATTTTTCATTTCTGCACGCGAGGCATACCTAATGTTATTCCCACAGATAGACAGGCAGATGGAGAGAGAGACAGACAGGACACACTTGCGCGTTTGAAATTGTTCATACCCCCAAATCCAGGACGAAGCCTGTTGTCATAACCATCGAGTAAACTGTCCAGGATGCGGGTAAAATTTTCCGGGCATAATTTCTCCTCCTTTTGGTTCTGTCCTGGGGATTCGTTTAAACTGCAAACGCACGAAAAAAAGGAGGAGAAGGGGGGCGGAGGGGATTATTTTAAGGATCGATCAGCAAACAGGTGGAAACAGGTTTATCTTCTAGGAAAAGAGTCTCTTGCCCCAAACTAAAGGAGGCAGGGCTGAGGGATGGGGGAGAGAGAACTGGTCAGAAAAGGCGCACCCCACCCACGCAGACCCCCAACCTCCATACTCTTCTTGGACCCGGCGCCCCTTCTGCTTTCCGCGTCTACGCGGTCAGAGCAAAGCCGGCTACGGCCCCTGACCTTACAGCGGAGACCGGAGGGTCTGGTTCGCCCTGGGAGGGGCGGGCGGCCGGAGGAGACCCAGTGCTGACCCCTTCTCCACCTCCCCCGGCCCCCAGCACCCCGGGAACTCACCAAGCCGCCAGGCACAGGAAGTGCAGGAGGGCGAAACTGACCCCGAAGGACGTCGCGATCGCGGGTACCTTCTTGGCAGAAACCATCTTTGCAACATGCCATACTTCAAGCCTGTTCACGTTTCCAGGCTCTCCAGATGCCCTGAGCAGGGTGCGAGGCGAGGGCAGAGGCTCTCGGCGGCGTGCGCACACTCGCGCTCACACTCGCCCGCGCTCAGCCAGCCCCAGCCGCGGTGGGCGCGTGTGTGCACGCGGGCCGGGGAGGCGGAACCTGCCTTTCCGCGCCCCCTCCTTTTCTCGCCGAGCTCTCGACTGTATGGAGAGCTATGTATACCGCTCACACCCTTTCGTGCCTGTACCCCGAAGCTGCCGGGGTTCACCCTGGGGCGCTGGCACCGAAAGGCTGAGTCAAGTTCTTCCCCACCTTTAACTCTGGGGAGCAGGACCCGGAGCTCCCGCCCCTCCTCGCGCTCTCGACCCCCGCCCCAGGTGGGTCCCGGCCCGCAGCAACGCTGGGCCTCCACTCCGCCCCCTCCGTCCCGTTGGGATTTGGATTTAACCCCTGAAGTTCCTCTCTCTTTGAGTTGTTCCAGGACCTCTTTGTATCCATTTTCAAGGCTGGAGGTGGAGAAAGGGCGAGAAGGCAGGGCTTGCAGGGGGTGGGAGTGATGGGGAGAGGGGACCAAGTCTGGACGGAAACAACCTCTGGGACTCTCCCCTTCGGATATTGGGGTACAGCGAAGGAAAGAAGATTCCTCCTGGTAAAAGGTGTTGCAACTCACTGGGCGGACTCTCTCCAAACTGTTAGGAAGTGAACTTGAGCCTAAAGATACCAAATTCCTTTACTATACCCGCCGCCGCCTGGCACCCACTTGCCCTCTGTTTTGCTGCTCCATCCCTTTCCTGGAGGGGAGAGAAGAGGTGGAGACAGGGGACATCTGCTCAAACTCACTTTCACTTCTTGCGACTTTTGATGTTCCCTCATTTCATAATAGAGGTGACTGACTTCCAGAACGCTTCAGGGAGGGGAGAAAGGAGAGGAGAGAGCAGGGAAGAGAAAGCCGGGTGTGTGTGTGTGTGTGTGAGAGAGAGAAATAAAAATGGAAGGGAACGCCTCTTAGTTCACTGAAGACTTGAAAGGGAACACCAGGCACTATAACTTTAGTGTTTTATTGAAAGAGATAAGCGTTTCCAATAGAAATTTTTCAAACGTTAATTATTGGTTCCAAGGGGGAAAGGTGCCTTTCACATTAACAGTGATGCATACGGGAATTGTTTATATGATGGATCAATGATCTAAGTAATTTATGTAAAGTTAGGTCCTTGGAACAAGTCACCACCAATAATTATATTCTGTTTAGAACTTTGATAGTTTGTTCAAAGTTTGATGACTGGTAGATTGATTTGCTATGGAAACAATCAAACCAAGGGCGATTTTCTTTGTTTCAATCTCCTGGCTAAAATTTTCCTTGCCAAGGGGAAGCCTTTTCAGGTTGCCAAAACTGCATAATAGCCAAAGGTATGTACTCTCAGGACATTCTCTATTGCCTCCTTCATGTCATTTACTGTGTTTCATCCTATTTCCATCTGTATTATTATTCTCTTAAGGACTGTAATCTCTTTGAGGGCCTGGGCTGGGTAACTTTTGTTTATCTGAGTTTACTTTTTCTCTTATTACTGTGTAAGACACCAAGTACAAGGACAAGAAATATTTATTGAATATCTATTGAATGAACAAGAAATATTTATTAATGAATCGCTTGTTTCCAGATCCATCTTAATCAATTTGGATTAAATTCCAGCTTACTCTCTTGGAAAAAATATGCTCCCCAAATACGCTGTTAAAGCATTTGCTCTCCTCAGATAATCCACATAAAACCTGCTAATACATTATATTATTATTATATCATAATAATATAGTAATATATTAAATAATATAGTAATATTATTTCTCCAATCTTAATGCTTTCCTACACTTTCTAAAACCTAATTCAGTATTCTCTACCTTTCCTTGTAATTTCCATTTAAAAATATATGTCAGAAAATTAAGAATAGAAAGCAATGGTCTTAGGAAAAAGAAGTTCCATATTGTTAATGACAAATTATCTTTAAAATTCCAATTTTAAGTATGTGAAACTGGTACCTTCAAAGGGACAAAAAAAAAAAAGTTCCTCCCTTCATACAGCTGCTTCCAATTATATTTTTGTTAACTGGTATATAGTACTTAAGATCATCTGAAGACAATAGCAGAGACATTTGTATCTCGTTTTATTTTATATCACAGTGTTTTATTTATTCTACCTTTCTATTACTTGAAGAAGTTGTATGTTAGGTTTTACTGTCTAAAATCTTTAAAATGTGTATCTATATATATCTTATGTATGTATATATATATATATCTTGTCACTATGAGTTTTAAAACAAATCCAATGTTCAAAAAAATTGCAATTACTTTAAGCTACAAATATAAATATGCTGTCATTTTCAACATAAACTCGTATCCATTATGGCCCAGATTGTGAGTGAATTTTTCCTGTTTATAGCTGTGTAGAAAGTGAAGGTGTTAAAATTATACCTATAACTTCCTTCTTCACAGTTAACGTAAGTCTTTATTTGTTTATTGTTTTGTTTTGCTTTTAATGGAGGTACTGGAGATTGAACCCAGGACCTCAAGCATGCTAAGCCCACACTCTACCACTGAGCTATACCCTCCCCTGAAAGTTAACTTAAGTCTTTAATTGCTATATTCAAATGCACTACCCTCAAATATCATTATGTTAAGCCAGCAATATATTATCAATGTATCATAAGGTATACATTTGATACAAATGATACAGATCACCCTACTGCTAAAGTCTTAGGATGGGGGGGGGCTATAGCTAAGTGGTAAAGCACACATTTAGCGTGCACAAGGTCCTAGGTTCACTCCCCTGTACTTCCATTTAAATAAATAAAACTAATTTCCTCCCCCTCCAAAATTTTTTTTTTAAAGTAGTAAAGTCTTAGGATGGACATTTTGTCTACAATGCCTATGAAATGTCCTGAAGATTAATACAAAGTTTTGTATCCATTGTGTGTAGCTCTTCATAACTTTTCTCAGATTCTCAAAGGCTATGGACAACTAAAGTATAAACTAATGTTTTAACATAAAAGATGACATATATAATAAAACAGTCAACCAAGTAGGCAAACAAACATTTACAACTAATGTGTGACAAACATCTCTATCCTATTTGATAAAACTATCCATTGCCAATTTCTATAAACTATTATGTAAATTTCAGGTTTCCTTTGAAAGTACTCAGCCTGATTTTTGTCTGTTTATTAAATAGCCAACTAGATTGGTAGACAAAATTTTGGAGTGGTAATAAGATGAATAATTTGAAAAAGTTCAACCAGTTTCTCTTTCTTTCCATTAATTATTTCTGGTAAAATATTGAACCAATTTTAATAATTTGAAGAGGGTAATGATGTGAGTTAGTGCTTTAAATTCTGAAAGCTTGTGGTTATACACTTAGTTGAAACATTTCAGTTCTGAGAATATAGAAGCTACTGATTATCTTTACTTTTATGCATTTCTCTGTCCTATATATTTAGTATAGGTAAGAAAATTGATTTGATGCTCTCCAGTCATGGCTTTCCTTATTTATATTAAAATAATACTTCTACAAAAGTTTACCTGTATGCTGGCCTGTTATTATTGTCTAGTTGTAGATTTTTATCTCTATTATTAAGAATTTCAAAACTGTCTATTGTTTTAATAGTTACAACATAAAAAATGACAAAAGCTAGAACACCTTAACAGCATTTATTTGAATAAATATTTCATAATGTTAGTTGATTACTGGTTCGAAAATAAACATTTATTTTTCTTCGCCATAGAGCTAATGCAGATTTAGTGGTTTCAGTGTGAGTACTTGAAAGAGAATAAAATTTAAGCAATATTTGTATCTTATCTGAATAATTTCTATACATGAAATTTGGAAAGTCAATTATTATAGCAAATATTTTAAATTATTAATTAAATTTTTTTTGACTGTCCATGACCAAACTGCACATTGAAGAAAGTATATCCACACTTAAGCATCTCCAAGATCCCACATTCATTTAAATTATAATATGAAATACTAGCTCTCCAATATCAGCTTTTGTTTCACTTAAGTCTAATGTTTTATAATAAGTAGAATGAATACTTTTGAAGGACTTGGAATCCAAGTAATGAATTTAATAAATACTTGTAGGCTTATTTGCAAATGACTAATAATGTGTGAAGTATTATTTTATTTGTTAGACCTTGAATTCTGAGGTAAGTCTCAAAGTAATTATAGAAGTATTACTTTATACTAGACTCCAAAGAGCCGTGATTGTTTTGCATGTGTGTGTGAATGTTCTATAAACTTTATACAAAGTACTATAAGAAGGAACATTCCCTTGATTGCATCCATGTATGCGTGTGTGTATTTTCAAAGTTTCTGAAAAAAAATACTACTATCAAGTGATAGACTTTTTTCAGCATCTAATAGTAATGAGTAACAAGGGCAACTGATGCATTACCAATAGTGCTCAAAATTAAATATATTGATAAATTTGTTGCCAAGTGCCTATCTTATGATAAATACATTGTCTTGTTTCTTCTTCATTTTTTTAGCTGAAATAGCAGAAGTTAACTTCCTCTCAATTCTGAAAACTAGAAGTCTGAGACCTAGGTGTTATTAATATTTAAATGTTTAAATTTAAATATGAATACCATCATTAATATTTAAATTCATGTTTGAATTATTTTCATTTTATCAGTTTTTTTACTAGTGATATGAAGAGACTCCTACTTCAAATATATTCATAACCAGAAGAGAAATTAAATTAGCCTAAAGAATGTACTTATTCTCACTAATCATTGTGGATAAAAGTATTTTGGCCTTTCATGTTGTTTAAATGACAAAACTCTTTGAAGAAAAGCATAATGTCAGGTATTTGTATGTCTTTTTCAGTATTTTTAAATCCTCAGTATAGAACCTAGCACACAAATCAGGTTAATACAAAGTAAATAATCAAAGTATCACAGGTGTATACTGGCTGACCATCAAACCGATGCAGCGTTTGGCACTAAATTTTCCATGCAAACCCAGGAACATGGAACATGACACAGTGGTATTATATTTGGTCCTCAGAAAACTATGAAGCCAGACTGCTCTTCATTACCATCTGGTGGCCACTGCATGGAGTGGCATCAACCATAATTTTAAAAGAGTATTAGAGGAACTGAATATCACACTTAAGAACAGAGGGAAAAAAACCCAGTATTATTGATGAATGTTGAAAATGCACAAAGATAAAGACCAAAGAGGGATTTGGGATTTTCCTTAAAATAAAAAAGTATACCATAAAAAGTAATTGGAGAAAAGTTGAATGTTTGATAACTAAGATTTATGAACAGCATAAGATATCCAAATCACATCTATTTGTTTTACAACGGAAAAAGACAATTCAATTTTTTTTCTTTCAGAGGTAAATTAGATGCAACCATTTTTCTGGATTTAGTAACTATTTTGGTCATCCATGTACCTTTACATGCCATTTGACAAAGAAATACTCTTTTCCATTTTATTTACTTGGTAAACATTTAGATATATATATGTATATGTATGTATGTGTGCATGTATATGTGTGTGTATGTGTGTGTGTGTGTATATACACATATGTGTGTGTGTGTGTGTGTGTGTGTGTGTGTGTGTGTGTGTGTGTGTATATACACAAATTTAGCTTAAATGGCGCCTCACTTGAGAAGTCTATCTGTGTCCTCCTGGCTAAAGAGTTGATTATCCATCCTGACAGACTGTTGTTACACATCTGCTAATCATTTACATAATAGTTTTTATTTATGATTGTCTGACTTTCTCAGGAGAGGGTACGGTGCCCTATTATCATTGTAAGACCTAGGTCCTAAGCCTTTAATATATATTCATGTAAGGAATAAATCCAGAAAATATATTATTATCTAGGAAATTTAAACCAAAGAAAAACTCTTACATTTTAGGCTTATCAGGCAGTGAAACAAGGACAGGGTGAAATTTTGGAGAAAGTAAAAGTCCAAATTGACCTTTTAAATTTTCCACTTCCATCACAGAATTACAAAGCCAAAATGGAGCCAAGAATATTACCTAGTTCTGCCACATAATTTTAAATATGAGACTGAGGCTTGGAGAATATATGACTTTCTCATATTCTGTAACAAATGACTACTAAAATCACGATTTGAATCCTTATCTTCTGACTCTTTATCAGTGAGATTCTTATTCTACTGGTTTAATCTCTGACCTCTTTTAGGAGAAATCTTAGTTCTAGAGAACTGGACCTTAAAAACTAAACAGCCTTGTAGAGATCTGAATTCTATACTTGATCTATGACCCGACAACACATATTTACAGGCAAATTAGGAGACCATTATGTTATAGGGCAATATGATAATTCAATTGAACCATGAACAACACAGTTTGAAATACATGAATCCACTTATATGCAGATTTTTTTCAATAAACACCTTCTACAGTACCACAGGGTCCATGGTTGGTTGAATCTACGGATGTGGAACTGCTGGATAGGAAGGCTGACTATAAAGTTATCAACCAATTTCCCACTGCGTGGGGGATGCATGCCCTAAACCTCTCCACCCCACCCCCTTATTCAAGGATCAGTGGTATATTTAAATTTTTCAAAGGACTTGACTTTTGGGCCAACAGTTCTAGGAATTTATCCTAAGAAAATAGCAAGGCATACATGCCAAGATTGTAAGCAGAATGAGCAACAGGACATTGTTATTAATACTTTTGAAAAAAGGATAGATTCTCTGATATAATTTCTGGCATCTTTGGCTATTAAGGGATATACTTTAAAGGCTGAGTAGGAGGTTTTTGAGATTGTCCAAAAATACCTTGTTTTTTAACCAAACTTGTGTGATACCACTATAAAAACAGATGATACAGTCTCTCAGAATGTGTTTTTGATAAGATATGCTGGATAAAATCCAGAACCAATTTTCTTTTGTAAATGTGTATTTGATGCCATATCATCCAGGTTTTTTTCAGCCTTAGAAATCATACTTCTAGGGAAAAAAAGTTTTTGGCATTTACAGACTTAACATTTATAGTTTCCATACTTTGGCACTTCCCATGGGTGCCTGGCATGTAGTTATTTGTAATTCTGCTAAGGCATAAATACAAACAGTGGGTGCTGTGAGTCCAGGGAGCTGACAGAGCCAGTCACTTGGCTGGTCTAAGCCAAAGGCATACCTGGGCTGAGGCCAAACACAACCTAGCTAGCTTTGTAGTTCTGGGGTTAATGTTCCCACACACAGAAACTCTCCCAAGGTGATTAAAAGGAAAAAAAAAAAAAAGTGGTTCTTGGTGAATAACCATCCAGTACAATTTTAAATTAAATTTAAATCTAAATGCAGAAAAATGTAGCAAATGTGATTTGAGTAGTTTCTGAAATGGAGCCCTTTGATACTAAAAGAAACAGGAATTCAAGAGAAAGTAGTGAGGCAATGCAAATACTCAGTATTCATGAAGTAGAAACTGTCAACGGTCTATCTTAACCCACAGTCAGCTTTTTAGAAAGCTTCTGAAGATGCAGACACTAAAGATGCCTTTTTTTTTTTTTCAGTCACTGAACATTCTGCAAATTCACAAAAATTAGGAACCAATGGCTCTACAATGAATATTGAATCTCCTTACCTGTCTTGAAATAGGTGAGCGGCAGCATGTGGAGCTCAGTTAATAATGTCTTCATTTATTTTGCCCTCTGCTCAACTTACCCACAGCCAACTCTGTGTTCCAGCCCTTTCTAAGAATATAAAGGTTCTCTTCTTTTCCTTCCTTCTTGCTCTTTATTTTTTTATTTACTTGCAACTTGGAAATATTTGCTTTGTGGAGACTTTTGATATGTCTTTTCGAGTTCTCTAATAAAACAATAATTTCTTTTTGTTTTCCCCTTGCTTGGTATAATCAAACTATTTTTATGACTCATTTTGATGTTCTTTGAGATGGCCATGCCCTCCTCCTGGTATCTGTGTTTCTCTTTACATGTCTGCCTCAAACCTACTTCCACTCCCCCGTGTTTTCTGGGCTTTGCCTCATGTCTCATTTCTGCCAAGTGGGCTATTCTTAGCCCTTTCCGCTGGACCCCAGATGTCTCACATCTGAACATACACTATCATTTCCAGAACTGAATCAGCACTGGAGTCCATGTCTGAAATGGAATGACTGTTCGACAGATATCAAGACTCATAAGTCAGTTGAATAATAAGGCTCAAAACTAAGACATTGAACAGTGGGCATTAAAGTCTTTCCTCTACATTTTTTGATGTTTAAGATGTGATCTGATGATTATGTTACCAGAGCAACAAGCTATAATAAAATATAGTAAAAAAAAAAAAAAAAACTAACAAAGCACTTTAACAGACTAATAGAGCAGAAAGAACTTTTAAAATTATCTCAATCAAGTCCCTGTCTCCTACTCCAGTGTTCCTTTAATGATTACATAGCAATCATTTTGTTGCATACTACGGAAGGGACTATGATAAGCAGTGAAATTACCTTGTTTTGTTAGTATAAGTAACTAATCAGTTGAAATGTTGGCTCAATTCCCTGACACGGTTTATTGTGGTGAAATTATCATGCATCACCATGCTATACTTATTATGTAGCAAAGTTCTTGTTTCTTCTTCCCCAAGGCTGGAGTATTATTTTATGACCTTTTCTAATCCTGGTTCCTCCATGACTTAACTGTTTGACCTTGGGAACCTTGCTTCACTACTCTGGATTTCATTTTTATCGTTTACAAAATAGGGACAATGACAGCCTATTTTACAGAATTGTTTGCAAGGATTACGTGCGTTACTACATGTTAAAACAATTCAGAGAGTGCCTGGAACATCATGAGCACTAACAAAGTGTTAGCTGTACTAATAACTAACAAATTCAGTGTTTGAAACTGACACTAATTTTAACTCGTTGTCACTGATGGAGAGAAAGTCTTTCTACAATTAGAGGTCAAGAGCTTAAAAGTGTTAAAATATTAGGGAGTTAACACACTGGTGTGAATAATTTTTAGTCAAAGTGAAAACGAAGGCATTAGACAGCTTGCACTTTCAGTGGTGAATGGCGATCAAAGGTCCGTCGAAGTATGTAAGAATGAGAGGAAACGCAGCTGAGTGGAGAAAGTTTGCAAAAGAGAATGCTGGCGGCCCAGACACATCTCAGAGAATTTCCAGTTTGCTGGAGGAGGTCATGGAGAGGACGAGACCCATAGCTGACCCGGGCTCCTCACCCCCTCTCTGTCCCTGAAATGTACATTCTGCCTACTGTGCCCTCACTGGGAGCTGTTTCAGTGACACAGCCTTGAGAGAGTAAGGTGTTGTTGAGACCATTTGGAAGGAATATGTGACCGAACTCCGTTAAGACTTCTCTATAAACCTTTAAGATTCTGGAGGACGTGTGCGAAGACCTACGCATCTTGCAGCCACCGGAGTCAGCCTTTGCCCGTAAGTTCCCTTCCTTATTAATACCACCACCTACCAACATGGAGCCATCTGCCTCTTTGCTCAGTCTCTCCTTGCCCTACAAGCCTTGTTCAGTCTCTCCTTGCCCTCCTTGCCTTGTACGGGGGCCAGTTTTTGAATCAACACAATTCTGTCCATTGCTGCAGCAGGTATAAACCCAGAGGTGTGATCAGCGTACTTCTTTCATGCCTAATTGTGCAGACACACACACCGAGCTTGCCACTGTGATCCTGCCCTGGGCTGAGGGGGCTGCAGTAGGAACTCAGCACAGCCACAAATGGTCTGGGCAGCAAATACTAAGAAACCTGGAAACAAGACCGAAACGGGGCTGAGCCAAGGACATCTGCATGTGTATTGCTTGCCTGGGGCTAAAACTAAGTGCAGGACTGGGTGAGAGAAGGTCTTAGTTGGGGCCACATGGTCATGCTTGACTGGAAAGCAGAGATGTCCCAGACACCAGGGCCAGACTGTTCTCAGGGAGATCTGTTTTGGGCACACATTTGTTCTGATAACTTGTTCTGGGGTTTATGAATTTGACTAATTCCTGCTTCACTTTGTATTTTTTAAACTGTTCCAACTCTGGGGTAGCTCAAAGTTTTATAGTTTCTTAGTGAAATACATTTCTTGGTGAAAGGAAAAGACATCCCATTCTCAAGTTTCGTAATTTGTGCTTAAATCTAATTTTACATGAATATGTGCAAATTTTCTCCCCCTCTATTCATGATTTATATTCTTCTCTCTAAACTCCTCCCAATCATTAAAAGTCAGTTTTTTTAAAATATTTCAGAAGACAGGAAGTAAACCACCAAAAGTGACATAACAAAGACCTGTTGCTCTACACTCAGCTCTATTAAATTCTAACATTTTGTCAAGATTGAGTCAGAATTTAGTTAATAAAAACAAAACATTACAGATACAACAGGAACTTCCTGAGTACTCCACCACAACTGTTCTTCCATCTTTAAATGTAATTCTCTTTCTATGCATAATTTGTGTATTACTATTACTATTACATATGTAGGCAAAATAAATAACGTTATTTATGATGCTTTTAATGTTTATATATATATACACATATATATATAGTATGCAATTTGCTTTTTATATTAACATTATGTTTTGAGATTACTCATTTTTACACATTGTCATGGTAATTAACCCTAGCTTCTATAACCAACAACACACAGCATAATAAGATAAAAGTTTATTTCTCCCTCATGTAAGGTCCAACTTTGCTTACTCATGCAAAATTCTGGATAGATTTCCTCCAAGTGCTGACTCAGGATCTGAGCTTCTTCCAGCATGTGGTTCCTCTGTCTTAGACTCCTATTTTTCTATCCTCATTGAAGTGGGAGAAAGTGGAAAAGAAAGGAAAGCACGCTAGGAATGTAACCATCTTGGCCGAAAAGTAACCTGTAATATTCTTCTTAACAATCTATTGTTCTGTGCATGTCACACACATCACTCTAACTTCAAGGGAGTTAGCTGCAAAAAAACAAAACAAAAAAAAACAATAAATGGTTTCAGAGCATTAATTAGAAAATGTTGCCATTAATTGCCTGCTTTAACATCTTCTGTTTATCAATATAGTATATAAGCCAAGACTAGGCATGGACTAGCTTTGCAATATGTTTACTCTTTCTGCCTAACAAGAAAATACATTAACATTTTTTTCTATTTATTCATTCAGCCCTTCTTATCTTTATTCATTCCATTTTTCATTTATCCAAGAAGTATTTTTGATCTCCTACAATGCACCAGGATTTTTTGCTATAACTATTACAGTTATTTTTGCTAGAGGACGCTACCTAGCAGGGAAAATATATGTCCAGCTAACTATAGAACTATGAGGAACATGTTTGAATAGAGGTTTTAATCAAATACTACAGCAGCTGGAGTATTAGGGAAAACTGCATCTTAACCTTCTTGAGGCTGAGATGGGCAGACAAGCCCTGTAGTGATAAAGTTCAGCATGTAAAAGTCTTGCTTCTGTTACACAGAAAATGGGAAAAGTTCAGCATTAATTAAATACCAAGTACCTGGTGATGGGGGAGGAGTTCAATAAAGGAGAAACAGTATAAATAACAGGGAAAAGATAGGGTTGTGGTTCCCTGTGTCCCCAGATATAGCATGTTGCCTTCAACAAAATATGAATCTTTGCAAAGCCAAAGATTCTTTAAAAATGTTTCACACTTTGCCCTATAAAAATTCATATTCTTGGGTACTGAGTGATAAGTCAAGCCTATTATTTCAATTATTTTTTTCCACATCATTAAAAATGTTCAAGCTCTTTTAATAATGATTTAATAGAAATTTTTGGAAAACCATAATCATTTGAACTGATCACTAAAGTGACATAGTGATGACACTTAGTGAATTACAAAACTGCCTAATAATTTTCTGTCAGAAAAGGAAGATCGAATCCAGAAATGTTCTTTACCTTCCCCTAGGTGACAAAATTTCTATTATGCAGACAATTTAATGAACAAAATTATGTTCCTTGGCTGATATGATATGAGAATAGAATCAGTTTTTAAACTAAGTGCTAAAATGTCCAACCTGTTATTATTAGAAATTTTACTTCTAGCTGTTTTAAGAGGAGATTGAGAAATACTAGAATTAATACTATTGTTTTTTACTTATGAGGTGTTTGGAAAGAGTGATGTTTGGCGTTAACTGCCCTGGAATGGAATTCTAGATCTGCAATTTACAAGATGTGTGGCCTTCTGCATGTCATGTAGTTTCTATTTATCTCACTATTTCTCACCTTTTAAAGAGAGTGTTGGGTTGGATTGTTAAGTTCCCTGGGGTGTTAGCATCCGGTGAGTCTAAAGGAGTGTTTGGCATCATGATTTAGATATGACACACCTGTCAGAGAAAAGTTTTATGAATCTGGCAACTATGTAAAATTACACATACCTTCAATGATACTTTCATAAGAATGATGCTTTATGGGTTGCATTACTTATATATTTACTCAAACTCCTGGGAAAATTAAAAATGAACATTTTCTTAACTGAATACTGCATGCAGTATTACAGGGAAATATTGAGAAAATATGAGATAGACTTCTAAGAGATTTGTATTGTGGAAACTACTGTAGGAAGTCACCTAAGGGCTAAATCCAAAGAAATAAATAAGAAGCAATTGGAAACAAACAGGAATATAATATATAAAATAGGAAAGAGGAGCTTGAAGCAACAAAAAACAAAAAATACAAAGATTTAAAATCTAATAATGTATTCCTTACACACACACACACTGACTTCTGTTTGAACATTAACTCTGTGGAATATTGACAAGATACCTAACTTCTTGAAGACTAAGTACCCTCGTTGTGATTATTTCATGAATAGCACCTCACTAATCTCTAAATCGAAATTTTACACACTGCTATATTAACACTGCTTTAGAGCCCCTGTGTGTGTTCATCCACAGATTGCTGAAAGAGGTTCAAAATTAGGTTGAAATAACTAGCTGTTCTCCCTCAGAACTCAAATAATTCATTTGTTGTCAAGTTCAGATTTTAATTATTGACCTTTCTCTTTCAAACTGGAATCTCTTACCACTTTCCCTACTGCTTACCCATATTTTACTTTGTTTTTCCTGTTATAGAAAGCTGCCTTCTCTTTAACAAAGAATCACTTTTTATGTAATTAATTGTTGAATTTTTAGTGTTTCTAGTTTTAGCAATAAAACACATGCCACAACAAAATAATTGTGCTAATATTGGAAATCTAAATGTTTAGAATATATTTTCCTTCATATTTTGGCTCTTTTCTGGCAATTTATCAAATGTATATACATCACTAACTTTCAAAAAGGGAAACTTTCTCTGAAAAGAAACTTTTAATATCTTCCATTCTGATAGAGGTTTAGCTTAAAAATCTTAATGAGATGGAATCAAAATAATTTGAAACTAAAACTCTAGACCTCAAAATTTACTAACCAGAAAAAATAGTGCACTTCTCATCTGACTAATGGGAGATTCATTGTGGCCTCAAGCTGGTTGACCTATCAGCAGTAATTGATACCACTGATCGTTTCTTTTTCCCTAACATGGTTTCCTACCTTGGTGGCTTTCAGGATACCAAATTCTTCTGGTTTTCTTCCTTCCTGAGGTATCTTCTCAGTGTCTTTTTCTAGTTCCTTTCTCTCTACCTCAAACTCAAAGAATTGGAAAGCCCTGAGAATCTTGAATTTCTTCTGTTTTCTACATATACTCACAATGCTGGTGAAATTATGCAATCCGTGGCATCAAATGCTGTGTTAATTTGCTAAGATTGCCTTAACAAAATATGACAGACGGGGTGCCTTAAACAACAGGAGTTTACTTTCTCATGGTTCTGGAGGCTGGAGATCAAGGAGATCAAGATCAAGGTGTTTGCAAGTTTGGTTCTCCTGAAGTCTCTCTCCTCGGCTTCTTGCTGTGTCCTCAACTGGCCTTTGTGTGTGTGAACTCCTGATGTCTCTTCTTCCTCTCATAAGGACACCAGTCTTATTGGGTTAGGACTCCCTCTTATAACCTTATTTAATCTTAGTTAACGCTTTAGAGTATTGGGTCAGTCTCCAAGTACAGTCAAGTCGAGGGCAGGGCTTCAACACAAAAATGTTGGAACACACAATTAAGTCCGTAACAAATACCATCTACATGTTGATGGCTTTCAACTTTATATCTCCAGCAAGATTTCTTTGTTGACATGACACTATCCAAATACATCCAATTTAGCCTGTCCCAAACTGACTTATGACCCAAACTCCCTTTCCCCAGCTCTTCCTCGACATCCTCCTCAGCCCAGACAATGACAACTCTTTCATCTGTTCAGCTCAGAGATTTTGGTCATCCTCAATTCCTCTCTTTCCCTCACACCCCATATCCAATCGGTCAGAAATCCCTGTTGACTCCAGCGTCAAAATATATCCGGAACATGACTTCCCTTCTCATCCCCACCACTACTATCATAATTTTTCCACCTGAATTAGTGACATAACTCTTTCCATCTTGCCCTCCAGCAGTCTGCATTCTAGAGTAGCTAGAGTGATTTTGTTTAAAAAAAAAAAAAAAAGAAAGAAAGAAAGAGAAAGAAAAATACTATATGATATCACTTATATGTGGAATCTTAAAAAAAAAGACACAAATGAACTTATTTACAAAACAGAAACAGACTCATAGACATAGAAAACAAACTTATGGTTACAGAGGGAAAGTTGGTAGGGGAGGAATAAATTATGAGTTTGGGACTAGCAGATACAAACTTCTATATATAAAATAGATAAACAACAAGATCCTACTGGATAGCACAGGGAACTATATTCAATACCTTGTGGTAACCTATAATGAAAAAGAATATGAAAACGAATATATGTATGTATATGTATGACTGAAATGTGCTGTACATCAGAAATTGACACAACATTGTAAACTGACTATATTTCAATTTTCAAAAAAGAAAAAATATTAAAATTGATTGTTTTCACATACACACACAAACAAGTCAGATATGTTATTCTTCATATCAGAGTCTTCCTCTGGCCTTCCACCTTACTCAGAATATATCCTGCAACTCTCTAACTCATCCCCTGTTGCTTATTCTGCCTGTCACTCTGCTCTAGCTGCGTGGCCTCCTTAAACACACCAGGCATGTTGTCACTTGTCTCCTTACCCTTGCTATTCTCTGTTGGAAATGTTTTCCCTCACTAGGTGTACATGGCTCACTCCATCACTACCTGTAGGTCTTTATTCAAATGTCACCTTTTCAATCAGTTCTTCCTTGACCCATTTCTAAAGTTTCAGCAAACACATCCCTTCCCAGATTTTCATGCCCTGGTTTACTATTTTTCCCCTGTAACAGTCTAAATATACAGTATACTTTACATTTTTACCTTTCTTATGTTCCATTTCCCTTAGCGGAATATAAACTCCATGATGACAATGGTGTATTTTTATCTGTTAAGTTCAGAGCTGTGTACTCAGCATTTAGAATAGTGCTTAGCTCATCTTCGACATTCAATAAACATTGTTGAATTTCTTTATTTATCCATTCATTCAATAAATAGTCATTGCATAGCTATTTTGTGCCAGACAAAATTCTAGATAGGGGATATGCATTGGTGAATTAAAGAAAGGTTTTTTTTTCCTCACAGAGCTTTGATTTCATGGTTTTATTATAAGAATGAACATCATAGGGATGAACACAAACATCTCAGCCACAACACTGGGCCATGTGGGGACAGAGGAAATGCTGAACCACTAGAAATAGCAGATATCATGATGAAGTTGGAAATGGAAGGCATTCATGGCAGCCCACAAATCTGGTTGTAATTTCAGTTCCTCTACAGGTGTGTAGATCTTCAATCATGTGTGGTCTTATTTCAAGTGTCCCATCCTTATTACTAGTCAACCGCTACCTCAGTCACTGCTTGTCTTCTGGGGGGATTTTTCATTATTTGTTCATCAACACTTGGATATTTCACTCTCTGTGCTCCAACTTTTCTCCATCAGAAGTACTGTAGCATGGTGATTAATAATACTGGCTTTGGATTTTGATTTTCTGAGTTTGAACCCTGGGTCTGTCATATTTAAGTTGGGTGACCGACTGCAAGTTGCTTTTCCCATCTGTTCTTCCTTTCAAAAAACCTGAAAAATGAAGACAATATTACCAGAGTTTAAAGATATTAGGTATAAATGACTAAATATGTGAAAAAAAAGACGTATAACAGTGCTTGACACATAGTAAGTACTAAATAAATTATAACTTGTTTTTAATTTATAATTTTATAAGAAGTATTGCTTATTCAAAATATCTGCTCCTCCCCATTTCATCACAGCCAGTCAATATCATGGTACCTGTCATGGTACCTACTCTAACTCAGAAATAGTTAATTTCTGTACCTTTGCTATAGTCTCAGAATAATTTCTTAACAATTGCTTTCCACTTCATTGCACCTAAAAGTTAGAGAATAATTTGTTTTACTGGTTTATTTGCATATCACTTAAATTTTGTGTCTTAATTTCCTTTTTCTTGTATTGAAGTTTTGTTTTGCTGTAGTAAGCCTTAGGTAATTCTTGCTGAAAGAATTTGTAGGGGGCAAACCTTTCTCAATCGTTTTATGTCTACAAATGACTTTATATTTTCAACACAACTGAATGCTAGTTTGTGAGAGTACAGAATTAGCACTTAAAAGTCATTTTCACTCAGTTTTTAAAATCTTGCTTCATTGATTTCTGGTACTAATCATTTGTAGATAATTTCTGATGCATAGGGTAATAAACATCTGTTGGTTTTCCTCTTGTTAAAAAATGAATTTCTGGTACTAAATTTGCTGATAAGAATGACAGATTATTCTCTTTTCTATGAAAATAATATGATTTCTTTTTCTCAAGAGAATTTTTGATTTATCCAAGGTGTTCTGAAAATTCACAAGAATATGACTAATTAGTGCTGTTTAACATTCAGTGAGCTCATTCAATTATACAACTAATAACTTTTGAAACTTCTGGGACATTGCTATTTCTTTCATTATTTGCTCCTCTCATTTTCCTGTATTCTTTCCTTATGTAATTTCTGTATCTCTTTTCGATGACTCTTTATTCTGTCTTTTGCAATGTAATCTTGATAATTACTTGACTATATTATCTGGTTCACTAATAAAATCTTCAATTGTGTCATTCATCTATCAAATTTTCTTTTAAAGTTTGTAATTACATTTCAAATTCCTAGAGCCCCAGTTTTTTTTGTTATTATTGACTTTTATTTTTGCCTAATAGTTTATTCTTTTTCTTGAGTTTTCTCTAATCACTTAAATATTTCTCGAGCTATTATATTTGCTTTAAAGTTGTCTTTCTTCCCACAAGGATTTAGTTTTCTGCTTGTGGAATTTATTCCTTTTCCTTCATGTTGTTGATATTCCTTAAAGATTCACTGATCTTTGATTACCTGTCCATATTTATACATGCGGGTCCATATTCACAGTATCTCATTTCTTAAACCCAAGTTAGAACGAATCCATGTCTATGGTTAATACATTTCTAATTACAGCCACAGTCCACCTCATATTTGTTCAGCCTTAGCATAAAGTAGAAGTGACTGAAGAAAACATTCTGTTGCTTAAAATGTTGGATGATTTAGACTTTATCTGCAAGAGGGAGGGCAGTTTTGTAAACCTGGTTTCTTTACTCAGAAAATGAGTAATTATTTAATTAACAAATCACACTGTCACTGTATCATTCCACGATCAGTCCATATGTCTAGGTTTTCCAAGTTTTCTTTCCAATTCCTCTTAAAATAATTGGAAGAATTTTGATGACAACAAAGTAAAAATGATAGGTTAGCAATGTTCTGATCTCCATGCAGTAATGGTGAGTATGTATTTAGTATGGGGCAGAAAAAAATAGTTTCATTTTTCTCTTTGTAGTCTCGTTCTTCTTCCTCCTCCTTTCCTTAGTTCTTCCTCCCATCACTTCACTTTTCTCACTGCAACTGGTGTTTCATTCTCCCTGAAACGCTGCCAGCTCCTTTACTGCCATCAACTGTGTAAGGCAAAGCCTTTGCTTATGGTTTCCAACTGCAGCTTCTCCCAAGTGCTTAACTCCGTGATGTTAAGGTCTAGCAGAAAGTCTCAATCTTTTGAGGTGTCTTCCCTGACACTCCAGGATCATATGGAATGCCCTCTTTTCATTTCTAGCTTTTCTTTGTGTTTTACACTGGTAATTTGTGTGTTTACCCTATTAGTTTTCATCTTTCATTGTTGTATAATTCTAAAAATATTTTTGAATAAATGAAGGAGCCCTAAGGCTATATGTTTAAATAGAAAACAGTTCATCTGGATAATCACCTGGCTATTCATAACACTTTTCCTTCAGTTAATCCCAGGCACTAAAAATTCAGTCTTTGAAGTAAATAAGATGAAAAGTATAAATAGTTCCTACTAAAAAAAATAACAGTAAAATCTCTACACATTAACACAGATATGAATGGCAACACTTTTCAATGACAGTCTAAAGCAATATCTCCCTGGTAACAACCTTAATAGTCATTCTCTTAGATTTTCTTTTGCCCACAGATCCACATTGGTCAACCAGAAGTCATAACGCAGTAAGCACTTCCAGTTTTCAGAGTGACTCTTATCAAGATTCCACTTGGGGAACATAAGTCTGTTGTGCTTAAAGAAAAAAAAAATCTCTAATTCTGGCTTCTTCTAAAAATATAAATCACTCATAACATAGGATAAACTCTAAATGCATTTAATTACATAGAAGAATTTGCAAAAATCATGTAATTATCTCAATAGAGGTTAAAAAAGTATTTTATGGTGGCAACATTTTTTCATAATTAACGTTGCACTGGTGAAGAGTATAGATCATCATTAGACTATCTAAATTTGAATTCTATCTCCATCATTTAATTGTTTGACCTTGGATATATTAATGAAATTTCTGTCTCTGCTATTTCATCTGTAAAACAGAACTAATAATAGTATCACTACCTTGTAAGGGATGATAAGCACTAAAACTGTCAAGTGTTTAACATAATATTGGTAAATAATAAGATAGTTAACATTTTGATGTTAACTATGCTTACTAAAGCATATAAATCAGTATTTTTAATAAAAGTAATAACTTGGAATATCTCTACTAGTATATTTTTAAATAAGAAATTATATATTTATTTGGGTAGAATTTGCCTTAAAACAAGAAAAGAATATCTGTATAATCACTCCATATACTGGAAATGATAGAAATATTGGAAATAGTAATTTGAGAAGAAACCCAAAAGAAGTATACATATAGGAAAAGAATAAAGTATGAATTTATTTACAACTATGTAATTTATAAAATTATAGCATGACCATTAAAAAATAAAAATAAGAAGAGGTGAAAATATACTTTCCTATGTTACACAATATGTTTTATCCTCAAAAGTCCACATCACAATATATGAATAAGAAGAGCTAAAAAATAAAATACAAAGTGAAAAAAAAGACTTTTTTTATATTAGCAGCTAAAAAAAATCTTTTAATGTAGCCTGAAATGCAAGACATTTTTTCTAAGAAAATAATAAACTTTTAGAGAATAAATTGACATAAAAAAAGAAATGAGTCTATTTCCATTAACACAGATAAAAATACTACTTAATTAATTAGTAGATTTACTGTAATATCAAAGTTACACAAGATTTTATAATCTTAATAAATTAATACAGTACTTAATCTACAAAATAAAGTGTGAAAGCATAATAAAGGATATATATTTTGATAATAGTGCGGCTACTAGTGATAAAATAGATCATATTATAAGTGAAATTTTGTACCTTTTGACCAGTTGTAAGATGAGCAAGTTCTGAAGATCTGATGTATAGCATGGTGATTATAGTTAATAATAATTGTATTGTATTCTTGAAATCTGCTAAAAGAGCAAATATTAAGTGTTCTCATAACACACACACAAGAAGGTATCTATGTGAGGTGATGGATGTATTAACTTGGTTGTGGTAAGCATTTTACAATGTATATTAATTTGAAATCATTATCATATATATTATAATCAAATGTGATGTATGTGTATGACGTTAGGTTAAAACAGAAAACCTGATGTATTAAACAGTGCAGATCCCACAGATAGATTCAGAAAAGAGCACGTTGTATGGTTGTTAGTATTACAAACTATCCTTAAGATAGATTGTGGTAATGTAGCCTGCCCCCAAAGTATATGAAATTATATTTCTCCATAGCATTCATGATACTTGAGGTTAAAGCTTTTTAAAATAACAAACTAGTGAAGAAAAGTGGTACTCCATATTTTTTCAAATTTGATTACTACTGAGGTTGAAATTTTTTCATATAACTTTTGATAACTTTACAATCATTTGCTCATTTACTTATTGGGTTTCTTTATTTCTCTTACTGGTATATATCAACACTTAAAAATATAAATTGCAAATATATCTTCCTGTTTGTCACCTACCGTTTTAATTAGTTTTTATAAAATATTTCAAATACCTAGAAATAAATAGAAGAATATTGAACATCCATATAACAAGTTTTGATTAATTTGTTTGAGACTTTTTTTCTTGGATAAGGTATTACAGATTCAGTTGAAGCCTGTTTTATATCCTGAAATCTAGTACCCTTCATATTATTATTATTGTCTATTTTTACAATATCGAGCTAAAATAATATATTCTGAATTTTGAACTTAAATATTTTTAATTGTAATGTTATCACATTTAGCTCTTTTTGTTTTGGCTTAATATTTTATATTGGGATTTATTTGTGTGAAAGCATGTAGATATTTATAAATTTTGAGTATTGTATTCCATTGTGTGACTATATTTGTATTTGTTTATTCCCAATAGATAAACATTTAAGTTGCTGCAAATTTTACATTATTAAAAGCAACACTGCAATGAACATTCTTAGACTGCATGAGTACATCTCTAGGGTATGTTCCTTGAGGTGGAAATTCTGGGCCAAATGGCACATGCATCTTTGACTTTACCAGATATGTGCAAACTTCTTTACAAAGTGTTCAGGTCCATTTATATGCCTATATAAGAACATATATGAGAGTCTCTAACCAGTATTTGACATTCTTAAATTTTTCATATCTGACAGATTTGAAACAGTATATCATTGATTCAATTTGCAATTTCTCATTTGGGGTGGCTCTTTGCCCTTTTTTCTTTCTTCCTTATTTACTTGTAGGTTTTTTTTTTGATAAACTCTTCACACTAATCTTTTGCTGTTAAATTTGCTGAAAACACATTCTTTCAGTGTGTGACTTGCCTTTTCACTGTATTAATAGGGTCTTTGAATTTAAAGTTTACATTTTTAGTTAGTTATCACTATTAATCTTTCTCTGTATAGTTTATACTCTTGTTTATCTTTAAATCTTCTCCTACACCCAAATCATAAATGTATTTCCTATGAAGTTTTTCTAAAGTTAGGAACTTTTGGTTTTATATTTGAGTTATTTGTCCACCTGTAATACATTTTTGTGCATGTAATGAGGTAAAGAACTACTTTTTTTCCCTTTGGATAATAAATTGTCTCCACAGCATTTATTGAGTAGCTCACCTTTTCCCACTCATCTAAAATAGAGGAATAGTTTTATGCTCTTTATTTGGTTATACATTAGAATTTTTGTTATTATTGTAATGGAGTAAGGTTTCCTATTATGTTTTTGTTTGTAACTGCTGTGTATAAGAATACTACTAACAAGTATTAAATGTTATTTGATCTTGAAGTTGAAGGGCTTGTTTAACTCTCATTATATTCTTATATGTTTGGAGACTTTATTGGATTTTTTCTCTAGACAAATTTACCATGTGGAAATAAGGAAGGTTTAGTTTCTTCCTTTTCTAATCTTTAAAAAAAAATTGTGTTGTCTCATTGCAGTATCCTACCTGAAATATTATGTAAAATATTCCTACTTTAATGAAAGTACCTCTTAAATATTGTAATTAATTACTTTTCAAGTGTATGTTTAAAAATAACTTTAAAATTATATATTCATCTCTAATAACATTTTCTATTAATTTTTCTGCTTTGATCAGCATACATTCAAGAGAAAAGATGTTCAATAATCATTTATTAAGTGATGAGTGATTATATTATAGGTACTTATTATTTTTATGATTTTTTTTTTACATTTAACTCTTTAACTCAACTGAAACTTATTTTAGCAAGAAGTACAAGGAAGTGCTTATATTTATTGTTTTCCAAAGATAGAATTTCCCTACTATTTATTGGAGAGGCTGTTATTTATCCACTAGTTGGAAACATTAATTTTACTATGTGTTTAGTTTTTTTTTTTATACTGAGGTCAGTTTCTGGGGAATGGAGGATAGAGTTAGGGTGAGCATTTATTTTGTCCTCACTTATGGGAAGGCAGCTGCTTAGGAGTACTTCTCAACAATTATTATAAACTTTCTTCCTCATATATCCAACCTAACATATCCATTTAAGTAAGACTTTAAGCCAACTGGACGACAGGTAATAATGGGTTAACTATGATTGCAGAGTCTCATACTTGCTGGGCACAAAACAGGTGCTAAATAAATCTGATTGAAGTAAGACTGAATGGAAGTGGACTTTAGTTATATTCTTAAACAATACATGAAAATATGTATTTTTAAACAAAATCTCCACTAGTCCTCCCTTTAAAGTGTGCTGTGTGCATTAAAGCTACACAGCATCTCTGAAATCACTTTTTAATAAACAGCTTTAGCTTGGACTCAGTATTTACAAGAATAAATGAATGAGCAGAACTAATTTGAAAGTGATAAGAGATTCCTTCCACTGACATCACCACCTCACTGCCCACCCCTACCCCCAGCGTGTGCGTCCACGCTTGCGCACGTGCGCACACACACACACACAATTCGGCACATCCAAAAGAAACGACCAGGCAAACAAAAATCCTAGTTCAAACAAACTGTGGAGTTGAGGCTGATGAAAGGTGATGAAGAAGATTCACTAGAAAGGTTAATGCTGATTAATTGGAGGCTGTTGGCTAAATGTGGTGACAACAGATTTTCAGATGTTTTAAAGTTGGGACCAGGAAGAGGTGGTAAAACCATCCATCATTTTCAAGTTTGATTCCAATTCAAAGTAGCAATTCAAGGCTGCTTACTCTAAATTCTTATCAATAATCATGTTCACTTAGAATATGTGTAAGTTTTCTTGATCTTGAGACACTTCCATCCTAGTTAGATGAAAATTTTTTGTTCCCCTAAGAGTTGTCAGGAGAGGATGAGAGGATGACCAATGGCTCTCAGGAGCAACTTTCACAAAAAAAAAAAAAAAAAAAAAGGGAAATTGAGTTGATTCTTCAAGGAGGGAAGATCTTATTTAAGAGGACTGATTGGGGAAAAAATGAGCAACTTTACAGAGGAAGTAACCATTGGCTTTTTCAAGGCATAACAAATCTCTTACTGTTTCTGGAGCTGTGATGTTTAAAATTCTTTCTATTATTTAGTTATTTCTCTGTATTATTTTGAATTTATTTTTCCCAATTAACTCCAAAAATTATTCAAGACAGCTTACGCACTGTATATATTTTGTGCAACATATCTGTTTCTAAATTAGTGACAGAAGAAAATTAAATTTAAAATTCTAAGGCATCAGAGAGAAATGCAATACATCAAAATGCTGATCATTAAGATCTTAAATAATGATTAAAGCTGAATTGTACCTATAATTCTTTGATTCCTTGTGGCTAAAGCAAATAAGGAAGTGAATGAATTTTAGGATCTCTATTGCCCATAAGATACAAGCTTTCAGGAAATGAAATACTTTTCAGAGCACTAGGATCTGGGAATTTTTTTCTCCCAAAGGTCTTCACACATCAGATACTGAGTGATACATTGGCTCCATCCTCAACAGCATCCTAATAATAGATGTGATCATAAATATGACTTCTTGTAGTACCCTTCCACGTAAGTGGAGGGCATAATTTAAAAGCCACATTGAGTAAAACTGATCCCAACTGAGGCGTGCTAAACATTAGGATTCAAGTATACAAAGTCACCAATAGCCTTAATTCTGGAATAAAATCTTGACTCATTGGCAAGCACTGTTGAATAAAATCCTGGTTGTTATTCAAAAAGAATTATGATCAACTGGAAAACATATATCCCAATAAAGGCTATATAGATTAAACAAACATAGTAAACACCAAAACAGATACATCTTTTATGACTTGAATTTATTTACCAAGGGTGATGATTTGCAACCTCCAACGGATGGACCAGCTGACAAATTGCATGTGGAAGGGGCTCTCTATTCTGTT
Organism: Camelus dromedarius; assembly: GCF_036321535.1. Taxonomy (NCBI): domain Eukaryota; kingdom Metazoa; phylum Chordata; class Mammalia; order Artiodactyla; family Camelidae; genus Camelus; species Camelus dromedarius. The sequence continues at coordinate 89,387,123 of NC_087436.1, read as the reverse complement.
TTTTTCTTTCCACTGTTGTATCGCCAACTGTTAGCATAGTATCTGACACTTAGTAAACGTCCAATAAATATTTGAAAAATAAATGAGTGAACTAGTGAATGAAGTAAACCTCTATGTATTTCATTCTCTCCAGTGTAACTTTAGCAAAGAGCTGTGGAGCATAGAGAGGTACTGTGCTTCAGCAAAGACCTGAAGCATAAATAAATCTCTTTTACTCCTTAAGAGGAGATCAGTATGAATTAAAAAGAGGTAGACCTGACATACTTTTAAGAAAATTAAGAAACCTGATTGAGTTAACATAGGCCCAAGAAGAAATGGCCACAATGTTTAAGGTTGTTGTGAGGCTCCAATGAGAAAATGAAATTAATGTATATGTAGAATGTCAAGATCTACACATGTGCAAGTGTTTGTACAATTCTTTAAGCACCTTTCAAAAGTCTCCACGTCCTGACCTTTTCAACTCTTTGATGTCTCCATTATACTTCTGAAACCTTGCACTAGTCTATCACCTCCTCTCCATGCTAAACGCTATTGACTTTAGTTCCTTTTTCTTGGGGAATTGTAATAACCCTTCTTCATGTTTGTCATTTTCACTGTCTCTGGTTCCTCCTCTTGGGGTCTCTGCTTCACAGCATAGAGTAGATAGGTCCATAGATTCTGGGTTAAAATGCTCATTCCACCATTTATTAGCTGTTTGATATTAAACTAATTACATTACCTTGATTTGTTCTCAGTATCATCATCTATAAAATAATAATAATAATAATAATATCTTCCACATTTGGATGGCTATAAGGTTTAAATGAGATTATCTATGTAATGTGCACAATAACTGGCAAACACCCTACACTGATAAATGTTAATCATTCTTATCATGATTACTCTACCAGAATGTTTTTTAAAACCTAAAGCTGACCCCAACGATCCCTACATGAAACTGTCAGTGATTTCCAGAAGCTTACATCTGTGTGGTGGAGTATGTCACTTTCCTTATAGTCTGGCCTCAGCTTCCCTGCACTCTCATCACCCCCCCATCTCTACCTCCACCCCTTTTATATTCTGCTATCATTTCAGGGTTCAGCTGTCTAAGCAGACCATAGGCCTTTTGGTCTCATAGTTTGTCAACATCTCTATCAAGTCAATTGGCACATGTTGTTTTCTCTTCCTGGAACGTCCCTCCCTCCCTGCTCTGCAAAAAGCTCTCCTTTGGAAACCATATCTACCTCTCTCTGGTAGAATTAACAACACTCCTGTCACTATATCAACTATCTAGAGATATACTGAATTTACTTATATTTGTGTCTGTCTCCCCTATTAGCCTGTGAATTTCTCTAGGCCTAGAACCCTCTTTAAGTCATCTCTAAGTCCCAGAGCACCTAGAACATAGTAAAGATTTAGTATACACTATTTAACAAATGAACAAACAAACGCCTAGCTGAGGGCCTCCCGCCTAACGTGTGCCTAATGACATTTATCGAATTGTACTGACTGAATTTAATTTAATTCAAACAACACTTGCTCCCGCAGAACCCCAGTCTACTTGCAAACAGAGGTTAGATCCTCTGGGTGTTTCAGGGTCCTGTTTGGGGTAACTAATACGAGCAAACACCCTGGCAATTAAGAAAGAGGTTTTCCTTACTAGAACTTAGAAGAAAAGTTGCGGGGAATGACCCTAGAAAAAGGATTGCCGCCTCATCGCTTGCTTCCTTCATCTCTCTTGCCTGGAGAGACAGAAGAGAGGAAGAGAAAAAAAGTAGGGGAGCCCGGGGAGCGAGTGCAAAAGTTGATCCGCCCCTCTTCCTCCCCCTCCCACACAGAAGGACAACGCTAAGCCAGGTTGTCCTAAAACACCTCTCAAGGGGACCTGATTCTTGGAGTCCTCAAATACGTCCTGAGTTTCCTTCTTCTCCGACTTTCCCTCTCCACTCACTTCGTTCCCCCTGGTCCCCCCGCCCATCACATAAACACACAAACACAGGCAACCAGAGAACCGCCTCTCATCTAGACTCCCAGTTCTAAGACCACTGTGACTGTCAACAAAAGATACCAATCACAGGCAGCCTAAGCCAGATCCCTGGGAGTTGAGTTAAAAAAAAAAAAAAATCAGGTTGAAGGCAGAAGGGAAATGCACATAGCAACCTCCAATGCACAAAGATCCGTATATACACATACACGTAGGATCACGAGCAAGGAAACAGCAGGATATCCTTTACTACACGGAGGACGCGGCGCACCACAAACAGGAACTTTAAAGGGATTGAAATCTGTTGCCTGTTCCACTAGGAATATTGTTTGCAAGGCACAAGGTGTCTTTTGGTAGTGAGCACCCTCTGCGCATGCGCAGGTCCATTCGGGAATTACTGCCCTGCCGCCGACTAAGTTGCATTCCTTGAATCTTCGCAGAAAAGACAATTCTTTAATCAGAGTTAGTAATGTGGACAGTACAAAATCGAGAGAGTTTGGGGCTTCTCTCTTTCCCTGTGATGATTGCCATGGTCTGTTGTGCCCACAGGTGAGCTGCCGTTGTTGAATGTCTCTTTTTTTCTTGGTGTTTTTCTTCTTACATGCTTGCTGGATCATGTAGCTCATTATTTGGGGGGTAGGTGTGCCTGTCTATTTTTATGTCTGCTCGCAGTTTGTGCTCATTCTGAATACGGTCCCTACTTCTTCCCTTCAGCGCCAATGAGCCCAGCAACATGTCATACGTGAAAGAGACAGTGGACAGATTGCTCAAAGGATATGACATTCGCTTGCGGCCGGACTTTGGAGGTAATGCTTCATCTTTTTTTTTCAACCTGTAACGCATATCTAGTTCTTTCCTGTCAAAGATAAATGTCAAAAAAAAAAAAAAAGAAGAAGAAGAAGAAGCAGCAGCAGCATATAATTTTCGTAAGCTTGCACTACGCCCTAAGCTCTGGCCACACACAAACACACGCGCGCGCGCGCGCGCGCGCCGGACCCCTAGTCGCAGGTGGACGAAACCCCAGGCAGAGCTGACCTTCCCCCGGCCCGACACACCCTCTGCATAGTCACTGCATCACGCGTGTGCCCACACCTGTTTTCCCAGGCTGTCCCCTGCAAGGGGTTGGAAGGGTGGGGGTGGCGGAAGCCCATTCGGAATGTACTAAGCGCAGGGAAGCCCCCTGTCCCCTCCCCAGCTTGTCACCACTCTGAGATTATGTCCATAATGTGTTCCACCTCCCCGGCAGGGCCCCCTGTGGACGTCGGGATGAGGATCGATGTCGCCAGCATAGACATGGTCTCCGAAGTGAATATGGTGAGTGGCCTCCCGACTGGCCCCGCAGCCGGGTTTACGCAGATGCGAAACGGACGGGTCCCCGTGCCCTCTGCGTTTCATTGGCGGTCACCTCGCCCCGGCCCCGGGAGTCCCACTCCGCGCGCGCTCCCCTCTCTGGCACATATACTCTGCTGCCTGGTTTGTATTTTCGACACACACACGGGCTACTGCGGTGTTTCGGAGAAAACGTGCTCCGCACTATTTGGGGAAGGACGGGTGCCTGGCGCCGGGGGAGCGGGTGGGGCGGAGTCAGCGTTACTTTCGCAGGGTTTCCTTCCGTGTTGGACGCGCAGGGCACCATCTGCCGGCGGCCGGGCGGCCTGCACTTGGAGGGTCCCCCGACCGTGGTCCATTGCCGCCTCCTCGCCAGGCGCTGTCCCCGCAGCCCGACCCAGGGCCTGCCACCTAGCACCCAAGCACACAGTGTCCCCTCCCTCCTTCCAGGCTCTCGCACAGAGAGTGGCAGGAGCAACAGGCTGAGACAACAGCCCATTCCTGCCAGCTAATGCGAAAGAGCTCAAGCCAGCTTCTGGGGAGAGGCTTGTATTGTTCCCACGTCGGGGGTGATGAATTTGTCTCGCCGCATCTTGCGAATTGAAGTTGAAACGGAATGGGTCGAGTTTATTGCTTTGCTTTGCCTTAGAAACCTAAGCATGTGGAAAAAACCTAATGATCAAAGAGACCGTGGAAAGAGGGATTGGGGGGATGCGATATAACATAGCGCAATTCTTTCCTTTCAGAGAGTTAGTATTCTTTATTTCATTTTTTCCTCCTCCCTTTCCGAAGCTCTTGCAAAATGGATTGAAACCATAGCTGTCACTTTCTCTATTGGCTGTTTCCAACCACCGTGGGGTAGCAGTTTTCTAGTTGTTAAGAGTTTCTAACTGTTGCTTCTTGTAAGGCAGGGGGAAAAGCCTGTTGCTTTTCTAGAATCAACCACCCAGGGAACAGCTAGATCTGCGTGAGCAAAATGCCATTTTTATTACACTTCCGAAAAAAAAGATATTGTGGCAGCAGAAATTTAGACAGCCTGAATAATTTAAAGACTAAATCCTTTTGGGATTTTATCATTCCATAGCTGTAGAGGCTTTTGAATTGTCATTTCGTTTCATTTCTAGTCTGTCATTTTATTTTAACATGCTAAGGTTTAAGAACGTTTCTTCTTTTCAGGGAATGTCAGGGAAGAGATACATATATTTAAAATCTATTGAGTGGGATTAGAATAAAAAGTGTGACGATTAAATTTCTGTATTTGATAGTTATACCTTCTGCTTTAAATAGCTTATTTTAAATACGATTTTAAATTTATATTTAAATTTATACCTCTGATGGTGGTATTAGAAAACAATTTTGAAATATTACTGCATAATGAATATTTTCTGACTTGGAGAAGATTTTTAATAGACTCACTTATTTATAATATTCTGTTCATATACATGTCACTACCACAAAGCAACCCAAGATGCACTATTTGTAAACACTGGGGAATGTTATATGCACATATACAAAGTGTACCCAGTCCATGCCATTGCGACTGGATAAATTAGAGGAGGAATTAGTTTAACAAGTTGTTTGTATTATGTAGATAAATGATGATGGTATTTTCATTTTCAGTCATTTATTTTGGCACAGTGTTAAGTACCCACATAGATAATTTATAAAATAGGAGAAGATTCAGATAGCTCAAAAGGCAAACAGTGGTCTGCTTTTCAGTGCTTTTCAGAATTTTTAAAATGTGTAATTCTGCTTACTATATACAAACAACTTTTCAGTTTAAAAACAAAAACAAAACAAAACTGAATCGAATAGGGAAGTTGCTGTTTACCAAAACAACCACCACAACAAAAAAGCTCTGTATAACCAGTTGTTCAACTGAATTCATACAGAAGCTCAGAAAAATAAATTGAATTTAATTGCTGTGCCACTGGAAATAGCTGTTAAAGATAGAATAATACAATCTGCTTACTGCACCAAGTGTATATATGTACCTGATGTTTTAAAATAGTCACTCAACAGATAAACCTTTAAAAAATACATTCTATTAAATTACTCATTACCTTTCTACAATGGTGTTAAAGACATAATGGGAAAAAGAAACCACTGAACATTGAAAGGTAATAAACCTTGATTTATTTATTCTTTCTTGTTTCTCTTTTTAATGAAAGCTACCAACAAAACCTAAGGTTTATTTTTCCTTCTGTGATCTATGATAAAGCATTGAAATGCATAAATTGGAAATAACTCCAAAAAAATGGAAACAAAGACGAATTTTAGGATTAAACGTTGTATATAAACACAGTCTGGATAATTAGCCCTGGTTAGAATCATTGTCTACAATATACTTTGATTTTTTTAGATAATACAAGTCGGGTTGAAATGTCAATGGGAAATAAGACTTATTGCTTTAGTACTAAGCATTTTTTTCAGAACCCCAAAAGGCAGTAACTTCTAAGGTTATTTAACAGGAAATTTTCAACAAACTTAACAACAAATATGAATGAACATTGAATATAGTAAAAATAATTTTAAATAAAATCCAGATTAAAATCCTTTACTAAAACATTGCTCATTTTTATATATTTATTCATTACCATTATTACCCACCCATTTCCATTGCTGGGAAAATGACATATTTGTACATTATATTAATGGGTTTGAAAACTAGGTTGGTTAATTTTTGCTCTTTTCCTACACTATGCTAAATGAAATATAATTCCAGACTGGTTTCTAACATTGCCTATTTTAAAGACTAACATCACATGAAGAGTATTTTCTGATTCATGTTCTTCAGGATTTAAAATGTTTTTCCCAAATTTAAAAGAGAGAGAGAAAGAGAACTTTTGTAGTCAAAAACCTCTGCAACTATGACTTGTTAGTTCTGAGCAGTGAATGCAAAACCTCTGAAGAATAATTCTGATGCAGGAAAGAAGCTATACTTGGGAACAAGACTTTTCTTTCAAGCAATAATATTGATTAAATTTGGGAGAATTTTTCTTCTGGTCTCATGGGATGTATTGTGCCTGGGATAGCAACTGCATTCTGTTATTTTCTGAAGAGTCATCTTAACTACTTTCCTGTGATTTCTGTGTATTTTATTTATTTTTTGAGTTTATTTTTTATTGAAGTATAGTCGGTTTGCAATGTTGTGCCAATTTTTGCTGTATAGCATAGTGATTTGGAGATATATATACATATATGTATATATATATATGTATATATATCCCTTTTCATATTTTTTATTATAAGCTATTATAAAGTATTGAATATAGCTCCCTGTGCTATACAGTAAGACCTTGTTGTTTATCTATTTTATATATAGTAGTTAGTATCTGCAAATCCCAAACTCCCAATTTGTCCCTCCCCATCCCCTTTCCCCCTCAGTAACCGTAAGTTTGTTTCCTATGTCTGTGAGTCTGTGAGTCATATATTTCAAATTAAATCCTTCAGACTTTTCTTTTAGCAATTTCTGCTATGTATACCTACACACACACACACACACACATACACACACACACACACATACACACAAACAAGGTTGACTGAAAGCAACAGGAGGCAACTGGAGCAAAAGGGGACAATAGTCCCCAGAAATTGCCTTTAAGAAACCACTAACATCTGCTAATATAAGCCCAATAAAACATGATAATAGTAAGCAAGTCTTCTCTTAGAGTAGTAGATCGGGGAAGCAAGATATTAACTACTTGCAAATAAAAGGTTGCACTCTGGTATTTCAGATTCCAGTGACTAAATGTTGCTTCTTACTAAAGAGGCAGCTTTCAATCAGCAAGGAGGAGTTCCAACCACAGAGCTCTATTGTTCCTGATCTAAAGACGTGATGGTCTGAGTGGCCACCCTCAGAAACTCAGTCCTAACTCAAAGACTCAACCCAGGCTGTTCCCAGTAATGGATGGCTGTCATGTATCCATTATTTCCTTCCTTCATGCATGCATGGATACACTCTTACAGGCATTACAATTAACAACAAAACAACCCCCCCCCCAAAAACCTAAAATGAGACCATTTTCTAAATAATGCCTTAAAAAAGTACTTAATTTTACCAAATATCTACTATTGCTGTAATTTTAATATTTGATTCCAGAGGGTTTTGGTATACCCTTCAACTGTGTTTAATTACTACCACAAAACAGTAACCAGCTCTGAGAAATCTCCCTCCTCCATTTCTCTAAGTCAGTGTTTCTCATTCTTTAGTGTGTGCCTGAACCACTCTGGGATCTCAAAATGTTAAAACGCAGTGTCTGATTCAGAGGTCTGGGATGGGGTCTAACATTCTACGTTTCTAACAACTCTCAGGTGACGCTGACAGCTGGTATGTGGACAGCATTTTGAAAAGCAAGATAGAGGTACATTATTCTAAGATCTAGAGTTAATAGAAAATGGACTTTTTTTCTCTTAAATTTCTCTAAGAATGGTATTTTTCCAGGGTTTCAAATTAAGTTTCAAGTTAGTTTCCAGGTAGTTAAATAGGTAGCTGTGCTCAAAAGAGAAAATGAGTGTCGTTATTGATGACAAACAGCAGGACAAATACAGGAGCCTGGACGATAGGGCTTGACTTAGACTAATAAGCAGTCCTCCTAAGTGTGTCAATACTCGTGAGTCAGCCACCCTTAACTGATGGCTGTGCACATGTCGCCAAGCACAGTGACTTCGACAACACTGTTCTGCTGCTTTGGAGAACACCAATGACTTTTCTTCTTCACAATGAGAACACTGCACACTCTGTTTCCCCCCACTAGGAGCTTGCAGCAGCTTTGTAAAATAGCCTAAACACATTCTTGCTGCCTTCAGTATAAAATGATGGCAGCAAATTCTCTGAGGTTATAACAGAATTCCTTTGCAAATAGGGCAAATAGGTCAGTACCATTTAAAGGCACGAACAGATATCAGCTGTCAAAGATAAAAATACGTTTTTCTCTTATATGAGTAATCAACCAGGTCTCACTTTTGGGTGCTGGGTTACAATGTTATACTGTCTGGAGAAGCTAGGAGAGGAAAACTTTCCCTTTGCCTTTCAGTTTGGAGATAACAGAAAGACATTTTTATACTCTAAGCTGCATCGTAGCAAGCCTATCCAGATTTTTAAAGTTTCAGGTCACATTTGAAGACCTGTGTTCTTAGAATTACAAGTCCAGACTATGTAATAAAGTGTGTAACACAATGAAAATAAAGTGACATTTATTGAGCACATCCTATATATGAAGTATGACCATCAAACACTATGTTGGCTCATCTAAAGCTTCTCAATTATCATCTCCCATTACAGATAGAGAAACTGAGGTTGAGAGAGACTTAAGTTGTAAGAGATTAAAAAACTTATTTAGAATTTATGGATCTAGTAAATGGCACGACCAGGATTTGAATACAGGTAGCCTGACTCCTGAGTCTGGCTCCTATCTGAGAGACAAGTGAAAAAACATTCCTCGTATTTAGATTTGGGAACTTGAGTGAGTCACTTAACTTCTCCATGCTTCAGGTTTCCTCTTGTAAAATGAAGGTAAATGACATGATTGCTAAATCTCTTTCCAGTTCAAATATTCTACCATAGAAACTTAGGCTATTCAAGATTTTAGACTCTTTAATATCAAGTCTTCCTCTCCAAATTATTTTCCTGTTACAGTCTGCCTTATCCCATTTTATTCTCCAGTTAGAGATGTTTATCAACAAGCATTGATTGAATTCCCAGTGTGTGCAAACTCTGGTAGTCTCCTGGGACCACTGGAGTAATGATTGTGGGGCCTCCTGAATGATTATTTTAATTGATCTAGGCAATATCATCCATTTTTTTCCCTAGTTAAGCACATTCCCAAAGACAGCAACAAGAAATGCTGAATCAATGGTCTTCAGAATGAGACTTGACTGATGCCTGGTTTATATTATATTGAGAGTTGGAGGCAAGGCCAAATTGGAAATATCTCCATCTGATGTTGTCCATTATATTCAAAATGGGATCATTGGTCAACTATTGCAATAATTTGCAACTATCACAAACTAATGAATGTTTCAACACTTAATGTGAAACAAAAGGAAACCTGTATTTTCCAAAATCTGAGTATCCCAAAGGATTTACCCAATCCATGTAAAATCAGGTGGTTTGGGAGCAAGGAGTAAAGCCAAGGTGTTCATTTCAGTTTAACATCACTTAGTATCAACTCTGTAAATGTTTGGTGCTTTTTGTTCTGACAGACCCCCCAAAGTCTTAATGGCACCCTCAAGACACACATGAATGAAATCTTGCATTATCAGGGAAGGTACAACATTTCATAAGAAAAATAGATGGTATTAAATGTTTTCAATTGATTTGAGTTTCAGTAACACAAGTGACATATACCTGCTTGAGGACAGTAGGAAGATGAATGCAATATGCTTGCAGTTGATTAAGTGTTTCCCTCATGAACTTTTTCAGAGCAATGAATCCTACTTTTTGTAATACCAGGGTTGAGTTTCTGCATTTTAGAATATTTCTGTTTTCAGAAGATGATGCATTTCATGAAGTCTCTTGACTGCTGGTTGCTGAAGGAAGTTATAATCAGTAGCATATAAAGCATCTATTATTCAGCACTTGACAGAAATGCTCAAGAAAGGGTTTACAATTAATTGCTATCAATTTTGATAAGTTAGAAAGAAAAAGACTGGTCACAAAAAAGGAGGGAAAGATATATGGGCTTTCTTTAGTGAGCCCAACATCCCCTTCCTAGAATCCTCATAGTCCTCATTGCTTTTCTGCTAATAGTTTTTTCTGCTACCCCTCCATTAAGTGCCTAATGTATTTTCCCTCTTGCAAGCCCAATAAAATCCATCATCATATTGTATACTTAAGATTAAAGGACATTTTTCCAAGAGCATTCCTTCAGCCACTCTAGGGGGTAAAACAGATACCGTCTCTATCCTTATGGAGTTTATAGTCTTAAAAAAAATTTTAAATCTCTCTTCTTGAAGTAAAGATTTTTTTCCTTTTGGAAGATTTTGAAACACCCATTGTTAGCTTGATCCTGGAGTATTTTGGTTCAACACATACTTACTGAATATTTAGCCTTTTATGATGGCCTGAACTGCACACTAAGGATGGAAAAATGACTGACGAGTTCTATACATTCAAATATTTCACAGTGTAGAGGAGAATGCATAAACAAACAGCTATTTTTAAACAATGTGATTGGTGCTGTGATAGAAACATGCATGTCCAGCATCCTCCAGGAGCTCAGAGGAGTAGTTTCTAAGGCAAGGTGAAAGTTTAACGCTTGAGGCGAATCCTAGAGGAATGCTAGTTAGTACCATGTGTAGGCTGCAGATGGGAAAAAGAACCTTTCAAGCAACAGAAAGGGCATAAGCATTGGGAAGTGTGCCTGAAAACAGCATGGAGTGTTCTGGGAACTACAGATCATTCACTATTGTGAGGACTTAAAGGGCACAGGGAAGCTGGTCAAGAAATAAGACAGAATGCTAAAAGCAAGATGTAGGGCAATGTTATTGAATGTTCTCACTTGTGTAAAAGAAGCTTCTCTCTCTCTCTCTCTATGTGTGTGTGCGTATATATATATATATATATATATATATACGCACACACACACACACCCCACTTCTGGAAGCATACACAAGAAGTGAGTAACAGTGTAACAGTGCCTGTCTCTTGGAAGTGGTACCAGGACTAGGAGTATGACTTGGAGGGTTACTTACTGTTCTTTACATGCCCCTTTGAATTGTTTGATTTTTAAAAATCTTATCCATGTTTTCCATTTTCACTTTAAAAAGACACACACACTCCCTCACAGACACACATAGAGAGACAGAAACAGAGAGACAGAATTCAGTGATGCTGGAATGTGTATGCCAAGAAAATGAATCCTAATCCTGAAACACAGAACACCTGCTACAGGGTTTAACAAGAGCTATGTTTTGCATTTCAGATACATCATTTTGGTAGCTATGTCGAGGATGAAGTAGAAAAGGCTAAAGCTGGGGCTACCGTTCCTAGTTAAGAAGCATTAGAGGGTATTTCAAAGTTCAATTGAGAGGTGATAAATGCCTGAAGCATGGTATGAAAAGGAATGAAAAAAGATATTCAAACAGAGGCAAATCAGAGGGATTTTGTAGTTAGAAGTTGGAATTTGAGAGGCAGTGATCATAGGATGCCCTATGGTGTTCCACCATCTGCCCAGGGAGGGAAACAGGAAAAGAAGACCAACCATCCTGTTCACCACTGAAATAGATATGCTTTCTGAATTAAAAAAATAAAAACTGTTGGAGAATACTGTCATCAGGTACTTGTGGGAACACTGAAGTAAAATATGGAGGTTGGAACGATCCTGGAAAAGATTAGTGCCTTGGTGATCCTTCTAGTTCTGTTCACAAATAAGGCAGTTTCTACAGGGAGAAATTCTGGGCCCATAAATGTGGTGGCTGAAATGAGCTGGTTAGAGATTTGGAGAAAGGGTGCTGGCCAAAGACAGAGAATGGAGTTCAGTCAACTGTAATCTGCAACAATGTTGTTCTTTATCTAGGAGGACCTAGACCCTGATAAGATTTAGAACCTACTTTTCAAATTCTCCAAGACAAGGGATCTTTGTAACTCTGTTTCAGTTGCTTTTATAAAACCACATAAGTGGGGGAAAAAAGGATGTGTGCGGAACCCACTTACACAGCATCTGCTCTCTTCTCCATCGCAGCCCGAAAATGATTCAGAGTCCTTCTGGAACATCGTGTTTTCCATGTGAAATCACATGACAGCAGCATGAGTTCTTGTAACAAGTGTGTTAGGTAGCTGTTAGCAATCAGCTACTCCATCCTGACCTCCAGCGGAAAATAGTATGAGATAAGGTCCTTCAGATACAACAGAAAAGTTAGAGGCCAGACGCATTTTTCCTGATGCTGAATGGATTAATCAGGGAGGTTGCTAGGAGTGAATCCTGTTTGAATGAGAGGGGTTTTTTTGGGATTCTTCCTGAAGGCGGGGGAATAGATTTGTTGAAAGTTCAGGGTCCCTGCCTACTCTAACCCTTGTGACTCGTAGGGAGGTTTTTTCTTCTGATCTATTATTTTTGAGAGAATGATATACAATTCTCTAGTCAAGAGAAACAGCTTTGTGGTTTCCATAGAGACGGTTCAGTGACATTTATTTGAAATCCTACCTGTGCCTAGAACATTCTCTCATGTCGGAGGCCATCATTTCTCCCTCCCACCTCCTGCAATCCCTCTCCCACTCAGATGCATCTGGATCTACTTCAAAACCCACAGAACTTTCTGTAGCCACACTGAAGAGAAATCTGCTGGAGGAATAATGCATAAGGCATATAAACAAATCAAGACTCTGAAAAGACAAAAGACCCAATATAACACAATGATCTTTCATTCCTATAAGGTTTCTATTAACCTTGTCTTCCATCCCCTCCCCCACCCCCAGCACTATGTAAGCTCCAGGAAGTTTAGGATTATATTCTTTAAGCTTTCTGTGTAGCTCCTAGCATATTATAAGGGCTTAATAACATTTATTAGGATTATAAAAGAATTTTTCTAGCCATAAAAAGGTGTTAGTAATAATGGCATTTAAATTTTTTAATTCAGAAATTAATAGTTTCTCGGTTGGGTCTACCTTATACCATCAAATGTAATTTTCTTTCATGATGATCATGAATCATAAGCTGTTTCCATAGAAACAGCTTTATCACATGACACAACCAGTTTCACAGACACAAAACCCCTTCATGACAAATATCAACGTGCATATGTTTATGTATATATATGCATATTTTGTATATATAACTCTTCATCTTTAAAAATTACTGAATTCTTTTAATTTTCAAAGTGTCCTCTGTATGTTGGTGCCTGGACTATCAGGATTTCTAGAAACATTTAAAAAATTACTAGAGAATAACTTAATTGATTGATGACTACAAAGTGAATGACGTTTAAAAATAAGGAGAGTCAAACATAAGAGGCATATGAAAGTGGCTCCTCAGTCATCAGGAATGGTTGAAGTAAAGTAGATTTTTAAAAGATAACCAAGGAACTTTATCAAATTTGAAAATGTAAAGGAAATAATATGTCTAATCCAGAAATATATATATTATCTATGTATGTGATGTCTTTTTATATCTGTCTATGTCTATCTACCTAGTTATTTTGCTGTAATTGTATCCTTACTACTGTGTGGTATGTTTACTTGCAAACGTCAACTTTTGTCTGAAACCTCCACATCCACGCAGTAATCTGTCATAACCAGTCAATGTGTTAAATCAACTACCACATTAAGTGGAGATAAGAGATCCCTTCCACCGACATCACCACCTCACTGCCCACCCCACCCCCAGCGTGTGCGTCCACGCTCGCGCCCGCGCGCACACACACACACACACACAGACAACTCAGCACATCCAAAAGAAACGACCAAGCCAACAAAAATCCTAGTTCAAACAGACTGTGGAGTTGAGGCTGATGAGAGGAGATGAAGAAGATTCACTAGTAAGGTTAATGCTGATTAATTGGAGGCTGTTGGCTAAATGTGGTGACAACTGATTTTCAGACGTTTTGAAGTTGGGACCAGGAAGAGGAGGTGAACATGCCTGGGTTCAAAATCACTGTCATAGAACATAAGTACATATTGGTGAATTGTTTTTGCATTGTTACCATGCAGATTTTCCACATGCTAAAGCATGTACACTTTTGGTTCCACAAAATGATAGGTGAAGCCCAAACTCAAACAAAGCAAATGCCATCCAATGCTATTCAATCTCACTGAGTGGAGGTTGGCTTTTGATGGAAACACCAGTCATTTTTAGGAGTGTGGGTAGGAAGCATCTACATTCCTAAAGGTGACCTCAGATGCTACCAGCTTGAAATGCCAGCATCAGATCTTGATATCTTCTGCTTTGACTCCTGCTGAAATGCAAACAACCCTGAAAGAGGCAATTATAATGCTAGTCTTTAATTCTTGTGTTTATACCAGTGTGTGAATGGATGGTTGAATGAGAGGACAGGTTTGCTTAAGAGACAGAGATTAGAAAAGGACATGAGGAAAGTGAGGAAACGGAAGTTATTCATACTTTCCCCCAGAATCAGCAGTTTCCTGACTTTGGCAACCAATATGAAACAGCTCAAAACAGGGGCTGCAGGGTGCTGAGACAGCATTTGTGTTGTCCACACTGGTCCCCTGCACTTGAAAAGCATTTTGCTTGATCTGACAGTGATGCCCCATATTTTGCAGCCCAGGATGTGAAATCAACAAATTCACCTCCGTTCTCTGGAGACATAGTGGCCAGGCTGACGGCCAGGTGACAATAACATCCTATAGTTCTAATAACCTGATGAACCTCATTGTTAAAATCAGTGTCTAGCGGGCAAAACCCTGGCAGTTTTTTTCAAGTCCTAACACTCTCCATCTGGTATATATAATTTTGGTTTTTCTCCTTAAGTACATTCCCTTGAATGTGCTTCTGTCAAGTCATTTTTGAATAATTTTAAATCACTTTAAAATGTCAGGATGATGTGGTACCCTAATTTATACTCTCAAGTATGAATCCCGTGACTTACTTCAGCCCTTTGATTCTCAGTTCCATATAAAATGGAAATAATAATTTCTGCTCTACTTATTTCAGGGAGCACTGAGAATCAAAAGAGATAAATCATGTACAAATATATGCTCTGTATATGTGATGTATAAACTGTACATTGCTATATGAATGTTAAGTACTGGGGTTTTTATTATTTTACTATTATCTCCCAAACTTGTAAAGAATTTCTCCCTCTTCAATGCCAGGACATCAGGAATAACATTAATTCACATCCTGCCTAATAAAATATAATAATATTTTTGTTCAATACTGGGATTTTCATCATGTAGTTGAAATTCACAGTACTGCTAATTGTGGAACTATTCTGTGACATCCGACTGCAGAAATGGAAAGAGTTTCCCACACCTTTCCTCCTGATCATTTGCTCTTGGTTCTCACTCTAACACTGCTCAAATTTAAAAGTTTCAATCTGTATATGGTCATATTTTGTGTTATTCCTTGGTATATGAAGGAAGTTGGATATGTTGTTTTCCATGGGCTTACCAAAGGACTAAGGCTCTGGAGTTGCCTTCTGGTTTTAATTATAACTCCTCAACTTACAGGCTCTGTTACCTTGCCATTAATTAACTCTAGAGTAATCATATAATTTATTGTCCAAACATGAACTTTTGAAAATGAAAGGGAATACTATTACTATTACCCAGGTCAAGAGATATAAACCAACACTATCCTGTCAAAGTCAGGATTTGTGATCACCCTATGCCACTCAAAGCCTGAATTTCTCCATCTTTAAAATGAGGGTAAACTATACTTTCTTCATAGTTCACTGAAGGCTTGATGAGATAATGTGTTGCCTGACTTGGGGAAAATATCAGTTATTTACTACCATCTCCTCCTCCTCCTCCTTCTTGCACATACTGTGTATCTATCAGGCACTGCTATGAGTGCTTTATATGAATGTCAACAATAGAATTAGGTAGAGTGGACAAGATAGCCTCATAAGAATTTTTATACCAGAGTTTGAGAAGAACAAATAAAAACATCATCTGTCAGCTCATCTTTGCTTACTGAGAGCTTTACAGGAACAAAGAGACTTGCTATGAATTGGGAAGTGTTAGTAAAAGTGGTAGGATTTACTTTATTCCTTCAAGGAACGGCCAAGAATCTCACTGAGAAGCTAAGTTATTAAGAGATAACGATGTTCGTGGGGTCCCACTTGACCCCAAGCAACACTAAAAAAAGGACTCATAACATGACAGAGAATGTACAACCAAGCTGAGCTGTTCAAGAGGGCAATAATCTAAGTGGGAAGGATATGCCAGGCAGGGCAAATAGCAGTAAAACGTTTGTAGATACAGTATTACCAAGGCTTCTAGTTTTAATTACGGCTCCTCAGATATGAATCTTAAGGCCTAGAAAACTATCTTGGAGTCTTAGTAATAATAATAACACTTACTGAGTACTTCTACACAGCAGGAACCATTCTAAATACATTACAAATATTAACCCACTTAATCGGTATGTATCATTATTATCTCTATTTTACAGATAAGGAAACTGAGGCATGGAAAAGATAAGAAACTTGCCCAAAGTTACACAACTAGTAAGTGATAGAGTTGTGATTTGCACCCAGATAGATTGACTTCACAGTCTATGTATGGCCCCTAAATCAATTAGCTCATAAAACATCATTACTTCTAACAACGTTTAAACAAAAAGAGGTTTCAAAAATTAGGAAATGTTATTAATTCTTAACAAAATGGGTCTTAGGGTGAAATGCATTAGCAATTAATATTATTTAGCCCAGCGTTAAACTTTGTAGAGATTAAGGAATAGTTTGATTAATGTCTTCAGGTTTATAAAAAGGTTTGATCTATTCACTGATCTAAGTCACATTTGACTTATTTGCATGCAAGGTGTTACTTAATGTGCTGTGTCAGGTACTTATTGAAAATAGGAAGAGAGAATGGATTTTGTGCCCCTTGTGAGAGAATTCTTAACTTGAAGAAAGAAGCAAAGTTTAGATTGGACATAAGGAAGAACATCTTGACTGTAACGAGTGAGAAGATGCTGAAAGCAGCTACGAAGAGTATCTGGGAAGTGCCCATCCTTAGAAAGCTGCAGAACAAGAAGAGATAATTATATCTGTCCTAGTTGGCTTATCTGGCTCTTCTATCCAAAGGCAGGAGAGTGACAAGAGAAAGAACATTTCTTTAAGACCCTTCACAACTAAGAAGTTTGAACTTCTAAGACTTTTTCTTGATCTTTACAGATGATCCATTGTAAGATCGCCAAAAATCCCCACATTTGATCACTTTTAGAGTACATATAATTCAAGCAGAAGATTACAACCACACATTTAGAGGCAGTTACAGGGTACTTGGCTAGGCTGTCATTAATTCAGTAGCTCTTTCTGGAACAACTAACTTACTGACCTTACAGTGCATACTACTCAAACTTGTATCTCAGAAAAAGTTGCCATGTCACTTACCTTCCTGGTAGTTAATGAAGAGGAGATTTAGGAGACATTAAATCCTCAAATGCCAAGGGTCTTCTGTAATGAGAGTATCTTGAAGACTGTGCCTGATAAGTGTTCTTTTGCACAGGACAGAATAAAATCATGTTGAATTGAATTTAAAAATAATGCATTCAATTTTAGTCTGTGTATACTTTAGTATTTAGTACAGGGAAAAAGACAACCCTTAATGTTAAGAATAGAAATAGTTATTAAAATATAATGAATATGTACTATGTATCAGGTACCAAAATAAATACTTGACATCAGTTTTTACAAGATCTACCTGAGATAGGAACATTTAATATCCCTATTTCTCAGGTGGAGAACTGAGTCCAGGAAAGCTGATCTGTGATGGAGTTGTGTTTAAAGCTCAGGACTGGTTGTCTTCAGAGCCAGATATCTAACCCCCTCTTTTGGGTCCTGGGACCCAATTCCAATGTGTGTGGAGGAGCTGGGAGGTTGCCCACACATACTATAAACATTCTCTGGATGCCGGCTTAGGGCCCTACAATACAACTCAATTCTGATACCATCTATCCAGAGATAACATCAGGGTCCTCAAGGGTTAATTCCGTAAGGGTTCATTCCTACAAGACTGTCCCCTTTCCACTTCAGATGCCAGTTGCAAGACCAGGTTTTTACTTGTACTTGTAACTAACTGGTTCTAAATCAGAGGTTCCCACAACATCCTCCTTAGGTTTGATTTTTTTTTTTTTTTTTCTTGCTAAAGCAGCTCACAGATCCCAGAGAAGAACTTTACTTACTAGAGCACCATTTATTACAAAAGGAAATAACTCAGGAGCAGCAAGATGGAAGAGATGCAGAGTGGGAGGTATGGGGAAAGGGCCCAGAGTTCCCATGCTCTCTCCAGGGGCACCACTCTCTCCAATTTCCATGTATTTGCCAACTGGAAGCTTTGATCCCTGTTTTTTGGGGATCTTTACTGAAACTTCATTATACAGGCAGGTGTGATTAAATCATCGGCCACTGTAGCTGGAACTCAATCTCCAGCCCCTCTCCCCTCCCTGGAGGTCAGGGGATGGGAGGAGAAATTCCAATCCTCTAATCATGTGGTTGGCTGTGCTGGCAATAGGCCCTGATCTTTTGGCGCTTTCCAGAAGTCTCCTCATTAACATAACAAGAGGCACTTCTCTTGCTCTCTGCACTTAGGAAATCCGAAGGATTTTTATGAGCTCTTTGCCAAAAGCTGAAGGGCTGGGGAGCAGGAAGACCAGACACATATTTCTTATTACAAATCAGTGTCACACTCCCCTTCTCATTGTATCCAACAATCATTGATTTTCAATTCAGAATTCATCCTGGTCTGAATTGTGCTCTTAGAAATAGATCTTTTATTTCTCTAAGTGAAGGGTCAGGCAGAATCCCATCCAGAAGAACCCAGTTTTGAATTTCAAGCCTCAAAGTAAGTGTAAGCCTAAAGAGTAGGCGGTGTTCTTGCCCCAGTTCAGCGGGATTCCTTCCCTGGACAGAACCTTACCTCTTAATCTTTTCATGATGGAAGACTTTAAAAAAAAAAAAGACTCTGACCAGAGGAGAGGGTTGTTGGGTAGGAGCCCAGGTTCCGGTGTCTTCCTCTGTTGCCATCCTGGTCATGGTCCACACAACAGACAACACGGTCTTTTTCCTGTCAGGTTTCCTTCAAGGGTCACTTGTTTGTTTGAGTCCAAGATGTAGACTCAGAAAATCTAAAATTGTTATTTTTCAATTCGCAAGATTTCCTGCCAGTGGAAAGAACCGCTCTAACAGGATTCTCTAACAGGGGCAGGTATCAACCACAGGAGGGGAAAACATGCCCATGGGGAGGGGACAGATGCTAAGCAGACCAGCCAGTTCTGGGTGGGGAAGTCAGAAAAGGCTCAGGTATATTTAGCTCTTCTTATTTTTCTGACTGAACGCTGAGAGAGAAATCAAACAGGAATATGTAAAGGTCAGATCATTTCATCACTGTCCTTTCAGAACTGGGAAATTACATTATGGAATGCAGATGGCATCTTGAGGTTAAAATAGCAACTTATTATTACCACATAGCTTACAGGAGATAGTTTTCATTTTTCTGCCTCCTGGAGGAATATACAGTTAAAACACATTGATTTTAAAAATTAAATACATGTATTTAAAAAAAACAAAAACTTTAAAATCTCTGTTTCTCTCGGTGTGGTTGAAATGATGGCAATGAAAATATAACGATCACTTCATTTGCTCTTACCGAAATAATAACTGAAGAATTTGCTGCCGAAGAACAGTATATTTATAAAGTAAAAGACATTGACAGAACATGGTTTAAGGCAAAACAAGTTGCTTGAAATAAACTGTCTTTCTGTATTTCAAAAATGCAAAGTTAGGCTATTGGGGAGACCACTACATTCTGCTAAAGCCCTCATGGGTTTTCACCTTTACTTTTTTTTTTTTTGGTACTAAATAAGGAACAGTACTGCTACCCACCAACATAGATCTTGTCTCTTTTGTTCATCCCTCACAGCTAAAGAATAATCTGTGCTCTTATATCTCAGTGGGGAGTTTAGCAAGGACACAGTTCACTGTGTCTGTGCTGTCTGTCACTGAGGAGTGTGGTCGCGCACAGGTGCAGGCCCACACAGGGCGGATCAAGTCAGAACTTCATTCCCTTTGGTTCAAGGATAATACATAGTTCCCGATATCTGGGGTAGAGGGGAGTCGGGGTGGGGGAGGTGGATGCAGCACAAAGTGGGCTTCAGGAGAAGTTGTAATTTTAGGCATCATGTGTTGTGGTTTTACCTAAGATCTGAAAATATCAGAATGGCTTTCATAATTGAAATCATCAGATCAGTACCTTATTTTGTGACTTCTCAACCCATTTAACTCCTGATTTTATTGGACAGTTAGTAGAAAAGAAAAATTCATGTCAGCCAGTAAAGATATGTATTTTTAAAAAGATGCTAGTTAGAAATCCCCAAGAAGTGTGTTTGTTTGTTTGTTTGGGAAATTCCAGATACAAAGGGAAAGACAAAGGCCAATACAAACAGTTCAGAAAAGCAAAGAATAATTTTCATGATATTTAATTTAAATGTCATAAAAATTTAAATTTTGATGAAGAATCTGTAGGTACCTACTTATCATCACTGTTGGACAGCTGCTTTGGAAATGCCTTGCTATAAGTAGATATTCAGCACTGAAAGAAAGACTATTTTCCCCCAAATTGCCTCCTTAACATTCCGGAGCAAATTAACAACAACATGCTGTTCTATTTCCTGACACCTCACATTCTTTGCTCCTCAGTATACATGAAAGAAGTAAACACTTCCATCACAAACTCAGTCTCAATTTCATTGATAATTCCTCTTTCTTCTCTCATCTTTTCACCCTCTTTTTCCCTAGGTTTCCCTAATTTAGTAGTTAATGGAGACTCCTCTGGCCACCATCTGTTCTGGAAAAGCAGCATGGTGGAAAGTGTGTGGGTTGTTAGTTGGCCCACCCTGGGTTGTGGCTCTGTCCTTGTGGGTGCTCTCTCTCTTAATATCCTTGTCTCTGATGCTGGGGCAAGAAAAAAAAAAATGCCATTCATACTCATCAAGCTTTCTTCTTCTCTTTAGGGAAGGAGATATTGTTTATGTAAATAGGAAAACAAATCTTTGGGCTGCCCTTTCCAGTGGCTGAGAATGGCAGGGAGGAAGGAAGAACGGGAAGATTGGCATTTCAAAGACTACCAATTACTCTGTAGTACTGGATTGTAAGACCCAGAATATCTGTCTCTTCATTTAAGGGAAATGTTAATAAACTTCTAGGAATATAAAATATGTCTAGGTTTAAGAAGGGGAAAAGTGTTAAAATTCTCTAAGCAATAAATGATACAAAGGGGGTTGAGGACAGAATAGTGCGTGGAGGACCATGGTGAACAGGAAGAACAACCAAAAATGCTAAGAAACTGGAAAAGAAGTTAAAGTTCTCAGCAAATAGTTCCTAATGTTGGGGTGGCTGAGGGACTCAAAAACAGAGATTTCATTATTCGATACTATGTGATTTTTCATTGCTGTGATATAAAACATTATTGCTTCTCCACTTCTTCAAAAAAGTCTATTATTGCACAAACGCTTTGTTGGAGGGATTTGAGGTGCTGGGTTCCACATGTGGGTCAGCGCGGAGTACAGGGAAGAGAGTTGTCATATACTTCAGACCAGAGTGAGAATAAGAGCTCAGAAGAAACTAGAAATCAGAGCCAGAGTTGACTGTAAAAATGTGTCTGGACATGCACAAAAATCCCAGGGAAACACTGGACTTTTAATAGTACAAGGATTAAGGGCGTGGGTTAATTAATTTCAGTCTCAAAGGATGCCCGCTGACGTCTAGCTATACATAAAATGTCATTAAAACGACCATACAGGAAGCAGAAAACCTGGCGCCTGGCAGGTACTGAATGAACCTGAGTCCCCCGTCCTTTCACAGAAACAGTATGGCGGCCATGCCACTATAGGGGAGGAATGGGGGAGACAGGACCTGAGGGCACAGAAACACACGAGGGTGGTAGTAAGTCACGCTCATTGTTTGCTCCCCTGGTTTCCTACCTGATCTCCCACGGAGGCTGCAAACTCGTGAGTGGATACTGAGGTGCTTACTCAGATAGGGGGCTGCAGGGGTAGGGAGAGGGCATCTAGCAATTCAGACCCTGTAGCACATGCACAATTACTTAAAAGCATATGGACCACCAACTTAAAACTGTTTTGCGCAGACTCAGAAGCACAGAGCTCCTCTGGCCACAGTGCGCCTTACCCCTGATGCTGTGGCCCTTTAAGTACTAGAGGGGGTGAAGCCCAAGAATTCCGAACCCATGCTTTGAACTCATCAGAGGCACCTGGCCTGTTGCTGGCCTCCTGCCGGCTCTGCTGACTCTTCTGTCTGTATTCCACGCTTTCTAACCTTCTGTTCAGTTCTCTCAGTTCCCTCCCTGACTTTCTTGCAGCATTATGAATCTTCCTGTCAATGCAGCTATCCCTCCATGGATTAGCTTCCAAAGCACTCAGTGGATGTAAATACCGTGTGACTGAAATCAGCTATCCTGGTGGAAACAGAGAGCAGGTGCCCTGTGCCACCTTTGTTCCTGAGCATTGAAGCTCCTAGTCAGACATACTCCGTTTGGCAAACTGTTCAGGTTAAAATAACTGGGTAGTCCATTAGGGGATAGGCATGTTGACAGGAAGATTCATAATGTTAAGATAAATCCAGGGAGGTAAATGAGAGAACTAGACAGAACACTTCCATACGTGAACTAAATTGAGATGTCCAGAGAAGGCCAAAGAAGAGCGGGGGAGGAAGGCAGTAGAGGGGAGAGAGAGAGAGGGAAATTTGGGAGAAAGGTGAGTTTAGTGGGTGCAGTTAACTCTGATGGAAATCAGAGGTGAAATTAGAATATAAAACAATAAAAAAGGGAGAAGTAAGATGTCACTCTGTTGCAAGTGGGGTTCCCCTGAAACAATGAGACAGAAATTTCTGTTTCCTGGGATGTATCAAAGAGTAGCTCCTGTCCGGGAGTGAGGGCAGCAGCACTGGGCAAAGGGAGAGGTGAAATTTTGGTGAAGTTGAATTAAAATGTAGTTGCTACAGATGCATAATTAACCCCAAGGAGAACTGTGGAGCTAGAATGACCCTTCAGAATGATTTGGAATTGAGGCTTATGGCTTGGGTCTTCATACCCCACCTCTAGCCACCCACTCCAACATCAACTAGCCGTATGACGTGGGCTGTCCCTGAGAAAGAGGTGTGACATGAGAGGGGACTTTCTCCAGCCAGGACATTCCTGGTGAGAATCTCAGCTGGCATACATCAGCCACCACTCCTGGCAGCTGGAGGAAGGAGTGGCTCAGTCCTAAGAGGGATGTAAGATCTGGACTGGGCCTCACAGTATCTCTCTCACAGCCCTGGACTCAGAACACAGCTGAAAAGGCTGACCTGAAGTGAATTTCCCCCAGAAGCTCTGTGGAATGTAGTCTCTTTACTATTCACTGACATTTCATGTGCATTGGTCTTGTCTCTTACCTAAACTCTAAACATTCTGAGTACCAGCTTCACATTCCACATATTTTTTGATTCCTCAATAATTTCTTTAGCAGAGCAATTGTCTCAATCTAAGATTAATGGGAAAACAAGCCCGTTGCCTGTGGTAATTGACACTGAAGTAACAAAACAAATTCTTTCCTCCATATTTTGGAGAAAATAAAATTGACCTTTCAATTTTTTTTTCCTGTCATATATGCATATAAATGTCTCCAGAGTGAACTGGTTATGATACACTGTAACAGTTACAAGCAGTCCTATATCTTGAAAACTCAAAAGACAAGGCAGGGGAGACCCGGAGAACGTAGGTGTGAAAGTGAGTCTATGTCATTCAGTGGAAAGGGCACTTGACCAGAGTCTGAAGACGGGCTTCTGTTTTTTGCTGGTCTGTTGCCTGCCACATCATCTTGAGAAAAGTCAGTTGAACCCTCTTTTTCCTTGTAATGATTAGGCATAATGTTGTCTGCTTTCCCTTCTTGAAGAGCAGTCGGTGTTGGACTGAAGGACTTGATCAATAGATAATGCCTGCCTGGTATGTTTGAGCTCTAAAAAACCATTCAAGAGGAGTTTCATTGTTATTATTATTATCAACTTATGGATGCAATTTCTAAAATTAATTTCACACATTATAAATTGTATATAGTAATATAAAGGTGATTTAGTTTTTTTTTTTTAATCAGTAACTACAATGGAAGAAATTTACTTCATTTATAATGGTAGACCCTGAGTTGTTACACTGGCTTCTAGAATCCTCATTTTTGAAGTGGGAGGGTAGGGCGTAAGTAAGATGACCTTGAATATATGTTTGGTTTCTAAACTTCATAAACCTGCATCTTCCAAACCAAAGTTCCCATCCATCAGCCAAAGGAAATGAGACATTTTAAAATATATTTTTATTGAAGTATAGTCAGTTTACAGTGTTGTGTCAATTTCTGGTGTACAGCACAATACTTCAGTCATATAGGAACATACATATATTTGTTTTCATATTCTATTTAGCCTTAAGTTACTACAAGATATTGACTATAGTTCCCTGTGCTGTACAGTATAAACTTGTTGTTTATTGGATTTTGTGAGAATCTTCCTATATTTCAAAATGAGAGACACTCTGCCAGAATTCAGTAGGTGTTCTGTGCGCTTCAATGGGTTTGTAGTCGTAATTCTTGGTGTACTTCTGGGAGAGAGCGGGCTGTGAGTCTCTCTACGCCACCATCTTGGCTCAACCAAGACTAACTCAAGAAATGAGACATTGATACTTTTTGTGTTTATTTTAACAAAGTGGTTTAATTGTTTGTGAGAAAAAGGGTAATATGGATGAATATATAGCATAAAATCTGGAACAGAGATGTTTTGGGAGAATTTCCAAATGCTCAGAGAAGAAAGCTTAACCTCAGATAATTTCAGACTGCCAAACTAATGGGTTAGAATGAAATGTTCTCCATTAATGCAGTTGTCCATCCGAGCTGAGACTGAAGGAGCTTGGAAGTGGGCTTTTTAATTACCTGTTTTGGTTTAGAAGGCACTCAAGTGGCAACCAAGCAGACACCATTTACATGGGCACGTGATTTGTCTAAATATTGTTGGGACTACTACTTACATCCCTCGAAGGGAATAACCTGTTTTTTTGTTGATCCTAAGTTAAATAGGTCCCCTCACACCCTATAGCAGAGGCAGAGATGTAGGGTGGAATGTGAGCTGTCTCGTGCTGGCAGACCTGGACAGTGTGGTTAGCACCCAAACAGACACCGTTTACCACAAGTTAGGAAAATCATCAGCCAGAGATCAGGAGACTCTTGAGCAAAATTCTCTTTTAATTCCTGCTTTCTCTTATCTAAGCGTTGCCCTTCCCATCCTTCTGTGGAAACCTAGAGTTTTCATATTTTTTATACCTTGCCCTCTATTAAGGAAAAAAATAAAAGCCTGCCTTCAAGATTGGATATGAAACTCATTTACAACCATATTCAATCCATTGAGAAGGCTTATTCCACGAGTTTGCTTAAGGGCATTTGGCGCTGACAAAATGCAAAGGCTGAAGTCCAAGAATGGGTTTTTAATAGTGAAATTTTTAATATTGGTGAAACCTAGGCCAAGGAATTCAAATCATTGATGAACATGTATTGAGTACATTCCAGGTGAATGACATGGATTATACTCTGTTAATACACCTAGATCCCAGTCCTTATTCTATCCATGAGCTAGTCTGGGAAATAATGGTGACATCCTTTCTATTTCACCTAATTCCCACCCTTACTGAAAAACAAAATTTAAATTGATTAGAAACAAAGCCATAGAACCCTAGGAAGAACCGTTCTTTCAGAGGTCTTCAAATCTGTTTCCTTTTTCTTTGGTGAAGAAAATTTAAAATCAAATTGTGTTCTTTTGGGAAGCCACCCTCTCTAACTCAGCTTAGAAAGCATTTCTTCAAAGTCATTTTTTTTTGCCTCACTGGAGGTCAGTTGGTCTAAGAGATACTGTATTTCCTAACTGTTCACACCTGGGTTTGTGCAAGGACTCCTGAGACCCTAACATTTCAGGAGATTGGGTGAGGTAGGGTGGAGTCTCTGGTCACATATGAAGATAGACATGCTAGCCAATTCCTTCTTCACTTTTCTTATCCAAGTCAAACATGGGTGAGAAAGAAAACCAGAGGAACATACATACAAAATGGACAAACTGGCCAGAAGACTCAAGCCTGGGTATAAATTGATAGAAAGGGAGGTTGTTGCTTAAAATAATTCACAAAAGGGCTGAAAGAAAGAAAAGGATTTGAACTGGGATCCTGATGTGGTCTTTACCAGCTCTGAACTGACTGAAATAAATGAGGGAAAGGAGAAAGAGGAAGAGAGAGAGATGGAAAAATGGCTTACAAGACCATAAGGCATGGTCCAAAACATAGTTCTTTGTTCTACTTTTGTATCATCAATCACAATAAGAGAGAGACAAAATGAACTGAAGAACCAAGCTCTCCCTCACTGTATCTCTGATGAGCCTTCAATCTGGTCAGAAAGGACATGGTTTTTTTCATGATTCTGGCACAAAAATTTTTCTATTCAATAGCAGACACTTGTGAGTTTTTTTATACCGTGCAATCCATTGACTTATTATTGAGATGATGAATATTATCATTTAAAAGAATTCCTCCAGAGTGTTGAGGTTAGATACAAAACAAGGGATTAGATATGAAAATCTCACATAAATTTGGAAGCCATCGAAAAGAGCCTGGATAGGATAATTTGAGAATATTGAATGCTTAGACTAAGGATGAGTTCCTTTGCATAGTAATACAACTGAATTTTTCCTGAGAAAATAGCATATAGAGTGCACATGAAGGGAACTGAAGTCCAAAAAACATAAACTTTGTTATGAAATCTGTCATCATCTTCCACACCCATCCTGGCTAAATACATCGTAACGAACTTTCCAGAATCAATCTACATTTTCTTCTCCTCTGTTTTAATGAGCAGTGAGTCTGAGACCACTCTTGAGAAGAGTGTGTACACTTTGTGCAGATAAGGACAGCAGCTTGGCCATGGTCTAACCCAGCAAGGGCCGGTCACTGCCCAATTGTCACGCTTACTGAAGCTATTTGTGGCTTTTGCACAAGAGCGCCGCCTACTGGAGATTTTATACAGAGTCTCAAGGACAGAAGTATGTATGGTGAAGTAGGTTCCTGATAGGGAGTGACTAGCGAGGGTGGGACAATGACAAAATAGAGATAAAGGGCAAAAAATGTGAGCAAGAGACAGGAATCTGGGGACCACACAATGCACAGCACAGGTGTCCCGATGAGAACAGGCAATAGTAAAAACCACACCCTGAAAAAGCTACACAGAGCTGTGGGCTGGTGATTCATTTAGGACATGATTTTATATAGCCTGTGAGGTTAAAGAAGGCCAAGGATTCCTGAGACAGGAGACGCTGATGGTACCCAGAGTTTCCATTTAGAGAACAAGGCATTCATTTCTGTGCAGAAGGGTCCATCATCACTCAGGGAGCTCTTATTAATCACTGATCTGTACACAGAGGAAGGTCATTGAACAAGTAAGCACATGAGAATCTATTGGGAGAAAGTCTGTATGGTTTCTGTAAGAGGAAATCCTGCCTGACTAAATAACCTGAATTCTCTCAGGCATAAATTGGTCTTTTGAAAAATAAATAAATGCCTTGTAGACAAGGAACTACCAGTAGAAATAATTTAATTAGACACGTAGAAAGCCTTTGACGAGATAGACCTCGTGAGATATGTCACCTGAGAGACTTTCGAAAAGTTGGTTATTCATGCATCCATGATGGGAGATGGTTCCCATGTCCAGTAGAAGGTTGGATTATCTAGAAATGCTCAAAGCATGCCCCTTGGACTTTCACAGATGGCCTCTGAGGGTCAGGCATGGCCAGGGAAGCTAATGGTGGATGTTTCTTCAACAGGACAGTTCCATACTTATTTTACAGATTGCAGTTTCTACTAAACTTTCATTCCAATGGCTCAAGAACAACTCTATTAGGTTGCCTTTAAAATCCCTTTGACTTTTATGAAGGATCTGTAATTGTCATTTTTATCCATCCCAAGGATGTACATTTTTATTCACAAAGGAACTTGGATAAGTTTTTTGGAAGAGAAAACTGGATTTAAAGCAGAAAACAAGGCATAGTGATAAATGGCACATTTTCTAGTTAGAAAGTAAATGGTGGTGCCAACTAAAGACCAACACTGAGGTCCATCTTACTAATTGATTAATTAATTAACTTACATTCAGAGAGAAGTTTGTAATAGTCAGTTTTGCAGCTGAGTTAAATCTGTCTTGGAGAAAAGTGTCAATTCAGTTGGCACAAATAACACTTTAATATTTATGCCACGCAAAAAATCGAGCAAGAGTGCTAGCAGCTAATTTGGTCTTAGAGGAGGCTCCCCACACTGTGGAAGATTTAGGTCTACTCCAAACAGGAATCACTTCCCGGTCCTTCCACAGTCCAGTCTTATTCACCGGTGGCTGCCTAGGGTGAGAAAACATACTCCCCAACCCTGGCTTTGCTTTGTTGTATGTGACATCCTGTGGTAAGACTTAGTCTTTTGACTTCTCCATTTTGTATGACAAGCTCATAGACGTTGTTTCTCTTAGTGTAGTTTCCTGGTGTCTTAGCCCTAAAAGCTATTTGATAGCAGGGACTTTTGTGTAGTTCTGAAGATATTTTCTTAGTGCACCATAAAAACCTAAGAAAAAAAAAAGAAATGTCATGCTAATAATATCTATAAAACACTGAGCCCAGTGATCGCTCTCTGATAGCCACAGATGAGCTGTGGAAACCCAAGTAATCCCTCTAAAATATCCATTTTAGAGATTATATCCAATTTTATGACTTTAAATATAACCATGCTGGTGACTTCCAAATATGTAACACTAGCCCTAACCCATCCATCATAGATTCAGTCCTTTATTCAACTGCCTGCTAGTCATTCCTAATTGTAAAAACAACTGATTCTCAAATGCAGTTTTCCAAAAATCAACTTATAACCTTTTTGTCCAAATTAGCATTTCTAGTGTTCTCCATTTCTGCTAATGGCACTATGCAAGCACCGAAGTATGGAGTCATTATCGACACCTCACATATGTTTTTTTTCCCAACTATCTTCTGCTATCTTCAAATAAATACACTGAAATCACAACTCTCTGAGGTCAACGCCTTAGGAAATGATTCACAAACTCCATGCTCTATAATTCATGGATTTTTGTTTGCCAGAACAGTCTTCAAGAAATAAATACGACCTCCAATGGTAAACATATATTCTACATAGGTGACAATCTGTAAACCAAATGCAACATCACACAGAAAGTAAGGGAACTGGAGTATAAATACAGACCCACCAGACTCTGAATGTAAGACCACCCTCGAGGTCATCATCACGTGCTGAATCTCAGAGCATGTAAACTGTTGTTTTGCCTTCCATAATTGGAAGGAGAAAAATACCCATAGAAATATCTCAGCTTCCAGGGATTTGCCTCAAAACTATAGAATTAAGTCAACCCTTTGAACATTTTTGCATTTACATTGGTGAAGATTATTTGTTTTTCCCTCAGTGGCATTAACTTTCGTATGTCATTTTCAGTTATAGTAAATACAAGGAAAGACTTACAGAGTTTGCAGTTTGGTAGAGAGGATTTCTTCTTTTGATTTTTATGTCTCTCCTGAAGCTAGGGGCATGCTTGTTACCCCTCAGAATTTCCCACCTTAACACTCATATCTAAAGGGGGCAGATTGCCCGGCTGGTCTTAGTGGATTCAGCAGCTTCAATTAATTTTCAATATGGAAATAGCTTAAAATGAGTCACGTAAGTCACACAAGAAAGGTGGCACTTGAAAGTGTTGGCCCTCACCATTTCCCCAGTTGTTCTTCATTATATTATTCATAGTTGGTTGGATAAATCATACTATTATTCATCTTAAGCATTTTGCTGTTAAAAATAAGTGTCCAATTCCAGGATTTTATGGTTTCAATTGAAGAATTAATGTCCCATGGTGAATCTACAATAAACATATTTAATCTTCTCTCCCTTCATTATGAAACACAAGATTACAAAAAAATAGCTATCAAATCCATTAGTTCAAAAATATTTCGCTGGCAATATAATAATGCTTCATAGGTGCCTGCTTTTCAAAAGGCTTTGACATGTGATTTGAATTTCCCTTTGGGTTGGGAATCTGTACATCTGTAATCAAACTGTCAGCTCTCCCAGGGTAAAACTCAATTCTGAGAAAAAAAAAAAACTTCCTTCTTTTTCCCCTGTCCCATTTGTTCTAAGGAAACTAACAAAGATGAACTACATGTATAATGCTTTTTAAAATTGGATTATTGGTTTCTTCCATGAAAAAAATTCAGTCAAATGTTTAAGGAGTCATGTAAGCAAAATAAAGAGGTGACTATTATTGTTACTTTTTGTTTGCTAGACTCAGACAGTGAGGGAACAGGGAACAGGATGGGATTCTGAAGCAGCTGGGCTTTCTTAGTTGATCCTACCAAGAAAATCACTTACTTTTCTGCTCCTAGCTGGGTGGATCATCTGCAGTTATTCAGAGTTTTGAAGAATAAGCTGAACTAAAAGAAATGAGTCATGTCTTGAGAAAGGCAAAGTCCAAAATGCATTCTCCTCATTCGTGCAGGAGCTATGTAGCAAGCATTTAACTCAATGCAGGAAACTGTCTCATCTTCAGAGAGATTCCTCAGGGAGGTGGTCGTCTTAGAATCTCACTTCTCAGCACGTGGTTTCTCCCCCAAATGCTCATCACTCTGCGACTACGTTGCACATACTTTCTTTGGATTCGTTTTGTAGTGTGTGCTGTTTATCCTCAGTGACTGGTCCCCGGAGACTCGTTTCAGTGTAGCCTCTCAACTCTCAAATGGTAATATCCATTCTTATTTTTCATTCCTACATTGAATTCCACATTCTGTAATAGTGACAGATATGATGCTGCCAAGAGAGATCAGAGTCATATTTATCTTCTCCTTGGAGACCTTATTGCATTATTTAGTATGATGAGGTCTTCTCATTTGTGCTGCTTTGCACCTTATTGGGTCTCAAAGTCCTGGCGGGTCCACTCCAATCTGATGTGACGCTGCTGATAGCATTTGAACTGCATCACATTAAGGGGCACTTGTAAGCCATTTATACAAAATTCTACTAAGGACAGAGCAAAAACCAGACACGGTCATTTTCTCAAAAGGATTTTTCCAGTCCTGAGCTATTCCCATCAGATTTCCGGTGACTCCTTCAGGTCAAGCTTGAAGCAATGTCTTTTTTTGACAAGCCAGAGATTAATTTATTGCTTGGTGTTTTTGCTGACACAATGGAAACCTGTTTCCACCAGAAAAATACTATGCCTTTCTTTGGAAATGTGGCTTACCTAGAATGTTCTTTGACAGTATGTATATTTTAAATGCCAATTTGTGACAGCTTAGTGAAACAGATGAGGCAATTTATTTTAAATTATTTATGTGACAGGACTTGATTTAAATATTTAAGTATACCCCAGGAAGATTACAACATTTTAACCTATCTTCCGCTAAAGCAGTGTTTTCTAACTCTTTCCATAACATTCAGGAGATTTCCTTATTATCCTTCTAATTCTGATAGAAATTGGGTATGGAAAAAATACTCTTCTGGAAGTCAGGAGACTTGGTGTTCTCATAGTAAGCAGTAAGTCCCGGAGCATATCTCTTCAGCTCTTTCTGTCTTGGTCTCCTCACCTACTGGTAATCTTACACAGTCCACGTCATCAGATACCAATGGTAGGACACTGATGACTGAAATTTCTGAAACCAATATCTCCAATGGATGTGAAGAGAATGTTTCAAATTCTACACATACCAAATCTTGAGTTTACCTCAAACCTCTTCTTCCCTCAGTGTTTTCGATTTCAAAACACTTCATAAATTTCAAAAACACTTCTAAGATATGTCACCACCTTTGGCTCAGTCACCTGGGCCAAAAATCTTGGAGTCACGGATGATTCTATCATACTTCACAGCCAACCCATCCACAAATTCTGTCAGTTAGACCCTGAAATGTATCCCAGATTTGATCACCCTCACCACATTCCTGACTACCACCCATATCCAAGCCCTATCGTCTCCTTTCTGAATCAGCGCAAAGCCTCCTAACTGATTTCCCAGCTTCCAGTCTTGCCGCCCTCATATCCATTCTCAATACAGAAGCCAGAGGGCTGTTTCCAAAATACTTCTCGATTTTTAAAAAATTTTTTTATTGAATGAAAGATTCTTTAAATTCTATAGTGCTTCACAGTTTTCAAAAGTTTCACACACATGATTTCATATAATCCCATAATAACTCTTTTTCTCCCTACCCCTTTGTTGCCCCCCTTCCTCTTCCCACTGGTAACCCCTAGTTTGTTCTCTGTTGCTGTAAGTCTGCTTCTTTTTTGTTTTATTATAAAAAAGAATGAAATTTTTCCATTTGCAGCAACATCATGGACTCGGAGAGCATTATATGAAGTGAACTCAGTCAGACAGAGAAAGGCAAATACTGTATATAACTTATACGTGGAATCTTAAAAAAAAAAAAACACTTCTCTACTTAAAACCCTTTGATGGTTTCCTCTCTTACTTAGACCAAAACGCAGAGACCTTATACTAGTTTCTAAGGCTCTAAGGAATCTCCCTGGCAACCCCTCTCATCTCTCATCTTTCTCCCTTACTCACCTTTCTCGAGCCCTGCTGACCTCCACCCATGCAGGTGCTGAACATGCCAGGCACCTTCTCCAGTCAGGGTCTAACAGGTGCTGTAAGCCTGACACGTACAATTTGGGGGGATGCTTTTTAAGAAAGAGAATACAAAAATTGGATGTAAATGTGAATACGTGGATTAAAAAACAAACCTCTGTAATTTACAAATTTCGATAAACTGACAAACAGCCTAATGGTATTTTTATTCAGGAACTGACTGCTATGCCTCAGTACAAAGAAGGTATACTTGAATTCTTCTAGGGAGAAGCTGGCAGTAGCTTAAATAAAAAGCAACTGCAACCCACCTAAATCCACTAAAACCGAACGGAATAAGTCTCTTCATGATCCTAACAATGCCACTGGCTACTCCAACACTACCTGACAGGCAGGAGGGAAGTGTGATGAAAGGAAGACTAAGAGTGGAAAGAGGCAGCAGACATAACCAACTGTGGTTAACATCCTGCCTTGTGCAAATCTCTTAAGGAATGTATGACCCTGTGGACAAAGGCCCGTCCCAGGGGTCTTAAATAAGTGGTCTTATAGCTTCAGCTCATTAGCTTGAAGGTGGGACTGCCTCTGGCCTCTGCATTAGCTTTTCCCCTTCCTGGAATGTTATGCCCGGCATTTGGTTCTCTGTTTAAATGTTCCTACTTCAGTTTGGTCTTGCTCTGTCTTCTAACTAAAGCAACATCCCTATCACTCTCTTCTCTTCCTCTTCCGTATTTTTCTTCATAACATTTCTCAACCTAATATTATATTATCTGCCTACTTGTTTATTTACTCCTCATTTGCACCCCCTGCTAGAATGGCAGGACTATGATGGCAAAGACTTTTTTTTTGCTCACAGATGCATCTTGAGAGTCTAGAACAGTTTTTGGTGTGTAATAGGTGTTCAGTAAATATCTATTGGATGAAATAATGGACACATTATCTCTCGAAATGTTTGAGAAGGCCAATGGGATTAGGGTATTTGAAAACGGTATGAGAACAGAAAGGTCTCATTGTTATAAAGACATTAGTGATTTAGTTTGGCATCGCCAAGAAGCCGGCTTCCTTACAGAAAGGATATTTAATTGGGTGATACACAGGAAGGACTTTGGCAGTGCAGGGAGCGATTTGGCTGGGTTTTAATTACGAATTTGTTAAAATTGGCTTGTACTTGGTGAAGTGGTTTGAATGCCGTTCCCGTGGTTTTACCTCACCACTGGGAAAAACTGGTGACATTTTAAATGGCAGTAGATGTTGGAAAGACAAATGGCATATTAAAACCCACACACCAGCGTGCAATGCTGTCTCAAACCAACAACAACCCTTCTTAATAAAAACAATGTTTCATCTCTTACATAATAAAGTGGTTTTTTTCCCCCTTGCACTCAAATGGGCACTATTTCATGCTGACATGTGATTTTTTTTTTCCCCTTTAGCAAAAGTTGGAAAACTGCCTCCTTGTTGAAGCTATGCAGTTTCTCAGTTCTCCCAGGATAGCTAGGCAGTTCGTCCCTCACAGTGACAGCTCCATTCACAAAGTGACATCATAAAAACATGAAGGAAGAAAAGGAAGTATTGTGCAAAGAACTTTAAGACAAGAGGAAAACAAACCCTTTGGATATTTCAGAATAGAATCCCAAAGCGTGGTGAATGGTGGTGTCTTGAAATTTCCCTCTTTTAAATTCCTCTTGATGTGAGAACTCCAAATTGTTGGGTGCAGTCAAAGTTTGCCAGTCTTCAAGTTCGCCAAACGCTGAATAACTCCTGCAAACTGAACAACGGATGGTTCTTGTACTTTGTTATCTCTAGGCTAGAAATGAGGGAGGGTAGGATGGCCCCATCCGAAATACAAATGAGTGAAGCCACTGATAAGCCTGGGACCTCAGAATTATTTAAGCTTGGAAAAACTAGTTAACCGTAATAAAAATTGACATTCAAAAAGTAGCATTTATCTATTTAATTATTTTTTAAAAAGTTTTTTGGGGGAGGGGGAAGACACAATAGGTTCCAGATTGTTTGTTAGTTATGTGTCTCTACTGTGTGTTAGGGTAAGTGTGTTCAGTGGCTGAGACTTGTGTCTCAACAAAGTGCCTTCTGTTCTGAGCCACCCAATTTAATAAATCAGCTCTGAGGTGTATGAATCAGATCTCAAGGCCCTGAGAGCATTTGCTTAGGTGTCCTGAAGAAATAAGGCCTGGATTTGGGAAGGTGAAATGATTAACAGGGAGAGATGCCAAGACCCACCTTCCTCCAAAAAATGATGATTTCTCCAAGTTTACCTTTTTATCACTCTGGATTTTTGTTCCAATATAATCTCTTCTAGAAATTTTACCTTCTTTCCTCCCACCCCCATTTTTGGAGAACTCATAGAATTTCCCTATGTGAGATTAATTTAGATCAGCATTGAACCAGGAAATCTGGCATGAAATAGAACTCCACTCCTCCCAAACTAATATTTTCCTCTTCCTGTTACCCCCGTGAAAAGCATCACTAATCTTCCTAAACCCTCCAGACATCATAGTGTTGTCATCAAGCCCCTTTTCCCTTCAATCCTCAATTATCTATTTTCAACATGTTTCTCAAATCTGTCTTATTTCTACCTCCTAATTGAGGCCTTCATTCTTCCTCTTCAAAAATGAAATTATTTTCTGATTATTCCCATGCATTCTGTTCAGTCCTTCAATGTACTCTCCAATCCAGTCTTCCATTGAAAATGCATATCTGTTGAAAAGCCTCTCCAGAGTCACGTTATATCACTTATATTCTACACTCTTCAGTCAACATTCAGTAGTTTCTACAGTTTGACCCTCACCTACTTGTCTGGTCATATTTTCTTCTTCACTCCAGTTTATACACTCAGGAACCAAGCTCTCTAGCCAGGTCTGTTGGCCTTGTTCCTAAGCTGCTTCTGTGCTTTCTATGTGCTCTTCTGACTAGAAAGTTCTTTCCATGCCTGTCCATCAAAATCCTCCACACGGCCACCTTTTTAGGATCTTCCATTTCCCCTTTGAGAAAAAAAAATCTTTCTCTATTTTGCATTGCCAATTTTATCTCTAATACAGTCCCACTTCTCTCTTTCTCTTTAAAACATAAATTCTTCTTTAGTTTGCTGAGATTTTTATTTTTTATTTATTTGTATTTTAAAAAATTTTTATTGAAGTATGGTTGATTTTACAATGCTGTGTTAGTTTCTGGTGTACAGCAAAGTCATTCAGTTGTACACACATATATACTTTT
Source organism: Camelus dromedarius (assembly GCF_036321535.1). Classification (NCBI taxonomy): domain Eukaryota; kingdom Metazoa; phylum Chordata; class Mammalia; order Artiodactyla; family Camelidae; genus Camelus; species Camelus dromedarius. The sequence goes on along the minus strand of NC_087436.1, from coordinate 89,351,281 downwards.
TCATATTCATTTCTGTTATGGTTTATTACAGGAAGTTGAATACAGTTCTCTGTGCTGTACAGTAGGACTTTGTTGTTTACCTATTTTATATACAGTAGTTTGTATCTGCTAATCCTAAACTCCTAATTTATCCTTTCCCCATCCTACAACAAACATCTTAAATATGTTGACTATACCCACTACCTCCAGTTTCTCTCACACATTTCCTTTTGAACTCATTAAAATGACTCTACTACTCCCAAGGCAATTCACATGTGGATCAACAAAAACTTCCGCGTTGCTCTGTGTACTGGTCTATTCTCAGTCGTCTTACTCAGCAAAAATATTGCATTTGCCATTCTTCTTGAAACATCTTATCCATTTGCCTACCAGGATACCACTCAGTGTAGGTTTCTCCATACCTTGTCAACCACTCCTTCTAGTTCCCTTTGCTGTTATTCATTTTCTGCTAACTTCTAAACTTTGGATTATCCCAGGGGCCATTTTTCAAATCTTTGCATTTTTCAACCTACTCCTTGAGTGACTTCATCTATTCTAATGTCGTTAAATAACTTCACTCTAAGGACTCCACGTCAGAGATCTCAAGCATGAATTCCAGACTCTTTACTCAACTACCACTTGATATCTCCATATAGAAGTCTAATATGCATCTTAATTTTAATATGTCCGAAAACGAATCCTGATTCCTAACCCCCATTGTGACCTAGACTTTACTCCCACATATTTTTTTTTATCTCAGAAAGAAACAGCATCATTCTTCTAATTGCTCAGATCGTCCATTTAACGGGACCATCCTTGCTTCTACATTCCATGTCAGATCCCTCAGCATGTCCTTAATGCTCTGCCTTCCTACTATGTTCAGAGTCAGATCACTTCTCACATCCACTGTTACTGTGTATTCTGGATTATGGCACAAACTTCTGGACTAATTTCTTTTTTTCTGTACTAAACGTCCACAATCTATCATACTCAACAAAGCAGCCAGAGCAATCCTCCTAAACCCCAAGTCAGGTCATGCTCCTCTTTTGCTCCCACATTTCAGTGGTTTGCGTTTTCAAAACTCAAAATAAAATTCCAAACTTTAGCTTGGCCAACAAAATATTTCTGGCTGGAGCTACTTTCCTGATCTCACCTTTTCTCACTCTCCCTTATATTGCTGTGGCCCCAGTCACACCTGCCTCCTTTCTGTTCCTCAGATATTCCATGCACTCCCATCACAAGACCTTTCTACTAATTTTCTCCACCAGGAATCTGTGTATCCAGATTCCTGAATGATTTTCTCTCTCCTTTCCTTTAGGTTTCTGCTCCAATATCATTTTCTCAGTGAGGCTTTTCTTGAGCACCCTGTAGAAAACAGCACACTCTCCCCAACCAGCACCCTCCACTCCCTCCCAGCACTCTTTATCCTCCTTATCTCGTTTTCACTTTATCAAATAGAACTTACCAAAACCTGAAATATTTTGTACTTTCTCATTTACCTGATTTCTTTTCCCATCTCTCCTCAATAGGCAACGCCAGCTCCAAGAGGACAGGGGTTTGTATCTATTCAGTTCTTTGCTGTATTCCCACTGCCTAGAACAGTGCCAAGTGTATGGAAGGCTGTCGATAGATATGTATTGAATGAACTCTTTTCCATGTTTATATTTTCAACTCTCACGTCAACTAGTGGAAACATTTTTTTATAAATAAATATAAATATAAATATAAATATAAATATAAATATAAATATAAATAATATCCCATTGTTCAGCAAAGCATAAAATTCCTCTTCTATTTTAATTGGGTGATGAGGATGAAGGGGATGATGAAGCTGATGTTAGATATCTTGAGAACCATTATGTGCTTGTAAATTACCCTAAATATCTCCATGACTTCGTAAAGTCATTGCAATCTCTTAGTCATCAATTAAAAAACATGTTGAAGTGGTACAATGCAAAGAGTCATCTTGACTAGGTGGAAACCGAGTATATTTTCCTGCTTTGAACAAGCTTCAAATTTCTCTTTTATGTTGTGTCCTCTCAAGCAAACTTTGACTCTTAAGTATGTTTATTCAATCAGAAGATTGTTATTATACGGCAGTGCCTAAGGGCGGTGTCTCTCTGGGTTTTTACCATTTTAAACAACTGATGACATTTACCATAGAGATTATACATGGATTACACTTCTGGAAAATATGTTGTTGAGGGTTTCCTTTGGTAACACAGTCTAAGGAAAAAAGTTAAGGGTTTAATATTTTATAACTCACAGCAGGTTACACATTCAAGCTAAATATGTTTTAGTAGCAATGCATTAAGCTACCAAAGGCCATAGCAACCAGAGAAAAAAATAAATGTTAGTTTGCTACAATAACTCCCAGCAGAGTCTGTAAACAGCATCATAAAGGAATATCCTATTTTATTTCTGCAGTATTTAGCTAAATACAACTTTTACTATATGGTATCATATTTGATAGTAGCTCTCTAATGTCTCCCTGAAAATGTAAGTTTGCATAATGATCAGGCAATGTTATAAACTTTAATCTACTTATATATTCTTGGTCCTAAGAATGATCCTGTAGCACTTGGTGACACTGTACCACATTCAAAGAAAATACTTATGGATTTAGTAAGCCGGTTTCTGTTTTCTCTTGTGATAGATTTCTTGAAATCAGTGTTATTTATGTGTTGCCACTAATTTAATTAAATTAACATTCAGAAATTATACAGTCAATTTGGCAGTACTTTAAGTTAATGTAACAATTTATCTGGCATTGTTAATGCGATTTTAAACGCTGACATGTCACCGTTATTGAGTATTTACTAAACATTTCTGTTGTTTAGCACACTTACAATGTTGTCTTCTTAATTTAGACAGTTCTTACTATAAACCTATACACCGTGACTTATTAGAAAGGCTAGCACTACACAGATACTTAGAGCTAATTTCAGAGTGTCCAGAATTGGATTAAATACAGATTCTTTATGGCAACAGCTGTTTTAACTGCCTAGACTGCTTCTCTTACTCTTTGAAAATTAATAGGTATCTCTGAGTTTCTTTTTTTTTAATTTTGGAATTATCATTAATTTCAAGCTATCATTGGATTATTTCAAAATTATATAGCATATGTGTAAGATAAATTTTTCTTCAGATATGTTTTATAAACAACATTGTCCTTGCCAAAGATTTTTAATGGTATTTTAACAATGGTCTCTGTGGAAAAGTCAGACAATGAATGCTTTTTCTATAGAAGCACATCTTCACAAGCAAATATGCTAAACAATAGTGTATTTTTTAAATGCCTGTATAAAAAGGAACCAAATTAAAGAACATACTCAATGGGCTCAAAAATACCTTTGAATATTTTTGTCTGAAAGTGGCACAAATTAAAATTAATGTATTTTGTAGCTCCTAGAAAATAGACCCTCCCTGTAGCATGTAAAGCTAAAGTTGGATTTCTTCACATTAACTGTTATAAAATACTTGCTGAAAGACACCAAATAAAGAGACAGGGACTGCCGGGGCAGAACTGTGGGAGGCAGGGCATTTTCTGTAACATAAGGCTACAAATATGACATTTCTCATGGAATTCTTGTGACAATTAAGCCAAATCATGGATATAAAGTGCCTAGAATGGCACTTGGTGCATAAGAAGTGCCCAATAAATGTTAGCTACTGTTAGAATATTATTACTGCTATGACTGGGGCATACACAACATGCCAAAACTGTTCAGAGGCAGGAGTAACTAACATAAGGAAGACTTCAGACGAGGTGACATTTGAGCCTTATCTAAACAGGCATATACAGTTGTCAGGTAAAGATGGAAAGGAGCTAAAGCTGGAAGAATTATGATTACCAATGAGGATGCAATTAATTGAATTTTAAGCCACTTATCTTTTCTGTGCACCATACCAAAAGTAACTAAATGGCAGATGTGGTACTAGGAAAATCTCAGGATTATCTCAGCATTTAAGGGCAAATCACCTAAAATATCTGTGTTACTGAAATGGAGGAATTTCCTTCCTCCCTTGCCAAGGTCTGGTGAGGAAGAGCTGTTTTTAGAGCAAGTTTCTTCCAAAATTAAAAATGGCTTCCATGAGGATTTTCACTGCCAATGTGAGGCTGTATAAGTCGTTTCTGTTTCACGGAGGAGCCACAAGCATGCAGAAATGAAATCGGTTGAAATCAGAGAGCAGGAAAAACTGCAGGGAATATTCCTGTTGTGGCAGCAAATCAGAAGCATCCTGTGATTTATTTTTTTTTTCCCCTTCAGTTTCTGACCCAAGCAAAGTAGCACCCGGATTCCACAGGTACCAGCTGAACTGGCTTTTGCAAATGTTATGAGAATTTAAACTTAACTGAAATATACTCAAATTTAGAGACACCTACATGATGCTAGGATAGTCATTAATTTAGTGGTGCAGTTAGAAGTAAAGCCTGCAGTCCAAGCAGAGTTGTTCTCGTGAATGCCAGGGCTGAATAGGCAGTCGATACCTGGTCTTTCGTCTGTCACAACGGGGGAATCAAACAAATGAATCACGTGTTCAATCTCTCCAAAATAATGAGTGAAGGATGAAGTTTGCATCCCATCCTTCTAGCGAGCATGTTTGTGATATATAGAGAATTCTTTTAGATGTGATATTTTTATGTCTATTTCACTAACAAGGGAATTTATCTTTTTGAAGATGTTTGTTCCTCACAGAAACCCTTATTTGCCACACCAATATGAAATCCTATGAAATCATAGAAAAATATGTGAAAGCAACCTAAGTAAAAATGGAGGGGAAATTCAGCACATCTATGGAAGCATCTAATGGCAATGGATAATTAATATTATTGAAATTGGGATTTCCAAGGCTTTGTCACCTCCCTTTTCTAAAAATCCAGGAATCACTGAGACCTGGCAACCTAGACCCCCATGGAACCCGCCTGGGTCAATCCAGAAATGGGTCTATAGCCATAGACGAACATCCCCCAGCTGGTGGGGTCCAGAATGAGTTTAACTCCTCTAACCTTTGTGTGGATGGAGTAATGCCATGTTCTTGAGTGTTCACCAAGCCATAAACTTGCCTTCATCTCTACTCTGTTTCCCCACTGAGATATAGCCTTGTCTTGTTTCTTGGTTTATATTCTGGTTCCCCAGGTGGGACTGACAGTCTCCTTTGTCTGACTCCAGCAATGTAGGGCCTTGACCTCCTAGCCAAGCCTGGTCCTCCCTTTACTGCTCAAAGTCTATTGTCTGTCCTGGTTCCTTCAGCTGCTGGTATTCGTCTTGCTCCCATGAAGCTCTTGACCCAATGACCCACTTGCTTGGAGATTCCCACTGCTTTGTCTCAGGACTAGACCAGCTAGATGTCCCTTGAGTACAAACCAGCTTAGATAAAACAGGACTTCCATATGTTCTTTTAAATACAGACTCCAGGCTGTTCCCTTTGTGAGGCACTCCTACAACTGGACTGGTTTACCAGCCTGTCTAGGCTGTTGGTATCCAGCCTAAACCCCTTAGAGGAGGCTGGTGAATTCATTCCCAAGCAACTAGGAATGTTGCTGCAAAGGCTCCCAGTGGCCCCCTTCTCTGGACAATTGCCCTTGGTCTGGTGGGGTTCTTGCCTGAGAGGTTACCAACCACTCCCAGTGGCCAGCTGTCAATAATTTTAAAAAGGCAGCTTTCTGGCCACAAAGTGGGACCAACTCTCTTGTGCAATCTGTGTTCCAGGATGTGGGACAGACTAAGGCTTTTCTCCATCCAAGAGATGACATACTTGCTTAGCTGTTTTTCCTAGCAGATTCCTGCTTCTCTTGCTGCCTTTCTGAGTACCTTCTCTTAAAAATCATTTTTCCAAGAAGCCCTATTTTAGGCTCTGCTTCTAAGGAAGCAGACCAAAGACAACTTTGCTTTCTTCTTGGCCCAGTACTGGGATCCCAGCTTGGAGATCAAATCATGAGTTGACTACCTCTCATACCACGAGTTAGGCTATAGAATCATCTCCGTGCGGCATACCATCTGCCAGGCCAATCGAACCAGTTCTTTTTCTCCCAAACTTCCACAGCCAGTCCCTAAGTATCACTTCCTCTCTACCTTCTCCCCAAACAAACCCCACACAGCACTAAGCTGGTTACATAAACCTGGAAGTACAGTGGAACTTTATCAGAAATTGAAATGTACCCGAGTCTCCAAAGTTGGTGTATCTTACCATGGGCATCACTGCATTCCGATTTAAAGACCTGGGTTTCTGGATAAGGTTAATATTTACTCCCTTATTCCTCAGCTTGTTGGGACCTAGATTTCTTTTTTGACTAGACTTAGGCCACAAACCATTCAAGGAAATTTTACACACAATACACATTAAGCGATCTACCTGGCAAGGATGACCTCCTTAGGTCATCCACCTGGAGCTTGGAACACAAATAGTGAGCTGAAGTGGAACATGAAATAGCCGTAGAATAGCTGTTTTTCTTATTCCGTGTCATCTGCATTATGTTCCCTTGAGGCAAATATATTTTGAGTAGAATGTACAATCAGCAAGTTTTCTATTATTTACAAAATGCCAAGTGTAGCCTGTCAAAACACTCACTAAAAATACTCCACATTCTCTCAATCATGCTAAGAAAAACACAATCACTCAAGGAAGAGTTTGCCTACAGAATATCACACCCTTCTAAATAAATTATGAGGGAACCACATGAGATACTTGCTTCCCTGTTTGCCCTTTGCTAAAAAATTAGCTTCTCAAAGACCCGCAGAGCAGAGTTTTTCCAAAGTCTCTTAGGCTCATTTTTTAATTAATGATAAGAAATATTGCTGTAGTATCAGTCGCTGGAAAAATTTAAGGGATTCGTGTCTCCTTGCACATTTAGGTGGTTCTTTGCCTTTTTTTTCTTCTTCACATTTTTCTCTTACCTGACATTCTTATGCTTTTCATACAAATAGCCACTTCCACACCCTGATTTTTCGCTATTTACATTGAAAGCAACCTAATTTAAATCTCTTCTAAAATACCAGCCTGGAGCAAAGCTGTAGGGCAAGTGGAAGAGCAGAGTGTGTGAAGCTGGGAGGCCTGACTTTTATTTATTTTTATTTATATTTAGTTTATTTATTTCAGCTCCTTCTTTCTTTCCTGTGCATCATCTGGTTGGCTTCTTCGTCTGTCTTACAGCCCTCACTTTGATCATCTGTAAAATGAGAGCATGAGACTCGTGAGCCCAAGGGTATCTTCCAGCTCTAACACCCTAGCACAATGTAATTTCATCTCTGGGCCCCTCGTCCTTGTCACCCTCCATCCGGCTTTTCTATGGTTCATTCCCTCCGTCCAAAAGTCTCCAAACTTTCAACCTCCAGTTCATCTTTTCACCCTAAGTGTCCAGTCCCTTCAGGGCCCCACTCTCTGCATAGGAAGAGACCGGGCCACTCAGCAAAGAACGAGGGCCCCATCCTGCCACAAATTAGTTCCACACACATGGCGAATGGCAGACCCATCCAGCTCCTCCCGTGAGAAATGGAACTAATCATAGTGTTCTGTCAGCTCTGACATGTGAGGAGTTAGCAGGATGAGAGAGAGAAGTAAGTCTGAAGTATTAAGTGTCATAGAAATGCGGCATATTATGATAAATGAACATATTAGCAGGGACTGCTGTGTAATCTCTCCTAGGTAACTCTTGTTCTTTTTAATAAGACCTTCAAGAGACAAATTTCTTAATCAAAAACAATGACCCTGAAGGTCTTGTGAATGCTCTACCAGTCTGGTGGGGGAGACGTTTAGGCTCAGAGAGGAGCGGGGAGGTGCCTCTCCCACCACACTCCTATTTGCAGTTTTGTGGTTCAGCACAAAGAGAATTTGCCGAGATGTCTGTCTTCACAGTTCAGACTGTTGCCAGAAGATATAGCCCATGTGCAGGTTCTTGTCCCATCCCAGAAAGAATTCAGAGACAAGACGCAGAGGTTAGCAAAGTAAAGTGGGGATGTATTCAGGGATGGATAGTACACTCTCAAGGGGAGAGCGGGCAGGCTCAGGGGAGTGGCGGCCCCGAGTTTCATTGGCACGTTGGTTACACAGAGTGTGAAAGTGAATGGGAGGAGTATTGTTTAGAGAGGGAAGGATTTGGGGTTGTATTCCCTGGTTTTCATCCTAATTCCACCTTCCTAAAGGGAGGAGGGATTTTTGTCCTTATTTAGTCTGGATCTGAAGTGTCGTGACATCGGTGCATGATGGGTACTTACAATCTGCAAGGATTATTTTATTGAAATGAGGGCATAAAGAGCAAAATGTTATATTTGGACACTGGAGATTCCTGCCTTTCCTCACCTTTCTTTGTCAGCCTCCAGGCCTCTCATCACTCCAAAATTTGTGACCACTTATCAGCCCAGAGGTTCCTGCTTTTCTTTCTCTGCGCAGGGACCCCTGTTGTTTACATGATGTGTGGTTTCCTGCATTTGGCCTGTGCCCCTCCTTTCTGCGCAATTCCTGCCATTTGGTCTGTGTCCCCCTTTCTCGGCTCATAGCGAGCTATCTGCCTGCTCTAATAAAAGCGCTCAAGCTCTGCTTACCAACAGTGTGAAATCCACTCAATATGCAAGATGAGTACATCAGGGGGACGTGTCCTTACAGTCCGAACAGTATCCAAAAGCCAGGATGAAAAAGAAGAGGACTTAACTCTAATCCTGTAAGATTATGTTTTACAATGAATGGTGATCCTGAGGAATGAAATATTGTGAATTAAAAATCATCCCAGCTTAAGATGACATAATGCAGCCTTTGATACCTCTGAAAAACTGTCCAAAACTAAGACCCAAAGTGTTAAATGGATCAACGATAGCCACAAAAATCAGATTTTTCCCCCCAGATCATTATGGGGATGCAGCAATGGAGGAGGTGTGTTTATGCAAATACTGAGGCACTATTCAATAGACCCAAGGCCTGGCATTTAAATTCATTTTCTTCCCTCACAGAATTAAAATAACCTTCAATGAGATAATGCATATCAAGTAGCTTGTATAAACTTGACACAAGGCAGGTGATTAGTCTAATTCACACATTTATTATTACATTTGCTTCTTTTTATTCTCTAAATTTTACACAATGCAGTCTCTTTGTGCAGTTCTATAAACATTCAAATAAGGTGCGTGATTTTTGTGTTCAGGAATCACAGTGTTAGGGCAGCTCTCGTTATCCCGGAAGTAGTGCTGCTGCAGTCTCACTGCCACCAGACATCTGTCAGCATCAAATTTCTCCTGTGTGGGGTACATTCGCCTTCACTAGCCAACAAGCAGCAAAGAAACCCAAATCAACCTGCCCATGATGTCACAGTCAAAAGAAAAGAAAAGAAAGGAAAAGAAAAGAAAAGAGAAGAAAAGAAAAGAAAAGAAGAGAAAAGAAACAAGAAAAGAAAAGAAACAAGAAAAGAAAAGAAAGAATCATAGTGTTATACATTGAAAAGTATAACGCTCCTCCTTCATTTCCCTCTTGCTCAATGGTTGATGGAAGCTCACTTTATCCAATTTTAATATATTGAATATTCTAGACAGGAGGTACTACAATGGCTTTTCCCCTAGTATTAGACATTAGAACCCATGAAAATCCAATCAATACCTACTGGCTATTTTCTATAGTAAACTTTCCATTTTCATTGACTAGTGAGACAAGACTCCTTCTGGCTGAAAGAATGGGCTGTCTACCAGGCAGAATAAACTCTGTTGAAAATGAATTTTTTTAATATTGAAGTACACTAAGTTATAATGTGTCAATTTCTCATATATAGCATAATGTTTCAGTCATACATATACATACATATATTCATTTTTATATTCTTTTTCATTGTAGGTTATTGTAAGATATTGAATATAGTTCCTGTGCTATTCAAAAGAAACTTGTTTATCTATTTTTATACATAGTAGTTAATATTTGCAAATCTTGAACTCCCAATTTGTCCCTTCCCATCCCCTTTCCCCCTAGTAACCATAAGATTGTTCATTATGTCTGTGAGTCTATTTCTGTTTCACAGATGAGTTCATTAGTGTCTTCTTTTTTCTTTTTTAGCTTCCACATATGAGTGATATCATATGGTAGTTTTCTTTCTTTTTCTGGCTTATTTCACTTAGAATGATGATCCATCCATGCTGCTGCAAATGGCATTATCTTATTCTTTTTTATGGCCGAGTAGGATTCCATTGTATAAATATACCACAACTTCTTTATCCAGTCCTCTGTTGATGGGCATTTAGGTTATTTCCTATGTCTTGGTTATTGTATATAATGCTGCTGTGAACATTAGGGTGCATTTATCTTTTTGAATTAGAGTTCCCTCTGTATATATGCCCAGGAGTAGGATTGCTGGATCATAGGGTAAGTCTATTTTTAGTTTTTTGAGGAATCTCCAAACTGTTTTTCATAGTGGCTGCACCAAACTGCATTCCACCAACAATGTAGGAGGGTTCCCTTTTCTCCACACCCTCTCCAGCATTGATCGTTTGTGGACGTTTGAATAATGGCCATTCTGACTGGTATAAGAGGATACCTCATTGTAGTTTTGATTTTCATTTCTCTGATAATTAGTGATATTGAGCAATTTTTCATGTACTTATTGGCCATTTGTTTGTCTTCATTGGAGAATTGCTTGTTTAGATTTTTTGGTCAATTTTGGATTGGATTGCTTGGGTTTTTTTGTTAAGTTGTATAAGCCATTTGTATATTGGAGAAAATGAATTTAAGTTTTCTTGGGGCTCTTTCGTTTGTTTGTTTTGTGATTATATATAAGTCTGTTTATTTTTCTGTGCTTCATTATTTTCCTCTGAAAAAATAGAGATGGCAATGCTTGCTTTATTTATTTTACGAAATTATTAAGTAGCAAATAACTTTGGATAACACATGAAGTTATCCAAATGTAAGAATTTATAAATTTAGAGTTAGTAGTATAAATGATATTGACATATTTGGTTCCACTCAACTTTAGTCATCTGCTGTCACTTTCATGATTTTTGTAATAACTGAGGATTACTTAAGCTATTATTTACATAATATTTTATTTCAGCTGTATTTTGTTACCAAAATTAATTTGTTTTTAAAAAGAAACTTTATATCACTGTTGTAAATGGAAAACAAATATCACTTTGAGAAATAGAAGATAATTTAAAAAATAAATTCAATAAAAAATAATGTCATTAAGTTCTAGCTAGATGCCACTGCTTGCAATGCCTCTGACCTATTCTCCTTGTTAAAATCAGAGACTAGTAGATATTACAGAAGCATTAAAAATTACACCAGCTTTGCACCAAGGCTTTCCACTAGACATAAACCGGAAGTATTGCAAGATATTTAAAAAGAGAGTAATTTTCTCACTATGTCATTCTCTATCTCCTGAATGACTTAAAATGACTTAAAATTATTTCACCTACCATCTGTAAGACATGCCTCTCATTTGCAGCAAGAAGTATGATTGTTCAGGAGTCTGTGCTCTGCCCCAGACCTTGGCACATCACTAATGTCCATGAGCCTTAGTTTTTTCATTTCAAACAGGGGTGTTGAGATACAGTATTTCTAAGGTCTCTCTTCCCTAAAATATCATGCATGTGTTTCATTTATATATGCAGAATAGGTAGCACCTTACTTCATAAATACCTGAGAATGTCTAGATTCTTATTTCTAGAAGAACAATCTTGTTCATCACAATGTTCTGTCTTTATAAATAAGGTCATTCTGAACTTCTATTGGCATCACCAATTCCAGAGACAGCTAAGCTTATGCGGAGGTCAGGGAATTCACTTTAATACTGCCTGTAATGGAAGATTAAATGCAATAGAGTATGTGAAATTATCAGATATTCATGAAGAATAGGCTGCCCTGATCTCTCCTGCTGAAATGCTGCAGAAATGTCTTGATTGATAGTATGCTTTTACAAAGGAAAAGAAAAAAAGGACAGATTACCCTACTTCCAACAAGCCTTTTGAAAGCACACCTGAATAAATATAACACTAGATAAATTTAGGAGACCATTAGTCTTGTAACAGATGCGTTCGAATGATTTAATGATGACTGGAAACTCAGGCCTTGATAATGTCCTCCGCTCTGCAAAGCAGGTCGTTTCAGTTGGTGGGTGGCACTGACTATGATTCCCACTGTGTGTTTTAGACTTTCCATTCTTGATACTGTTGTTAGTTACACATATGAATGTACACAAATGAATGATATATGAGGACAAAGTGGGCAAAATTTACCTGAGCGTCTTTTAATTTGTAGTAACTTGCAGCTTGTCTTAATGCCTCATTTTCTGAAATATATGCTCTTCTAAAGCCAATAACTATATGTTCCATCTAATTTGCCCACTGACGATCATAATAAAGTAACAAATATGCATCAAAAGCTTCACAAGTAAGGCCTGGGGTTAGAGGCTCGCCCAGGCAAACTGATCAGTGATTAAAAGGGGGCCCTCTGAGATAGTCTCTTGGTCAGGCATACAATGTCGACCGAGGCAGTTCCCTCACATTGCCAGCTACACATCCCCACCCCAAGACTCCATCTCCCTGCTCCGCACCAGAGCTCACTAAGCCCTGGCTTACTTGTTCTTTGGAATTTTGATCCCACCCTGGGAAACTTGGACCTGTTAAAGATGCTGCCCTGACTTTTTTTTACAACTCACCACTCAGCAATTGTTCTGGATTCCCCCTAAGTCTCCACTCATCTAGTCTGTTCTGAGCAAAACGTACCTCACTAGAGAGTCTGCACCATCAGCCACCTGCTCAAGGCCCCCAGCCAGCTCACTCTGTCTCCCAGCCCCTCCCTGGGTATGGGCTGGAACATTGTATTGCCTCATAGGAAAAAAAAAAAACAAAACTCATCCATAAAGGAAAAAACAATAGAAAAGGAATACAGTTTGATTCCTTTAAATTAAAACTGATCATTTTTTAATCAAAAGGAATTCTTAGAGTAAGTCATCAATATGAATGTAAAGTAGCTGTGGTTTCTTTCATGGAGGATAAATTAAATTAAAAGTCTCAAGGACAAACATCAATAACAGCTTAAATAAATAGAATGTGTTGGACTGAAATGTCACGCTGTTTCTATTTCAGCCTTCTGTGGGAATGCTTCTGCCAATATGTGGTTTTGGCTTTGTAAGGCAAACACAGGGAAGCTGGACTTTTTTGGGGGGGATCTTCTAGATCTTCTATTGGTGATCAGTATAACTTAGCGCTGCTGAACTGGCTAAACCTGATTATTGTTCACCCTCACATGTGCCTTCAAACCACACTTGCTCAGCCCTGCGTTTCAGTGTCAACACCCAGTAAAAGCACATGCAAGATACTAAAGCATCCCTGATGCAGGTTCTCTCCCTCTCTCTCGCTCTCTCGCTCTCTCTCTGTGGGTTTGGATGGGCTGAATAACCAGCGCTGACATCAGTAATCTTTCCCTAGAGTCAGTTTATACAATTCACAGAAGCATTTAGCATAGCACTTGGCACAAAATAGAATTTTGTAATGGTAGCTATGATTAGTCTGAGGCTTCTCACACTGCCTGATTCTGAGCTCCTCATCCTTCAGGCTTAACTCTGTTTCTAGTTCTAAGGGATTTAGAGTGAGTCATAAATGGCATAGCTCAGGCACCCAGAGTGTTCCCTGGAAAAGCCAGGAAAAGTCCCCTTAAAGATGAGGCAGGGCCAGTCATCGTCCATTTCTACCTTTAAACTGGCCTGTGCTCTTGGGTTCCACGTCGACAGAACCAGGTTTAACTGTAACTGCCACTTACTGGCTATGGGACGGGGGCAGGTTATAAATGTGTCTCTGTTTCTCTTCATTTGAGATGATGCAGTAACTTATTACGTGATTTTAGGTACCTTATTACATGATTTTGGGTAAGACACCTAATTCACTTTTCCTCCATTTCCTAATCTCTAAAATGAGAGTTGACCTTGTCACTACTCGGTAATCTCTAAAATTCCATCTAGATCTAATATTTTCATTCTCATAGATGATTAAAAAAATACCTGTAATAAAAATTTGTCAGCCAATTACATAGTATTTCCCCCTCATGATTTTGGAGATTTAATGAAAAGAACCTATGGTAATAGATTATTCTATATTAGATTTTGTGACTTTTGTCTATATCTTAATCTTTAAGACACTTTTTTTGCTTCCAAAACAAGTGAAAATAAGATTCACCAGTAAATAAAATTCACTTTGTACTAATGCAACACTTAATGTTCTGTATTCATCAATTCACAGATTGCTTATGACAGTAAAAGTACTTTCCATATTGACATTTGACAGAATTTGAAACAGTATATTGAACTAGTATAATAACAAATTTAGAACCACAGGTTCTCTGCAAAAAAAAAAAATCACTTCTCAGGAGATGTTATTTTTCAAGGGAAGACAAGATTATAATGAATTATTTAATTATTGTTGCTACATAACAAATCAATCCAAAATCTAATGTCTCAAAACAATATTTTTTTTCCCCAAGATTCTCTGGGTTGGTGATCTGGGCGACTCTTTTGCTGGGTAACTGAGAGTCACTCATGTGGCCACAGTCATCTGATGACTCAGTTGAAGGCTTTATTCAATGGAGATGGCTTTATTCCCGTCTGCGATTCAAGCTGGCTCGACCTATCACCTCCAGATGGACTCTCACCCCGATAGCATGGTAGTCCAAGGCTCCAAGAGGGCTAGAGCAGATGCCGCAAGGTGTCTTAAGGCCTGGGAGAGTTTGCAGTGTACCTTCTGCCACATTCTACTGATCAAAGCAAGCCACAATGCTATCCCAGATACAAAAAGGTGAAGAAATAGATCCCCGCTCTTGACGGGAAGAGTAGCAAGTCACACTGCCAAAGGACGTGACACAGGAGTGATGTGTCGTAACCATCTGCCGTGCCAATACACTGTTTACATAAAGACAATTTAGAAAGAACTCGTTTATCCCCATGGTCTTAACATCCTTGATTTTAAATACTGTGTTAAATGAAGAAGAGTTCTTACAATTAGCTAAACTCAAAATAGTGAATAGTACAGAGACATTTTTAAGGATAACCTCTTTCCATTTTTCAAATGTTGAGAATTCGTAGCCAAACATTCAGTGGTTGAAAGATAAATCTGTGCTCTATGGGAATTGGTTAGTGATTCCTTTGTATTTGAAATGGAACTTCCTTACCAAAAATCTTTTCTGTTTCCTTCAAGGAAGTCATTGGTTACATAATTCTTAAGCTATCTTATCTAAAACAACCCATATTAAAAAAAATTTTTTAAACATTCTTTTATATTAAAAGATTTTAAAACATATGAAAAAGTCAAAAGCTAGAGAAAGGATTGCATCGTTGCAAATTATTAGTTTATAAAGGGAAATTACAAGCACTCAGCTAATCAGAATTCAGAACTTCATCAACGAAGAACTAAAACGTCATTGAAGTACAGATAATGGCAAAATGCTAAGTCAAGCTGAAAACTAAGGCAAAAATGTGTAGCATGGGTCTAGGGAGTGAACACAAACACTCCCGTACCTGTCAGGTTATACCACTCTTAGTTTATTGGCTCATTGCCCAAATCTGTGTTGTAGGATGCTTTGTGGTCCACAGAGGTGTCTCATGTCATCTCTGAAATAGATTCTCATTTCTTCCAAGATGGTCCTCTTAGTGGTTTTGTCAGGATGGAAAATATCTCCCCTTCTACCTCTCTTGAGTTCTTGTGGCTGGACTTAAAAAACAGAATTGATGCACAACAGATTAATGGGAGAAAAAGAGACACATTTTAGTTCGTGGGCATGGGGGGTCTCACAGAAGTGGGACCAAGAAGTGGGCAAAGCAGGTAGCTTTTCTATTTTTCAGACAGAAAAACAATAAATTTGTGAGGATTTGAAGGGACAAAGGTTTGGGGTGCTTACTTCTGGAAGAATCTAAACGGAGTTTGGGCTTCGGGTCATACACTGAAGAAGCAGCAAGGTTTGTTTATGCAGACTTCTCGGCCCAGAATCCCCCATCTCTTCTACCTCCGCGGGCGGGGAGTGCACCTTTCACATGAGAGATGTCTTCCCTGCTTTTAGGGAGGAGAGGGGGAGGTTCAGAGCGTCCCTCTTGCATTGGGTCTTTTTTAAGTAACTAATTCAAAGTAGTCAGTAGCCATTGAGGCACATTTTGGGGCCGCCTGCTCTGGGCCCCTCAGTCCTCAGTGTCTGAGGGGCTGCCGGAGTCTGGTGCCTCAGTCCTGCTTCTGACGCCTCCATGGAAGTGGTCACCCTGACTCTCTGAATCCTGCCACATTCAAAGCGCCAAAATGCTCCTGGGTTTCCCTGTGTCCTTAGGGTGCTGGGACCATGCCCCATCCCATGAGGAAGTGAGGGTGATGCTACTCCCCCTATTTTATGCCATAGTTTTTCACCTGGGCCCCAGGCTCTATCACTTATACTCATTTTGTCTCCAAAGGGTTTATACTTAATGCATGAGGATGGCACAGGGTGATTGTATCAGTCATAGTTCTCCAGGGAAGCAGAGGCAATCGGATATACCTAGATATCAGTTAGAGGAGATTGATTATAGGAATTGCCTTGCACAGCTATGGAGGCCAAGAAGTCCCACAGTCTGTCATCTGCAAATTGGAGAACCAGGAAAGCTGGTGGTGTAATTCAACCCTGGTCTGAAGGCATGAGGACCAGGGCAGTGGCTTGCGTTTAAGTCCCACAGGCCAAAGCCCAAGAACCAGGAGCTCAGATGTCCTGGGACAGGAGACGGACATGTCAGCTCAAGAGGAGAGAGAGAGTTTACACTTGCATTGCCTTCTTGCTCTCTTGGGAGCCTCGATGGATTGGGTGATGCCCACCCACATTTGTGAGGGCAAATCTCTTTACTCAGTCTATTTAATCAAATGCTAATCTCTTCCAGAAACAGCTTCATGGGTATACCTAGATAGAATGTTTTACCAGCTCTCTGGGCATCCATTATTAGCTCAGTCAGCTTGACACACGAAATTAACCCTCACAGTCATGAATCCATACTATTGTTTCCATTGGCCATTTTCCCCTCTATTCGAGCGAGCACAGAAGGACTCCCCCTCCCCATAGGCAAGTTCTTCTACTGGAAATTAGCAGGTACAATTCTCCACAAGCAAAGTCACCTTGGAGAAAGATGATAATCTGTTGACCTCACCAACTCATGAGACACACCAGGATGTATCTGAAGTTCAGTTTAGGTTCAGCTAGAACTTCAGACATATGACATAATAATAAAAAAAAAGTTAGTATTAATACCTGGTTTTTAGGGTCCCCAAGACAAGAAGATCAAATCCTAGTATACACAGTTTAAAGTCATGTGAATATTAATCCTACATTATCCTATAATAGTATGAGACCTTCCTATGAATACATTTTTTGAGAGTACCTTGGGGAAACAGCATAATGTGATGAAAAGAGCTTGCAGTCAAACAGATCTTAGTAAACAAGCATTCTCTCAAACTAGCATCGTGTTTTAAGGCTTGTTTTCTTCATTTGAAAAATGAGGATAATAAAACTTAATGTAGGATTATTTGAGGAATCGAAGAAGGAAATGTGTGTAAAGCATGTAGCATACTGTCTAATAGGAGGTAGCAGACTTTGGATACAAAGAAGCTAGCATAGTTTTTGCAATTCAGGAACCTGCTTAGGGCCTGAGACAAACAGTTCCCTTCTTGCGTCTACATACATTTAAATGGTAATTTCTATCATGTCATGATATTATATGGAAATGTTAACTTGGGTACCATTTTAATTCTCATTTACCATGATTGTTAGAGGGAGTGATGGAGGACAAGAAATGTGAAATTGCATAAGAATATTACTCCATGAATGCATTTTAAAAATAGAAAGTACCACTTTTTCTACTTTTGGGAAAATGTAAAGTATTAGAATGCCTTCTGCAGACATTTATTGAAAACTAAGGGAGCACCATCCCTGCCCTCGAGGAAGGGGACAAACAATAAACAAAGGCAATGCTGCACACAAGAGGCTGAAACGGAAACAGCTGGGTAAAAGGAGATAACTTTAAAGGGGAGACGGGCGGGCCTCCCTGAGGAAGGGATGCTAAGCTGAGACCTGGGGAAGCAGAAGGATCTAGCAATGTAAAGCCTGAGAGGACTAGGCTGGTGGAAGAGCCAACGACAAATCCTAGTGGAAGAGCCTAGGGTGTTTGCACGGCCAGGCTTAGGAAGAGGAATAAAAATGGTCAGAGTGAGGCTGGAGAAGCAGGAAGCAGTTAGAGAAGAAACATGTGGGCTTGAGCCTTGAACCTCGAAGAAGAGCTTCTTTCTTTCCTTCACAGCTGTGCCACTGAGACAGCCGGCTGGTGTTACAAGGACCCACAAGCATGGAATTCCGCTTGTATTCACTGTTATAACAAATGCTGTGTTAACAGCTGAACTACGAACTGCTATTGCCCATGCAAAGACTAAGCTGCTGACCATCTTTCCATCAGCCTGAATGACTTTGCAAAAGATCAATTAACTGCAATCTCTCTAGCTGTAGCCGATGTTTGCCTTTGTCTTTGTAAAACATAAGGTATTTGTATTTTGAGAAAAGAAGGCAATATGGTTATCCCTGCAAACCCTACAAAGCTTTCACTGCTCAGCCTTGCAGTCCTTTCCTGCAGAAGTCAGACTCAACTGACTTCTTTGCCTTCTCTGAAAGCCAGAGACTCCATCCTCTTTCTTTTCCTCTTCTACTTGCCAGTTCCCACTTTTTTTTTTTTGGTTGAGGAGAAAGGTAGTGGGCAATCTTTATCCTCAAACCTAAATGATGGGCATGATCTGATTATGCCAGCTTTTTCTTTTAAATAAAATCTTTATTATTTTAAAAACTAAATATTTTTATTTACAATAAAACGAGATTGTCCAGACTGCTTGCCTGATTTTAAAACCATTATTTAATTTACTCTACACATGTCTCCTTGGAGGTGTAATATTGCATTTCTTTTTTTATAATTTAATTTTTTAAATTGAAGTATAGTTGATTTACAATATTGTGTTAGTTTCAGGTGTATGGCAAAGTGATTTGGGTATATATATATATATTTTTTTTCTTTTTTTCTATTCTTTTCATTGTAGGTTATTACAATATATTGAATATAGTTCCCTGTGCTGTACAGTAAATCCTTATTGCTTCTCCATTTTGTGTAAGATAATTTTTGTCTCTTAATCATATACTTTTAATTTATCCTGCCCTCTTCCCCTTTGCTAGACATAAGTTTGTTTTCTATGTCTGTGAGTCTGTTTCTGTTTTGTAAGTAAGTTCATTTGTACTATTTTTTTAGATTTCACATATAAATGATATCATGTAATATTTGTCTTTCCCTATCTGATTTACATCATTAAGTATGATAGTTTCCAGGTCCATACATGTTGCTGCAAATGGTATTATTTCATTATTTTTTATGGCTGAGTAGTATTCCATTGTATATACATATACCACATTTTCTTTACCCAGTCATCTGTTGATGGACACTTTCGTTGCTTCCATGTCTTGGCTATTGTAAATAGTTCTGCTGTGAACATTGGGGTGCATGTATCTTTTCGAATTAGAGGTTTTGTTTTTTCTAGATATATATACCCATGAGTGAGATTGCTGGATCATATGGTAGCTCTATTTTTAGTTTTTTTGAGGAACCTCCATACTGTTTTCCATAGTGGCTGTACCAATTTACTTTCCAACCAACAGTATAGGAGGGTTTCTTTTCCTTCACACACTTTCCAGCATTTATTATTTGTAGGCTTTTTTTATGATGGCCATTCTGACTCGTGTGAGGTGATACCTCACTGTAGTTTTGATTTGCATTTCTCTAATAATTAACAATGCTGAGCATCTTTTCATGTGTCAATTGGCTATTTGTATGTCTTCTTTGGAGAAATGTCTGTTAAGGTCTTAGGCTCATTTTCTAATTGGGTTGCTTGGGGTTTTTTTGTTTGTTTTTTGATATTGAGTTGTTTGAGCTGTTCTATATTTTGGAAATTAATCCTTTGCTGGTCACATCATTTGCAAATATTTTCTCCCAGTCTAGTTTGTCCTTTCATTTTGTTTATGGCTTCCTTTGCTGTGCAAAAACTTACAAGTTTGAATAGGCCCCATTTGTTTATTTTTGCTTTTATTTCTTTTGCCTTGGGAGACTGACTTAAGAAAACATTGCTAGAATTTGTCAGAGAATGTTTTGCCCATGTTCTCTTCTAGGAGTTTTTATAGTGTCATGTTTTATATTTAAGTCTTTAATATTAAAGCTTTTCTTTTTGAAGCATAAAGAAATTTTCATGTGATTCACTGATAATCACAATGATTGACAAACATTGGAGTGGGGGAAGAGGTGAAGCAAAGATCTCTAAAAACTTAGATGTTTTTCCCTTTGGGGATCTCTGGTCTCCAGCTGTTTTTGTACTTCTGAGGTTCTGAGATGATTCAGTGAAATGTGTCCTTAGATATTCCTGAAAGTGTAGCTCACCATTCTCCCTTCCTGCCTCAGTAAATTCCCATAGTCTGTCTTTTTCAATAGTATGTGAGCCTATGGGGGAAAGCCTTGCCTTTGGGAACCAGAGAGCCATGTTCTAATCCAACTTCACCTCAAAGTGCCAGTCTGAAGTGGACTATGTGTAACCATTTGAGACTCTTGTCTCATAAGGAAAGTAGGAATGGTAATCATTACTTCACAGAGTTTGGGTGGAGACTATATGAAAAAACATACATATTAAAAAAACCATATAGCATCAAGAGGCTTTAAATAGAAGGACTGAAGTATACAATGTTTTTTTAAAAAAGGAGAAAATAATAAATTGTTGAAGGATTACAATATTACATTTAATCACATAATCAGATATATATATGATCAATTTTGTGGGATGGATAGAAAAGAATTATTCATATATGTATACTATGGTTCCCTTTTATACTGTTAAAATCTTGGAGGATAACAGAAACTATATAAAAGTAGATAGCACAAAAAATAAAGCTGTATTAGTAATTATAGTTAAAAAATAAATTCTAAGCTCTTTTCAACCATAATAAGAACAATTGAAAATATCCCAGTCATTGTCACATTATTTGCAAGTAGTAGATTTAGGGCAGAAACCACACTTCTTCCTTTGATAATTCTAGAGAATAATTTCTGCCTAATGTCATTTTAGTTCTATCACGTTTGTGACTGTTCTTCCTTCAGTACATTTTTTTCATCAGGAAACTGCTAATGCTATCAGACTTTTTAGTTGAATATAAAATAGTTACTGCTATGATTGGGAAGCCATACATGACCCACCTGGGGGATAGGAAATTGAAAATAAGTTGTTTACTTTTATATCCTGTTAGCAAAGGAGTTTGAATGACATGCTATTAATTTCATGAAATAGAAAATGTCTAATACAATCAATTGTAACCAGCCTTTCCCATAATAGAATTAGCTCATCCCATCTATTTTAGATTACAAGGGTGCATAAAATTTGTCATGCAAAGCCATTTTCCAGTGTTTCCTTTAAGCCATCTGAAACGTTCAAATCCGGGAATTGTGCAGAACTGGAATCTGATGTTAGGAAAAAAAGGTAAAGTGAAGAAGCTGGGTGAAAATCAGGCTGATGGGTATTTTTCTTGCAACTGACCTGGACAGACACAGCATTGGGCAAATTCTTGGGGTATCAGCCATAGCATATTGGAATATTTGGGAATTGGTGTGGTCTCACCCTGATTATCTTTTCTCTCCCTCAATAATTAAGGACAAGGACCCTGGCTTAAGCTGACTCTTCCTTTTGATCTCAAGGCTTCAGGGAAATAAAAAGAAGTTCTATTTCACTAACTACTAAAGATTAGAGAACCTCATACAATAAATGTGTAGCTAAAAATAGGCAAACTTTGCCCAGAGACTCAGAAAGATGAGAGTGGATGGGCGAGACAGTGTGGACCAGTGTAGCACAGAGAGGAGGTGTCGAGCCTTAATACGCCATGCAGCTTGAGGCATACGTGTGTGCCTGGCCGGGGATGGCTTTTCTCTATCCAGCTCTTTCTACTCTTTCATCACAGGTCGCCCCAAATATCACCTCTCCTATGAGACATTTCCAAACCATATCTCCTATCTCCTCAAAGAGTCCAGGCTTCTTCTACTCTGGTCCCATTGTGTTCAGCTCAGTAATAACACTAATCACATTGTAATATGATCGGGTCATTTATCCACAGGGCAATTTTGTCCCCTGAGGGATGCTGGGCAGTCTCTGGAAATATTGTTTGTTCTGACATCTAAGAAGAAGGCTACTTGCAACTGGCATCTAGTGAATAGGGGCCAGGGATACTGCTAAACATCCTGTGATGCGCAGGACCGCCCCTCTCAACAAAGAACCGTCCTGCTCGAACAGTCAGTAGTGCTCAGGCTGAGAAACCCGGAAACAGCTCATTTTCAAACTCTCACTACTTATCAGAACCTGGGTTAGGTTCTGCAGGGAGAGATAGATAGCAAGGTAACAGGGTCAAGCTATATGTTTAAATGACTTCTCCCCTCCCCATATTAAAATGATGATGTTCTTCAAGCAGAAACCATTCTCACAACTCTCCCGACAACCAGCCTCCTGGCCAATGAGTGGGACGACCATCCATTCATTCTGTTCCTCAAGGCCAGAAGACACCATGGCCTCCTCTCACCGCCCCATTTCCAGTTCATTACCAAGTCCTGCAGATTTTTCCTGCCCTCCCCACATCCCACCTGCTGGGCAGAAATTAAATTTTTCCTCTGACTTGTAGCTGCATTTAGGATAAAGACTACATTCTTCCAAGGTGTTTCATGTTTGTGTGTGTGTGTGTGTGTGTGTGTGTAGCGAAAGGTTTTAAAGGATTTATTGTTAGCAAAGGGAAAGTACAGCTCCAAGAGCAGGAGGCAGGCTGATCTGAGGGCAGATAGCAATGGTCTTTGTTTGTCCCCTTGACTTATGCCCTCACTCACAGGTGGTCTCTTGATTGATTGATGGCTCTTCATGGTCTTCTCCTGCTTCTCCACTGGCCTCATTGCACACCACGCCCCTTCCTGACCCCTTTCTGCCCTCTTGCCATAGGACCCTCCTTGCAGGGTCTTGGGCTGGGCACATCCCATCGCTAGGCCTTCCTCCATGCTCCAGTCTCTGTCTGAGCTGTTTCCTTTCCGCTTTTATTCTGATTAAATTCTATTCGCCATCCCTGTCTCTGCTCAACCATTTCTTCTCAGAGATGCTTCCTCTGATCACACCCTGGGTCTGCACCTCCCCGCAGCCCCTCACAGTCCCTTTCTCTATAGCATTTGTCACTGTAATTATGCCTTAATTCATGGGATTACATTTGCTTTGGCTCACCATTAATCTACAGAAATTCTAAAGGGCCTAGGATGTCTTCAGAATTTATTAAACATTTGTTGAATGAACAAACAAATAAAGGGAAGAAGGAATTTGTGAATCTGAGGTCATGTTACAGATCTCAGTTGGCTAAACTGGTTTTTCACATCACTCACAGTTTAACTGCAGTCATTGCTCCGTTATTTCAAATAATGATTGAGAAATACAAAAGGAAATTAGTGACACACCACAGTTCTTATCATTAGCTTAAACAACTGGTTTTACAGAGAATTGTTCATCTTTTTAATTTAATATAACACATGCTGAATTTTCTGGAGAACTTTTTCTAAAAAGATACATGTCTGGATTCTATTATAAAGAAGCAGAATTGTTTCTCATTCCTGGTGTTAAGGAAAAAGGGTAATAATTTACCTGTATTACTTTAATTATTTTCTTCTTCTTTTTTAAATGAAGTATATTTGATTTATAATGTATTAGTGTCTGGTGTACAGCATAGTGATTCAGTTATACATATATATATATATATTCTTTATCATTATAGGTTATTATAAACTACCTAATATAGTTCCCTACCCTACACAGTAGGACCATGTTGTTTATCTATTTTATATATAGTAGTGTGTATCTGCAAATTCCCTACTCCTAATTTACCCTTCCAAGTCCCCTTTCTCCTTTGGTAACCATAAGTTTGTTTTCTGTCTGTGAGTCTGCTGCTGTTTTGTAAAGAAGTTCATTTGTGTCATGTATTACTTTTAGATGCATATTAGTAAACACCTCCAAAATAGATTCTACAAAGTCATGTATTTCTTAATCAAAATCCCCTTTAAATATGAAGCAAAAATACTTCTTAGAGTACCTCTTGCATAAACTGGTAAAAGTTGTCATTTTTACTTATTATATATTGCTGTGGTTGCCCATTATTTTCACATTATTTTTCAGGTCATTTATTAATCTCCAGAATAACCAATCAGCAATGTTCCCTATAACCAGTACTGTCATCTCCTCCCCAACTCAAAAACAAAAACACAAAGGCATAAGCTTGACCTTTAGTTTTAATTCCTTGTGCTTCCATTTGCCTCATTGTGGGAAATTACAAAGTTGTAGGCAGTAATTATTTGCATCACCATTTTTCCTGAGGAAAAGAAGAAGGAAAAATCTCATGTCTTATTACTTATCACTGTTCCAAATTGTCACTTAATTGAAATAACAGGGGAATCTAAGACTCAAACACAACTTCCTAATCAAAAGGTTAGTAGGAAAATTGGGGGAAAAGTAATTTCTGTCTTTTAATGTGTATATTAGAGCCTTAAGAATTGATAAGTCTTTGCAGTGTCATAAATGTACATTGATGATTATGGTAAAATCTCTTTTAAGATACAAGATAAAATAATTCTAAGAGCCCATTTTATGCCCTAGAATCCCTAATGGTAATAATAAAAAAAATGTTCATGTAATCTTTTTCTTCACATGGCTACATTCTCAATGAAAGAGCAACTTTATACATTTGCTACCATTTCTACCTTATTCAGAGGCTATTGAAAAGGAATGATCACGCTGTCTTCCACCTGTCCCTAGTGTTTTATAGCATCCCCTCAGGGGCCGTGGGCATGGGTACAGGGACAGAGGATGTGGGCAAGGGTACAGGGAGAGGATGAGTTAACACAGCCAAGCAGGCAAAACTTCTGTTCCAGCCTTACCTCAACCAGAGCAGCACCTTGGGCTGAAGTTGAATAAAACATGCTAGGAAATAAAAATGTTTAAAACATCTTTTGGAAAAGCAGGAATGAAAAAAATGTTTAAATCTATGCATCAAAGTATTAAGATTTCACTGTTTAATTCACCTAAGTCTTTTACACGTATAAAGGGTCCAAGCTTTGCTTAAGCAGTAGCTCCTATTAGGACTGAATGTCTGGAGTGTGTCTGTTGAACTGGTAAACCACATCTGCTAGGGGTCAACTTGAATGAGAATTTGAGAAGATGCTGCAAGGGAAAAAAAAAAAAGTCAGGCAGAAAAACCTCACTTAGGAACAAAAATCCCTGTTCAGTACAGTGTTTGTCTGAGGGTTTGGTAAGGAATGGGACCGCTAAGTGCAAACGTGAAAGTCATTCCTCTTAATGTAGTAAGACATGGGATGCAATGCTTTGAAACTCCTTTAACAGAATATTTAATAGAGTTTAAATAAGAGGAAGGAAAAAATGCAATTTCTCATTTTGATGGAACTCCGAACAGCTCTGGGAACTTGAATGTCCCAGAAGCCATGGTGGAACTAGGCAGGTGCCAGGGACATGACAGACCCAGCAGAAGGACCACAGACACCTGGTGGCCATGCCTGGCAAGGGCAACAGCGGTCGGTCTGTGGACAGGACAAGACAGGAAGGTTTCTGTAGTTCCCAGGAAGGAGGACCAGGACAGGAAAAGAGGAGAAGTACTGTGCTTGGCAAATTAAGGCTACAGTTGAGGGGCCTGATTCATGTGCATGTGTAAGAACCTTATAAGGAGGTGGTGTCCTATACATGCAAACTGGGGGCGAGAGCTGTGGGAACGTGGTGTCTACTCTGAATGCCGTACCATTTGTACCTGCAGGCTGGTGAGGCCGGGGGGAAACACTGGGAACACTTATGACTCATGAAATTCACAAACTGATTCTTGATTCATACTGATCTTCTAATCTTCACATTCTTCAGTCACTTTCATTAGTTGTCACTGCCGAGTTACTCTCTCTTGAAATATCACAGATGTGGATGTTAATGTATTCTTTGCAAATTGTGCTTAGTCTTCAATGGAAATGACTATTATCTTTGATAACTTAAAGAGGACTTTCATTCCAAAGATCAATCACATGCATCAGATTCATCAGATTCCATAAGCCATGGGTCTTCCTTACCTGGAATTTAAAGGAGAATCATTACTTTATATTAACTTAAACTTTATCATGGGGGAGAAAAAACATCTGATGAGCTAACCATATGTTTCAGGAACAATGAAAAATCTTTGCAAGTATAAAACGCTTCGAGTGGAATGACAAATATTTCACCTTTTTTTTATTGAGCCCATTTTTATTCTATTTAAAGGACTTTTGTTATGGAGTCATAGAGCTGGAAACATACCTCCATATGTCATAGATTTGTCCCCTGCCTTCACACAGATGGTGGTCCAGCATACTTTAATGTATCTTCAGGGATCCTGTCTCTGTGCTCATGTCAATGTGAATATAAATTTTTTTATGCATGGAGAGAAAATACAGCCTCCTATACCCTATGCTGATTTTAGATCCTAGAGGTCTTTGATATTCCATTATTATTCTGTTTTGCCTTCCCACTGATTAGAATGAAAACTCCAAGCTAAGTAGTTAGTGAGACAGGCCAGCTGAGAAGGGACAAGCCCTGGAAACAAGACATGGCTACCAAGGTGAGCTAGACCCACCAAGTCTAAACCTGAAGAGAATTTGTGGTTTTGTAAAGGGAACAAGGTACATGCACAAATGGAAATAATATAAGTAAAGAGGAGATTGTGGTACATGTATGTGTTAGGCAGAATCATGTCTCCCTGCCTCCATTTCCTAAGATGTCCATGTCCTAATCCTTAGAACCTGAGAATACTACATTACCTTTGATGGCAAAACGGACTTTGCAGACGTAATTAAGTTAAGGACCTTGAGATGGGGACATTACTCTGAATTACCCAGGTAAATGCAATCTAATCACATGGGTCCCTAAAAATGGAGAACGTTTCCTGAATGTAAAAAGAAGGAAGAATGATCAGAGTCAGAGTGAGATGTACCTGCGGAAGGACATTAAGAGAGATACAACATTGCAGTCTCCTAATCTGGGGGGAAAGGTCCACGAGCCAAGGAATGTGGATAGCCACTCAAAGCTGGAAAAGGCCAAGAAAAGGATTCTCCCCTAGAGCCTCCAGAAAGGAACTGGTCCCCCTGACACCTTGAGTTTAGCTCAGGAAACATGTGCAGACTTCGAACCTACAGAACTGTAAAGATAACAAAATTGTACTTTTCAGCCACTGAGTTTCTGGTTATTCATTACAGCAGCATTAGAAAACTAATATGACTAATAAAGTTGGGTCTCACCTCTTCTGCCCTTGACCGCTTACATTCTATTCTCAAAATAACATTAGAGTTATCCTGTTAAAACACAAACCAGATCATGTTTCTTTTCTGCTCAAATCCTCCAGCGGCTTCCCATCTCATTCGGAGTGAAAACAAAAATCCTCATAATGGCCTCCAAGTCCCTACACCATCTGTCCCATCCTTTCTTCTGGATTTATCTCCTCCTCTTCTTCCTCTCACTTCCTCTTCCCCATCCACACTGACCATCTGGCTCTTCCTAGAACTCACTTGGGAGGCTTCTGTCTGAGGACTCGGTGCTTGGTATCCCTGTGATTGAAAATCTCTTTCCTAAGATAGTTGAGTGACTGACTTCTATACTGTTTTAGGTCTTTGTTCCAATGACATCCATTAAGACAAGATTCTATGACCACAAATAAGTTGGAATTGAAGCCTCTCATTTCCACCCATTTTAATTTTCTTGCTTTATTTTTTTTGTCACAGCACTTTTACTTATAATATACATACCATTTTACATGTATCTTAATTGTGTTGTTCACTATTGTTCTCTTTTCATTAGAAGGTAAGGCCCATTTAAGACATGGAGCTTTTTTCTGTTTTATTCATGCTGATTCTCCGGTACCTAAAATGTTGCTTGGCACATAGTTGGTGCTTAATACACATCTACTGAATAAATGAATGAAAATGATATTAGAAGAAGGCATAATCTTAGACGTTTATACTCTTCTTGATCTCATAATGATATTTATATTTGGTGTAACCCTGATAAAAGATTTTTAAAAACAACATATGACTCTCTACACACACCAGGAATTCTGTAGTTTATTTTGGGTTACTTAGATTCATGATTAATCTCTAATCCAAGATCTCTCAGGACTTCTAGCTCATTTTGCAAAAATTTAGCAGAGTACTAGTATCAGTGATTATGAAATTTGCTTTGGCACCCCATTTCTATTACTCATTTGGTCTTGTCAAGCTGGGATGTACTTAGCTGTACATGTGCTATCTTCCCACAGCCTCTTCTAAAGGGGAATTGGGCACAACTGCTGTAACTCATTTCTCTATCACTAGAAATTTGCATGGTAACCTGGACTGTAGCTAGTCAGCACACACACACACAAATGTATTTTTCAATTGAATTTCTTTCTTCCTTCTATCTTCATTTCCATTTTGGCTTCATTAAAATTTGCCAAGCCTCCCCTGGAGTTAAGTCTCCCTGTCTCCCTCCAAATCAATATAGCTATCATTTACTTTGGGGGTTTATTGATTCATTGTATCTAATTTAAAGAGCTCATTACTGGGTTGGCATTTTATCATAAACTTTATAAGTGAATGTTGTCATTCTCATAACTCCAAACCCTTCTGCTGTCTGTCATCTGGAACATTTTTTCCCCCTAATTAGAGTTTCTACCAAATGTTATTTTATTGTTTTATTTACTCTTTTCTAAATTAGAGTCCCAACAGGATAGGGTATTGAGACTGACTTATAACATAAAGCTGAAGATGTGTAATATTTCACAGCATCCAGTAAGACTAGGTTTTCTAAAATGCACATTACCATTCATTATCTCAAATTAATCTGACAACACTATAGAGGCATATGTATGCTAAAAATTGATTCATTGTGACTCAGGTTTATATAAATTGCCTAAGGTTAAATAATTATTTAAGAATTTGAGGTGATGGTGAGAAAGGTGAGGTACTGTCATGTTGTACTATATTGTGACACTTGGTTTCATGATACTAATCTGGAGTCTTACCAGTGGGCCATGCTCTTTTTTCTATAATAACCCCGGGTAAATGTCACCCAGTATCTGCTTATAAATTTTCATTGAAATGCACTGCAACTCTTTAGAAGCAACCTATTCCACTAGTGGTTGTGTCTTCTTGTTGAGCAGCTCTTATAATCAAGGGGAAACAAAAGCTCAGTTCCAGTGATTTCCATCCACTGGTTCTAGTTCTGGCTTCTGGAGCAACATGAAGTACTTTCTACTCTCCTTTATATCTGACAATAGAGGTAACAAGATTGTATAAATGCAGCCCAGGTAAAGAATCTCCATCTTGGTGTGACAATTCCATCAAAGAAGAAAACATTTAAATAAATTACAGAAGAATGTTTCTCAAATAGTAGGAACATACCAACATCACAACCTCAAGCCATTATACCTGGAGGGGAATAAAAGTTTGGTCATGTTCCTTGAGTGTATTAAATAGAAGAAAGAGTGAGAGTCATTGTGATAGTGAATGATTTCCATTTCTCCAAGGACAGAATATGAACGATTTTGGAATCTTTATTTCTCCACTTTTGAGGTCAAAATGTTATGAATGCCCCAAGATATCTCTACTCAGTTCCTTGCTCTTTCTTTGAGCTAGACATCAATGTCTACCTGCTGATGAAAGCTCATAGTGATCATTAAAACTGTACCTCTCCTCTTACAAATAAAGTTCATGCTAAAACATATGCTAAGAAGCTTTTATGAGTGAATGGATTGCTCATTGTCTGCTGCCTTTAGAATCCCATTTTGGTGCTACAGAAGCAAGCAAGAAATATTTCAGAGCTGTTTTTGTTTGTTTGTTTATTTGTTTAATTTATACTCACCACACTTGCAGAGGTATCTCTCTAGGGCTTCTGGGTAATTTTCGAGCAAGAAACTTGGAGAAATCAAGACAGTATGAAAGAAGTAATGTGTACACATCTGCAAGATCTTCCAAGACTGAGCTATCTAGTGCTATTAATACTCTGCTTTAATGAGCATTAAATTCACTTTTAAAAAGCCAACCACTTTTCTGTAAACAAGCTTTTTAGTTAAGTGTCTTATTTAGCAATTACAAAAAAAAAGGCATTTGGTTGTAAATTCGCCTACCTGATTTGATTTAAGAATATTTATATTCTATTTCACTCTAGAAGCCACATTTAGAGATTGTCAAAAGAGTAATATAATAAAGCAAGCAGATAATATAGATTTATTTCAGTTATTTTTATATTAAAGTTATATGCTCAGAGTTTCAAAGACTTAAGAGACAGTTCAAGAGAATGCTATTTTGTTTTATATTTTAGGAGAATGGGGACTTATTTCTAATTAAAGTGCAACAAAAATCAAGTAACTATAAAATTATTTCTAGAGGAGATTTTGTTAAGGAAACTGTTTATTTAATAACATTTTATGGATAATAACTCATGTAGGGTCATGTTTATCATATTAATTAGGGTCATATTTATAAAAGTATATCTAAGAGCCCAAAACTGCTGATACAGATTTCAAGTATGTTTTACTTCAGGAGATTCTTTGCCTCTTTAATATACAAGGTCTGAGCAGAAAAAAATCAGCCTAGAAAAGCTGGTTCTTGAGGAATAGGAGCAATATAGTGTCATTTCCCTGGCCTTTTAAGTAGTATTATAAATGAGCCTGAGGTGTTTTGATTATCTTTGTACACAAATAATATTGGACTTACTTTTAAATTTTGGTGTAATTTTAAGTGAAATAGGGCCCTTTCCTCTTGGACATCTTTCCTGATTCCTCATCTAGAGTCAATTATTCATTTCTCTGCCTCTACAGCATTTCATTGATTTAGATAACATTTCAGTCAACTCTGTGGTGTGCTTTTGCCACCATATGTTGTGGAAAGCAGGGTAAGGGAGAGAACCAATTTGCAATATATATATATATATATATATGGTATATAATACAGTACTTACGGCAAAAGTAAAAAGTAGAAAGTATCTACTTTCAGCTGTGGGAATAATCAACTATGAGAGGCCAACTCTACTACTGATCAGAATCAAAGAAGGAACCTTAAAAGAGTTGACCTTAAGAAGTAGGTCTAAAATATAATACAGGGGACTTGTGAATATTTCTGAAAAAGAGGCCTGGTTGCATAAAGTTAATAAGGTCTAAAAGCTTATACATATGCAGGGGACCTGAACATCCGGACACTGTGTCTGTAACATAGAGTACGTATGGGGGATGGACATAAGTGAGGCTCAAAAGTTAGGGTGCAGTGAAATTGTGAACAATTTCATATACCGTGCTAAGAAGGCTGGACTTGGTCTTCCATGTAGTGAAAGTTTTACATGATGTTCACCTTCAATAGAGTAGACTCCCTTAGGACAGGGACTGCCTGCACTCTTATTTTTGAGCTGGACTCCATGCCCCCAGCATATACCTCAATGCATAACATATGGTTAATGCCCTATAAATATTTGTTGAATTAATATATGAGTTCATGAATCATGTGTGAAACCAGATTATTGCCGTAAAATCAAAAGCTAGGGTGCAGGAGAGGAATGTGTCATGCAGTTTTCACGTGACAAGAAGAATAGAAATGCAGAGTTAAAAGCAGCTTTGTCTTGTGAATGATTTTTAAATGTGAAAGAAGAGGGCTATTAGAAAAAAAACTTTATGTAGAAATTACCATTACTTTATTCCATTTTGTTAAAGTATGTACAATATGTAATTTCTTTTTTTTTTTTTAATGAGAAAATGGAACAATTTATTTCTCTTGCTTCACCTTAAACAGCAGGGCCTTACAGCTGGGCCATTAGGAAATTTTACTAAATAACAAACCTCATTAAAAGCAAAGAAAGAGCAAATTAATCTGGTGATAGAAAATCATTTTAGACCCACCATATGGGCAAAAACTTAAAAATCAGACAATATAAAGCATCAACAAGGATGGGTTATGATAAAAACTCTGGTTGACTGAGGGTGGTCGACCACTTGGGAAGATTGGACATCCCTCCAGCAAAGTTGCAAATGTGCTTGCATGTTGTATGACTCAACATTTCCAACTCTAGGGAGTTACTCCATTCTTGCACATGTACAAGAGCAAGAAATGGAGAAATACAATTTCTATAAGCTGCATTTAATTAAGATGCACAGTGCCTTCACTTTAACCTCCTTGCTTTGGGCTAAATTCCTCACTGCTACTGTAACCAGCAGCTTTTTTTAACAGTAGAAATGAAGAGAAGAAAAAAAAATCACTTCCTCTTGAGATCATCTCTGCTGACCTCCCATCCCACCGTGTTTAGCAACTTTCGTTTGTTTGTCTCTAAGTACTTGTCTGAGAAAAACCATGCAGATGTCATGGCAGTACACATCACAGCAAGATGAAAACACATTTCTATTTTAAGAGCCAAAGCAACCTGTCAAATGATGGAGAAATGTATAGGTGCAGAGTGTTTTATATCCTGGTTTCAAAAACTTGATCCTTAGATGTGGAATGCTCATTTCGGAAACAGAGTGACATGGCAGATATGGGCCTGTTTTTTCTTTGAAGTTAGAAAGGCGTTTTCACAAAAGCACCTCCTTCATCTCTGAAGTTTATTTCTAGACAGGAAGAGGGAGAGTGCCATTCCTTGTAGGAACTGTAAATAAACTCCAGTCTGTCATTTTAATTAGCAGAGAACCCAGTTTTTACTTTAGAAATTGAAAAAGTGAAATGCTCGGGAGTCAACCCAACACTTGGCAAGTTGTCATAAGGACTTGGCTGTAAAGATACAGGATAAAAGAACTTCAGTTTCACAAGCCTTGCTAATCTGCATTTACAAACAGGGTTGACAGTTTAGGGAGCCAAATTGGGATGGAAGTTTGGGTTTAAGTTGGGATTTAAAGTCAAGGTGTAATATTCTGCTTTTCTAGTGTGTTATTCAACCACAAACTATTACTAACAAATACCCACATGGCTACTTACCCTCAAGGACACTTTTCTAAGAGATCCAAGTGTTTAGAATGAACAAAATCTTGCCCCTACTCTCAGGAAGTTGAAGAGATTGTTGTGAGGATGGGCAGGTAAATAGGCAAACTAGAATGCAGTATGAATGACAGTAAAAGGGAAGATTGCAGGGACCCAGAGGAGTAGTTCTGAGGAGTCGCGTTATCTCAGTCGATCTAGGGTTAGGTAGTTAAAGTAAAATCCCAGAGATGTGAAGTCTAATTTGAATCCTAAAGACAGGTTGAAGTTGTCCATTTAAAGGAGGGGAGCAACAGAATGGCAGAGATAAGGAAGACAATGGCAAATTCTGGCAACTTCAAACTGTATAATGCAGCAGAAACAGAAAGGGCCAGAAAGTACTGAGAGATGAAGGTGGAGGAAAAAGCAGGGGCCAGGACATGGAGGGCCAGCACCTTAAAACATCAGAGTAGGATCATCAGATTCGTACTTGAGCTATATTCCTAAGACTGGATTGAAAAAGGCTAAGACTGGAGTCAAGGAGAGTCAAGAGATTACTGTGGTGGTTTAAGTGAAGAATGATGGACCTCAGTCACATCCGTGATGGAGAGATCTGAAAAAATATAGGGGAGGTAGAATGAACAGTTACTAGTGATCACCTTAGGTGAGGGACAGGAGGAGTTAAGAATGACTTCTAATTTCCCATGTGGACAACTGGGTGAGTGGTTCTATGTTCTTTGAGATCTGGAACAAGGCAGACGAGCATGGAGGCTGGTGTGTTGGAGGTGCATGATGATGAAGAGGGAGAAGGTAAGTTGAATTTGTGGAATCTGTGAGATATCCAGTGAAGAAGTTCAAGACACTGAGTTTAAAGTAAGTAGTTTATATAAGAACTACAAATATACAGAAACAAAGCATGGAAAAAGTCTTCTGTTTTTTGTATCCTGGAGTCATTATTATTAACTCCCAGTGCCAAATGTGAAAAACAAATCTATGGCCTCTAGAAATATTAAAGAGATATTTTATAGTCTTTTGGTGGAAATCTTTTCCAAAACGATAGCTTTCTATAGATATCTTGAAAACTATAATGTAACCCAGATTATTTTATCGAACTCATATTTTTTGTGTCAAAACAGCTGCGTAGTGAGTTTAATACTTAGAAATAATTATTAGACTATTTTATTAAGTTATTCTATTTAACTATATTATTGTATATGTGGTTAAAGGAATTATCTTTCTACACTATTGTCTTTATTCAACACAAAAAAGCTTAGACTAGTTCAAGTTGTTTCCAGTGAAGTTCAAGTCATATTTTATAGATTTTTGTTGTTTTTTGTTTTTGTTTTCATTTTTTATATATATATATATTTTTATTGAAGTATAGTCAGTTTACAATGTTGTGTCAATTTCTGGTATACAGCATAATGTTTCAGTCATATATGAACATACGTATATTCCTTTACATATTCTTTTTCATTGTAAATTACAAGATATTGAATATAGTTCCCTGTGCTATACAGAATAAACTTGTTGTTTATCTATTTTATATATATATATATATTAGTATCTGATAGAAACTAGTCAGTAACTAAGACCCAAAGGATCATATTGATTAAATTGGAGTCATAATAAAAGTGTATAAAAATATAAGTTGTTGGGGGGGTACAAGAGAAAGTTTGAAAGAATTATACATAATTACCTTTGTAACTATAACATGGAATGCACCTGTAGAGAAAGAAGCTGGGCAAGCTTCTGACAAGTGGTCCTTCTCCTTCTTGTCTTGTCCTCTATTCTCTATCACACCATGGTGATGGGTGGCTCTTATTTAGTAGGCAGAAGACTTTCCCACTGGAATATTATTGTAAAAGAGCTTCTTTGAGGGCAGGAAAATGAACACATATCACTCTCTCTGAAACACCATCATTTGCCAGCTAAAGAGCATCTGAAAAATTGTAAGCTTTTCAAGGCAGCCATTGAAGGTACTCCATAAAATTTGGCCCAAGGACATCAGCTCAACAGAAATACAGAATATTTCCTATTTCTTTTGTTTACAATGACTTCTCTACACAGGTAGCCATCAGTAGTATTCAGGGATGTATTTGGAACCCTGGATTCTTAGAATTGGAGAGAGACTCTAGGACCTACCCTACTACACCAATTCTCTTGGGTTGATCTCTCGCCTCTACTTGATGCCTCTCTCAACTACTCACCAAGTGGGCTGTCTGCCTCTGGACAGACTCTAGTTTGTCTGTCCCACTGAGATTTTTTAAAATATTGATTTCACTCATTAGAATTGGGAAAATTAATAAGGAATAATACTTTTACTGGGCATCATTGTTTTCAACATTAACAATAATGACATCTTGACTGCACTACTTGCTAGTTGTGTGAGATCAGGAAAGTTACTTAACCTCTCTGCACTTCATTTACTCATCTGTGAAATGAGACAATAATATTAATTTAATTCCTATAATCTTTTAGAGTTGTTGCAAGAAATAAATGAGTTAACCTAAGAAAATCCATTAGAACAATTTTTGGCACATAGTGATCTATAAGAATCAGCTAATATTTGTGGAATAGAAGGAAAATCAATCTGGAGAAGAAACAAAAGTAGCTTTCAGTCAGTGATCCCAAATATCCACAAATTTTTCTTAAAACTTAGAATTTTTGAAAAGCTGAAAAGAGACCAAATTTCATGAGAGTAACTTTTAGATAGTATTGTTTTATCTTTGAAAAGGACAGAGGAACCTAGGAAAATTAACTAAAGCTGCTAAGGATTGAGATATTTTTGATCAGTAATATTTTGTTTTTGTTCTTATTTTCCATTATCTGAAAGCCAGCAATTGTGTTTACAATAACCAAATCTCTCCTTTCCAATTTAAATGAATCCACTTCAGATGCATGGCTTTATAATTCTATATTCATGACATGCTATTCATCTTCTCTGAACTTGCCTTGCTACCACTGACAGTCAGAATCCCCTCAGATGAATTTCACAGACACTTGAAAATTAATTCTGCAAAAAGGTGAGGAGGCCATTGAATTTTTTAAAGAATGCTTTTAGCTTAGATCTCAGTAGTCATCTGACTTTATATCAGGCTTATTTCCCACTTTTTGAATAATAAGTATATCCATGAAAGAAATGGGAAAGAATTACTAGAGAGGAAATTTAGAAAAACCTTCCGGAGTAGATGCCTCATAGTTTTATGCTGAAATAGTTCTAACGTCATCAGGTAAATTTGAATCCTGTAAGAATCACTTGATGTAAATAATAGGTTATAGATTTTTGACATTTCAATGTTTTTTAATTAAAAAAGAATAAATTTCTGGCTATGAATTTCAGAGGTTCATCTTCAATAATAACTATTAATCACAAAGAAAAAGCTAAGAACATTTTTCATCTAATAAAATTTTAACAAATAATCTCTTGTTCTTCTGCCATAGTATCATATTAATTAGTTTAGAATTGCATGTTATAATCACTGTGATTATTGCTTTTGGCTGGTATGAGGAGCCTCTTTTGTATCAGTTTTTATTATAGGCAGTAGTGAAACAATGGCATAATTTCATTATAGGTGTTACCTTAATAGTCTTCTTTCTCAACAAACAAGTTTCTGACAAAATGGGTGAATTCCTAATAGCCAGCATACCAAAGTGTATCATGGGAAAAATAAACATCATTTCCCACAGAGCTCAAATGATCTACCTTGTCTATTATCTAGAGAGATTAACTCAGCAGCTGGAGTAAATCTCAATGGAGTTTTTAAAAGGCGTTTGCTTCCTGAAGTGTCAAGGGTGAAGGAACTGTTTATGACTTTGAGTTACTTTGAGTATTAAGATGGTTGTGAGGATTCCAATGAAATATTGTGTGAAATTTCTTTGAAAACATTAAGACACTCTAAAATGTGATGTTTTGGGTAGGTTATGGCATATCATTCATATTTTTAGCATAGTAGTGATATAATCAGATTTATTTTTGGATGATTATTGTGAATGTGGGTTACAGGATGGCCTACAGTGGGGAAAGGTTACAGGCTGGATGACCAGATAGAAGGTTTTATTTATGATCAAAATTATGGCTTGTGAGTGAATGATGGGAAAGGAAAGGACAGGACAAATAATATGGAAGTAGGTAACTTAGGTGATCATTAAAGTTCCTTTCAACATAGACATTCAATTAGAATCTAATAAAAATGACAAACAAAAAACTAATCCTTGCCATACATAATTTTATATGATCTTATCTGAAAAACACCTAAACTTTGTGTAGAATTGGAGACAAAGGAAAATGCTAGATGACCTAGAGGTTTGATTGCAGATTAATTTGGAAAAATGATGATGTCTCAATAAAAATAAGGACTTACATTTCTAACAAAACCAAAAATAAGACTACCATATGACCCAGCAATTCCACTTTTGGGTATATATCTGAAAAAACTGAAAACACTAATATGAAAAGATACATGTACCCCAGTGTTCATAGAAGCATTATTTACAGCTGCCAAGATATGGAGCAGTGTAAGTCTGACTGGATAAAGAATATGTGCTATATATATGGAAGACAGAGGAAGTGTGTTAAATAAGATTTCAGACATTTTTAATTTTAGAGGCCAAAAGGATATGTTAGGGTAAATGTCTATCAGGCTTCTTACTCGGGGTCCTGAAGCTCATGAGAGTGGTAGATTTAGAGAGTTAACTCTAATTTTGGGAGTTACCAGCATACAGAAAATGAAAGCTGAGATTTGAAACCTTCTGGAGTAGCTTATGCCTGATCTTTTGAGAATTTTCTTTCTTTCAAAACTAAGAATAAAACCAGGGCTTTGGTTGCACATTTCAAAGGCCTTATTAATAGTAGTGCACTGGTCCCCAGAGCTAGTGTGTCTAGGGCCTGGTGAGCTGAAACGAAGCATCCAGAAGCAACAAAATGGAAGGGTTAGCATTGCAGTGGAAGGAGGAAGCCAGGAATCAGAGGTTAAGGACCAACTGAGTGATAGTAAGTGTCAAAAAGGCTGTTATTGGTCAAAGTATAAAAATGAAATGAATTAGTTTAGGAATAGATGGGAACCTAAGGAGTCAGTTGGTTGAGGTTAATGGTTCTGGACTACTTCTGGGACTACAGCAGGTTGCTAAGAATCAATTTTTAAAGATACTAGGCCAAATCTAACAGTATAAAACATTTACCCAGATTATCAGCCAATCTTCCATCTTCGCTGCATTTCTCTTCAGTGTCTCTCTTAAATAGATTTTTAACTAAGTATATATCTCCAGAGAAACTGCTAATCTTACCTCCTCTCATCTCTAAATAAAGCTTTTTCCATAAGTAGTGGTAAGTTCATTATCTGAACACAGACAATGCTACCTTTTCTTTTGTTAGTTGAATTATAACACACCAGAAAAGATGCACAAGGACTAAGTGTACATCTTTTGAATAATGCTATTTTTGATATATCTTTGTCAAACCTTTGCTTAATCAATTTTTTTAAAGTGCATTAATTAAATGAGTTTATTTATAGTCAGTTGCAATAAATCACAGTGATACTTTTTTTCCAAAAGGCATTGAAGGGAATCTATTTTATAAGTGAGAAATATTTTTAATCATTGTAAATAAGATTGGATTCGATTTTTCACTCAATTAAAATATTTTAAATTATTAACGAAAGACACGTTTAAGGGATCATAGCTTCTTTGATACTGGTAGAGTGATGGTCTATCAAACATCATCAGTTCTGTCTATGGAATCTAAAAGATGAAGCAACGGTAATTCCTTATTTAGAGAATCAACTGCCAAAATGTGAAAGCATGTGAATTTCAATTTATTCAACAAATATTTACTGAGCTCTTTCCATATGCCAGGGATTTTTTAACCTATATTTCTCTGAAGAAGCTGGGAGAGTTTCAACTATGAGGCAAATGAATTCCGTTTATAAATGCAAATATGGTTTACAATAAAAGATATTATAACATGAAGCAAGAATATTTTATTCCTATAAGAACAAAAATAAATTGGATCTAGTTACAGATATCTCTCACTGTGATCTGAAAAAATGTATACATTTATTTTCAGTTGTTCTTGAGAAGATAGTATCTCTGAATACTAAGCTAGAAGAATTTCTAGGTAAAAACTAGTTTCAGTTTGGTATGCCATTTTATAGCTCTATGACTTAAAATGTGGGGTATTACAGGCAGTTAAAGAATACTTTTCACAACTTCTCGAAAATAATTTGGTATTATTAAACTTCTGGGGGGAGGGAAGGGGATGGTCCGAAGTGAGATCTGTGTCCATTTAAAAATTAAGCTCTGAGAACAAAAACAGAAATGTAAACTTCTGAGTGAGACAAACTCATGCATGTCAGGATATATATCAGAACTGATTTCAAATTAAGATTAATCTTTCTGAATCGCACTTAAGGAAGTGGCAGCAAAATTGTAAACTTGAAATTGACACCTAGGCTGCCATTTCATTGCCTGTCAAAGACACATCCTTATTAGAAATCTAATGCAATCAAGTAATCCCAGAGAGTGTTTCACTCATACCTAATCTGAAAAATCATTTGGCATATTGGAAGTCCTATTTTTCTCTTGGTTTCTTCATTGAACAAAAAATAGTATTCTACTGTTTTGTTACTATATAGCAGAAAGTATATGACCTTTGGAGGGAGTCAGACAGGTCTTGGTTTGATGGTAGAGATGGTCGGTCTTGGTTTTCTGTAATATTTTATGTGATTTTAAACTTTTGGAGCCTCATTTTTTAAAAAAAAATACTCATAAGCCTGAGGATGGAGAGGAAAAAAGGCACAGACTGTAACAGCACCTGTCAGTTCCTTTCCTTTTTTTTATCAAGTACTCAGTCTCCATGATTCGTTCATTCATACATCCATCCATCCAATCAATGAATTCCATTCAGTCAATGAATATTGAGCACCTGCCCTATGCCAGACACTGTGTTAGGCACTGGGGAGGCAGCAGTGTAATTTTAAAAGCCCTGTCCTTATATTCTTACTTGTGAAATGTTAACTGCATTCTTATTAAGAAAGTTAATCATATGCTTGCCTCTGAATTATAAACATATATAATTTTCAAATTATTTAAGCTAAAAAATACCCTATCTCTATATCCAGCTTTCTTTTATCTCTACTTCCTTTCCTAAATTTAGCCCTTTATGTGTTCTCTTCAACTACAGTACTTTTCAAGAAGTCTACCTCTATATCAAGCTTAGATGGAGTTGAGGGCTTAGGTGAGCAGGGTTTTACAGAAGAGAGAATCCTTATGCTTAAGAAGATGAATGTCACAACAAGGAAAGAAAACATAAAATTATGAGTAATAGCTCAATCCGTAAGATAAACCGTAACCCCATGTTAAATGATAAATGGCAGAGTACTTTCTCAGTACCTGCAGTGGTTGGGAGGACCTAGCTGGCTGGGAAGGTGTAAGGTTCTGGCTTTGGTTCATTTCAAAAATGGCTCCTAAATATTTAGGGAAAGAAGGCCTGTTTCTCTCTGGTCTTGTCAGTCTCTTCATTCCAAGTTTCAGTACTAAAAGTGTCAATGAATCAAAACGTTCATCCCTATGTCTACCTTCCTTACCTGTACTTTTTGTGGCCATGTGCCTGACTGTGATGCGGGGCATGCAGTACTAGGTACGTTGTCCAGGAGTGGGCTTTTCTATTCATCTTCATCAAGGAGGCAGATAATGGAATTTCTCCCCAGATTTTTGGCATGTGGCTTTTCTTCTTTATTATTTTATGGCATAATTGCCAGGTTTTTTTTTTTTTGTCCATTTTCATGTAGTGATAGGTATTTTTGTGAGAATCCTGGGAGATACTTATCAGTCCCTGTCTGTGCTGACTGGCAAGTTACTGCACTTTTCATTTTTGAAAACAGGAACAGCTACGTAATTTGTGAGGCTTAGTGTAAAGTGAAAATGTGGGGCCCCTTGGCCAAGAATTCTTGACCACAAAATAGCATTAAACCAAACAAGGCAACCTCCACAGTGTGAGGCCCGGGGTGCCTGCACAGGTCCCAGGCGCGTGGAGCTGGCCCTGCTTGAAACTCTCTCCAACTTGAGGTTTGGTGCCATTGTTGTCTCCAGCTGTTCCCTCTCTCTCTCCTGAAGCTTCTCTGTTCCTTGACTGGCTTCTCCCATCTTCTTCCTTAAGCCCCTAAATATGAGGGAATCCAAGATGATGTCTTCTGTTCTCAGACATTCTTTTTCTACCGTGTAATTCTCAGAAATCCCTGAGAATTTAATGATCTCTATCACTCCTTTCTGAAGATGGCTCTAAGCTTAGTATCTTCAGCTTTCATGGTTCTCGTTAAGTTTGAGGTAAAAATTTTTAATTGCAAACAGGCATTTACACTAATAGCTGATACACCTACAATGGAATCTTTAATCTTATCAATCTACTGACTCTTTTACGTGTATTTTCTTTAGTCTGAAACTTGAATTATTCCCTCTCCTTGGCTTCACAAATCAAATAATTATCAACTTTTGATTTTCTTTTAAGTTTGGCAGATTAGCCAAATAATATTTTCTAAATTTTTTTCACTTATTTTAGCTTGTCACACTGTTGAATGCTTTAAGTACCTTTAGTTTTTTTTTCTTTTTTTTGCCAGGGGCAGGGGAGAGGGTGGGTAAGACTTCATATAAATAAATAAGATTTTGACAAAAATTAGTTGGAAAAATAGGTTAAAACATCAAAAATACAATTTCTTTTTAAAGAGATGTTCAAACTACATTATCTTTAAGTCTTGACTAATACACTTGATTTTCATTTTTGGCATTAAATTCTAGGAAACTCCCAGTTAAAAAATCTGCTGAAAATTATTTTCATATAATGCTTTTTTATATGTTGAAAAAACCCCATAATTTTTATAATGTATAAGTAATGAACTGGAAAAGACTTTTTCTGACACATGAAGATTTTTTTAAATCAAAAGTACTGTGTTAATAAGATGTCATAATACAAAGTTACAACAAATGAACAATTCTCTGATTATTTGAAATAGGAGTATCATTTCTCATCTCCCTATAAATTGATCCAGTTTCACATTAATGCTGAAACAAGCCACATGGTACTATGCTTTTATTTGAATTGTACTTTCTTGTTTCCTATTTTGTTCACCTGATTTTCTTCTTACTGTGAATGACCATGATGTTTGGAATGTGTCATTTTGCCAAGGACAACTTTAAAATATTTTTTATATTCAACCACCATGAGCCATTCATAGCACTGGTGGTTTGTCTTGCTAATTTGAGGAAAAGCAAGTTTTAACCTTTGAAAATATTTTTGCGAATAGCCTGTGATTTTTAACTGTTAGTTTTCTTTGAGCATTTTATAACAAAATTAATTGCCATGGTTGGTATATTCTACAGCTGATTACTTAAGGCAGTATTTATGGGCTCCACAAAGACAGAGGTTTGTTTTGTTTTCCTAAGAATTATTTTTCTGATCTGCTGGTTGAAGTATTTGGAAGTTCATTTCCGGCCCAAGACATTCATCTCAATTATTTGAATTGGCTCCCTGCAGATAGCTCTTAATACGGAATATCATTCACTTACAAAGTAGTTGCCACAGACATCTGCCGGTGCTCAACCTGGCAGCGAAGATGTATAAAAACCATTTCAAATCAT
The DNA here is from genome assembly GCF_036321535.1 of Camelus dromedarius. Classification (NCBI taxonomy): domain Eukaryota; kingdom Metazoa; phylum Chordata; class Mammalia; order Artiodactyla; family Camelidae; genus Camelus; species Camelus dromedarius. The sequence continues at coordinate 89,308,641 of NC_087436.1, read as the reverse complement.
GTCTGTGGACACGCAGAGAGTATCACTATCGCATAATGTTTAGTGCTCTGATCTGTCTTCATTCCCTCTCTCTACTTATCTGTTCTCCTAAGTCAGCAGAATTGTCACGGCTAGATATTTTGGAACGTGTGCTAGTAAAGTAGTTCGGTTGTTAAAGTAGGTGGGAGACTAAAAGGTATACATTTACTAATTCTTCCTTGGGGTTTCTGATTAGATATCACGGCTCATTGGTCCTGTTTTTCTTACAGTTGTGATGGTGATGCTTTGGAGATTTTTCTTTGGGTATGCAGAATCAAATGAAAGCTGTTAGAAAGCTCAGAAACTACCACTTTCATGTATAATGGGGGGGACACTGAATTTTTATATATTTTTATGTTATGAAAGAAGCTGGTCCTTTGAATTGTTTAGAAAAATGGTTGAGTTGTTTTTAAAGTCCATGGGCATCAAAGCATGCACATCAAAGATGGGGTTCAGCCTTCCAGAAGTACTTAGAGTCCCCATTTGACATGTCCCTTCCGGGCTCCAGGTCTTTGCATGAGTTTCTGCTCTTGACGTCTTCTTCCACCTTTCTGACTGCCGGCGGGGGTGCAGTCTTCCACCGGATGAGCCAACTGTCAAGATTCAGTTCAGATACATTCTCCTCTGTGAAACCCTTCCAAACATCAACATCTTTTTTTTATCATCCACACATTTCAACTCTCAAACTCCACCCAGTGGTCTATTTAGCATCATCTTGGAGCTCAGGAAATGACCATAGTTTTGCGATATCTCTGGTTCTACCACGTGATCGCACCAACACTCAGTAGCCAGAGGGCTCCTTTTTGGTGTTAGCCTCCAGGAAACATCCCTGTTAAAGAACCCGACTGTAAAATCTTCTTATAGAATAAGGAAGGTTAGGTTATGCAATACTCTAGGATTATGAATATCTTTTCATTTATTAAGTTTTGATTGTGAAATACATTGGGAGAAAATTAGACCGTTTACGTTCCAGAGTCACCATTTGTATAAGGGTAAAATATGTGTCGGATTAGGAACATTTTAGATAGAGAAACATCAGGAAGTTTCTAGCACACAGGAGATAATCAGTGAATGTTCACTGTTATAAAGTCATCTACCATATAGCCTTTCTAAGTATTTATTTCCCTTTTTTATGAAATTCATGAAAGTGGTCTACTGCTTATTCACCTATGTAGTCCCTGCACCTAGAACAGAACCAGGAACCTAGGTGATGTTTAATAAATATCTATTAAAGTCAAATATATAAGATATAAAATATAGAACATAAGTAGTTAACTATTTTATTACTGATTATCAGCTGAGTTCAAAAGAGATGTTTTAAATTTAGTCTAGATGTTAAAACTTATGTTAAAAAGGATGAAGATGAGTTCCTAGTAAAAAAAAAAAAAGCATAAAGTTGAAATGCAATTAGTATAAATGACATTTAGCCCTTCAGAATATTAGTTTACTCTCACATCTGCCTACTAATGTCAGTGACTATAAAGAAACTCATCATTCATAGGACTCAATGAACACTTTGTTGACTAGAAGGATTCAGCCTAAGGTCATAAAAAGCTGGATTTCTTACAGTTATGTAAGCAACTTTTCTCCTTTTTATGACAAATTATTTGATTTTTAAAAAATTGTTTTTACTGTTTTTCAGAATGAATTAAAACCCTATCAAAAGTTCTGTTGGTCTGCTAGTCACTTTATCGTTCTCTCAGATGTAATAGAAAATACTTCATTCGGAATAAAAGCAATATTCAGAATTCCATAAATGACTCTTGGTTATGTATAGGAGACCTCAGATTAAATACTCTCTTAACCCTTTTTAAAAATAAATACAATGTGATTGTTGAAGTAGTAGCCTCAGTAATTTGTATATGTACACACACCCACACACTCACACACACACATTCACACAATCACACACCCTAATGTGTACATGCAGACATACACACATATATATCTCTAAGAACTTCGAGAAATAAGGATCAGAAACTTGTGCCAACAAGCTAACTAGCTAAACAGAAGTATGCCAGCTTGATGATGTATTTCTAAGCCAAACACCTGTGTCATATATTAGCAACCTCAACTTGCAATTTGGGCGAGTGTCATATACACCAAAAGATAAGAAAGGAAAGGGTTAATTAAAATTGATATGGAATTGATTGGAGCTAAAATGAATAAATAAGTGTCTGATAAAAAGTAAGCTTTCATTTTTTAGTAACACTTGCAAGCTGTACATGCATATGAAAACATGCTCTATCAGATTTTAAAACATTACTGTTTTAAGACAGAGTGATATTGATATGGGAAGAGGCAAACAAAGGAACAAAAACATACATATATATAAACATATCTATCTTACATGCATGGAAATTTGGTATATAAAAAAGGTATCTTTGTAAATCACAGGAGGAAAAAATTGACTACTCAATAAAAGACTCTAGAAAATTGATTATAAATATAAGACAATATAAAATTCTATTCTTATTCATTTGATACCCTAAATAAATCTCATACATAAAACCAAAAGTAAAACATTCAAATTTTGAAGAAAATAGAGGCAAATGTATATGACTTCAGGAAGAGAAAATAGCTTTTTAAACAAAATACAAAAAGAACATGAAATAAAATTGTTAAATTTGACCACATCAAAGTTAAACCTTTAACTTCAACCTAAGACACCAGAAATATAGTTAGAGCAAAATTCAAGCTGAGGGAAAATTTTCAAAGTGTGTACAAGCACTTAACATTGCTATCTATAATATAGAAAACTACTCAGTAGAAAATTATGTAACAGACTTAAAAAGATAATTGGCAGAAAAGAAAACCCATGTGTCCAATAAGCACCTGAAAAGAGGTTCAATGTAACTAGTAACCAAGAACATGCAAAATAAAACAATATCATCACTAAATATCCATCATGTAGTACAAATTACAGAGTCAATCGATATTGATGAGAAACTGTAGAAACAAGAGTGCTCATGCCTGCAGGAAAGAGTGTTCAGTGGTACGAGCCTCATACTGACAACATCTAGTATGGTCGAAGATGCGTGTAACATTGGACTCAGGGGATCCCACTTCCAATTATGTATCCAAGAGAACTTGAACTCATAAGCCCAAGGAAATATGCTCTATAGAACATTCATTGCAGCATTGTTTGCTTCAGAAAATCTTGGAAACAACTTTAATGTTCATTATAGAAGAATGGATAAGCAAACTGGCATACTCATAATGAAATATTTGAAGTCAGAATGAATGTCCTAGAGCTACCATATATCAACAAATGTAAATCTTAGAAATTTAATTTGGAGCAAAAAATATGTTGCAGAATGATACGTAATATATGACATAGCTTATATGTTTGAAAAGTTGTGAAAGAAATATATATATACTTTAGAGTACATAAAGTAATCATAAAAAGCATACATGTAACAGAAAAATATCAAAATCAGCTTGTAGTTACTTTGGCAATGAAATGTAGGAATGGATTCTGGGAGCATGCAACAGTCTTCAACTCAATTGGTAATTATTTACTCTGAATATTCAAAATTGGAAAAAAAATCAAAGTTAAGAAAAACTAGGTGAGTTCTCAGAGTGTATTATTCACTCTAATTTTCTGTAACTTGAAAAATAGTTCATAATATATAATATTGTACATTAACTGTACTTCTACTAAAAAATTAAAAATAAAATTTAAAACATGATAAAAATAATTCATAATTTAAAATGCATCTTCTTTACAAAAAGGTCTTATTGCATTCCCTTTAAATATTAATGTTGCCTAGATGGTTTAAAATAGACCTTGATGTGGTCAAATTTAACAGATTTTTATTTTATGTTCTTTTTATATTTTGTTTAAAAACCGATTTTCTCTTCCCAAAATTATACAGTGTATAACATACAAAGACACATAAATACCATCAAACTAAGATGTACTTAGATATTTGTCTACAAAAATATATCTTGCATGTAGAAATGGATTTCATTTCAAAGGATCTAAGTGCAAACCAATTTTCATTAAGTGTAGTCATATTTAAATCATTTCATGTAAGTGAAAGAAAACATTTGCTTGGAATTTGGGGGTGGTTTCCTTATAGTAGAGGCTTATCAAATAAATATACTAAATAAACACTAAATATGTATAATCAATATCCTTTGATTTGAATTCATCTCAATACATTTAATTTTTAAATATTTAATTTTTAACAGTTAATTAATATAAATTTGTTAGGCATGATCTTCTTGTGAATTGAAACGAAACTAGGCACTTGTGTTCTCTAGTTTTGTAATCCATTTCCATGAAGTCTGTATCTTTAATTCCATTCCTGACTACTATCTGGGCCCTTAGACTCCACAGCAGCCTAGAGCAGAGCTTCTGGGGCAGCCCTGTCAGCATTTAATATGTGCTCATCCTTTCACCCTCATACCGCCCAGAGCTGGACCTCCAAAATCACATCACTGGATTTATGCTTGAACATTTGGGATTCTCAGTGCTTAAGGAAACACTTTTCTGCAGAGAGCTTTAAAATTTTAGTTGACAATGTTGAATCTCAATTGGCTGGATTCATCCTGGGTGAAATAACTTTGGGACTGCTTGGTTCTTCATTTTTTTTTTTTTTTTTTTTTACAGTAAAAGCCTTCTCTCCTTTTGCATTTGTCACACGAGTAAAAAGTACAAGATACAAGAGTAAAAAGAGAATTCTGAGATATCATGGATATAATCATTGCAGAAGGCAGCTACCACCCCCATGGCTGGCAAAATAAGGGAAGAGATTGGAATTATTAAAACTCAAGACACTTGCGGCCGGGGGTGGGGAGGGGCATGGAGTAAAAACTCAGGCCTCTGAGCCGTGGTCCAGGCTCAACAGGCGCTGGTGTCTCAGGGGCAGCATGACGGAGCTGGTTCCGCAAGTGTTGGGAAAAAATGTGACAGCTGCTGTCACAGGACAAAACTGTGACTGCTGGCAAAACTGTCACTTGCTGGGATGACAGGAACCTTAGCGGACAGAAAGCTCACAGGAAACCCATAGGAAAGAGCACATTCCTCCTCTCCCAGCCTTGCAGCCGCCCTCTAGCTCCCTCTAATGGCAGAGCCTAAGATGAATGAGCTGGCTGCACTGAAAGGCGCTTAACGGAGACATTGTCAGAGCACAGAAAGTTGGGGTTGGAGGTGAGAAATAATAACTAGATAGCTGTCATATGGTCTATATCGGCATACAAAAGAAGGAGGTTGTCATTCTACAACAGTCTGAGAACTGATAGATGGATAACCCAGAATTCTTCTGACTTCTTCAAATCCTTTAGCCTTTGGACACCATGAACATCCCTTGGGACTGTTCATTCCATAAATCCAGTATTTTTTAATTCAGTTTTTAAAAATGAAATTATTTACAATAAATTTACAAGAGACGTTATTCTGGGCTAAAGAGGAAATAAGCTCAGTTCCTTTATTCAATGAATTTAAAACCTAAAAAGCAAGATAAAAATATATAGGTATAAATCAATAGGAGAATAAAATCTCTACAACCTAACCATACAACCTGTGGTCATAAGGGCTTCAGAGAGGTCGTTCGGTTCTTTAAACTAATTGGCAGAAGAGATCAAAATCCTGAGGGATCGTCTGTGAAAGATTTTATTGAAGAGACCTCTTGGTCTTGGAGAATGGGTAGGATTCAAAAATTGGCTGTTGGCCTTAGAAGAGCTTCACAGGCAGAGAGAATGGCATGTTCAATCTAGACTAACAGGAAAGCAAAATATACATTTTAAAAGGGCAAAAATCATTGGATTCACATTGACTATAATATTGAGGTAAGAGAATATTGAGAGAGAAGTCTGGAGAGGAAATTAAGAATCAGACTGTGGAGATTTTTAATGCTATGCTAGGAAACTTGTTATTTATTTAGTGAATAAGCTGCCGGAAATTTTTGAGCAATTGGTAAAAAGCTTCCCAAGATTAAGCTAATGGCTGCACACAGGTTGAGTCAGAGGACAAGGAACATGCTGACAAATATTGCAGGAAGATCAGGAATGAAGCTGAACCAGCAGAAAGGAGGGAATAAGGGACCTGAGCAAAATGTGTATTTCTTTTCATCTATTTTTTTCTACAGTGAACCTCCATTTCTGCATAAGCTGGATGAGGTGCTAAAAACATTCTCTCTGTAGGTGGTTAGCCTCTGCTTTCATGTTCATGATGCAGCTGTCCCTTTCCATGTTATTTCTGAGAATTACAGAAATAGGCCAAAATCACATACAGTTTGAATAGGAAAAAACAAACAAAGGAATGCCTTCTCATATTGAGTCTCATTTCCAAATTATAGCATTTTACATGGATTAAATATTTATAATATGGATTATGAGAATAGTAGATTAAAGAACTTTATTTAGGTCAAGCATGTGGAGATGATATCAATATACTCATATTGGTCGTTTTTTATAAAGGACTAGAATTGGACTAAAGAAAAGGGCTAAAAAAGACTACAACACATACTAACATATATGATATATATATATAGTGTGTGTGTGTATATATATATATATATACTATATATACATGAAATCATTTAGTATTAGAACATTTGGATATACAAATTAAGCTGAATCTGACTAGTTTCTATGGCCAACAGTGCCCACAGAATAAACAGAAAAATGTTTACAGAAAGTTATTTCTTCTTTTCTTCACTGATATCACAGTTTCTAAGACTTTACCTTTTTCTTCCTGAATTAGTTCATTAGCCATGAAGGTAATTTGCTCTGTGGTCTCTTTCTCCTACAGTCTTTCATGCATGTTTTCTCACAATCCCTTTGCTCGTATGCTGTTCTGTGCATAAATGACCTCGTCCCGGCTAAACTCTGTATTTCCCTTTCAATGTTTTCTTTGCCTCTTACAAACTGGTCGATCTTGGGCAAGTATATAAAGCTTTCCATGCCTCTAGTCATTTCATCTGTAAAATGAGGTTTAAAAAATATTGCCTCCCACTGTGACCAATTAAAGATGCATATTATCCTGTACAGTATCTTTCGGGCAACTGCTAAAAAAACTTAAATGAAGATGAATAGTTAGTAACCCCATAATGGACATAAAATAGAATGCTAAAAATTTAGTTAATCGAAAAGAAGGCAGGCAAAGGGAAAAAAAAAAAAAAAGAAGAGAAGAACAAATAGAAAACAAACAACAATGAGAAAGATTTTAACTTAACCATATCATTATTTATATTAAATATAAACCATATATAAACAGCAGTGAAAAGGCAGACAGTGTCAGAAAGATGTCTATGAGAAATACATTTTAGGTGAAAATATGCTGATAGGTTAAAGGGGAGTAATGGAAAAAGATGCAACCTTTGAACTCTAATAATACGAAATCCACAGTAGTTACATTTTAGACTAAATGAAAATGAAAATTCCATAAATCAAAATTGTGGCATGTAGCTAAAGCAGTGCCGAGAGAGAAACTTACTTAAAGCTTTAAATCCTTGTTTTAGAAGAAGAAAAAGAAGAAAGATCCCGAAACAGTGATCTAGGCTTCCATCTTAAGCAAGGAAGAGAAGAGAAAATTAAACCAAGTGAACCCCAAGGAAGGAAATAATAAAGAGAAAAGAGAAAATCCATGAAATAAAAAAAACCTGTACCGAGACTAATCTATCTAAACTAATCAAAGTAAAAGATAAGACACCCATGATCGGTATCATTCCTAAAAGAAGAGCTATTACTTCATCTCAAAAACCTGCTGAGCAGAAGAAACTAGCTGCAAAACCTGGGTATGATACAATTCCATTTGTGTGAAATTCTGGATTAGGCAAGTCTAGTTCAGCATATAGAAAGCACATCATGGAGCCGATTTCATGAACAATTTTCTTGTTTTATCATATTTTACTGTTTTCCTCCTGGAATGTTCCGATGTAACTGGTGATGGAGAAAAAACCTCTAATTCCCAGGAAGGGGAAGCAATGCCAAGGATTTGTTCGTATCAGTATGTGGGACTCTTGGCTTTTCTTTCTCTCTTGATCTTGCTGGCCTCTGCCTCCTCTTCTGCTCCTTTCAGTCTGTATCACCTCAGTGTGGCTTTGATTCTATTGCCTTGATTAGGTAAATTGCTTAAGTACAATACTGTATATTGGGCAATAGTAATGGCCTACTGGCAAACTATTTATTGTAGTAAAAACTAAACATATTAGTGAAAAAAAAGCATTAGTGATACAAACATACTTAATTAACCAAGACTTTGAATGCTCCACAAAAATACCTCAGTAAAATTTTCCTAGCATTTGGGAAAAGAGATTGGGGCAACCCTTCTTAGACCAGCCATAGAATTAATGATTTCCTGATGCTGGTCATGGATTTCCCCAGGCATAGAATATGTTTTAATGGGTAACTAAACTATCATAGCTATTTCTCTCATCTCTTATAAATATTTATTCAGTGTTGTGATGGCTTTTATAGCAAAAAAAAAAAAAAACCTGGTTTCTCATATTTATAAGAGGAAAGTCATACTCATATGAATTAAATCTGCCTCACTCCAATAGAGGGTGACTCTTGGGGTTCTGCAGTAAATTTCAACTCTTAGCACACTCATCCCTTGCTGCAAAGTAGCCACAGTGTAGCAACAGCCCTCGTGTGGGACAATTAAAGATGGACTATCTCTAGGTGAGCTAATATGTTTCATAAACTTTGAGCCCTAAGCAGGGCTATTCATAGTGATTGGATTTTCCATGAGGGTATTTTTGGCAAAAGGCAGATCACAGGTACACAATGTCAAAATCACTCCATAGGCAGTGAACTTCCAACATCATTTGTTTCCAAATATATCATTCCTTCCCACCTATCTCCCCACCTCTCTGTCTCCTCTCCCACCCAAAGGTACAGAAATTAAATATCCTCTTCAGTCCACAGCAGGTCCACACCAGAGTCTGCTGTCTACAGCAATGACCATAAAAGAAGCGTTGTGGACAATCACTAGCAAAGCAGACTCAAACATGAAGTAAATGCATTGCATTTATTTAACTGGCAAATACTTTCCCACTGCCTGTGATGGGCCAAATGCTGTCGGAATGTTATATAAAATGGTGATATGACAGACACTGTGCCTGCCTTCAAGGGACTTATTGTTGAATGAGAGAAACTAGAATTAGCAATTATAAATAGTTAATTAAGCACCACGATTTATCAGGTGCAATGGGAGTCACCATGCATGTAGCTATCTTGGATTCTGCGAGTCAGTTTAAGGCTTCCTAGAGAAAGAAATATTTAACGAAGGTCCTATTGTGATTAGAAGGAAAAGATTTCCCTGGAAAAGAATATACTAAGTGTTCAGAGACTCCAGGCAAGAAGAGATAATCAACCTTCCAGGAGTAGAAAAGAAGTCAGCATAGAAGAAAAAAAATTTAAAGCAGGAAGATAAATATAGAAAAACGGACAGATGGATATAGATAGTCTAGCTTTACTTTTCAAGTATATAAATCATTGTCTCACTTTCAAGCATCCAATTTTTGAAAAGTATATTGAAAAGCCTGCTAAAAATTCCACACCTCTTGCCTGGATGATTGTTTCCTGCATAATCTCCTAACTGATCTCCACACCTCCTGCTCCCCCCACAGTCTCTCCCTGACACCAAGCCAAGGGTGGCCCAGTTTATATTTCTTTCCAAAATGCAAATTTGATCACAACACTTCACTGCTTAACAGACGCCATGTCCTCAAGATCAAGACCACAAACCGTCACCCGTCCTGGGTGGCTGACCCCTGCTTGGGATCCCGGCAGCCTCAGGTCACTTTGTGCTCCTTTTTTCCCATGATGTCTGCTTCTCACTACCATGGCTTTTCTTTCAGTTCCTGGAAATTATAATGTCCCCTACTGCCACATGACCTTTGCACAACTTGTCCTCTCAGCCCAAAGCCTCCTTCTGCCTTATTTTTACTTTCTCTATTCTAGCTCCTCTCAATTATGCCTTCTTTGTGGAATCCCCCTGACCACTCACCCACATCCCAACCCAGGAACGGTCAAACACTTGCTTTTACAGTGGCATACAACTTCTCTTTCTGATACTATTACCATTTAATTTACGTATTTAGCTGTATAGTTATTAGTGCTTGTCTCCTGAAGTAGGTCACAAGGATAATGAAGGCAGGGACCCTATATGCTCTAAAAGCCAAAAGAACAGGGATTGTTTTGTGTTTTACTTATTACTGTGTCCCCAGCTCTCAGCACTGTGCTTGGTACGTAGTTGGGGCTCAATAAATATTTCTTGTTTGAAGGAATTAGTGTCATATTCAAGAAAGCTAGTTTCAAGTTTTTAATATCCTTTAGGAGAAATTACAGGAAGATTGTCCTGTGGTCAGACTAAAAAGTGGCTTGAAACCAAAGCTAAAGGTCTGTCTCTGCTTTTGCAAAACCATCTCAACGGCTATGGTTTTAAAGCCTCTTTGTGCTCACAGTCAAACACTTGGCCTTGGAAGAAAACTGAAAGGACCATTTTCTGATTGCTTAAGTCCAATGTTCCTTCTGGAGAGTCTTATTATTTCTGAGTGCAGTCTGTTTCACATAATATATCCATTGCTTTAAATTTCATCATTAAGTGTTTCTGCAGTGCTGGGGCAGGGGAGGATTAGGCAAATTAGCCAGAGTTTGGATGCAGGAAATATTTCTTATTTTCAAATGAACCATGCAATGCTATGATACAATGAAAGAACTAATATCTGGGGTTGGATGGCCCAATTTATATTTCTGTCATGCTACCAAATCTCCAGAAACCTGTACAAACTACTAAACTTTTAGATAAAGTTGACTATTGGAAGGGATTTAAGGACACTGGGCATCTTCTAGCTGACAAGTACAATACCTGAAAACCACTACTGATTTCTCTGGCAGAGCAAAACAAATTTTTATAGCTCATAGAACCAGAATGCCATATTTAGATATAATGTTTTTTTCTTTTCCTTTTTTAAAAAAATTTACAATTTAATTTGACAAACAGCTTCTGGTCTACTGCTTCTGAAAGAGAAGTTTAATGAGTTTTCATATATTTAGAACTTTGGTTGATTTTATTTGCTTTGATTTACTAAATCATATATTTATTGGATCTTTAACTATGATATTGAAGAAGAGTAAAAATCAGTTCATGAAATAATGCTGATCTCATTGGGAAAGTATCATTTAGGTTTAACTTCTCTCTCTCTCTTTTTTTTTTTTTTTTACAGTTTTGCTTTGTTCCCTTTTTGACAATGTGAATAGAATCACTGTTTATACATTATATGCTAACTTTCTCTCTTGATATTTCCCTGTTGATGTGAAAGATAACATAATAACACAGATCCTCACCTTAGCATTACTATTAAAATCCTCCTATGCCCTTAGGCTGTCTTAGAACCTCCATGAAATTGTTGCCTCTTTTTGGTTTGTACCGAAATTGCTTTAAAAAAAGGATAAGAGACCATTTTGAGAAGAGAGGTTTTTTGGTTTTTAATTTAGTTCAAAATGGCAATCTGAGCTCACTCTATTCCTAAAGAGGCCATTAAAAGGTTTTTATAAGCTAAAATTTCATGGTAATGAACAAAGAATGGAGCCATTAATGAACTGAAAATCTCAACAAAGTTCTGGAATGAAAGGAAGTTTGTAAGTCAGCGTAGCCTGAAGAAGCTGGATGGAAATGGCTACCATCTAGGACATGTTCTGAGCCCCCGGACGCTGAGCAGGAAGTCAGCATGCCTGCAGAGCCCTGGGGAGACTCCAAGGCAAGAGTGAGAAGTGTTGATAGTTCCTTCAGGAAAAATTCCGTCTTGCTTTGCCTTCCCGATCCCTCTGCTTAGTATCTTCCTACCTTATTTCTTTTAAGCCCCTATTTAGATACCATTCTATCAAAGAGATATTCCTGACCTTTTTATCTGAACAAGACCTATCTCTCCCCTTTCCCTCAACGCCATCACTCTATGTCTTCTACTCTCACTTTGATTTTCTTTACGATACCTAACATATTGTGTATCTCCATGTTCTAATCTGCTCAGTGCCACTCTTACAAAAAAGGTAACCATCATAAAAGCAATCTGTCTGTTTGGTTAACTAATTTGTAGACCATTAATAACAATGTGTGGATTAAGTAAATAAATAATTGAACTGTGAATATGAAATTCTGATGTGACCTTCACTCCAGCTTCATACTTCCCCACTACAATGTTCAGAGTATCTAGTAGCCAGATGTTTACTCCGTTTGGTTCTGTGAGGAAAGGGAGTTTTCTAAAGAATGAATAAATGGTCAAAAGCAAACTGCAACAACTAGTGTTGATGTTCATGCTTTGTGCAAATGAGTCTTTCCTAACGTAACAGCCACCTCCCTATCAATTTACTCAAATCTACCAACTTCTAGTAAGCTTATTTCTTTCATTCTTAAACACAATGATGAATCAAAATTAGCTGTATAATTGAAGAAAGCATGTGGGATAACAATGATCAAGCAGAACAAACAAACACTTTACTCTGGAAGAAACAAAGAAAGTAATAATAAAACATTTTAACAAAATCTAATTTATATCCCCAAAGAGGTTTGAGAAGATATTGCATGCTCAGAACTAGAGCAAGAGGCTATGAAGAAGGAACAAAAACAATAAAGAGCTCTTCATAATTAAAAATATACCAGCTGAAATTTAAAAAGAAAGCCCAAACAAGGAAAAAGTAAAATCAAAGGACTCCTCCACAATATAATTAAGAAAGAGAGAAAAAGAAATAAAGAAGATTGGTCCAGGAGGATCAAGCTTCAATTATTAGGGATTCCAGAAATATGGCTCACAATATTTTTCCCATTATTCCAGTTTCTAGTCCAGGATCACAGATAGCATTTAGTGGTCATGGCTTTTTAACCTGGAGCATTTCATCACTATTTGACTTTCATGATGTTGATATTTTTTATGAAGCCGGCAACCTATTTTATAGACTAGCTCTCAATTTGAGTTTGTTTGATGTTTTCTCATAATTAAATTCAAGTTATGCATTTTTGGCAGAGATATTACAGAAATAAGACTGTGTTCTCATTGCATCCCATCAGAAGGCACTTAGAGTTGGTTTGTTCTGTTACTATGGCAATTACTTTGATCATTTGGTTAAGGAGGAGGCCTCCAGATTTCTCCATTATAAGTTAGAATTTTCCTCCCTGCAACTGCAAAATAATTCTTTGACATTTCATAAATATCAGGTTTCTCATCAAATTTTATCCACTAGTCTTAGCATGGAAATATGGTATCTTACATGGTAAGAAGGTAAAAGAAAGTTTGAGGGAATATTAAATTTCTGTTTTTATTTCTGTATTCAAGAACTTTCAGTCAGTATCTCAATACTTCAAGAAAATTATAGGGAGATTTAAAACCAACAAAGTTGATTTCATATTTTCATTGTTATTTGTAATTTCAAAAAAAGGCATCTCTTCTATGTGTGCATTTATTTAGTAATTTAGGGTATTTCTAACAATAGGTTAATAATCAGTTGTTTCTAATCGTATGTCACTGAATCATTATGAAGCTGAAAATAAAGGTTGTGTTACAGTTTTTTCATCTGTACTTTGGAAAGGATTAGTGCTGTTTATCCTATCATGACAAGCACTGGGTAATTGTACCATCTATTTACTAATAATTAAGGGGTGGGGTTATATCACATGAAATATGCACAATAAAACCACCCATAACTAGCTTAATTTGAAAAAAAGATAAGGAAAGAAAACGAGATAACAGACTGATGTCACCAATGTGTGGCTCTGAGAAGGCCAACAATAATTAGAAATAAAATTAAAATTCCCAAATACAAGCGACAGAACAATGATAAAGGTCCTCAGGGAAAAGACCAGAAAGATTTAAAAATATATAAAATTTGATTTATTTTGCATAAATGATTGTATTAGATTTTTTTAACAAGTGGTCCTACAAACTTAAAACTATTACCAGTTACAAAAAAATTGTCTGTGAAACTTATATGAATGGACATTCCTAGAAAATTTGAGTTTATTCTTGAGTAGTGATTTTAAAAAGGAGAGCTTCGTTTTCCTAATGTGTAGCAAGCACACTCTGTGGAAAAGGGAAGAAAGGGACATTAGCGAAAGCTTTGGCTGGAAATGCAATGAAAGACAAATAAAACTAGAGTGCTTAATAGATGTAATGAGTAAAGGAGAGTAGTAAAAAGAACAAAATATTGTCATTCTGGAAAGGCTAGAGCATGACTGTTGGACTTTTTTTAATGATATTGGTGAGATGCTACTTTTAGGGGGGAAGGTTTAGAGTTCCATTTTATCACGGTAAGCTTCAGAAACTGGCAGCATGACTATGAGAGGCAGCCTACCAGCAGCTGATTAAAGAGACAGAGAGATTAATGCTGTTAACATTAAGTCACTTTTTATGCAGACAAATCTATGGCAGTCCAGATGACTCCCAGGGGAAGCAGACAGAGAAGGAGGGTGCAGCACCAGGGGTTTCACTTTCCGCACAGATTTCTGCACTTTCTGCGCTTATTTCTTCTCCAACCACTGAAATGTCTCTATGAAATGTCTCTTCTTTTTCTACACTTAGACTAATTCCAAATATAGACGCCACTGGAAACATTTCAGTGGTTGGAAAAGAAGTGAAAGTATCATTCTCAGATCTTATGTCACTAAAATTCTAATGATACTCCCTTCTAATATCTCTCTCATCTGTCTCTTTTCTCCATCCCTACTGCCTATTCTTTGATGTAAGCCTGAATCATTTCCTGTGTCAGTCAACTAGCGGTCTCTGCCTCTAGCTTCTTTAACCTCCCTCTCTAATCTATTTTCTGCACCACTGTGCTATCAGAGTGATCTTTACAAAATGTTCAGCTGACCAAAGCATTCTCCTGATAAATATTATTCACTGGCTCTCTTATGCCTTCAGATTTAAATCTAAATTATGATACAGACATATTTACTTCTCAGAATTCCCAAGTCCCCTGTGTTATTAAACATGCAAGCCCTTCTAAAAATGCCGGATACTTTACCTGAAACAGCCTCTCCTCACTTCTTCACCTGAATAATTCCTACTTTGCCTAAAAAACTTGGATGAAATGCTACCTCTAGGAAGCCTTCCTTTTCCCTAAAATAGGTTTCCTTCCTATGTGCTTATGTAACATTGTAGGTTTTCCTCTATTCTATGTTCTGTCACATTATGATTACCTTGAGCGACTTGCACAGCCTTAAAAATAATAGTTCTCAGTAGTCCTTGTCAAATGAAAGAGGGGGAAAAAAGAATGAAGGCCATCCTAGGGAGGCTTCAGAACAGAGGATAATTCTGTACTACAGAGATTAAAAATAAAGAAAACTTATTAAAACAAAGACTTAATCAAAATGACTGCTGAATATAGCTAGAAGATCAGGGAAGACCACAATCATTTCACTGAAATGGAAAGTTTTGCTGATTTTTGGGAAATAAAAAAAGTGTGTTCAATTCAATCTGATAGAGCTCATTCATAAAATCGTATTTAATTCAGAGATTCTGCTGTACTTTAATAATACCATAGTCTGTAAGTGCCCACATAGTAGCATTATGGATATCTGTAGACCTATATATACATACTTTATAGAGATAAAACTAACTCCAGACTAATATATCAGAGTTATTTTAATCTGGCATTTAATTTTATTAAGCAGTTGGACACTTAACAAAAAATGTTTAGTGTTTGTGCATGTAAGATTACTAAGAACAACACCATTATAGTAAAGCCTGCAGTGTAGAAAGCAAAGTTTCCAATCAATTTTTTTCCCCAAAAATCAACCACCTGCAAAGAAATAATCTAAAACCACCACACAGAGACAGGAAGAATAGGATTAACTTTACTAATATAAAAATAGGGGAAAGGGGATGTAGGAGGCTAACTTGCCATGACAGTTAATTTGTAACCAAGTCCTGCCCTAGCATTAACTTGGAGAGTCAAAGCTTGAAAAGCCATTCCAAAATGATCTTTAAAAAGATGAGGAAATGGGAGGTTTTAGGAAGATATCTGGACATGAAGCATGAAAACAGGATAACCAGGGATCAGCGAGCTAGGGGGAGAAGAAGGAACAGCAGGAAAGAGGGATCTGGAGGTGGACTGGTGAGAACCAGAGAGTGTCATGATTGTCCTTGTCAAGCCTCTGCTTGGTTTCTAGCATGATTGCTGTGGGCTGATTGGACCATTTAAAGGACTGAGATCAGAACAGACAGGTAGTAAGATATCTTAAGCAAAATTTTAAAAATAGTAGATTTTGTCAACCAGAGTGGAATGTTATATTTACTATTGTTCACCAAACTGTCCATGTAATACAGAAGCCCATGTCCTCTTGAGACACATAAAGAGGGTGCCAATAACTAGAAGTAGCCATGAGCGTGATTACTTCTCTAGTTTGCAAAATTTGTTGCTATTTGAAAACTGAACAAAATTTATTGCTAGCAATGAGTAACAAGAACATTTGTCTCAATTCTAGGAACACAGGCTTACACGGACTGATATCCACAAAAGTCTTGTCAACCCTTCTTACTTAATGATAAGAATTTAAGGCATTTGGTTATTGGACCAGTCTTCTTGCCAATTCTACTAAAATTCGAACCATACAATTATATGTAACCAGTAAATCAAGTTTTGGGGAACTTTTCAACTAAAATGAATTTAATCTGTTTCAGTTCAATATATGTATATATAAACAAAAGAATACAAAAAAAACCTAATTAGACCCAGGAAACTACAAGAATTGAAGTATCCATATATACCAAAGCAATTGTGATTAAATTAGCTATTTCCATTGTATTGAAGTGAACTTTCCAGAAAAATCTACTGAAAGGTTCCTGGAACATAGTGGCATTTAGTCAGTATAGATTGAAGGTTGCATAGATGGCAAGTTGCAACTTACCGTTGATCCTCCATTAAATAAAATAAAGTCTATGGTCTTCAGTTTTTAAGAAAATCTCCTATGGGTACTTAGGGAAGAAGTAAATTTACTGATTCAGGCCACTGGCATAACATAGATGTTTTGAAAGTGAAAGAGAGGAAGAAGATGCCTATTAACCTGACCGAATTGGAATCAATGTCTTGAGAGTGACCTTCATTGATGAGTGTCATAAGCTACTGAGCCAATTCAGCTTGACCACTGCAATTGACATACATGTACTTGTCCAGAATCCCTTGGTCAAGGGAATAACCTGCCCTTCCCCTTCAGTAATCCTTTTTAGTCCACGTGGCTCTGATAGGACTGACAAGGTCAGGCATGTCCCAAACATGACCAATCTGGGTCCTTTCTCAACCTGGCCAGAGTGACTATTTGAAACATAACCATATAATCAAAGCTGGAACAAACAGAATCTTCCTAGGGACTTTTGACAGAGCTGTTAAGAAAAATACACTTTCCTTTGGGAATCACACACTCTAAGGACCTCATATTCTTGGTGTTGCCAGAAGCCATCTCTCAGGCATATGAAGCTGTGCCATTTGAGAATGAAGACAAGCAGAGATGAACAGAGCTGAGAGACAGAGTAAGGCAGAGGTCCGACATCATTTGATACCTGTATCTAGCTGAGCCCTGAACAAAAAGAAGCTCCTTTTGGCCCTCTCAGCTATGTGAATAGGTGAGCTCCCTTATTTAAGTTTAAATGAGTTTGCATTGAGTGTCTGCCACTGAAATTAAAGGAGAGCGGACTAATTCACCAGAAATGGCTTAAATCATTGGCTCCCGAACATTGGGGGTAAAAGTGTGACTATAATAATTCAAAGACCAGCCTCCTTGGACCTCATCTTTTACACTTCCAGCTATTTCTACTCCTTCATTCACTTGTGCATCTGGTTTCTCTACAAAGATAAATTAACTTTTTTAATTGATCAGGATTGTGACTCTCTCTCATTTCCCCCACAGACTTTAAATCCTTCACGCAGGTTTAGAAGCATATCACTGGGAATTGACAAGCTTCGAGAAAGTGATGCCTCTGAAACAGTCCCCAACAGTAAATAAATACATCATCTCTAACATTCCTCACCTCAGCAAAGCAGGCTTGTAACCAAGGCCTCCAGACAATAGTCTCAATTGCTTGCAGGGTCCCTATCGTCTCAGTCCTTTTGCTTTTAACTCACCACCAACGTATAAATTTACATTATTTATCTACCTCTATTTATCTACCTTAGAACAACTGAGGAAGCTTTATAGTAGTTGACGTTAGGCACTGGTATTTTGAAATCACATCCTTGAGAAAGTGAAGATCTCTTAGTGCTTAAGCCTGTGTTTGAATCATAATCACCTGAAGAACTTGACCAACTGTAATCTCCAAGGGTCTCACTCTGGCCCTGCTGGATCAAAGTTTCTGAGGGTGAAGTCTAGGAATTTTCATTTTTAATCAACTTTCCCATTGGCTTAAGTCTATAATTTGAAACTATAAGTATTGAAACCAGCACATAATTTTGACCACTAACTTAGATAAATTTAAGTTAGTTTATTCTTAAGGCTTTACTTCTACTCTGGCATTGTCTAAGTTTGAAGTGAATGTGGATTACCCGAGTCTTGTTACAACGCACAGCTCTGGGCTGGGCCTGAGATCCTGCATTCTCAACGAGCTCCCAGGCAGTGCTGATACTTTATGTCCACGGACTACACTTTGAATAGGGCAGCTCTGGGGCTCCCCACAAAGAATGTGAAACAAATCAACAAAAATGCATACGAGTAAGAAGAGTAAGTAGGAAATCTGGGCGATGGAAAAATAAAAGTAGAACAACATAGATGAGAGTATCACATGGAAACACAGGTTGCCTCACACTTCACAGTGGCAGGAGAACACTGCAATTCTATTTTCCTGGCAACTAAGTCAAATAAGAAAAAAACACACCCTCCCAAGTTTCCCAGGATGATAAAAAGCAAAACAAGCCTTAAAAAGATGCACAGATCTGTGAACACTGTGAGATACAATGTATATCATATTTTTGTCTGTCTTTTTCTTACTTTAGCTCTCATATCAGGTTCCAGGGCATAATAAGGAGATGTAATTGAGAAAGACCAGCTCTGTTGGAGCTAAAAATTTCTGGTCAAAATATGCAATTCTCTGGTGACTTTGCTTTGTACAAATGTAAGACTTATAATAGCTGAAGAAATGGATGGAATGCCCTCTAAGCAGTTTAGATGCCAGGGAAATTTGGAAAATCCTAAAAGGACTACTAAACTCTTCTGTTCTTCCTTGAAAAAGGACAGAATTGTCTTAGCATTATCACATTTGTCAGGTGTAAGGTAAAAATAGTACATTAGCAGTGACATATAAAACAAAATGGGAAATCAGATCCCACAAACTGTGAGTTACTGGGCTGTGGCACTAAAGTTTCCTATTACTTTTTTTTTTTTTTTAATTCCCACCAAGAGAAGGAACCCCTTCCTCTTCTTCTACTTTGGGTCATACATACATTAGCCCATTATTTCTTTGATCTGAACTGTATAATTCAGAGATCTTTGGTTCTAAAAAACCAGAACCAGCTTAAGCTGGTTTATCTAAAAAGGGCATGTTTCCTATATGGATTCAGAGGCACACGTGATATTCAAATTATTTAACAACTCCCAAATCTCAGCCTTCTTTGCCATGAGCCTAACTATTCCTCCAGTGATTATGTATCATTGTGTTTGTGAGACAGATATTTTTAAAATGAGCAAGACTGGAGGGTAGAAAACAGTTAAAAACGAATACAGCATGGGTGCCCATTAATCTGAATAGACTACAGTCATAAACAGACCGACGTTTCTGCTCTAGTGAAGTCAGCTGAATTCCAGCCCTGTGCAGGGGTTCGATGCTCACCACGGCTGGGGCTGACGTGGGCCTCGGGAAAGGAATGGAACCTGGTATTAAAAATCCAACAGGCCTCCTTCTCCATTTCTCAGAGTCGCTCCTGTCTGCCTGCCTGCTGCATTCTTTTCTCTCACATAATGTTCTGCTTCTTAGTCTGCATGACAAGTAGTGGATGCTAACGCACAAATTCTCAAGTTAAAAATCTCCCACAGAATGATAAGTTCTTTATTCAAATTCAGAATTTGCAGAAGAAAGGAGTTGGTCACCCCTGCTGCAGTCAGACGATTCTCTCCTAGTCCAGTCTGCTGCAGCTAAGGGTGCTGGGTCGCGCTGTATACAAAATGCTATTAAAAATTCAAGTGGTTCCTATGCATGTTGTGTCTTACGCACCATGAAATGTATTCCTTTCACTATTTTTATTTTGTTCTTTTATCTTGATTCATTCACATCGTATCGTACTATTTTGTGAAGTTCTACGGTCTCCCCCGATTTTTCTGAAGTTGATAATCATGTCTCTGAGACGTTTCATATCTTTAGCTTGTTAAGCCAGGATGAAAAACCTGTAATCTTGGATACTTGGCTTCTTCTCTGGAGACACATGAATTTAAGTAAATATAAATTTCTTTCACACTGAACAGCATCCCAAGACCATATGTTAATAGGTGACCAACCTTTTAAAGATGGTCCTGAGCCAATAACTCAGATAACACAGAAGCAGGCTCTCTAACCATCCTCCCCTTGAAGTGACTGTTTTGTTCATCTGACTCATCTATCAGTTAATTCAGAAATTATTTCTCGAGAACAATAACTATGAGCTAAGCATCACTTAGATGCTAGAAAGAATGGGTGAATAAAATAATTCCATCCCTGGGGAGCCTACAGTATAGAAAGGAGACATAAAGAAACAGGTAGTTTTGGTAAATGTGATCAATGTGAAGTAAAGGTAAGCATGAGGTGCTGTAAGATTTCCAGTCTTGTGAGGTGAAGGAATTATCCCCAAATGAAGGGACATCTAAGTTGATGCCATCAATTTAGGACTAAATTATGGGAGATGGAGAGGAGGCACAGGCAGAGAGTGTAGTCAGAGTTGGGGCAAAGGCGCAGAGAAGTAGAGACGCTAAAAGGCATATTCAGAATGTTGGTGTATGATGGCACGAGAGAACTTGATCCATTCAGTAAGTGATAACTAAGATTTCATGACTAGAGAGTAGAGTTCATCATGGAGGAAGAAATGAGAGATGAGACTGGACATATAAATAGATCATAAATGGTCTGAAATATCATGTCAGGACATTTTAATTTAATCCTGAGAGCAATGGGGAGCCATATGAGAAAAGTAGAGACATGATCAGATTCTCATTTTAGAACACGATTACTCTGACAATAATGTGAAAAATGAATTTGAAAGGTGGGTGAATTGAAGGCAGGGAAACCAATTAGAATTGTACAGTTATTCAGAAGAAAAACGATGGTGTCCTGAACTAAGACTATGGCAATAAGTAGGAGAGAAGGGGATAAACTTGAAGGTTGACCCTTAAACAACACAGATTTGAACTGTGTGGATCCACTTATACGTGGCTTTTTTTTCAACAGTAAATATCGTGGTACTGTGTGGTCCAAGGTTGGTTGAATTGAAGGATGCAGCATGTGGATATGAGGAACCACAGATACAGAGCGTAGACTGTAAATTATTGCAGATTTTCAACTGTGCAGAGTGTCAGCACCCCTAACTCCCAGGGTTGCTAAAGGATCAATTGTGTTTAGAAGTTGTAAATGAAGGAAATTCCTAACTGATTGGATGGGGGAGGAGAGCCTGAGTGAAGGAGAAGACAAAACCAAGGATAACACTTAAGTAAATCAACAACAGATAGGGTGCCTAGGATGTGCAAGGTAAATGGCTACTACTTGACACAGTGATGGTCAGTCTCCTTTGTTAGCATTTGCTTGTATATTACAAGATAAATACATTTTGTCTTGTTATCAATTTCCTTCTATCAAAATCATCTCATGTTTAGAATCATCTAGTCCTCATGGAAAACATGATGTCTTTGACCTTCCTGTTGGGAACCAGAATTGCAGTTGTATTTTTTATTATGAACTAAAAATATGCTGTGAACTGCATTCAGAAAGTCTGTACCAATACTTTGAGCAGCAGCTCCCTGGTAGGACTTTTTGATGATGTTATGGAATAAGAGCAGCCAGCTAAAATGTTTCCCCACCAGTGTCTGGCAGGTCAAAACAGGATGCAAGGACAATGTCCCTAAACACAAGGATTCCACATTTTTTCTCTCTTGTTTTAACTTGTCAAGTGAGTGAGCAATGCCCTTCCGGCAGTGCTGACCCCAGGCACATTGTGAATTGTATAAAATCTGTCTCCGCGGTCACGGTCGGTAGCTCTCATTTTCTCCTCCTCTGTCATTCTCCTTCCCTTTAGGCGTATCCTGCTCTAAAATGGCAAGGGTTTCTGCTGATTGCTCTCTCTGGACCGGAGGAACACACACACATACACACAAACACTTTCAGGTAAAGGTTTTAGAGTAAACCATAGGGACAAAATAATGTAATACTAGACATTTATTTTTTTCATTGAAGTATAGTTGATTTACAATATTGTGTTAGTTTTAGATGTACAGCAAAGTGATTCCATTTTATGTATATTTATGTATTCTTTTCTATTATAGGTTATTACAAGACAGTGAATATAGTTCTCTGTGCTGTACAGTAGGACCTTGTTGCTTATCTATTTTATGTGTAGTAGTGTGTATCTGTTAATACAATACTTCTCATTTATCCCTCCTCCCCTTTCCCCTTTGGTAATCATTGGTTTGTTTTCTATGTCTGTGAGTCTGTTTCTGTTGTGTAAATGAGTTCACTTGTATTAGTTTTTAGATTCCACATATGATATTTGCCTTTCTCTGTATATTCACCTTTTAGTTTTATTTCCCCTAGAATTCTACGTAGAGCGTGGATGTACATATGTAGACATGTGCATGGCACATGGATGGAGAAAACAATTTGGAGGTGCTTGCCATATCAGACCCCACAAGCAATCAGCTAGTTCATTGCTAGGTCAGACTGACCCTGGATCTTGGTGTTTGTATTTGCATAATTTAAAAAAATAACATTGCTTTTTTGGTCGAAATATTCTAAATATACTACTTAGATGCTAGCTGGGTGAAGAATAATAACAATAACAATTATGTCAGCTCACATCTATTGAAAGGCTTGATAACAAGCTAGGTCTCGTTTTATTCCTCCAGCCCACCAATCTTACGCCTGTCTTAGAAACTGGAACTAGCCATGTTTCTCTGTGGAACCTCACTGAGAATGGAAAAGCTTTCTGTCTTGTCCGTTGTTGCATCCTCTGCACTGAAAGCTATCTTTGCTGCATAATACACACTGACTACATATCTCTCAGTATACAAATGAATGCTGTTCATTAATTGTTTTATGTGTATTTATCTTTTCTCCCTGACCGCACTGAAGGTGGAGGCATGATACATTTTATATTCCACACTAGAACTAAAATTCTAGAACCTAAAATTCTAAGTACTAAAATATTACTGATAAGGTTGAGTGACTAATTTTGTTACTATCTGAAAAATAGACAAAATTCAACAGAACAGCTTTAGAAGGTACGTTGGTTTCTGACACCTGCTGTAATAAATGACCACAAGCCAGGTGACTTCAATTAGCAGAAACTTCTTTCTCTCAGACGTCTGATGGCTAGAAGTTCGAAATCAAAGTGTCAGCAGAACTGTGCTCCCTCTGAAAATTCTAGAAGAGGATTCTTTCTTGTCTCTTTCAGCTTCGAGTGGCTGCAGGCATTCCTTGGCTTGTGACCACATAACCCCAAGCCTGGTTTTCATCTTCACATCGCTTTTCCTCTTCTTCCTTGTTCTCTCCATGTAAGTTTCTTACAAGGAAGGACGCTTGTCATTGGCTTTAGGGAATACCTGAATAATCCAGAATGATCTTGTCTCAAGATCTTTAACTTAATTACAACTGGAATGTCCCCTTTTCCAAATAAAGTTATACTCTCAGGTTCTGGGAATTAGGATATGGACATATCTTTTGCGGGAGCCACCATTCAGCCTGTTATACAAGGCATGGGATAGTAGAAAATGTGCAACTCTGGAGTCGGGCACACCTGGATTCAAAACCCAGCTCAGATATTTACAACTGGCCTTTTAAATCTCTCTCAACCTCAGTTTTTATTATGATTATATCTGCTTTTATGAGTCCCTAAGACTACCATGTGACATAACGTATAGCAAGAGAGTGGGGAAGTCCATTGTAAATGCTCAAGGAATGTTTCCAATTCTTCTCACACTGTAAGCACCTTGACTGAAAGTACTTAAGTAGTTCAAGGTTTTCTTCTGAATACCAGTTGTAACTTTTATGGTATTTTATTGGCTATTTCTCTTCTCAAAACCTTCTCAGGAATTCTCTCACTGTTGACTCATAACCAAATTTGTCAAACAATATAGTCTTACAATGAAGTGCAACAAAAGCTGTTTGGGACTTATAACTAGGCTTCTGTCCTTGGGAGTTCGAAATCAACATTCATTTTTGGATATCTGGAGGGAATTACAAGTGATGAGGATGGGCCCTTGTTCCTTGGTGCTGTTGACTGGGAAAAGCTAAGTGGATCATTAGTGCATCATTGTGTCTTCTATGACACTGTGTCAAAGAAATAGTTTCTTTTAAATACCAGAGATGCTTGCCTCAAGTTCTTATTTTGAGAACACCAAGAATCTCATGAGATAGTCTTTACTTAAAACAAAATTAAATATGAGTATGAATGAGATTAAAGACTTCAATAAAGGAGCAGAATATATAACTCTCAGACACATAGAACTTCAAAAATCCTTATTTATATGCCAAATTAATTAATGTAAACTTGGGTGGCAGGGGAGGGGTGCATGGTCACAACTTCATAGCTAGAAATAAGATAGATCTCTATATTATATGCTGTGTTCAAAAAATTATTTCAGTGTCACCAAGAAATCACTCTTAGCACTAACTGATCAGTTTATTCATCAATGCAAACATCCAAGATTGTTAAGGAGTACCTGTTATATTCTGTACGTTGCGCATGACATGGTAAAAGAAAACACATAAACGCTGCTTTCCTGAAAGGCAGAGCCAAGGCAGGGCCACAGACAGACATGTAAATAGATAAATGGAGTGTGATATACCACGTTTAATGCGAAGACATAGCAGTAGCATAGAGAGTATCTCCCCTGGGGTTCCAGTGCTTCGCAGAATGTCTGGCACATAGTAACTATTCAAAAATAGCTCGCAGATGAACAAGTGATTGCCTTTGGGTAAGTTTCAGTCAGTAGACACATCTAAATCAAAAAGATTGAGATCCTAAGCTAGGCAATTTCAGGTTGTAAAGAAAGAGTTGGGTTCCTGTTATTTGAGTTGATGATACCTGGAGGAGTTCTAAGAACTGGTAACACTCAGTACCCACATAATTGGGCTTCACTGGGAAATCGGACCCAGCTGAGTATCCATGATTGGCTCCCGAGATCCCCAGCAATGCCATTCAAGTGACTCAGTTGCTTGTTGCTTTTGCTTTATCTGTAAGCACTTCTGGTCCCCCTGCTTTCATCAGCAATTCTTGCTAGCCTCCTTCCTTTTTCTTTTCCTCAATACTGCTTCCTCTCTGTGTGTCTTTGTTTCTGCTCCAGGCTGCTAACAATGTCCCCTTTCTGTGTGCCTTAATCTTCCAACTCAAGAGGGATTCTCTATGCAGTACAGAGCACACGTAATGTGCAGAATGAATATGCAAGGACAATTCACAGCTTACTGCCCAGTCTAAGTCCTTTTAAGTCCTTTCTTTGCATCAGACCTGTGGCTAGTCTGGGGAAGTCATGTGACCAGAATTTGGTCAAATATGTATAAAAACTAATGTCCGTGGACACGGGTCACCCTTATAGAACTATTTTACCTGCAGCATAACAATCACAGTGGGGTGCCCAGTGGTGTCGTGAGAACAATTGAAATAAAGCATCCTCTTGGGGTATCCCGAAGTCATACCTGCAGTAGTTACTGTTTGTTGAGTACATAATTGTATACTAAGTGCTGTCTTAAGCCTTTTATCTTATATCTCGATTAACTTCAATCTAATGGTAAGGAAACTGGACCTCGGAAAGATTAAGTGAATTGGCAACGGATCTGGTAAGAAACAAAGCTGGAACTGCATTTGGATCTATTCGGCTCCAAACCCTGTACTCTAATTGTGATACCACATGTCTGTAGTTTCTAAAAGTGCAGCTCAGCAATGGATTTTAAAGAAACTAGCACGGCTAACAGCACATCATGCTTAACTCAGAAGTAAGGTAATGATACTTCGTCTTAGGAGACCAGCCTAGATGCATTATGACTCTTCTATCATGTCATGAACAACCAGAACACCAAAGCTCCTTGGTTGGCTGTTTTCCTGAGTGATCATTATTTATTCAGTTCATATCAATATATTTAAATCTAGTAAACATCCACTAGTGTCTATGTGCTAGACACTGTGGGCCTACCAAGATGAATGAGACATGGGCCACACCTTCAAAAGCACAGAGCAGGGAGGCAGGTAAGAAGCCAA
The DNA here is from genome assembly GCF_036321535.1 of Camelus dromedarius. Classification (NCBI taxonomy): domain Eukaryota; kingdom Metazoa; phylum Chordata; class Mammalia; order Artiodactyla; family Camelidae; genus Camelus; species Camelus dromedarius. The sequence continues at coordinate 89,282,265 of NC_087436.1, read as the reverse complement.
ATCATGACCATAATAAGTAGATGGATAAATGCTGTAGTAGAGAACCTTGCTTGTCAAAGAAGAGTCTGGACTTCTCTTTTTGGCGGTATGGCAACTATAAGCAATTTTCTTCTGCCAAGCAGATCTTCCCCAGGATGTGAATCAGGAAACACACAAGTGCTGTCCGTGGTGACTCCACACTGAACTACAGCATCCTTTGCCTTCATATGCAGTTGCAGTGTGGCAAGCTGGCTAGTGTTTTCCACCACTCCCCTGGAAACTGGGGCTCATGACTGCTGTCCAGAGTGTCCTCTTCAAATATTTCAAATATTAAGGCCACTGATGACACACATACATGCACATGCTTATACCCAAGAAAAGGGGAAAAGGGGATGGAGAAAGAGAGGAAAAAATGTGCTGTGAGCACAGGAAGGATTTTTATGGACTTGTCTTTCATCTTTTGCAGAAGAAATGAGCATGATGTAGCATGTCTATTTATAGATCTCTAAAAATGATCTCTAGTCAGGTAATCCTGCAAAATCAGGGAACGCATACATAACATAATGAATATTTAAATGCAACGGGAACTTCAGATCCTCCCGAAACTAAGGTATTTCAGTGGCAACATCAGAAGGGGACTGATTCCAAAGGGATAAGAATTGTTACTATGGCAACTCCCAGGCTGACTCATTCATAGAGAACTCCTTAAACTTGTGACATGAGAGAAATTGCTTGAGGATTTTTAACACTGTACCAAAATACACATTGCTTCATGCAGATGAGAAAATACATCAGCAGAGCCTTTTTTCTCCCCCTCCCTGAGGCTTTCTATGATGTTTTTAGACAAGACCTCTCTTGTCCTTCGGTCTTCCCCATGTTCAGGCTGGAGAAATGGCTCTGAGGAGGTGGGGAGAATTGAAGGGAACTCAAGCTGCTCTTCAGAAGTAAAATTCTGCATTATGTTTGCAGATACCACTTTAGTGGCCACACCACTTGCTGATCCTTGATTTCCACTCACATCTGAGCTGGGGATTCAATTGCCAGTAGGCTTCCAAGTTACATGCTTTAAAAACAAATGTGCAAAGACAGAAGTAAGTTGAAGGGACAGGAAAACACACAGTACCAGAAAGTAAAGATAATAGAACTCTCCCTCTTTCTCTCTCACTCCCTCTTTGCTCCTTTAGTATTCATGAAAATGTGTTTATAGGCAACACTAAGAGAAATTTCCAGGTTTACATTCCATTTGCATAGTGGAAACAGAGTACAAAAGGAAAATGATCAAATAGGAAATGACGTAAATGGAGACAGGAACAGATTTTGTAAGACTAAGGAAAATATAGACATTGCTCGTTTAGGCTTTTCAAGAACCCTGAGGGTATATACCCTGGGCGCTGTTTCTCAAATTAAGATCTGAGAATTAATAGCGTAATAATCTCCTTGAAAGCATCTATCAAAAAGTGTAGATTTCAGGACTGTGTGCCTCAGAATCATATTCAGCAGTCCAAGCAGTCATAGTGGTAAATATACACATTGAGTGTGAGGATCGTTAATTTGGACAACCTACTCATTTTACCAGATGTAAGAGCTCCCTGTCTGAGAATTTGACTTGCCAAAGATTATCCATAGGTCTAAAACCCACTTCCTCAGTGCCTCAGATTCATTCTCATTAGCAACTCAAGTTTTCTAACATAATGTATTAAATTTTTTAATAATATAAAGCTTAGAATGTGACTAAATTAATACCTTTTAAATATCCTTACAATGAATGTATTGGGGTGTGATGCCACAATTTAATTAGAAAGTTGATTGGCTGGTAGTAAATTATTCAAGGCAATTGCTTCTTCTGGGTCATTTTTGTTGCTGATGCCTAACTGTGAAACAAGCATGTCTCCTACCGAGTGGATGAGGCACACTAAAATAAAATAATATAGTTTAAAAAGTGAGTCTCTTCATTTATTCACATCTTGTACTTTACAAGGGAGAACAATTTTCTCAGCTAAAGATTGAAAGTTCATTTCCATGGAGTTTATCTACAGATTTTGATACTTAAGACTTCATAGTCACAAGTACCCAACCTCACCCTTGAGTGGTAACAGATCCATTGCCTTGTATTCACACAATGTGAGGGCATTTTGGCCCTTGGCCAGTGGAAGAAGGAAGACTGATATGCCCTAAGCTTCTGTGTTAGGCCCCTCTCTTGCCTCAATCTATAAATTTACTTTGATAACTTCATTTAATCTCATAGCCATAGTGTTGATGAGGACTCATTAATTTGTATCTTTAATATCTTTACCCTCAATATCTCTACTGAGTTATTTCTTCCATGGCTTTATATCAGCTAATATTTTATCTCTACTTCAAGCACTTTAAGGTAATATCCAACACAAATACATCACATTTTCCCTAAATTCTGATACTTCTCTAGTGCTTACTGTTTTTTCTTTATCCCCCATACCCATAGCAACCAGTTTAAATCCATTCTCTTTCCTTTCAATATTTTTTCTCTGCTCCTCCCATTATACTACCTCTACTTTTTCTGACCGCATTCAGTCTCATAGGTATATTTCATCCCAATTACAAATTTTAATTGTTTTTTTTTTAACTCAGTTGCCTGCCTCAGGATTTTTCCTCAATCTAATCATTTATTGATTCATTAGTTTTGGGGCACCGACTAGACTGCAGACCCTGTAGGCAGCCCTGGTGAATAACCAGATAGAGATGTCCCCATGGAGCTCACAGTCTAGTGGAGGAAATAGACCGGCACCCAATCAATTTCCTTGTAGAATGACGCAGGCTGCGATAAGAAGGGTCTTCAGGAGCAGACAGGAGGGGCCCAACTCAGACTTTCTGGCTCCTGACTAAGGAGGAAGACGTGTCATTAGGCTTCTGATCTGAGGCCTCTGTCAGTTGGGGACAGCCAGGCAAAGCATCCAGAGAGTAAGAGTGAGTGTGCCAGGCCCAGAAGACTCCATAGCAAGAGGAAACAGCATGTGTTTGAGGAACTGAGAGAAGACCAGGTGGTTGGATGATAAAGAGGAAGCAGGTAAGAAGTGTGGCTGGAGAGTGAGGAACAGAGGAGGTGTGTCATTTGCACTTAGGGAATTTGTATTTTTTGTGCTTGTAACATTGAGGAGCCATTAAAGTTCGACCTTGGGAGCAACATGATCATAATTGTGATTTAAAAAATTGAATTTGAAATACCATTTTACCTGTCATACAACAAATGAATTAGAGAAGGGCAAAAAAATAAATAAATATAAGCAAATGACTAGTTAGGAGCCTACTGCAGTAAATCAGGTGAGAAAAGATAAAGGGCAAACTGGGTCAGAATGATACAGGAAAAAGGGTAGGGGAGGTGGTCGCGAGGATGGCCGTGTCCCAGGTCTCAGTCAAGTCCCTGGGACATGCCTCACCAAGTGAGGCTCCTTGGCTTCACACAGGAAAGAATTCAAGAACAAGCTGCAGTTGAGTAAAAGTAGATTTATTTAGAGATGTACACCAGAATGGGGCAAAAGGGTTATTACAGTAAAGGGTAAAGTAAAAAGAGCAACCACGAGGTGCAGTGTTGCTAGTTTTTATACACTAACAAGTGAGTATTATCCCAACTACTTTGAGGAAGGGGCGGGGATTGCCAGGAATTGGGCCACCACCCTCCTTTGACCTTTCATGCTCAACTTCGGAACTGTTATGGTGCTCGTGGGTGTGTCATTCAGCATGCTAGTACATTAAACTGGGTATAATGTGGCTCAGGGTCCACTGGAGCTCCAACCTCCCGCCATCATGGGCCTCAGGGTCTACTGGGAATTGACTTTTCTGCCACCTTGGTGCTGATTGCTGTGTCATTCTTTTAATGGCTGTGTCCTGCCCCCTTCCCTTCTGTCTCATTAGCAACTGTAAGCAGAATAAAGAGATATTTTTATAAAATAAAAATCCAGGTTTTATTGATTTATTTTATGTGGACAGTGAGAAAGAGAAGAGTCAAGAATCCTAGTTTCTGATTTGATCCACAGGGTAGGTGACTGTACTGTTCACTGAGAATAAGGATGGAGGTGGAGGACCAGATTTAAGTGAGGGTGGCCATGATTCTGCCTTGGGCCATGGATGGTTCCTTCATTCAGCACTCTATCATCTTGGCGCTAAAGGCATAGGCATAAACCATTGTAGCCCCTAACCTCAACCAGTTTATGCTCACCCATTTCTAGAGTATTGTCATGCACACACAGTCTAAATTAAAAGATCCTTAACCTGTAGATACTTACTGTGTTTGCCTTTCGTCTTACTATCACTTAGAAATAATTTCTAACAAGGGAAATATAGTTGCAACCATAACTCATGACTAAGGAGGCTTTTATTTGAAAATGGTAAAATACTTTGGCAGGATTTTGAATGTGAAAACCATCCCACCAAAAGAAAATTACTCTACTTTCTGTACTCCTGGAGGATTATTATGGAACAAAAATGTTGCCTTTCCCTTAGCTAACATCTGAAAAATCATCCAGGGCAGTGATGAACAATCGACTGTGCTGAGCATTCCGTGGGGATGTCAACAGCGCACAGATAAGAGCATGGCAGCCGTGTTCATTACCGTCAGCAGCTGATGAAGGGGAGTTCATGGATAAAACATCAGAGACGGCTGGGAAGTCTACATTAGAACTGAATGTTAATGATTAATCGGCATCCCTAAAAAAGCACGGCAGAAGTCAGCCTTAGGCAAGAGATAAAAGTCTTGTTCTGGGAGGAAAATCTTTTGTGCTTATGATACATGCTTAAGCCGTTGCTTGTTATTGTTGTTTTTTGGGTTTTTTTTGATTAACAAGATTGTATTTATTTATTTTATTTATTTTTAATATCTATTTTTATTGAAGTATAGTCAGTTTACAATGTTGTGTCAATTTCTGATGCTTGTTATGTGGTACAGTGGGAAGAACTAGGAATTTAAAGTCAGACTCAGGTTCAAATTGCAGCTTCAACTTTTTCTAGCAGAGTCACTTTGAGCATCATCCCCTAAATTCAGAGACTCATCTATAAAAATAGAATATTAATCTCACCTTCATAGAGCTGTTGTGAGGTTTAAACAATGCAACATGTAAAAAGCACCTAGTAAAGTGCCAGTCATACAGCTAAACATTCAGTAATAGCTCTTACTATTCAGTATTTAGCAGGGAAAAAATTAATAATTTAGTTAAAAAAAAGAAAATACATATTAGGCATTGCATTATTCTATAATATGCTTTAAGCTACTTGATTTTCCCTATTTATTCAATTATATTTTTTACAATTTTTAGGACTATTATGTACACTATTCCAGTTCATTATTTCAGTGACCTTATTGACAATTTCCCTGCCCATCACATAGGTAAGGAGATTATCAAACTAGCTGATGAATTTGCTTAAAGATCCCAGGACTAATGAACAATGAATCTTTAACTAGATTTCAATTTCCTCAGTTCTCTTTTAGCCAAAGACTTAGTTGATAGCTCAGATTGTTTTAGCATGGTGTTAGCCTGGAGGTAATGTTCCTAGTTGGGTCTGGTCTATATTCTTAATGCAAATCTTCTAAGCGATACACGTCTGGTATAGTTCCAAGGATGGCTGTGAAGCTGTATCAGAGGAAAATCAGTCTTGTTAGAATTATTAGCTTTAGAATTCACAAACCATTTTTTTCTACACTGCCAAAGGAATTCTTAAAGGTTTTTGGTTTTTGTCATTACATGGTATAAGGTTGTCAAGGTCCTTCTCTGCAGCACCATGTGCCAAGTCACTTTTTAGCCAGAGCCACTCAAGATTAGTAGAAGTTTGAACAGATGCTCAATGAGTTTAAGCCACTGAAAGTAGCCAATATGGATATATTTGGAGCTCTTTGGTTCTGTCAACCTGAATTTAAGGTCTTAGTTGGTCCTTTTAAGAGTTTAAATTTTGTTCAATATTTAGAAAATGATTGTACCAAACATTTTCTAAATATTGAGTGCCTGTGGTTGCATTTTTATTTACTTTAGCAACTTAGTCATATTAAGCTCAAGAGCATGGCATCATACAATGAGAAAGATGCCATAAAACACCAGTACTTTTGGTATTTATATCTCTCTGTATCTATCTATCTATGAAAGAGAAGAAAAGAGATTTATTGCAGCATTACTTTTAAGTTGTAAAAGAACCTGAAACAACTTCAATGACCATTAATAGAGTAATGATTAATTTCCATGTGGTAGTATATTGTGTAGCCATTAAATGGAATGAGTCGTATCTCTACCCATTGATTCGGAGGAATTTCTGGGCTGTCATTAAAAATAGAAAGATTCACAGAAGTGAATATAACATAATGCTATTTCTTAAACAATGACAAAAGTTCCAGATTTTGTGTATATATTCCTACATAGTTGCATAAGTATAAGCAACTAAATAAAAGGTTGCTTCCCAACTTACTAGTTAGTTAGTGAAAGAAAGTAGAATGAAGGGAGAGAGATTGAGAAACAAAAACAAATAGACAAACAAATAAACAAATAAATATCAGTGGGAAAAGATAGCAATGCTTATGATAAAAAGTAGCATATATAGAATGACATTATTTATTTTAAAGTAGATAGAAAAATACTGATGATGTTGATGATGATGATCTCTGAATGGAAAATTAAAACAAGCAAACAACAAAAAAAAGATGGTACAGAAAACAGAAGATGGAACAAGAGGAGAGTGAACATGATAAAGCTGACATCTGGGCATTTTATCTGCTACCTATTCTATTTTGAGAGTTTCCCAGGGACTCCCCAGAGTTTGTTATGACAGTCTCTTTAGGATGATAATTGGATGGAAATCCATCTTTCTGTTAGGAGGTCTGAACATAATAAGGTTTCTGAGAGTGTCCTAAGGGTTCCTTCCTGGGAAAGTAAGTTAAAGCAATAAGAGATATTAGAAATACTTGATTCTTGAGAGAGAGCTATTACTATAGCCCATAACAATCCCTCTTATTCCACCCTATTAGTCTTAAATTAAGAGTTCCTAAGATCTCATTCTCCGCCAACAAAAACAGTGCCAGACCTAGAATGTTTGCTATTGATTGCTTCCTTTTAAGGTCTATGCACATTATGAAATCACAAACCACAAGAGAAAAGTGCCTTCCTGGGCTAGAAAATGAGCACAGATCTTTTTTTTTTTTTTTTTAAATCGCTTCTAAGTAGTGTGTGTTTTGATAGAATCTTGGTTTAATTCTGATTCTCATATTCTTTCCCAGTTTAACTTGCTTCATAGCTTGGTTTTTTTGAATTGCCATGCATACCACATGTTGATTACCATCCTGGTCATTTATTCATAGTCCAACTCAGGAGTATCAGCCAAAACCACCCCATTCTGGATGTTGCACTAGGTCCTCCATGCGTCTGATTTTATTTCTGCTCTTATTCAGGTAGTGGGGAAAATGGAAACAGAAATTTTCTATGAATCTCTGGAACTAAGGAACTTTGAAAAAACTTAGTGTGTCATAGATAATTAATTATGTGATTTTAAATGTGAGTGGTTTATGAATCATTCTCATGATAAATTAATCATCAAGCTAATATTTTATTGATAATTTTGAATATTGACTAACTTGTAAATGATCTATTTTCTCTGAATAGAGATCTCTTTTTAAAGCTTTAACATAAATAGGCTTGTACTTCCAAAATGACAAGTTATTACTGGAACTATCAATGAAATTTCATTTGATATAATTCAAAACATGTCTATTAATACTTTGTGGAAATTAACTATTAATCCATTCTTAAAGAGTAAGTTTTTTTTTTGAACTCCATATGCTTTTATTATCTCTCAGAAACTGCAGCTGCAAAGAAGAAAAGTACCCCAAGTTCTCTGAGTATTTGAGGGAGAAATTTGTGTATTTCATGCAGGGAGCTGGTTACAAAGGTAACGGAAGGACTGAGAAGCCCACAGAAGACAGTGGGACAGCTTGGAAATAAACAATGCTCAGTCTCACCTCCTGGCCCATGAGTTCCTTGAGGCTGGGAGGGAAAACACATTACTTGACGTTTTCTCCTCAGCATCTGGCATAATGCAATTCTTTAAATCTAGTAAACAATCATTAAATGTTGGCAGAATGAATTAGTCATTCTAATACCCAAAGATCTTTTGACTTGGAGGTTTCTAGAAAGCTTTCCCTGTTTCAGGCCTAACCTTTCAATATATCTTACCATGGCCACCACTTGAATTGTTTGAGCTTCTGATTATTTAGATTCTGAAATATATGGCCTTTAATTAGTCATTGTATGAAACACAAATTTTATCACGTCTATTTTAAGGAATTGGATTCATTGTATGGGAAAAAATTTAAAGAAAAGGAATCTTTACAGCTTCTAAAGTAGATATTAGATTACAAATGCTGAAATTCTTAGATGGGTACAGTCTGTTTTATATAGTGAGAGCCTCCCGCTGTTCACTGCATTGGAACACAAGTTCACACTCCAGTTGTCATGTCAGTGTCATACACGCCCATGTGATTTCCTTAGGTGACTCTCACTGATAGGAACCCATAACTCTCAATGTTTTTGTTCACCCACAAGATTGGTTCATTCCAAAATTGTTCAGAGCACAACACAAGATTGACAAAAACTCTGAACTATACAGATCGATAAACCAAATGGGGCTATTTAGGATGAGACAAAGGTAAAAGAAGATTATGTTCTCTAAGGCATAGCACAGGCTACCGTTGGTGAAAGAAAATCAATAATAAATAAGAACATGGGCTTTGGGAAAATGAGAATGCATGTATTTTAAAGATATTGTAACAAAACATGGCTAAAGGACTAAGCACAATATATATGTGTATTGATAGTTAACATGATAGCAGATGATGTTAAGATAAAAGATTCTGGAGATACAATGATGAATTTCTGCTGCAGAATCTACTTAATGGTGACACTGATACATAAAACACATTTAAACAGGAGGTTCCATTAGAAACAGATGTTGTGTGGTTCATTTCAATTACAACCTAAATTGGTTTATTTATCAGGCGATTTTTCAGTAAACTTTGTTTTCATGAGATGCAGGTTGTGTGGGGTTCTTTTGTTTTGTTTTGCTTTGTTCTCCTATCCTTGTAAGAAGTACTACCTGTTGCCAGCATCTACATTTAGTCTCATGTTACTTTATTGATAATTGTCATTGTGTTTGATAGAGAATTGTCTCCATAGAAGTAAATATGTTCCCCTTCTCTCTCCTTGCTCTCTTAGTTAATAAATAAAATCAAATGTGCCTCCCCCTTTTTTTCCCAGTTATTTAACATCTCTGAGTCTTAAGATTTCTAATAATACCTCCCATTTTTGAAATCAGGGCTAGATGATTGTTTGAGGTTTTCTTGGGTTTTTAAGATATGTATAATTATTGTTTAATGAGATTCTGAAATGGATGTTGATCAGCATAAATATTATGACTTTTTTGGTTGGAGGAAATAAAGATGGAACCAACTTAGCACAAGGACAGTGGGACTTGTTGTAATAATACAAAGAGGGCTCATAGGAGGTTGAAGTACTGAACATGGCCAGGCCTCACAAGAACTAGAAAGAGGAAGCAGAAAGTCTATGTGAACTTGGTCATTCACTCTCTCTAACAATGTCAGACTCTCCCCCTTATGGCTATTTTCTGCATCTTTCTCCACTTTCTTTCTTCCTTTGCAGGCTGGCTTCCTCTTTCTATTCATAGTCTCTCCTCTCTTATAACCTCGTAATAGCAGTGCAGTGCTAGTTCTGTCATGACCTTTGCACTTGGTCCTACATCTGCTGTCTCAGATCCTTTATCCAACAGCAAATTTCCGGGAGAGGACTCTGATTGGCACGTCTTTTTTTTTTTTTGGACCCAGGCACAGGTTTATCACCTGCCTATGGATCAGCTGGTCTTAAGTTAGACATTTACTCTCCATTCTGAAGGTGGAGGAGGACAGAATCCTGTGATATAGAACATGGTCATGGTCAGTCAGCAGGGCAGTTACCTGTAGGCAGGGCAGTTTCCATCACAGAATGTTCTGCAGAAGTGAGGCACAGCTCTACTACAGTCAGCCTTTGGGGAAAGCAGCCTCAGCCTTGGAAAGAGGAGATCTGAGTTCAACTGAACTGGCATAAATATTTCACAAGGAACAGGAATTTGTGCTTGGGACCCCTTATGATGTGAATAATCAAATCAATAAAAGATTAAATACAAGTGTGTGCAAGGAACTTGGTTCTTTCATACATGTATACATATTTCTTGAGAGCAGTTTGTGAAGGAAGGACTGCTCATATGATCCTTCTGAGTAGGCACAATATTACTAGATGTTAAAGTAGTATTTTGTCTCTTCACTATCAAGTTAATTTGAGACATGTGATGATTGTGGAGGCAACTAATAAGAGATTTTCACTTTTCCACCCCACTGTGAAGTCTTCTTAGAGTGCATTCTGGTAAAATGCATACCTCAGTATATTTGCCTAAACCATATAATTTTTTCCCTATTTTGATGTTAGATAATTAATGGATTTATATCAAATGATTTTCTTACATTAAAGTGGCAAATTATAAATCATTTAAGGCTAACATTCCTTACACAAAGTTTTGAGGGGTATGTTGAAAGCTCAAATTGACATGTTAATGATGATAAAGAATTTTGAAATATTTTACTAATCCTGAAAAGAAAGATATTTTCATGTAAGGCAGAGTTTCTTAACCTTGACACTATGGACATTTGGAGCCAGATGATTCTTTGTTGGGGGGGCTGTGCTGTGCAGTCTGTAAGGCTGAGGAGCGTCCCTACCCTTTACCCACAGATGCTCATGTTACCTAGTTCAAGCTGGTACTGCTCACCACACGACAGGCCAATATATCAAGAGACAAGTTGTTGGGGGCAAGGAATAGTGATTTTATTCAAAAAGCCAACAGACAGAGAAGATAGCAGACTAGCATCCCAAAGAATCTTCTTCTCTGAGTTAGAATTTAGGCTTCTTTTATACTTAAAGGGAATATGGCTGGTTGTTGAAAACTTCTTGGTACTGGAATCCTTTGTTCTTGCAGCTGTCCACAGAGGGCTGGTCACAATGTTCCCATAAAACTCCAATAAGACAACTGTTATTTTCTGTTCTGCAACTTTTTATCTCTATACAAATGAAAGAGTGTTTAATCTTTAAAGATCAAGCCCTGGAGGCACAGCATTGTGGTAGGGCCATTACTTGTATTTCAGGCCATAGGCAACATTCTGTTACAAAGGTGCGGAGACAGCATGACTAAGCACAGGCCAAGGGCACGAAGGTTAAAGCTGAAAGAATAGATCCAATATGGAGTCAGGTCTGTTCTTCTCTGTTACACTAGTAGCACTCACATTACTCCCAGCTGTGACAACCAAAACTGTCTCCAGGCATAGCTAAATGTCCTTTAGGGGACAAAATTGCCCTGAGTTTCAAACTACTGATCTAAAAAAAAAAATGTTACCTTTTTCTGTCTGACTTATTTCACTAATATAGTACCCTCCAGGTCCACCCATGTTACAAATGGCAATACCACACCTTTATCCATTCATCTGTTGATGGACACTTAGGTTACTTCTGTATCTCAGAAAGACAAATACTGTATGCTATCACTTATATGTGGAATCTAAAAAATAAAATAAATGAATGAATATTACAAAATAGAAATAGACTCCAGGATATAGAGAACAGACTAGTGATTACCAGGGGAGAGAAGGAAGGAAGGGGAGAGGGGCAAGATACAGGAAGGGGATTAAGAGGTACAAACTACTATGTATAAAATAAAGAAGCTACAAGGACATATTGTACAGCACAGGGAACATAGCCAATATTTTATAATAACTTTAAATGGAGTATAATCTATAAAAATTTTGAATCACTACATTATACACCTAAAACTAATATAATATTGTAAATCACTTATACTTCAATAAAATAAATAAGTAAATAAATAAACAAATAAAAGACCGTTACCTTTATTCTCCAAAAGAGTTACTTTCATTTACTAGACGTATTTTCATATTCCTTTCAACATTTTTAGATTTTAAAAAGTGTGTTTTTTGGAGTTTAACTGAGCACCACTAATTTGGTATTGTCTACCCTGCTTTTCCTCAGTGGATCAGATTCTCTCATGCCTGAATTAGCCTGACCAATTTCATTAGCAATCTCATACCGGTTAATCCCATTAATTTGCCTCAGTGTCAAAGAGTCCCCTATGGCCCATAGCTTCTAAATATGTCACATTTTCTCAAAGGAGTAGCTTGCACACTTGATAAAGCTGGTTGAACACTTATAATACACTTGGAAGAAAAATGAATTTAGCATTCTCTGACAAAGTATCAATACCTTTAATTTCTTTCTGAAAACTTTCCATCCTCTTCGGAGTGCTCATACTTTGGACTAATGAAGTCTTAATAGAAAATCTGTTGCATCAGAGAACAAAATACAACAATTTTAAGCCTTTCTTTTCCATCTAAAAGTAGAATACACCAAAATAATATCATAGACTTTATTATATGCAGATGTCACTATTAATATTTACAATGGGGTGCAGATAGAAAAAATAATTTACTTAAAATTCAGTAAGTAGTTTCCCAGAGACGTAAATCATAAATTCTCTCTGAAATGGTTTGCCTATCTCACCAGGTGGTGAGAACATAGTGTAATAATGGATACAAGAGGCTGAGAAAACCACAGAGCAAAGCACACTCTCTAGGAGAAGGAAGGAGATTATTGTCATGCACAAGGTAAGATATGCATAGTGAGGAGATATTGCTCTCTTTTAAGTCTTTCCACATTTTTTCATTATTATCATCACAATTATCATTAGCTTCAAAAAGTTTTTTTTAAGTTATCAAGCTCATAGGTCCATATTTCCATTTATCATGGAATCAAGCCCTAGATTAAGATAATAACCCTGGAAATGCATAAGAAGGAACGTTCTGAAAGGTGCTTGTTCCACCTTACCCACTTCCAAATGTGAGATACTGGCACACATACATTTTCACTGAATTACTTCTTACTGCAAATAGGGTAAACTATTGCTTTAACTGAGAATCATGATGCGATTTTTAGTCAACACTTATTTAAAGCAGAGTGAGTGGTATAGAGCAAACATCTCACTACATGTGTATAGTTCTCTCTTTACAGGAGACAAAACGGTTTCCAGAGCGAGAAGGGGGAAAAGTCTATACACAGACACACAGACACAGACACAGACAGAGACACAGACACACACACACACACACACACACACACACACACACACACACACACGTACAATCTATGCAGATTACTCATGGTTACGTTCTTTTCTCCTTCCACTCTCCATTATTTACTTACCACAAACATATTTTAATTACAGCATTAATTATTACAACGTTACATTTGCCGTTTTGATCATTTGTACTTTACAATCAGTTTTCTCCCATCACACATTAACACTTTCTTTATTGAGGACAATGTGTGGAATAAGGATATTGCCTCATGGTCTCATTGTGAGGAGCTCCTCTGTGGCACTCATGAGAGCTGGAGGTTAATGAGTATTCAGCGTTGAGTACCAAAACACATATCCCACTGCTGATTGTGCTGATCCTCGTGGCAAAATTTACAATAACATATCTTTAGCCAGTTGTTCATTTTCTTTCTTTGGCTGAACTGCAGAAAAGATCACAGCAACAAGACTTAAAGTTGCTCACAGACGATTGCTTTTTTTCACGGTCAATAGGCTCCTTCAGCCTACTTCTTTTACAAACATCTTGTAACAAGTAGAAATGCTTATGAAAATGAATATATACACTCCAAGTAATTTGGAAGTGTGATATTAATCTTTAAATAGAAGAGAGCAACTTTGAAGATAACATATTTGTTTAGCATGTTACAATTTCTAAAGTACCTGCACCATCATGTTCCCAGGTAATACTTGCAATAAGCCAGTAAAGTGCTATTATTTTTATTTTTAGAAATGAGACATCTGAGATAGGAGGGGTTAAGTTAGTTGCCCATGGTTACTGAGCTTTACATGTGGTAGCTTTTGTAATCAAGGTATTTTAGAATCTGCCCAATTCATTTTCCTCCGAAAAAGGTCTGATGCTAAGAGCTTGAAGAGGTTGCAAATGAGAGGGGTACCAAGGGAGAAGAGAAGTGTATATAACCCTGTGGGTTCTCTTAGTCTGTTAAATGAAGGTAAGGTAGAAGGAGGTTTCGGACCTTTAAAAGGGGTATGATATGATTAATAGCAAAAAGCAAATGTCCTTGTCATTAAACAAGAAAGAATGGCTTCAAAGTATTGCAAGATTGTTTCTGAGTGAACAGTGTAAGCGTTCTCCAGCAGAGTGGTAAAAGGACATTGGAACTCATTATCTGGAACAAATGTTGTCTTATCATTTAAGATATTCCAGAAATGTCTAAATATCCCTCTAGGGATCTAGATGAAGTGTGGTTTGCCCAGATGTAAGACACGGTCTGAGTCAATGTTTCTCAAATAGTGGCCTATAAAACAGTGGAGTACAGAGTTGTGCAGAGATTATGCACATTTTTCTTAATTATTGCTAAAGCATTCAGAGTCATTATTGACAGATAAATGTCCTTTAAAAGAAAAAGTGAACCTTCTGTTTTTATTATATTGGGACCCACATCTTAAGACTTTATGATTTTACTGCTACCTCTTATTCTTTTAATGGACAATTACACTGTGTATTAATAGACTTCTTTGAAAACAGACAACTAAAGCTCTAAGGTAATTATCCACATTCCTCTCCTGTAACCTTGGCGCCTTTATTGAGTCTGAATCTTTCTGTCACTGCCAAGGGAAACTTGGGCAGAAAGAAAAGTGCAAAGGTACATCCTTAGGGTAACCTTTTACAGGAGGTGAGGAAACCAACTTAAGTACAAACCCAACTCTGAACCCAAGTCAATTCTTGAATCAAAGCAGGAATGAGTTAAGAGGGGAATAGTTGACCAGTTCCACCAGTGATGTCAGTTCTCAGGCCAAATATCTCCATCCACATGTGCTGTATCAATTACTTTTCAGGGCTGATAGACAAGTTGTAATTTGCTAGAAAGATCGAGATAATGGAAATTGAGGACCTTTATATTCATTCAAAAAACCTTTGCAGTTTGGAACACATCCTCTCCTTTTAAATGCACCCATTTTTAGTTATTATTTAACAAACAACCTCCCTCCAAAACAGTACTATAAATATGATATCCAGAGGTAGATTTCTGTAAACATGAATGTCTAGGTCAAACTTCCCTTTATGACCTTCCCTATGATATCATTGCCTTAACTTCAAATCTTAAAATTCAAGTAAATGGATTCACTCTATATTGGCAAGAATGCCTCTGCGTGCATTCAGTTATTGCTCTAGTACTTCTAAACTATTGGCTGTCCTGTAATTGGGGGTGCAAATTTCAATATATGCAAATGAAACTTCTTAGGGAACCTGCAGAATGGTAGGTCTCTGGGCATCCACAGTACCACAGGCTAACACATTCTTAACAAAAGGTCTTAGGTGGTGATGATGATGGTGATAGTCAAATTCTTTTTTGTTTGTTTCCTTTCTTTTACAGGATTATACACTCACTATGTATTTCCAGCAGTCTTGGAAAGACAAAAGGCTTTCTTATTCTGGAATCCCACTAAACCTCACACTAGACAACAGGGTGGCTGACCAACTCTGGGTACCAGACACCTACTTTTTGAATGACAAGAAATCATTTGTGCATGGGGTTACGGTGAAAAATCGAATGATCCGACTGCATCCTGATGGAACAGTTCTCTATGGACTCCGGTAAACAGCTCTGTGTTGCATGTTTTATTGTCGTTGTTTGTGTTGTTGTTTTATTTTTTTTACTTTTGGAAATGAGCGGAGGGGAGAGAGGCAAGTAGGTGAATAGTCTCTTTAATCTGTACAAGAAAATTATATTAAAGATCAGAAAATCTTAGAACAATTTAAGCTAAATGTAGACAAATTTTTCCATCAAAGGTAAGTGAATTATTTGCCCTGACCTTCAAATAATAAACAGAGGAATAAGAATATGTGTCTTGGTTAGACAGATTTTGCACCTCGCTCATTCTAGAAGTTATACCTTTTTTTGGCCAATTGTTTGATTACTTCAGAGACACTCAGACTCAGTTACAATGTGTTCTAGGTATTCAGTGTAGCTACTTAATTATGAAATGGAATCGGGAAACAATATCTTGGAGAAATAGGAAAATACTGTGGGGCAACTTTGAGAAGATCCATAGTGATTTTATTCCTTTAAATTCTCTGTGTTTCCACTTTTATTTTTATGTATACGATCCACATTAAGTTGATTTCTGTATTTTTTATGAGGTAGGGGTTGAGGTTCAATTTTTTCCATACTGCTATCTAGTTATTCTAGCACTATTTATTGAAAAGACTTTGCTTTTTCCCATCAGATTATGTTGGTACCTTTGACTAGGTAAGTAGGGGTCTATTTCTAGGTTCCATTCTGTTCCACTGTTCTTTTTGTCCATCCTTAGACAGTATCACTCTATTTCAATCACCATAGCTATATCATAAGCCATGAAGTTACATAATGCAAGTCCTTCAACTTTATATTTACTGCATAAGATTTCTTTTGAAATTCTAGGTCCTTTGACCCTCCCTATGACTTCTAGAATCAACTTGTTGATTTCTACCAAAAAAAAAAAAAAAAAAAGCCTCCTGGAATTATAATTGCAATTGCATTGAATCTATATGCTGGTCTGGGGAGAACTGACATTTTAAAACTGTCAAGTTTTCTAATCCATGAATATAATGTATCTTTATTTAGGTTATCTTTAATTTCTATCAGCCATGTTTTGCATAATAGTGCATTTTGGTTTGTTTATTTTTGAAGAATCAAGTCTAAAAGAAGTATTACATATCGACAGAGATGTTATTAACCCTCATGCAGTTAAGGGTTTATTAAAACTTTTAGGCTACAATTCAAGTCAGCTTACAGCTTTACCAAAGGAATATTTAAATTGTGACATGTTATTGTAGAACATGTAGAGTGGTGGTTCTTTAACCTTTGTTGTCACTTTTTGTAATCCCTTTGAGAAGCTGATGAAATTTTCCTATCATTTTAGAGTGTTCATAAGCCCCCTGAAATCCTTATATAGCATCAGTGGCAAGCTGAAACTGTAGTTAAGGGCCAAAAGTCTACAATTAATGTGCGTCCAATATCCAAAAACAATATGCAAGTGAAGAGAATGTATCTATATGATAAAACTTTTGAATGTAACCTAATGGTGCGTTATTTAGTTGATAGCTTTGGTCTTCATTTGCACAGTAAAATAGCATCAGTTGATCTTGGCAAAATGATCTTTGGAATTTTCCCATTCTTTCAGTACCCTAGGAGCTGTCAGCTCTAGCTAAAAATCTCTGACCTAAAATCCTCTCAGAAAACTGGTGAATAAACTAACAATTCCCTTGAGTATACTGATACAGTAATACACAAAAATCTACCAATTCAAGAGCCGTGGTGATCATTAGTGGTGGTTCAGACACTGGAAATCAATTGTAATTTTTTACTACCTATGTATCTTCTATTATATATAACTAAGTATGAAGTGATGAAATGTCTTTCTAAAGTATGTTGGAAGAATAATACTATGACCCAACTTTGTAGGTTGATCAACCACAACATTTATATTCACTATAAGTGATTAATCAAGAGTGTATGAAAAGTTATTGTGTTTAAAAAAAAAAAAAGGAGTAGCTTTTTTGCAAGCAAAAATGTGGGTTGCACTCTCAACTTACAGAGTCTCACTCCAGGCAGTTTCTAAATGATTGGCAGTCTCTACCAATGGTAGTGCTGCATAGGAAGAAACATATTTGAGAACCATAAAATTGAACACACTTCATTTTAAACTGAGAAACTAAGGCACAAAGAGGGCAAGGGTCTGATCTAAGGGCACACAAGATAATGACAGAATTAGGACTAAAATCTAGGTATCCTGATGCCCATACCTGTGCTTTTCTCACCTCACTGTCTTTCAAATACTCTTAGAAGTCAGCACTTTCTTCCTAGTTGATAACATTGCTTTCACTCTTTGGAGCCAACCCAGGTCTTTGTAGCTAGGAGACTTCCAACAGATCTCCCAAAGGAAAACACAAATCCTTCATCTGTTATCCGGACTCTGATCTCTTTCTAGCCTCAGTTTTCTCCATGAGAACCTCACACCAGTTCTGGTATCTTTCCTCTCCTTCCCTGCCTTCCTCTCTATCTTGTCCCTCACAGCTTCAGTTTTCTTTTCCCTAGAGGTTATAAGTATCCTGGAGAAACCATAAGGTATCACAAAAAAAGCATGACGTCTGAATTCAGAGCACCAAAGTTGGGCTCAAACTGTCACCATTTTCTGATTGCTTGACCTTGAACAAGTGATATAAATTTACGGAAACTTACTTAGTTTTATCATCTGCAATAATGAGCTAATAACCCCTGATTCATTATTGGGGAGTTCTTAAGAAATAATGAATACGTTAATACATGGTAAATACTAAATTATATTTTTCTAAAGTTATTGTGCCTGAGATAGCTTTATTAAGTATTAAAATAACTGTGTGCTGAGGGTGGTTCTCTAACTCCCAGGGGTGTCCGTGACCAGAACAGAGACACTGCTGCCCAACTGAGAAAACATTCATTGAGTGCCTATTATGTACAATACACCCTGGGAATAATTCTCCAGAAGTCTGGTAGAAATTTGTCACGTGGCGAGTGGAAGCACCTGAGACTTTGAGTCAAAGAGACTCGTGGTCTGACTAGGTTTTGCCCTTTCCTCTCTCTGGACTTCAGATTTCTCAACCTCAAAGAGAAAGGAATTGGACAAAATCATCCCTAAATTCTCCTGCAAACCTAAATTTTGCTGCTTCTACGATCCTATATTATGGCTTGCTCATTTTAGGTCCTCTGCGATAACATTTCCTAGGCCTAGAAAGGACAATCTGCACTTTTTTTGTAAATTGCCTTTTCTGGAGTAACTGCCATCTATTGCTTCCTAAGCACATGCACTAGAAAGTCCTTGTAGTATAACATAGATATTTACATATTTATGGCTGTACTTACTGTAGAGAATGAAAGTTCTTCACTTATCCATAATTCCAGCTAATAGTCATCATGAAATGAGACCATGCATTAATGAATTGTTTTTAGCAATGATGGGATCAATGGGATTTTCTGAATGCAATTGAAAGCATTTTTCCCCCCATGGATGCAGAAAAAATTATTTTATTTTATTTTATTTTATTTTATTTTATTTTATTTTATTTTATTTTATTTTATTTTATTTTATTTTATTTTTATTGAAGTGTAGATGATTTACAATGTTAGTCACCTGAAAACCTTTTTAACCAGGAACTCCATAATCATAAGACCATATCATTTAACTGAATCAAATTTTTGCTACATTAAATTTCAGTAGGAGGTGCTATAACTTGGCTCATATAAAGCCACAAGAATAGAGTTAGTTGTTTTTTATTTTTGTGAACTGTGTCAAAATCATATTTTATACCTCAGGGATGGCGCACAGCTGTGTAAACACCCTAAAAGAAGAGAGAGGTGTCTGATGGGGGCCTGGTACTTCTAGAAGAGCCAGGCTACTGTGCAACGGGCATTCAGCACATAGAAGAGACTGTAATCCACTGTGTTCTTACTCTTGGATTACCCTCACTGCCATAAAATGCGTTACACCAGGGAATTGTCCTGCAATTACTATTACCTCCTCTTCCACTTTGCTGAGGATCTGGATAAAGGGTGGATGTCTGTGATGTGGTGTAAGATGTGGCAGGAGACAGGACTTATGTTGGTGGTCTATGAACCCTCCACCTTGATCCTGTCAAGGGACATAATGTCATTTCCTTTCTTACTCAGAAGTGGAGACTAACTATCAACTCCCTCAATGTCACACATCAAATCCTTAAAATTCTTCTGTCTTTCTTCCCCTCCTTCCATATAACTCTGAGAGAAGTTTTCATCTTCTTTCTAAGGCTAATCTCGCCATGTATGCATTTAATCTTATTGCTGGACACTCTTCTGATTTTGCTCCCTTCTTTTATCAAATCTTCAGTCTTCCCTCTGCTGACTCCTCTACGATTTTCTCTTCAAGCACGAGTCCTTGAAGAGCTTTGGTTTCCATTATTTCCTCATTTACTCCTTCATCTCCAAAAGCACGACTCCCACCCATGCTTCTTTCCTAAAGCAACTCTGTCAAAAATCACCAGAACCATTGCTGGTAGTCAGTCTATACTCTTGACTTCTCTGAATGATTTAAGAGTGGTGATTGACCTTGACTTCAGGATTTCCAAGATTCACACAATTTACTCATTATTCTCATTCTTCTGTCTTTTTGTTATTCTAGCACTGTTTCCTCTTTTGCTCTAATTGTGAACAAGAGGGATTCCTTGTGGTTTAAATAACTCATTGAATTTAACAGCTTAAGTATCTAAAATATGAAGTCATTGAGTTCAGAAAAATATTTGTAATTGCTTACTGAGCATCTATATTGGATGTCTGACTGCCAGTTATTCCTGACTTGAACCCTGTTTCGTGTTATCTGTTTCTCCTAAAATCAGGTCTTCCTCCTTACACACCTGCTAACAAAATCATCCTCCTTCTAGTCAATAGGCATAAACTTGTAAGCATCTTTGTATTTCATTTGTCCCAAGATTCAGTCTGTTGCTTTTGCTCGAACATCTCCATTTCCAAATCACTTCCATCACCTCAGTTAATATCCCTAGTATCTTTCACTTCCTGGCCAATTTCCTGTCTTAATTTTACCTGTTCTCATCCCCGCCATTATATTCTTCCTATAGTGCATATCAGGTCATATCAATCCCACACTAAAAAAAAAAAAAAAAAAAAAAAAAGCAAAGACAAAAAAAAATTAACAATGTCTCCATGGTCTCTGTAAAATTAATTCTCTGTCTGGAATCTGAGACCCTGTGTATATGACCAAATGTTTTTCCCACATTATTATCCATTTCTTTCCTCTATTCTTTCCTCCATGAAGCCTAAACTTTTATGAAACAATTTACTTATTTCTCTAACCACATCTAGGGCATTTCAAATCAAGTCTGTCCCAAATGTACATAGGTCATATTTATACTAAAATACTATTAGCTGTTTATTTGAACATCACATTCAACTAGATGTATTTCATCTAGCAAACCTACAGCCCTGCTCACTTGCCCTCCTGTCTCTACCCCCAATTTCACGCACTCCATCACGTTCTCTCTTCTCTGAAAAGCCACTCTCAAATTCTACTTTCTCCATGAGGACTTTTACATTTCCAACCAGATAAAAACACTCCTTCTCATTTGATACCTTACTTCACTTTAATCTCCTAAAGGCCCATGAGATTTGTAACTCTCTTAAGATGTTTTATCTTTCTGTGTCTTAGAGTTATCTCCTTGTGATGCAAACAAGACTGTATATTTGTCAAAAATGGGAACTGTACTTCTTTAACCTTCGTCTCCTCTCTCTCAAACCAAATAAATGTTTGAAAAATTGAAATGAAAATTTGTAGGATGTGGTCACCTGATTCATGATAGTTGTCAGCTGCAACGTTTCCTATCTCTAAATGATGGCTTTTAACCAACGAGCAATTATCACTATTAATGAACAGATGTGTCCTGCCTCTTGTCCAAACACGATCCAGCTGGCTGAAAACACTGATTCTCTCCAAGGCCCAGCCCTGTGGGTGCTGCAAGATTGTGTTTATCTTTCCCTGAAAATGGCAGGCATGGAACGATTTAATTCTGGGAAGACATTCAGTGGTGTATTTAACTTCCTTAATTTGCCCTTCCTTTTGCCTTCCCCTCCTAACCCTTGCCTGAGCTTTGCTTTCAAACTTCCATCATCTTATTTTCCTGCATCTCCTAGCAAAGCCCAGGACCAGAGCCACGTGGTTTCAAAGGGCTACATGAGGATGGGGAACGGGATGGGTAGTGTAAAGCAAAGCATACCAGCTCAGTACTGGCTCACACTGGGACTCCACAGGTGTGTTGCAGAGTGGGGAGGGGGGGCTTGTGTGCACACACTAAGCACATACAGAGTAAGACACATCATTTGAACTATTATTGACAGCAACTGTATCATGAAATTCAATCATTACCCAGGTATACAAATAATTGAACTATATTATACATCAGGCACTATGCTAAGTGCTCTACCTATATTGTTGTATTTCATCTTTACCACAACACTATGAAGTTTGTACTATTATTATGCTAATTTTACAGATAACCAACACTAGGAGAGCTGAAGTAATTTTTCCTGTCTCCTAATTTATTATTAACTTTTTAAAAACAGGTTCAAACAGGTCTGAACATTGCATTTGGCTGATAAATTTATCTAAAATCTCTTTTACTCTAAAAGTTTCCTATTCCTTTATTTTCCTCCTGTAAAATTTTTTTTTAAGAAACCATGCTTTTTTTTGTGGTTACATCCACTTGTTGTAAATGTGTTCTTTTATGCCCCATATCTGAGGCTTGATTGGGTTTGAATTAGTTATTTTGTTGTGCTTTGGTGAGACTGCTTCCTAAACCAGCCCTGTTTTGTACTTTTATCGGGAGACAAGAAACACCTGCCTGTGTCTGTTTTTGTGATGTGAAGACTGATGTGCTGACTGAGGCACTGACCATCTGATCTGTCCATTATAATAATCGCATCAATTTGTATGTAACAGTACTTGTTTGCTAGGACTGCTATAGCGAAACGAGTGACCTGAGCCACAGAAATGTATTCAAAAATGTATTCACAGTTTTGAAGTCAGCAAGGTTGGTTCCTCTCAAGGGCTGTGAGGGAAGGGTCTGTTCCAGGCCTCTCTCCTTAGCATACAGGTGACCGATTTCTCCCTGTGTCACCTCCCTTCTTGGGTCTCTCTGTGTCCCCTTCTTATAAGGACATCAATCCTGTTGGATTAGGGCTCACCCTAATGACCTCGCTTTAATCTGATTACCTCCGTGAGGGCCCTGTCTCTAAACAGAGTCACATTCTGAGGTGCTGAACGTCAGGACATCAACATATGAAATTAGGGGGACACAATTCAGCCCCTGACAGTAACAATTTTAGCAGCCACATATAATCTCTGCTTAAACCTATTTAGAGTTTACAAAATGAGAATACTCTACCATCCCTTCCTTTTTTATTAACTGGATTATTCTCTAAAGAACTTTCCCTCACCAACTGTTTGGTCATCCTGAGGTCAAGTTGGTGCTGACAGGCAAGATAAATGCTTGACTGTTTCCCTTTATGTAGCAGTTCGCTAAACAAGTTGTTTCCCTAGAGCCCCCTAGATGTGAGCACTGAGGTTCGGCGTTTTGGTTTTTTTGTGTTTATCACTATGAGGTCACGGGTGACAGCAGGTGTGTCTGAGTCAGTCCACAGCAGCTATGGTTATTCTTGACCCTCTCTTGTCCTATCTTTGCCCAGTGGCAGCCCCTGTAAGTTGGCATCTGAGTTCTTTCAACCTGACCTCAGGAGTTGCTGATCACCTCCTTGTCTTCTGGTGCATCAACTTGTACATTTTTTTGTCCCAGAAGAATAAAATATATCCTGAGTTCATACCAATATTTCTAATTCAAATTTAGAATTACAGGGCTTTTATTCAATTTCTTTGATTTTGTATTTTGTTTCCTTCCTCTTCATTGAAAACATTGATTCTTAATGTATTAACATGATTATTTATTTACTTTGCCCTGTTATATATATATATATATATATATATATATATATATATATATATATATATATATATAGTTACATGTGTATATATGGTTGTTTGTGTGTGTGTGTGTATAAAAATAGTTTTTAAATTAAAATACCAACATTATTGTTACTAACAATATGATTACCAAAAACTGGTTTGAGATTTCCTTGCAGTGTTTTTTGTCCTTAGGGTATATCCCATAAGGAACAAAGACTAAAGTTACTATTTTTTAAGTCACATTTTAAGTTTCAGCTTAGGAATAGTTGCTTACTGTATGGTTAAGCTCCATTTCATTTTGCTTTTGGTTTGGAATTTTTAATTTTTATTTAATTTTATTTCACAATTATATTAAGCATTTACATGGCTAAAGTCAAACTATGACACAGAAGAAGTCTTATTTCCATTGCTGTCCCAACCCTCTCCCACTCTTTTCTTCCCCTATAGGATTTTCATTTGTTTTGTGATTGTTTTTTCACTGTAACAGACACGTATATATAGTCATACTTCCACCTTTGCTAGAAGGTAGTATAGTGTAACTGCTACTCTTTACCTTCTAAAGTGATTTTGCAAAGCCCCCATAAGTGTTGAAAGCAGAGTTTTAACCCAAGTCTTTTCATTTCTGTCTATACTCGCAGCCCCTGTACAGAGCAGCTTATTACTGTCCTGTGTTAAGTACTTTTCCCTGAAGATCATTTCTAGGAAGACAGTTGCCCATGTAAGATGCTTCTGTGGCTTACCACTGTAAAAATGAAAATAATCAGAGCAGGCACATAGCATAAATGGGAATAGCTCTGCCAAGTGCGAATGTGTTAGCTTTATGAAATGTACACAACTGTGTCAGGTCCTCAAGCACATACTAATGACTTCAAGTTCCAAAGAGAAGCTTCTAAGCATCAGGTTTCAGAAATGAATCAAATATTAACCAGAAACCTGTGTCTTGATGGGGATTTGGAGAACTCCCTCACTGTGTTTGCTTACCTAGCTCTACTCCTAATCGATTTTTTGATATTCTTGACATTGCCTGGCTGTGGGTTGTGCATGAGAATAAAATCAATGGCTACATTTATTGAATATAAAAGAAAAACAGAGTTTCCCACTTTTCCTTGGAGGCTCAGCTCATCTTGCCTTGTTCTTCTTGATAAAGCCAAGTAAAAAGTAGAGGCAATTATCTTGATAATACAGATCAAAAAAAAGAAAGAAAGAAGGAAACAAACAAACCAAAAACCCACCACTATTGATTTTTAAAGCAATTTGGGGGTCCTAAATATTTCATAGTAGCTTTCTATATTGATTGTACATCCTGAAAAAAGATTTCTTTCTTACAGACATTCTGTGTATAGAGACAGTCATGATTACATTCAAGAGTCCTGCAGATCGCACAGGCTTACTGTGAGACAGGCTGGGCGGAGACATTGTTGAGTCCACTGCATAGAATATACATGCGGGCTGATGCGCGGTTTGCAGAGGACGACTGGCTGATATTGACAAATGCATCCTAAGAGAAAGAAACTTGGTACTTCAAATGGAAGAGAGAAAAAGCAGAGCATGCATAAAGAATAGGTAGCTCACTTTATTTGAAAGAATGCCTGGAGACGCTTCATATTTCCCACCAAAGAGCACAGTATGGTTACTCTCCTCACACTGTGGTTGACTTGTATTTCAGAGACTCATCAGTGGAGTGCAGAGAAAGCTATTTAAAATGTCCTCCGGTGAGCAGACTGCTATTTTTGCCTCTCAAAGTTTTTGTTTTTAATGCTCTTTATTCACCTATATGTATATATACATATATACATATATATATGATTCGATAATATTTGTTAGCAGCTCCCAAATGAGTGATTTAAATAGCTATGTGGTTATTGTAGCTCTTGTGTGGTTATGTGACCTGTGGATGGACTGTGATGATTAAATCTCCATAATCAAATTAATGTAGAAGATTAAGGACAAACAGTGACCATAAATTATATAACAAAGAACCACGTCTTCTCAAATTCTTAACTTTGTTTGAGTCCTTGTGGAATAATACCTAATGTGAATGCTCGGGAGCAAAAAAAAAAAAAAAAAAAGCATGAGAGAAAGAGAAAGAGAAAGAGGAGGGAAGAGGGGGAGGGCATAGCTCAGTAGATAGCATGCATGAGGTCCTGGGTTCAATCCCCAGTACCTAGATTGAAAAAATAAATAAATCAACCTAATTACCACCCCCTTGGAAAAAAAAAAAGAAAGGAAGAGGAGGGAAGAAAGGGAAGAATGGAGGGAGGAAGTAAAAGGAGACAAAAATGGGAAAGGAAAACTAAGTATCTCAGAAATATGTTATGAATTTTAGATCCTAGTTATAATATTATAAATGACACCACTTCCAAGAAGACAGATTAGATTTTGACAACCATTTGTGGATTTTTTTAAGTAATCTTCTCCAGGACCTCAATTTATTCCATTAAATCATCATTTCCAACTTTAGTATTTTAGTACCACTTCCATGATTTCTGCCACAAAAGTGTATCATCTGAAAATATTGAATCATTTTTTACTTCTATATGTATATGTATGTATATTTTTATATATACATATATATTTAAAGGAGACTTTATATCCTCTGTATGTAGAAAACTATTTTAATAGATATTAACATACATCTAAGCTAGGAATTGCATTAAAATTTAAAAATGCTTATCCATGTTCCATCTACAATGATAATTCCACATTTATAGAATTGAGATAACAATATTGCCTATCTTATGGGGTATTTAAGGTTAAATAAGTTAATATCAATAAAAGGCTTACAACATTCTCTGACACATAGTAAGGGCCAGATGAGCACCGACTTAACCTTGTACAAAACATGTGATATATGTATGTGTAGATATTAAGCATATGCCATTGACATAATAACGATCATCTTCAAATAAAGGCCTCAGCTTTCTTTACTAACCTTTGGAGGCATCAAGTTAAATCTAGCCTCCCTGTCAGTGCTATGTGTCTCAATTTGTGGAATGGACACCTCAAGAAGCCACCAACTGGCTCTATGGCAATTCAACTTCTTATTTTGTATTACACCAAAGGGAAGAAGAGTGTGTTTCTCAAACCTAAAATTCCATCTTGGTTTCCCTATCGGAGATAATACTAGGCCAAATCTGTCATTTCTCCGTTTTTCAGTAGTGTTACGACATTGGGACTTTCCATATGCGGAACAATCGGTGGAGCAACATCGTTTATATCGATGCAGATCCACCACCACTATGGAAGCAGTAGTCTCCTTTAGAACAGAAATGTCACAGAGGATTTCTGAGAGGATATGTGCCATTAAAACACAATAGAAGACATTTCCCAAGGCTAGATCTTCTAGAAAAACACTAACTTATTTTGATATCAACACAAATATTCTCACTGGCATTAATAGTATACATTATCAGTAAAACTAATATTGCTTTATTACATCTAAAAGAAGTAATAGAGCAATGAGTATCATATTTAGTAGAATTAACGCCTCATCCTTCTGAGTGTCTCAACTCACAAAAGACATTTTGGGGGGAAGAAATATTTTGCTACATAACCCATCCTTCCCTCCCCGTTTTGATACAGTGAGTACCGTTTATCCAAGCACAGCACGCTTTGTTCTTTCCAGGACATAGAAGGTTATACTCAAGGAGCAGCTCTTTGTGCAAAAAGCTAGCATTTTCTTTTCTATATCTTCCAGGAAAATTTTAGTTTTATCTTTTCTAAACATTTTCTCTTCATGTATAAAGACAGGGATGGAACCAAAACAGGACAGGGGTGGATGGGGTAAAACCAATCTGTAACGAAACCACAGAGAGCTGGAGCTGATAGTATTGTCTGATCTGTTGTCTCCTAATTGCAAGGTATGGTAGACACACTCAGTGACAACAACAACAGCAAATAATGTAAATAGAATTGTTATTTTAATTAAATCCTCACATTCTTACTCCTATTTTTTTTCAAACTTGGATAAAATTATTTAAAGCAGAGTTCTTTAATCTTCTTAAACATCAAAGGATTACTGAAGATGGAGAAGTATATTGCTTCTAGAATCTAAACAATGGATTGCTTTGAAAATCTAGGTAATTACACTTCAGTAATTAAAGTGGAATCTTAAAGATTAATAAGTGCCACAAAAGGTGCCATGAACATATATATGTTGTTACACATTTCTACTTTCTCAGTTAAAAAGTGGAAAAATATCAGAAAAGGGGAACTGCAATTCTTCAGGTTCCAGAATATTATATTCTCAGTCATGACAGGCATAGGTCCCACGGTCTGCCAGCTTTTCAGTGTTTTAGGAAAATATTTGAGACTTGAAAAGAAAAGCTTAATGGCTCCAAAACAGAGATGAAAACTCTGAGATCACAATTAGAATTATTAATTAAATGCCTCCAACTGTGACATTCTGTCTACAGGCCATTTATACATTTAAAAAATAAATAAACTCAAATTGTGAAAGTTATTTTTTAAATTATATTTATTGCATTTGCTCAGGAATGCCTTAGGCCAAGAGAATATTCAAAAGACTTCACTCATGCTTTGTTATTTTGGAATTTTTTACCTGGTCTCTTAGTTCTGCTCTCTTCCCTTTCAATTCTATCCTGCAGCCCACTAGCAGATTTTTTAAAATGAAGCATCATTTTTGACACTACTTTTCTGCTCAGGAATCTGTTGACTCCCAATTACCCACTAGACCAAGCTTCTCTCCAGACATTCATGACATGTCACAATTAGATCGACTCCAAGCAGCCTCATTTAAGATTCTGCCTAACCACAAAGCCT
The DNA here is from genome assembly GCF_036321535.1 of Camelus dromedarius. Taxonomy (NCBI): domain Eukaryota; kingdom Metazoa; phylum Chordata; class Mammalia; order Artiodactyla; family Camelidae; genus Camelus; species Camelus dromedarius. The sequence goes on along the minus strand of NC_087436.1, from coordinate 89,253,813 downwards.
TACACCACAAGTGCGGGCTTCCTTTCATGTTCCTGAATCACTAGACTGATTCTTATTTCCTAGCCCCTGGTCAGTTGTTCTCCTTCTTTTTAATTCAACAATGAAAAGTCTTTCCTTTCTTTTTAACTGTCTATTTCTCATATTCCAAGATCCAATTTAGAGGTCACTCCTTCTTAAAATCTTCTGTAACTGCTTTAACCCTCCACAGGTGCACAGAACTTGGAGCCTTTTTTATTATAGCAATTATGAAACGTCTTCTCCAATTAGCTATTGCTTCACGTATTACTCCCATCTTCCCCAAAACTGTATAATCTTTTTGAAAATAGAGTCTATTTCTTATACTCCTTTCCCCACAGCAAGCACATACTAAGCAAATGGTCCACTTACTATTTTACTTATTTACTGATAAACCTCTTGCTTTTAACTGTCTCCCTGACTATGGTTTTTGTGAAGTCAGCTTTGCTTTATGCTGTACACCAGAAATTGACACATTGCAACTGACTATGCTTCAATAAAAACTCTTTTTTTAATTTTAAGGAGAAAGTTTATTCCTCACATGAAAATAGAAATTATCCAAAAATGAAACCCTTACATGAAGATGGTTAAATCTAATGCTTAAGATTCTGTTGTAGCTCATGTGTAGAGGGCTTCCTCCAAAGAGTGTAAAGCATGTTGAGATATGAGAAATGTATACAGTGCTAAGGGTGATATTTCTTCTCTTTTTACCAACCTATAAAATTGTGCATGAGTGCTTTTTCTTTAGAGTAGTTCCTTCAGAAAACTATATGCTTAGCCCATCAAGACTGCTGCCTTCAAAGTAGTTTTACAACTTCTCTTTAGGAATTTAATTGAATCCTTGGCTACATTCAAAGTAGTAGCAAATCATTACCTTCAAGGTGATTATTGGAAAAAATAAGAGTGGGAGATAAACTTGTGAACAATATTGTTGGTGAAAGCTGGGTGTAACACATACACATAACTAATTTTTTCCTTTATTTCATTAAATAACTATACATGTATATTCCAAATGAGAGTTTAAAAGGACTTTTAGCTAAAGAAGCACACAAATGAAATGATATTGTATCTCATCAATGGAATTACTTCCAAGAGTCCAAACTTATTTGTATTTATTATACCCATTGTTCAGTTCTGATGATGTAATATTAACAGACCACAGTCAGATAGAAGAGCTATTCGACTTCTATATTACTCCTATCCAATCAGGTAAGGAGACTCATATTCCATCTGGAATGGTAAAAACAAACATGATTTAGAAATTATTGAAGCGGAGACAATTAACAAATCATACAGAGGCATTTAGTTACTCATAGGAGTAGAAAGTAGTGCACTGATAGATTTGCTCATAGTTTGGATCTAAGTTATGAAAAAAATAGAGTAATAATGATTTTATGTGGATTTTGACCTGGGAAGCTAAAATAACAGAGTTGGAGGGGCTGTAGACAAAATACTGCTGGGGAGAAACTAAGCTCTGTTTGGAGGAAGTTGTAGCTGAAGTTCCAGTGGACATGCAAGTGAAGAGGCTGATTGGCAGTTAGGTGCAAAACTTGAGATCCAGGAGGGAGACCTGGATTCAGAATCATTAGTATGTAAACAGTCTTTAGAGTCATGTGTCTGGATGATCTCACCAAGGGCACGAGCATAGATGGGACAGAGATGAAACCCAACATCAGGAGAATGGAGAAGGCCCCCAGCAGCTAGCACAAGGAAGAAGAGGGGAAAATAGCAAAGGAATCTAAAGAGAAGCAGCCAGTGAAAGCAGGAGGAAAACCAGGAGACTGTGGTTTCCTCGAAGCCAGGTGAAGAGAATGTACCAAGAAGGTGAGAGTAATCAATCGTGTCAAGTATTGCTGATCAGTTGAATAACTTGAGGTTTATTGGTGACTTTACCAAGACCAAATTGGGTGTCATGATGGAAGAAACCGTCTAATTGGAATAGATTCAGGAGAGAAGTGGAAAAATGGAATTGTAAACAATGGACGCATCCGTATGCTGTTGAGAAAGATACATTTGAGAAGGGAAATTTGATGCTTCAGGAGAGAGTAAAGAGACAATCAGGCAATATGTCCTTGAACAGGCAAGAAGGTGCAACATTTACTGTAAAACTGGAGGCTTAGCCTTAGATCAGAACATGAGCTTCACTCACTGGAACAGGAGAGAAGGCAGAGTCTATGGGTACAAACCCAGATAGATGGATCAATGTGGTGGTAGTATTTAATCTTCACAATAAGTTCTTAAGATAGGTGGTCCCATTTTTTCCCTTTTAAATGAAGAAACTGAGGCACCAGCAAGATAAGTAACTTATTAAAGATCATATAGCTAGAAAGTGACTAAGCCAGAATTTGAAACCAAGCAATCTAACTTCACAGGCTAAACGCTTAGCTGCTATTCTAATAGAAATACAGGGTTCAGCACAAGGTCAGGTCCCATCTAGACTATTTTTCTCAGTCCTGGATAACTCATCTTGAGAACCCAAAGGACTACAACTGGGATGCCACAGGCCTTGGACCTCTGTCCCTGTGCAGGTAATGAAGCTCTGAAGATTATCACTCTTAGAGCTTTTTATCTTTAAAGCCACAGATGAGATGCCAATGTAGTTGCTTGTGTTTAAAAATGTAAAAATATAGAAACTATGGGTTTTAAAAAATATTTGAAGAAAATAGAAGGAATTAGGGAAGGAACTCATTTTACCTAGACTGAAAATAAGCCTAGATAGTGGAGAAACAGGATAACTCTCCAGAAGTATTTGAAAATCTGTTATTTCAAAGAAAGCTTAGACTTACTCTGTGTTGCTTCCAACAGAAGATCAGTGACCAACATGTGAAACTTTCAAGGAACATATCCATTTCTTTGCCTACCTTTGTGAGTCTCATATGAAAAAAAACTCAGTATAAACATTTAACTTATATTCAAGAATGGAATTAATGCCTTACTACTAGGGTCTCTCCAGAGGTAGGTAGGCTGGTGGAAAGAAAAGAATTTGAGCTTTAGAATCAGAACAAGCCCCACCATTTACTGGCTGCATGCCTTAGGACTAGTTCCCCAACCTCTCAGAACCTCAACTTCCTCATTTGTAAAGTGTCCGTAGTGATATATCTTTCAGATTTTTATAAGAATTAATGTGTGTGAAATGAGAAGAACAGCATTTTTGGTTTGTTTGATTTATTTTTCTCTTACCCTTCTCTCACACCAGCCTCTCCACTGCTAAAAATGTTTAGACAGAGCTTGGATGAGTACAAATATACATCAAAGATGCTGCAAATGGGATTCCAGCCGTGAGTGTGAGGTTGATTAAGTGGATTATTAGGTGCATTGTAACTCCACATTGCTACAGAGCTAAGGGAAACATTATTCACAGAAATTAAAAGCATGGGAGTTGGAGGCACACAGTCCTTGGATATAATCGTGTAGTTCTCCAACATGTCAGCTATATGATCTTGGACATGTAATAAGCCTGTCTATGCCACAGTTTCTTTAACAGAATCATAGTGGTACCAATGGGACATAATTGCTGAGATACTTAGATGAGAAATGCATTTAAAGTGCATAGCAGCAGGCCTGTCATAGAGTAAGCACTCCTCTATTCTTGGGGACTGCTCTGTGGGTTAAGAGCCTATCTCTTTAAAGTGTTGTTCCACTTCCTTGGAAGGTGCTGCTGCTTTCGAGATTAAATGGAAGGCCCTTTCATGGCCCGTATAGAATCATTTGGATTACCTTTGATGATATCTGCCCCTAGCCCTTTAGAATTTAGAATCTCTCTAGGCTTGTTCAACCTGGACAATGAAGAGCCGTTTCATTCTTTTCTAGGCTCTGAGTTTTTTGAGTCATTGGATTAGTGGAGCCACAGAAGAATGGAGCCATTATCTTGGTGCAGGAAACTCTGTTATTGCTCATTATTTTCAAGTATTATGTACTTTCGTCTTTTGTGTCACAGTATAATTCTGTACTAAGGAAACCGTATGTGCTGAAAATATAGTCATTTTATTCACCCCATATAAAAAGGGCAATGAGGGATGCCATTTTTAGAAAAAGATAATGAGTCTTTGAAGATCAGCTTCCTTTGTGTCTTTTATCTAGAAATACACATGCCAAATGAGATGCTAATAGATTTGGTTTCTGCTAAGAAGCTTAAGAAAATTAGGGACCTTGGTTGAATGTAGAATTTACGGTTTAATCTAGAGAAAATGTAGTATAATGAGTTGCTTTGTTCCAGGTTCCACTTTCATGTTCCATTTTTATCTCCATCTTTATTGTCAAAAAATGTAAAAAATTACTACTTTGTGACTTGGAGAATGACGGGCCATACGCTTAAGTCACTTACTTTTTTAAAAAAAAAATGGATGTTTTACTTATATTCAGTGTCTGAGAAGAGTCCAAAGGAAACAATAGCAAAAAAGTTCTCCTATATGTATGCCCTAAAGAAAACAGACAACTAATACTCAGTCAAATAGGTGTGGTGCTAATAGGGCCATTTCTAGAATACCCCAGGGTCTGAAATGATTTTGGAAAAATCGTTCCCTTCTGACCTTCAGCAGCTACAAGAATGAATTTGGAAAGAGCCACCTGAATGCTCACCAGTCTGTGCACTGACACTGTTTCCTGGCTGTCTTCCTCCCCAGCTCTAGTAAGGGAAGAATTGGCATTGAGATCAAACACACCTAGACTCAGGGTCATAGTGTACCCACTAAGACTTCAGGATCCATCCATTAAGATAAGATGATGAATTCAAGTTACAGTTTGAAATTTAAGGGGATCTTCATCCTCTATAAGCCAGAGCCACTGACGAGCATCTGGAATTTAGCAAACCGTGTCCCCTCCCCGTTGTATATCTTGCATTTTTCTTCCACTCCAGAAGATCCCCCTTGTTCTAGTAGGGCTTTAGGGACAAAATCACAGGTAACAAAGCCAGCAATGTGACTTTTTCTAGAACTAGAATACCAGGCTAAGTCTACCAGTATGCCAGATGAAGTCAGAGGCAACTCTAGTTAAATTACCCAGGCCTCGGAGGTGACCATGCCCCTGCTCATTGCTACATGTCTGCTCTCCAGAGCTAGGAGGCAGCGTTAGGTAGTGGTTACAAGCACACACCCAGCAGTAAGACAGAGCAAGGTTTAACCTGGCTTTGCCACAAGCTAGACGATCAGCTAGATGTCTTTGGTAATATTCCCAGCTTTCTCCTTTGAAATGTAGGAATTAAAAATAGTAGCTACTTCCTAGGGTTCTCCTAAGAATTCAAAGTAAAAATGCATGTGAAACAGTATAGAGCCTAGCACATAAGTAAAAATTCAACAAGTAAGTATTATCATTACTATTAGCTGGTTTGTTTCCATCCTGGGATTCTTCCATGGAAATAAGAGATATGATTTATCCATTTGCTAATCAATTAGCCTATGCATTCGTTTAACACTTCACTCTCTGGATACTGCTGAGCTGCCTTTTCATACAAGGTACTGTGCCAAGTGCTTTCATAACAAAAATTTTCAAGATCATTAAACAAAAAGAAGAGGAGGCTGGTGCCATTTGTGAAAAAAAGAGTGAAACATCTTGTTTCTAGGGCCCCTCTTCACCCATCACCCAGCAAATAGGAGACATGCCCCTCATAGTTAAATCAGCTCTTCTCCATTCAGAAAATGAATTGAAATCCTAAGACGGACACGAACATCTCTGATGCTCTGAGTAGACACTTTACTCTTACCCATGCAGTAGAAGGTAGAAGCTTTCATTTTATTTTGTTTTGTTTCTTAAGAGTTCAGGTGCTGACAAAGAACGGCTAACACACATTTCAGTGCCCCTTTCACAGAGGCACACAACAATAGCGCAGTAGCACGGGTATAAGTCACAGGCTTTTTTCTGCCTAAAACTTCTGATGCAGAGAAAGAGATTCCCTGATACATCAAGGGAATGTACTTTTGTATTTTTGTAGTCACAGACGCTGCTCACCTAGCAGAAGAGGTGTATTCCAGCAAAATCTGCTCCAAGTGAATTTGTACTGTGCATACTCCGTTTTCTCATTGACTCACTTGGTGGGAAATGTTGTTCTTTGGATGTAATAAGAGTCATGTTAAAATTGAACACATTAAGATGTTATATATTTAAATGGAGAAAAATATTTCTGATAAAATAACGTTAGTGTTAAAAATAATAATATCATAAGGTATTCACATCACAAGATAAAATAACAAGAAATACCCTATGAAAATAATCATTTGCCTCAAAATATCTTTCATACTCTTCCTCTTCTAGAGATGGCAATCCTCCAAACAGTTATTTGGATGCTTTTAAATTCTCCCTGAATCAACTTAGCATTTGTAGGTTTACAGTTAAATGTATTTATCTTTCTGAGATTTCTCTTCACTTGAGTTTTATGATTACTTTCTAAATATCTTACTAAGTGCTGTGTAGTTTTGGATGGGAGCTAGTAACTATTACAATAATAAAAGCTACTATTTATCAAGTGATATTAATTTCAAAGCACAATTATAATTTCATTTAATACTTTCATCAGTTCCAGGAGGCAAATTATACTTCCTCTTATAACAAATGAGGAAACTAGAGTGCAGGGAGGTTAGATAACTCTCTCAAGGACACTCAACTGCAAAGCCCGTGACCTTTACCAGAATAGTATCTGGTTTTGTATTAGGGGTTCACTCCATTGTCTATGGAAGCTTCGTTACCTGGCTATCAGCTAGTATCTGTCTGAAAGACTACAGACAATTTATTATGTCTGTATCATCTGTTCTCTTTCTAGTTTAGTAGGTTGTTAAACTATTGACTAGTATTTTATTAGAGATTGTTAGGACCTCACATATTATTTATTAACCCTAGCAAAGTTCATTTCATTTAGGGACATTAGCTGTCGCATAGAATTTGTCTGCAATCAATCACTCCAAAAGATTCTAGTCATACATTTGAGTGGTTCTTTTTCTTCAGCTTATTCCTTTAGTTCATAATCCTGAATTAAATCACCCAAAACTAAGTGTAGTATGTCCAAAAAAACCAGTTTGTATACTGAATATCAAACTTTCAATACTCTGACAATCAAAAGTATTTTTAATTTTTAGGAATCTCATGGAAATAGAGAGGTTTCTAATGTCCACTTTGTAAACATCTGTGAATGAGATATTAGCATGGCAGCTCCCCTGATCTAAGATCATTGCATACTTCTTTATCACTGGAGTCTAATTTGTACATAAATCTTAGACAAAAAATACACATGATTTTTTCACTTTTAAACTTGTGACCTCTCAATCTGAGGGCCCCCCAAATAACCTCCTAGAATTAATCCAAATTCATTTATTTGATCAGCTGATCCTGAATGACTTGTCAACAATGTTCATAGTACAGGTTCCCTATGTGCACAGAATCTTATTTCTTTTCTAATCTCAGCAGTAACGGGGACAATAAAAAACAAAGCTTATAAAAAGTAAATCATCCAAGGAACAAAACAAAAATCCAATCAATCAATTAAGGGAAAGGTTTAATTTTCCTGGATATTGGATACTTCTAAATCAATAAATAACAGATATTTCCTTGATGCCTAAAAGTCAAAGCATAATTATAAATTATCTAGTAAATTAATTTATTGATACAGTCTCTAGCCCAAGATTATATTTTTTTTCCAGAAAGATATGTTATTAGCCATAATAAGAGTCTGGCCAAGTCAGGGTAAAGTGTTAATGAATGCTTCCAAATTTTGTATAGACTGTGTATGAGATGCCAAGTTTGGCCTGGTTTCAGACCTAAGGATGGTACCCAGACAACTGGTGTGTTATTTTATTTTTGTTGTTTTTTTACTTTTTTTTTTTTTCTTATGAGCAATTTTAAAAGATTGAGAAAAGAGAAATGATATCCTTTTAGCTTCTGGATATATACACACAATTATCTTTTTTAAATATACAAATAATGCTTAAACATCATATTTTTCTAGAAAAACTGGAAATTAATCTGCACCTCTGGCCCCTTCACAAACATGACAAGATCTTCTGCTTCACAAACATGACAAGATCCTCTGCGTTTCTTCCAATATTTACTGTCAGGAATGTTAATTACAGCTCATTTTTGAGCACATAAACATCGTTACACTATGGTATTTTAAGAATCAACACTCATTGGTATTTACCGACAGGTATTGCTAATCTTTGTTGTGGTTCATGCTTGCTTCTTTCAATTCTCAGCTTCGTTTTCATTTTATTTTCCTTCATGCTGGAATATAAGCAGCAGGAATCTGGTTCATACATCAGAAAATGTCTTTATCTCATCTGGGTTCTTTAATAGGCTTTGGGTATAGAATTCTACTTTTAAAGATATTTTTACTCAACACTTTGGAGATTCATTTCCACTGTCCTTTGGTTTTTGTGTTTTTTTAATTAAATTTAATTTTTAATTGAAGCATAGTCAATTTACAGTGTTGTGTCAATTTCTGGTGTACAGCATAATAGTTCAGTCATACATATACATACATATATTCGTTTTCATATTCTTTTTCATTATAAGTTACTACAAGATATTGAATATAGTTCCCTGTGCTATACCGTATAAACTTGTTGTTTATCTATTTTCCACTGTCCTTTGAATTGCATTACTAATTTTTAAAAAACCCTCATACTTTCTATTATACTTTAGAATTTTTTCTTTGCCATTGACTCTACATTTACTTTGACTATATTGTGCCTTGGTGGTGGTGGTTTTCTGGGTTTTTTTTTTTTTTTTAAGCATACTCAGCATTCTGGGATATTTTATTTAAGTTAAAGACTCCTATTTTAGTAATTCAAGTAAGTTTTCAACTATCATATTTCAAAATGTTGGTTTACCTCCCCTCTCCTTATTCTCTCCTTTTGTAACTAATTTCAGGCTTATTTTTGAGCTTCTGGGTCTATTTTATCTGTTTCTTAATATTTTTTATAATTTCTAGATCTTTATTTTTTATATTGAATTCTGAGACATTTCCTCAACTTAATTTTTTAGTTCAACAACTCAGCCTCAGTTGTGTTCAGTTCTCCACTTGGCTCATTATTTAGAACTTTTATTTCAACAACCATATTTTTAATTTCTGTTTTCCAATGATCGTTTTTAATACCAATCTAAATAATTTCATGATTTTATTTAAGCTTTTTACTCTTTTATCTATTTAGGAATATTAATTGTATGTAACCTGAAGCTTTTTTAGATTGCAGTAGAACACAGTGGCTAAAAATCTGAACACTGGATTTGGATGCTGAGTTCTAATTCTGGTTCCATAACTTACTACCTTTCTTCTTTTGAGTAGTTACTTAATATCTCTGTCTTTCAATTTCCTTGCCCATAAGATAGTGAAAGCAATAGTGTCTATCTCATGAGGGTGCGAGAACAATAATTATATATATATAATTATATATGTAAATATATATATACGCACACATATATTTAGTACAGTGCTTGGTACATAATTAGTGCTTGTGACTAGCTACTATTGTAGTTACTATTATCATTAGATTACTATTTCCTCAGGTGTAAGCTGTTTATACTGTTTACTCATAACATTTATTCTCTCTGTGTTTTTGGTAAATTTTGCTTATTAGCTCATTTTCCAAGGGAGAGTACTCCTGCAAGCATCCTGGGTTTTAATGACTTCACAGTAGGGGAGCCAGGTGGAAGTTTCCACCCTAAACTTATAGAGAGGAGGGACTATACACATATCTTGCTTAGAACTACATAGATCAGGGCTCTGACCTTGACAGGATGGCCAAGTTTCCTGCCTTTTCCTTGACTATACACTACAATGCTGTCTAGGATGGTGGCCCCAACCAGAGCAGAAACTCAGCCCAGGCATGAATCTTGGAGTCACAGAAGGCATAGTTTGAGCCTTCATTGTTGCTTGGACCCTGTGGTTAGAGGCACTGATAATTCTGCACTCAAAAGTGAGTGAGCTTGTGTTGGAGGCTAAAAGGACTTTTTCACAGAAACATTGAAGACATTTCCTAGGCCATCCTAGGAAAGTGTGGAAATTTCTGGAGTAATTATATTTTTAGAGGTGGGGGTGATAATCTGGTATGCTACTGAATGCTATTAATGCAATGCCCTTTAAACTTCAGGATGATATGTTACAGGAAAGTGTAAGAAGTGAGTCACAGTTTCACACAGTAAGTAAATCATACCATTCAAATTTTCAAACAAAGAATCAGAACTATCTTTTAGTGCTTTTAATTGATGAGCAAATGATGCTGTAGAATCTCATGTTTGCCAAACAGTAACAACCATGTTATAGAGTTCCCTCGATATTTAGAAAAGAAGAACTTTTGCTTATTATGTGCATAGGGAACAGTATGTGACTCAAAAGATAATTGGCCCCTTTCCCTCTGTCCTCTGGACCTGTGAGCTGCTAGTCCTCTAAATGCATGGCCTAGCCATTCATTTCTTCCATAGAGCCCTTGCCCTTCCTCAGTTTTCCAAACTTTGGAAATGAAGGGCAATGTACGTATTTTCCTTTTCCCAAATTGTTGCTTCTAAGCAATTAAATTGCTCCTCTCTTTCTATATCTGCCTATACCACCTTTTTTCAACCCCTACTAGTGTTGTCTTGTATCCCCATGGAGTTACAGCTACCTTTCAATACAACTCACATAACTCACAGTTTTGGTTTTTCATTCCACTCTACCATCAATCCAATGGATTCTGCATCTAAATAGATAATACTATGGGCCACTTCTCAGTTTATTGACCTCCTATATCATTCAGGTCAAAAGCATACCAGAAAGTCTATGACTAGTCTACATGCTTTGTGACCTTAACCTCTTCATCCAGTTTTCCACAAGCCCCACATTAGACTCTTGTTCAGTCAGGATGCCATGGTTGGCCACTGTAATGTGGTTCTCCACTACATTTTAAAACCTTTCAATCTCTCCAGAAGGCTAGTGGCCACCTATGTTTACTCTAATAATCTACTTCCTTTGTTCCCATTCCTAGATACCAGAATAAGATTGGAGGAAACCACTCTTTATCATCCACGTTTCCATCACCCCACCACTCTACCAAAACAGCACTCCTTTCAGTCATTAGTCATCTCATAATTGTCACACCCAATGACCTTTCACCACTCTTGTACGTGCTACATCTTCAACTAGATTAGCAGATTACTGAGAGCAAATCCTCTATTTTATACATTTCTTTATCTCCTTAAGAATTGGTATATTGTAAACATGTAATGTTTTTGAATGAATGAATGGCTACCTGGATGAATGAATGATTGGATGGACAGAGGAATAACTGAATTTCCCCAAAGAACAGTAAGAACTCTGTTGTTTCACCTTAACTCACTTTCACTTCATTGTAAATCACACACCGTAATGGTGGGATGGCTTGTAGCCCTGCACGGAAGCAATGCCAAGCCCTGCTCAGCTCAGTCCTTTCCCCAGCTTAATTAGTTTCCTTTGACAATTTTGGTTGTACTCCCATGAGCAAGATCAGGCTTCAGAAGCCAATCCAAGTTCAAGGGTCAGATAGAATAATAAGCTATACTCATCTGAGGTTATTTTGACTTGATTTTGTTCCTAGGTCAGCAAAGCTTAAGGGTATAGGATTGCATGAGTGACAGTGATTCCCAGGTGCCTCCCTCAACATTCACAATGATATACCTAAAGTTTGGTGGCCTCGGTGGTCCTCAATGCAGGAGGGAATCACGAGATCAGAAAATTCCAGACATGTAGGATTTTTGAATATTACATCTCTTAGACAGAGTAGTTAAAGGCAGGTTAGGACTTGGAGGTCTAGCTTATTACCACAGAATAATTGTTTGGCTGTCCTGTGGTTATGTGTTTCACTTTTTATTTCTTCCTGGGCCATGGCTTGGGTTACAGAGCAGCAGGCCTACCATACCTGCTTTCTTTCCTCTAAAATAGGCTTTAGATTTATTTTTAATTTGATTTATTTACATGGTGTCTAGAAGAATGTTCTGATTACATTTGCAGTATTCATTTCATTGTCTTTTGTCAAGAAATAATTTTCTCTTCTTTTATTTCTTTTTTCTATTGAAGTATAGTCAGTTTATAATGAGTTAATTTCTGACATATAGCACAGTGATTCAATTAATCATATATATATATATGTAACTTTTCATATTCTTTTTCATTATAGGTCATTACAAGGTATTGAATACTGTTCCCTGTGTATACAGTAGGACTTTGTTGTTTATCTAGTTTATGTATTGTAATTAGTATCTAAAAATCCCTCACTCCCTGTTTATTTCTCTCTCCCTCCTTCCGCCCTGATAACCATAAGTTTGTTTTCTATGTCTGTGTGTCTGTCTCTGTTCTGTAAATAAGTTCATTTGTGTCGTTTTTTTAGATTCCACATATGAGTGATATCATATGGTAGTTTTCTTTCTCTTTCTGGCTTATTTCACTTAGTATAACAGAGAAATGCAAATCAAAACTACAAGGAGGTGTCACCTTACACCAGTCAGCATGATCATCATTCAAAAGTCCACAAACAATAAATGCTGGAGAGGGTGTAGAGAAAAGGGAGCCCTCCTACACTGTTGGTGGGAATGTAGTTTTGTGTAGACATTATGGAAACAGTATGGAGATTCCTTTAAAAACTAAAAATAAACTTACCGCGTGATCCAGCAATCCCACTCCTGGGCATATATCCGGAAGGAACTTCAATTTGAAAAGATACCTGCACCCCAATGTTAATAGCAGCACTATATACAATAGCCAAGACATGGAAGCAAGAAGTCATTTTCTTAATGCTCATCTCCATGCGTTTATAATAATGACCAGTCCTTGGAACCTAAAAGTTAACAAAATCCTTCCGTTTTTCCACTGGGCACACTTCCTCCCGAAGTTATTCATGGGCGGTAGGGTCACTGCAGAGCTCCTCCAGTTCTTGCAGGAAGAAAGGTGGCCTTCTTTCTTTTAATCCTGTTCCTTCCTAAATAAAGTTCTAGAAGGAAATAAGACTACTTACTGCTTCTTGGAAAATTGTCTGTACCACCTCTCCACCACCACGGAGTAAAATGTCACGGCTTACAAGAAATCAGTCATATAAAGGAATGAATTAAATTTCAGCCTCAAATGTAAAGGTCAACATTCAAATTTCCTGACAATATATGATATATAATATATGGACTAATTCGTGTATGAGTTGTATGCCCACTCTCCTTGTTATAAAGGATGGTGTGGTGAGTTATTAAGCACTGTGATAGAATCACAGAAGATAGTTCAGGTTCTCATTCTTCCTGTTACCTGTGGCCCTTCAGAGGATAGGTGTCTGTACTCTCAGAAAGCAGAGTGTTCCTATGAAATCTTTCATAAGCCGAAATGGCAGAAAGCAAGGAAACAATTACCTTAGGAGACATTGCTAATGGATGCACAAAATAAACCAAGATAAAGCACTGATGCTTACAGACTCAGTTCAAAGCTATGGTGGCTGGATGCTGGAATGATGAGTGTCATCACTCAAAATGTCATGACAACATTAAATTGTCTTCTAACAGTAGAATTTTTGACCAACATTTCCTGAATGTGCAGTTTTACAAAGGCAAGAAATTAACTGGTGGGAGGAGTGTCTCCAAACAAATAGCACTAAAGTAAACCTGGGGAGTCCATCCTGAGCTCTCTCTTGTAATCACTGTGCTTAAGTGCTCTCTCAGTTGTCCGATGGAAAGTCAATAATGGTGTCCTGAGCACACCAGCAGGCATACTGAGTCTCAGAACATGGACCCCACATCACAGAAAGGTCCCTATTTGTCATTTTTAATTTGGCTAAAATTAGAAACTTTGTTTTATGGAGGAAACTTGTACCTGAAAAAATTCCCCAACAATTCAGGGGTCTAGTAACAAGAAACATCAGTTTCAGTAACAAGAAATGTCAATGAAAATGGTCTAGGCATTTTGGAGGTCTCATGAAATTATGTATATTTCTAACCAAGTTACTTTTCTGAATCTTTAAGGGATCCCACCTATCCCGTTATGTGCAGACAATAACCATGGAACTCAGAAATTACCTATCATGGAAAAATAACTTAAACATAGCATCCTATTAAGCAATAACATCTTCAACTAAAGAGACAATATTAATTCCATTGCATTATTTATAGCAGGTTTCCTTATTAGAGAGACCCTTTGGCATTGTTGTTGATTAGCTCTTAGAGATGCTTTGTCCAAATGGTGATATCATAGAAGCTAACAATTGAATAAAATGCTAAACTTTACTGAGTGCTTGCTATATGCCAGACACTATAAAAAATTTGCATGGATTGTCTTATTGCATTCTCACAAAAATCCCTTCGAGGTAAACTAATATTCTTATGTTAAATGAGGAAATAAAGGCCAGACGGTGGTTAAATAACTTTCAAAAGGCTGCACACATAGTAAATACTGGAAGCATTATTATGAAGTAGGAACTGTGGTTTTAATGCTTTCAGCACCATATTCAGCCTCTGTACTGAACAAATTCCCTAACCTCCTAAGCACACTTACTTGCAGGTTACGTATGATCCTCATAACAATCTAGTTTGTAGATAAACAAGTTTATGTCAATTGATGTTAAGGTCACACAGGTTGCCAGTGGCAAAAATGGACCCAAGTCCAACTTTCACTTCAAGTCGCTCAAAATTATTAAGAAATGAACCTACCTAAATTCATACTGGGAAATAAATGCTTCTTTTCGTGGACTCACTGCATATCCACATTAAGGATGACGATAAATTAAGTATATCCTGAATAAATCCTACTGCATTTGTCACCTACACTGTTGCTCCCTCTCTAGTTGGAACCACTATCATTTCTTGCCTGAACAAGGCTGCCACCATTCCTTTACAGATACAGTGCTTTAAGGCCACAGACTTCTGAGCAACTGGTATAAGAAATGAAATTTGCCCTCCATGAAAATAAGTATTCATTCGTTTTCAAACATACAGGCATGTACACATGATATTTTGTGGACCTTCCCTAATGGAGACTCCTCTGCTAACTTTTAGCCCCTCCTACACAGTCTATTCTTTGCACAGCAGCCATGATGATGCTTGAAACAGAAGTTAAGTCATGTCACTTGTACTAAATACCCTCCAATGATTTCTCACCTCATCAGAAAAGAATCCAAAATGAGGCACCACACTGTTTGATTACTATACCTTTGTAGTATAGTCTGAAGTCAAGGAGCATGAGTCCTCCAGCTCCATTCTTCTTTCTCAAGATTGTTTTGACTTTTAGGGATCTTTTGTGTTTAAGAATGAAATAATGCCATTTGCAGCCACATGGATTGACCTAGAGATTATCATACTAAGTGAAGTAAGTCAGACAGAGAAAGACAAATACCATATGCTATCACTTATATATGGAATCTAAAAAAAAAAAAAAATACAAATTTGATTTATAAGCCAGAAATACACTCACAGACATAGAAAACAAACTATGGTTATCAAAGGGAAAGATGGAGGAAGGATAAATTAAGAGTTTGGGATTAACAAATATACACTACTATATATAAAGTAGATAAACAGCAAGGACCTATGTATAGCACAGGGAACTATATTCAATTTCTTGTAATAAGCTATAATGGAAAGGAATCTGAAAATATATGTGTGTATATGTATGTATATGCATAACTGAAATGCTTTGCTGTACATCTGAAACCAACATTGTAAATCAACTACATTTCAATAAAAAATAAAACAAATTCATTAAATTAATTAATTATTTTAAAACAAAAAATCAAAATGAGGCACCACATAATCTGGCCCCAGGCTCCTCATTTCCCAGCCCTTCCCTTCAGTCACTTCACTGTAGTCACAGAGGCCTTCATGCTCATATACACCAAGCTGACTCCTGCCTGGGGCCTGACTCCTAGAAGCCCTTCTGCCTGAAGGACTTCTTCCTCCAGAAATCCACAAAGCTGGCTCTCTCACCCAGATCCCACAGTCCATCTGCTCACAGAGGCCTTTTGTCGCTCTCCGCTTGCCTTGATTTGTTTTCTGTCTTAGCCATTACAATCATTTTTCAAATCACATACTTGTTTGTTCTTTGATGTCTGTCTCCAAACACTGGATTATCAGTTTCCTGAGTACATGAACTTTACTTTGTCTCCTGCTCTAATCCCAATGACTAGGTCGTGGTGGTCTATGGTAAGCTTATAGCAGTATTTGTTGGATGAAAGCACGCACTAGATAAAAAATAAGTAAACAGGACACAAAATATAAATCTAAATGAGTGAAGATCCCAGCCAAGTTAACCACATTAAAAAAAAAAACTAACATATATTTGTCTTCAAAGCTAGTTCAGAGTTAGTTCACAAACCACTTGATGATATTGATTTCATTACTTTATAATCACTTTAAGGTGGGTTTTTTTTTTTAATGCAAGGTGGTATTTTTTTGGATTGATAACCCATTTATTCACCAGGTGTGTTTCTGGTTGATTTTTTCACCCCAAAATCTAACTGACCTTCAAAAGGGAAAATTGTATTTTGGGTGCCAACTTAACCAATGTTGTGCTTGTCGGACTGCGATCAATAGTCCTCTCTGAAAATTCTTATATCAACAAATATTGTTACTCCTGGAGCTCACCGTTTGTCAGAAATCCAATATACTTTAGAAGGAAAATCAAGAAACCATTCCCCCTGCTCCCTCTACTGTGTTGTGTGACATTGAAGATTGGTCTGAAAGAGTCTTTAAAGGGTCTAAAAGTATATTATTGAGCCCAGATAGACTTCATTAAATAATAACATTTCACCAATTAATATGTTTAAAAATCACTGATAGTACCCAAATAAAATAGTTAAATTTCCTGTGCTGAGCTCAGTATGTAACTTCTTCACTTACATAAATTCAGTTTGCTTTGTGATTGGGAGTTACAGTAAGTGTATCGATCCACATCAGGCAAATACCTAATGTAGTTAATCCCTGGTTATCCATTCACCAAACTTACATGGAGCACCAGCTGTGTGCCAGCAGCATTCCAGTTGCTAGAGATACAAAATTGAGTAATACATATTGTTTAGAGAATGAGAGAATCTTGGAAAGAAATAACTCTAGTGCAATGTACAAAGTATCCTGGGAATGGAAATGTACCAAATGGACTAGGACCACAAAGGAACAGGCGCCCAAGTCTTCCAAGGAAAATGAAGAAGAACATAGAGATTTTTCCAAGAAGGTGATTATTTGAGCTCAATTTTGAGGAATGCTGAAAAGCTTGCCAAAAAGAGAAGAGGTCATGGGAATGAAATAGCTGTCAGGGCAGTCAGTGGAAGTACCTGGAAAGATTTGGAGTGGATGGAGAATACATTGAATGAGTTAAGTGCAGGAGTCAAGCCTGGGAGGATAAGTGGGGTCCTTATATACAGTGTTATGGCAGTGGTGAGCCATCTAAGTGTAGGAAATGATCTAATGCCTGCTTCAGAATTATTTTTGAACAAGGCCCTTTCTGGGAGCAGCATAGATCATGGCGTATAGGAAGGCTAAGTTTGTGTTGGAGTTTTAGTAGCTGACTTGCATGCTGAAGCAAGTCAGCTGAAGGAACTAGGCATTTTTATCCACAGACTCAACAGTCTGCCTCCCACACCACATTTGATTATGAGTTCCTAAAGTTTGAGTACCTGGTCTGATTCATCTTTCTTTCCCCAAATCCAGGCAGAGAGGAGCTGTAGGTGCTTAATAAATAAATTTTTAGTTGAATCAGACTGTTGCTTTTTTAATGCAGTGAGTTTCCAGGCTCTGTTGTACCACACACTCTAATATAAAGGTGGAGTATCTTTAAGCACTTCACTGGTGTCCAGCAGCCTATCTTTGGCAAGAAGCGGCTGCACTGGCATTCAGGATTCAGGATAATTGTATTGGAAAATGCAAGAAAGCACTTAGCCACCTTGATCTGCTCTCCCTCCTCTCAGAACAAATGGTTCAATTAGAAGCAACTTCGGGTCACAGGGTGGGTGGGGGAGGTAGAGTAGAGCTCAGTGGTAGAGTACATGCTTAGCATGCATAAGGTCCTGGGTTCAATCCCCAGCATCTCCATTAAAAAAAAAAGCGACTTTGATTTCCTATTTGATCTGACTCCCTTAATCTTTTACCTTTACTAGGTTCAAGGAATAGAATAGTATGATGATACCTGAGAAATTTTCTCCAAAATGGCAGATGAAGCCATCATTAGGAAAATTTAGTTAATAAAATAATTGTATGTGTCATATGGTACATTTTCCAGCCGCTTACTCAGCAGCTGAGGTGCAAGTACTGCCCACTCATTCTCTGCTAACTTTATTCAACTCTATCTAAATTAGTTAAATTGATAGTTAATTTTTAATTGACTTGGCAGACAAAAGAAATTTAACTATCATGTATTGTGCACATACCCTAAACCAACATACAGTGTGTGCTAATAACTCTGTACATGTTATCTTTTTTAATCTTTCCAACGAACTTGATCATTGTCAACACCTGCACATGTTCTACAATATGTGTTTTTGAAAGCCTTCACGAGCATTTTCAAAAGCTTTTAAAGCCCCTGACTTCAAAGCATAGTGAATATACACTATTGAGAACAAAAGAGAAAAGATATGAAGCTAAAATCTGGAAAGATTAAGTGGGACAAGATGACATAGGTAGTAAGTTGCTAGGATTAAACCTCAGCCAGTCTGACCATCAATCCCTCTAGTTCTCAAAGTTTACTGCTTTCGTCCATTTTATTGAGATATAATTGACATATAACATATTAGTTTAAGGTATACATAATAATTTGATATACGTATATATTATAAAATGATTACCACAATTACTTAATATCCATCACCTCATATTGTTACAATTTTTTTCCTGTGATGAGAACTTTTAAGATCTACTCTCTTAGCAAGCTTCAAATATACAATACAGTATAATTAACTATGGTAACAATGCCATACACAATATCCTCAGGACTTATTCATTTTATAACTGGGAGTTTGTGCCTTTTGACCACCTTCAGCTCTACCCTCCAACCCCTGCCTCTGGCAACCATCAGTCTGTTCTCTGTTTCTATGAGTTTGGTTTTTGTGCATTTGAATCACTTCAGATCTTGTGAAAATACATATTTTGATTCAGTAGTGCTATGTACCTAAGGTGGGGCCTGAGATTCCAGGAACTACATCTTGAGTATAAATAATAAACCACTGTGTTTCCAAACCACTACACTGGACTGTGAGCATAAAGTTCAGTCTGTGCCAATGATTGTAACAGATGTTTGACTGTTAGCCCTGCAGGTTCTGAACCCAGGTCTAATTCATACATGAAAATTTTCCTTGGCCTGACAGTATACATTTTATTCCCTGAATGTTCAGATTTTTAAAACAAAATTCATATCTTTTTGAAGCATTAAACCCTCATATTTATGGTCCACTTCATATTCCTCCCCTCTCCTGGAAGGAAATTTTCCACCTAGAAGACAAGTTAGGGAATTAAAGAAAAGCTGATTAGACAAGCAATTCCATTGCTGGGTATATAGCCAAAGAAAACGAAAACATGAATTTCAAAAGATACATGCACCCTAATGTTCACAGCAGCATTATTTACAATAGCCAAAACATGGAAGCAACCTAAGTGTCCATCAAGAGATGAATGGATAAAAAAGGTATACACACACACACACAATGCAATATAACTCAGTCATAAGAAAAAATGAAATTCTGCCATTTGCAACAATGTGGATGGAGCTAGAGAATTTGATGTTTAGATATTTTAATTTAGTTTCCTTTAGTATAGTTTAGAGTTTAGATATTTAGTGAAGTAAGTCAGACAGAGAAAAACAAATACTCTATGTTACCACCTATATATGGAATCTAAAAAAAAAAAAACAAATGTATATAACAAAACAAATAGACTCACAGATATAGAAAACAAACCAGTGGGTACCAATGGGGAGGGGGGGAAGGAGGAGGTAGGGATATGAGATTAAGAGATTAAAAACTACTATGTATAAAATAGATAAGCAAAAAGGATATATTGTATTGCACAAGGAAATAAAGCCTTTTTCTGAGTAAAGATGGATTTATTTAGAGATACATACTACATAGAGTGTAGGCTGTTTCAAAAGGCAAGAGAAAGGCTACGAGGTGTGGGTGTTGGGTGCTCAGGTTAAAGAGCCATTGTTCTCTAATAAATTTAAAGGAAGTATAGTCTATAAAAATATTTACTCACTATGGTATATACATGAAACTAATATAATATTGTGAATCAACTATATTTTAATTAAAAAAAAAAAAAGATGATCAGAGAGTCAGAGAACCAACAGAGGGCTATGTCACTAAACTGATGTTAACAAGACTTAACAAGGACAAGGAAGATAAATGCTCCCCCAGATTTTCTTCTTGCAGTTGATCCAAATTGCCTAGCTCTTCCACACCTCAGGGCCCTTTTTCCTGTTCCGTTTCTGGGATACCACTTTCCCCGCATCACTCAGTGGATTTCATCTTTCAGTTTTCAGCTCAAATGTCACTCCCTCAGAAATGATCATCTTACCTAAAATAGATCCCCCACTTTTATTTTGCCCTTCTAACTGTCTCATAACCCCCATAAGTGCCAGAGCTCACTTTTTCCTTATACACCAATTTCAGTCACTGTCAGTGATTAGTGAAACACATGGTTCACGGTGCAGAGCCATACATCATAAATATTTGCTAAATACCTAAATGAAAACCAAGCAGAATGAGACTCAAAAGAATATCAATGGATTTGATAATTAGTAAGTTATTAACACCCTTAGATGAGAATGTTTTCAGTCAGGTAGTGGAAGTGAAAGAATACTTTGAAGGAAATTAAGTCTAGTCTTTTAAGGAGACTGGCCATGACAGGAAAAAAAAAAAAAGTTAGGAAAGAGCCAGGAAGCAGAGGAGTTGGAGGCTTATGTTAGGGTATTATATATTTGAATGTTTCGGTGAAAAAAAGAGAAAGGATCACTGTCCTGAGCGAAGCTAAAAATGCAACAGACAAACTAGTTTAACTATCAAATTAATAGCAAAGCTTAAGTTCAGGAATTTAAATGAATACCCAAACCAAAAATGCAAGGAGATCTCCAATCACATAGAGAGAATGCTGATTCACAACTGAAAAATCACAAAGTGTGACATATAGTTATTTACAGACTTTAAGCATATAAATTAGTCATTCAATGAACCTATCCTATTACCAAGCTGTAATCCACATTCTTTTTGTTGTTGTTGTACTCAGATCCTTTTTTTTTTTTTTTCCTTTTCTTTTTAAGGCTCAAGCATTAACAAACCAGAATCATAAGAGGTAATTTTATGTTTGAGAGACATTCTTAAAAGAGAGACACTGGGTCCTTGTGTCTTTAATACCTATTTCCCTGACAGCCTGATGGGAAATGGTGTGAAAACCAAAATTTGTCTGCACTAAGGAGTGTAGTATTTGTACTGATGATTATTCCTCTATATGAGCTTTTGAAAGTTACTGCAACCATTTTCAAGGCGTTTGAATCACCTGAATTCCAAGTAGAGTGAATATATTCTTTTGTGAAAAAGAGGAAAAGCAATTTAGTCCTACTCAAATTTGAACAGAGTAGAAAAAATTTAAAAGAAGATTTCAAAATGCATTCCACTCTATAATTTAATTACTAGTTATTATATATTTTTTCTTTATTATATCATTAATTGTTTAAGATGTTCATACTACCTGTTTCCAAAAAGATTTCAGGTGGCTTCTCAATTAAAATAAATTTAAATGCTTACAAAGTAAAGCAAAACAAATTCCATCTTGAAATAACATTTTTAAAGATATATGGCAGTTTTGAATTACTTATTTATAATTAAAAGTGTTATGTTTCTCCTTCCATGTAAATTATAAACACCTTGGAATAAAAGATTATACTCTCCAATTATCCATGTGGTCCCACAAAGAAAATTCTGCAATATATTCATTTTATTGTATTTTTTTTTAAATCACAATTGAGGAATGTGAAATTAATAATGGATTTAATAGTCAAAAGACCATATCAATATTAACTATAGCTAAACTTTATGGAATGAAGTTCTAAGGTACTGTTCGGACTTATTTGTATTTACAGGTAAGAAAAAAGAGATTAAAAACAGTTAAATAATCTCACATTTACATGACTAAGAAATAGAGAAGCTAGAAATTCAAAACGAGGTGCTCAAGCTTCAGAGCCCAATGACTAACCATTTAGGAAGGAAGTCTGAAATCCACATGGAGCCAACATTGCATAAAGAAACATAAGTTCTTAATTCTCCTCAAAGCTCTCTGAGACACGTGGTGTTATCCCGCTTTACAAATGGAGAAATTGGGATTTAGAGCCAGGTTCCATACAATCTGTGAGTATTGACAATTTACTTAATCTCTCTAAGGCTCAATTTCCTCATTTGTAAAATGGGTTAATATCAAGTATCTCCTAAAATTTGGTGGGACAATTAAAAGAAAGCATATATGTAAAGTGCTTAGTAGGTAACAGATCGTCCACACGTAACATTTTATTGGAGGTGCTATCTAAACGCCTCCCCAGGAATGTCTTTCTCAAGGACCTGGGAGCCATCTCTTTGAAATGTAATCACCAAGAAAGATAAGGATCTTGTCTCCCAGTCTCTATGGGAGGATAAGAGCCAAACTTTCATAAGTGCCGATTAGAAAACACAGATGGCCTAAGCACATTGAACAACCTCCCCAAAAAGCTCTTCTAGTACTTTTCCACCAATTCACCACAGGGCTTTACAAATCTCCCGCATTTTCTTACAGTGGAGTTACATTCAACCTCTCTCCCTGTTGCAAAAGTCTTCAATAAATCTTCCTTGCTTGTTTAAAATCAATCAGTAACCTAAGTGTTTTCCGTAATGGAGTAACAGTCTACCTAAAGCATTTGGTCTAAATCTACTTTTATCAGTATAACAACTTTGTGCAAACGAGATACAGAAGTATATATATATGTATGTATATATATATATATACATACATATATATATAGTAGACTTAAATTAAATTATTGCCCTATTCCACAATTCTTCATCGTAGAGTTGAGATTTTCATCATTTGACAACAACAAGGCAAGATTATGTAAAATGTGATTGATACCTGAGTGCCATTTTTATGGCCAAGAAAAGGTCAGTAGCTCCTTTTTATCATCTAAATTCCATGCAAGATGCATTATTTCACACACAATATTCAGGAATGAGATACAACAGATGATTATTTTGAAAATGACAGCGTTAAACTACACTTGGCCTCTCTTTAAATTTTTACCAGTTTCATTAACTATAAAGTGACTTGTGCTTTGACTCTGGTGCTCTCCTCTCAAGCTCATTAATATACTGCTTTTATTTCTTGTAAAACTCATGTCAAACTGATTAAACCAGGACATAAGTTTAACAGTGCGGAATAGAATTGACGTCATTTTGTCAGATGGTCTCCTTGCCTGGAATCAGAAAACAGCCTGAGCCATGCATTCCAAATTTGGGATGTGTTTCTTTTGCCAGCCTAAGGACCACACAATAATATACATACTCTTTTTAACAAGCTTACATTTTTTTCATTGGCTAAAATCTGTTTAGAATACGTACATGTTTTTGCCAGACTTCTTGTTTTGCCTTTCCCATCTGCCATTTCTGTTATTAAAAATGAGTGAAAATACATAAAGCTATCACTTGTGTTTATTTTATCTCTTCTTTTCATTCCAGAAATGTTTTATTAAACTTCCATTTTCCTTTTGCTTGCTTTATTTTAGTAATACACTGAGGGTTCTAAGTTCTTATGGCAAATACTGTTTTTTCCCATGATGAGTCATCAGGTGGGTGTTATTCAAACCAGCACATCAATGTTCAAAAGTTATAATAGAAGTGTATTCTTAAACATTTAATAAGATATTTTATTGAAGATCTTCTCAATGAGGACATTTCCAAGAGTTTCTGAAGGACACAATGAATACTCCAAAGAGAGAAGATTTGGTAGAAGTGAGAACTTGACTTATGATTCTTTTTTCTTTTTTTTTTTTTAATTAAGAAGTACAGTCAATTACAATGTGTCAATTTCTGAATTTCTGGTGTACAGCACAATGTCCCAGTCTTGCATATACATATATATGTTCATTTTCATATTTTTTCCATTAAAGGTTATTACAAGATATGGAGCATAGTTCCCTGTGCTATACAAAAGAAACTTAAAAAATCTATTTTTATACATAGTGGCTAATATTTGTAAATATCAAACTCCCACATTTATCCCCTCCCCCCCTTTCCCTGGTAACCATAAGATTGTTAACTAAGTCTGAGAGTCAGTTTCTGTTTAGTAGATGAGTTCATAGTGTCTTTTTTTTTTTTTTTTTAGATTCCACACATGAGTGATATAAAGTATTTTTCTTTCTCTTTCTGGCTTACTTCACTTAGAATGACAATCTCTATTGTCCATCCATATTGCTCCAAATGGCATTATTTTACTGTTTTTTATGGCTGAGTAGTATTCCATTGTATAAATATACTACAGTTTCTTCATCCAGTCATCTGTTGATGGACATTTAGATTGCTTCCATGTCTTGGCTATTGTATATAGTGCTGCTATGAACATTAGGGTGCATGTATCTTGACCTATAATTCTTTAAGATGTGGTACACTTACCATTTAAAGATAGTGATCCTTGAACAGACATAGACACAGGCAAACACATTGTAGAGCCATTCTTAGTTTCTCTTTTTTCACTCCCACTGCAATGTGAGTTCCTTGAAGCCAGTGTTCACAATTCCTTCTTGCTTATAGCCCTTATGTGCTTCACCCAGACTCTCAGTGTGTACTTTCTGAGTTACAAACAAGAAACTGAGGCACAGTGAGATTTAAGTAACTTATGTGGGGGAGCAAATTAGAGTTTGTTAGAACAATCCTTATGACCTCTTTGTCCAGGCTCCTCTAAAAACCTGCAGTAAAAGCTAGATGTCCTCGGGAGGTGGCCAGACATCACTGAGAAATGCTAGAATTCTCTGAGGCATCTAGCATTACCAAATGTGGAAAAAATATGTGTTGTATTCTACATAGTCTTGTTTTGCTGCAAAGCCTAGGACTTCCTGTATGTATTTTTAATCTCTAGTTGGTTTTGCATCATTTGAGTGGATTTGTTCGTCGGATTTTATACTTTCTGGATTACTCCATTTTATTAACTGCATTTTCCGGGCTCTGATCCCTCCCACTCTGCCCCCAATTCATTAATGGCAATGTGGCACAATAAATAAGCCCCATCTGCTGGCCCATTTTTGTTGACCTAATGGAGTGGCTCATTAGAACAGTTGGTTTTTCCTTAATATTCACAACTGAATCTGATGAAGGCAAATAGTGCTAAACTGTCCTTTTCCCTAGGCTGACTCAGTAGTGCTGCTGTTGTGTTATAGGCTCTGGGCTCACAATTCTGTCATAGTGCTTTCCAAGTTACATTATAATATGTCTGAATATAAAAGCTATGATTCCCCCACTGAAATGCATGGCTTCTTGAGGTGAAACCATATTCTGTTTATCTTATTATTCCTAAGCCTTAGCCTAATGCCTAGCCCATAATGTATATTCAATACATGTTTGTAGAGGAAAATGAACATTTTACAGTTTTGTTCATTTGCATGGTGTCATTCAATATAAAAGCCTCCTCTAATCTTATGAATGCTTATGAAGCATTTCATTTGTATAAATACTTGTGATATTTTTTTCCATTCAGAGTATGTTATTCAGTGTTCCTGTCTGTACCCTCAAGCTTAAATTTTGTAAAAGCGTATCTTTCCCTATATAAAATGTCATCATATATAAACTTTAATCACTGCACACCTCAACTCTGCTTTCTTCCCCCTTCCCAGACTCTCATTCAGATAAATCTGAATACCATGAGAAGGCATAGAGAGATGGTATCTTGGGATTAGAAAGATTGCCTGGCAGGGGGAGGCTCAAGGAAGTAGTCCATAAACTGATATCCTTCCTGGTCAATTAGTCCAGAGTCTACAGGAGCCTCTTGTCTAATGGAGTAAATTTCCATGACATACACAAGAGATCTACAAGACTTTCAAGAATTTTATGAGTAGAAATGACACCAGCTTGGACTAAAAGGTATAGTGAGAGGACAAAATGACAGAGGCTCCCAAAATTCTAAGGTGAGATACAAGCTGATACTCAAATGGAACCACATGCTACTTTTCATCGTAACAGAAGGATGATTCTGGGTCTGGACTTTGGATTCAGATTGTGGAACCTGGAGCCACTGAGGATTATTTCCAGGCTTTAAAATATAATGGAATTTGCCTGGTTGTATTTCTAAATTCCTTAGGGCCAGTGACTCCTTGTTTCTTTCCATTTTCTCCCTTTTTGAATGAAAATGTTTATTACTGGTTTCTTATGAATGTCCCACCACTGTATCTTGGGAGCAAGAAAACATGTTTTCTTGTTTCACAGGTCTACAGACAGAGAGAATTTCTTGTCAAAGATGGATCATAACTAATTGAGACAATTTGGATGATTAGATGATGAACTTTTTCTTTAATTGAAAAATAGTCAGTTTACAATGTGTCAATTTATGGTGTACAGCATAATGTTTCAGTCATATATACATACATATATTCATTTTCATACTCTTTTTCATTCTAGGTTACTATAAGATATTTCTGAATATAGTTCCCTGGGCTATGCAGAAGAAACTTGTTGTTTATCTATTTTATATATAGTAGTTAATATCTGCAAACCTCAAACTCCCAATTTATCCCTTCCTACCCAAATGATAAACTTTTGAGCAGATGAGACCCCAGTGAAATTCTGGACTGAGTTAATGCTGAAATGGTTTGAGACTTTTGGAGACCTTGAGATGGGGTAATCCATTTTAACTCTGGAATGAACATGAATCTTTGTGGATGAGAGGGCATGCTGGGGTAGCCTGAATGATGCCCCTCAAAAGATGTCCATGTTCTAATTCCCAGAACCTGTGAATAGGTTACTTTATATGGCAAAAGGAATTTGTAAATGTAATTAAGTTAACAACCTTGAAGCAGGAGATTATTCTGGATTATTCAGTGGCTCCAATGCAACACGTGGGTCCTTATAAGAGGGAGGCAAGAAGGTCAGAATCAGAGTGCTGAAGCATAAGAAAGTCTCAACCAGCCATCGTTGGCTTTGAAGATAGAAGGTGGTCATTAGCCAAGGGTTGTGGGTGGCCTCTAGAAACTGGAAAAGACAAGGAAACAGATTGTCGTCTAGAAACAAGAAGATCACAGCCCTTACAACACCTTGATTTTAGCTTTTAAGATCCAGTTTCAGATTTCAGACCTCCAGGACTATAAGATATTAAAATTTTGCAGTTTTAAGCCCCCACACTTTTGGTAATTTGTTACAGGAGCAATAGAAAACTAATATAGGTAGAAATTGGCATTAAAAGAAAGAAGCACCTATTTTTCCAGATTTCTGAATGGACAAGAGGAATGGGCATGACAGGAAGAGAACAACACACTTATCATGAGACAGTGCAATTTAAGCAAGTTTTGTTTAATAAAATGTGGCAATGTCAACAGCCATTGGACATCATCTGAAGTATAGTAGGTAAGACTATTAGTTCTGGAGTTAGAAAGTGCTGACTGTGAATTTCAGCTTGGCCATACTCTTCCTTTTGTTAGCCCAAGTTTGCTCATTTGGAAAATGGGGATATGAATTTTTACTTCAAGACATCAATGCGTTGATGAACTGAGAAAATTCTGCAAATAATTTAGCATGGGTCCGGTTCATAGAAATCACTATTAGAATCAACCTTTTTATTCAATCATTCAGCAAATTAACTTAGTGCATATTTTATCTCAGTCACTGTCACATGCTGATGATAAAGCAGGGTTCAAAAGATACAAAAATCCCTGTCTTTGGGTCATTTATATTCTATTGCAAGTATTATGTATTTAACTAGATAAGAAAACAGAAGTATTTTGTATAATACATAGGAAAAGTGTTCAGGAGAAATATAGAGAAAGGGAAATTGACGGTAGCTGGAAGCATGCTTATTTGCAAATGGCAATAAACCAATACTGAAGGAAGAGCAGATGATGCAGGAGAAAGAAGGCAGTAGTGTCTTGTTTTAGGTGAGGAGAACCAGGATCCATGCACAAGTCTTAGGCAGCTGACACATATAGCTCATCTGCAGTTAGGAGATAAGATAAAGTCTATGGAACAGAAGCAGGTGGGAAGGGGTTCATGATCTGAGAGTGTGTGCAAGTTCTCTTCCGATGGCTTCTAGTTTCTAGGTGAATAGGTAGGTATGTCATCAGCTGAGAGTAGGAACTGGAGGGAGATGTTCAATGTCAGGAGAATAAGCCAGGAGGAAGAAAGAGTCATCCAGAAAAAGTGGAAGGTACCTAGACAAGGTAAAGGAGGATTGATCAGGCAGCCAAACTAAGTGCATTCTGTCATTATGAATTTAAAGGAGATTGATCAGTTTGGTCATTGCTTTTCTCTATCCATTTTCCACTATATAGATGGATGCAGGGTTGGCAGATATAAAGATTTAACCAAGGCTATACTTTAGCCAATGTAATGCAACAAAGAGAGAGATTGGTAAGAGAATTTGAGATGTAGTGAAGGGGTGGTTGTAATGACTGAGCTTAAAATTAAACTGGGCACAGTAGGAAGGGAGCATGTATGGGTGAAAAAACATACTGAAAAGGTGGTAGGATCAGTGCATTGTTGTCCTGGTGGGCTCAGAGACTTGTTGGAATTAAGGTACAAGAAGGAGCAAATTGAAATATAGGAGGAGGCACCTGGAGAGTGTTATGTTTGCTTTTGAAATGGAGTTATTGATCGTGACAGTCAAGAGTGTGACTCTGACAGTGAGTGGCTGGGACAGGGCAAATGACAAGATAATTGGTGAAGAGATCCAGGATCTGAGAGACCGTAACATTGGATAGATCCCCATTGTACTTAAGGAAGATGGAATTTGGAGTTTTGCTTAGGAAGGGGTTATCCATCATAGTATAGCTTTCTGTTTTTGTTTTTAGTAAAGTCATTCAACACTCCATAGCAAAATGGCTTGTCTTTGACACACTTCATTTACAATTACTATAGCCAAAAACCAAAACAGATTTTTATATATGTATACCTTACGTTATGGGAATGACTGCTGGATGAATACCGTTAATAATAAAGGTGTCACCCCTGGATTCAAAAGCTCTTTCCAAACAACTGAATCCTCAGAGCTTTGCACAATGCCATGAAATAGTTATTCAATGAATATGTATTACTTTAATAAAGAGTATATGACATACTTAAAGTCACAACTTCAGCTGATTTTATCTAATGTTAACCACATCTTTAGAAAGGCATCTCTAGTACTTTAATTTAACATAAATACTTTGCTTAATATAATGCATGCACTTAATTTCTCCCTGTTACCTGCATTTCAAGCAGCCAGACTGGTTAATTATGTATTAGCCAGCTAGTGCAGCCATTATCCAGTTTTACAATTTTAAAAGATCACAGCGATTAGACATGCTACATGTCAACAAATACAGATTACTGATATTTAATTGGAGATATGTTTCTCTTAAACTTTGAATGAATTTTATGGCTAGTCATTCTCCTTAAAATATGTCTGAAATCACCTGCTTTAAACCAAACAATGTCTTTTAAATATACTAAGTCGTATGAAACTGAAATTATGAAAAGTTTTTAAAGCATAAGAAAATATGGAATAATAAAGGAAACAATCTCATAGAGCCCATTATCTTGTACTTTTGAGTGGAATTTACCAAAGAGCCAATACAAAATTTTTTTATAAGCTGTTAAAGTTGAACGAGAAATTTCACCTGCAAAAAATGTAAACCTAAGTCTGCTTCTGGACGCTCACTGCTTTTGAAGGCAAAGTTTACAACATGCCTACTTAGACACTACTGCCTCTGTGGACTGAAAAGTGGACACTTTTTAATGCAGAGCCAGGAAAAGACCATTTATTCTTTGTCATTTTTTCCTATAGAATGGAATGATGAGTAAAATAAGACTCCTGTCTGTGGTTACCTATTAGGAAAAGGCAGTGGAAACACCAGTGTTTTCACAGAGGTGTATTCCACCATATTGGAAATGTGCTGTTTCTTAAGCTGAGTCATGGGTATAAATATTTTATTATTATGCTTAAAATGCTTAGATTTGTTACAAATATTTTTAAATATATGAATTATTTTATAAATGAAAATTATAAAAAATAAAAATAATCTAGCTAAAACTTAATAGATCATGGATTAAAGAGGAAAAATGCTAACCCCAAAATAGCATATATACTTATTTTTGGTGGCATATAATACTTGCCATCCATCCTGTCTGTTCCAATCTTTTGGAAGAGTTTAAGCATCTTCTGCTTCATCCTGTTTTAGACTAACTGGTGTAGAAGAGTATCCCTGCAGCCTTGAAGGAATCAATGAGGGTCCCCCCATCCTAATCCAACATGTAATGCCCTCTACAAGAAGTGCTCTGTCTCTAGTCTCTCCATCCTCAACACCCCGAGTTTAAACTAGGTGCTGGAGATCTTGGCCCAGCCTTCATTCATCCAATAAGTATTTTTTGAAAATCTTATATGGATAAGGAACCCCAATTTTTGAGATCCCTTCCATCCTATGTGAATAATCTGCTTTGGGTTTCATGAGTACATAAACTGTTTTAGTAACCAACTGGTTCCTATGGAGAAACAAGATAATTAGAATACATTCAGAGAACAGAGCTAGTGAAAGGAAAAATAATCACAGAATTGACAGGCTGTCTCAGACAGGTCATTTCCTTTGCATGGCACCAGCGTTTAATTTCCAAAGAGCGGTCTCCCAAGCTTTCTTAACCAGTGTGAGTAATAACTCTCCCCCAGTAATGGAAAAATCCTGTCTTAGAACTCTCAGGAATTCTCAGAGCTTTATCAACACTAGTTCCTCTGAACTGGCCACTTTGCAAAAAGAAGCAGACACTGGCCGGCTGGTTGGGTGTCTGCCCATGTGAGCAGGACAAGCCCGGAGTGTCCATCAGCACCAGTGTCAAGGTGTCAAGGGCCCAGAGCACGGTTGCCGCACTCAGCCCCTCTCTAATGGGTCACATGTCATGGGTCTATGAAGTGGGCACACAGAGCTTGGAACAGAAAAGAAATGAGACCTCTTCTGTGTCCACCTCCCATGTGGACACCCTGTAGGCAGACTTTCCTGAAGAAAAATGCTGTTCCTGTAGGCTTTTAAGTGTGTCATCTATAGCAACTCCTTGGAAGACTGCGTAGTTTAAGAAACTAAACTATTCCAAGCACTTCTAACTATGGAGAAATTATTTTCTCTGCCTCCCCACCCCAGGGCATTTAATGACTCTAAAAATCTACCTCCTGCCCTCCCACTCCAGGAAGCAGTTTCCTTCCTGCTTGTTTCCAACTTGCAAGGAGTTGTTCAACGTGTAAGATGTTTTGATCCACTAGTCAAATGCCACTAACCGTGTCTCCCTACATCTGAGCAGGGCAGCCTATGATCTTCACCATTTCAGTTAGTTATTAAGCTTCTCCACCCCCACACCCACTTCTTGCTGAATACCCAGACACATCATACGAGGATGATGGGGTCAGGGCAGAAGGGTGAGGAGGAATTTTTGAAGCACGTGAAAAGAGGGAGATGTAAAGAAACGACAATGCCTGTTTTGGCTGTTAACAACCATCATTCCTTCCTCTCAGTGAGTGATTTAACACAGAGGTGCCCCGGTTGCCGGTGGCAACCCTCCTTTGTGACACACTGACAGTACCCAGCGTATCTTCCCTCCCTGGTCCCCTGGGCACAACACCAGATTGCCATGCATATTGATTTCTCCCTCAGCCCATGGAGAATCACAGCTGCCCCCTCAGAGCGTAGGTTGGAGGCAAAACCTCACTCCCAAGCAGGACAAATGTATGCTCACAGCACTACTCTTGGAACCACTTCATGCTGCTCTGAGCCTTTTCCATTTGCTCCTTCTGGGGTTAAGAAAATGAAAGCAAGGACCTCAGAGGACCTTAGACAGGTCTGAAGAATAAAAACAAAAACAACTAGGTTAAAACTAGCTCAATGATTTCTCTGCACTTTGCCCTCTCCTCTTGAAACCATGGCTGCGGACGATGCTGAGAAAGAGAAAATTGAGTCTGGCTTTGAGGTTCAAAGGCAGCAGATGCATCTAAATTCAAGTGGTAAATCACTGTGGTCTCCTTTATGAGGACATTAAGTTATCCAAGCTGGCTGCTTACATAATTAGCGTTGTAACACGTCGGGCCTGGATTTGTGGTTACATGCTTGGCACACACGTGGTCTCGTGTTCTCTGCTCACAACTGGCCGCATGTTGTGATTTCGCTGTCTGATTTTGAAGATCAAAATCAGAAGCACAGGAAGGACGTACGGAGACAAACAGCAAAGATTAGACAAATGCTTTAGCATTTCCAGGTCTACTAAGTCACAGTGATGCTTGGACCGGAGACCACAGGTCAAATATTTAAAATTGTTTAGGTGGTTTTAATCCCTGATTAAAAGGAATCTTGAGAGGCTAATTCTTCTCACTTTCCTCCCATAAGAAGTTCCCAAGTATACCCATCGAGAAAATTGTTCATCTAATCAAACACCGCTAATCAGACCCTTCACTCGGGCTTTAATCTGTTGGTAAATAACAGCCTCAGACATAAGCAAAGTAAATGAACACCTGATGGTTTCAGGGGCAGCTTCTCTGCATTTCCTCTCCTTACCGTTTTACGCGCACACAGACACTTGTGTACGCGCACTCAGGCACACAAAGGCAGTCTTAGTCTGCTGGGGTATGAAATCCGTGCAGTGATAGACTCTATTTTTAATTCCAAGGCTTAACTTCCAAATACTCCTGAGAGAGAGAGAGTGCCAATTTACACTGACCAATACCAGATTTTCATGAGAATAGTTTTATGAAAAGAAGGCATGAAGACTATAGCCGGATGGAGAGAAAACGTGGCAGAGAAGATAAAAGCTGTCTATTTCCCCATTCTCTAAGACGTATCCAGCTCAAAGCACTGTGATTGAGTCACATGTCTAGATTTGGTTTTGTTTTTTGTCCTTGTTGTTTTGTTTTGTTTTGTTCTGGGGGAGGGAGGTAATTAGATTTATTTATGTATCTTTTTTTTTCCCAGTGGAG
Source organism: Camelus dromedarius (assembly GCF_036321535.1). Lineage (NCBI taxonomy): Eukaryota > Metazoa > Chordata > Mammalia > Artiodactyla > Camelidae > Camelus > Camelus dromedarius. The sequence goes on along the minus strand of NC_087436.1, from coordinate 89,220,717 downwards.
GTACTGGGGATTGAACCCAGGACCTTGTGCGTGCTAAGCACACACTCTATCACTGAGCTACACCCTCCCCCTAGATTTGGTTTTTGCCATTTTCATAAAACATGCTGGCTTGTAAGAATTATAAGTCATCTTTTGATGTCTAAGTATTAAATTTTTCCATAACTTTTTTCCTTTAACAATTTTGTCCAAAGCAAACACTTGAACATATCTTGATTTCACTTCAAATTTTAAAAAGCAATCCAGTTTAAGGTTTATGTGGGTTCTGAAATATCTTCTGAAGTCCTATAAAAATGCCTTGTAGGGAGGACTCTGGAGGTCACGCTGTTACATTTTGGTATCACAGCCTCAAAATTTTTCCAATTCCAGTTACCATTTAGAGGCTAGCAGTTTGCTTTGTTCATTATCGCCCAACCCCTCTTTTCTTTTTGGGCTTCTACAGTTATTGAGTCAAGGAAGAACGATGCAAGAGAAGAAAACATCTTCCATGTAGTGCTAAGCCAAGTCCTTTTCAAGGAGTCCTTTAAGGGAAGTTTGCTAAATATAAGGTATGGGGAGGAGATGAGTGATTTTACTGATTTGGTCAGAGGTGTGTTTACCATTCCCCAGTTTTTTGCTAATCTTATCTGTGAGTGCTTAAAAAGACTAGCACAGTGTATTCCCAGAGCTAGCTAAGATCTTATAGGCTTAACTACAAAAGAACCATGGGGATTTTTCTTAATAAAACACCTCACATGTGAGCATTAGGATCACAGGATTAAAACAACAACAACACTGAATGTCTTAAAATCATGACTTGACCTCAAAGGCTCTAGGCCTTCCCTTTGTTAGGATGGGACTTGTCATCCTTTTTATTCAGACACTCTGATGGGAAAACATAGTTAAGAAAGAAGGATCCATTAACCTGGCAGAGGTGAAAGAGATGAGGTGAAAATGCTTGGTGCTATGTTTTTGTTCATTGTTGTAAAATTCACGGACGCTTTAAACCCTGTCACACTCTATAAATAATTCTAGTAAAGAGTGCCAAGGGTAGAAATGGATTTCTCTACATGAGAGCTGGATGGCATTTGATGTCCTTAAATACACAGTGATCTCACGCCTCTTTCAAAGATACATCGAGTCCTGTTCGGCTTTCGCAACTGTGTCTGAAGACAGTGGTCAATATAGCATCTAAAATACATTTGTTTATTTAATCCTTCTTTTCAAGTGGAATGAATATTATCTCTGAGAAACAAAACAGCTAACATTGTTTTTACTGCTTACCACTTATAAAGCGTGTGAGTTTCATGACTTCAGTGAACCTTCCCAACACCCAAGATTTGGTTTTATCATTTTTCTCATTTGACTGAGGAACCCCAAGGATGAATGAGGTAATGTATCCGAAGTCACAGAGCTAGTAAAGAGCAGAGAGTGTATGACCCACACAGTCTAGCTCACAACCAGTCGCACAAACATTTTAACACAGGGCCAAACAGTCCACATTTCAGTACACTGAGAGAATAGATTTCATTTTATTCAATTATAACTTCAATAGATGTATTTCCCAGATTACACCAGAAAAAAAAAGTTTGCTGAATTTAAAATCCTATTCAGAAGCCTAAAAGCCAATAAACTGCCATGATAATGTCTTCTGTGAGTTGATTTTCCATCTTCCAAGCAATCTCTGCTACTTTGAGATGAATTCAAACCTATCTCCATCTTGACAGGGAAGGAAGGAACAAGATTTTTGTAAAGAGATGATTAGAATTCACTAGAGCACCCCAATGTCTTTGACAGGACGTGCACAAACTTGTAGCATCATGACAACTTGCACAAACCCTACGTGTAAGTTTAGCTCATTTATCCACCCAGGCAGTCCATTAACTTGATGTTAATGTGGCATTACACTTAACCTGTGCTTCGCATGTCTCTGTTCTTTAAACTGTCAACTTCTGATTTTGTTTACTTATTAATATGTGAACTCTGATTAGGTAGGAAGAGAAGACTATGCCAAGATAATGATCCTCCCAAAGCTAGCCCCTGTCATTTACTTTTGCCATACTGTTCTTTCTGCATCTTACACCAGTGAGAAAAGCCAGTGAATCAGAATTGACTTCCTTATTGAAACCGGTTTTCAGAAAAGTATCATGCAATTGGATGTAGCTTCCACAATTCTCATACTCTGAATTCCTTTTAGATTCCATACATGACTGACTAAAGTTAGCTGGCAATCCACCTTTGTTTTATAAAATCTGGAGATTGCAGGTACTGAAAGTATTAAGCTGATGTTTTGATCCAGTGACTACAAATGTGCAGCCTTTTTACATTAAGAAAGCATTCATAGCAGCCTGTTATACACTCTGGTTTAGAAGGGCCTTCTCCTCACCTACTTGGCCAGTTATTCAACTACATTTATGCTGGTTTCCACTTTATATCACACCTCTGTAGCACATGGAACTCCATCTCATTTTAGCTCCAAATGTACCCAGGTAAAGGGCGAATATATATTTAATCTAGAGAAGGCAATCAGTCTTAGAAGATACAGTGCAATGGGATGTAGTCTTTAGATACTTTTCCTGGCTATGACTTCTTCAATGACTTTCGTAGAATTACTTAACTCTTAATCTGTTATGTCTATGGATCTGCTTAGGGTAATTGAATAATGATTATAAAAATGGATTGTTCTGGTTTGTACACCAACATTCATAGTAATATTATTCACAGTATCCAAAAGGCAAAAACAACCCACATGTCCACCAACATATCAATGGATAAACAAAATGTGGCACACACATACAATGGAATATTATTCAGTCATAGAAAGGAATGAAGTCTTTATGCATGCTACAACATTATGAGCCTTGAAAACATTATGCCAAATAAAATAACCCAGGCACAAAAGGATCAATATTGTATAATTCCAATTATATGAAATATCTAGATTAGGCAAATTCAAGGAGATAGAAAATAGATTAGAGGTTACTAGGAGCTGAGGAGAGTGAGGAATACAGAGGTAATGCTTAAATGAGTACAGAGTTTCTGTTTGGGATTATTTAAAAATTTTGGAAAAAATAGGCAGATGGTTGTACAACATTATGAAACAATTAATGTCACTGAAGTATATACTTTAAATGCCCAAATGGCAATTTTATGTTATATACTATCTCACCATAAGTTTTTGAGTTGAAGTTTGTATTAATTTACATTCAACATTGCCTTTTTAATAATACATTTTTGTAAGAATGCAATTTATTTCTGAGTATAGCTCTCTGTCTAAAACTTATATAGAAAAAACATTTTAAAAGACAACCAAAATAACTGCGATATTTATGGCTAACCTTCCTCATCTCTTTCCTGATAGAGTAGGAAACGTTTTAATATTCATCATGAGATTGTTTATTCTTACCATAATTTTTAAAATTAATAATGTCATATGCTAAACACTAATTGAATTGTACACTTAAGTAAATGAATTAAATGGTATATATATGATAGCTCAATAAACCTATTTAAGAAAATAAAAAATATTGTTCTGAGGTTCAGGTGAATATCAGCAACTAAAAGGATGAGAAGGTGGGGAGATTTAGGGTCCACATGAAGAGGTCATGTGGCACCTGAGTGAGAGCTGACACTGTCAGAAGCCCATGAATTGCTCACGTTTGCTTCCAGCTCTTTTCTGAGCATGCTGTATATTCTTGTGGCATTTTCGTTTCTACCCCGGAGACGGATTCATTCTGGGAACACAGTCATGACCCAAGGACCTAAGATGCACTACTGTGCTAAACTCTTGGTATTATCTGTGTTACAAGATATTAAGAATTGAGGAACTGGCTCAATATTGACACCTCCAGTCTCCTCCGAGGTAACTGTGCTAAAGTCAAGGGTAACGTTGCTCACGCTTGCCTGCCTGTCACTTCAGTGACTCAGACATCACTTCAGACTGCAGACAGGGTTGACCATGCATCAGAACCTTGACAGCATTAGTTATTAGATTATTTATAGACCTTTCCATTCCCCCCTTAACTGAAATGTCCCTGGATACTTCATAACCTAAAAGCTTCAACTATTTTCTTTTCACCAAAGAAAGAAGAAGTCCAGAGTTATTAAATCTAATCTCACATTTCACAAGTTTGGACTCAAATTTGATTCAATATCCCAATTTGCTCAATAATCCATTGTTTCTAAATGAACCACACCTCCTGACACTCCCTTTGTTATTCTATTTCTATCCCGTGTTAACTACCATAATACCATCACAGTATTTATCATATTGCACAATTTGGGGGCATATTTGTCAGTCTCCCCTAGTAAACTGTGAACTTCACAATGGCAGGGACCACGTGCTCTTTATCTCCTTACTTCAACCAGAGTAACGGACCTGTCCTAAATGCACAAAATTGTTAGCCAAATGAAACAATGAATAAGAAATGCATCTGCAAATAAATGGCATTGAAAAATCCCAGTAAATAAAATAAGTTTTTTACTAATTAAAAAAAAAGCACTTCAGTGAAAAAAATGTTGAATTTTGTGACTAGTAGGGTATTTAGTGAACCAGTCATCAATTACATGTGTAGAGATGTACATAACGCTTTCCTGGCACCTGTCAAAGCCTCTGTAGCTAGAAATATCCCTTCCTTACTGGTTGTGTACATAAATTCATACTCCAAAAGCTGCAGCCTTATTAAAGAAGAGCAAGGCATTGTCTTTCAAAATAAGCATAATTCCCTGCTGGTGGTATAACAGAAATGGATCAAAGTCTGGCTAACTACTTTTTCCAGGTTCATAATGCTCTCTGTTTACATTACTCATTTAAACTATTAACTCAACTGATGAGCCATTCACTATAAACCAGGAAGGGAAGAATGCAGAACTCCCAATAGAATGCTTCCTCATGGTAGGATCCTGTCATTCTTGCCTAGGAAATATTGTGTATTAAATATGTGCTTCAGATTTTTGGCCCACTTGATTCCAATAGAAAATCTACATACATTACTTAACCTTACAGTTTAAACACTCACTAAAGCCAAGAGCTGAAATATACACAGAGTCTGTAAAACATGAATGAAACAAAACTGGGATATACTTATAGAATGACAAATTATCCACATTAAATTTGATAGCGGAAGGGGAGTCTCTCAGGGATCTACAGATTTTTGATTTCATATGAGCATTTGTTTGATTCTCATGTCTGGCTGTTCCATTTAAGGTAACTATTTTTACATCGTGACATTTCCCCTGTATTATTTTTGTTCTGATATTTTGAATAGGACTACCAGGTACTATTAAAAGCTGTTAATTTCAGCTCCTGAATAGATAACATTTAGTGGAGAGAATAGTGATGTGTATTGTATTAATAGTGATTTATGCATTAACGATATAGTTTAACTTAAGATGTTGCTTATTCACTCACGGTGGATTTATTAAATATTTTTTGAGACTTTACTATGAACCAGACACCACGTTAGGTGTTAAGGATCACAAAGATAATGAGCCTTGTTTTGTCCTGGAAGAACTCATAGTTTAGTGGTGACAGTCAGATAAATTAATAGATATTTCCAATATTTGACTAGCAAAGATGGAGATAATCACAGGGGTTAATGGAACATTGAAGGTGGACACCTAACTCAGGCTATAAATCATGATGGCTTCCAAGAGGAGGTGACAAGTAGGAATTAGGATAAAGAGACATTCTGGATAAAAAGACAGCATGTGACAAACCCAGAGACATAAGCAACCATCCCCAGTTGCAGAATGCTGAGCCTTTTGGTCACTTACAAGGTTCTGAGCTTTAAAGCATTAGTTAACCAGCTGACGTTTTCCTTGCTTGGGTTCTTTCTGCCATCACCAGATTAACTTGCCCTTTCAGGTTTGTCCTGAGAATCTTAATCAGAACCCATTCTTTTGATTTGGATCTGGGCCTAATATGAGTTTATGACATCTTTACCTATTCACTCTAGCTTGACTATTCCAGGTGACTGTCCAAGTCAGTGGAGCCCCACAGTATGGAGCATGTAAAATCTTCCCCACTAACAGTTCTATGTTACTTTATAACTTTAAAATGTCTTCACAGCTATCTTGTCTGTTAGGTATTAATTTGTAATACCCACTTTTACAAGTTAAGAAAAAAGAAACTTACAGAGATTTCTGACAGAAAACAGATGGCACACTCAAAAATAAAGAGAGTTTAGTATAAGGACTACTTATAAAGTGTAGACTGATGTCTGGATATTTTAACAACATTTAGTTCAGGTGGAGGAGTTTTCTTACAATTTTTCTCTGCTTCACAGTTGGTTTTGGGGGGAACTGTTTATCAGCTGACATCGTATGATTCTCATTTCTCTTTTTTTCTTATACTGGCTTTGATTGCCATCTTCTGTTCATTATGAAATGTCTTAGATTTTTCTGAGCCAGAAGAATAGTGATTTGTGTGGATTATAAAATTTCTTAGCTGAAGAGGGCCTTTTTCTGTTAGTCTTGGAAAGTACGGTTTCTAAAAATCAATAGTGCTTTCTTTTATTCTTTATATAAAGTGTTGATATAGCTTCTTACTTTGCAATTATTTCATATTTTAGTAAGAATCTTGATTTTTTACTTTTTCCCATTTTCTTCTTGATCACCAAGCCGTTAAGGTTGTTCCTCATCTACAGAAATAGTATCTTAACAAGATTCCAGCCTCTGGTCTTGTGTGTACTTTCAATCTCCTTCCCTTCAGTAGTCTGAGCTACCAAGTCTTGGTCCTGTCCCCAATATTTCTTCTCTTACAGTGGGACTCCTTTTGTCCAGAGTTAAGAGCATTTGTCTTTTATCTTCCCTGGGTGCCCGTTGCCCTTGTCTGTCTTCCTTAGTTTCCACCTGACTCTCAGTTCCAGCATGGGCTCTGTGCCTGGCTCCCTTGGTCTGGAAACATTTCCCTACTTATGTGTGAATTGTAGTTGTGGTTCTCTCTGTCTCCTGGTCAGGTTATAGGCAAAGGTTATGAGTGATTTGCTCTGTTCTTCTTGGGAATCTGTATTGTTTTTTGACAAATACCTAGAGAAATTGGATGTAGAAAGGCACCCTATGCCATGGGAAATGAGAATTTCAATTGTGTTTTGAAAAAAATAGATATTAATAGCCTCTTTTATGCAAAATATGGCTAGAAAGTGTTCAAGTATCAGATATTGTGTTAATTCATATTTTTACTATTAAGTTAAAAAACTCTTCTCCCAAAACTGATCTGAACTTAAAGGCCAACTGCATCAATAACAGTGTTCACTCTGAACCTCATTCTTGTTTCTAAGGCCATCAGTGAACAGAGTTTCACTATAGCAGCAGGAAGCTAATCAATGATGTTGTTGAAACTTGTAGAAGTCCCCCAAATTTCTGTCCTTTATTTCCTCTTCAGGGGCATAACCCTGTTTCAGCTAGCCATTTGACTGTGCTAAGCAAAGATTACATTTCTTAGCTTCTTCTATAGCAAAGTATGGATCATGGGACACATATGGCTCAATGGTACACAACCAAAAAAATCATGGTGTGACCTCTGTAGGGATCAGTTAAAAAAAAAAAAGTGAGTATTCTCTTATTCACTCTTCCTCATTTCTGCTGGATGGAATACCAGTATAATGGTTGGAGCTCAAGCAGCCTTCTCAAGCTAGGAGGTGAAAGTCCCACATGTTCAAGATGGAAGAATAACAAGATAGAAGTTACTCAGTTCCTTGATAATTGTGGAGTTGTCATATCATTTTAGGAATGCTAAATTGCAAATTGAATTTAAGAGAGATTAAGAAAAATCTGTGATTTTTAAGCCACTATTATTTTGTGTTCTGTCATTCTCAGCCAGATTTAATTCTGAGAGTGAACTGGAATCTAAAAGTAAGCAGATAGAGACAACTGCTCAGTATCAACTGTAGCTGCTAAATATAGTACTAAAATTACTTTTGGTTCATGCAAGAATAGTTCAGTTCTGAATCATCAAGAATAATGCTGCTTTGTCTATCCATTGAACTGTCTACATTATATACAGTTTTCATCCATCTTCTTGTTGATGTAATTGATTCTATATTATAAGATACTTGATCTACTATCTTAACTTATAATTACCATAATTTCTTCCAACTTTGTTTCTTTGAGAAGTTCATGAATGTTTTATAAGATTGAATCTTAGATACTTTATAATATATGTTTCTAATGAAAGTAAATTTCTTTTTCATCTATTATACTTTATAATTAGTTATATGTAAGTATTGCTATTCACTTGTATAAGTTTGTTCCGTATCCAACAACCTCATTAAACTCTCATATTAATTCTAAAAGTTGCCTGTAGATAACTCAATTCTTTGTTTAAAGTGTTCAGGAAATGTCACTGTAGATTAATTTATTTACTGTGTAACAACCAGTCCAGAAGACTAATCTAGGTAGATGAGGGAGAAAACAAACAAACAAAAAATGGATAAAATAAATAAGGGGTACCCTGAATCAGTGAAAAGTTAATATACTTTAATTTACTTTGATGTACCAGAAGATATTGAGTTTCTCTGCTTTTATAAATGAAGATAAAGATAAAAAGGATCAATCGTATCCTTAAAAGACCCAGTAATTTTGATGTTTATTCCCCCAGAGGTTTCCATGAACTTATCAACTGAATTATTGGAATTCACTTAGGTCAATACAGTAACTTGTTTGTGGGGAACAAGCTCACTTTAGAAGTGGGTGTTGAAACATTCTAGAATGGTCTTGGTCTAGGAATGAGCACTGCCTCCTCAGAGGCCAGCGCAGTCAAATTCCTCACTCACACCGGATGACTCAGGAGAGCTAAAGCAGCTCGCACGGGGGCTGTGGGCTGCGTCAGGTACTGCAGTGGCTGACACCACACTCTATGAAGTCTTCTACCTTAAATGAATGTCTGCTATCGACAAATGGGAGTGGACTGTATGAGCCACAAAGAATAGGCTCTCCAAGTTAAAAGATGGAAATAAATAGGAAAAGCGAACCATGAATAAGTATCAAGATTTGAGAAGAAAGTTGAAAACCTCTGCCAGATTTCATGAGAACTTTTTCTCTTTTTTACAGTTCAAAACAAGTCTTTTCAGAGTGAATCGATCGTTTTTCACCCTTCGACTCATTCGGAGTTCATTATATTATCACATATTGGTAATTTAATTTTACTATATTTAATATTTTAGGGTTGCTCTAACAGAGAGGAACGAGTGTCTTTGGCCTGTGCCTGAGATCAATCATAAAGAGACATACTGTTGTTTTCTATTCTGTGAAGGAAAAAAAATCATGGTGATTGTAGAAACCATGAGATGGGAAAGTTAATCACTGATCTTAAGCAGTTTTCTCCGGAATTAACCTCAGTGACAATGTTGCGCTGCAGAGGAAACACCTTGAGCCTTATTCAACATCAGTGCTCTTTGTAATGTGACACTCTCTGCTGCCATTTTTCACTCATAGAAATAATCCATTCTAATAAAAACTATGATCAGAGTCACATCTGGGTCAAGAGTCAAAAGTCACTCATAGATTTATAGTGAGAATTAGAGAATTCCAATGGCAAATGGACATATGATAAGAGAATCAACTCTGGGGGCAATTGATGAGTTAACGCTTCACACCCATTTGACTGAGAGTTAAGAATATGTACAATGTGGGACAATCCATATACATTTTAAAAGGTGGACAATGTACCATCGTTTATGAATGTATAACTTAGAGAGTGAGGATGTTCTGGAAGCTGATAACCACCATTCCAAGAATGGATGACAAATAGCACTGAGATAGAAAACAGGTAAACAGGGATTTTCAACTGTCTCCATACTGAATATGGAGAAGGAATACATGCTTGTTGTATTACTCTCTATATTTCCTCATATCTGATATATCACTATAATCATTAATATTATTTTTATACCCCAAACTGGCAAGAAGCAGCATTCATCTCAGAACCCTTTACCCTGTGGAGGTCTGAGTGTCTAATTGATGACCTCCCTGGGAAATGAGAACTCCCAGAGGAAGTTGACCTCTTCTACCAGCTCATGCCATGCTCTAGAATTTACCCACAAACCTGACTTAGAAGCAGCCCATGAACACCACAGATCCCATGTTTGAGCCTTACAGCTCAAGCATTGCTTCTATAATCGAATCATAGAAACTTTCCCCAGGTTTCTCTTTATGTCTTCCTTTCTTCCCTGGCTTACCTGCTTTCACGTCTGTTTTTCCTCTTTTGACAGGAAAGAGTGGCTATGTCTTACTCATTTTTTATTCTCTCTATAAACCTGAAATGTCTGGGCATAGAGAAATGTCTATCACAGTACACTCTTCTTTTCTAAAAGTTAATGGAGAGAGAAAGTGGAGTCTATGGTCAATAGAGTGAGTTTCTAAACTTGGTGCTATTTATGATTTATGAGCTGAGTGATTTCTGTAAAGTTTTTTTTAACAACCTCTTATTCTGCTTCGTTTCTTCATTTTAAAAAGAAGAGTAGCACTTGTGGGATTCTTATGAGAATCAGAGGAAACCAAACATGTAGATGTTGATAAAAAATACTTTAAAATATTTTATGGCACATTGCATAATTGTGGTGACCGTATTAAAATCTGATAATATAATATTAAAGTTCAATTCGCTGAACGTAATTCTGTAAGAATCTGGCTAAGCTAATATGAAACAGTCATGTAGCTTTCCAGAGTTCCACTGCATCAGATGTGAGATCTGACCCTCCCTGCTGAAGTTAGGTAAAGAAGTACCTAGCCTAGTACCTAGTTAGGTCCAGAAGTGCCTAGCCTGAGCTAGGTGTTCTATAGATGTATTGTAAGTATTAAAGCACTGAAAGAAGTTATTTTGTTTTTATTTTTATTCCTCTAGCCTGCTTCTATTAACCACCTTGTAAACCTTGTAAGCAACCACGCCTGAACTCATCACATTTGGGCCATTGTAAATTCTTCTGGACTCAGTGTTGTTCATATTTGACTGTGGTCCTCCTCTCCATTCCCTCTCAGTCATTGTTCTTTAATGATGGTCCTTTGATAACTTCAACATCTATGTTGTGAACCCTGTTCCTCAAGCTCTTCAATCTAGTGTCTGTCATTTCTATCTTATTTTATATGAACATCAACATAAGTGGAATTACTCTACTTCCAAAATCAAAACCGAAGAAAGTCTCCTCTCTGAGTCAACCCTCAGGCTATAGTGTTTATTTCTTTGCTTCTTGTTCTTACTGAATCTACTCTTCATCCCAGTGTGCCTTTGATCTGGATCTTTTTCGGTTCTTTCAGACTACCACATCCATCCAAGAATTACTTGTCTTCCCACCCAAGCCTTGATCTCATGACCAGTCATTTCAGAACCGCTTTCATCAGAGGCATAGAATTCTTTATAATCTTCAGTTTCTGTCAGGCCAACTTTCCATTTCCCAACTCTGATTAAACCTATTATGTTATTCATCCTCCTCTGTCTTCAAATCACAAAATATATCTTCAAATCTTGTCTCTGAAGGAGCCTCTCCTAAAGAAACTTCCTCAGCTGAGCTATCATCCTATCTTTTTTTCAGACACCAAATATTCCTTAACCTCTTTCAATTGGACCGCTCATTCCAATATTCTTCAACCCACTTCTTTGTGGTTTCAAAGACCTTCTGCTCACACAAACAGCCTTGGTTCACTATCGTAGCACGTCACTTCCCTACTTCTTGGCTCTCTCTTCCTTTGATGCTGCTATTTCGTGCTCTGCTTCCTTCTGTACAGCAAAGGCATTTTTCATACGTATATTCTTTATCTTTTTCTGCAGTTGCTCCAATTCGACAGTATCATCTATAATCACAGTCTCATTTCCTGCTTCTCAACAGATGGTTCCCAAATCCATGCCCCCAGCATAGCCTCTCCCCAATTTCCTACTTCCTAATAATTCTCTCTAGAGGTTCTACCAGCAACAAAAATAAGCATACCCTCTTCAGATCCTGAGTTCCTCCTAAAACCTTACCTTCCCGATTTCAGTAAATGCCTTATCTATTATTCAGAGAAGCCCAGAGCCTCATGTCTATCATTTATTCCTGTACTCTTCTACCTCACAGCCACAATTCTGTGCACCAGAACGCTCCAATGTCTGTGGAATTCTTACCCTTCTCTGAGGTTCTAATGCCCCTTCTATCTCTTATCTGGCTTCTATGATAATGTGTTGTTAGCTGTATTTCCTGACCCTCTTGTGGATTCTTCTCTCCAGTTACATCTAATCCAACTGCTGCCAAAGAGAACTTTTCATCAAAGCATAGCTCTGATTAGATTACTTCCTCTACTCAGAAATCATCAGTGGTCTGTGTATTACAGTTTAAATTATTAAATGTGAAATTTAAAGCCCCTCATGATCAAGAGCCAACTCATCTTTTCTGACCTTATGCAACTGTAGCTGCCACAGGAGAGTGATTACGTGCTTTGCTCTGAAGTTAGGTAGACCTGCTTTCAGGTCTCTATTCTTGGCTCTCTACTCTTCATCATTGCCACAAATATTGATTAAGCTCCTTGTAATGTTCCAAAAATTATTTGGAAAGCTGGAAATACACAAGTGAGCAAGAATATAAGGTTCCAGCTCTCACAGAACTTGTACATCCTTTCAATAAGTACTTGTCAAGGGTCTACTATGTGCCAAGGAATTCTCCTGCTATTCGGGTACAGGGGCTACAGCTGTGACTAGAACAAACAAGTAAATGAATAAGTAAGTGAGTGAATATATAAACACGAGTACATAATATGTAAGTATAGATCATTGCGATTAGTTTCAAGATTTGAAAGGGTATTGAGGGAACATCTAAGCTGCTGACATGGGTTGAAAGCTGGGGAAGAGCATTCTAAGAGACGGATTAGCAAGTGCAAATGCCCTTGGCAAGAATGGCAAGAATGAGCTTGGACTTATTAGCGAAACAGGAAAGGACTACATGAAGGAAGGGTGCTGTGACTTTCAGCAAGTTACTTCCTCCATCAACGCCTCTGTTCCTTCACCTCTGAAACGATACCAATACTATACTTCATAATTTTGTAGTGAAGGTAAAATGAAATAATGCATGTGATGTGCTTAAAAAGTGGCATTAAATGCTCAGTCCATGGCAGCTCTTACCACCTTTGACACAACCACTGCTCTAGGACTGCATGATACAGGCCCCCCTCTCAAGTACTCCAAACGTCCTCTCTCCTTTCCAATCTATCTTTTGTTCATGAGTTCCATTTTTTGAAAAAGAAGTGTCATTTCCCCCCATCTTTATCTATCAAAATCCCACACATATGTTTGTTTTCTATGTCTGTGAGTCAGTTTCTGTTTTATAAATAAATTCATTTGTGTCATTTTTTTTTAGATACCACGTATCAGTGATACCATATGGTATTTTTCTTTCTCTCTCTGGTTTACTTCACCTAGTATGACAATCTCCAGGTCCATCCACGTTGCTGCAAATGGCATATAACTGAATCATGATGCTGTACACCAGAAATTAATGCAATATTATAAACCGACTATACTTCAATTTAAAAAAATACCACTCATATTTCAATATCATCTCTTCCATGAATCCTGCTCTAATTTCACCAGCCAAATCCATTTCTCATCTCTGGGTTTCTTTAATATTTCGTGAGCATCTCTTTTCTAGCCCAGATCACATTCCTCACTGTCTCACTTCCTTTACTAGGTTCTGAGCTTCTTTAGGATAGATAAAACCAAATGTTCAAATTTTTATTTTCAGCTCCAGCACCTGCACATGACATTACTTTGCCCAATTATATAAGTGCCTAATAAATATTTATCAAACTGAATTGGAGTTGAGTTAATTCAGTTCACCTTGGGCTTGTCACTTGAACTTTTCCATTATTGCTTAATTTATTGAGTGGTTTATGATTTTCTTTAACTTTTCCTAGAAATAACATAGGCACACTGATCTAAAACTACACTAGTTAGGAACTGATACACAGTCAGTTCTCATTATTCATGGTAGTTATGTTTCATAAAGGTTAGCAAATACTAAATCACTGCTCCTAAGAGTAACACAGGGTTAGGCTCCTGTGAACCCCTAGTTACATTTTTGGCAACCAATCAATACATTACCTTATTCAATATGTATTCCTGCTTAAAGACACCTTATTGAACACATATTGTTGGCTCATTAACACTGAACTCACAGCCAACACCACTATAACTTATGCTTGAGTTAAGTTTATCCAGTGCACCTATTTTTCCCATCAGGCACCTCACAGCCTTGTTGCATTTAAGATTATCAGACAGCTCATCATCACTATGCTGTGGCTTAAACAGCAACATCACCAATGAAGCACAAAAATATGAAAAATATGGCACTAAATATACTGCAATAAGACACTTGTTTACAGTATGAGCTGAAACAAGATTCCAGTTCATAGTCTTATTCAATCTAAGCTGGGAACATGAATATTGGCCAACTCAAATTTTTCTCTGCTCTGCAAGAGTCCACACAAGGGCACAGAAGCACTGTAAGTTTTGATTTGGGGGTTACAAATAAATTTCCAAATACAAAGTCCATGAATAATGAGGTTTGACTAGATGTACCTCTGTGGTATGTTGTTACAGTAATGGTCCCATGTGAAGTCCTGCTTGCTTGTATCCCCATCCCTGTGTAATTCCCTTGCACATTGACTGGCTTTGTCCAGGTGACTTGCTTTGGCATAAAAGATGTTAGTAAATATGAAGCAATCAGAAGCATGAAAAGCCAGCCACTAGGGCTTGAACTCTTAGGATGTTGCCGCCATGTAAAGAAACCAGTAAGTACTACTGTGCCAGAGAGGAGGGGCTGAACAGACAGCCAGCATCCACCAGAAGACCTGTGAGTGAGGCCATCTTCGACCACCTGGCTGACCAGCCACAAGATCACTGTAGCCACATAAATCACTCCAAGACACTCAATAAGAAAACTGCCCAGCTCAGACCATCTTAAATTGCTGAGCCATAGATTGTGAGCAAATAAAATGTTTCTTGTTTTAAGCCACTAACTATTGTGGTAATTTGTTACAAAGTAATAGACAGCTTGTACAGCCTCTGTATCCCTTGGGTCTATAATTTTAACAAGATTTTGAAAAAAACTTATGTACCTCAAAGAAATCTCTAGTTTATTTGCAAGCCACCGTACTATATCATCTTTAAAAATTTAAATCTCTCATATGTTGCTTATTAGAATGACTCCTTCTAGCTTCTCAAGGAAATCAAAGGACATTATGCCATCCAGACTCATCTTAAGCAATGTGATTGCCCAGGTTTCCCATAGGCGGCAAGGAAGAGCAATGTCCCCAGGACAATTGCTTATTCCTCTGGTATCTCCCACTGGGAGCATTTCTGCAGCAAAGACTGCTCCCTCCCTCCCTTCCTTTTTACCTTCCTTCTTCTTTCCCTGTCTCCCTCTCTTCCTCCCTCCTCTCTCTCTCTTTTTTCTATCTGCGACTGTAAACCAAGTCTCTTTGACCTGTAAGAGTTTTTCAAACTCTCCTTAACTTCCACTTCAGTTAGATTGCAAATTATGAGAACTAAAAATGTCTTATTTTACTGTAAGATTTCCAGCAGTGCCTACACTAGTATTTTTCATTTGTTATGGATGCATGTGCATGCATACACAATAAAAGCTGAGGTGAAAAAAAGACTTGGGACTTCTTTTTCAAAAATGGAATTAGGAATGTAGGTAGATAAGACATACGGTGCAATAAAATATGTACATAAATATATGACTATAATAATGAACTGTTATTTAATACCTTGCTTATAAACTGTTTATAACATTTTTTATTTTGACTTCTTTTATTCTTTTACATTAAGCCTGACAGCTACAAAATCATACTAAAGATTGCAGTGTTTTTATACTTATTTTGTGTAAAGAAAGAGCTATGAAAGGAATTAAGACGGACACGACTTTTGGAACATTCAAGAACAAACTTGTAGACTTTGAAATTTCAGGACTCTAAATGTTTCACTTAACTGATTTAGAAGGGTTTTTGCTAAAAACCAGACTCAGCGATAACAGACACAGAAGGCAAATGTCAAGGGTGGACTTGAGAAGAGGGCTCAGAAAGGCCTCATTCAAGTTTGGTCAAGGAGTATTTTGATCCTATATGAAACCCCAGCCAGCCTTTCGTTCCTTTGAGGTATTTCTCAGTAGTGAACATTCTCCTTGTTATCATAACCTGAATAAAATCATCTTGATTTTTCCATTCATCTTGTCTTGAACAATAACAGGAGTGTTTGCCTATTTTTATTACCCTGGAGCAGACATTCTCAACCTTAGCCCATAGTGAGATATTAGGAGTTCCTGGCCCCTAGAATTGTGGACTGAACTGTGTGAGATGCAAATTTCTGGGGACTAAAGATTTCATGCAGGGTGTTCATCAAATTTTCAGGCAAATGTGTGTCCTCATAACAATTTAAGATGCACTGATAAATGTTTTTCATGCTTCGGTTTGTTTTGAGTGTGGGATGGGATTAATTCTGTGTAATTTAACTCAGAATAGATTTATTTTCTGTTTTCTTTGGCAAGGTTCAAATTCACAGGTATTTCTTTTTTCTCTTTTGGTGAGAGAAGACTGAAGAATAGGTAAGAAGATAAGTTAATTTGCAGAAATTCTAGGTGTCTTAAGCACAGAATAATAATTCAATGTTAATTCTAGGAGGTTAGACAATCTTCATAAAACACAGTTTAGGTGAAGTGAAGGTAAAAGCACCTCTCTTAGGGATTGTAGCCAATAGAGTCTGTTTCCATTTATATGGCTTCCATTGTCCTTTTAAATTCTCATTAGCTCTGTTGATCACCATGAACTCCTGCAGCACAAGTTTATAGTTCATGCAAACCTTACTTGTTTAACTTTTCCACAGAAGTTTCTTCAAGTAAATGCTTATGCACTGGGTCTGAATATGCAACCACAAATATTAATTATCAAAAGTTATCACATATTTTGTTTTTTCCAGATCAGGATAAATCTAGCTTCAAACCCCCATCGCAGTGCACTGGGTGAGAATTCAATCTCATATATTTCCAGGGCTATTCCCACTACCCAGGAGTGGACAACAGGGCAGGGATTACATCCATTCATTCAACACCTGCTGTTAAGCCTGGTACCAGGCGTATCGTGATCCTCACCATCCAGCACTGCATATACAAGAAATAATTTTTCTCCATGGTGTTTATTTCAATCTGACAATATCATGTATCTCATTCATTTTTATTGTCTATTTCCACACTCACTGTCCTCCTCCAACCTCCTGCTGCTGCCACCCACTAACCAGATCCAAAAGGAGCCCAGAGGGCATAAGAGCCCTCTGAACATTCCATACAAGGCAGCATCCTGGGGCACAAAGGAGAGAGACTGGGTCCGGAGAGGCAAATGGAAAACATCAAACACACTTTCTAACTCTATTGCATTGTGCCTTAAATAGCATCAGTTTGGGTGTAGTGGGTCTTGCAAGCCTGGTTCAAGTGGAGAATACACCTAGAACTTCCTTATTGCCAGCATAGGGGTCTGTGCCCATAGTGTGGTGGGGGAGGGAGGGGGGAAAGTATTAAGGAGGTGAAGAAGAACAGAAGGAGACTTCAAAAACTCTAATACATTACACATAAAGAGAGAATTGAGGTTAATATATGCTTAATTCAGGAACCAGTGTCTGATAGTTTTTTTAAGGGAATTATCCTTGACCAGAGATATTTATATAACTCTGTGATATTACATAATATTATGTAATACTGGTTCTTTCTGTCCTTGGACTGCAACCCACAGAAACCCTCTGTCAGTGAGGTTGAGTCATAATGAGATTCTTCTAGAATGATGCAGTGGACAGAGCAAAGGCTTTAAGGCAGACTCATCTGTGTGAGATTGAGTAAATTATTTAACCCCTCAAAGGAGCCCAAGTTCTTCTTGGATGCAGCCACAAGGAGAAGGGAATGCCTAACTTCAGAAGCCACCAGAAATGAGATTTGTCAAGGAAGGGAATCCCTGCTAGAGACTCAGGAGTGAGTGTGGCCCTGCAAACACCTTGATTTCAGGATTCTGGCTTCCAGAAATGTAGGAGAATACACTTCTGTAGTTTTAAGCCACCATATGTGTGGTAATTGGTGACAACAGCAATAGGAAGCCAATACATTGTCCTTACAAGTGATGGCTGATTAGATTGTGCTAGCTTTCAAAGGTGACATTTGGCAAAATGAATTGAGGTTAACAAAGAGAAAGAGGGTGCTGCCAGTGAACTATATGAGTGTGTGTGTAGGGAAGGGTTGGATAACAGGAAAGAGGGAAGTCAAGTTTTGAAGTAGGCAGCGCCAATGGGAAGCTAAATGCTGCTGGAGGGGCTGCCCCCTGGATCAGTCCATAAACCACCGCCAGGAGTACAATGCTACTGTTGCTTCTGGAAAGTGATAAAAAGATGTTGGTTCACAAAATCAGAAATTTACTGGTTGGTATTTGAAACTGACTCCCAGAAAGAGAAGGCAAGGAGAACCTGAATAAAGAAAGAGGCAGACCACTCCAGATTGGTAGGTGGCCGTGCTTATTAAGCAAAGAAACTTACCTGTGAAGCTTGTCTTGGGCAGCCACAAGATGAGTAGATCTCCGCACACATCCCCCAGAATTCGGAAACTTTATAGAGAGGCCTTTAGTGGGTTCAGTCACATATTCTATCCAAACAACTTTCTCAAGGCTGCATCCTTGAAAACGGCTTTGGTTCCGGGAACAGTGGGTAGAAAGTACGTTCCAAGGATGAGGAGGGGCTAGGGAGCCTCCAAATGCCTGGGTCCAGCTCAAGGGTCAGCCAGCAGTCACGTCCTCTCAGTGGGCTCCTCCAACAAAAGACCACCCAGATACACTCACAGAGATAAGAAGGACCTCAAGACTTTCAGTGATGGGGGCTTGAGGGAGATACAGTAGCATGGAGAGAGAGGATGCTCAGTGGCCCCTGTCTTTAAGAGGCTGAAAATTCAGTGACTGTGAAGACACAGATTTAGTTCTGACCTGAGCAGAAAGATATCATTTGGAGGAAGCTGACCAGGGACACAGTTTCATGGGTCAAATCAAAGAAAGCACGAATACCAATGCCTAACGTTTGAGCTTGCTCAGTATTTTCTCTCATGAGTCTCTGTTGTCTCCTAACAATGGAGGGCAGGTCTCCATTCCAGTGGTTAGAAATGCCAGTGTCTAAAACAATGCCTGGAGCACTAAGTATTCGCCAATTGTTTGTTGAAAGAGTGAGCTCCCAGGGGAACCCATCTTGGGCATTTATGTCCTAGGGGTGGGGAGAGGGTTCTAAAAAACCCTCAAATGAGGGACGATTGTATGGAATTTGGCCTTTATTGTCTTAGAAACACCTTCTAAATACTCGGTGGAAGATAGCCAAAGGGGCTGCCCAATTCCACATAATGGACCCTTATTTTGAGGGTTTTGTCAGATTGGGGCTCTTACTGAGGCTGGATTTATAAGGTAAAAAGGCTTTAAGATCTTCTATACCTGCCAGTTCAGTCCACAGTTTAAAAACAGAATCTCTAGAGCTAAGGATAAGCATCACAGTGCTGACTCAGAAGCAAAAGTTCTCGAGTCCCAATCCTTTGTTCCTTCCTAAAGCCACACTGGCACTGGTGAGGTTTTAAAAGCTAATGGAAGATTCCTAGCAATTTTGTAATAATTAAGGCCTTTGTTTGTTGTTGTTGTTAAAACAAGAGTGCATGATGTTTAGTAAAATTGACTTTTTCCATAAGAGAAGTTTAAAATAAATTAGCTATTTCAAGAGACTCGTAGTTGTCAGCAAATTGAAGTGTCATATGCTAACTCAAATCACTGTAACGCTCCGTGTTAGTCATTTGACTTCCTTGGGCCCCAGTCCTTTCATCTGTAAAATAAGGAGGTTGAAAAAATAATTATAGCCATGTTAATAGTTGCCAATGGTCTAGAAACCTATGACTCAATCACTAAAAGCTGAAAGTGTTCTCCTTTTATGATGATAAATCACTTCCTTTCTGCTGTAAATGTACTTACAAGGAAATCAAAATTTACTGGATGGCAGTGCTTTTTAATATTGAACAATGGAAAGTGACAATGCAGTGGTTACCTGGGCAGTGTCACCCTGGAGACGGACAGATCCAAGGAGGATTTGAGGGACTAGATTAACTTTTGGTATTGACCAGACAAATACTGCGAGCTCTTTGAGTACATGAACCATGCTTATGTCATACCTGAAATATAACATCAGACACTCGTGTTCACTGTGAAGGCCCCAGTGTTAGACCTTATTTCCAGACACAAGCACAACAAAGAAAACTACAGTTACTTACAGACTTTCAGCATTGTATCCATGCTCAACTCTGTTGTAGTTTCAGTGAAGGTTTTCCATGGCAACGCATTGCTGATAGTCATAATTATAGCACATTGTATTTTTGGAATATTATATCCAAGTTTCCAGTATCTTTAAGCTCTGTGTGTGGAGCATCTTATCTTTTCTGATAATTGCCGACAAAGTAGTAGGTACTATTCGAGTCTACAAAAATGGAGGAAGCAGGCTGTAAACTTGACTGTGAATTTGGGTTTTGTCCATGGTACTAAAGTTAACTTATCTCTCATCTGTCACTAGAGCATCAGGGCCAAGGGCCCTTCTGGTGCTTTTAACAAACTTCCAACTCTGAAATCTCACAACCAGAGCCGCTTTCCTCCACCCTTCGAACACAGTAGTCATCATCTTAGTCCTCGAGGGTGATAAAACTGGCTTCTGACACTTCTTTCACTGAGATCACCCAGGACTCTTGTAGATCCAGGTAACTATTTTTAGTTTTCATTCTGTTAGGCATATTTTAGACATTTACATAGGTATCTATTTTCACCATTATTTGGTTTTTGAGGTAGAACTTTCCTACTTCTTCTCTTTATTTTATTGCCTATTCCTCATCCTCTAACAATGCTTTGACTGTTAATCTTCTCCAGGTTTCCATACCAGCTCTCTTATTTGAGCCATCCATGATCGCTCACTTTTGTGACTTTAAAAATCACCTTTTTGCTAAAAATTCTTATCTGTCATCTAAACCTTAAACTTGACTACACGTATCTCCATCTGGACTACTGGCACACATTTCAGATTCAGCACTTAATGCACGTTGTAAGTTCCAAAATGGAACTCTTAAGCTTCTCCTATGAGCCTGCTCCATCTCCAACACATAACATCTCTGATATTAGTACCCACATCTATCCTATCTTTCAGACATCATCAGACAAACTCCAGTCCTCATAGTATATCCCATGGGTGATCAAATTCTTCAGATTCTACCTCAGAAATGCTTCTCAAATTACTTTTCTTGTCTCCATCCCTACTTCCTCTGCCATAACTCAGATTATTATCTCCCTTTTTAATTTTTATGATCCTTATCCTCTTCCCATTTTCTCTACTTTCAACAATTTGTCATACCCCTGCCAGTCACTGCCCTACAAAATGAAGCTAATGGCATTACTCTCCTACTTAAAAACCTAACTGAACCTTCAGTAATTTGGAGTAAAATTCTAAAAAATGCACTTGACATGAGAGGGGGTTTGCAATCTGGCGCAACCCATTTCTAACATCATCTTTGCCACTTGGTCAAACATTTAGTACAAACTTCTTTAACTACCCTTTCATATCCAAACTTTTTCAGGAATCTACTTTTTTGAACAAATTCTTTGTTCATGATGCATGCAACTTCTCAACAGAACATTTTCTTATTATTTGAGGAATGGTTAGCTGCTCCTGTTCTAAGTTCTCAGAGTTTTTTAGTTTGTATATATGTAAGTACCAACTTACCAAATTGTACTGTCATTTCTTCAGTTATGTCAACTGACACCACTGAACTGTATTAATTTATCAATGTCTATGTACAAGATTTTCGACAAATCTAAAAAGTGGAATCTGATATGCAGAACTTTTCAAAAATTACATACTAATTACACTTTATGGTGTTTTAAAAATACTACCGTTTCAAATTGGCATATAGTAAGTTTACTAGACATTTATAGCTTATAAATCTACTATAAGAGTATTTAATGGCCAGTCAAGAAATTGCATTTAACATTACTAATGCACTCTTGAAGAATAAACTCCATGTCTTCTATTTTTCCCTGAAATATTTACTTTTTGAAACCTACGTTTGTTACAAAATATTACTTGAATTGTGACCTAATAATAAGAAAATTTTAAACATGGAACATCTTCTTCACAATTTTTAATGGAAGATTTCCATGGGAGTGATAAATTACTTTAAATGATAACTATGCAGTTGTTCATAAGAACTTAATAAAGCATAATGCAATGTTTCCTCACTCTAAAATATGGCAGAAACTCCATCACTTAAGGTTTGCTATGCTTCTCCAAGTTCAAAAGCAAATGGTCTATTTCATTACTTTACTTTTTTTTTTGAAAGAAACCTATTTTCTTCTTTTTGTAAAAAGTTTCTTTGCTTTTGCTGTTTTGTAAGACTTTGTTGATGGTAAAATTCCTGCTTTACACTTAAGTTATCTAATTCAGAGCATTTGAAAGGAAGGAAAAATTCTCCTTTTACCATATTAACATCTCAGATCTGAACATATATTTTGATATGGCCACATGCACAGTTCAAATTCTCCCTTCACTTTATGAACATGTCCAGATGTGGGCATAAATTTTGACTTTACTACATTCTTGATTTTCAGTGCATCCTTAAGCAGCAGTAATTGAGATCCATAAATGAGAACTATCTAGCAGTAAGGTCTTTGGAAACACAGAGCAAAGAACAATTCATTCTGACCAAAGGAAATGGAAGATAAACATTTTAATTTGGAAGACAATGTAATTAATCTATATTACTTTATATTAATTGATTAATGCAATAAATATCAATTCCATTCTAAGATAAATACTCTTTTACCTTCAAAATATTAATATGTGAATGCATAAGCAGGTGGCAAGAAGAACAAGGAATATAAACGATAGGTAGTTGATGGATGACAGATACCTAGATAGCTAGATAGCTAGACAGAGAGAGAGAGATAGACAGCCGAAACTACACAGATGATTGATGAGAGATTGCTTCTTAATTTTACAAAATGTTTTAATATTGTAATAATAGAACCCCAACATGGTGTTAGATTTTTAAAAATTAGGAGGAAATCTTCAATGGAATAAGAATTGAGATTTTAAATGTATTTATTCTTTTATGAGCATTCCAGCAAAATTGCAAGCTGTAGGTAATATTATCTCACAGTTTTTGTATAACCAGATGTTCATATGGAGAGCAACTAATTTGGATTCATATTTCATATTTTACATTGCAATAAATAACAACAGGATCAAAAAACATGTAATTTATTTTGTAAAACAGAGAAGAAAATACAAGAGCATATTTAAATGATACAGAAGAAAGAGAAACTCCAGTCAAGAAATGAAGGTTATTAGAGACAAAATAGATGTGCCTGTACATAGAAAGGAAACTTTTTTTCACTGTAAAATGCAGAATGAAGGAAACATAACAGATAAACATAGCTGATAAATTTTCACTATTCAAAGTATAGAGAAAACTGAGATTAATATATATGGTCAATAATGCAATTTCTGTTTAATAAGTGATCAAAAATAGTATATGAATGAGAATACAGAACATTAGGTTATAAATTGCCTATGACAGCACAAACAGAACCAGCTTTTAGAAGTAATAGGGCATTAAAACAGACTCTGAGAATTCACTTATGGCCTTTGTCTGAATAGCTCTGCTTCAGAAAATATACCTCAAGAGATAAGCTGAGAATGATTAACCAAAAAAATCTGTTTATTCTGAATGAAAAATTGAAGACATTTTAAATTCTGAAAAATAGTGGAATAAATGCTATAGTATGAAATAACAAGTATATGAATTATGGCAATGCTAGGAAATGTTTATATAAAATTATATTGAGTAAGAGGCTCATTAGACCAGATGGACTTAACAGATATGTTAAGTTATATAGAACATTTCATCCAAAGCAACAGAATACACATTCTTAAGTGTACATGGAACATTCTCCAGGATACATGAGGTCATAAAACAAGTCTTAATAAATTTAAGGCAATTGAAATCATATTAAACATCTTTTCCAATCACGGTGGTATGAAACTAGAAATCAATTACAAGAAGAAAACTGGAAAATCCACAAATACATGGTGATTAAGCAACATGAAAAAATAGAGCAAAAGGCTCAATATAAATGTTAACTAAATACCAATTTTTGGCTATCCTAATTCTTTCCCTAAAAGGGGAAACATGAACTAAAGGATGAGACGTTAAGTCTTCGACTGTAGTGGGAAGAGATTTAGAAACATCAGTTGGGGTTATAAGTTCATATTCAGGGACCAAATTTGTGGCTCAGACTATTTTGTTTGTTTGGGATAGCCTCTATTTTATTTTGTATCATTTTGTTTTGTTTTGTCATAAAGCATTTTTTTAACTTTTAGTGAGTTATGACATACATACAGTAAAATGCATACAAACAGTAAAGCCAACATGAAATACTCAGCTTGAAGCAGTTTTACAGGTGTGTACACCCATATATTTACACTCAGATTTAGATATTGAATATTTTCAACACCCCAGAGTATGCCTTATAACCCTTTTCAAATACTGCACCCAAAGAAGTAAACTCTGTTTTGACTTATAGTGCCATCTATGGTTTCACTTGTTCTTAAACTTTACATAAAAGGGATCATATAGTCATTAACCCTTTACATATATTTTCTTTCAAATCAACATATCTGTGAGAGTCATTCATATTATTGAATGTAACAGCAGTTCATTCTTGTTTATGGCTGTGTAATATTCTATTTTATGAATATTCCACATTATAATGATCCATTTTTCTATTAGTGGACATCTTTGGGTTACTTCCAGGTTTTGGTAATTATAAATAAATCTGCTCTTAAAAGTCTTTTGGTGAACATACACAACTATATCTCTTGGATATTACTTTAGGATGTGCTTAGGGATAGAATGGCTGAGATGAGGGCTAGGTGTATGTGTCACTTTAGTAGATACTGGCACACTGTTTTAGAGGGAAAAAATAAATTAGCAATGGACCTTCCCAGTTAGCATTGGGGCTCATCACTTCTACAGCTTATTTTTTAATATTGTTTACTTATATTGCTTGATCCAGAAAGGCTTTTGAGTTTGCAACTCCTAATGGAAAAAGAACACTGATTTACCTGAAATTATAAGCATCAACTTTTCAGGGGTAATGACATTTAAGTTTTTCAGTTCAAGAAAAGTGAATTTTTCCAAGAAGAGTCAATCCATCTTCTCAGGAGCAAGGTAACCTCAAAGTCAAGAGCCATGGTTGTTTCTCATGTTCCCAGTGATGCGCACAGAGTGGCTGCAGTCCTGTGCTCTGGAGCCTTCCTGAGGCAGGTCAGCGCCTGTCCTCACTCTCTGCTCTGGCACCGCCGATGAGCCAGCCTAATTGGCCTTGCTCACACTGTACCGCCACGGGGCTCAGCGCTTAGGCCAAGGCAATCATCTTTGTGCACATTGCTTCTGCAAGGCTCTTTCCTTTTCTTGTATTTCACTTAATAAAATTAGTCACTACCCATGGCGGATTAGCAGCAGCAGCAGCAGCTCGGCTCCCTTGGATTTCCATGCATTTATTCTCAGTGGAGAGATCAAGTGGCAATTTATTCAGTTCTTGGCCTTGTTAGGAGTTCCCATCATCCGACCCGGGGGCTCTGTCTGAATAGCATGTTTGTGATTATTTATTATTTGGGATGATGATTCCCCACTTCTGCAGGCAGCTACTGGGAGATCATTTCCAGATTCTAAATTTTTCTAAGCTAGTTTTATCAGAGCAGGAGGGAGCAAAGAGAATAAAAGGTAAACACTTTAAAAAGTGGGCTAAAATGTCATAAATTTGACTGATCACAGAACACCTCTCTAAGTCTCTATTTTTGCCGGAGTGACTACCAGGATATTTCTCTGAGTGATAGGAGCTGTGTTTTCAAATAGACTGTATCTATACACTGTGCCTGCAGATTTAATAAATGGGAAATTCAGCTTCTTAAGAGTGGTGTATTGATCTAAGGCTACAGCTAAAGAAGGGGTGGTCTCTCGGAATGTCTATACCAGGGGAGAGCCAGACGGGAAGGAAAAGGTGATGGGGCACCTCTCTCCTCTCCTCTTTCAGGTCTGAAGATATTTCTGTAGGGAAAGAACTGAATCCAGAACCACCAAGTACTAGAATATAAAGGTGCCTCTCCTTTCACAACTTCAGAATATACAGAAAGGCAGGCAAGTAATTTAAAATGTGGTGCCTTACTCTTCTCACATGTGTGTATAAATAATACCAACCTTGTAGGACTTTGGTGGAGATTAGATAGGACCAGGCCTTTTGAAGGCATAGAACGGCACCTGGCACTTAGCGTATTCATATTAAATTATAATATTCAATAATATTAACTGTCACTGTTACTGTCCTTGCCTTTCTTTTCTTTTTTCCTCATCCTATTCCTGTTCCTCCTTTTCCTGCCTCCAGTTCCTACATAAAAGAACCAAAAATCATACATACTCATTAAAATGGTCTATTTGACTAAAAAGAGCCACAGAAAGTCCAGATATAGAGAATGTAGCTTTTTTTTTTGTATATAAGGAATCAGCATTCCCCATATCCCTTGCAAATCAGTTACAGATTTTTGCAATTCAGAAAGCTATTACTTTGCTTCTTATGTTTTAACTCTACAGCATCATTTATGGTTTTACAGGTTATCTTTCTAGTGAAAGGAACTGAAAATCCGTGAACAGTGATTTCTTGTGGTGGGTGGCAACAATGGAGCGTTCATGCTGAAAATGACTTTTTTTTTTTTCCAAAAATAATTTGGGCTTAGAGGCAAAGTGCTAAAATGTTGTAGGTTGGGGTTGGTATTTTCATTCCTTTTCTTTCCCCTTAGAGTGTGTTAGCCAATTTAAGGGATTACTGTGTGCTAGCATTGACTAATGACAGGAATGTTGGGTTGTGTGGCCTTGCCTACTGTCCTGTGGGAGAAGACCACATGTGTCCCCACCTGACTGTGAGGTTAGCAGACTGGCACACCTTGACCCTCCATATACTCCAGGCTTACATTACTCTTCTAGAAAAACTTCCAGCAATGTTCGTTGCTTGGTCCCCCTACTGGAAAATTGACAAACATCACCTTACCTTCCCTTACATGCTGGAAGCAAGCTGTCCTCCAGCAAGGGCTTATCCTCATCCACACAGTGCGGCCCAGGTGCTTCTGAGCTTTGCCTCCAACTCTCACTTTTGGCCCATGACACATGAAATTATGAAGATACTTGTTAATATTTAGCACATGACTTGTTTCCCTTGATTATGCAAAGGGATAGAGATTTCAGGTCTGGGTCATTAAGAGTTTTAAATCTAGTATTGTCTGTAAGAAGTTTCAGAGGTTAGATTCATTTAAAATTTTTCCCTGCATCTAGTACACTGAAATGTAAAATGCACTATTTTCTGATATAACTAGTAATAAAAATGTATCAAGTAGCCAGTATTAAAATTTTTAAGATAGTCTATCATTCTTGCTTTACAAATTTTAAGTACTCAGTTACTCAGAGGAAGAGTAGGAGATGCTGATGTTCAATTATTCATCATGTAGTACAGTCACGTAAGGAATTGACAGTCTTCCTGCTCCCTGGAAAACTTTTTAGGGAGTCTGAATGTTTATAAAGAATTGGAGCAGAGGAGGGAGCAGGATTTACCCATTTCCAGGAAATCAGGAAAATTGAAGGCTGGTTTCACCAGGCAACCATCCACAGACAAAATAGTCAATAATATGGCACTGTTTTGTGAGACCAAATGAAATGTTACAGTGTACTAAAAGGAAAGCAGTTGACAAGGTCTAAAAAGTGATGATAGAAAATTCCTAAATAGTTAGAGCATCCTACCAAGGTACTGTGTTCAGTTTCAAATCACCATGGTTTTTATATTTGGGAGAATGAGAAGCATTGTCCATGCTATGATCAAAAGACAAGACAAGGAAGGAAGGAAGGAAGTGAGAGAGGAAGGAAGGAAGGGAGGGAGGGAGGGAGGGAGGAAAAGTCTTGGAAGAGTATCTGAGAAACTATTATCAGTAATTGCCTTTGCTTTTAATTGTACGCATTTCTTTATTATTCAAATTCGTTACCATGTCCACCTACAATTTTAATGAAAATTTAAAAATGGGAGATTTTTAGAAATCACTTGGAGATTCTCAAAGACAATGTCGTAGCAAAAATAATTATAATAGCAAACACTTTTATAATGCTTATGTACTGGACAGTATAGTCAATATACATTGACTATTTAATCCTCACAATAACCTCAAGAAGTAGAAAAGATCATTATCTCCATTTTACATATGAGAAAAGTGCTGTACAAAGAAGCTAAATAACTTGCTTCCAGTCACACTCCTGGGAAGCTGGGAAACCGTGATTTGAAGCCAAGACTTGTAGCTCCAGGCTCTGGGCTCTTGAGACAGTGTACTATAAAGTAATGAAGGTAAGTCTGAGGGTGATTTTTAGCCTTACGCATGTGAGGAATTTTAAAGGGAAGGATAGTTTATTAGCTGTTTTTGTCTGCAGAGAACCCCATTTGTAATACATGAACTCTAATTAAAGCAGAAAGAAATGAGTTTTATGTATAAAAGAATTTGATGATCAGTTGAAGAAACTTTGGAGTGGCAAACCAAGAAGGTGACTTTGAAAACATGACTTTTTTATTATTAAAAATACATCTGTAAAGTAATTATGGTAATTAAACTGCCCAGCTTCACGTTTGCTGTTGTCTTTTTTGGGATGTAATGTCTCTTGTCCTCTAATTCCATTTCTTTATTCTTATTTACAAAATGTTTCCCTCCAATGACCAAGTATATTCAAATGCCTTAAGGAATAATATCTTGAACACTACCTACCGTACTTTATTACAGAAACAATTTCATTTGATTGGCCCCATTACTCTTGCAAGGATGAAATTAAGATAATTAAATAAAACATATAAAAAGAATCATTAAGGTAATCTATGTGAAGTACATACAGGAAAACTAATAAGGAGATTTCTGAAGCTCACTTTTTTAGGGCACAGTTTTCTAGTATGTAAGGAAAAAGTTATAATAGTCATGTTTTCCAAAAAAAAAAAGTGTCATAATGAAATTTCTTTAGTAAAATTGCTAGTGGACTGGTAATTGTATACTTTATTGAATATACTGGTACTTCTCATTAATGTGACCCACAAAATGAATAGTATCTCTGACTTCATTGAGATTGGAGTAGTAAATGAGCTAAGAAGGCTTACAAATAAAACCATTGACCATTGCACTGACAGTAGGGGGCATCTTATTTTAGAAATAAGTAAAGTGTTGAAAGTGGTTATTTTGTGTCATAGATCATTTTCTCTTCTAGTTGTGTCTAGAGCCTGTGATCAAGGAGGTTGAGTCCTGCCATTTCTGCACCAGAGAATCCCCCTGCCCTTAGTGAGAAATAAAATTAGGAGAGTCTTTCTTGGTAACCCTGATACTCCCTACCCCCATCCCATTATATATTCACCAGGTCTATAGAGTCATACCTGACATTTTTCTCTTGCTGGAATATATATGATACATGATGTTCCCTCTCCCACAAAATGGATTGTAATTTTTGACAATATCTTGCCCAATATCTGTATCACCAACCTCTCTCTCTCTCCCCTTTATAAAAGCATATTGAAATGTAAGAATCTGAGAGAGATACTATTTTATAGATAACCCTGAACCCTTCTCAATGTATGTGAGGATAAGTCATAAATAAAGTTTATTATTTTAAATATTTCTGTAGCAAACCTTGTAAGTAATCAGTTTGAAAGTCTAGTTGGTCATGACACTATGGAAGAGAATGGACACAGCCTACATCATAACAAGTCTGCCATTTACCTAGTGAGCAACTGGAACTATACGCCATTGACTACAAGAGAACAATGCTCTCTTTTCTCTCTCTACTTTGCTTGAATTAAAAAGGAAAGCTTTGAAAGAAAAACAGAGGCAATTGCTTTCCTTGTCTTTCAAAGATAATATGATGTCTAAATATCTGATCTTGGAGGTCAAACATGCCTGAATTCCAGTCCTGGCTCTGCTGCTTGTTAGATTTGTAATTCTGAACAAGTTACATAACCCCTTTGAGCTTCAGTTTCTTCATCTATAAAATGAGGCCAATTAAATAGAGTTCAAACCATTAACTGTTATTTGTAGGAGAAGCAGTAGTTATTCATCACTGTCTGGCATGTTTTCAGAAGAAACCTGATTACATAATAACTCCTTCCTTTCTCCTAACAAATGTTATCAATCCTTCTGAATAAATATTTGTACAAAACTACTTTCTTAAAATGTTACCATAAAAGTTAAGTTCATTCTTTTCAAACATGGGTATTATCTGAATAAATAATTATTTTGGTTCAGGGAAACTAACATTAATTTGTTACCAACCAATCAACAAGTCAATCCTGGAGTCTTTGATGCCTGAAATAAGTCTTAGAGATGAAGCAAGCAGAATTAACATTCCAGAAAGAGATTACTCGTATGACCCAAGACCAAGTATAACAGTAGCTCTCAAACCTGAGTGTGCACCAGAATCATCTGAATGGCTTGTTAAAACACAGATTGCCAGGCCTCTTCTCCAGAGTTTCTGGTTTAATAGATTTCAGACAGAGACCAAGAATTTGCCATTCTAACGCTCTGTAGTTGATTTTAATGCTGCTGGCCTGGAACGACACTCTGAGAGCCACTGGAATAGGATGATGTATTGAGGGACTGCTGGGATTGTGGTTTGTTATTGATGAAATAGTGCAATGAGCACATAGCCAGAAATGGACCAGGGGAGAAAGGACCCAGATCATCAAACAGCTTGAACATGTACTGAGATTGGTGTAAGTGTAGTCCAAGGCCCAGTTTAAAAGGATCAGTATTGTAGGAATGGAATGGAGAATGGGGAGCCGGAAGCCTCACTGGCTGGTTGAGCAGTGGGTGTAATAATCCAATGCAGAGATGATGGAGGCTTGAGTTCCGTTAGGGTGGGATTGAGATCAAATAAAACAATGTATGAGGTAAAAGGATGGAAGGAGCATACTTTGAAGATGCTTTTCAAGGACTCACAATGGACTCATGATCTATAATAAACCATTTTAACTACAGTTTTACTAACTGTATACTATAATTTTTGAATTATTTTATATATTTAAATCCCTAATAAAATAGAAAAGGTTTGAAAGGATTCATTAGGTTTCAATCAACTACTGACCACTTTGGTAACCTTTATCCATTAGTAAAAATTCACAAACGATAAGAATGATAGTTAACGTGCATGCAGGGCTTACTTTGCACTAGGTACTGTACCACATCCTCTAAGTATTTTAATTCTCACCACACTCTATAATGTAGGTACTATAGTTAGTTAGCTCCACGTTATAGACCATGAGTCAGAGTAAATCATTTGCTGTTTCAGATTCTTCCATTTGCCCCTCCAAATCTACTTTCCATTTTTTTTCCACCTGCTTTCTGCCCCAGGAAACTGACCCGTATGAACAAGTTTCCAGTTGGATGTAGCCAATGGGAGAAGCTAGCAGGAGACTAGAGGTAGGGAACAGAGTGAGGTCAAGTGTTATTTCCTCCTTGTATGTTGTCTCACACTGGCTATGTTCCTCAACGAAATGTCACAGATCCTCTGTGTGTAGCCCTGTCTACACAGCTTTCTCCTTCCTGGTACCAGGAACCAACTCTTCCCCTCTTCCCTTCAGGTTTAGGGGTCGTAACAGCTCTTCTGTTACCAGGACTGGGGTACTACACTATCCCTTGTGGTCTCCTTATAAGCCGCTTACACTTTTAAAATTAGTCCTTTTATGAAATTCTCATCAAATGATTCTACTCTGAGCTTTAAGTGTGCTATCTCTTTCCCACTGGAACCCTGACTGATAAAACTGCTCAAAGAAGACAACTAAAAAGTAGGGGGAGTAAGAATTAGAAATCCCACAATTTGACTCTAGGCACTAAGCTTCTAGAGGGTTGGAGGGGGGCAAGGGGGAGGGGAGAGAAGGATTGGTAAGGAGTGTCTTCTCTCCCATGTTTTGGAGCAGAGTGCAGAGAAGGGCAAAGAAGAATCATCTAGTTAAACGGATTTCTGCAAACCAAGAAAATCTAAGCTTCAGAAAAAAAAGACTGGTGAAAATCCATTCTTTGACCTCTTGACTGGTTCATCCTAATTGGGAAAGAGAAGAAGACTCTCTCCTGAGCCCTCAACAACTTTATATGAGAGCAACAGATTGTTTAAAAATAGATAGGGTCTAAAATAGTACCATTATAAAGATAGTAGGAGGCAGCCCAAGCTTGTCTCATCTCACACCTCACTCCAGTGCCTGCCTTGCCAACAGCAAGGCAAGCAATTAAAATAGTGTGGTGAACAAAATGAGGCAGGATGGAGTCAAAGCTCCTGCGAGGTTTCTGAAAAGGCTGCTTAAACAACCTGTCCATGATGTAGATGACGATTTTTTAATGGGCAAAAGTACAGTTAGGGGATGAAAAGCAGCACTCCAGAATATATCTTTTTATTCTCTCATGTTCATATCCTGTTCAGCTAAAAGAGCTCATTTTCTTGCAGCATGTGGTGTCACACTCCTGATTATAGAGTGTCACATGCAAGGATACATGCAGTTATATGTCACCAAAGCTAACATACATGAAACCATCAGAAAACAGATGGATGTCCAACTTTCCAGAACTGATTGTTAATCAGAGTTCAGTGAAGAAGGCAGTCACAGCCAAGATAACAGCTCCACGGACTTGGTGATAGTTTTCCTAAAAATATAATCCTGTCCTAACTGTAGATAAGTTTAGGTCATGTGCCTACCAGTTTACATTTAAGTATATTAGCTCTTTAACCCAGAAATCGAAAGCTCTGTGGATGTTGCCAGAAAATAAAATGTTAGATATTGAAAATAAAAGCGGCAATTGTGACCACCATTG
Organism: Camelus dromedarius; assembly: GCF_036321535.1. Lineage (NCBI taxonomy): Eukaryota > Metazoa > Chordata > Mammalia > Artiodactyla > Camelidae > Camelus > Camelus dromedarius. Next base: position 89,187,770 of record NC_087436.1, on the reverse strand, counting down.
AGACAATAATAACTTGAGAAAATGAGAACAAATGAAAGTTACTTAGATGTAGAAAATTTAGTCTTTCTAGGAAAATTTCGAAGGGAAAATAAATATATATACAATACAAAAGACATTTAAAAATTCAGAATTCAAAAGAATGACAATTTACTAATCAAAACTTGATTTTCTAATGAGTTATAATTTTAGCATATTTTTATGTGCACCATATAGCATGCAATTTTCTACAAAGCCACTGTGATAATCACTATATATATGTGTGTGTGTGTGTGTGTATATATATATATATGTAGTCATAAACAGTTCAGTTTCCTTTCTCAGAAAGTGTCTTGTTAAATTGGAAATGAGAGATATATACCAGTGCCCTGTATCACCTAGATCTCTTGCCTCTAAGCCCAGGGTTATGATCACTTTAGTAAATTTCTATTCTAACAAATTACACAGAAACTACTAATAAAATGCCTTAGTTCCCATACCCTAGTCATCTTGCTGCCTGCTCCCTTAGTTCTAATCAAGTGAACCTATTCCTGGTCATGCCCGTATGCAGCAGACGTAAGTGGACTGCAGCCTTGAAAGGGACTTGTACTATTGCCATTGATGTGATCAATTCGGTCCCCATGGCCAGATTGATCATGCAGCAGCAGACATCCATCTTTGAGACAGCCGCACTTAACAATCCCACCATGCTTCCACTTACTTTCAGCACAGAGAGTTCTGACCTTCATACTGGGCAGGAGGTTTTCCTAGGCCAGAGAGATGGATGCACAGACACCTCAACATTCTAAGGTTAACAATTTGGATGATTCATCATGTTTATAATCATAAATATGGCAAATAGGGGCAAAAAAGCACAAAAGTTGCAAGAACAGTGAGCCAAAAAATTATAAGAACAGTAACAAGTAATTTTTCTACAATATTTGTAAGGTATGTTTTGTATAATAGAAACAGCTAAGGTTTATGTACCCATTTATGAGCAAGGCACTGTTCTAAGTTTTTCTTGGGGAGGGTTGTAATTTATTATCTTATTCAATCTTCTCAACATCCTAATTTTTTTTTATTTATCATTTCATTCAGGCTACCTGACATACTACGAAGTAGGTATTGTTAACACCAATATTTATTGGCTGTGAAGGGTTAAATAATGTGCTTAAGGTCACATAACAAGTGACTAGGGCTGGATTCAAATAGAGGTCTGAAAGATGCCAGAGCAACATCAGGCTATAGTAATGCAAACTTGCCCAGTCATAGCTGAGGTCACCAGCACTGTGACATCCATGCCACGCTTTGTGGCTCACTTCTTAATGCTCTCCACCCCAACTCCTACCAAACCTTACAGAAAGGTTGACTTTTACTCCAAATTATATATAATGGGAAGGAGCTGAAATGATTAATGAAAATCAAATTTTTCAGGCAAAATTAAATCTGATGTGAAGCATGTATAGAGAGACTTAATGAAGGCGAGAAGAATTTCCTTGAACTCTTAAGATGACCCATTGGGTGGTCACCTTCTCTGGTATGAGAACAAGTAAAAAGGTCACCTTGAAGGGCAGGTGATTAATATTTTCTGGGAAAGGGCAGAGACCAATCAATGCATGTCTGACTCAGCACTTCACCTTGAAGGCTTCCTAAATACCGAACCACTAAATTGTTTCAAAAATCTGGATTTTTTAAAAATTCTGGTTAGATATGGAGAAACGAACATGAGAGTCTGTTTCTGTCCACTCTTTTAATATTACTAAAACAAAAGAGGAAAAATAAAAGCAGCAAAAATCTTCAGTGACAAAACAAGCAAAAATCTGGAGAGGACACAAAAGCAGGAAGGAAGGAAAGAATATGGACAAATATTTTGTAGGTAGGAAGTTGATGAAGGAGAGGTTACTGGCTTAACTGAGAAGAGACAGCTAAACTCTATGTGTCTATACGAGGAGATAATGATGAAGCAAAAGCTACAGTCATCAGAACCTAAAATTGACTTGAGAATGGGGCACAATGTTCCATGAAATGTCAAATAGATCTTAGGGCTGAGGAGAGCAGAGTAGGCAGAAAGGCTTCACAAAGACGAGTTAGACCCAGATTTATTCCTGCAACTTTTGCAACCAGGCAAATATTCATCCCAAACTTTCAAAGGCTGGAAGAGTTTATTCTCTCAAGAAAACGAACCAGAGAATTTAGACTCCTGATTCCTGGTATGATAGTGCCACAGTGAGTTACTAAACAGAAAGCAGGGAAATCAATCAAAGTTTCTATAGTTTCATGCTGGAACTCTTAGCCCCATTCTCACACCTCTGTTCACAGACCCCTGGCATCCCAGTGTATATGTACCACTTAAAGATTTGTCTCTGAAAAAATTCAGAGGAAATTTACAACTAGTAGCGTGTAGGATGGTGCATGAATCCAAAGGGCAAGTCTCAAATGCAAACCATTAGCTGACAAGCTGTTACCAGCTTGTCAAAGCCTTGCTCTTAAAGTGAACAAACAGCAAACAACAGTAACAGCAATATGAAGAAATCCTTCTACATCAGAGACAGAGGAGAGAAATGGAACGCAGAAGAAACAGACAGCAGGCTGGACAGAAAATAATTACATAATAATAATACAAACATTAACCTCTGTTTGAAACATTGTATATGTACATACATATATAAGTTACGTGGAAAAATGAAAAATAAGGAAGGTGAATATAAGAAAGCTAAATATTCAACCATGATAAGAGGAAGGCAATAGAAAATTAAATAGTGATATAATTATATACATATATATTATACCACATAATATATATAAAATAGTAAATAAATATATAAATATAAATATTATCTGGTATTTTCCACAGAGTTTCAAAAATGCCTTGTAATTTCCTGAATGATAGAAATGTCTTGTTATTCATATAAAGCCTTTTTCACTCATACCTGAGTTTATACTGAAATGGGGTCCCTAAATAGCTTCAGGATGCGGGGAGGGGTCTTGATTGGCAGAAAAACCAACCAAGTGTCTGGAGAGAGCATTGCAACTTTCACTCCCATCTCGTGATCTCCAGAAATTGAGTTCAATCATGTAGCCAGTAATATTAACCAATCATGACTACTTAAGGAAACCTTAATAAAAACTCTGGACAGTGGGGCTCAGGCAGCTTCTGGGCTGGTGATCACATCCACGTGCCCAGAGGGTGGTATGCCCAGACTCCTCTAGGAGAGGGCACGGAGGCTCTGGATCCTCCCTCCTCCCTCCACAAGACCTTGCCCTATTCATCGCTTCCATTTGGCTGTTACTGAGTTGTATCCTTTATAATAAAATTGCAATTGTAAAATGAAACCTCTCAAATTTGTAGCCAAACAGGAAGAAGTGCAGGGGGCTTGAGGACATCCAGGACTTGTAGCTGACACCTGCAGATGGGAGCGGTCTTGTGGAGCTGAGCCCCTCAACCCATGGGGTCTGTACTGACTCCAGATTGAATTGAATTGTGACATATTAAGTCAGTGTCAGAGAACTGACTGTCAAAATGCGGTGTTAGAAGCATAATGTTTAGAAATATGAAAGTTAGTGCCAGAAGAAAAAGCTAAACTGGTTCAGTTATTTCTCTAGAGATCTGGGTTAAAGGATGAAAAAGAGTGACCAGGGGCTGCTTTATTTCCTTAAAATCTTTTCATTTTTTTTGTACTATATGCATGTATTACATTGATAAAAATGAAATTTGATTTAAGTAAGAATTCATTTCTAAGAAGTGAGAGTATCATTTTATTTTATTATTCACTAAGCTCTTCAAGTCATAATGCCTATCACTTAGCCATTCATTCATTCATTGTACCACATTTATTATCTGACATTCTGTGCTCAGTGAGGAATAAAAAGATTTTTGGAATGTGTAGTTTGAGAAGTCTCACATGAAAAAAGTAAGAGAATAAATGCAGAGCAATATATACAATAATATTTTAAAAGCTTCTTATCATTATTATCAATTGGCAAAAGTAGGCATTTCTTCTAATGGGCAAGTTTTCAAAACATATTGGCATAACGTAATTGATTAAATAGTGGATACAATTTGCATTATACAGATTATGATTTATTATTACATAAAACTCTTCAAAAATTATCATAGTGTGTATATGCAAAGTCATTTTGTGAGTATAGGAAAACATGTTCCATGTAAAACATGAACCCAGGCTATTTTATTTTCATGCCTGGGTTCTCATTTGGCATCCACTTTTTAGCTTAATAGTGGAATTGTGATCTGTGTTACAATTCGTTTTGATGGTTTCCAGAATTATTGAATTTGGTCTGGTCTTATGCACTGTTCAAGGTTTACTCAATGACATTTAGGTTGCTTTCTTTTTATCCATGCATCAGTCAATTTATTACTTTTAGCTTGCAGGAAGCATGTGCAAATTTTTTTTCCATTATTGAAATTCCCAAAAGAAATATAATTCGGTTGTGGCAAGGCTGAACCCCTCTAATCCCAAACCTCTTCTGCCCATTGAAACAGTGGTTTTCATTACACACTTCTTTATCAACCTGAGGTTTCTTTGGCAAGAACCATTGCATGAGTGCAGGACCAACATTCAGATGTTTAACAATAGAAAGCAGACAATGAAATAGCAACTCATAATCAGATAATGAAAACCACTGTGTTAATTTTGTCAATTCATCTCCGTTAGTTGCATCCAGTGAGAGACAGGGGTCCAGGGGGGTCTAGGGCTGGGGCAGGAATGTTGGCAACATCCAACAGTTGAGGTAACTGCTAACAACGCCACCCTACGTCAGATGCACTTCATCTTCCATGTTCTTTCCCATCTCTGTTTTCTCTCTATTCTGTCTTTTTCTTCTTTTTTGTTTCCCATTACCCCTGTCTCCCTCCATGTCTCTATCCTGCAAACATCCTTATTTAACATGTGTTATGGCCAGGGCTAATAAGCAGTGTACGTGTATTAGCTTATTAATCCTCACCACAACCCTGTGGGATGGGTGTTTTCAGTATTTCCATTATACTAATAGAGAAACAAAGAGACAAGAGGAACTCCTGGAATTCACAGAGCTAGAAATCTCACATTCTTAATGATTACCCTAGGCTTGCTTGTTACTTACACCCTGCTTAACCAGCTGTAAGGTACCACTGTCAACTCCCTCCCCTCAACACACCCAAGGCTTTGGGTATCTACTGACTCTTGAAGAATCCCAAGGGGTGGGAGAGGGTAGAGCTCGGTGGTAGAATGCATGCTGAGCATGCAGAGGCCCTGCCTGGGTTCAATCCCCAGCACATCCATTAAAAAAAGAACAGCAAAAAATTCCAGTTTCAACTAGTTCACTCAAGGTGGTCAGTCTTTTGCTGCAATGCAGTTGTTAGTTTTCCAATTTGCCTTTAGATTCTTAGACCATTTCTACTTCCAAAGAAATGTGAAAGGTTGTTACAAACAAGAGGAAAAAGTCAGATTTGCTGGATCTGAATTCACCCACGTGACAGGGCTGTTTTGGTTTTAGCCTCAGGGTGCCTTTTTCCTAAAGCTTACCTGGGCTTTATAAGCTGGCATGGGCAGACTGTTGCTCCTAAAATGAGGAATAATTCCTGCCTATTAGCAAGTGAGTTTACCTCCAGGAAACCATTGAAAGTCAGTACAAATCAGAAGCATTTCGGCAGGAGCCTAAATTAACCTGCAGGAGCCTTTCAGAGTGTTACTCCCAAGCACCGCGCGGTCAGCCCAGTCACGATTTTGGCTTTGCTAAAGTGGGAATGATTTTTGAAAGAGAACTTGCCTGTTGCTTTATGTTGTGGAAAAGAAAATATATATATATATATAAAGAAAATGTGACTAATCTAAGGCCAGAAGACTTGAAAACAGAAGTTTTCTGATTAGTAATGCAAAGCTGGGATTCATGTCTTCTTGTATTTGTCAAAGTGGGGAAAATAAAATCCTACTAACCTATTCAGCTAGCTAAAAGGTTTCCATGACAACTGTGGGAACTTGGAACATTCCGTACTCCTGTCTTCAAAAATAACCTTTCCGTATAAGCAAAAGATTGTTAAAAGCACTAACCCACCTCAACTTTCCAGTCCAAGGTAACTACCTGACCATTATCTTGGTCTCTTAACTACCCTGGAAAAACTTCAAATAGTCTGTTTACCCTACATCACAGAAGTAAAACTTCAGATAACTAGCCCGGGATAAACTGTGTTTAATCTCAGCAGGTTAATAGCTTTTTATTATGCGCTCATTAGTTTTTCCAGAGGAAAGTGAACTTACTTCCATGCAAGGAATTATAGATATAAAGGTTGTTTCTTCTCTCCTTTTAAAGCCAATCAAGTTGAAAATAGAAAATATATAGTTATCTCTTTAAAAAAAATTTTCCTGAAAGGCTAGCAACACATGCTCATGGTAGATAACATAGGAAATATAGAAAAATACTAAGGAAGAAATAAAATACCCATTATCTCACAACGCAGAGAGTCTAACCATTGTTAAAATGTTTATATATTCTCTTCTAGTATTTGTATCGTTATCTCTATTTTGTTTGTTCATTTTTTTAAACTGAACGATTCTGTAACTTTGACCCATTGAGATAAGCTTAGATAATGGAAGTTTTATTACGAAAAAAAAAAAAAAAAACACATAGTAGATAATCACTTGGGTGGCAGTGCCTCTGAGACTGACTCCATAAAGAACCAAAACAATATCTTCCTGAATACTCACTGTAATTAACCTACCTCATCTGTGCACTGGCATTCTTATTTCTCCAGAAAGAGGTTCTGATTGGTCTGTTGGCCATTATCCAACATGGAACATCTCTCTGCCTGACTTACCCCATCCTTGCCCAGGTTACACATTTAGTTTCAGATAGCCCAAATGGCAGAAACTGCAGACACCTCGCAGACCATTTCAACCTTCCTTGTGCAGAAGAGAGTCTCAAACTCTCCTCACCAGTATACCTTACACACAATTTTATATCTTTTTCTCCCTGACATTAATCATCAATGGTATTTCGGGAGTGGAACTGTAGAAGAAATTCACCCCAGTACAGGCAATAAGGGAGGGGAGGTGTTATGAAGAAATTAAAAGCAATAATTAATAAATAAAACCAAGTAAAATTTAGCCTTCTTTATATTAGCGCAATGCTCCCACAATTCTAAATATCAAGAATAAAATACTTTTTCTCCAAAAATATTTTTCATTGGTCTAGTTTCTAAACAATTAGTGAAGACATGATGGATTTGACTTATACAATATATATTTAAGCTTCAAAGTAGCTCATTTTAGTTCTTACATTTTAATTAACTTTGTGATCTACATGGGAGTTAATTCAAAGGACTCTGTGTAGTCCATGACAAAAAATTAGCTGCATGTGTTCCTCTCTTCTCAAAAGTAGGCTCCATATGGTTCAGAATCATTCGCGCTCACTTCGAGGGCAGTTGATGTATTCAACTCCTGTGTCCTGTATATCCCTGCACTTAGTAGATCTGAAATAAATCATGGTAGCACAGTGGTTGTAAAGATAAAGTAATAGAACTCGCATTACTTCAGTTTTGTCATTCTGTGTGCAAATCATCCTCTGAAACTGGGAATTCAGCCTTTTGGCAGTATTTCTCCATGTGCTTTGGCCCCTTTCCTTCCAAAAAAATACGTTCTTAACATTAATTTATTGCTTTTTCCTTTGCTGTACTCTAATATTTATTTTTTAATCTATTTTGGTTTATTTTATTTATTGACATGTAATCATATAATAGGTTCAAGTTTAGATGAATTTTACTATTCATATTTCTTTTCTGGCCATTGCTACTGTTTGTTACATTTCATGATTATTACTGAAATCAATTTTGTCCTGTAGAGGAGGAAGGGTATTTAAAATGAATCATTCTAATATATTAAAATGCAAAATAAGTAAATAAATGAATGAATAAAATGATTCATTCCAGATATCTTATACTGAAGGTATCCCATTGTCTATCATATTTGAAGTATTTAATCATATTAGATTTTCAGTATAAATACTATTCTACTATCATAGTATTTCTTTCTCCACATGTACCAGGATTTATTTAACTATTAATCTATTATTGGACAATTAGCTTGCTTCCAAGTTCTACTACTGTAAATAGTGCTATATTGAATATCTTTGTACACATTTTACTTCTGCTTTCTGACTTTGCCTCAGTCTAATTTTATTTGACTGCTTATAGGCAGTAAACAGAGCCAAAAGCCAGGACAAGAGCACCACAATCGATTATCCACAAACTAGATGATGTGAGTCATCACTGCAGTGAACTCTAGCTTATTCAATAGTTAATTATCCACAAGCTGAGTATCCATAATTTATATGACCTACCTACAGCATCCTAGAAAAAAACAAAAATGTAAAAACAAAAAATTTTTTTTGGTGAATTGTCTTTAAAAAGTCTTAAGGCTCTCCTCTTTCTTGTGTATGCATCTATTATTTATGTGCAGTATTCCTGAACATTTCCTTCTATCATGTTATGCAGAGGCTCTGCCGAATAAAATCCTCCCAGGCAGCTCCTAGTCATCTAGGACATCCTAATCTGCTATATTTATTCATGTTTCAATGCACACGCTAAATAAGAAATTGGCAAGACAATGCAAGGGGCTATGGATACTCAGCTTTGTTCTTAAGCTTGGAGTCAGGCGCCATTTCTCCTGGTAGTTTATTTCCTACCAAATTTATGTGCAGAATATAAGGAGAATCTGATTTACACCCACACCAAAGAAGCAGCCCTGCCCTAAAATCACAATGCAGTGCATTTGCGAGAGGATTGTTCTGCGAGAGACGGGGCAAGGTCATGTTTAGACGTTTGGCTGAAGTGCCGGATTGCCTGAGTTTGAATCCCACCAGCTGGTGGGGTGACCCTGATCAAGTCAGAGGCTGTACTAGGTTCTGGGACAAAAGAATAAACAAGTTATAGCCCCTGTCTGATGGAAAATTACAGTTTAGGAAAAGAGACAATTAAAAAGATTCTTATACAAGAGAATGCTGATAAAGGCATTTCACCCAGTCTCAGGATATCTGCCAGTTACTATATTATTATTGACATTGATGTTACCTGCCATAGATTGAATCTCTTAGAAAGTAGACCACAGATACACAAACATTGAAGGCAGATTTCCTCTTTCTCTCATACACATACACACATACACACACATGTATTGAAGATAGATTCTTTCTACACATGCATATGCATATATATTTATATACATACAAATATTTGCATACATTCATAAGTATATTTTTCCTTCAGGAAAAATGGATGGATGCTCCCACCATCCCCCTTTACTATTTGCCCTCTTCTTCATTATTTTTTTCCTTCTCTCTCAACCAAGAGTTACCTACCTGGCTCAAATCCAGATTCTACCTCTTGCCAGTTTTCTGACCTCTCCCAAATTTACTTGACTTCACTAAGCCTCAGTTTCTCCGTCTTGTGAGATGAAAATTAAAAACAATATCATCTCATAGGGATTTTATGGAGATTATAAGCAATAATACTTATAAAATGCTAAAGATAATGCCAGCCACTTAGTTAAGAATTCAGTTGATGTTAAGTTGCTTTTACAATCAGTATGCAAATTACCTCAGTCAATATAAGATCATTCATAGACTTGGAGCTCATTATTATTACCCTCCCTCCGGGCTCTTACAATTACAGAGAACACTTATTGAACTTTTATAGGGAATGTAAAATTATCTGTGCAAGGAAGGCACTATTTTCTATGGCTCTCTATGAACAATCAGCTACAGCAGACTGGTTCCAATTATTGCATGTTGCCCAGATAAGAAGCTCTTTTCTCCACACACCCTCATCACCCCTATAAGTGTCACATGACCCCAGTGCTCAATTCCAGAGTGTGAAGAAGATTGCTACCCACCCAAGAAAGCCAAATGGAAGATTGAGCAACATCTTAGGCACACAGGCAGGCATCGCGCCTACAGGAAATTTGAAAGACAGTACACTGGCTGCTCTCAATGCGGAATTCTCACCAGTGGGAGATGAGAAGGGAAACTGGAAGCCTGAGCTTTGTCCCCGTCTTCTCACAAGGGTCATAATGTCTCATCCTCAGTACTGCTGGCCACCTGTACTTACCATGTGGAGCCTGGGATCTAGATCCTTTTGGATCTAGCTGCTGTCCAAATGGCCATTCCCACTCAGCTAAAGCAGATTGCTTTTTCAGACTAGAGAAGGAGATCAAAAACTAGATTAAGTCAATTTTCAAATTGTCTTCATGTCATCCTTGAAATGAAGCCTTTGAAAATCCAAGAGCTGAACTTTTGACAACTTTGTTCCCTGGGTCTATCTTGATAACTTCCTTTTAAGCCAATGAGTAGTTTACAAACAACTACCTGGGCAAAGGCATGTAAGGAAGAGCTTCAGGGTACAATTCAATGAAGCACGTAAGGAAGAGACCACAAAGGGTGCAATTGACGTTAATTTCCTCTTTACATTTACGGCAGGTGAGCCTTGGTAAGAGAGCAATAGAGAGGAAGCACTCCACAGTCGTCTAACTCTTTGTAACCAATCCCACCCTTAGTCTGACTGCAGATGCAGTGCTGAAATAGTCACCACATTGCTGGGGCAGAGAAGGGGCGAAGGGTTAGATCAGGAGAGGCAACCTCTAGCATGGCTAAGACCATGTACTCTGAAATCAAAAAGATCTGTGTTCCGATCCTCCTTCAGGTCCTGCAAGCTAAGTGACCCTGGACAAATCACTCAACCCCTCTGAGCTCTGGCTTCCTCGGTTGATAAACTGGATGCTGGTGACAGTTCTGACTTCACAAGGTTATTATTTAATAATAGTAAAGTTTTGGCATAAAGGCCCAATCAGCAGATGTTAGCTGCTGTGACTTTCAAGGGCCATGGATGGAGGGAGGTTTAAGTCAAGAAAAGTTTATCGTGTCTGTGCGCTGCTGTGCCAAGCCTGTGCTATTAGGTTTCCAAGATTAGGAAACCACTTGATGCCTTGTCTAATGTCAGCAGCTCATTTCTGTTGCGCAAAATTCCCATTTGCAGGCCTCTCAGAAACTGTTATAGAATGAAGCACATAAAAGATTCATGCACATTTGGTAGTTACCTCCTGGATAACACTTCTCAGGGGATTGATTAAGGAATTTCATTTAAACCAACAGAACCAGTAGTATTTCTGCTGATCCCTTGTGTAACTGTGTTAGTGAACATAAATATACATGGACAGGCTTTGGGTATTCTGTGATTCTTACAATTATCCAGTTCAAAGGAAAGCAAACTGATTACCATATGCATGAAACAGAGGAAGAGAAAGTTCTGTTCCATGTCAGCAGCAGGGGAAAGGTGGTTTTGAAATATGAATGTCCTGCTACTTTTATTTGTTTTCTATGCTTGTATAAAGAAAATAATCACCAAAATATGATACATGAAAGTAAACTGAGTGTACTTTTCTTCTCAAGTCGCTGTGTTCAAACTTTGACCAAAAGTCACACTCACTAACATAACCCCCACAGTAGTATGCACACCCAAGGGATGGAATGCCAATAATCCTTTTCTTGTATTTGATTGACATGATGTGCTTCATAATGTCTAGCATTATATTGGACAGCAAAGAGCTCTTTTGCAATATCTTTCATACAAGCTTAATAGATAAATAAAAAGCAGAAATTCTCTGGTTCAAATGTAGGTTACATGCCTGAAACGTTGGCCTTGTAGCCTCCCTCTCAGTCCTCAGAAGTATCCCCTGAAATGACCCTGTGTCATCTAAAGACTCAGAAGAACATAGTTTGAAAACATGTGTGATGCATTGCTTTATTATGCATCTTCACACTATTTTCTTTTAACCTCTCAAATGCCCTGCGATGTAAATCTTAACACTCTCACTTTAGCAGATCAAGAAACCAAGATTCCAAAGGGAAATATTTTTCAAGGTCACTCAGCTATGGGTCTCAGCATTTGGACTCAAACCCAAATCCTCTTGCTCTAAAGCAGGGTATCCTAACGTTGGTGCTACTGATGTTTGCAGCTGGATGATCCTTTGGTCTGTGGGTCTGTCCTGCATGTCATAGAATATTTAACAGCATCCTTGGCTTCTACCTGCTAGAAGTCCCTGTGTGCTGTCCCTGTAATGACAATCAAAAGTGTCTTCAGACATTATCAAAGGCCCCATACACTGGAGTGAGGGGATAAAATGGCCCCTGGTGGACAACCAGGGCTCTTAATCTGGTATGCAGGGATCCTAAAAGGGCTCATGGGTAGGATTCTAGGGGTCCTTGAACTTGGGCGGAAAAGATATGCATTTTTACCTTCACCAAACTCTTTTACAAATTTAATGTTTCTTTCCACGTTAAATGTAAGCAACAGACCTTAATAAAATTATCAGAACTTGTGACTTTAAACCAGAAGAAAGTACCAACATACCCTATTTTCTGTCCAATTACAGTTATTGCAGGTATTTCAAAATGCCACTGAACATTAGGGTAAATGACTCTAATTGCTACTTCAAAATTATGCTAGATAGTTGACCAACTGTCTGATCTTATTTAAGACATTACTGCAGAAGCATGTATATTACTGTATTTCTTAATTTTTGTTAGTTATATTTCAAGATATTTCCCTTTGTGATCCTTTCTTTACTCTTCTGCATCTATACATTTTCTGAGATGGCATCCATAGGTTTAACCTGACTGTGAGAGGGGTCTATGACACAAAAAGTCCACAAAGCCCTATTCTAAAGCTTCTGTGTCTTACCACTTATACTTGGGGAGACATCTGGTAAAGTTGTTTAGTGTCCAAGAGCACAGACTCTATTCTACCTGCATTCAAATGACTGGCTGTAACCTTAACTAACTCTCTAAACCTCAGTTTCTTCATTTGTCAAAAGAGAACACTACTAATAGGTATCTCATGCTGGCTTCCATAAGGTTAAGTTTTTAGCTCAGTGCCCGGCACTTGGTCGGGACTTAATAACTACAAGTTATTATTTAGTGTCTTATGATGTGGCCTCTATTCACATGGAATTGTCTAGTAAGTATTTTGCCAATAGCCACGGCATAGACAAAGCACAGAAATCTCTGAAATAGATGCCAGGGAATGTAAAATACTTACATTCCTGTCTCTCCTGGCTGGTGGTGGTTATCATTTTCCATTTGCAGGGGATGTATAAGAAATTCATTTTCTTTAAGAAGGATCTGAAAGTGCTCAAAATTGCATTTGTTCCTGGACACTGTGAGGATGGAAACAGCATGTATTTCACAGTGCTGAGCTCGGCGGGTGAGAAAGCAGCAGGAACAGTGACAACAGAAGTAAACTGGGAATTGCTGGACTGGGTGGAGCTTCAGTCCCCAGGTTCCTGCCTTTTCCCTGCCCCTTGGTGCCAATTACCAACAGACCCCTGCAGACCACATTTTTCCATCCCTGCTCAATTCTCACTCAAAAGGATTTCTTTTCTCTTGTGATGCCAATTCATGATAAATGCTCACAGAGGCATGACAATTTCAATTGCCAGACCATCTGGCTACTGGATATTTTACCGTGATTTTTAGAGCCAGGAGCTTTACTAGTTGCCCTGTTTCTAAGGAAACAGAAGCTACAGTGACAATTCGTGACTTAGATGAACTGTCTCACTGCTCATTACAGACGGCCTCTGGGGGTCAGCAGGCACGAGTTGTACTTGTGTTCTTGCAGCCAGAGCACTAGGCGCCATGCTGCTCACTCTCATTCTTCTTATTTGCATCCCTCCCTTCTGAACCACTTGGGGAACCAAACTGAGGTATGACCTGAGCATAGGAAAGTCCTTATTCAACCCTCTTTCTCTGGGATGGATGAATGGATGGATGGAGTCAGTCATTCAGTAATTCAGTCAACAAACAAATATTGAGCATTTAAACATCAGGTCACTTCCACACTTAAGCAGTTCAGGATAAAGTCCAAGTTCCTTAGTTCAGCAAATAAACAAAATCCAATGGTAGTCAAACTGCATTCATTAACGGGTGAAACCAATTTAGTGGGTGATGACAAGCATTTTTAGAAATGGATACAATAGAATAAGACAGAATAAAGGAAAATGCATTCTAAGTATCAAGAGTAAATGTTGCTTCATGAAATTTTTCTTAAATATTTTTTGTGTGTTGTATTGACTTGAAAGGTAAAATGCATTTCTTGTTGGAGAGTGACGTGAAGAAAAGTTTGAAAGACACTGGCTGCAAAAGCCCTTTTACCCACCTCCCTCCCATCTCTCATTGTGACATCAAAATTCATTTTCATGAATTTCATGCTGCACTGCCCCAGTTCTCTAAAAGCACACATTCTTTTATGGTTCTAGGGTCTTGCACCGTGCACTCTTACTTTAGATTACAACACATCCACCAGTGCCTGGCTCACAGCTCCTTGTCCTACCTCTAGCCTCTTCCAGGAAATGTCTCCCCGCCACCAACTTGGGTTGAGTCTCCTTCTAACAGCTCCTAAGCCCCTCTTGCATCCTAGTGCATGTATACCTTTCAACTGTACTTGTTTTTTTATTTTTTCAACTATATGCTCTTGAGGATCACAGCTACGTATAATTGGATGTCACAGCTGCAGGTTTAACTTCCACTGGAGACTGTGAAAAGCAGCCAAGCCTGAGAAATAGTAATCTAGTTCAAGTGTGAGATGCTCATTAGTGGTGGTGATACACTGGATGATTTTTGCCTAGAACATTAAATGACAGTAGTATTAAAGAGTATTGAACCACTTCTTGAGAAAGTTATTCCCTTTGCAAATCTTACTCATCTTTCTGATTACAAAAGGGAGAAAGAAAAATATGTTTGTTGTGTTAAAGGATAGGTTTTGTAAAAAAGGAAAATTATGACTCTCCTACCAATATGAAATGAACATGTATGAACGATTTAACTCGTTGATTAATAAGGGAACCAGTCAGATGCTGCAACCGGATGAAAGGAAGGTTCAAAGGACTCCGCATATTTAGACAAATAAGAAATGCTGAAATGAAATTACAAGTAGAAGCAAAGGGGTCTGTTCACAAGACAATAATCGATTTCACGTCACTTGACACAATAAATTTGTGTTTCTATGGATAAGAATCACTTGCCTTATCATTATTTTCTACAACTTAGTGAGTTGTAAAGTAGCTCAAAGGACAATGAAAAGCTGAGATAACATAGAAGGGCTATCTTTTTGGTCCCTTTCAGTCTTTTGTAATTTTTCCCAACTGGTACAAGTCTTTCCTCTCCCTCCAATAATGCTAGTCTTCTTTGTAACAGATAGACAGCAAGCCACTCTCTCTGAGCTGGTCATAAAGCCATGACTAGCTGGAATTGGATAGCATCATCTTGTTTTTTTGTCATTACCTTACACTTATCTTTTATTATTTACAGTAAATCATTTTAATTCATTGTATTGGTGCAAATTTTTTGTTTAAAAATGTATTAATATACTAAGTCTACTGAAAGAAAATAATGAGAACAACCCAGTCCCAGTCCAGAAGACCTAAACAAGCAACTCTCCAAGGAAGACATACAAATGATCAAAAAGCACATGAAAAAATGCTCAATATCACTAATTATCAGAGAAATGCAAATCAAAACTACAATGAGGTATCACCTCACACCAGTCAGAATGGCCGTCATTCAAAAATCCACAAATGACAAATGCTGGAGAGGCTGTGGAGAAAGGGGAACCTTCCTACACTGCTGGTGGGAATGCAGTTTGGTACAGCCACTGTGGAAAACAGTGTGGAGATTCCTCAAAAGACTAGGAATAGACTTACCATATGACCCAGGAATCCCACTCCTGGGCTTGTATCCAGAAGGAAATCTACTTCAGGATGACACCTGCACCCCAGTGTTCATAGCAGCACTATTTACAATAGCCAAAACATGGAAACAGCCTAAATGTCCATCAACAGGTGACTGGATAAAGAAGATGTGGTATATTTATACAATGGAATACTACTCAGCCATAAAAACCGACAACATAATGCCATTTGCAGCAACATGGATGCTCCTGGAGAATGTCATTCTAAGTGAAGTAAGCCAGAAAGAGAAAGAAAAATACCATATGAGATCGCTCATATGTGGAATCTAAAAAACAAAAACAAAAACAAACAAACAAACAAAAACAAAGCGTAAATAAAGGACAGAAATAGACTCACAGACAGAGAATACAGACTTGTGGTTACCAGGGGGGTGGAGGGTGGGAAGGGATAGACTGGGATTTCAAATTTGTAGAACAGACTACACTGTATAGCACAGGGAAATATACACAAAATGTTATGATAACTCACAGAGAAAAAAATGTGACAATGAGTGTGTATATGTCCATGAATAACTGAAAAATTGTGCTGAACACTGGAATTTGACACAACATTGTAAAATGATTATAAACCAATAAAAAATGTTAAAAAAAAAAAAAGAAAATAATGAGAAAAATCACAGGACATTGATACAAATATTAGGAGGCCATTTATATACTGTTAGAACAGACTTCAAAACAGACTCTCTGGGATCAAGTAACTTTAATAAGTTCCTTAAGCTCTCTACACTTCAGCTATTTTATTTGTAAAATGTGTTTTTCTGTAAAATGGACATAATAATAGTATCTACCTCATAATGTTATTTTGAAGATTATTTAATACTTAGAATAGTATCTGCATATAGCAAATACTGAATATAAATTAATCATCACAATTATTGTTTTTATTACTATAATTATATGACAGAAGTTGTGAGGACAGTATGCATGTAATGGTAGTTTGGGAAACACTGGTGTCTATAGCAACAACCAACTTATAGGACTTTGTCTTTTTGTTGCCACTATGTGAGAGTATTTCTGAAGAGTATCAGACTTGTAGTTTCTCAGTTCACAGAACTAGTAACTTCATATCTCTCTAATCCCTTCCAGCCTTCCAACAAAAACTCTTCAGTAATATATCAACCCCACTGACATTCCAATTCACTGACCCCACCACCCAGCAATGAGTTCAATGTCCCCACTACTGAGCTTAGGATCCATTGTTCATCACTATGATCATTCATATACATATATACTCAACCCTCTTATTCCTGTTTCATAGTGTTTGCCTAGAAAATCTCCAACCCTGAATAAATATAATTACCCAATGCATGTATAAATGGAGGAACACGACTGAGAGGAAAAACCTAACGGTGACAACTAATCAAATTATAAATGTATAACCAAACCCTAAGAGGCCCTCAGCAGCGTCCAGCAAGCCTACTACATTTTCTTGATTGACTCTAATGCTCTGAGACTACTATTTCACATCTTTTCCTCTCTCCTCAATTCTCCAGTACCCACCCCACTTGCAACACTTGTTCTTGCCTATACTTCACTAATAAAAGGAAACAACCAGAAGGTAGCTACCACATTTTTCCACCAGCAAATTTACCAAGCCTCAAAACATCCCCACAGAGAGTGACATCCTACAGTTAGGGTGTGGATAGAATGTACAAGCTTCAGCCATCCACAGCCAGGGCTCTACCTCTGCACTGGCTGCCATCCCCTCTGGCTACTCAAGGACTTTCCTCCTACAGTTCCCCCCATTTCTTTCCTGCATCACCAACTTCCCCTTTTTGTATTGGACTATTCCTTACGGAACACAAACGTGCTGTTTTATATTTTTTGATCACCTGCATACTCCAGCTAGCACCCCACACCTTAGAGCCAAAGCCACTGAAAGAGTTGCCTCCACTTCTTCAGAATGTTCTACCCACCCCATAATCTACTTAGCGAGATGAAGAGTGAAACTCCATCTTGTTGATTTCAGTGGAAAGTTATCAATCTTTATCCTACTAGACCTCTCAAGAGCATTTACTCAAACTCTTTTTCTTAAAGCATTTTACTTTCTTGATCCAAGGATGTCACAATCTCTGACCTTTAATTACATCTTTCTAACTGGCCACTTTTCCTCAATGTCCTTACTGATTCTTTGTCCTCTGCCAGATCTCTGAGTGTTGGATTGCCCTTCAGTGCTGAACATTATTCTCAACGTACAATCATTTCCATCGCTTGAAATGTCATCTATATGCTGGTCTTTTCCAAGTTTCTCTCTTTAACCCTGAAATTTCTCTGAGGCCCAGATTTGATCACACAGTGTTAATTAAAAATCTCCACTTCAATATCAGTAGGCATCTCAAATCAATATGCCCAAAATAATAATAATCATAATATCTGATTAGTCAAGATACATTTTAGATTCATTTATCAAAGAAACTCAAAAACACACTGCCTTAAATTAAGAGCAAAGTTTATTTCTCTGTCACATAAATGTCCATTTAGGTGATTATGTCAAATAGAGTACAGACAAGATTATGTGAATATTTGGGAATTAGGGATTTATTAAAGGAATAAGACTTTACTAACTGAGGGGGAGAAGATGTGGAAGTTAGATTCCAGATGGGGATAGTGGAGCATCAGAGAGAAGTCTCTAATGAGGTCTCCTGAAGCAGTACTGTGAGTAGACAAGTTGGAGATTACAGAGGACTCTGGGAAGCCAGATACTTTCAGCAGCCAATGTGGGACAATGAATGGGAGCTGGTGAAAAATTCCATTGAAATATGTTACTTTTGCTGAGATACTTCTTCTGTAGGTCCACACCTAAATATTTAGCAGTGGGATTATGGCCACTGTTGGTCAATATGGTGAGTAGTCAGGAGGAATAGACAAATGGAGATCAGAGGAGAGCAAGGACAAAATCAAATCCACCATGACCTAGAGAACAGATGTACATAGGGAGAGCAGTGGACCAAAGAGGACACTGAGGACAAGGTCATCATTTAAGGGACAGACAAAAGAGAGGAAGTCCATTTGTAAAAAAGAAGAAATGGGAAAGTCAGAAAAATGAGGGAAAACCAGAAGAAAGCAGTCGAATGTAAGCCAAGAGAATTAAGAATTAATTCATAATTAAAATTATAAAGCAGTGAGTCATCAATCAAGTCTTGACTTCAGAAATATTTGTAAGGTAAGAACTGAAAGGTGACCATTGGATTTGGCATTAAGACAGTCAGTGGTGACCTCTGAGAGTCCAAGGATATGTGAATTGTATGGTAGGAGAAACGTGTAGACACTCTTCCAAAAAGGGAAGGAAAGAGGGAAGGCAGTAGCTAGAAGGCATAGCCAAGAGACTAGTTCGGTTGCAATTATTTGCAGTTTTGTGTTTATTGTGTGTTTATTTGTTTGCATTGCAAAGACTGAAACATGTTTATAAGCTATAATGAAGGATCTCTTTCAGAAAAGGGCAAGTAGAGGTGTGAAAGACAGAATAAATAATTGATGAATTAAAGTCCTGGCATTCGTGAGAGGGGATAAAATTGTGGAAACAATGGAGGTTTTAACTCAAACAGAAAGCTAACGATCAGTATGCACACATTGTCAGTGAAGGGATCACTCTTCTTTTTGAGGTTATCTGCTAGGTAGTGTCCCCCATGTGGTGGCTATTTTCCAGGGAACTTAAGAAGAGTAAAGAAGATTTGGAATAGCTGCTTGAGTTCAATAAGAGAGTTTTTGCCAAACAATTGAAAGGAATGTAGAACTGGATTCAGGATCTGACTGAGGTTGATGGCACATTTGTAGTGGAGCTGTGCTGAACAACTGTACCACATTGTCCTTCAGTGTTTGGTCAGAGTGTACAGGTAGAGTGCCAAGTTGCTCATTCCAAGATTAATGTTCTTCACCATGATGGATTCAGTCATTTAGGATGCATTCTTCTTGCAAGAAATAGATAATTGAACTAGGTTTAAATAAAGCTGAATCTTTTTCTCACACAATGAAGTCTAAAGTTAGATGCCTGGGGACATTGGTTCAACAACTCAACAAAGGTAATAAGAACCAGTCTTTCTAACTCTTTCTGCTTTTTGACCACATTTGCATTCGATCCAGTAGGAAAAGATTGAAGGAGGGTTGGTGCCAATGTTATCAGTACCTTTTATTAGGAAGGCAAAACCTTTCCCAAAAACCCCAGGCTTGACTATCTCAGACTGTCTTCGAGGAACTGGAGTCCCCCAGATGGTCGAGAAGAGGCTGGCAACAGGCTTAGTGTGTATCAACAAGCAATATCTACTCTAAAAATCAGAGAAGTTGAGCCTACATGAAAAAGTGGTTCAAATGATAGTCATATGATCTAGATAAAGAGAGAGGTGGACAGTACCTTAACCACGTGATCTCACTTGGCACTGAAAATAATATAAATTTATACCAAGTGCCTTTTGATTTGAAGCAATTGGAGGTGCATCGCCCTTAGTAGTTTTCTTACCGAGTGTGAAACCTAAATCTAATCCTGCAAAACAATAAAATTAATCCAAATTGTAAGACATTCTATACAGAAGTTGACCTGAACTCTTCAACTAGGTCAACATCCAGAAAGGAAAAAAAGGGGGCAAAGGACTAATCGAGGCAAAATAGATTAAATAGTCATGGCAATGAAATAAAATGTCTGGTCCTTGATTCAATTCTGGAATTTTTCTCAAAAAAAACAACAATTATGAAATACATTTTTGAAATAAATGGATAATGTTTACTATGGATGAAATATGTTCAAAGATAATTTCTTGGGTGTAATAATGACTATGTTATCTTGTAGTGTGAAATAGCCTTGTTCTTAGAAGTTTCATGCTGTCACATTTAGGAGTAAACCATTCTGATGGCTGTAATTACTTTCAAATTGTTCACAAAAATACTACATGTTTATGATTATACACACACATACACATACAGGCACAGAAAGAAAGAAAATGAGCAAATGTGGTAAAATATTAGCAACTGTTGGATCTAAGGGAAGAGAACACAAGTGTTCATTGTACAATTTTTTTCAGCTTTCATATAGATTTTTAGTTTTTCTAAATAAAAAATTGGATGAAAATTAGAAGAAAAGGACATTTCTGAGTTTCTGATTTATTATATGGAAAAGTTTTAGTTGAATTATTCTTGGTATAAGCATGAGTGTAAGTGATTGAAAGTAAAAGTAAATGTCAAGAGCATTTATGAAAAACGAAACTATAGCCATGAGTCTTAGGTTCAAATCCTGGCAACTTACTCTGTGATCTTGAGCAAGGCTGTCAATTTCTTCAGCAGTGAAATAAGGTGATAATAGTACCTAACCTAAAGGTTGTTTGCAGATTAACTGAGATAAGCAATATAAATTACTTTAAGAAGTGTCAGGCTTATGACAAAAAAGGCAAGAATATACAATGGAGAAAAGACTGTCTCTTTAATAAGTGGTACTGAGAAAACTGGACAGCTACATGTAAAAGAATGAGATTAGAACATTTCCTCACATCGTATACAAAAATGAACTCAAAGTGGATTAAAGACCTAAATGTAACCCCTGAAACCATAAAACTCCTAGAAGAAAATATAAGCAGGACACTCTTCAACATAAATTGCAGCAACATTTTTTGGATATGTCTCCTAAGGCAAAAGAAATGAAAGCAAAAATAAACAAAGGGGACCAAGTTAAACTTTAAAGTTTTTGCACAGCAAAGGAAACCATTGACAAAATGAAAAGGCAGCCTATCAAATGGAAGAAAATATTTGTAAATTATATGACTGGTAAGGGGTTAAAATCCAAAATATATAAACAACTCACACAACTCAATATCAAAAAAACAGACAATCCAATTTTTAAAAAGGACAGAAGACCTGAATAAACATTTTTCCAAAGAAAACATACAAATGGCTAACTGGCATCTGAAAAGATGCTCTATGTTTCCAATTATTAGAGAAAGGCAAATCAAAATCACAACATCACCTTATACCTGTCAGAATGACTATAATCAAAAAGTCCACAAATAACAAATATTGGCAAGCATATGGAGAAAAGGAAACTTTTACATACTATTGGTGAGAATCTAAACTGGTGCAGCCACTAAGGAAAATAGCATGGAGTTTCCTCAAAAAACTAAAAATAGAAATACCATATGAACCAGCAATTCCACTTTTGGGTATATATCCCCCAGAAATGAAAACACTAATTTGAAAAGATACATGCACCCAAATGTTTGTAGCAGCATTATTTACAATAGCCAAGATATGGAAGCAACCCAAGTGTCCATCAACAGATGAGTGGATAAAGAAGATGTAGTATATATGTACAATGGAATATTACTCAGTCATAGAAAAGAATGAAATAAAGTCATTTGCAACAGCATGGATGGACCTAAAGAGTATTATGCTTAGTGAAATAAACCAGACAAAGAAAGACAAATACTGTAGATTATCACTTACATGTGGACTCTAAAACGTAAAACAAATGACTGTATATAACAAAACAGAAACAGACTCAGATATAGAAAACAAAATAGTGGATATCAGTGGGGAGATTGGAGAGGGGAGGGACAAAATAGAGGTATGAGATTAAGAGATACAAACTACTATATATAAAATAGTTAAACAACCAGAATATACCATATAGCACTGGGAAATATAGCCTTTATTTTGTAATAACTTTACATAGAGTATAATCTATAAAAATACTGAATCACTATGCTGTACTCCTAAAACTAATATAATTATATTTATAAATCAACTTGATTTATAATTATATATATATATTTATAAATCAACTTGATTTATAATTATAAATCAACTATATTTCAATATAAAAACAGTGTCAAGTTTATATTACAGTAAATACTCCATAACTGTTGTTAAATTAATATTTTAAAAGTCCCAACTGTGAAGCCAGAGGACTAGAAGGTCATACATCTTGTGGCAGACTGAATTATAATTCCCACAAAGATATCCAGATCCTAATCCTCATAACCTATGAATATGTTACCTTACATGACAAAAGGTATTTTATAGATGGAATTTTACAATTAATTGACAAACCTGACATAAAACTCTACAAAGCAGGACTAAAGAAGAACTTAGCACCCAATGCATGTCTTTATGTCATTTTAGCAGTGTTTTCTCCTACACATTTAGTCATTTCTAATGACTAAATTTGGTTCAATATTCAACTTACAAAATTCAGACTAGTCCTCAACACCCTACCATGTAGGCAAGAATATCTGTAAATTATATTTCCCTCCTTCCAAGCAGGAAATTATTTTTCCCTTTTCTCTTTGTAGGGCTTGTGTCACATAACCCCAAATTACTAATATTAATATCCCTGTAGAATTAATGTTGCTTTTTCTAAGAAATTCTAAAGACCAGAGCTGAAGTGGTTTTCTCTTGTCAAGATCTTATAGCCAAAGCCAAAGAGCAACCATGCTTTGTATTTCCTCTTGTTTCTTGTCAGTTCTTTGAACCTAACTGCCCTAGAGACTGGACTGTAAAAGCTCAAAATAAACAATCTTATAATTAAAAAAGGTAGTCTTAGAGCAGACTGCCCCCAGAAGCTAAATAATACTTTTGAAGAAAAGAGATAATTGGTTTCAGAAATACTTAATCAAAAAAATATAAAACAACAGCACTTGGTAAGAGGTGTCAGATGGCAATATTTAAGAATGGACAACAGAGTTTGGAGATTAGCATCCCATGAAATAAGGGTCTCCACCATCAGCTTGTATGGTCTGCCTCTTTTTAGAAATGTCTTGCAAAGCTTCCAATACAATGTGAATGTAGCTACAGAGATTTCATTCTAGGTTCTGAAATTAAAGTGGCCTAGTTTTTTTTAATTGAGATTATGAAAATAAACAATGTACAGTAGAACTTCAGAATCTGCACAGCATAGGGGTTGTAGCTGACTGGTGTGCTGTGCGCACTACCATCAAAGACCCTTGACTTACATGAGGGACATACATAATAGCTTGTTTCTCTAGACCACATTCCCTTAAGAGTCTCCGGTTTACTAGGAATAGCTTCCTGACATGACTATAATTAGTTTTAGCTCTTATTTATACAGATTTTCTTTTACTGCCTGGGAACTCACTAGTAGAGCTTTAAAGTCAATGGTTACATTTCCATCTACAGCATATGAAGGATTATTTCACACCTTATTTATCAGCATCCTGTTAATTCTACATTTCTCTTTCAGTTTATCCAAAGCATTGACTGTTCAGGTCCCCACCATTACGTTCTTAGACCTCCTTGCTTTCTCTTCACTTCCATCACCAGCACCAACAGTGGAAGGTTATGTTGCACAGGGGTTAAGGGTTGGACTCTAGCATCAAACTGCCTAAGTTCTAATTCCTCCTCTTGCATTTCCTGACTGTATGACTGTGGCCAATTCGCTAGATCTTTTTCCTCCTCAGGTTCTTCACGACTGAAATAACACCAATCTCTTAAATGAGATGTACAACATCATAATACACCTGTTACATAATTTTAAAGTATTTAATTTCTTTAGGGGTCCATTTTCCACCCACCACCCCTGCAAATATATTTTCTTTACTTCAATGAACATAGTACTTTGCATTGAGAGTCAATTGCTTAGAAAAGGGAGGAAGTAGGTCAATCAGTCATAGTTACTACTTAATTTACAACATACATGATTTAAATTTGTGCCCGAGCTAAATTAGAAATTAGCAATGTGTGTAAATTCTTATCATATTGGGAAAAAGTCAAATTCCAAGTTACTAAATCCATAAAAACCTTTTCCATGAAATACAGGGAATAATCTTACTCTTTGATCTATGGGGTATACCAGTGTAGGGTGCAGGGACATGGTCCGTTGACTAATGCCCTTCTCCCAGCCTAGACAGTTTCCATTCACAACCAGTAATTCCTGCCTTCACAGACTAACAAATATATTGTATCTTCCCTGAAGCCTACACAAATGACATCAAAGGGACATCATTTTGCCTACTTTGAAGTGCATACATCATCATATTTGTGCCATTAATTGGGAATTTATATCTTGTTTACATTTTATTTATTCACATATGTATATGTGTTATTTCTAATAATGTTATATTCCTGCTTCCACCCTTCAACAACTCTCTATCGTCTGCAAAATGAAGTCCATGTTTCCATACAAAGTGCTTCCTTCCTATGTTTATCTCCTGCCCTTCTTTGGCAAAGCCCTTGAGTTCCACCTGAACCAGAATTTTTCGAGTTCCCTGATGTAGTGTGCATCTACTGTACTCAGATGTACCTAAAGATAAGAAAACAAACAGGATAGATGAAACTCAAAAGAAGTATTGAGCATGAATAGTAAATCAAGCCAGTAGCTTATGAGGTAAAGGCAACATTTATAGGATAGTTAAGTACAGATAATGACTAAGCAAGTCACTTGTGAAACAGGCAGAATTCATAACATGCACTTGATATAGACAATAAACAAGTAAAATGGATGACACCTCCAAAGAAAAAGTAGAGAAATATGTTGCAATAAGAGTGTTATTTACAGATAGAAATGGATAGAAAGAGCAGAGTCTTAATCATCATTTGACAACTACAATGCCCCCAAATTAGGTCATCCATTAGTAACACCCAAAAACTCCTGTCCTGGCCCCACATGTGCTCTACCCAAGAAATATAAATAAAACCCATGGTTGTTCGAGGAGCTAATTGCCAAGACCTAGCTTTGTTTGGACATAACCACAGAGAAATATATGTCCTCTATCTCCCCCTACATCTCACTGGCCCAGAGTACCTTCTGCAGACCACCTTGCTTCAACCTCAACTCTGCTCCTCATAATCACACCATCAGTGGGGGCATCCGAGGTGGCAGAGAGAGGGAGGATGTAGGAACATTATATGCCCCCTAACACAGGTGGTGAGATTCTTACACCTACTTGCACTCTGTCTTGAGTGTACGTTGCCCCATTCCTTTCCCCTTGTTTTGCTCTGCTTGTTTGTTTGTTTTTACTGTATTTTAAATTGCCTTAATATGCCATGTGATTCAAGTATTTTAACTTAGCTGTTCTATAACCTCTGGAAGTTTTGCTTGTTAATATATTTGGAAGCACTGAGATAATTTCTCACATGACATTTGATCATATCACATTGTTTTATATGCTTTTGTGCATGTTGTATTCTACATTCCTAGAATGCTGTCCCCCATGTCTTTCCATGAATAATGACTTGTGCTTTAAAACCCAGATCATACTGGCCCCACTTTTAAGGTCTTTCCAGATCTGCTTTTTGTTTCAGCACTGCACCCTGTGTTAGACAGCCTCTAAAATAGATCTCAGTGAGTCCCTCCTCCCAGTAATTCATGCCATGTGTAAGTCCCTTACCTTGAGTGTGACCATGCCTAGTGACTCATTTCAAAAGTATAGAATATAGCAAAAGTGATATGATGTTACTTCTGAGATTAGGATTCAAAAAGAATTGTTTCTGCTTAGCTGGTCCTTTCTTGTTATTTCTCACTTGCTCTAAGGGAAACCAGTTGAGAGTTGTCCTATGGAAATGCCTTATGACAAAGAACTGAGGGAGAGCTCCAACCAGCATCCAACAAGGACTGGATATGTTCCAACAGTACGTGAGGAACTGAATCCTACTAACAACATTTGAATGAGCTTAGGAGTGGATCCTCCCTCTGCTGAGGCTTCAAATAAGACCACAGTCCCAGCAAACACCTTGATTGCAATCTTTTGAAAAGCCTAGAGGCAGAGACATCAAACAACATTAAGCACAGATTTCTGGCCCACAAAACCTATGTGGCAGTAAATGTTTATTGTTTCAAAAAACTGTTTTGTAGTAACTTGTTATGCAGCAGTAGATAGCTAATACATTTCCCATAGATACATCTACTCTAATACCAATCACAGAGCACTGGTGAGATATGTCTGTCCAATCCATGATATTATTTGTACCTTTATGATAGGACTTGTATCTTGGTGATGTTTTTGTAGGGTGTAACAGCTCCTGGAATGTATTAGGCCCATGACTGAGATATTTAGTGATTTGGAAGCTCCTTGCAGTAACTAATTTAATCATCATTTTAATAGCAAGCTTTTAAGCCCTTGCCCTTCGAGGTAATTTTCTAAACCCTTTACAAGGTTATTATTTTATCTAATCCTAATATTAACCCATTTTAGGAAGAAGGAAACTGAGTCACAGAGAAGTCAGGTAACTTGTAGCTTGCCAACATCAATAGCTAAAGAAGCCTGGTTCCAAACACAGGCAATCTACACAGAACCCACATTCTCAATACAAAGACTACGTCAATATCTTACATTTCTAATATTACATACACCTTACATATATCTTAAATGTTTTTGTTCCACACACATTCTCCAGCACAGTGCCTCACATAGAAAGGATTGATAAATATGAGTGAGTGAGTGAAGAAATCAGTACCAGACATTTTTTGTTCTGGCTGAGCTTTTACCTTCTGAGCCAAGGGGACAAGCACATCAGCAAAGGAGGAATTCTCTGACTCTTCCCCGAGGATCCATTATCATCAGTGATGATGTGAAGCAGAGCCCATCGGTCCACAGAGACCCTTTCAATTCCCCATTCTGTCTAAGTGAAAACTAGAGAAATGCTACATTTTCACAAGCCTGTATTTCTGTCAGCTTTCCATTTTGAAACTATTATTTTAAATGAGCTCATTGTATCTGGAATAAAATCCAACTGGCATATAGCAATCTCATTGCTTCACAGTTATAAGGCAAATCTGAAATGGGGGAAATCACAAACCGAAGACTTTGCCACTGTTGTTGTTAGAGGTTGGGGAAATTTCTCATAGATTATTACAGACCAAATGATGTGAACAGCCTATGCATTCTGTTCTCAATCTTCAATCTGCAGTCTGCAGTCTGGGAACATTAGTTAGACTCCATCACATGGAATTCCTTTTCTATTGCTCTTTTAGCTGCACTCTCTATGGTAAATTGGCCACTGCCTAAAATGGAATATGCCTTATTTTTAGGAGTTAATCTACCAATTATAGATTCAACTGTCGATATTGTAGAGGAATACGTGTGAGCAGTGGAAGCCCCACTGAGCTATACAACAGTTTACCAGCCTTCCTGCATCTCTGGGTAGACTAGGTTGGTGAGTTAAATCAAAGCAAGAGACAAACTCCCTGAAAACCTGACTCTCCCAGTGCCACAATTATTTTTTTGCTTTGAGATTTTTATAGACCCCCTACCTTTGAACTATGTTACAGCTTTACCCTACTCAGAAGTAGAAATGAGATAAAATGAATATTGGGAGTCTTCAGGGAATGAGTAACTTCAGAAAATGGGACTTGGTTGTGCTGAGATTAGGAGGATCTCACAATGAGGTGTATGGCCTCTGAACACAATGGGAGATGCTGAAAAACTATCATCTCTACTTTGCAGTTTTGTCCAGAGGTAGATCTCTATAGAATCTGTGGGACCAGAACGAGACCTTACTCTATAGAAAATGCTAGATTAAAATTAATGAAAGAAGACTGTGGAAAAGTAAACAATTTAAATAATACCTGAAATTATGACTGACAATCCTATACTGTTGTTGCTTAATATCTTCAGACAGAGTACCATCAGGACTCTGATAAAACTAGGAAAACTTGAGAGAGCTATTTGATAAGAATTTTGAGTAGTGTTTCTCCTAAAGTTAATACATATTATGAAAAGGAAGAGTATTAACAAATTTCCAGGGATTTTCCATAAAGCATACACTTTCTGAAATATTTATATTAGTAATACTTTACCTATACAAATTTAATTGGGGGCAGATGAGTATATCCTCTTACTTGACAACTCTTCACATGCAATTCTTGCAAAATTAATCTGCAATTTTTTTCAAGGGCCCTCTGGGAAAACCAAAAGGTAGTTTTGCAAGTCAAAAATTAGACATAGAAAATGTAAATATAGACTTTTATTGCATTATATAAAAGACATTAACCAGTACGTCAAGTAAGCAAAGCTTTCAAGATCAGTCAAACTTTGCTTAAATTTTAAAACATCTCATAACTTATTTTCAGAATCAAGTATTATAAATCAAGGTGAATAAAATTCACTTTCCAAGTTTGTCATGCTTTTCGTATTCTGGAACACACCTACACTTCACTTTAGTACAGTGCTTCTTTATCAGAGTGTCCTTGCAGCCAGAACTATGTTCATAGTAACATGAAGATGTTAACATGCAATGCAGTCAGCACTGCTGTCTTAAAATAAATCAATAAATACATACTAAAAATTTCTTAGTTTTAATTTCAATATGGTGAATATTGATGAAATTTAAGAGTGTAAATGGGCCAGGAGACCAAAAAATTTGATTGCCATGGCTTTAGGATAAAACTTTTTTTTTTCTAGAATAATAAAGACACACAAATTACAGGTGTATTCCTTTTTTTTTCTTGTCTTTATTGAGGTATAGTTGATTTACAATGTTGTGTTAGTTTCTGGTGTACAGCAAAGTGATTCAGATGTGTATACATATATATATATATTTCTTCAGATTCTTCTCTATTATAGATTATTACAAGATATTAAATGTAGTTCCCTATGCTATACAGTAGGTCCTTGTTGTTTATGTATTTTATATATCTGCAAATCCCAAACTCCTAATTTATCCCTCCCTTCCTTCCCCTCTGATAACCATAAGTTTGTTTTCTATGTCTGTGAGTCAATTTCTGGTTTGTAAATAAGTTTATTTGTATCATTTTTTTAGATTACACAAATAAGTGATATCATATATTTATCTTTCTCTGTCTGACTTACTTCACTTAGTATGATAATCTCTAGGTCCATTCATGTTGCTGCAAATGACATTATTTCTTTCTTTTTAATGCCTGAGTAGTATTCCATTGTGTGTGTGCGTATGCATGTACGTGTGTGTGTGTGTGTGTGTGTGTACCACACCAACTTTATCCAATCATCTGTTGATGGACATTTAGGCCAAATTCCATGTCTTAGCTGTTGTAAATAGCACTGCTATGAACATTGGGGTACATGTATATTTTTGAATTAGAGTTTTCTCTGGATATGTTCCCAGGAGTGGGATTGCTGGATCATATGGCAACTCTATTTTTAGTTTTTTAAGGAACCTTCATACTATCCTCTAGTGATTGCACCAAACTGCATTCCCACCAAAAGTGTAGGAGGGTTCCCATTTTCTTTATACCTTCTCCAGCCTTTATTATTTGTAGACTTTTTGATGACAGCCATTCTGACTGGTGTAAAATGATACTTCATTGTAATTTTGATTTGCATTTTTCTAATAATTAGCAATATTGAGCATCTTTTCATGTGCCTGTTGTCCATCTGTATATCTTCTTTGGAGAAACGTCTATTTAAATATTCTGCCCATTGTTTGATTAGGTTGTTGGGTTTTTTCCACATTGAGCTATACAAGTATATTTCTTTGTCACTCTTATTTCTAAAATAGTCTTAGTTAGTCCTACAAATTATGGCTTTTAACCAAAAAGATGAAATTGTATTTCACAAATAAAAGTAAGGAGTGGAAAATTGACAGCTGTCTTTAGTACAAAAGTATTTCAGCAGACTAGCATAGCTTATGAACACATATAACACAGCTTTTTACAAACATACACATCCTTTTAACATCTTTTAAAGTGGCAAAAAAAAAACACATTCATTAACATCCCCGAAGCTATAGCCACAAAAAAAATAGGACACAAAGGTGTATAAATTGAAAATGATGCTTAGTAATCAATGTTTAAGTATTTACTTAGAAATTATCTAGGTAACCAATGATTATCCATTAATTAGCTCTAATTAAAATCAGTCCAAGCTTTTAAGCTAGATATCATCTAGTTTAAATTATCTTCAAGATGAAATATTACAACACATAATTACTGTTGAAGTAGTTTGTCAGAATAATAATTCAATTTATTTGAAAAAAATTACATTTTTTATAATCTTAAATATTATGTAGTATTAATGTTAGCATATTTGATCAGTAAACCTGTATAAATTTAGAGGAAGCAAACCAAAGTAGAGTAAAATGTATGCTTGTATTATTCTTAATATTGATAAATCAGAAAAGACATGGCTGTTTATTAAGCCAAAATTATTCAACTAGGTCCATTTGCAAAAGATTTATCTTAATTAAGTGAACTTGGATTCTTAAAATGTTTCTAAGTTAGTTTTTATAAGAAAATATTTTAAGTCTAGAACAATTAAAATATTGGAAGTACAGTTTTCCTTATTTTGGGGGGAATTTAGAAGTATTTGATTTTTATTTGCACTTATTTATGTAAATAAAACAACTAGAACAGAGCACCATAATATTAAGATTATAATCTAATTTATTAATACTCTCATGAAATGAGAGATAAAGACCTTTCTGAATTATAGATACAAAATGTTTATAAATTCTGATGTACATTTTTGTCTCACATTGAGAGTAAATATAGAAACACAAAAATTCATGGTCCAGATATCAAACAGTTGCTTTCCGTTCCAGCGGGCACAAGATTTTTAATTGACCTGAGCTTAAAATGACAAATAGATAAAACAAACAAAAAAAAAGACTAACAAACCAGTCTCTGTTGTCTCTCATCCAACAGAGTATAGAATTCTAACTCTATTGCCCATTAACCTATTTACAGAAATCATTAAGTGGTCAGACCATGAAACCAAATCCTCAGTCACTGCTGTGACCAGTGGGTAGTAACTTACTTGTCGTGGGCAAACCAAAAATAAAAACAAAACAAAAAATCAGTGGATGAGGAAAAAAGAGTCAGCAAAGTTATATTCTTGGGTGTCACCTTAAAATGAATCAACAATTACGTATTTCACCCCTGGGAACTGAGAAAAGACGTGCCTGAACTTAAGTAGCCTGTAAGGTACACTTCTCGGGCAACATATTTTTCTGGCCTCTGTTAGGGAAATCTATTGGTCGTCTTGATAGAATTACCTCCAAAACTGTTAAAGGGCCATTATTTTTAAAAGATTAAATCATGTAGAACTATAAAATAGACATATGTCAAAATTTTCAATATCTCATTAATTAAGAGAGGACTAATGAGATGTTATAACCAGTTCAAAGGAGAATCCAAGGAGTAGATACACTGAAAAGACATAGCACAATGAAACTAACTCACAAATAGATGCAAACTGTCAAAACTGGCCAGTAGCCACAGGGTAGTATCAATTACCATTGCAATTCTACAGGTAAGAATCGTTTGCATTACTATCATTTTCCCACGGTGCACAGAATTGCAAAATGGCTCTTAGACAATGTAAGGTGAGATAATCCTGACTGCTAGACAAGACATCTAGTAATCTTTCCAGGTCATTTCAAAATCTTCCACAGTTTTCTCTGCAAAATGAGAGGTAAAGTCCTTTCCGACTTACAGATACACATTCACATAGAATGACTATAAATTTAGATCAACACTTTTGCCATAGGTCAAGAGTAAATTTAGAAACACCAAACTATGATCATAATACATTTCCCTCTGCCAATATGAAAAATTTCTCTTTTGACCCCAAAACAATCCCCAACACAGAGTAATACTGTGAAGACTTGCTGAGACATATATATGCAAGGTACCTAGTGCTGTTCCTTCCACTCACATATTTCTATTTGCACTATTAAATATCACATAAAATTTTCTTTATTAATACAGAAATAAAGAAAACCTGAATGTGAAATTTTAAGAAATGATTAAGAAAGGGTTGTTATTTATACTTTCTTCTATCAAATACCTTTCATTTACATAAGTGATATTGTAAGTTGTAAATCTTTTCACGTGTACTATTTACTGTAATATTACTGATGATTAGTAGTACAAAATTCATAAATATTAAGCCAATAAACTGCATTCAAATGTTTAAAATATGTAAAATTCAAGAATCCTTTACTATGAGGCATCATGTTATTTAAACCCAAATTATTATATATATGAAAATTCAAAATTAGGTTCTATATGATTTTTGCATGATATTTTCTTAATAAATAATCAGAATTTAAGAATAAGATTTATTGGGTGCAACACTTTGAATTTGCTCAGTGGGATAATGGTCTCTACTAAAATGTAGTTCTAATTTACGCAGCTTCTGTATAAGAGGACTGCACCATTTGTTTATTCATTAAACAAAGTACTAAAACAGTCTTTTGTTCAGAGTAATTAATTACCAGATTTAATTGGAACATTCAGGTTTTCCATAAACCTGAAAATGGTCATAACGATGAAAGGTGAGATAATCCTAACCGCTAGACAATACATCTAGTAATCTTTCTCAAGGGTAATGGTTAGAGAAATCACTTTATGTTCAGTGCAACATAGGCAAAGCACTATGTATCATTTCCCTTGTTTAGTAAAATATATTTTGACTTCAGGAATCCATACAAGTGCACGTGTAAACTTTTTGAATAAAGTATATTTAAAGGGGTTTTTATTTTGTTAATTTTTTATTTGCAGGGTGGTGACAGAAAAGGAAAGATGAGAAGAAATGCACTATTATTTAATCTGAATTTCTAGTGACTAAAACTTTGTGTTAAAAAGGAAGGACTACCTAAAAAAGCGGATAATTCACAAAACTTCTGTGAATTTTGTAATTTGCTTACATCTGCCTTAATTTAATGATGCTTCAAGCAGCTTCATGACCCTAGAAATTATCTACCTGACAGTAGCCTGTGGCTGTGTTTTTAGCAACTGCACCCAAGATGATTTTTTTATAAGAAATTGAATTGGGTGGAGGAATGGATCTTTATCCTAACTCTGTATTCCAAGCAACACTGGCGTAGTTTTTTTTTTTTAATAAAGAAATAACGCTGATCTTTTTCTCTCTTCTTTAAGGAAGTAAAGATTTCAGTGTTTCCTTAAGTTATACATTAATGCCATTAATTTGCACATCAATTCTATGCCAGACAATGGGCTAGACACTGCTAAATGATTCATTGCAAGATTATTTCTCTTGTGGTATTTACCATCTATTCAAGCAGCACACAATATTGAGTAATCAAACAAATTTATAGTTGCAAATTGTGATGAGAAATATAACGAGGTATATATCAGTTTCAAACACGAAGATCCATCTATGTTGATAGATTTCTTGACTGAAAGACTCATGTCAGAAGATTATGATGATTGTCCACTATTAAATGCCAATTAGGTATAGAATCAATGTGAGGGACAGAGGAGTTTTGTATTCCTTTCCCTTTTTGTTTTTAGTAATTCTGGAATAGGGGACAGGAAGATGGCTATATCCAGTTAAAAACAACATTTAAAATAAAAATGTAAGTGGGTTATTCAAGGACTTAACTGTTTATGTGAGGATATCAAATTGAAGTCATGGAGAGATTTAAAATAGGTTAACACATTGCCCTATTTGCTTTATCTTTCTTGAAAGAAAGAATGACAGAAATATGGACAAAGGAAGGGAAGAGAAAGGAAGGAAAGGAGGGAGGGAGGAGAGGAAGGCTGGGAAACAGAGAAGGAAGGAAAGAGAGCAGGAATAGGTAGAGAATTTTCAAAGATGACAGCAACACCATCACTATCCCATCCTATCTCTTTTCCTCTACCTGTCCCTCCCCAGATGCAGCTACTGTGCCAAAATTGCTACATGTCATTTCAATGTATATTTTTGAATTTTACTACACATACACACAAGTGTGATTTCCTAAGCCATGAAATTCTGTCACGTAAACGTTTTAAAAATGTAGCTTTGTGTAGGCATTCTTTCTAGTCTTTTGTTTTTCCACACAACACTATGTGAGGTAAGCCCATGTTAATACATGTAGATCTAGTTCATTCATTTTAACTGCTGTTAAGTAGCCCATTGTAGATACACCAGAGTATCGATTTTGCTTTGCTGGACTGTTGCATTGTTTACCTGTTTCTGCTCTTACAAGGAGTTCTTTTTTTTTATTGAAGTATAGTCAGTTTACAATGTGTCAATTGCTGGTGTACAGCATAATTTTTCAGTCATTCATGAACATACATATATTCCTTTTCATATTCTTTTTCATTATAGGTTACTACAAGATACTGAATATAGTTCCCTGTGCTATACAGTAGAAACTTGTTGTTTATCTATTTTACATATAGTAGTTAGTATCTACAAATCTCTAACTCCCATTTTATCCCTTCCTACCTCCTTTTCCCCCTGGTAACCATAAGTTTGTTTTCTATGTCTGTGAGTCTGTCTCTGTTTTGTAAATAAGTTTATCTGTGTCCTTTTTTTTTTTAGATTGCACATATAAGTAATATCATATGGTATTTTTCGTTCTCTTTCTGTTACTTCATTTAGAATGACGATCTCCAGGTCCATACATGCTGCTGCGAATAGCATTATTTTATTCTTTTTATGGCTAAGTACTATTCTATTGTAATATACACAACTTCCTTATCCAGTCTTCTGTCAATGGGCATTTAGGTTGTTTCCATGTCTTGGCTATTGTAAATAGTAATGCTCTATCACTCTTGAATCTTAATTTCACTCCTTCAGGAATATCATTTCAAGATTACACTGATTGCCTGTCAGTAAATGTGTCAGCTCTTTGTTCTGGGAGAAACCATAATGTGGCAAAGCAACAGAGCAGCTTTGCAAATAAACCAAAAAAAAAAAAAAGTAACTGTGCAAAAGAAGATCCATATCTTTGCTTTACCTCCTAATTCTGTCTGAGTCCTTATTTAACTATCCTGCACTCATCAATTACCAAGTCATGGCACTCTGTCTGAGGTAAACATTTTATTTGACTCTGACTTCTACTACCATTTCTAAGTCCATTCCACTTGTTTAAGGCCTTGCTATTATTCCAATCCCTCACAATTTGTCTACTGCAGAAATTCCTGATGATCAAGATGATGAGAATAAAGATGCTCTGATCTAGAGGAGATAGCCTGATTTTTTTCTGCTGCCTAACACTTATCTCAGATGTCACTAGGGAACGTAAACATTATAGAAATTTAATACATGCTCATACTCCATAGATATATGAAGATAGTGATTTAATTTGGAAAAATAGTCTATCTTGAACTCAGTGAGACATCTACAGTAAAACATAACTGAGATTAGCACTGGGTCCTCGACAGGGGTCTATTAATTATCGTTGCCCTACGAGTATTTTTTGTTGTTGTTGTTGTTCCCCTGCCCCAGGCTACTCTGATTTATGAACAGCTTTTCATATTTACAAAGCAGTTCATGAATCACCATGGCCCAGCAGAAATGAATAAAAATGAGCCCATTTACACAACACTTGGTATGTAGCTAATTACCTGAAAATGACTGCTTGGGATTGCGCTGAGAAGGGTGTCATCAACACTCAGCACGAAGAGTACAAAGCAGAGGGAGAAAAGAAAGCAGAATAAAAAGATAAAAATATAAAAATGTAAGAGTAGCATGCTGCTTATTCAGTGTGGGTTTTTTAAAGCATCACCAAAGAGTACCTAATGATGTCATCCAATAGAGGAATGGTTAAGTACCATGGAATTTCTATATGATGGAATCCTGACTATCCATTAAAATTGGAGAATACCAGTGACTTAGGAAAATTCTTACCTTTAAGGTTAACCAAAAAGCATCAAATGAAATTGTTAAATACTCTGTACTCCCAACTTTATTAAACAATATACTTAGAAGAAAGGAAATTAATATTGTAGTAATGGTATTACGGGTCATTTTTATTCTATCTATAATTTTATTCTATCTATACTATTCAGGTGTTTTACTATGACTATGCATTAATATTATAATGTATTTACATTAGTAATTTTACACATATGTATTTATTTATTTAGAAGCATATTGCTTAAAAATACTACTACTACTATGTACCAAACATTGAACTTGTATGTGCTTATAATAAACCTCTTCTCGCCTGTTCCATGCTGTATCCACCTACATAATCCTACATAAGAGTACCACAAACTTAAGGCATCTTTTGTCCAAACTGCCACCAATCGAAAAGTGTAGGGTTGAACTCTCTCCCACCTGAGTGATTGTCATGCTTTCTTGATAATTTAAACATTTCTCTGATGTAAAATATTCATATTTCTAGAAATATGTCAAAGTTATATGACAATATCTTTTATCTTCTGAGATCTGACTAATAAAAACAAACAACAAAAAACAAAACAACAAAAAAAGTATGAAAAGAGATCCAAATTGGAAAAGAAGAGGTAAAAGTGTCACTATATGCCGACGACATGTTACTATATATAGAAAATCCTAAAAGGTCCACACAAAAACTACTAGAGCTGATCGAAGAATTCAGCAAAGTAGCAGGTTACAAGATTAACATTCAAAAATCAGTTGCATTTCTTCACACTAACAATGAGTCAACAGAAAAAGAAAGTAAACAAACAATTCCCTTTAAAATAGCACCCAAAGTAATAAAATACCTAGGAATAAATCTAACCAAGGAGGTGAAAGAATTATACACAGAAAACTATAAACCATTGATGAAGGAAATTAAAGAAGACTTTAAAAAATGGAAAGATATCCCATGCTCTTGGATTGGAAGAATCAATATTGTTAAAATGGTCACACTGCCCAAGGCAATCTATAGATTTAATGCAATCCCTATCAAATTACCGAGGACATATTTCATAGAACTAGAACAATTCATAATAAAATTTATATGGAACCATCAAAAACCTAGAATTGCTAAAGCATTACTAAAGAGAAAGAAAGAGGCTGGAGGAATAACTCTCCCAGACTTCAGACAATACTATAGAGCTACAGTCATCAAGACAGCATGGTATTGGTACAAAAACAGACATATAGACCGATGGAACAGAATAGAGAGCCCAGAAATGAACCCACAAACTTTTGGTCAACTAATCTTCGACAAAGGAGGCAAGAATATGCAATGGAATAAAGACAGTCTCTTCAGCAAATGGTGCTGGGAAAACTGGACAGCAGCATGTAAAACAATGAAGCTAGAACACTCCCTTACACCATACACAAAAATCAACTCAAAATGGATTAAAGACTTAAACATAAGACAAGATACAATAAACCTCCTAGAGGAAAATATAGGCAAAACATTATCTGACATACATCTCAAAAATTTTCTCCTAGAAGAAATAAAAGCAAGAATAAACAAATGGGACCTAATGAAACTTGCAAGCTTCTGCACAGCAAAGGAAACCATAACTAAAACAAAAAGACAACCTACGGAATGGGAGAAAATTTTTGCAAATGAAACCGACAAAGGCTTGATCTCCAGAATATATAAGCAGCTCATACGACTCGATAAGAAGAAAATAAACAACCCAATCCAAAAATGGGCAGAAGACCTAAACAAGCAATTCTCCAAAGAAGACATACAAACGATCAATAGACACATGAAAAAATGCTCAATATCACTAATTATCAGAGAAATGCAAATCAAAACTACAATGAGGTATCACCTCACACCAGTCAGAATGGCCATCATTCAAAAATCCACAAATGACAAATGCTGGAGAGGCTGTGGAGAAAAGGGAACCCTCCTACACTGTTGGTGGGAATGCAGTTTGGTACAGCCACTGTGGAAAACAGTATGGAGATTCCTCAAAAGACTAGGAATAGACTTACCATATGACCTAGGAATCCTGCTCCTGGGCTTATATCCAGAAGGAACCCTACTTCAGGATGGCACCTGCACTCCAGTGTTCATAGCAGCATTATTTGCAATAGCCAAGACATGGAAACAGCCTAAATGTCCATCAACAGATGACTGGATAAAGAAGATGTGATATATTTATATGGTGGAATACTACTCAGCCATAAAAACTGACAACATAACGCCATTTGCAGCAACATGGATGCTCCTGGAGAATGTCATTCTAAGTGAAGTAAGCCAGAAAGAGAAAGAAAAATACCATATGAGATCGCTCATATGTGGAATCTAAAAAACAAACAAACAAAGCATAAATACAGAACAGAAATAGACTCATAGACATAGAATACAGACTTGTGGTTGCCAAGGGGGTGGGGGATGGGAAGAGATAGACTGGGATTTCAAAATTGTAGAATAGATAAACAAGATTATACTGTATAGCACAGGGAAATATATACAAGATCTTATGGTAGCTCACAGAGAAAGGAATGTGACAATGAATATATATATGTTCATGTATAACTGAAAAATTGTGCTCTACGCTGGAATTTGACACAACATTGTAAAATGATTATAAATCAATAAAAAATGTTAAAAAAAAAAAACAAAAAACAAAAACAACAAAAAAAGTATGACAGCATGAAAGTGCAGTTGGATTTTTAACCACTGTAGCCTCAATGCTCACAGTATTGCCTGATTCCTAATGAGTCCTCTACCATTTTTATATTCATTATTCAGTGAGTAAAAGAGGTCCTGAATTACTGACAACTAAATGAACACTGAAAATATATAATAAGGTCAACTCATAAACTGTTTGTTTTACTGCTTGTGGGAGAAATTTTACTGAACCAGTTGTTCTCTGTTTAGATTTATCTGGCCTGAGTACAATAACTGTAAAGACAATCAACCTTAACTCCTGAATCTAGCATATCTGAATTTGAATTCTCAGTGTTACCATTTCCAATGTAAACTTGGAAACTTTTCACCTATCAGGTGTCAGTTTCCTTATCTTTGAAACTTGAATAAGAAAGGCATCAACATAATAAAGCTATTGTGAATAATATATCAAATAATGCATGTGTGGTAGCCAGAATAATGGCCCTCCAAAGAGGTCCATATCAGAATTCTCAGGATCTGTAAATATGTTTCCTTACAGTATCAACAGGGACTTCACAGATGTGATTAATGTAAGGATTTTGAAATGAGATTATACTGGGGGCATACTGGGTCTCATGTAATCACAAGGGTTCTTATACAAGGAAGACAGGAGAGTCAGAGGGTGAGAATGGAAGGAGACATTGGAATGATGGAGGAAGACAGAGGAAGAGGGCATGAGCCAAGGAATG
This sequence comes from Camelus dromedarius, assembly GCF_036321535.1. NCBI lineage: Eukaryota > Metazoa > Chordata > Mammalia > Artiodactyla > Camelidae > Camelus > Camelus dromedarius. The sequence continues at coordinate 89,148,116 of NC_087436.1, read as the reverse complement.
CAGGCAGTCTCTAGAAGCTGGAAAAGGCAAGGAAATAGATTCTTCCCTAGAGCCTCCACAAGGAACACAGCCCTGCTGAAATCTTGATTTTAGGACTTCAAACCTCTAGAACTATAAGAGAGTAAATCTGTGTTGTTTTAAACCACTAAATTTATGGTAACTTGCTATAAGGGCAATTGATAACTAATATAGTAAGAAAGATGCTTAGGACAATAGCTGTCATATATGATTTTAACATAATACTAGCTGAGATCACCCTGCCCCTTTAGATCTGGGTAAGAGTAGCTTAAATACACAACCCATTATTTGTGGGAGTCCAACACCTTCTGCAGGATTGCTGGGGCTTCCCAGAGGGTTTCATGATTTGGCTACCTCTGGCTTTGAAGTTCAGGTCTTGCTGAATTGGTTTAATTTACAGAATACTGTTCCATGAATACTGTCAAGATATGAAATTAAGCCACTTTACAAGAGTATAAAGCATTTACATAAAGCTTTAGTGTGGGGGGATTCTGGGATGGAGCTTGGTTTAGATAAATAGAGAAAAATTTATTATCATAGCAATGCAAAATCTTAAAATTGAATATTATATAAGACTGTTTTTGAAATATTTTACTACTCCATCATTTTGCTTTCCCACATCTAAATTCTTCTTAAATCTCACAGCAATTTATACATATATATACACATACATATATATATATATATATTATATATATATATATATATACACACAGAAGTATAGTCAGTTTACAATGTTGCGTCAATTCCTGCTGTATGGCACAATACTTCAGTCATATAGGAACATACATATATTCGTTTTCATATTCTTTTTCACCATAAATTACCACAAGATACTGAATATATTTCCCTGTGCTATACAGTATAAACTTGTTTATCTATTTTATATATAAGTTAATATCTGCAAATCGCAAACTCCCAATTTATCCCTTCCCACCCTCTTCCCCCCACGGTAACCATAAGTTTGTTTTCTGTCTATGAGTGTGTTTCTATTTTGTAAATAAGTTCATTTGTCTTTTTTTTTTAGATTCCACATATTAAGTGATATCATATTTTTCTTTCTCTTTCTGGCTTACTTCACTTAAATGACATTCTCCAGGTCCATCCATGTTGCTGCAAATGGTATTTTTCTTTTTTATGGCTGAGTAGTATTCCATTGTATAAGTATACCACAGTTTCTTTATCCAGTCATCTGTTGATGGACATTTAGGTTGTTTCCATTACTTGGCTATTGTAAATAGTATTGCTATGAACATTGGGGTGCATTTATCTTTTTGAATTAAGGTTTCCTTGGGAATACATACCCAGGAGTGGGATTGCTGGATCATATGGTAAGTCTATTTTTAGTCTTTTGAGGAATCTCCATACTGTTTTCCATAATGGCTGCACTAAACTGCATTTCCACCAACAGTGTGTGAGAGTTCCGTTTACTCCACAGCCTCTCCAGCATTTATCATTTGTGGACTTTTGAACGATGGCCATTCTGACTGGTGTGAGGTGATGTTACCTCATTGTAGTTTTGATTTGCATTTCTCTGATAATTAGCGATATTGAGCATTTTTTCAAGTGCTTTTTGTTTCTCTATCATTCATGTCTCCTGCTCTCAGGATTTCACCTTCAAATACCAAGGTATTTCCCCAAATCTAGTAACCTACCTAAAATAAAATTTTGGTGCCAACTATGAAGATAATACATATTCTTTTCATCACTCAGAAAGGGAAAAAAAATCTATGTGCTCATTGGTCATGACTCAGGCTAGCCCATCTGTCATCTTTCACTGGTATCTTTGGGTGATAAACCTAACATGGATTAAGGGTTCAGCCTGAAGGCCAAAAGAAGCCATGGAACATTCTACAAACAAACTTTACAAAGTGATACTGATATCAGTCTTATTACTGTTACTCTCTATCAATCTCATCAATCTTAGGGGTATGATTAGGATTCAGCATTTTCAGGCTTTTTTCCCCATCGTCTTTCTCATATTCCTTTCATACAGATTCTACCAAACTGTACAGTTATGCTCTACAGAGATCACATTTACAAATTGGAGTTCATTCCTATAAAATTGAAGATTATAGGGAAATCTCACCCAGATGTGCATAATTTGTTCATTTATTTATGTTCCCATTCTTATTTGCAAAAGTGCACACTGTGTGTGTGTGTGTGTGTGTGTGTGTGTGTGTAGCTAGGTTTTAGGCTAGTTAAGGGCCGGGACTTCCTGGATTGTGTTTTATCAGCAATAAGAGTCATGCTGCCCTTAGACATCAAATGTACATAACTTGTGATAACAGTGACTGAAGCTCAATGACCATGCAGCCTACATCTTAATAAATAAATACTACAGCAACATGATTTCCATTCATTCCAAAGTATCGTGGAACCATAGTTTCTAACTAAGAGCTGATTATAGTGTTCTAACCTAACCTTTAAAATGTTAATAAATTGGATTATAGTGTAAGTCATTCTAAATGTCTTTGAAAGAAGACATGAATGTTACACTGTCACGAATCTGCACCTTTGGGAAGTCTGTGTTCAGAAAAGCCGTCAGTTAATGCTTTTGCCTTTAGCTGGTTCTAGTCTATTGTACTTTCATTTGCTATCAGCCAATGGTCATATTTTCACACAGTCAGAATGAATGACTTGAGTGTTAAAAGTCAAAAACAAAATTCACAAAACACTTCAGTCTCAAAGCCCTCAATTCATCTAGTTTTGTGATTTTTGGCACCTTTGCCTCCATAGAGGATTTTGAATATCAGGCTGCTTCAACCTCAGTGTGAGAACATTTCCATGAAGGTGTGTTAATTAAGTGTAGAGATGACTAACCACTGCTGAGTAATCACATTATGCAAGATGAAAAAATGGAAACACAGAGAGTAGTCATTCTTAGAGATGTTCATTGCTACTTCACACCCAGAAGTTAAGACCTCAACAGAACTCTGCTAGGGACATCATCTCTCTTTTTGTTGATGATCCTGGGAATTCTTGCTGAGCAATTTTTCTCACAAAGAGCACAGGACACTCAGCTCCCTTAGTCATAAGTATTACAAAATCTAGATACGCCAAATCCTTAAGTTAGCAGAGACTGACATTCTGTTGCATAAATTTTTACAGGCCACAACATGAATTTATGCTTACCTACTTGCATAATGGTCCCTCTTTTGAGTCTCAAAGATCTCTCTCTTCTTGGGTAAGAGATTTTACAGGTCCCTGGTGACTGTATTTGTGTCTAAATAATTTGGGGATAGTTAGCACCTAAGCCACATTGGGCCAATGAAATCCTCTTGAGAATTTTGGAGGTAGATTCCAAACTTTGGAAAGGTAGATCCCAAGAAGGTAGCTGTTTCACTAATGTCAGTGCTCTCCAGAGAGAGGCAGGCATTTCCCGCTGCTCAAGGTCTTGGAGCTGCCTTGATTTCGTCTCTTTCTAAGTTGTGACTACTTAACTGTCTTTAGTGTCTTAATGGAACAGGAAAAGTGAGTTCCCCTAGGACATCATAGTTGAAAACACATCAGGTCATGGGCAAGTTTCTGGTGTGATGTGCAGTTTCCCAAGGTGATATCAATTCAATTTATATTTATTAATTGCTGAACGGATTGGTCATAACAGATAGTAACAGTAAACTCAGTTACGATTTTCAAAAGCTTTTTTTAATTACTCCCAGCTGTAGTACCCATATGCATGAGATATGATCTTCATTTTACAGACAATGCTTTGTTGGCTTTTTAAATTGTTTTGTAAAAATTCCAGAGCCTCACAATGTGTGAATCAGTGGTTCAGCATAAGATTTTGATGCATGTTCTGATTTTGATATGATATAGTTAACTAACCAGATGGCACGTGTCTAAAACTGATGTCAATTAAGTGAGAAAAGTTGACCAATGGGGCTCAAATGCTGTTATCAAATATCCCAAAAGCTCTTCAATAATTCCACACATATCTTATTCTAATTTTATTTTTTAAATTATACTGATTTTAAACTATAAGCATGTATGCCATAATATGGCCTATGCCACATTTTAATGCACTAAAGACCATCATAATATTAACTTGTGCTTCCAGGTTAGCTTATGCAGAGTGTGGAGCACCAAGTAAGGCTTTCCTTTAATCCACTGCTATATACCTACTGGAGAAAAGCCACCTATGAATGCATCTGAATCATTTACAAAGGTGCTGTTGATTATAGAGGAGGTTACAGAACAGATGGGTGTTTTCCTCCCTAATTCACAGTAGCCCATGTCTGATCCTGTATAATTTTAGAAGTGTTTCCATATTTATTAGGATTTTCTCAATACCGTACAAATAAAATACAACACAAAAATAATTGGTGCTGAGGGAGATTTAAGACCATAATTCTCATCGTAATCCCTGCTTTCAAATTTGTGTGCTCATTAAAATAGATGTCAATGTTTGAATTTATAAGGTTATTAACAAAATATGGCTTTCACTTATTTCATTTGTATTTTGTATATTGAAGTTCTCTATAAGATCTCATTTTATTAAAAGTTTCCTCAGAGGAAAAATGAAAGCAGCTTTGTAGCAGAGTTTTTCAACCTTGACACTAATGACATTTCGGAATAAATAAATCTTGGATGCTGTCCTGGGGGGCATTGTAGAAAGTTTAGTGGCATTCCTGGCCTCCACCCACTAGATGTCAGTATCAACCTTCCATCCCCGGCTCCACAATCAAAACTGTCTCCAGATATTGTCAAATGTCCCCTGTTGGGAAAAATTATCCCCAGTTGAAAAGAATTGGCTAAGTCATAACGTCATAGAGATGGCCACACTTTAGTAATTCCTAGAGAATATTTGCAATTTCAAAAACTTTTAAAATTCATAAGTAGCTGTTAAACAAAGAATATAGTAAAAAGATAATGTTTTTGAGACTTTTAAAAAATTTATTATGTTGTCTTATTGAAGATGTTTGAAACACTTTGCAGACCATAAAAATAATGTTGCAGAATTGTATTTTCAGACTACAAAAGATAGTTATGATATATTGTTAAACAAAAAAATTAATTCATATGATTATGAGTGCAGTAAGTAAGAAGTAATCTAGTAAAATCCTCCTATGAGCTAAATTATGGAATATGACCAGTTTTCAAATTTTTTAAAACATATTTTAAAAAATTTTTAAATTAACTTTAAAATTCATTTTACTCTTGCCTAATGCTCAAATCAATCTGATTAGTTGACTGCCATTTGCCTAAGAAAAGCTTCAAAGGAAATCTCTACTTTCATCTTTCATAAAGAAAGCCAAAGAGAAATTAGGAAGATCTAGGGGTTTTCTTAATAATGTTTTTAAGAAGATGCCTGTTAGGTGAACACAAATGACTAAAACAATAACTGGCCTTGGCAGCCTCAAAAATCATAGGTATGAAAAGTACTTTGTCAAATTGACATACACTGTTGAAGGGAGTATAAATCGGCTCGATTTCTGTGAATAGCAATGTGGCAAAATTTAAAATGCATATACCATTTTTTCTAACAATTTCCTTTTGAGAAATAGCCAGTCAATGTAGTCAGATACAGTAGCATCTACCAGTATATTCAGAGCATCTTTATTTGTAAAAGATACGAAACAACATAAATGCATCCCCCCAAGTCTGATTAGGAAAAAAATTATGCTATTTCCATGCAACTCAACATATTGTAGTAAATTTTCTTACGGGCAGCTTATTGACTCATATAGAACCAAATCCAAGATGCACTGTCAATGAAAACAAGCCATATTCAAAGCAGGGTGCTTGCTGGGCTTCTAACTAAGAAGTTCCCCCTAAGAAGATACAGGTGGGCTTCTATTTGTACACAGAGTATATGTGGAAATTTCCCAACTTTGTAGCTCCTGGGGATTAAAGCCAAAAGAAAACTTATTATTAAATTTGAATTTTGAATTCTTTAAATTATGATTACACATTACTTTGTGAAAGAGGACCACGTAATTACTTTTTTTTTTAAGAAAGTACTTTCTCAGTTCCAAAGTGATATTGCATGTTTGTATGAGTGGACTAGCCATATGAATCGAGCTACTCTCAGACCCCACAGTCCAGGAAACCAGCCCAAGCACGAGAAAAATGGAGGGACAATGGGGACCAGGGTAGGCTATCTGGAGTCAGGAGCCTTGGGTTTACATAAATGCATAAGCTGAACTGGAGTCGGTAGGTATGGTGTAAACATCCATCCTAGGATAGCGTTTCTTTCCTGGTTATGTACTATCTATCTACTGAGTACAGGTGGACCAGGGCCTCAGCGATGAATCTGATGGATCTCTCTAACAGTGGGGAATGTGAGTCAGAAAGGACGAATTTTGTTGTTGTTGTTGTTGTTGCTTTTGCTGTCTTATTATTAGGTTGTAGCAGGAGAGGAAGGTGGGCTTTGATGCACAACGTAGATATTCTCCTGCTCATAAAGCCAGACTTGCTGCAGATATTGGCAGAGACATTGCTAGGATGCTAGTAAATATAGGAAGGACAATGGGATAATAATAGCTCTAATAATGGCCATCATTTGTGGAGCACTGACAAAGCAGAGGGCACTGGGCTAAAAGCTTTGCGCACATTATCTCTCTCAGTCTTCACAGCCATTCTAGGCAGTCGATGTTTTGATTGATAAGGGGACTGAGGCTCCTAGAGATAAATTAACTAGCCCCAGCTCCCACCACCAGTGAGCAGCAAAGAAAGACTCAAACGCAATCTGCCTGCCTTCAAAATCTTTAATCACAGAATTTTGATGCCAGCTGGTAGGCATGAGTTTGGCTGGGAAGCCTGGGAATGAAAGTTATCATCCTTACGATGTTGTCTTTTCTCTCACCCTGACAGGATCACAACCACAGCTGCCTGCATGATGGATCTACGGAGATATCCTCTGGACGAGCAAAACTGCACCCTGGAGATTGAAAGTTGTGAGTTACTTGGGCAGGGGAACAAAAAGGAGGGATGTTGGCTTGACCCAATTAAATTCAACCTCATACTGAGTAATTGGTACCAAGATATTTTAACTACACTATCCTGCCTACTTTTCAAAGGGTTCACAGTCTAGTGACATTTTCCTTTATAATGCTGATTTAAGGTTCATTTCAATAGTTATCTTTTGGAACCATTAAGGAAAGTCTACTTATTTTAGCTGGACAATTTATAAACTCATACTTTCTCCTTCTCAGAATCAAGTTTCTCCTAAGGCCTCCTAATACCCAAGCTGCGACAATAACAGGGAAAATAGTTTAATATGAAAAGACTTTGTGAGATTGTTTTTGGTTCTATAGTCTGTCTACCTGAAGGACTGTAAATTGTTGTCTTTTAGAAAAACTGTGTTAAAGTCTTGTGTGCAGTCATCTTTCTTCAAGGGAAGATCAAGATGATAAATGGTATTTATGAGGCTTGTGGTTTAAGCCAAAGACTTAATGACTGATTTTGGTTTGTCCTCTTAGGTTGTTTTTCATTGATTGCTTTACTGAATATTTTAGTCACTAAGATTTAATCGATTGCTTATCTTTGTTTCATTGTTTCTCAACTATCAACGTTCAAGCATTTGAGCCCATTTATACCAGGCAAGGCCATTTCCTGGTATTCAGGGGCACAGAAAGTGCAGTAGGTAATTCAGAGCATTGTAATACCACTTAATGTAATGTGAGAAGAGATATATTTCTTTAGATCATTTATTTTTTTAATTTTTTATTGAAGTATAGTTGATATACAATGTTGTGCTCATTTCAGGTGTACAGCAAAGTGATTCAGTTACACATATACATAAATATATGTATATAGGCTTTCTTAGATTCTTTTCCATTATAGGCTATTAAAACATACTGAATATAGTTCCCTGTGCTATACAGTAGGTCCTTGTTGTTTATCTATTTTCTGTTGTATATATTAATCGCAAACTCCTAATTTAAGTTAAATAAATCCCTTCCCCCCACCCCTTTCTCCTTTGGTAGCCATAGTTTGTTTTCTATGTCTGTGAGTCTATTTCTGCTTTGTAAATAATTTCATTTGTATCATTTTTTTGATTCCACCACATAAGTGATACCATATGATATTTGTCTTTCTCTGACTTACTTCACTTAGTCTGATCATTTCTGGGTCCATCCATGTTGCTGTGAATGGTATTATTTTATTCTTTTTATGGCTGAGTAGTATTTCATTATATATATATATACATATGCACACACACACACACACACACAGATATAGATATAGATTCAGACACATATACATACATACCATATCTTCTTTATCCAGTCATCTATCAATGGACATTTAGGTTGCTTTCATGTCTTGGCTATTGTAAATAGTGCTGCTATGAACACTGAGGTGCATGTATCTTCCTGAATTAGAGTTTTCTCTGAATATATGCCCAGGGGTTGGATTACAAGATCATAGGATAACTATTTTTAGTTTTTTAAGGAACTTCCTTACTGTTCCCCATAGTGGCTGTAACAATTTACATTCCCACCAGTGGTGTAGGAGGGTTCCTTTCTCTCCATACCCTCTCCATCTGTGGGCCTTTTAATGATGGCCATTCTGACTGGTGTGAGGTGACACCTCATTGTAGTTTCGATTTGCATTTCTCTTAGTTAGATCATTTAAAATACTTTCAAAATGGTAAAGAAAAAGGGAAAATTTCAGGTGATCTTCTAGTATTATTAAAGAATAAATGTATTCTCCATTGTCTGATTAATAAGTAATTACATTCTAGTTTCTACTGAATACAGACATAGACATAAAGATGCTTATGCAAATATAGATATAGATTCAGACATAGCCATTGATCTGTTACCAGTAGAACTTGGAATGAACAAGAAAATTCATGAACTATTCTTTAATTAATATTCTAATTTTACAATGCATTAAATAAATAAGTTGGTTGAAAGGTGTTAACATGTGAAAGTATTAATGGTGACTTTTGATTTAAATGACAACCAAATTCAAACTATAGAATGAAATATAAGCTCAATTATTTATTAATGACTAATAATGTTTTATAAATAAGGCAGAACTTTAGCTAAGCAAGTAAACCATTAGCTTTTGGAATTGACATAGAAAGAGAAGGATAATTCACGAATTGCTCATTCATATGGGTTGCATTTTACCCTTGACCCCTATTCCATTGATAGTGATTTTTTTACCTTTGCTTCTGCTGGACAACATTAGGATATGACAGTCTGTCAAAATTCCAAGATCTTATATTTACATCATTCACTTAAAGAAGCAATGAATTTTGACAAGTGCTTGAATTGATTCTGTGCATAAATTCAAAGTGCTAAAATCATCAGCATTTTCTCCCAAAGTGCATATTTTATTTTATAGGCAATTTTCTTTTATACAGGCAATTTTCTTTATTCGTATTTAGAAAATAGATGACTTTTGGGTTTATTTATCATATCACACAATGAGCAAAACCAAAACTATAAATGAGGTAGAAATGACTTTGTGGGGTAAGGATGGGGGAGACCCAAGCAATCAGAGAGTCAAAAGTTATTCCGTACTGTATAGCACGGGGAGATATATACAAGATCTTATGGTAGCTCACAGAGAAAAAAATGTGACAATGGATATATATATGTTCATGTATAACTGAAAAATTGTGCTCTACACTGGAATTTGACACAACATTGTAAAATGATCATAAATCAGTAAAAAATGTCTAAAAAAAAAGTTATTCTGAAATATGGTGTCAGGCAACAGGTGACCACCCAGACATATAATAATCATTGAGGCAATTCAATAAAATGCAATCAGTCCTCTGGACAGATGGATGAAGCATAGCAACTGGGACCCTAAAACCAGTCAATACAGAGGACTAGGGGCAGATGGCGACCATCATCAATGTGATCCAACAACAGGTCACAAAACTCTAGTTCCTAAAGTTGTTTACCTAAAGCAAAGCAAAAACTCAGGCCTGTAAGAACTGGTGTAGTGAAAAGTCTGTGAAGACAGGAACTTGGAAGAAAGGGAAAGAAAACAAGGAACTGCCTTCTATTTGCCAGAAAAATGCTAGGCATTAATAGAATACCTCTCTAACAGAAGTCTTTCCAACAACATTTGAAAGAGAATGTATCTGAGGCTCAGAGAAGTAAAATAACTTACCTGGGGCCACAAGACAAGGATAGTGGTGAAGTGGGGACTCAAACTCAAATAATTGACTCCCTGTAATAGAATCCTGCCATCAGCTGTGAGCAAGGAAGCAGAACATCGGTGATTAGAAGTACAGCACCCATCAGAACCACTCACAGCTAGGTCGAGGATGCTGAATCAACTAAAGACTGGTCTATATTTCCTAAAATTATCCCTGATCAAGGTTAGAGTAGATCCTAGAAGCTGAAGCATAATTTAGCTTTTAGGTCAAGGGTCAAATGATTGTGGAGAAAGGGTAGTCTGTGGATGCAGGAAACCAAGTGGTCCTGATTCCCTTGATGTTACCCTGAAATAAATTTAGAAGCCTCAAATGGCAACATTTCTTGGCCCTAAAACTGTACTTAAAGTGTATCCCTTCTCAATAAGAGGTAAACCAATGTAAAGAGATCCTGAATCTTAAGAGTAGTAACTTCAAACAATGAAGTAACATACGGCAATAATATGGAGTCCAAATGAGCTTTGCTTGTTCCTGCCTAAGTACGTAATCAATATGTTGCTAAGTGTTAATAAATACTGAATCTGTTATTCTGTCTGTTTTTTAACTCTTCACAAGGAAACATGTGTTGCATTATTTGCTAAAACAGCTCTCCCTGATTTGACATTTTATTAAGACTACAACTCAGCTTTAAAGTGATTACAAATGAGAGGGTCTAGTGTCAGTTGGGGAATAAGAATGATAAGGTAGACATTCCGCCAGTATAAGATTGAACCAATCATAGTTTTGTGACAAACAGAGTAGAAATTTTACCTACCTTACAGACTGTACTCATTTGTATTCTCTTTCATTACAACCCCAAGGATAGAGAAATGTTTTCCTTGGGTAGGTCCTTTGAGGAAAATTGAAGATGTTTTGCTTTCTTTAATGTCATCTAATCGAGTAAAATTAGAAAGGCCATAAAGACTTGTTAAATTGAAAGTTTACTTGAACTTGGAGCAGATTAATAGCTTCATAGCCCTGGGATGCTATAAAATAAGTTAATGGCACATGGAAAAATCAATCAAGGAGTTTAGTACTAAGAAGATTAGGAATTAAAATCAATAAAGCTATCATGTGAAGGTTTGATAGCCACAAGCCTCATGGAAATATAGAAAGGGTTTGGGACAACAGTCATGGAGGCGTCAAACGTCTTTCCCTGTTTATTTTCTGCAGTGGCTATTGAGGGAAATCTCACCCTATCTCACATTCTCAATGTCAGCAGTCAAGGCCGTCTCTCACTATACCCAACCCCCAAAGCAGAAGCCACTTCAGGTCTGAAATCTCTCAGCAGTCTCACCCATCTTCTTCTCAACACCCTTATATCGTCACCATGCTAAGTTAGCCCTCTGTATTTCAGCGGAAGTGGAGCTCCTGTGCCTTTTATAGCTGACCCTGCCCTCAGTGCTCAGGATTTCCATCTCTTTCTTCCCCCTCTGGGAACTGATTTTCTCAGGTTCACACACACCTCCACCCCTGATCTTTCAGATCCTCATTCTCACTCTCTCTACTACCTCTTTCTTCACAGCCTAAAAAAAAAACCAAAAAAACAAAAAAAACAACCTGTAATCGCTTCTCGTCACAAAACACCTCTCCTCTACCCTCACACCTCCCCTTAAGCTTTTCCTAATCTATTTCCTTTTGCAAAATTACTTGAAAGAATGGTCTATATCCTTGTCTATTGTCTGAGCAGCCTCTCAACCCACTGTAATCTGGAACCTGCTGACCCATCTCCCGTGTCCACTGACAGTGTTCCCAGAAAGGTGAAAAATGACCTCTCTTTACATCTTTTTTGCAATGATCTCCAAATCTGTATCTTCAGCTCAAATCTCTTCTAAGCCCCAGAAGGACATACATAGCACTCTTCTGGGCATAACTACTTTGATGTTTCAAAGGCATCTTAAATTTAATTGGCTTAAAATTTTTTTTTATCAATTTTCCCCTCACAAATGAGTTTCCTTCCCAGCCTCCTTAATCTCATTATCCAACGAGAATCCTAGGATTAACTGTTGACATCTCTCTCTCCATTACATTCCTCCTATCCAATCTATTGTCAAGTACTATCCATTCTACTCGCAAGATATTTATCAAACCTTTTCATTTCTCTCCAGCCCTACTGCCACCAATCTTCTCCAAACCGCCATGACTTCTTGCCTGAATCATTGCAGCAGTCTTCCTGCTGGTCTTCTTGCTTTCACCCCTAACTCCCTCCAACTCATTCTCTACCCGGTAGCCAGAGTGAACTTTGCACGATGTAAACTGGGTTATGTTATTCTGTGCTTTAAAATAGTCAAAGATTTCCCATTGTACCAAGAAAACTCTCCACACTTCCTCATTTGACTTTCAAGTTTCTGGGTGACTGGCTCTCCCTCAAAATTAAAAGTCTGGTTTTAATTTTTTCAGATAAGATTTAAGGCAGGGAATTTTTTTTACTTGCAATAAAATATTCTTTAATTTATATAATTTTATATTCATGCTTTAAGACTATCTCAGAAATTTAAGATTGTAAACGTGTCAACCAAGAGCCAAATAGAGGAAACTTAACATTCTAATTATTTTAGGAATTTTCATAAGCTGGTAACTGTGAGGAACCACTGTGAATTTCTTGCTTCACTTGGGTCATGAACTGTCTGCATCACTCCCACCTGAACCACAATCAATTTATCAAACAAAGGTAGCATTTAGTGATACCTGGTTATTTTTACACTTATTTCTTATTTTAAAGAAATGGTTTAGAAACTTTCAACTTGGGCATTGTCTTAATATATTCAATTTAATGAACCATCTATTCAGTCCACCTCTCAGTCTCAGAATATTGTCATTGTGTTGATTTAAATGCCTTGGTAGTAACAACATGTGCACAGAAGGCCAGGCCATAGTCAAGTTTGGTTATTTCCAAAATAATTTTTTCCTTGCCCACAAAAATAGCAAATAACAAGAAAAATGTGATAAAATGGCTTAAATTAACTATGGAAAATTCGCTGAGAAAATGTGAGGTTTACAGAGCTGGGATGCTAAGTGTTACTTACATAATGTGTTACATTCACACCTGGCAATAAAATAAGTACAGTGTCCAGACCTGAGGCAGGAGCAGCTCCACAAAGGTCTGCCCTTGTAAAGTCACATGTGAAGAACTGTGTCCAATTCTCAATGCCATGTTAAGATAATTTCCTTCAGAGCAAGAGACCAAGATATTTAGGAAGATGATGATAGGGAGGCATACTAGCCTTTTCTGGATGTTTTAAATGCTACCATAGAGAAGAGAAATCTTATTTTTGATGTTGCCCCATACATTAATTAGGATTCTCCAGAGAAAAAGAACCAGTGGGATATATATACATGGAGAGTGAGAATAAGATTTATTATAAGGAATTGGCTCATACAGTGATGGAAGCTGATATGTCCTGAAATCCGCAGGGTGAGTCAGCAAACTAGAGAGCTGCTGGTACAGTTCCAGCCTGAAGGCCAGCAGGCTTGGGACCCAGGGAGAGCCAGTGTTCCAATGTGAGTCTGAAAACAGGAAGATGCTGATTGTCCCAGTGCAAAGATAGTCAAGCAGAAGGAAGTCTTACTCTGCAGAGGGTCAGTCTTTTTGTTTTAACTGAGGCCTTCAACTGTTTGGATGAGGCCCATCCACACTAGGGAGGACAGTCAAACCAATTCAAATGTTAATCTCATCCAAACCTCCCTCACAGGAACACACAGAATAATGTTGGACCAAATATCTGGGCACCTGTGGCCCAGTCAAGTTGGCACATAAAATTGACCATCACGCCCAGAATGCTAGCTTTGAACCCATTCAATTCAAATAGCATTTTTTAAACGGTGACCACAAGCCACTCTGTGTGCCAAGTGCTAGTGATGTAGTTGCAACCATGCAGACAGGTGGCAGAAGTTGCAGGAAGGCAGATGCAGAATTGAAGAGAAATACTATCCAATGAGCAGACGTGCCCATTCATAGGAAAAAAATACCCCCTTAAGAAAGACTTCGCATCCCACAGAGACACTTCAATTAATTGGAAATGGCCACCTACCAATTGTAATGTAAAAGATATTCCTCACTAACAGGGCTGTTAATTATACTACCTTAAATATCTCTTTCAGCCCTAAAATCTAGAACTCTGGGAGTTTATTCAGTTTAGTTACATCATCAGTAAATTACTTGATATGCTTGCCTAAAGCATTGGTTATAAAGGGATCCTGATTTATGAAGGATATTAGAACATTAAAAGTGTTATGAATACATGAACATATAAACACAAGGAAAAATATGAACTATAGGACAATTAAAAGCAAAGCCTTTGAATCATTCTTACTTTATTGCTGCCGGCCAAATCATTCATTCTGATCTGAAATCATTTAAAAATAGCACCTACCACATTCTGCACACTTTCTATTCACGGATGCTAAACACTGAAAATAACAGAAGTAAATTGAACTTCATGAATGATGCATGGCTTCCCTTGCTTTATGTCCCCATTGTCAAGGAAATTAGCAGCATTGGCTATCTCCTTAGATAAATTTGATTTTGCCATATTCAGTAGACTACTTAATGAAAATGAGTATTTCACATTTATGTTCATAGAAATGTTAATGAATTTTAGTGTCTGTAGCTTTTTTGATGAGCAGAGGGGTGGGTGTAGGGAAGAAGGGAATCTTCTCTGAATTAATGTATTCCTTTATTCCAGGCTGCTTTCTTGAAACTGTGGAAAAATAGTCTTTCCAAAAAGTCTCTGATCTTTTAAAGTTATAAAAATAAAAGCCAGTGGGGGATTGGAGTTCCTTTTATGAAAATTCGTTTCACAATCAACTTGTCTATAAAGTTAGCCTTATAGCTGTTTGCTGCTACCCTATAGATAGTATATTTTCCATGCATGGATAAGTGACTGTGTAGATTGGTGAGGAGACCTCTGACTTACAGAATTAGATTTCTGAAGTTTCTTCTCTTCTGGATTCTCTGATGGATGGCCATTTTCCCTCTAGCTTTCCAAGAGAAAGTCAAAATAAAGTTTATCACTTTGCCTAAAGGTTTTAGGTATTAACCAAATACTTTAAGACACAATTTGTAATGGAATTTTGGCCTTCTAAAACTGAACACCCTTCTAAAGTGAGTGCTTTGGTTCACTTAGGATCCAAACTTGACAATAATGATTGCTGATATTTACTGACTATACGTCATGGGCCAGGCACTTAAGAGAAACCTCCCATTGACTCTTCACTAAAACCCTCTTGTTCTACTCCATTTTACAGAAGAGGAAATCAAAGCACCAAGGTAGTTACTTGCTCAAGTCACAAGACTGTAGTGGTCCACAAGAGATTTGAACTCAAGCAATCTGACTGAAGCATCCAGGATTTATTCTCCTTCTATACCGTCCTCAGAAAACTCCTCTTCAGCTTCCCCGCTGTGTGTGAGTTGGGTGGTTTTGAGATATGCTCTATCTGAATGCAAAGCAGACACCTGAGAACAAAGCAGATTTTAGTAGGTCCTTCTCCTCTCTTCTGACTCAGTCTCAATTCAGTACCTACATGAGCATTTATTTTCTGACATTCTTGCCAATGGATGTTGATACAATTTAAGAATAACTATTATTTCACCAAGTCACTTCTATAATTGCAACAGATCCCACAATGTTCAGAAACCCTCTCTTTTCTAAGTGGACACTGATCCTCTTCCCCATATCATTTTAGTATCGTGTTAAGCTTGACTGACTGTAACGGTGCTGTAGTTTCAAAGTCCATTCCTTAGTCACAATTGTGATGCATGAACATCTATAACCTTGGAAATGGACATATTCTCCTGAGAGGTCTTGACTTGGATGGTTCTGTGAACCACATCCATATAGAATCATCTGTTAATATAGAAAATGTAGTTTCCATTTGTGTCAATTTCCATGTTTAAATTGCTTCATTCTTCTCTTTAAGATCAAAGATTTTAAAAGAGAGATCTTTTTAATATTGATACCATGACCCCAACTCAGACGAATAAAATCAGAATTTGTAGAAGATGGACTCATGTTACACAAGCACTTCTTATGCTCCCCTCAATGATTTCCATATGAGGTCGTGTATGACAGCCACTGCTTTAAGGCTGTTGTGCTTTAAATTTTTGCTTTTCTCTTTTTCTTTTACCATCGCCTCTAACAGACCCAGTTCTCTAAATGGGAAACAGAATGGAAACACAGAAATGAGAGAAGAAAGTACAGCAAAGAACAGAAAATAGCATCTTTTCAAAGGAAAAAAAAATCACTGAAATGATCAAAGGAAAAAATTTAAACTATTCTTTCCTTTATCCCCTCTGGCAGAAGGCTCCATTTTTTTTTTTAAGTGCATACCTTGAAAGAAATAGACCAATAGACCCTGCCTTTCATTGGAATTAAGTGCTTCAATCAGATATTGAAATCCATGTAATAATAAGTCAAGTTGTTACAAAATGCTACTCTATTTTAAAGCCTCAATATATGTAGCACATATTGATATGAACGCAATCAATGAAACATTAATTTGTATTATGGTGCTGTGGTACATCGAGTTTCCTACTTTGGAAAGAGAGGCAGGGGTACCAGCTGTTTTAGTAACATTATCTATCATGTTTAAAAAAAAGCTAGTTAACAATTTACTCTTGAATGAATACACAGCAACAGGCTTTACAGGAATAATTTCATCAAACTGAAACTGAGCAAGGTCTATTACTTTCAACCATAAGAAATGAAATAAGAAGAATTTCTGTGTTCATTTCCCTTTCCCACTCCCTGTCCTGTAGGCACTGACTGTACTCATTCGATGGTGTGAAAGAGCAGAGCTCCCACTAGATGACTGCATTGATCCCAAATACGTTGTGTTCTCAGTACTGACGTCATGTAGACCTACCGCTCAGACAAGACATTTCAATGAGTAGAGCCATAGGTGCCTGCTCTCACCTTAAAAACTGTCAGCGTGGGAACCCATCCCTTGTCTGATAGGCTCCCTGAAGTGCTTGTCAGACATTCACACACTTACAAGGATCTTGTTAAAATGCATTCTGGTTTTATGAGCTTGGTCTGGGGCCTGAGAGTCTGCATTTCTAACATGTCACCAGGTGATGCTGGCGCTATTGGCCTATAGACCACACTTTGAGTAGTGGGAAGCTGGAATACATTAATAAAAGAAACAAACAAACAAACAAAAACCTGTCTCACCTGTGCTCCTACTCAATCTGCTTTCCCAGCCTGCTTGCTTCCTACTGAGATTTAAGTAATTAGCCTTTGTCACACTGGTTGCTCAGCACTTGATTCAAGAGAGTTTTGGGTTTTCAATTAAGTGAGGCAGAAAAGTCATTTTCAGATGACCTGAGGAATTCCCAAACACTGAACTCTGAAACTTAGATGCTGTTTGGCGCCCTGGGTGGGTAAAATTCTTGACTTACTATTTAATACATGAACGATTCCCAGATGTAGTATGTCATCAGTACTCTTAAGCCCACATTAAAAATAATATTTGTTGACTATTTTGTACTTAGAAAGGATTTAATTTTAACAAAGGGAAAAGTAATGACAAGTACTCTATTTGATTTTACTTGACTTCATGTCCACAAATAAGAGGTTTTAGTGGACTTTCACTATCTAGAGACCTGGGGTTTAACAAGTCACTCTGAAGAACTCAATTTTGCCAGACTTTATGTTAGCTACTTTGACGTGAATCTTTCTCAGTAGAGAATCCTAAAAATCATTTGTTCTCTTCTGATGATTCAGGGTCATAACCGTGATCATTTTTCACAATGTGCTGAAGCTCTGGCTTCATCTGAGGCAAAGGGAGGTGTAAGAACTTGCACTATGATCCTTACCACGACCTTAATTTAAGAGCTACTCTTTGGGAGTATCTTCCTTGGTGGGGTAATGAAAGCCTCTTTCTACAAAATTAATGCGTCAGCAAAAGAAATATCCATCTCTAGTCAATTAGGCATATTTTTGCAACTCAAAAAAGGTGTTTTCCTGTCATGGTTCTCATTTTAAGTAGTGTAGTCTCTTCATTAGGGATCAGTAATAACTCTTCACGAATCATTTGTTTCAATGTCTCAACCATTGTCCGGGTCCTCAGTTTCTGCTGCTTCGTCACCTTCCTCCATCCTGACTGCTGTGCTGATGGGTTCTCAAGTCACCTGCTTCCACACAGTATCCAGTTACTGAGTTATACAGGCTTTTACATGTAATCCCCTATCCTCACTGTGGCTGCCATTATTCTGTCTCTTCCTCTTTGAATTTGTACGTGTTTTATATGCCAAAACAGTACCTTGCTCTTTAGAGGAAAGATATTTAACATAATTTCCTTATGACCATAGATTGAAAGTATTAGGAAGTGTCTCCCTCAAGAAATGCAAAATGATACGTCCCCTATTGTCCTCCTGATGATTTACTTCAAGCCTTGAATCTAGTAGCATAACCAAAGGACCAAGCCTGAGTTTGCTAAGTTCTCACAGTTTCCTAACCAGGGTGTAGAGTTATAATAAAACTACATTTTCTCCCTAGATTGCATGAAGTTTAGGAAGGGGCAGCAGTCTTCTGCTACTGTGATACCAGGTCATAGTTACTCTTTTTAAACTTTTACTTTTAAGAGAATTTAATGCATTAGCAATATTAAAAATTCTATCTTTTGTTCCATTTGGGGCTGAATAATAGTAGCAATTGGATGATAACAGTAACTGAACACTCTTACCACTAATGCTAATAATAATACAGCTAGAAGTGCTAGGTTAGAAGCAGCAGAAGCTAAGCCGCAGCGTGCTGAGAGAGTATGTCTCAGATACTGTGTGCATCTGCCGAAATTCAGACTATGGAAACAGCAACCGCCTGCGGCAAGCCAAGCTCACTCGGGTCAAGGTGAGTATTATGTTGAGTGGACCTGGGGACATGACTGCAGTAGAAGGTTTAAACATGACATGGATGACACAGGACACCAGCTCTGAGTCTTATACATCAGTCCAACAGAATTCACATAGGAAGTGTCCTTTAGTGGAAAGTTCTTTCTTAGACAGCAAAGAGCTACTCTTATACGTAAATTGGTCTTCTCTGAATGAAACCTCTGAGAAAATAGAAGGATGGACTTACCATCAACTGAATTGAGGAAAGCTTCAGGTAGAGCCCAGAAAAGTGTTTAGACATTTTAAATTTGTATTGTCTGTTAGACATCTAAGTGGAGATATCAAGTTTACAGTTGAAAGTCTAAGTCTCGAGTTCAGGGTAGAGGTCCTACCTGGATATGTAATTTTACAATTCATGAGCTTCTAGATGTATTTAAACCCATGAATCTAGATGACTTCACCAAGGTAGTTAGTATAACTGGAGAAGAGGTCCAAGTGCTTTGCCTTGGCCAGACTAATACTTAGAGATAAGGGAGATGATAGAAACACAGCTATGACAATTACTTTATGCCAACACACTGCATATAACAATGCATTTAGTCGCAACAAGGACTCTACCATTAGGTACCATTATTGTTTTCATTTTACCAATGAGGAAACTGAGTCACAGTGGCATCACCTAATTTTTCCATATTTACACCAAGTAAGTGACAGAGTCAAATCAGCAAAGGAGACTGAAGGGGTGATCGTTGAGATAGGAGGAAGCCTAAGAGAGAAGAGTAGGCTGGAACCAAGGTAAAAAGTATTTTAGAAAAAGAGGTGTTTGACTGGGTCAAATATACATGATAGAACAAGTTAACTAAGAACTGAGAATGGATGATTGGATTTAGCAACGCAGAGTGCTGGGAGTGAAAATCTAAATGTGGTAGATGTCAAGGAGGATAGGAAAAGAGAAAGTGGTTACAGCAAGTGTAACAAACTCCTTTACTTTTACTTTTCAGGAGAAAAGAAAATTTGAGTGATAGCCAGAGAAGAACATATGATCGAGAGAAATCTTTTGTTTCTTTGTTTTAAGATGGAAGCAATAAAATCACGTTTGTATGCTAGTGGGAGAAATCCAGTGGAGAGAGGGAAATTGGCAGTGTAAGAGGGGAAGAAATATTGCAAGAGGGTTGTCACTGAATGGGGTGGAGGAGGTAAGACTCAGTATAAAAGCAAAGAGCTTGTTATGATGTAAGAAAAAGCTCAGACAGTTCAACTATAATAAGAAAAGGCACTAACCCTGGTAAATAAGTAGTTACGATGGTGATGTCTTGTGGAAATTTTCTTCTAATTAACTCTATGTTCTTAGTGAAGCAGGAGTCAAGGTAATCAACTGGATGTATTAGGGGATTGAAGAGAGAGAGAGTACTGGGGGGTTGAAAAGAGGGGAGAAGATATAATTATCTACCAGAGTGGACAACAGAGTAGGCTGAGAATGTGGCATGCTCACTGGCAGCATTGAGGATATTAAGTGTGACCACCTAGCATGTTTCTGTTTTCCTTTCACTGTGTTTAGTAGGGTGGCTTCACGTTTAGGGAAAGTACAACAGTGAATTTATCCATGATTGGGATTTTTCCCTTGCAAGTGCTGGGAAGAGAGCTAGGGAAGAAGGAGGGTGTATAAAAGACAGTGATTATAATGCTTGTCTGTGACATTTAAACTAGGCCAGGAGACAGTAACAGTTATGAGGACGCGAGGGACAGCTTAACTGTGGTTAAATTAATGGACCATAGGGTCTGATGGGGTTAAAAAATTTTGGAGTCAGGATATTAGAGAATGAGATGGGAAAATAGGAGGTTACGGTCAGAGAGGAAGGTATATGAAACTGACTTTGTGGTGGTGATGCAGTTATTGGTCATAACAAGGTCTAGAGATGGAAGTGAATGGCAAGATAAAATGGAAGAAATGCTTGTTACAAGAAAAGGGATCAAAGACTTTAAAGCCTGGTGTATAGAAAAATAATCTCCATGTACATTGGATTCATAAAAAAAATTAAGACAGGAGCATGTAGCTGAAAAGCAGCTAAACATACAGAATAAGTAGGAGAATTCATTTTTGATTGGTAGAATTGTAAAATAACATGAGATTCAAGGAGTTTTTTAGAAAGGAGGATGAGAGAATAGTCTAGAAGGGGACAATGAGGAATAGTCACTTAACACAGTTTGCATATCCAATACTGGAGGGGAGGAGGGAAAGCACCCAGTACTTTGAGAGGGCTGTTGAGTGAGCTGCGTTTGTAAGAGAGAGCAACATTTTGGTGAAGTCAAGTGGTGAAGACCAGGATCCCAAGGATAGAGGGGATTTTGCTTATGTTGGACCATGTGGACCAGCACAGAGGGAGGGTTTGGGGATCATGGAGGGCCAAGGGATGGAGGCAGGATAGAAGATACATAGATCCTTACGAGATCTCATTAGGACAGCATATAAAGTGCCTGATACCAGGCTTAGCTCTTTTCAACTACTCAACAGACGCGATCACAAGTCTCATCGAAGTATAGGGCAATCAGCTATTCGCTCTTCCGGAATTCTTACCTGCTCAGTTGTAAATGCTCCTTTTCTTCAGTTTTGTCACATTTGTCATCACTCTGATTGTTGCCGCTGTTGTCATCAGTGTCGTCATCACTCTCCCCACTCCGTTTCTAACCATTTTCCCCTCCTCTCTCGGCTTTCCCCTTAAAAGCTGATTCTGTACATCGCTAACCAATCAAAGCCTCTTGTCTGCTCTTGAGCTGACTGATGACAGAGGGCCAGGAGCCACTGTTCATCTCCCTTGTGTTGGCTCTATTTGTCTATTTCTAAGTTCCCAGAGGTTTCTGATTCTTTCATCACATACAAGTGTTTATTGTGCCCATCCCATTCCCGACACTGTCAGTGCCTCTAGGATGGCAAGATGACTCTATCAGAGTCCCTCAAAGGCCACATTCCTAAAGTCGCATTGGTACAGACGCATGAATGCCCTTCTCAAGAGGTTTAGATTATTAGAAACTAGTTCATTCACCAGCAACATTCTATTGCCATTTTAACTTAGCAGTAATGTCCAATGTGCTTTTTTTGTCAGGTCCACAGGCCAGAGACAGAATTCCTTTTAGGTTAACTTGGGATGACTTGAAAAGACTCTGTGGGCACATCTCTCTCCCTGACATTGGCAGCTTCAATACAGCTACTGGTTTCAGCGTATGCTTGTGCACCTCACTGCTAGACAGACTACTTTTCAGCATCCTTTTGTGTACTCTGTGAAGCACCATGCAGATGCTTGCTCCGTCTGCCTTATAGACAAGGAAGTAGCCCAACGAAGAATTCTGGCTCTCTCCCGAACTCTCAGGAAGGAAATCTCCCTTGTTTGTTACATTCGAAAAACTGTGGCCCCTATACAATTCTACATAGAGCTTTCATTTCGTCAAGAGGGGAAAGAGAGGGGCCCAACCATTGGTAAATTTTCCAAAAATATTCCTTTTTTGGTTTAACAGTCTCTACCTAAGAGTTTGGGGAATCAAGCAAAATGTCACACACAAAAAAACTTGATTAATAATGCAGACATTTATTCACCCACACAATTTCTATAGTCTTTATCGTATGTCATGAACTGTTCCAGGCAAAACAGTCTCTACCCAGATGTACCTTACAAGCAATTATAGGAAGATAGAAAAAAATCTAAACAAAGTCACCAATATAAAATATAACACAGAAGTGTGATATGCTGTGACAGGTGTGTTGATAGATGAAAAATGAGGGGTGGAGAGGTGCTTTAGCAGATGCAGACACATAAGCACACTGCTTCGGGTCAGGAAGTTTTGAAAAGCCAATAATGCTACACAAGGAAAGATAAGCCAGAGTGTGTCTACACGTCATGGGCACAGGTGTTGAAAGATCTGTTCAGCGCCACCAAGACACTCAGCAATTCTGAACTGCTGGCTCCCGTCTCCTCCTTTTGCTCCAGTCCAGAGCCCTGTCTTGACTCAGTGCAATAATTAAATAAATCACATGTGTGAAATCCTAACCATGGTTATTCAGTAACTTCAGGATAGCATCACTGTCAGTGAGTCTGTAGAATTAGAAGTTATCTCAGTGGCTTGGGGAAGCTTATTTGATGTGTCCCTGCCTGGTTACCTCAAAACAAAATGTGAGTGCAGCAGTGACCTTCTGGGTGGAGAGCAGTTTACACCTCCATTCTGTGTAGTCTGAGCACTATCCTATAGTGATACGATGAGGCTTCCCACTGTAGTCCCGTGGAATCTTAGTCCTGAAGTATGATGTCCTCTCTTGGCCACTGCCCTGTATGTTGACAGTCCACACTGCACTAAGTCTCCTGGAGGTGGGTGTGTACACAGTCACCACAGTATTTGCACTCAGGAGTAATAGGAAAGCTTCAGTTCTCTGGAAGCCACTTTTATTGACTCTTTATCGATCTCCATTATTATTTGCATTTGACCAAATGTGAACAGGAGTCTAGAGAATAATAATATATATTATGTTATCACACACACACACACACACAATGTTTTCATACATTTTCATTTGAGTCCCATAACAACCTATAAGAAAAGTAAGATAGTTGGCATGGCTCCCATCATGCTGACACAGTCACCAAGCCCGAGAATTTAAATGAATTTGCCAAATACACAGAATTAAGAAGTGACTGAGCCCAGACTAAATTACAGGCTATATGAGTTTAAAATCAGGTCTTTTCACTATAGGAAATTTTGCCCTGTTGAACCAAGTTCTTCCAAGAAAACAAAATAAGACACTTTGGAAAAGTTGATTGACTTTCTTGGATCTCAAAGGTATTTCTGAGTGCTGAAAAGCAATAGTTTACTAAATGATACGTAAATGGCTTTTCTAAAAAAATCTTATGGTTTTCCCCCAAAGTGCTAGCTATAACCCTACGCACAGTAAATGCATTTAGTTGAACCTTAACATTTCCGAATTTAACATTTGAGATTCTGTTTCTAGTCAAGTTTCTGCTAAGAATACAGAAGAGTTGCTCAAGATATTCAAGATATGGAAGGTTTTAATATAGGGAACTAAGGAGCGTACATGTAGATTGGAAAAGCTGGCAAGCAGAGGTGAAAGAAACCAACCTCAGCAATTCCAGCCTGGAGCACTCAAGCAGGGAAGGGGCTACAATACTCAGGGGTCTCTTGGAAGCTCCCACCATTACCCAGCAAGTCACTGTGAATCTCACATCTGCCCATGCATCTGGCAGCAATTGCCCCCCCCCCCAAAATATTGGCCTCTCCTTCTCCATCTTCCAAATCTGGTACCAATGCCTCTGTTTGGCAAACTCTAACCTAGGGAAGGAGATTCTGGGAAAATTGTTTCCAGTTTTTCTTCAATGATAGTTGGGGTGGTGATGCCAAGTTGACAACAAGCAAACAAACACAGACTTGTCAAAGTGATCTCAGAAGTCCATGTCTCACTATTTGTAAGTCTTCTAAAACACAACCTGGAACCCTATGCCTGAACAGACACAGTAAAAGAGAAAACCACATAGCCAAAGGGAGGGTACCTCATCATTCATCCAGCTTCTCCTCCATATATTCAACAAATATTTGATTCGATCTTTTTATGTGCAGTGAACCAAACAGACATGGACCCAGACCTTGTGTTGCCTACATCTTGATAAGACTTTGTCCTCAACTCCATTGAAGTTGTATTTGAAAGGGAGGTGGGAGTTATATGTTGCTAAGTCATTCTCAAATTTGGGGAACATCAAGGGTCTAAAATTGCCTCAGCCATCTTAACACTTAACTTTGCAAAATCACCCCATTCAGTCATAAAAGCAGTTCAAAATACCCACTGAATCATCATCAGATGTCCTTTCTTGATCCACGGCCATATGCTCAGAAACTTATCACAATAATCCACAACATTTGTATAGCACTTTGTACTTATTGAAAGGTGTTTTTCAGCGTTGTCTTGTTTGACCCTCACAAATCATCTTGCAGGTATGGGCAGATAATTTTTTTCTTTTCTTTCATGAAAAATCAAGGACACAGGGAGGGGCAATCAATTGTTTAATTAATGACCAGTGTTGGACTTAAAATGAGATCTCAATTTTGGATCCATCTACAGCATCCCACTGGCTCCCTTGTACTAAAAGAACCGGAATCAGCATTTGCTAGATGTGAAACTACAGCACCAAAAAGGCCTTTGCCTCCGGAGTCATTTTTATTGCCCACTTGTAATTGTTCTTCCAGGTTAAATTCTAAACCAAAGTGTCTGGAAGTGTCCTCTTTGTTAATAGAAAAATGAGCAAGTCTCCCTTGGACAGAGTCTTTCTTTTTATGGACGTCTTCTGCAATAAATAGGTCACCTGGTCATAGCCATATCTGTGAGTACTTTATTAAGTCAGATCTGTCTTAAAATATCTATGTCTGGCAAAGTCCTTTTAGGGAGCACAAGCACTTGTGACAAAATCTTAGAACTAGAGAGGACGCTGAAGATTATTTAGGCCAATTCTGTCAGATACAGATGAGGAGAGTGAAATTCTGCAAGTCTCAATGGCACTGAGGTCAAAATCACACAACTGGCTACCTAGAAGCAGACCTGCAGAAGTCTGATTTAAAGATTCAGTGAGCACATGCTATGCTTCCTGTATGTAGGGGAAATTTTTAAGAATATTCTCTGGATTCTTTGGCTTCAAACCAAGTTGTGGAGACAAAACAATGAAAGAAGAACACAAGGCAGAAAATAATTGCAAAATAATGGTCTGAAAGCTATAATTGCTGTAATTCCCTAGAGGAATAGATCAAGAATTTATTTTTAATCTCTGCCTCATTCTACAAAAGATGTGAGGCACTTCACAAAAAGTACTTTGGGTGCAAAAGGATTATGGTAAGCAGTCGTGGTGGCCAGGACAGAGGGAAACTAGGGGTGGAAAAACAATAAAGCAAAACTTGATATTAGGATATTCCATACAGTTGAGAGAAATGGACCCTAGATTTATCACTAAATCCTCTAATGGCCAAAGCAAGTAAACCCAATCAATCTATAAGATTCAAATTGTCCATAAAACAAAGCCTAATTCTGTAGGTATTCAAAAATAGGGCTCCAAGTTTTATCTGGTCCTTTCTTACACAGTCCATCAATTGTGGCCAATTGGCATAACACAAAAGTACAATTCAGTACAGCAATTCTATTAGATCCAAAATGATTTTGCTGAAGGATCCAGCAATCCTGTGGTCTGGCTTGATTCAAAGGTGTCATTTAGGGCATGTAGAGAAATGGATCAATTACCTGACCCCAAAGTATTTCTTCCAAAACATTACTTATGGCAATATGGAAAGCAAGGAGCTCATGGTATACTATTTGTCAGGAGCCAGTGGTGTGTATAGTCTGTCATGCTGGTTGATGGCTGCTCCACAAGCCAGTTAATCATCCGAGCAGAGTTGAGTGTGTTAAAGACATCTATTAAAGTGGAAAAGCCTAATGGTCATGTTTAATGCCTTTGTAAAGAGCTGAATAAAGTCAAAACCACACTGTTCTGGATCAAGGGCAAAACAGACCTGAGACCAGAGGTTAGAGAATTTAAGAATTGCCTCCTAAAGGAGATGGGACTTAAACTTGGATGGACAGAGAAGAAAAGTGAGGAAATTTTAGACTGGAAGAATCGCATGACTACATGGTGCGGAGGTTACAGATAGATGAGTTGGTTTGCCATCAAAATTTGTGACTTTAAAAAGCTGCAGCAATGACGCAAATCTGAACATAATTCTGCTTGATTTTTTAATGGAAATGCTGCCAGTAGAAAGTTCTTTAATTTAATATGACAGCACTGGTTTGATAGGATTTTGAGCCAGTGAATTCAGTAAGTGGGTTTGTTTTGATGACCTTTGCTAATTTGTTAAATGCCATGAAAATCCCCTACAGACTTTCTAACGGTTCTAAAGCTAAAAATAATGACCTCACTGACGATTCTGTCAGCTGCTCAGATTCAGAGAATGGCTGAGAATGACTGATGGACTCTGATTCCAAAATGAGGCTCAGAAATGTGCAGCCTGACATCACATAATACCAGGAAGTGATGTCTGTCTTACCGGAGAGCAAACACAGGGTCAGAGGGAGCCGTAAGGACTCTCTCTCTTCTAAATAAAAAGTGCCATTGCATTAATGCTTAACTGTAGGCTAATTCTGTACCAGGTATTGTGTTTCAAATGTATTACGTATTTCATATTATCCTCACAACGTCTCCAGGAAGAAAGAAGTATCACTAGCTTCTAGATGCAGTAACAAACACTCAGAAGCTTTAAATAACTGGCTTATTAACACCAAAGGTTTTGAGCCCAGGTCTTTCTGATTCAAAAGCTAGAGTTTTTAACCTCTGCGTAGTATAGATTCTCAGCCTCGTAGGGACTGTTGCTTTAGACTATGTTACTAAAGTACTTTATATGGCAGTGTAAAACACAATTTAAAAAAAAAAAAAAAGCAGTTCCTACGTGAAGAATCAAGGAATTTGAAGGTTAATTGAGGACCTGCAGAATCACTAACCCAATCCTCTAATTCTGGATACGAGATGCCAAAGGGTGCTATCAAATGGGAGCTGTCCAGAGTTCTGCAGCTGATTAACAGAGAATCAGGCCACCCAGTTCACAATGCCGGGATCCTGAACACTGCTCCCTGCTGTCTGCTCTGGGGCAGGTCAAAAGTAATTTGGAAAATGCGACAAAAGAACTGAGTCTGGCTATAAAAGGAAACCTGAACCTTCCACCATATTCAGTCAGGTGCCACCATGCTATTATATGGTTAGAATCCTAGGAGTTGGGTTTCAGCTTTTTTAATGAAAACACCCTGAGGACCTAGAGACTACTAAAGGATAATTGTTTATAATTTGAAGGAGAAAAGAAATCACATGCAGAAAGTCTTATGTAACCAGGTTAAAATCAAACTTACTGATCTGTTTCAGGCCAACACCTCTTTGAGTTCAGCAATGAACATGAGCTCAACTGCTAATTTTCACGGTTGGACTGAAGATTTCTTGAAATCTTAAGTGTCAATAGGGAATCTCCAGTCTATTACTGCCACTCAGCAGCCTCCTAAGTGTAACCCTTGATCTGTATGTTGTCTCTCAGTGCCTAGTGAAGCATTTCTCTGTCTTATTAAAATGTAACCTGATCTTACCAAAATATGACCTCCTCCCTTCTCTGAACAATTGAATACCTTCTCTTAAAAACATAATTTCTAGAAGTGGCATCAAATAATCAGAAATATTTGGTTAACTAGTTAATTATTTCAGTAATCCATTCAGCAACACTCATTGTAGCCTGGATGGTGCTTGGCACTGTGCTAGATGGCAGTGGTGAGCAAAAGTAGAGAAGGTCCTTACTCTCCCTAACGGAGCTTCCAAGCAGGAAAGGTAAATAGGCATTTCTCAAAGACTTACACCAATAAAAGTAAATATTGCTATGAACTAGTGGTACTTTATGCTATTAGAGAGTGAATTAGGGGGATTGGACTTATGGAGGTCAAGAGTTTCCTTGAGAATATGTCAATTGTTTATAGATCTAAAGGCTGTATAACAAGGAGTTAATGAGGCAAAGAGGAGAAAAAACAATAGTCCAGGCAGAGAGAACATCAAATTCAAGACCCTGTGACAGGAGGGATTCTAGCAAGCTCAGTGGACAGAAGTAAATCTAATGTGGTTGTAGCAGCAAGAGAAGAAGGACCGTGGTGTGAGTTGAAGCTGGAAATGCAGGTAGAGGGCTTACCCTGGAGGATCTTATAAGAGTTTTGATTTTCTGCTAGGAATGGTGGGTCACTGGAGGATTTTTGAGCTGGGGTAAGGAGGGTTGATCGGATAAGATTCATGTTTGAAAAAAATTACTCTAGCTACAGTATTGAGAACAGATTAGTGCAGGTGGAGAAAGAAAAACCATTTTGAAGACTATCAGAATAGACCAGGGAGAGAATGATGCTAGCTTGAATCAGAATGGAAATAGAAAGTAGATGGATGCACAGGAGAACTAGAAGGAAAAACAGATGGGACTTAGTGAAGAAATCAATATGAATGAGAAAGATAGAGGAATTAAAAAATGACTCCCACTATTTCCAAAGATTTTTTGCTTGAATTCATAAACGAATGAGGGTGACATTCACCCAAAATGGGAAGAATGGGAGTGTTCTAGATTCTGAGCTGGGAGCAAAGAAAAGATCACAAGTTTAATTTTTGATTTCTTCATGTATGATACAGGTCTGGAGCACAGAGAGAGGTCTACCCTGAATATATACATTTGTGAATCATCTAAATATTTTGATAATTGTAAATATAGGAGGATGTCCCTGAGGAGATGATACAGAGTAAGAAATAAAGAATTAAGAAGCCTGAGTTACTCCAATATTTAATCACTGGATAGAATAAGATAAGAATGAAAAAAGAAATAAGGAAGGAACAGCCAGAGAAATAGGAAGAAAATCATGGAGTGTAGAGTTGCAGAAGCCAAAGAAAGGAAGGAAAGTAAACCTTAGGGTCACAAAGCTCTAACCTTAAAAAATATATATATATATATATATATATATATATATATATATATATATATATATATATATATACACACACACACACACACGTGTATATGGTATTGTCTCATTAGTAACAATGCACAAACTTCTAGTCCAGTTCAAATTGTAAAAGAGCAAAGAACAAGGATTTTTAATTCCAGTTTGATACCAGCTCTCAGACTTTAGGCAGTTCAAGCAGTTTGTGATGTATCTGTCTCATCAAAATTTTGAAATATGTCAGAATATATTTACACAAATACACACATCTTATAGCCCTCCTACATGAGTGATCTTTGCTTCTATTAGTTGTTTATCAACTTGGAAAATGCTTTCTGACTTTGTGTTCGTGGAAATGCTAAGGATGGAATATAATCATCTATATGTTTCAGAGTATAAGAAACTCTTTTGCAAGATGACCGTGATATGCTTTATTGGTCTCAACTAACTTACTATTTGAAAATACATATTTTATTTATTACTTTGTATCAGTTCTTATTTTTTATTTAAAATATTTACTTCTTGGGCTTAAATTATAGATATTATATAAAGAGGTTTTAAGACATTAATTAATTAATATATATCTAAAGCTATTGAAGATTGGATTTCCAATATACATTTCAAGTAATTTAAATTTATGCATATAATTTTAATATATCAGGCCTTAATTTATTACAAAAATCACAAGCCCTATTGGCCCACTCTTCTATGGCATAGTGGAAAAGGTATGGTTTAGGAATCAAACATCTCTGGGTTTGATCCCAGATTTGCTACCTGGGCAAGTTGTCATTACACCACCCTGTGTCTCATTTGCTCCATCTAGAAATACGGACAATGATAGTTACCTCGTGAGGTTGCTGTAAGGAAATGTCTACACATATAAGTACTCAATAAATGTTAATGCCTACTTGATATCACAATAATAATATGATGCCAGAATAGTTGCCTCTAGAAAGCAAAAATTGCCCCCTAAAATCATAACAAATTATGACTGTATTGTAAGCCTCTGAGCTAAAATACATACCATCCAGAAAAAATAATCACATATTTTTCAATATATTCAGGGTGCTATGAACCCTGGCAACATGGCGGTAAATCAACCTTGGGTGTGTGGTCATCTCATATCTTGCTAATTAAAACATTTCATGATCCTCATCAGTGTGGAGAGTTAAATTCCATAGGATTTGAGTGAAGAAAGTGATGGTTTCTGCTGCACTAGTTTTCAGAAGATGACAAACTGAGAGGCTTTCACAGAGAATTCCTTCAATAATGATGTGTTGAGTGAATGAACAGAGTGACATGGAATTTCCCTATTTTAGGAAACATATAAAAATTAGAGACTATACTGATTTTTGCAAACTTCACAGCTCTGTGTAAAAAGCAGTGCTATGCTGGGCTCTGCCATCATTCATTTACTTAATAGGTAAGATGTCTAACTATGTTGCTATGATATTAGGTGCCATGATGATCAAAAAAAGAATCCTGTTTATAGGTCTCTGCTCTATAGACTTATAGTGCCAGATAGGAAAATCATGAACCAGATCATCACAAGATTATTTCCAAATCTAGCCAAACAAAGTAGTCCTCCTCATCTATTCTTCGTCTAATCCTTCCATTCTAGGCCAAGGGTGTCTATTATGTTTCTCCAACAAAACGATATCCAAGCCAACCAAGTGAAAAGCCAAGACAAATTGTTGATTTTGTTTCTTTTAACTTCACCACATACATGTATCATCTTCTTTAGGATAGGATTTTCTTCTATATTCTGAGCTTATAGGTAATTTCTAATCTTCCTATTGCTTAAATGATATATTGACACTCACATTTTTGGTTTGCATGTTTGAAATTGCTTATTGTGGACATTTTGTTTATTTCATGGTAATAGGATTTAATGAGAAGAAACCAATGGAGGCTCAGAGATCTTTCCGGCATACTTCTTGATCCAGTTCCCTTCCAATGGTTTTTAATTAAGCAAAGACTACTAAAAATATAAAAATCTAATAATGAATTTCATCAAAGTTCCTCCCGCTTTGGTATTTCCTCTGACAGTAAGGTCAAGACACATTTCGGGAAGTTTCACGTTAAGTGATTCCTTTGATATTTCCATCACAAGTACATAACTTAATTATTGCTAACTTATTTTTAAGGTCAATCAAGACCAATCTTTAATTAATTTAAGTTAATGTGTTTGTGAGCCTTCTTAATATAAGTGCCTTGAATTTGTCTTCTAATATATAAAGAGATACTCCCTTTCTCATCTTGAGAGATGAACTGGTATATTATTTTTGCTTCCTTAAAGTAAAATGAGAATGGTAATATTTATCTTGAAATATCATTGAACCTGGTACATAGTAAGCATTTATTACCTATTTTTATTTTTATCAGTAATACAGGTACATGGTTAAAATGCGATAGTTTTCCAAGGCCTGTTATAAAAACAGTGGTCTCCTGTCCATCTCTACCCCCCATCTCCCTCCATTCTCATTAACCAGCAATTGTTAACAGCAACTCTTTTAGTTTTGTTGTTTACCTTCACGTTTCTAAATAATATCACTTGTGCCGTTAATTCTTGGTTTTCCACTTTAATACCTTGTACCTTTTTCACACACTCCCATATCCCCCCACCAACACACACACACACGTACACACACAATTCTTTCCTGTTCACCCCTCTAACATTGATGTCTAATGATCAACCAGTATCCACTAGTATTAAAATACTGAAATATTTCCTTTTAGGCTGGAAAACAGCTGTTGCTCTGAAGCTCCCAAGTGACCCATCTGTACCTTATTAGCCCAGCACCACCCCTAGAACCCCAGATATTTTCTTCCCACAATCCAACAATGAAGGGAGTATCACCTGGCATGGTAGGGTGCAGTCAGCTTTACCCAGTGTCCAGGATGCCTTGGTTTGTGGCCAAACCAATAATTGGCAAATATTTAATTTTTTTAATATAATCCCTGATTATATTACAGTTTTTGGTTATACTGTTACTCAATGTTCACATTATTATAACTCTGTGAACATTACTCACAACTAGGCTATTTGGTATACCATGACTAAATTTACTTTCCTATACAATTTTGTCTTTTTTTAATTATTCAGTCATCCACACAGTCTTTGTTTTGGGTGTACATCTCTTCTCAAACACACAGACAAGCTATCGAATTAATCTTCCAAGGGATAACTCTCCAAGGACTCTGTGTCCCCTTGCTCCCACCTGAACTAGTTGTTCCCCAGGTCCCCTTGGGGTCTCCTTTCCCATCAGTCTAGGGACTTTCTGTCTACCTTTTGTGTGGGAACCTCTGTTTTCTGAATTCCACATCATCTTCTTAATGTACATCCTGGTGGAGCCTTCCCCTGTAGCTTCTGTGAGTGGCTGAGAGAAGACAAACTTTTTGAGACCTTGCATATCTGTCAATGCCTTTATTCACTCCTGACAACTGATTGAATTTTTATGTCTATAGACTCCTGTGTAAGAAATCAATTTCCTCTGTATTTTCTAAGGCAATATTTCAGTGTCTTCTAGCTTCTGATAATGCTACTGAGAAGGTCAGTGCTATTCTGATTCTTGAATCTTTATATATGGGTAGTTTTTTTCTTTGCAGCATTTTAGGAATATTCTCTCTGCTTCCTAATAGTCTAAATTTCATCATGATGAGCCTTTTGGATCATGTTAAGTATCAGACGGAACTTTCAAACTGGAGACAGATACCTAAAATGGCATATAGTTGGAATCATAAGTGTCTTAGTCCTTTGGGGTTACTTTAACAAAATACCATAGACTGGGTGGCTTACACACAACAGAAATGTACTGCTCACAGTTCTGGAGGCGGGCAGCCCGAGATCATTATGCCAGCTTGGTGTCTAGTGAGGGCCTGCTTCCTGGTTCACAGGAGACGGTCTTCTCCCTGGCTCTTGCGTGGTGGAAGGGGCAAGGCAGCCCGCTAGAGTCCCTTCTGTAAAGTCACACCTCCCAAAGGCTCGACCTCCTAATACCACCACATTGGGCATTAGGATTTTAACATGTGAATTTGTGGGGCACACAAACATTAGGCCTGTAGCAATATAGCATGTAGCCTTTTCAGACTGGCTTCTTTCACTTAGCCAAATTGACTTGATAACATTTCTTTTTAGCATTGAATAACATTCCATTTATGGATATACCATACTTTATGTGTTTCCCTACTGAAGGATATATTGCTTTCTTCCACATTTTGGCAATTATGAATAAAGCTACCATAAACTTTCATGTGCAGGTTTTTGTGTGGTTGTAAGTTTTCAGCCCATTTTGGTAAATATCAAGGAGCACAACTGCTGGGTAGTGTGATAGAAGTATGCTTAGTTTTGTAAGACAATGCCAAACTGTCTTCCAAAGTGGCTGTTCCATTTTACACACCCAGGAGCAATGAATCAGCATTCCTTTGCTCCATATCCTTGCCAGCATTTGGAGTTGTCAGTGTTTGGGATTTTCACTATTTCAATACACATCTGTTTTAATTTGCAATTTCCTAATGACATACTATGTTGAGCATCTTTTCATATAGCAGTTTGCCATCTTTGTTTCTTCTTTGATGAAGTCTGCACAGATCTTTTGCCCATGTTTTCATTGGGTTATTTATTTTCTTAGAGTTGAGTTTTAAGAGTTCTTTATGTATTTTGGATACCAATCTTTTATCAGAAATGTGTTTTGCACCACTTTATTTTTAAATTGTTTTAACAGTAATGCATTTACATTGTTAAAACATAAAAACAAAATTGAAAGTTAAACATTGGGAAGTCTCACCACCTCCTCTCCTTCCAAATTCACACTTTTCCTTCATCATTTTTATTAGTTTCTGATTTATCCTTCTCAGATATCTTTATGTAAATACAAGCAAATACAAATATATTTTCTCTTTTCCCATTTCATAACAAAAGCAATATTTCACATGTATCATTCTGCATCTTGCTTTTTCACTTGACGCTGTGTCTTGGGCATTTTTCCATATCCCATCATAGAGCACATCCCATTTTTTATAGCTGCATCATGTTCCATTGTGGGGGTATAACACGGTTCAGAAATTCCCTGTTGCTGGACCTTTTTCACCCTGACTTTTACAGGTACCTGGTGCTCTCAATTGCTGAGATTTTTTGAGACTCCATAATGAAATTGTGTGCTCCTTTCCCCCATTGCCATCCCAGGTTCTAGTTTTCTTGTGTGGGCTAGGACACTTTCCATAGGTCCCTCTGCTTTTCAGTTTCCAGAAGCTCTTTTGCTCACCACTCAGTAGCATAGCAGTATCATCTTCAAACTGAAGGAATACTTCCTTGATTGTCTAGATGTCTGTGAAAAAGGTCACTGTCATCTTTGATATTTCTACTGTACTTTTCCAGACTTTGATCGTATCCTGTCAGAATGAAGAGACTCAGTTTTCACAAATGAAAGTAATCTTGGAAATAATTAGGTGGGGGATAAGATGTTCCCTTTTTCAGAGACTAAAACAGAGAAATAATGTGGTTTAAAAACTTGCTACAATCACTCAGAAAGGCAATAAATTTCTTTCTATAGCTTTTGCCTCCCTATCTGTGGCTATAACTATTATAGTACAACTTCTGTCCCTGGATTTCAACTTGGTAAGCCTGATTATTGTTCTCCTAATTTGGAGACACTGTTAGCACCATTAGTGCAGATACAGCAAGGGCCCTGAGGGAGCAGTAATTCTTCTGCTGTACATTTCAATTGATATAGTCATTTGGTTCATCAACTGTATGAGTCACACAATGGACTTCCGGGAGGCTGCAGAGCTATGGTTGAGTTTGGGCCCTGCAATCAGATAGACCCCACAGCTATTCCACTTTCCAGTTATGTCACCGTCAGCAAGTTACTTAGCCCTTCTAAACCTATGTTTCCCCATCTATAAAATAATGAGCACGTCATAGATTTGTTAGATTAGTTGTGAAGACTAATTGCGTATAAAGCAACTAGTATGAAGCCAAGCAATTCTCCAACACCAGCAGGGTGTCCTACAACTCAATTCAGTTATAACAGTATTTCCCTCAGTATAGTGTCAGACCTCATAGTTGAAGTGCTCAGTCCTACAAGGCTGTCTCCCCTCCCCAACCCCTCTTCATGTACAAGTCAAAAGTCGATTATCACCAGTGCTTCTGGCTGGCTGGCTATAGATCAGAGGTTCCAATAATCCTCCCATCCTTGTGTTCAATTAATCTGTGAGAGTGGCTTGTAAGACTCAGAGAAACATTTGGCTTACTAGATAACTGGTTTGTTATAAAAGGATGTAACTCAGGAATAGCCAGATGGAAGAGCTGCATAGAACAAGGTATGGGGAAAGGATACTGAGCTGCCATGCTGTGTCTCATGCGCCACTCTCCTGAATCTCCATGTATTTACCAACCCAGAAGCTCTCTGAACCCAGTCCTTTTGGGTTTCTATGGAGGCTTTGTTACACAGACACGAGTGATTAAATCTTTGGCACTGGTGATTGATTCAACTTCCACCTCTCTTCTCCTTGGAGGTGGAAGGGTGGGACTGAAAGTTTCAACCCTCTAATCTCCTGGTTGACTCTATTGGCAACCAGCCCCCTCCTCAAGTGCTTCCCTAAAGTCAGTTCATTAACAGAAACTCAGTTGTGGTGGAAAGGGACTTGTTATGAATAACAAGACACCCATTTCATCTTTACGGCTTCAGGAACTGAGGATAAAAGTCTAAAAGATGCTCCCACAGCGCTTATCACTCAAGAAATTCCAAGGGTTTGGGGAGCTGTTAGCCAGAATCCATGGACAAAGACAAAAAATATATATGAAATATGTATTTGGTCATCTGAATGACCAAATATATATTCTTTATGTATCACAAAACGCCATTTGTCTTCCCAGCTGGTCTAAAACCTTCGTAAATAGAGATCCTGTCTGTGTTCCTCCTCTTTGTAGCACAGATGCCAAGTACCTGGCTCATAGCAGAAATTGATAAATACTCATTGAATGACTCAATAAAGGATTAAGCAAATAGATATGTCTTATTCACATTCATTGTCAGGATGCAAAAAAAAAATTTTTTCAAGAAAACTGGAGCACATGTATTTAGGAAAAATCAGTTTACTGTTATAGGAAGATCCTATATTCCTCCAAATTTGGTCTTCAAACAGTCTTTCAAGGAGCCAAGTTTTAAGCAAATATTTCTTCACTGACCATGACGTATCAAGTACTCCCTCAATCTTGTCTACTGTGCTCTCTCTCACTGAATTTACACTTAAGAAAAGGAAGAAACAGGAAAATACTGTATTTAGTAGTTGGAAAGTATCGATCATAGGTAAAATGACCTTTGTGTCATGAGGGTGCTGGTTTGATCCGATAGAGGTGAATGGCTCATAAAATTAATAAAAATGCCTTGGAAGACGTTGATCTAGTTTTATTTTTTTTAACTTGTTCTTTTTCCAGAAAGTTTCCATAATGTCACCCAGAAAAAAAAGGGGCCATCAAAATAATTGACATTTGTTGTTGCTTTAGGGGTAAAATTTTGATAAAATTAAATTAAAAATATTGTTTCATCGGTCTTTTTGACGCCCCTGAAGGCTGAAAATCATTACAGCAGGTCTTGTTTTGCCCAGTCCTACACTACGTGACATGTATTATGTCTGATTCTTAAAAACATCCTTCAAGGCCAGCAATTTACTATTCCTGTTTTACAAAGAGAGAAATGGAGACCCAAGGTTAAAAAAATAAAAAAGTGCCAGTGATCACTGTAATGATAAACAGAAAGGCAAAGTAGAAACCCAGTTCTTTCTGATTCCAAAATTCATGTTTCTCTCTGTAATGAGACGTGTTTCCCTAGCAATCATAATTAGATATCTTCACAAGCAATAAAATAATGTTAGACCCCTCATGTCACACCTGTCATGCCAAACTCCCTAAGCCAAGTCAACACATACAACAAGGGTAAGAAGTTTAGAAGTACGAGTTTGGGAGTTATTATAGGCAGCAGTGATTAGAGAAGGAAACAGAGAGAGGATTAGAAAAGAATTGTTTAAAAAAAAAAAAGAAGAGTTTCTGTGACCAGTGATCAGCTGATTGTAATGTCCATTCATATAAGTGGTGAATATCAGTCAGTTTTTGAAAACCCAGTATTACCGTCTTATGTAGCTGCCAGCCCCATGTATAAAGCAGAGCCTCTCATTGTCAAAACTGAAAATACCTGATATTCACTTTCCCAACATTCCTTGCATCCAGGCATGAGACAGACCTAGGTTCCACCATCCATTCTCTCGTACTCATTGCAAACATCAAATCAAAAGTTAGTGATGTAAAGAAGGAAGGGGCAGAGAAAATCCATCATGACAAGAGTAGCCCCGTAACAGCAGCTGCTAGGGTGGTTCTGGTGGCCCCACGGGTCTCCAGCCTCAGTGCTGTTGATGGTAGGATGGTTTAGGGTTAGGGGTCAAGTTAGGGTTAGAGTCCACAGCAGAAGCAGAGGGGTCTCATAGGATCAGTTCTATGGCATCCATTTCGGCAATGGTTTCTGGCTTTATGACCTCAGAGCCTGGTTCACTGACACTCTCAGGGAATTTGTGAGCTCGCCTATAAGTTTTAATAAATTCCCTTTTATTTGAACTTACTTCCTACCGCCTAAAACTAAGAATCCTGAATGAAAATATATATGTTAATAATAACAATAATAATAACTAGCATATCTTGAGGGCTTATGACTTCATTCTACTAAATGCTTTAAAAATATTTTATTCCTTAGATTTTCACCACAACCCCAATAGTTCCCATACTACAGATGAAGAAGGTAAGAGATTAAGTAGCTTGCTCAGAGATGTATTTTGCTAGAAAGTGGCAGAGCCAAGATTTGAACCCATCATTGTAAGTCCAAAACCTATTCACTCAGCCACTAAACTTGAATGTATAATTTAGGAGTCATTTGTACTCAATATTCTTTTAGAATATAAACACCTCTAAGTAGTTGTTTCAGGGTTTTCCAGAGAAACAAAAGTAATTGGATGTGTGAACACGTATAGAAAGAGAGAAGAGTTGGCTGTTGAAATTGTGAGAGCTAGTAAGTTTGAAATCTGCAGGAGAGGCGAGCAAAGACCCAGGGAAGGATTAATGCTGCAGCTCAAGTCCAGAGGTGGCCTGGAGGCAGAACTCTCTCTGTCAGTGTCTGCACCCAGATTCCCTCGTATAAGGGCACCAGTCATATCGGATAAGGATCCACCCTAGTGGCTCCATTTTAACTTAGTTACCTCTGTAAAGACCCCTATCTCCAAATATAGTCACACTCTGAGGTCTTAGAACCACAACATATGAATTTTGGAGGAGACATATTTCAGGCCATAACGGGAGCAATTTCAATGCAACATTTTGGAAAGCACCCTAAATGTTAATGCAGTCTCAGAGATTTTCTGAGCTGGGGTGATAGATCTATAGTGTGTTTGGGGGCCCCCTCATGTTTTAAAAGACCAGTCCTGCCCATAGCCACCATCAAAATGGTAATCATAATATTATTGGTAACCAAAGTCTCCTATGTCTTAATTAAATAGCTTAGGGATGATGGTGCCCAGATACAAGGAAATTTGAGGCTGTGGTTTCCCACAAAGAAAGTACAAGAACTAGTTCCACTACACTCCCCCAGTACTTAAACCCATCGGGAGAATCAAATGAAATAAACTGCATTATAACACAAAATACTCTTCTCCTTCAAGGGCTGATGGCTTTTGGCTATAATCTCACAGCTCTTGCAAAGGTTTCAAACCTCAAGAGGGTCAGACAGCACTGTGAGGTCTGAAGTATGCCTCTGAGCAATGAACATCACAATGGGAACATTTGTCATTTTTTTTTTTTCATCTGGAGATTTGTTATTCAGTGGTTTCAAATGAAGGTGAGTGTTTAGAAAAGCCAAACATCAGTTATTTAATAGCAGCAAAATGCGTTCGTGGAACATTTTGTACTTTTCAGAGGACTTGCCCATGCATTAGTTCATTTCATCCAAATGGTCCTTGATTGACCTAAACGTTAAAGCAGCTTCCCGAGGTGCCTAGCGATCTTCGAGAGCACTTTATGAGCTGAAAAAACATGACCCAAAATGAAGAAATTGCTCCAAAAGCATCCTGTAAAATCAAGACACCGTTATTATACACATTCATAAATTGTGAAGCTACTGAGCTAAATCCTTAAGGGAATGGTGGGGATTATCTCAAGATTTTTCAATCCCTCACTGTTTACTTTGTTTTTAACACCATTTTCTGCAGGGCTAATCTCTTAAGTCCAATTTTACCTTATTAAAATGTTTAGACAAAAACATGCCTTTATTCTCATTTTGTTTTTCTCTTAATAGCCAAACCTACATATCCCCTTTAAAGAAAAACTGAAGGTAATATGTTGTCAAAAGACCCTACACTGAAAATACTTGTCACAATTAAGACGGGGCCCAAATATTTCTCCCTTTGCAAAGCAGATGGTGACTTCTTTTTTAAATAAAATGGTGATCTGTGTTTCTGCCTGTGTGCATCAGACATGAAGTAAAAGCAAATTTCTATTTTGTTCCACTCTGGGAGCCTGTTACATTGACCAACATGAGTGGTGAGGAGGGAGGGAATTGCCTAATTTGTTCAAATATAATCACACGATGTACAACAAAGGCACTGGCTGTTTTGACTCTCTGCAGGAAAGCTTTAAAAAAAAAATGAACAGACACGGAGTAATCTTTAGAATCCTCTTGTTATTCTGCTGGTGGAGTCTGTAGCTAAGGAGACATCTGTGATGTGGGATAAGGAAGATCATTTTCTCTGAAATATGAAGAGTGGAGTAAAAAGATCACTTTTTGAATTCAAAACCTAAAAAGAATCTTATTCTTTGCCCATATGTTTTTTAAATGATTGATTGCTGGAATACTGCCGTTCAGAGCTGATTTTTTTTTTCTGTTTATTTGGTTTTAGAAAATAAAAATGGAACCTAATCTCCTAAAATATGTAAGGAAAGAGCTAAATTTCTATTACAAGAGTGGAAGGCACTGGCTGTGTTGATCATATAATGTGTCTTTAAACTTGGTTCTAATTACGGTGTACAGCCATGTTCCTATTGAGGTGGGAGTGTGGATGAAACCTTGCTTCAAAGGTACTTTCTGCTATTGATTTGATTATACAGTTCTATGGAGCAAATCATACATGCCTCTACAGTTAGTCCTATGAATAACATCTCTCCTATTTCAATATAAAATATCTATCATTACAATGAAGAGTCTAATGTATTTCCTTTGAATCTGAATTTGGATAATCAAAACTATTCATCAAATACTATTTGTGTTAGCACATGCAAAGGAAAATGGAGCTTTGAGTCAAGAATCCATACAATTGAGACCCACAAGCCACTTTCACATGAAGCACCCTGGCAATTCAAGCTGTGCTAAGAGGAAATAATAAAATCACCAATTTTTACTGAGTGCTGTGTTGCACCTGACACTATTTTAAATGCTTTGTACATGTTAATTCATTCACTTCTCACAATAACCCTCTGAAAATAAGTATTACTATTTCTAGTTTATAAATGAAATCATAGAAATTTTAAGTAATTTGACAAAAATCAAACAGCTAGTGAATACAGGAGCCAGAATTCAAACCTAGTTAATTGGGTTCCAGAACCCAAGCCTGTAACCACTATGTGCAGATATTGGAGAAACTAGTGGCAAGAAGTAAACATGGTATATTATATGGTTTATTGGGTAAGATTAAACCAAAAGAAAATAAAACGAGGAGGTCAAAGAGCACCAGTGATTTTGTTTGGAGGGAAGCCTTAGTATCGGAAGAAATTTCTCCTGGAGACTTAATGAAAATATCTGTGGGTTGATAGGAACTTAGCCAAAGGGACAAGGTTAAAAAACATTCCAGAGATTCAGGCAGAAACCAAAGCATACTGAAAGGCCCTGTGGCAAGAAGAAACATGGGTATCTGAGGAGCTAAAGCTGAAGCCAGAATGGCTGGGGTCAGAGTGGGGAGCCAGAGGGAGAAGCAGTCAGAGAAGAAAGGCAGCGTCCCCCTCAGGGCTTTGTGGGCCACGTTAGTGGTCCCAGTCTGTGCCCCGAGAGAAGTGGGAAACCACTGAGAGAACTTAGGCAAAGGGGTGATGTGAACAGATGTGCACTTTGAGATCAGTCACCTGGCTGACCCTCTGAAACACAGTTTTGAGAGTCCTCGAGGGGAAGCATCTTGACAAGGTGAAAAAATATTGCAATAGCATTGGCCGAAAATGACAACGCAGAGATATCAGTGGAGTGGGAGAAAACTGAGTGATTCAAGAGATGCTCCAGTGTTAAGTTTTTTTAATGATGACAAGTTAGATATTGGAGATAAGGAATAAAATGTCAAAGATGGCCCTCAAATTTCCGACTAGGGCAACTCTCAAGATGAGAGGTTTGGGTGAGGAGACCAGGAGGTCCTGTTGAAGATGCTGGACTTGAGGTGGTTTCAGGTATCTACTGAAGTTGTCAAGTTCACAGTGAGAGGTCTAGGTTGTACATATACATTTGGAGGTTATCAAGGCAAAGGGAATTGTAAAAACCACCGCCCCTGCATAATTCATCCAGGGACAAAATTTAAATAAGTGAGAAGAGAGGGCGGCCTAGGACCCAGCCTTGGGTCAAGATAAGTCAACAAAGAATTATAAGACAGAGCTTCCTAAGTAGGAGCAGGACCAGCAAAAAATGATGTCAGGGAAGCAAGTAGACTAGAGTTTCAAGAAAGAAGGCAAAGATAACAGGGTCAAATGCTGCTGAGAGATCAAGTAAAGTGAGGACTGAAAAGCTGAATATAGCAAAATGAGAGTAAGAGTCATGGCTATATTAGCATTTGGGAATGATGGAATCAGAAGTCAGGCCAGAGTAAGGTGAATGTTAGTAAGTCAGTGCAGGAACTGGGGACAACTCTAGAAATTTTGCTGTGAAGCAAGGAGGGGATTAGAATGGCAGCAAGAGAGAGAGAATGGGATAAAGGGAACGACCTCAGGCATCAAATTCAAATCTCTAATGATAGTATCTCAGAATCTGCCGGCACTACTGAACTATTGATCCAACACAGATTTGTAATATTTGAACCTTTTCAAAGGAATGAGTACTTTAAATTGATCATAAATGTGTACAGGGTCCTAGGAGATTCTTTTTCTTTCATACAGAGATCCATTAACCTGGCCTCAATTTTAACTATGGAGAAGCCCTATCGAGCTAGATATTCAGAAAACAGAACAGGGTGCATATAAAAGTTTAGATTGTTTTCCATCTGTTGCTTAGGAAGTAAAAAGAAGAACCTTTCCCTGAAGACACCTAAGAAATAGTTATTTAAAAGTCTTTAGGCATCAACCATTCTTTGTCAATTTTTATTAAATAATTTTAAAACACACACTGTATACCAGCTCTTGTGTTTGATGTTGAGAATATAAAGGTGAAAAAAGACAGAATCCTTGATCTCAAGATGTTTATTTAACAACAGAAGAAGAATACATGTAAACAGATGTCATTTTTGTAGATTGTAAAATGCTATAAAGAGATATGCACAAATGCTATGTTGAAGGGGTATGTGAGCCACCAGATTGAAAGAAGATACGTGTCTAAGCATTAGGGTGTGTGTGTGTGGGTGTGTGTGTACACCCAAGGGGGATCATTCCATGGAAATGGAGACTCCTGAGTTGAGTTTTAAATAATATTAACAGTTTGCATTTATTGAAAAATTATAATGTGCCAGGTAAAGTGGTGAGCACTTTACATCTTAACCAATTTACTATTCCTATTTTAGAGATAAAGAAATGGAGGTGAAAAGAATTTAAGTGACTTGTTCATTGAAGTACAAGCTAATGCGTGTGAAAGTTGGGATTCAAATCCAGTCTTCCTCCAGAGTCTAACTTCTATATCACCATGTCATATACCATATACCATGGCATATAATTAGAGATTAGCCAACCTGTGTGTGTGTGTTGGTAATGGGAAAGGGAAAGAAATCCAAGTCTGAAAATCAGTTCATCTTACTCGTCTCTGTTTCCTAATTTCACTGTGTACACAGGACACTGAAAGAGCTATCCAAGGGTTGGAAAGAAGATAGGACTTTCCTGGATCATTTTTAGGACATAAGTAAGCAGAAAAGGGCTTATGATAGTATAATCTATGATTCTGGTCCCCAAGTTACCAATATAGAACAGAAATAGAATGAATACATTTTAAAGTTTGGTAAGGATGAACTGGAGGGTAATTTTCTATTTAGGTTAATAAGCCCATCTTGAGAAAAACAGCCCACAGAGAAGTAACGCTAGTCCTTTCCCAATGATTCTTAGTTCGGCTCCCTCAGACCTCCTGGCAATCACGGCACTTAGGGCACCATAGGTGATTAATAGCATTGTAGGCTGGAAAGGATGAGTAAACAGAAGATCATAAAAGAGAAACAGTGTTCACCTTGACAGGGGCAGGGAGACATTAGGATCAAACATGGCTACCTTCCCAAACACTGAATCAAGGCAGAAGAAAATTCTGGGAGCTAAGGACCTCAGTAACAGCTCTGAGTTCAAGAGAGGAAAGAAGCTAATCACTTTATCACCAGTGATACTCCGATCTAATCACTGGAGATAAAAATAGTCTAAAATCACACAGTCCAAATTGCATGCATGAGGAAAGGAACATAATAGAATCTTCCCCCTTATGACCTGCAATGGACTGGATATTCATGTCCCCCCAAATTCTTACATTTAAATCTAATCCCCAATGTGATGGTATTT
The DNA here is from genome assembly GCF_036321535.1 of Camelus dromedarius. Lineage (NCBI taxonomy): Eukaryota > Metazoa > Chordata > Mammalia > Artiodactyla > Camelidae > Camelus > Camelus dromedarius. The sequence continues at coordinate 89,103,877 of NC_087436.1, read as the reverse complement.
GGAGATGGGGCCTTTAAGAGATGACTGGGTCATGAGGATCAATCCTTAATGAATGAGATTCATGTCCTTATAAAAGAGACCCCAGAGAGCGCCTTTGCCCCTTCCACCACATGAAGACACAACAAGAAGACAGCCGTCTATGAAGCAGGAAGCAGGCCTTCACAAGACACCAAATCTGCTAACACCTCCAGAACTGTGAGAAATAAATTTCCGCTGTTTATAAGGCACTCAATCTACAATATTCTGTTATAGCAGCCCTGGATGACTAAGGCAGGACAATAACCACCAGAGAAGGGACTAGAAGAGGCTAATATTGCATGGATTTTTTTTTTTAAGAATTCTGGAGTGAGGATTTGGGGAAGATTATCATTTAATGAACTGAGGGGTCATTAAGGGATAGTAGAAAAGCAGCTGAAGGGCAGCTGGGAGGAAGAAATCCTCCAAACTGTTCAATTTATTATGTGGGTTTTCTTCTTGTTGCCAAGCTTCTTGCCTTCTTGTAATGACAAAAGAAAATTACAAAATAAAGGAAGAGGAAGAAGAAAAAGAAGAAAAGGCAGAAAGAGAAGAAGAGAAGAAAGAGGAGGAGGAGAGAACCAAGAACATCACAGTAAAATGACAAAAGGCAGAAAAGAAATGTAAGGGGCAAATCAAAGCATAAAATTAAAAGATAATAAAATAAAGAAAAAATTTAGCCTAAAAAATATGAAGTTCAATAAAGACAAAACCTAAAGAGTAGAATAAAAGAAAAAAAAAAACTAAAACCAGTGAGATTTAAAAAATAAATCAAAATGTGAAAATAAGGATAAAAGATTAAAAATAAAACTGGCATAAATGAAAAAACATAAAAGGACTAGAACCAGTGAGATAAAAAGCTGGAAACATGAAAGTCAGAGGGTTGAAAGATAAAAGCTAAAACAAGTAAATCCAAGTTAAGAGCAGTACTTCGAAGTTGAACATAAAATTCTTTTAAAGAGTGTTTAAAAGTTGTTTTCTTCTTAAAAATAGAAGAGAAAAAAAAAGAATTTGAGATAGAAAGGGAAGACAAGGGAAAAACAAGAATCTCAAAGAATTAAGCAAAACAAACAAAAATAGAAATAGGGGGAAATTAAGTAATCAGCATGCACCATGGCAACAAGAAACTCTAAAATAATATTGAGATGCTGATTTATACTTCAGCATATGTTCTTGATGTAATTAGGAAACAAAAGCAATAGGCCAGGAAAGATATGAACTCCTATAAACCACACTCTGGAAATCTACCCTCCTTCCACGTCCCCAGTCCTTATCTGATTTAAAAAAAAAAAAAAAAAAAAGGACTGTTTTCTCAAATCCTCAACCCAGCCTTCACACTTGCTTAGAGTAAGAAGTACAGAGCGCTTGAGTATGGCTAATCCTATGTAAAACTGCAAAAGATACAGACCTATTTTGTTTTTTATTTGGTTATCCTTTCAATATCCTCCAACCCTTTAATCTATTATTCATCCATGAGTTAGTTACCACTTAGTTTGAATTACTTTAATTCTACCATTTCCAGGATAACCTTCATCTTAAAAGAAGGCCCACTGGAGAGGTATTTTGGACCGGGATCCTTTCTTCCCATACTGGTTGATGGTGATTAGTAACAGCACAAAGATTTACGTTCAGTGTCTGCCCTTTGCTTCATCCCCAGCACCCACACCCATCCTGCCATCTCTCTCCCTCCTTCTCCACTCTGCTCTGTGTTCTGGGAGGCTGGCTTCTATGGCCTGTGTCCAGGGTTTTGCTTACTCTCAGCCTTGGTTGATTTTACCAGTGGGAGGCATGGGCAGGATATTGGAGAATGAGAGGAGAGTGAGATCAAGCTAATTATTTGTGGTTCTCTCACAGCCATGAACTGAGTCCATCCCTCTACCAAGGCCACAGCTCCTGCTTGACGGCCTCCTCCCTCTGGATTCTGGGCACAGACAATCTGCTTCCTCCTCGTGACCCTTCAGTGTTAAGTGCGGTTGGTAACTGGCTCCCTGGCAGTTGCTCGTCCTGGTATACTTAATCCCTTGTTGCTTTCCCTTAGCCCTGTGCTCAGGGTTTTAAATAGCTCTTTTATTAACTCCCCAGCACTGAGTGTGCCGTCTGTTTCCTGCTGGGACCCTGACTGACACAGTAGGTGAAATATGTCATGGGCGAATTTAACTTTGGCGTTTCCCACCCTGACCTCAGTGCTCATACTACCCACAGGCTGCCCGTAGCTCTCCCCATTCTGACCTGCCTCCAGGGCTCTTAAAGCCATTGCATCATCTAGCATGAGTCTGACTTCCTTCTCCACCTAAACTTGTCTGTATATTGAGCCCTTTTCCCAAGACCCAGATCTCTTCAGTATGCGTGCAGATGAATCCCTAGAACTAATCTCTGCCAGAAAATGAATTATCGCTCACCCAGGTAAGGAAAATGTTTCCTAATGGCCCTTAAATTACATCAAAATGAATTGCAAAAAATAAATTAACTAGCATCTCTTCCTCCAATTTTGTCCTCCACCCATCTATTCTAAGCACTGCAACTGGATTAATTTCTCTATGAGGACATTTTCATTATGCTACCCACTGATTTTAAAAGCCTCAATTGTTTCTCATTATCCATGGGATAAATTCAAGCATTTAAGATCCATAGTCTGGCTCCAAACAAATCTTCAGTTTCATCCATCACCACAGAGTACCTTAGCATTAAGAGAACAGTGTAAAGTGAGGACAGGAAAGAATCTGAATATTACCCCCACTTTCCGAAAACATTTCTCCTTGTTTTTGCCAATAACAGAAGTGTAACACTACGTAGCAGGGGTGGACTCCTCCACAAGAGGGCGTTTGTGAGTTTTCTTTGACTTGAGTTTCTACCATGATGGAAAGGTGCAAGGTTTACATTGCCATGGAACAATAATACTGTGACTTATGCTTCACAATTTACCAGACTGATTCTGTGTGCTGTCAAGTTTCACTTCTATTTCTTCTTAAATCATTCAAATGTTTTCTGAGATTCTGTGACCATTAAGTGACTGAATTGTGAGGTGATTATCAGTTGCGGTACCAAGGTAGTTTGATGTGTCCTGATCCCAGGAGCGCATAGTCTTCTTCCAGCATAACCTGGACGTACCCGCCGTGTGCACTCTGACTTCCTTCCTTCTAAACCTCTTTAGTCTCTTCCTGAAATGTCTTTGAGTTTCCTCTCTGCCTGTCCAAGTACTGCTGGCACATGTCATGTGCTAAATAATCAGTGGGCATTACCATTATCATTACCTGCCACTCAGAACTCATGTCAAGCACTATTCTCTGGAGACAGTACAGGTGACCAGTGAATGTGTCCTATACTACGTTACAGCATGTGTCTCTCAGTACCGGTCAGGTGTCCTTGATTCGAGTCTAAGTGCCTTTAGGGAGCTACCAGGTCTAATATCTCTCTGTAGCCCACATCAGCACACCACTCCAGGAATGGATAGAAAATGGAAAGCCAATAAATAATTTCTAGGAAAAGTCAAAGCTTCCTCTATCTACAAAAGGCAACCCCAAAGGGGACAGACCTCCCAGCTGTCAGAAGAGGGTAACTTGACCGTACTTCTCTATTCTGCTCATAGAGACCCTAAACTATTTCCAAAAAGGAAAGTGTTAACGATTGACCTTCTACCTGAACAGAGTCAAATGCTTTTTCGGTAAATAAAGAGTTTTGGTCTCTTATTGCTAGACTCACAATCTAGTGTTTTTCTTAAACTACATTTACAGTACGTAAGCCCTATGATGATTTTAGGGTTGAGTGACAGTATTAGTAGGGGTAGCATGTGCAGAGCTATAAGGGAGTTTTCTCGTGTAAAAGTAGGCTTAATGCTGTTAATATGGTGAGTATATTTGCCTCGCTGTGTCATGATGAGCATATATAGTGAGTAAAGGGCTGTAATTATTATGTTAGCTCCTATTAGGATAATTGTAATGTTGGACCCCACAATTTACTGGCTCAAACAAGGCACTTGTTTCTCTCTTGTGTGGCAGTCCAGAGATAGGTGGATGGTCCAGGGTAGGTAAGTGGTTCTATTCCAGAAGGATGTCCAGAGACCCAGGTTCCTTTCTCTTTGTTTTTGGCTGTGCCATCCCATAAGCAGTTGCCCTTATCCACGTGATCAAAGCTGGCCAAGCACATCCACATTCTAGGTCACAGGAAGTGGAGGGAGGCCAATGTCCCTCAAGCCATCCCAGTCAACACTAGGTTGTCAGCCATGGTTAGGGATGGGCATCAAGGAGGTAGGCTGTGCTCTGGGGGTGGATGTTCCAAGCCCGGTGTCATTGGACTACTGCCACCCAAAAACCTGAAGCCCTTGTTTGCATATATCAAAAATATGCCCGATGGCTAGCCTCCCAACTGCAGCTTGTGGGTATATGCAGCCTAAATATGAGTTAATATATAAATATCCTGTAACTGAGGGTGTCCAGGCCTGCCATGCTCCCTTTCTCCAGTCTCCTGGCCCTGACCTCATTGGTGTGATCCGCTCTCCAGGAGCCACAGGCTCAGGCTTCATACTCTAAGCCATTGTTCTTCAGTGTGGACACCTTTGCCGCCTAGGGGACATTTGGCAATGTCTGTTTGTCATAACTGGAGAGGGGAGGTACTATTGGCCAGGGAAGTTGTAAACATCCTACATATTCAGGAGAGCCCCCTCATGACAAAGATGGATTAGGCACAAAATGTAATAGTGCCAAGGCTGAGAAGCCTTGCTCTAGGACAATTCTGATTCTTCCCTGAAATCTCACTGGGAGCCAGGGCCACGCTCCCAGCACAGCAGATTCTTGTAGTTGGCAACGTGCTTTCTATCCACACTACGGCCTGCTTTTCTCACTATACATAGCTTCAGACCTTTAGGTTTTTATAAAAGCTAATAATCTCAGTAGTCTATGACAACTAGCATTGTTTTAGATGGACTTTTTAGTGAAATAAAATTTTATTATCTTTTATGGATTGTTAAAGTTTGTCCTCAACACAAACAAAGGATGAAGAATAGGCAATTAAGTTAGTGGGTAGAGCACAGGTCTGTGGACCAGGTTCTGAGTCTTGCTCTGCTACTAACCAGCTATGCAATTGTGATTAAATCGTAGTCTTTTCCCCTTTTAGTAAAAAGAAGAGTTAGACTCATTTAAGACATCAAATTAGTCTTGCTGTGTCTAGTCCCCAGTTGCAATAATCACCTCTTCACTTCTCTTTCTTTTCTATTTACATACACACATGCACACACACACACACGCACGCACGCATGCCTGCATACACACATATACCCTCATTCCTACAAAAGATGTTAATTTCCTCAGTTAAGTTTACATTCCCTAGAATTAAACCAGCAGCAATTTACAACAACAGTTATTAAGACCACAGGCAAATCTATCCATATCCTCATCTATTTCTTTTTTCTAATTTCAAATTTGCAATTCCTCAACTTAACTGTGTGAGTGTGGCCAAGTCTTAATCTCTCTGGGCCTTCACTTCTACTTGGCAAAGTAAGGGAGTTAATTTCTAAATTCCTTTCTAGTTCTAATAGAATTTTCCTACCCAGAACTTCTTCTGGCTCAACCTTGCACCCTCTTAAGCACGTGTGATGATTAGTGTCATGAAAATATAATCACACTCACAAGTGAAGACATCAGCATTCCATAAAATGGTAGCAGGAAAAATGCTTATTTTTCATAACTTTAAGAATAATGACTGACCATAAATAGGCAGAAAAGGGTGGTTATTTTGAGAATCTATCTTTGCAGTCTTTGTTTCCCTTTTTCACTGTATTTTCTAGCCCACACTAAAAGAAACGGACAGTGAAAAATCAAATTTAAATCTAGACATAACAGAGATGCTTCTTTTCAATTTCCTAAGTAACACCCAAACCTGATTTCCTGTATATAAAAAAAAAGACACACACACATATAATTTTATTTTTGTCCTCAAGCTTTGTAAAAATGGTTGTTTAAAATTTGGTAAGCAAATCTTTCTGCATTCCAGTAACTCACCTTTAGTTTCAGGATGCATCATAGAAAGCTTCAGGTGCCTCTTGGAATAATGATCAAGCAAAAGTTCAGTTGGCTAAAATTGAGGCTACTGATGAAGAAACTGCATACTATTTGTGACTTCTGGGTTTCTGGGAGGTTGCTGTGTGCACCTGATGATGGGCAGGTGTGTTCCGTGCTCCAAGGTGGATAAACATCTGGAACATTCAAGACAGAGGGCAGTGGTCTGTGGCTTGTCATTTCAGGGTTCCTCTTGCAGTATAAGCAAGTAGTTGCCTCTAAATTCTGGGGCTTGACATCCCAGGGACATCACCAAGCTGCTTATAAGTGGATCATAATCAGTGGACGGGAATGAGTCCTCAGACGTTCCCCTAATGAGCAGACAGAACTATCTTCCACAACCCACAGGCTCAGATAAATTCACTTTGTGTGAAGTAATCCAGGCTGTCATTTTAACAGCCTGCTTAGGTGACTGGTTAGCTGAACAGTCAGAACTCCTTGGATACAATTGAGAAGTTCTATTTTTACCCCAGCCCTGGCCCCCTACGTGTTTTTCTTTTAATAATTATTATTATTTTATTGAAGTATAGTTGATTTACTATGTTGTGCTAACTTCTGGTGTACAGCATAGTGATTTATTTATATATATGTATAAAGGAATATATTCCTTTTCATATTCTTTTTTGTTATAGGCTATTACAAGGTATTGAATACAGTTCCCTCTGCTATACAGTAGGACCTCCTTGTTTGTCTATTTTGTATATAGTAGTTTGTATCTGCTAATCCCAACTTCCTAATTTATCCCCCCACCCCCTTCCCTCCTGGTAACCATAAGTTTATTTTCTACACCTGAGTCTGTCACTGTTCTCTAAATAAGTTTATTTGTACCCTTTTTTTTTCAGATTCCACATATAAGTGATATCATATGGTATTTCTCTTTCTCTGTCTGACTTACTTCACTTAGAATGATGATCTCCAGGTCCATCTATGTTGCTGCAAATGGCATTGTTTTATTCTTTTTTATGGCTGAGTAATACTCCATTGTAGTTGATAAAGTTTTTTTCCTATCCTTGCATTTCCAACCAGTTCCATAACTTTCAGCTGACTTTCACTATTTACCCAAAAAACCCAGTCCTGTTTAAAATTCCAGCCTCTTCCCACCCATCCCTATTCCACCCCCTGTAGCTCAAGGAATTGTAGTAGGAAGGAAAGCAGTGAGGTCTGCACCATCACCCTGCCTTTCTCTCTGGGACTAGATACTGGGAGGAGGGATGTACACAAAGGAAGAGAATAGGCATTGCTCATGGCTGAGTGACTGCAGTCCTGTGCCGGATGTCAGTGCTTCCCAGCTAGCCCAACCTGACCAGCATGCCCTCTGTATGCCAGGCATCTAAGGGCTGCCTCTCTCTTTGGGTCCTGGAGTGAGTTCTTCCTCATTACACAGTTCCCTGATATGAAGATAAACGGCTAGTACTACCAACTACCACTTTCCCTACACACACACACACACACACACACACACCTTTACCCTAGGAATCACCAAACCTATTTCTGCTGGGTCCACTTGCCCTGCAGCCACCCTGGTAGATAGTCCACTTGAGCCACTGGAAACCTAATGTTGCCAAATAGTGGAGGGCAGGTTCCTCCCCTGCTGGCTCTCTTTCTTTCTTCCAGGGTAGCAATCTCACATCCTTTCCCCTGCAGGCACAGGGCCATATCAGCAAGTCTGCACCTAAGCAAACAATCGCTACAGGGAAATGAGGTGCAGGGTGTCCCTTGCTTGTAGGTATTCCCAATCTTTAGGTGGTTTTCCCTTTTCTCTCCTTAAAGAGGTAGAAAGAAAGCCATCACATTCTTGGGTAGCTGATGACTCACGCGCTGACAGTTTTCTTAATTGTTCCTTTCCTCTTTTACTGCCTTTCTCGATATACCCTCTTTTCTCTCTTCTTCCTTTCTTTATTTGGGCTGCAGTGGGAATGGCGACTAAAATTACAACATCTGCTGCCACTCAGGACACCCAGGAAGGGATGTGTATCCCCACCTATTTGTGGTTATCTTCAGGATGTAAGGGTTTTTTTGTACCTATTTTGCCCCAGTTTCAGGTTTCATTCATCAACAGGGGACAAAGGGAAAGTCACCCTCGCATGAGTTTCACTCTCATGTCACCAAATTGTTTGGCACGTTGCAGACTCAGTGACTGAGCAGTACATCTGTCTACCTATGAAGATGACAGTCTTAACGGATGGCCTTGGGTTCGAGATCCAGCTTTGCCTCTTAACGTGTTGTGTGGTCTTAAGGCAGATTGCTCAATAAAGGTTCAAGTTCCTCACCTAGAGATAATACTTGTGGAACCTTGAGCTGTGGCTGGTAAAAGTGATCAAAGACATGTATTATTTAATATTTTCATCAGACTCACAAGCAGCATCATGGCAACAACGTGCAAGACACTGAGTAAGTAAGGTTTGGTGCCTGACATCAAGGAATTCAAAATCTAATTTAGAGACAGACACAGTAAGACATAATTCCTGTGAAATGTGGCAAGTGCAAAAAAAGATACGAAGTACTTACGGGGGCAGGTTGAACCAGGGCAGCTGTGAAGCAAGATGTCTAGGAAAATCTCTGTTTTAATGGCCTTCTACCCATTCTCTTGGCAAGAGAGAGATTCCTGCCCTAGGGTTATGAGGGCAGCTGGCCGTTCGACACCTGACAGTGGGCAGAAGACATCAACAGCAGTTGATCAGTTGCAGAGGGGAGGACACTGTATACCATGCAGGGCCACATGAGGGGTGCACTCAGGAACAGAGTGAGCGATCAGAGGGGTGGGAGGCAGGCTTTGTGGTATTAAGAGGGTGAGATGCTCCCTGGTTTCCACAGAGTGGTGTGGATATGACTGGCTTGTTCGAGGAACTCCATGGGCTGACAAGGAACCAAAACCCACTACTCAAGGGTATGCAGGACCTGTGTCTGATCTTTATGATGGGGAGTGGTCTTTGTCTAGGAGACTGTATCCACAGGGGCAGATCCAGGCCCTCCTGGTTCTACCAGATATCGAGGCAGCACATAACACTGAGGCCTTGAGGCCAGGGGAAGAGCTTAGAAAAAATTCTGATATTCTGGTGCCAAAACACATTCTTCTAAAAATGACTAGGGGAAAGGACTATTTAAAACAAATTACACTAATGTCTTTACCTCATGATATTTTAATAACTATTGAAGTGCATTTGTAAACCTCTATGGTGGTACGCATTCCTGCACAATCTTCTTGAGCCTGGGGACACAATCTTCTTGAGCCTAGGGACATTAGTCTTTCAGGAATTTTTTTTTCCAGAACACCAATGAACTATTCCAGGGAACAAAGTTTTAAAATTACTGTTAGAGGTAATGAGGGAATCATTAAAAGATTCAAGCTGGGAGTGACACTTTCATATTTGTATTTTAAATAAAACACTCCGGTAGATGTGTAGAAGATGAATTTGAAAGGACAGAAATTTGATTATTTAGTGAAGCCAGCTAGGCGGCTGGGGAAAGCAAGCATGAATAGAAGTACAATGATAGAGACAGGAGAAGGGGAGTCTAAAGGAAGTTTTTATATAGTAGAGGAGGTAAATGTACCAGTGGGAAAGCTAGTGATGCTGTAGTCAGAAACACACACCAAAATCTCAGTGACTTAACGCAGCAAAAGTTTCTACCCTGTTGACACTAAGTGTCATAAATTGACGCAGAGCAGGGGCTCTGCTCCGCAGTTACTCAGGGACCAAGCTGATGGAGATTCCATAATCTTACGGCAGCACCATCTGGAAGAGAGTGCTTCTTGGGTCATTACAAAAAGGAGAGATGATGGAGATTCAGGCACTGGCTTTGATTTGAACTAATACCTGTCATTTTTGGCTGCAGTCCACTGACTAGAAGTAGTCACGTGGCCCTAAGTGCAGTGGGTCTGGGAAATGTGACCTTCCATGTGTCTAGGGATGGGAGGAGAACCAAATATTGATAATACCATTCACAGTAAGTGAGGACAAAAAGAACCAAGCAGGTCTTCCACAAGTGACCAGGTGAATGGTAGTGCCATGAGCTGGGAGTGCGAGGGGATCAGAAGAGGGACGAAGTATCTGGGAGATGAGATGACAAACACATTGAACACTCTGAGTTTTATGTGAAGAATTTCCATCTGAGGATGACAGGTAGATTGTTGGCAATTTTAAGTCTAAGTCTTAAAGGAGAATTATATCCTGGAAATAAGATTTAGAAATGAATCATCATAAATAGTTAAAACCAGGAGTGGAAGTCCTATCCATGAAGAGCAAGATGTTCTCTAAGGGACATCAGAGTTTTTTGACTTGAGAGAAAACCCCAAGAAGAGGAGGGGAAACTGTCAGAGACGGGCAAGACGAGAATGCAGAAATGCCATTTCAAAAAAGTGAAGGAAGGTGAGGTTCTGAGAGAAAGTTATCAGCAGCAGCACACACACCTGAGCGATCAGGTAAGCTATGGTGTGTCTTTTTGATGATAGTCATTCTAACAGGCGTGAGGTGATATGACCTTGTGGTTTTGATTTGCATTTCTCTGATGACTAATGATGCTGAATACCTTTTCATGTACCTTTTAGCCATTTTTATGTCTTCTTTGAGAAAGCGTGCATTTAGGTCCATCACGCACTTTTTAATTGGGCTATTTTGGCTTTCTGCGACGGAGTTGTATGGTTTCCTTGTAGATCTTGGATATTCGTCCTTTAGCAGATACATGGTTTGCAAATATTTTCTCCCATCCCGTAGGTTGCCTTTTCATGCTTTTGATTGTTTTCTTTGCTGTGCATTTGAAATATTTTCTAGCCTTGTCAGTTTAAAATCACACTAGGTATCTATTTCTCTTCTTTGTTGAATTGTCAAAAACCGAAAAAGAAGCCTTTGCAGAAAGAGGTTCATGAGAGAAAGAGACGCCAGCTCTAGGCTGACATGATTTGAGCAGTGAGAGGACAGTGAGTGAGGAAATGGAAGAGGCAAAGACAGTGAAGTTTTATTCCCAAGCTTCTTCCTCAACCTTCATGAATCATTCATATATTCAACCAATATTTAGTCAAACTTATTAGGGTGCAAACAAGACACATGAGATTTCTGCCCTTGAGTTGCTCTGGTGGATTGAGTGTTACATTTTCTCCTCATTGTTCCTGTAACATTTTGTACATTTCTTTATTTTAGCACTTTTAACATTGCATGATATTTATTTATGTCTCTTAGCTCCCTTAAAACAATGAACTCATTCGAGATAAAGACCGGGTTGAGATTTTATGGATCTGTATATACCAAAAGCTCATCACAATGCCTGGGCAGAGCCATCATGCAATACAAGTTTTTTCTTTTTAATTATATCATTTAAATCTCACAATTCTGAGAGGTGGGTATGAGTAGCCCCATTTCCCAGAGAAGGTAGCTGAGACCTGGCGTGGCTACACCTCAGCAGAGGTCATAAGCAGAAAGCGGCAGAGCAGAGCCCAGAATCCAGGCTTTGGATTCCAGGTCTGTTTCTCTCCATCACACCAGGCCTGCTTTGACATCTTTTCCTTCTGCGGTGATGGATTCCAAATCACTTATGCATAGCTTTTCCAATACCTCATTCTATTCAAGATTGCAGATTAGCAGTACAATCTGAGATATGAACAGGGTAATAGATCAAACCAGTCCACAGACTCCCATAGCGCCCAAACCCACATTTTAACTGAGCCGAGCCACTGCACACTATACTAAGACTAACCATACAAAAGTGGTGTTTTATGTCCAAAAATGTCAAACAGCAGCACTTTCCTGAGGTTCAACCAAATAAGGTATAGAGCCATTCTTTCTACAGTATGAAACTTAACATATGAACTAGGAGTATCAATTAAGAAGCATGAAACTAGGCAGTGGGGTGGGGAAGAAAGATTTTAGAAATGCAGCCCTAACAAGGTTTGTGACCATGTTCCTTAAACAGTCTAACCCTCAGTACCCTAGTGATTATAATGGACATGCTCATTTCTTCCTAAGGATGAATGATGTGGATGTGTATGTAAAATGTCCAGCTCTAGACCTGACCCATACATCAATGGCAGCGATAATTATGACCACAAGCAAACATGGATGATTTTGATACAGGTGTCGATTAATCACTAGTGTTTATTTCCAGGGTTTATTCTGGAGAAGAATTTCTAACTTGCTCTACATATTCTTAATATAATAATGTCCCTGGAATTCCTTGTGATGATGTGCATTACTTGCCCCAGAAGTAAAAGGTCTACTGCATGGAAAGTCTAGCAGATGCCTGATACCTAACACCTTTTTAGTAAAAGGTAATCTTCAACAGGGAAGAAATAGCCAAGCAGTGGGGCTTCAAGGATAAATATTTATACGGAATTTCTCAAAGAACTCTCATGAGCACTGACTCCTCCAAGCTCTAGAAAAGTAACCCAGCCAAAATCTTCCTCTTGAACGAAAATTAATCACCAGAGTGGCTGTTTCAAAGCAATCTAGATAAATGGCCACCACGATCTTCAGTTCCAGGGTCCTTTGGTCAGCAATGGGTTAAACCAAAGTATGTCTTAAAAATATGAAAATATAGCCTAAAAGGACTGTGATAAAGGATTCTTCTAGTATAATTTTATTTTAAAATCCATGTCTTAGTAACAAATTTCTGGGAATCAAGCACCTACTTATATAATTGAAAAGACCAAAATGGAGATTCTTTGGGAAGAAAATATAATCCAACCTACTCTTCAAGCCCAGCTTTGTTGTTTTATGAGAAACTAACTGTATATCCTTTTGTCAGAGTTCTAATATGGCCTTTATCTATTGTATGAAGATCAGAAGTGGGACACTAGACTTCATAATCTCCTACTTTTTCCCCTGTAGATACAGCTAATATTGGTAAAAAAATTTCAGTCTACAAACTTAAATATGTCCAAATGCATTCTCTAGTTGGGAGGGAAATAGCTTAGTGGTAGAGCACATACTTAGCATGCACGAGGTCCTGGGTTCAATCCCCAGTACCTCCATTTTTTTTTAAATGCATTCTTTATTTTCTAAAATTTAATTTTAGACTGTGTGCCTCAGTCTAGTAGTTTCCTCATCCTGTCTCAAATCAGCGCTTCCTCAGACACTTCAGCTGTAGACGCAGTAACACCAGGACTGTCTCTTTCTTCCTGCTCGTCTCCCCAGCATTGACAGTGAGCTCAGAGGTCACCAGAGTAAAGGCCAGGAGAGCAGAGGGGAATGTGCTGCAGTCTATTTGCACTGTCTCCCCTTGATTCCACCCCTCCCCCTGGGGTTGACTATAGGCTCTGGGGTGCTTAGGGATATCTTACCCCAGGGGGTCAAGAAGGGGTTGTTCTACATTCCTGCTCAGTCTGTTGGATCCTGAACCAGCCTCTGACTTCAGATATAACTTGCCCTGTCTGGGCCACAGCACAGGTGAAATCAGGCTCACTCCAATGGTAACTGGACCTTCCACGGGTACTGACGCAGGTCCCACTGAGCACTTGTAGCACTAGCAATGCACCCAAGACTTAACTGGGTCTCTGATCCCTGGCAGGAACTGTCCCTGCTGCATCCTTCCAATGAGGTCACCTTGAGATGTCCTACGGGACCACAGGTGCTCTCCCAGTGCACATCTGCAAAACAGCAACCCTTGGAAATCCTCCCTTACTATGATGAACCCACAAGAAACTCAGATGGAATTGTCTCCAGCACTCTGAAGCTTTAACAGAGTGTACTGCTCTCCAAATAGTGGAATGAAAAGCTTTCTTTCTACAATGTTTGCTTGCCTTCAGCATTAGGTACAGTCTCTACTCCTATCCAGAACTTTAAAGAGGCCGTCTAGCATCGTACCCCCAACCTAGAACCCAGCTTGAAGGGGCAGAGGCAGATGGGGCTTCCCAAATTCACATCTGGCTCTTTTTCCCTCTCTGCTTCTCTTCCTCCCTTTCCTTCCTTGAATCGTCTTTAACTTGTGTATGCGCTGGGGGGATTCAGGGTGAATAGAATTCTTCAGAAAGTTTACATGTATAGACATCCTTCGGACTTTCAAGCTAGTGTCTTTTAAATCAAAGAGCCATGAATTTGTCATGCTTGTTACTCAGGTTCATGTAATCAGTCTTATTGTCTTAGCCAGGGGTGGGCATGAGGTCCTTGGATTATAAGTGAAGAAACTCTATTTGTGATTTGATGACAGAATAATTCTATACCTTCCTTTCCCAAAAGATCTATCTGCTTAGAATGAGAGCAGGGTAATATTACAAACCACTGATCACAACACCAATACAGATAGTTTTAATAGGAACCATTCTGTCAACCACAGTACCCTCTAGCTATAGATCAGAGTTTCTCAGCGTCAGCATTATTGACGTGTTGGGCTGGATAATTCATATGGGGCACTGCCCTGATTATTGTAGGACATCTAGCATCTTCCCTGGCCTCTTTTCACTAGACACTATTGGTACCCATTCCCCAAGTCATGGCAACCAAAAATGTCTCCAGATCCTGTCAAATACCCCCTGGGCCAGGGTGTCAACTGAAACAAAATGCACAACCTAAAAGTTGAGAGTTACGTTCTATTCAGTGGACTTTCTGAAAACTTGAGCCCAGGAGGCAGCCTCTCAGATCGCTTTAATAGAGTGTTCCACCCAGGCAAGAGAGAAGCCAGGATATGTGGGAGTTTTTGCAACATAGACCAGGTAGTCAGAACATCAAAAGATGACTGTTAATTAAAGAAAACCAGACATCTCAAGTGAAGGAATTTAGCACTTTTCTATGTATAGGGAGGTGCAAAAGTCTGGGCTCACTGAAATCATTCCTTTGATTTGCACCTAGCTGTCTGGGCCGGTATCCCGTTCTTCTGCATCCCGAGTTCCCCCAGGGTGCACCACTGAGGGTGGCAGCAGAGGTGCCCACTTGTCTCCCTCCTGAGTTCCCTCCATTCACTGTCAGGGGTGACAGTAGTGGCTGATGACTTGATGGCCACAGCATCCTTTGTTTACTGACATGGCTGACAATATGTTTCATTCACAGGGGACGTCACCCTCAGTCGAGAACAGTGCTGTAGATGGATCCTGAAGCAACATGTGATGCCTGTGTAATGCTTCTAAGTATTCTGATGATAGAGTGCCTCTAAGAAGCACTCTGTAGCTGTAACTTTGCAAAAGCACCCTTTTCTGTCTTCCCTGTGAGTTAGGTAGTGCAGATTATTGGTCCCATTTCCACAGATAGAAACTTGGAAGCATTCAGCTTTCCCAGTCAGGTCGTGAAAGTCTGTGCTTTCATTTCCCTTCTCTGAAAAGTGAAAATGATAATCACTGTTCTTTTCTAGCCTGAGATCATGAGCGCGCTGCCCTGCCCTGACTGCTATTCCCAAACATCTACACCAGGCAGCTCCAAAGATAAACTCATATTTGCCTGTCCTCCTATTTCACAGACATCAGAAAAAAGCCCTCAACATCAATAAAATGGCAGCAAGACCCATGTTTCATCAATGTAACTGCCAAGTTACATGGAGTAAAAAATCAATTCCAGCAAAACCAGTAATAATCAGAGTTTTTTTTCTGTCATGCCCAGACACAATGCAATTTTTAAAACACAGATATTAATGTGCCCAACATGCCTACCACTATATCTTCTGTGATGCCAGTCTAGCACTTGGGAGTGAATGCAGATTAGCTATAGATACAAGCAACTGTGAACTGTCAGCTCCAAGACATCCTATCCACGTGGATCTTAATGGCTAGGAAATTATACGAGAACATATAATAGTTCGTGAGCCACAAAAGCACATGGCCTCCTAGTCGCTAAGCCTATCCAGTCTGATCCTAAAGGGAATCCAAAAAAACATGGGATTTTTGAAGATGGCTGAGAATTGCCAGAGAAAAGTTATCTTGTTTGGAAATAAAACCCACCATTTGTAGATACTAGAGCTTGGTATTGTATTATTATTGCAGGTTGTATGCAACACATCTGTAAAAACCCAGGGCAGGGACTACATACTTTGCATCCACAAATGCGGAAGGCATCAGATTTAGCAATTGGATGGAATGAGTCTCAATAAATGGTGTCTGAGTGTGAGAGCTAAGGTATATGAGACTAAATGACATAGATTATGGTAAAAGAAATCAGAAACGAGGCAATTTGTTAACAAAATACAAAAATAAACTCTGACCTGACCCCATAGAATGCTAATTTTTAATTTAATGCATTTTAGTCTATCAGCTGCATAATAATAATAACAGAGATGTGAAGAATGGGTTCAGATCATTTGCTGCATGTAGATACCTGTTGTTAATGCATATGCATAGCTAAGCTAGCATAGATCGTCCTTTGGAAGATGTTAGTGAAAAGACTACAACTTAAGCATTAAATAGACCAAAACAGGTCATTTGTTGTAGTCATTTTAGTAACAATCAGAGTTGTATGTATTTAAATATAAATAGATATTTCTAAGTTAAAAATATGGATTTGTGACTAGGTACATTAATCAGAATTTGTCTAGTGTTATTTAACATAAGTGAACTTTAAAATAAAACCTTGTAAGAATCAGTGATCCAAAGCTAAAACAGTCAGGAAAAATGTAAAACTCCTGCACCAGAAAGGATTAAAATTTTCAATGTCCTGTCTCTGCCTATGACTCTGGAAGGTCTTGAGTGCCCTCTACAGGTCATTCAAATAATTTTCACAGATTTGAAGTTTACTTTCCCAGCATCTATTTAGGCAATTTCTAGAACATAAAAATAATTTACTAGGGTTTTATTTTTAAAAGGATTACATGTTCACTACTTAATTTTTTAAATAAAACACCCATAATTATAACATTCAGAGATAATCACTATTGACTATTTTCATACATATCCTTGGTTATATAAACACAAACATATACCTTTTTATTACGTTTGTTTTCTCTTCAGAGCATCCTGTAAATATTTTACCATGAATGGTTGGGTTGAGTTGGGGGTTTTTTTAGTTTTTAATGGGTTCTTCAAAAATGTATTTTGTCGACAAATCACCACTTTTTATCATTAGAATTTCTCAGTGAAAAGTGACCCTCTTTAGAAAAAAAGAAGAATTAAAATAAAACCAAAAGAAAATTTGACCATAGATATCCCAAATACTTTGCAGTTAATACAAACTAGAAACAAGTGGATACGGATTTTTCTCTGAGACATAAAATATTCTCTCCTTTGACTGTTAAGACAAATAAAATATAGTTGGCTGTTTTGAGAAAATTTTATTGATAAAAAACATACAAGACAAACCCTTAATACTAAGATTTTAGCATTTTCAGATGTGATTATTTTTCATGTCACCACTGATTTTGGCCATAGAGCAACCTTTATTCAGATCTTTAACCAATAATGTCCCTAAAACATAGGCACCCACATAAATTAATGCAATAAAGCTCCATTAGCACATTGGACATCGCGAAGGGAAGGTTACTGCCATGAGCCTATACACCATAGAACACCAAATGATTATTGGCATTGGCAGAATGGAATACACCATTCCATGTTCCAGAAGGGAAGAAAGATAAGTTCTGAGATACTTAGACTGACAAGATGATAGATTCAGTCAGGGAAAGAGCCTAGCCCTGGATCCCACAGAGCAGGGCTCAGTAATCTACAGAAGGCACTCAGTTCCTCCAAACACAAGTCAAAATAGACCTCACTTCCTTATTTGATAGGATTGTAAAATCATTGAATCAGGAAAATGTGATAAATACAGAGACACAGACTCAAAGCTGAAACTATTAGGCAAATATTAAATGAATAAATGATGGTGCCACCCCACGAAGTGCTGATTGAAGACTTTTGACATCAGCTGAGAGGGATATTGCCAAGAAAGTGTGATAGGGCTCTGTCTTTGTCTCTGCCATCCCACATTTGTCTCACTCAAGGGAATAGTGATAAAAGGCATATTTATCAAATTTGAAGAGAACACAAAACTAAGAGGGTGAGCAAATAAAGATAAAAAAAGAAAAAAACCTCAGAACCAGTTTGTGCCTCCAAAAAAAAAAAAAAAGTCAAAGGCAAGTCAAATTGAATTAGATAAAATTTAATGGAGACAATATTAGATCCTATATTTGCGTCCAAAGGAAAAAAAAATCATGTGATTGTCAAAAAAGTTAATTTAATTTGTACTGCTTTCCTAGAGGACCAGTGACTTGAATAGGGGAAGTCCTGCTCTTTGCTAGCCAGCTACACCAAAAATAGCGTGAGTTGGACAGGCATGGCAGGAAACATGTGAGAACGTCCATCATCAGCGTGGGGCCAGAAAAGTGGTAGAGGAGGTCAGGTAGGGCCAGGCAGAGACTCAGCCTCCAAGAGGGCATCTGAACAACCCAAGGGGTAACTACTGCATGCCGTCCCACCTGACAGGCAGTATCATTATGAGAAATTACAGGTGGCAGCCAAGTTAGAAGTCAGGACAAGCCACAATCAGGGTCAGAAGATCTGAAGAAGGCAGCAGGAGTCCCACCAGTGGGAGAGTTAAGAGGAGCTGGATATATTCCAAATAAAGAAAGCATGGAAGGAAATCTGAGGCAGTGCACTAGAGCCCCGTGGGTATCTGAGGTCCAGCAAAGCCATTTCGCCATCAAGCCCTGTAGGCAAAATGTCTACATACTATGAGTTTCTCAAGGGTCTTAAATAATTATTGGCTCCAAAATACAAAAGAAAAACTACAATATTAAAGCTACTATAATATGATGTTAACAAGTCAGCTGCAGCCCAGTGCTTTTATAGTGACATGGAAATTAGGTTTAACATGGGATGTGAATGCATTTGATGCAATTAACATAATGTGGGAAGGTGTTTCCGAAAGCAAAAGTGTCTGGGATCTTTAAATGGAAATGATCTAGTGTCGACAAGGATTAATGGACTATGTGGTATTAAGCAGTCAGATATGAAGGAGCAAGAAAGTCATTCTGGAAATTTACTCATCGGCCAAACATAGGAGGTGCCAAGGCTTGAGGAGTGGGGAGAAGCCTGGGCACCCTGACCTCGCTCCTGGTGCATCCGGTCCTAGGTCTGACTGGACATGGAGGGGAAGGAGACTTCTCAGAGAAGGCTTAAGAAGCCAGGAAACATGCCTGGACTTTCAGATTCCAAATCTGAAGGATGAGCTATAATTCTAAATCCGCTGCTCCCTGCTTTCTAAATCAGTCAGGAGTGGCTCAATGCCCACGGCAGGATTCATCTTGGAGGTGAGTCAACACCACAGGAAAACTCAAAAAGAGGAAGAAGAGACAGGTAGACATGACCTCCTCTCTGTCTGGGGCTCCTGTGCTTCAAGGGGCATAGAAGCAAACAGGAAACTACTGAGAGGAGAAACGCTTCATAGATTGAGTCCATCCTGGGAGGGACCAGGGCCTGAAGAAGGAAACACTGAAAGGGATCATAAGAGATGTCCCCCAAAACGGGAGGCTCTGCCATGTCAAAAAGGTACTGGGTTTGTTTTCTGTTAGCACAAGGGGTAGACAAGGACCAGATGGGGAAGGATCTCCGAGAAGATGAATTTTTACTTATTACAAGGACACATTTTCTAGTGATTACCTAAAAATATAATTAACTACCGAGCTGAGTGAGAAAATACTGAGTGGGCTATCCCTAGGGTCAGGAGGACCACTCATACGCTGGGTCTTCAGATAGGAGTCAGTTATTAAGTGGGCTGTTGCATAGATTTGTACTTACAGATTCTTAATATTTGTGAGAATGCTTTTAAAATCTGGCTTCAGTGTTTGCTGCTTCTTAGGACATCATGAGCACACAGAGATGCATGGGATAGGAATCCAAGCAGCCTTTAGAATAAATGTTACAGCAGATTGTGAGCCACTGGAAAGATTAGACCCAGCTGGTTTGCTTATCTGCCTCTGAGAGGCACCATTACAAATATCTAATAACCTTGGAATGGGAAGGGTCTACAAAGCTACAGGAGAAGAGACATCGATAAATTCCTAACATTTCTGCCCTCATGTGGAAGGAGGGGGAGGAATTGGAGAGTAGGAGACTACTAAGCTTATTTCAGTAGGTCAGTTGAAATGTCAATCATGAGCGTAACCAATCAGGTGCCAGTAATGACTGACGTAAACAGGAAGTGAAGACACTGGCTCTTATAACGGGATTGGCCACTCTCCACTGAGCATTTTTTTACCCACAGCTCAGAGGGAGGGAAATCTTCTCTCCTCCAACTTTTGAATACAAGTCCTAGTTTTCTCTAGTACTGGACCAATTTGGGTCACATGCCTATTTCCAAGCAATTAATTTGGTCTTAGAATTGCTATGACCTAATTGTTTTGGACCTGGGTGATTACTAACCCTGAGCCAGTCACAATAGCAAAGGGGATGGTATTTTAACAATTGCCTGAAGCCCATCAAGCCCCACACTATGAGATTTGCCATGAGGCTGTGGCTGCCCCACAAAGGGAAACCCATTTACTGATGCCCACTCATGGATTAGCAGCTTAAATCGATTTTCTCAAGCACAGCTCTGTACAATTTTAGACAATCCCTGGCTCTATTCAGCACAGCGGGGAGTAATTTTTATTTCCAGATTAGAAAATGCATCCAATATAGAGTGTTTCAAATAGTGAAGAGAAACACTAACATCCAGATCCTTCTACGTTTGTACTAGCCACATGCATCTTTATCCACCAACATCAACTTAATTTTATCTGCACTTTCTGCACCACTAAGAAGTCCTCAGGGGCCGAGAGGAAATTCTGAGAGCTTCTGGATAGTTATTGTTGCTAGGAAACCATATCCTTGGCATCCAAGTGTTTGGGCTTTGTGAAGACACTGTGTGAAGTCCCTGGTTCATAAAGGAAATCTTTGGTAAACAGGTTGTTTGGGTGTGAGTAAATTGATGTTCGCTCTCTGTGGCAAAATGTTCTTGTGTAATCTTTGAACAATAGTTTATTTCCAGGCCACTGTTCTTTCCTTTGGGCCCAGCAGCCATTATTGTTCCCACGACAACTCACACGTCTACCTGAAATGGAGTGAACATTCTTTTTCCCTTCCAAATCAACTATAATTTTCTCAGTGCCTTGAACTCTGAGTCTAACGGGTTTTAGTTAAACAAAGTGCAAGCGAGCTTGGGAATGCAGACCCAGACCACTGATCATAGAAATTGTTAAAAACTGTTAAAATTCACTTTGATTGATAGCCATATTCCAGCTCTTTTATTGTGCAAGGCATCAAAGTGTTCCGCTGCTCCACAGAAGCAGAAGACAGTGAGAAGTGGTGTTTGGGCTCACCCACTGTCCTGTCCCGTCTCAACGCCAAACTGCAAGCCATCCCTGGTCCCTCAACTCTAGTTATTGCTTACATGTTTCTCCCCTGGAAGTCTGTAATTCGAAGATCGTCTTGAGGCTGTAATTTATCACCTCGTCATTCAGTGAGCCTAGAACGAATAAGCAGCTTTTTCCATTTCCTTGGTGCCCAGACCCACTGTAAGTCCCCTAAGAGCAGAACCATCTTAGTCAAGGAGGAAATCTAGCTCAAGAATGCTACCAATAAGTCACCTCTGTCAGGTTATAGTCTGAGACAGAAAACTTAGAAGCAGTAAACAACAGTCACGAATGCATTTATTCAGAAACATGTATTGGATACATAACTGTGCACAGAATCTGCTCCAGGCATCAGGAATATTTTTAATGAATAAAAAAAAAAAGTCTTTGCTTTCAGAAAGTGTATAATATAATGAGAGATGTAGGAGGTAAGAGGCAGAGATAAACACAGAGCCATGTAAATAAATGAAGTATTTGCACTGTAAGATGTACTATGAGCTGACAGGATCCCATCAGGAAAGCAGAAACCACACAAGGTTTTTCAAAAAGGGAATTTAATAGAGAGAATTGGTTACAAGGATGGACAAGCTGGAAAAGCAAAGAAGAGGAGGGAAAAAGGATGCTAAAGAAGCAAATGCCAGAAGCTGCTAATACTCCTGCGCAAGGGCCCGTGAGTCCGAATCTGTTAGATCTTGTAGAAATGCTGTTCTCATTGTTTGCAGAGTCACCAGAATAGGTGCTGTGCGAGTCTGGAACCACCCACTTGCCCCGGCAGCAATCACCAGCGACAGCGGCACTACCACACTGCCAGAGACAGAATTGAGAGCCTTACCCCAACCCTTCTACCTTCTCATCTTCATCCCGTTCTTCCTAGGGGCAGCATCTAGCAGGAAGCCAGGGAGACGGGGAGCCCAGCCCCAGTGGTACAGAGCAGAGTGTAGAAAGCGGGATAAGACGCACAGAAACAGCACATGGAGGACTGGCACACAGAGGTTTTAACGAAAAGCTCTGGTAATCCTAAATTCGGAGCAAAATAATTCTTCTCTAGAAGAGAAAGAGTATATCAGTCTGGATGCTGCTGCAGATAGCAGAAGCCCACTTGGCTAACTTAAGCAAGAAGAGATTTAATAGAAGGAAGCGATGCTCACAAAATTAAAAGACTGAAGTCGTAGGCTCTAGGCTGGGCAGCTAGAAATAACTGCCAGCACCACAGTGCAGACTGGCCCTCCAAGGGGACTGGTGGCTTCACCACCGTCAGGAAGCTGGTAACAAGTAGCCCCTGCCATCATGTGGACTCCAGGACCACAGAAAGCTAAAACCGGAATTCCTGGTTCCAGAGCCATCTGTACTGAATGAGATGCGTCAGCACAGTGAGAGCCTCAAATATCACCTTTGACATCATTGAGCTTTATCTAATGCAGGGAGCCTAGGTCACATCCACAACCTCAGTGGCAAAGGAATCTGAGAAATGTCGTTTTAGCTCGCCTAAAGATTAGAACACGTGCCCAAGAAAGCCAATCCATGCAGCACCTGCCACAGAAGGATTTCAAAAGAAATTTTGTGGTGAAATATGTAACATTTTACATGAATTATTCACGCTCCAGGAGGGCAGGAGCCATGTCAGCTTTACTCACCCCAGTAGCCACAGGACTCTTCCACCCCCAGCACACAGTCAGCCCTCAGTAAATACCTGCTTGTTGAATGAGTAAGACACACACATGGGTTAGTGCCTGATGGTCAAGTTAAGTAGCACAAAGCTATGAGTCTGATTTTTTAGAGCTGTCTTGGATTTTCTGATTTGTTTTTTTCTAACTTTAGAATCACTTTGTCTAGTTCCCCAAAGCATGAAAACACATTGGTGCTATTAGACAATCACGCTAAAGTAAATAAACGTATGATGTTGAGTCTTATTCAAAGCATGGTATGTCTTTTCATTTGTTCAAGGCTTCTTTGGTGCCTTTCAAAGGTGTTTCAAATGTCGCTTCATGTGCCTTGCCTGTTTCTAAGTTTATTACTAGATATTTCTTGTCTCTATTTTTAAAGAGGCCTTTTTCTTCTATTATATGTTATGAACATATATAAAATACATGCTTTTATACATGAAAGCTACCCATTCCTATAGAGTAATTTTGTACCCCACAATCATACTAAATTCTATTGTTTGCAATAGTCACTCAGTTAATTCTTTAGGGTTTACTGGTTATACAATTGTATAATTACTAAATCTTAATAGTTTAACCAGCAGTTTTCCAACTTTATAATTCAATTTTCTTTCTTTTGTCTAAAGCATTGGTTGGTATTTCCAGAATAATGTTAAAAACAATAGCAATGGTAGTGGACACTCTTATCTTGCTCCTAACTTTCATGGGACTGTTCTACTGTTTCTACAATAGGCATGACGCTGGCTTTGAGGCTGAGATAGATGTATCTTATCATGTTAAGGAACTATTCATCTATTCATATTTATTGAGTAACATTATTCGTTTTGTTAAAAAAAACAGAATGGCTATTAAATTTTGTCAAATACCTTTTAGCATAAAAGGTATTTGTGTGTGTGTAAATAACTGTATTTTTTTTCCTCCTTAGATCTGTTAATATAATGAAGTATATTAGCAGATTTTCTAATGTTGAACCATGTGTACTCTTAGAATAAACCCCACTCGTTATGCTTTGCTGTTTAATGTACCCCTGGGT
This sequence comes from Camelus dromedarius, assembly GCF_036321535.1. Lineage (NCBI taxonomy): Eukaryota > Metazoa > Chordata > Mammalia > Artiodactyla > Camelidae > Camelus > Camelus dromedarius. Next base: position 89,079,887 of record NC_087436.1, on the reverse strand, counting down.
TTTGTTTGCCTAATATACTCTGCTTACTTTGTGAACATAATTTGAAAGTTTTCATTCTTAGGCTATACTTTGGAACTGTTTAAGCAGAAATCGCATTATCAGTTTTTAAATGTTTGAGTCTAGTGTTTATTTGTTTGTAGGGAGTAACATCAAGCTATTTTGATCTTCCATCTCTCCTGATTTGGGGTTTTGTAAATGCTTGAAAATTATCCATTTCATTCAGATTTTCAAATTTGTTGCATAGACTTGAGCAGAGCAGTCTTACAATTCTTCACAGCCCCCCTGTTTCCACAGTGCCTTCTCCTATGATGTCTTAGTTATCCTAATTCACTGGTTTGATCGGTGTCTTCTGTAGAAGAGTTTCCTCAAACAGGTCCCTGTGTGATGTGTTCTCTGATTTTCATGTATCTTCTCTGGAAAGAGGCAGTATCTGGGCAGGGAATGGGGCTGTTGAGTTTCTGAGTTGCTGTCCTTTTGCCTTCTTTCCAGATGTTCTGTATTGTTATTCTACAATCCTTTCCTTTCTAGAGCTGCACATCAGAAATCCGATACTTTTTCCTGTGAAAACACCTTGTACTCTCTGTCTGGAAAGTTGTAAGATTATTTTTTTACCCTTGGAGTTCAGGAATGATATCAGGATTACCTAACATAATGAACCTTCAATATGCAAAACGGTTGATGTATTAAATTCAGGGATGTTTGTTTTTTCTTTATGTGTGTTATTTGTGGCTCTTCTTGTTCTTTCAAGGGTGCCCACTCTTCATGTGTTAGCTCTCCGAGATGAGTCTTTCAGAGCCCTTGTATTTTCTCCATGCTTTCCAAATCTCTCTAATTTTGTCTTCCAAGCCACAAATCTGGCCTCACCAGTGACCATCTTCTCAACTTATCTAACACTTTTTTTAATTAAAAACTATGGGTTTTAGGACAAGGAAGTAAGGAATTTTTTGTGTTGTACCAAATATTCTTGTGTGTTCCTATATTTTGAATAAGGTGGGAAATGAAATCTGCTTCTTCCACCACTTCTCACAAGGGACCATTTATTCTGGATGTTCTGCTCTTTTCCTTCTCTAGGATGATGGGGTTTTTTGTATAAATATTATTGTTTTTCTTGCACATCTCTTTACATTTGAGCCCAGCTGCCAGAGCATCCTAAACGGAAACAGTGTTCTAGGTGGAAAGCGTGGTGGGCTCCAGGCAAGTTGGCATTCCCCTGCTGGTGCACCAGGAGGCAGCCTCTGTCTCCTCTCTCTCTCCCTCTTTCTCTTTCAGACACTCAGCCCACTTTTTCGACTTTCCTACATCTCATTAAGGGGCTGGAAAAAAACAGCAGTTCCTCCAGATAGTCACACAAGTGCTAGCAATCTTCATTTAATAGGCTCCCCAAATCCCTGAACCCAGCTTTCTTCCGTAATCTCCCTGTTCTAATCCCCATCCAGGGACCCCATGCCAAGTCCCCAGGTTCTGTCTTTTTCCTGAGGGGGAAAAAATCCCATGACATCACTGTCTACTAGATCCAGACAAAGCCGAGATCTCAGTCCCCAGATCTTACTTCATGCTGAGCTTAGAAGTTCACAGTTGAATCAGAAGTGGAAGAGAGGGCATCAGCGTTGAATTAAAGCTGTCTTGTTGCCACTGCCCATTTCCCTTCGGGAAGGAGGTTCTTGTTCTAGAACCTATAAATGGGCTACAAGGGAATCCATGATGTTCTACAATTATCATCAAATTGTATTTGTTTACCTATCTGTACCTATGTATTATTTGTATATCTTTCTGTAGAATTTTTTCAGAAGTTGTTTTTTAAGAATATTTTTAAAACCGTTGTAGGTTCACAGCAAAATTGAGGGGAAGATACAGAGATTTCCCATATACCTCTTGCCCCCACACTTGCACAGCCCCCCATGCTATCAGCGTCCCCCACCAAAGTGGTGCATTTGTTACAACTGATGAACCTGCACGGACACATCGTTATCACCCAGAGTCCATAGTTTACTTCAGGGCTCACTCTTAGTGCTGTCCGTTCTGTGGGTTTAGATAAATGCATGATGACATGTACCCACCACTGTGGTATCACACAGAGTATTTTCATTGCTCTCCAAAGACCTTCTGTGCTCTGCCTATTTATCCCTCCCATCCCCTCAACCCCTGGCCACCACTGATATTACTGTCTCCACAGGTTTGCCTTTGCCAGAATGTCACAGAGCTGGAATCATACAGTATGTAGCCATCTCAGGTTGACTTTTCCACTTAGTAATATATATTTAAGTTTCCCCCATGTCTTTTCTTGGGTTGATAGCTCATTTCTTTTTATCATGAGTAATATGCCATTGCCTAGGTGTACCACAGTTTATCAAAAGACCAAAGGACATGTTGGTTGCTCCCAAGTTTGGGCAATTATAAATAAAACTGCTGTAAACACCTGTGTACAGGTTTTTGTGTGGACATAAGTTTTCATTTCATTGAGGTAAAAACCAAGGAGCATGACTGCTAGATCATATGATTAGAGTACGTTTAGCTTTGTGAGAAACTGCAAACTGGCTGTACTGTTTTGTATTCCCACCAGCAATGAATGAGAGTTCTTACTGCTCCACATCCTCTCCAGCATTTGGTCGTGTCAGTATTCCTGACTTTTGACCATTCTGATAGGTGTGTAGTAGTATCACACGATTGTTTTAATTTGCATTTCTCTAACAACATATCATGTGGAGCATCTTTTCATGTGCTTATTTGCTATCTGTATATCTCCTTTGGTGAGATGTCTGCTAAGGTCTTTGCCCATTTTTTTAATCAGATTTTTTTGGTTTTTTACTGCCAAGTTTTAAGATCTTTCATATTTTGGGTAACAGTCCTTTAACAGTTGTGTCTTTTGCATATATTTTCACCCAGTGTGTGACTTGTCTTCTCACTGAGTTCAGAAGGTCCTATCAGATTCTCAAAGAGATGCTAAGAATCACAGCCTTACAGAGCCATGCTCAAATACAGAGCCCCCAGTACACCAGTTAGTTCCATGTAGATTGCTCTGAGTCCACTGGGCAAAGTGGATCTCACAGCCTCTCAGACCCTGAAGATTATACCCAGAAATAAATATCTTCTATTTCTATGTCCACACTTGGGTCATTGTGAAATGGGTTACTGACTATGAAAGATTACCCTTTGAAGAAAGGGCAAGTTCTTGGACCTAAGAGAGAAATGGTTTAAAGAGAAATAAAATAAAACAAATTGAAATATATTACAGTAAATAATAACCTCTATACGGCAAAAGTAACAAATATAAAACAATTGTGAATTCAATGAGTTCAGGGATAAGAATTCTAAAAAGAGCTTTCTGAAAAGAAGTTAGAAATGTTTAAAGCCATAAAGTTAAAACAGTTTTATTTCCCCTCAAAAAAAAAAAAGGGAAGAATAACTTAAATTTTCTCACATTCTTTCAAGGATATGTTGATAGTGATCCATTGGCACTTGGCATTCAACTTCTAAATTTTAAATATATTATTTTTTATCTCTTGAGAAAACGTTTCTCGCTTTAATCAAAAGTAGGTCAGCAAAATGTCTACTACATCATATGGTTACTTTTGAAACACAAGCCTTAGTATTTCTAATGGGAAAAGATTTGATGCTTTTTATTTGAGGTGACTATAAATAGAAAATAACCTTAGAAAGACCTTTTTGTCTCTAGCAGAAAGTTACAAATGTAGTGTTCTATATGTCTTAAATGATTTTTAGATTTTTTTAATATATCAATACATTGTTTTTATGCAAGCTGCCCTAATATATGACCATAACTCAGTTAGACCACTGGCTAGTAGGAGCAGAAGTGGAAAGGGAAATAGATTTCAGGACAGACCCTTCTACAATCTTCTACTCATTCCCCTTAAATCACTTAAAGCTCATTCTCATATAAAGATAGCTTCAAAAATTCATGTAGTTACTAAAATTTTCACCTATACAGTAGCTATAATCAAAGGATATAAATAGAAGCTTGCCTAATTTTCTAAAAAAAAAAAGTATACTTCCTTTTTGAACGTCGATCATTTAATGGGTATGTACAAAATTGGGCTTTCATTATACTCCATCCCTTTACCTCTTCTGTTTCCCTTTTAACAAATATGTGCTCAATTATTATACTTGTTGTTGTTAAATAATGCATAGTCAAAATCTATGCCCAGGCACCTGGAATCTAGGCATTCCCTAATTTAACCAAAGAGTGCCCGTTGGTAGACACAATGAATAAATATGCAGTGATGTCAGGTATCACTGAATGATAGATCACAGAGCATATGCTCATTAAAGTAAGGTGTCCATCTTCTCAACGCAGCCACAACCAACCATCAGAAATAGCACACAACACGAAACCTCTTATGTCATCCTGATTTACAGCAATAGCATCTTACCATCAGTTGCTGGGGATTTTCTCTTCAGATCTCAAACTGTCTTCAAAATGAATTTCTAGGCCAACTGAGCTCCATTTAACTACGCTGTTTCTTGGTTTCAGATGGCTATACCACAGATGACATTGAGTTTTACTGGAATGGAGGAGAGGGAGCAGTAACGGGAGTCAATAAAATTGAGCTTCCTCAGTTTTCAATCGTCGACTACAAGATGGTGTCCAAGAAGGTGGAGTTCACAACAGGTGAGGCTGTTTCCCCAAACATGAACTAGGGGGTGCTGAGAAATAAGGTGGCTTCAACCAAAAGGTGACTTGATTTTCTTTTTTTTTTTTTCCCACTCAGGGGCATATCCACGACTGTCACTAAGTTTTCGTCTAAAGAGAAACATTGGTTACTTCATTTTGCAAACCTACATGCCTTCCACACTGATTACTATTCTGTCCTGGGTGTCGTTTTGGATCAACTACGATGCATCTGCAGCCAGAGTGGCACTAGGTAATGCATTTCCAGTGCTACAGAGAGCTGGTGGGACTTAGCTTCAAACAACCACCAGGGATAGAATTATAGGCAAGGGCTTGGGCAAGGGCTGCTCTCATAAGTAGCCAAAGAATGAGATTACCATGAGAGTGCTTGCTAATAAAACATCTAAGTATAAGCACTTACAGAGTGAATGTTTTACAACATAGTATCTTTTTATAATTTTACCGAAGTAAAAAAAAAAAATCCTGGAGTACATTCAACACTATATAAATGCTTCTTAGAGCATATTTTAAAATTCTCATTACATTAATTTTTACTAACTTTGTGATTTCTTCTTTGGTTCCTGCTTTTTACAGTGGAGAACATTATTGCGTTATTCTCAAATGGATTTGGAGACAGCTGAACCTTGTAACTATTAACAAGCTATATCAATTGTTGTGAAATACTATCTTTTGAAAATTAACTATAGTTCAATTGTATCGATCTTAGTATCTCTTAAATGGAGCTCCTTGCCCTTGAATAAGGCACAGACAATTCATCAGCTGCATTCGTGATCTGTGGTTAGGACAGAATAAGAATGATTTCCTTCCTGAGGGAACAAAATTCAGAATTAATCTTGCCATGATTGAGTAATTGCTGCAAGTGGAAGGCTGTATTTGAGACTTTAAAGATTCCTTAGAAAGTTAGAATTTGTAAGGTCTGTCTAATGAATCTGGATACATGTGGGTCTGCGTCATTATTCGATCCTACAGCCATTTTAGTTATCACTTTCTGGGGCTTATTCACACACACACACACACACACACCCCATACACACAAGAGCATCATTCATGAATAAGCTAACATATACACCTCTTTTCTTCTGAGACTACAGAGCTGGATTAGATGATCGGCATACCCTTTCATACCTAGACTAATCGTCAACTGTAAAGCTCATTTTATTGGTTGAGCACATAAGCTTCACAATGTCAAGTTCTGGCAGCCCTTTATTAACCTTTGAACATTCCAAGACTACAGAAAGTAAACAAATAGTTTATCACATCATATATATATATGTCTGCACATATTATTTGAATACGAACATGAATGTGAATATATGCTACTGTTAAACAAAAAACATTGGACAATGCCCACAGCAGGGAAGAAGAGCTACCAAGATCATGGATTGTGGTTCTCCTTACACTTCCATCCTCAGAGCTAATGCTACTTTGATTAGACATGTCAGCACAGATGCTGAATAAGCCTGGTCTCTGAAATGCAAAACCTAACGTACTTTAAAACTCATCTAAGTAAATGAGACATTTATTTACTAGCCCTTCTTGCTTAAAAAATTTAAACCAAGGAGTAGATGCAGAAGTGGAATAAGTGGATTTTAAATGAACTGTTTCTGTACAGGATGTGAGGTAGAATTATATTAGGGGAAATTTTAAATTTTATTCAAAGAAATAAATAGGGGCACTCATGATGCATTTCATATCGGTCCAGCATGTTTAAATTCATCACTGACCTGAACCATTGTGACTTTTTTTATTGTAGTTCTGACTTCCTACTTTACCTGTTCTCCTAAAGTTGAGTAGTCAAATCAGGACATCTAAATAGAATAATCTTGACTGGCAAATGAGGGCTAAACTGTTGTTTGTTTGGTTTGGTTTGGTTTTTTTTTTTTTTTTTTCCCCTTTTCATTTTCTAACTTCTATTCCCTTTGCCGGTTTTCCTTTGTCTCTAATAATCATTTCACATTTCCTGACTTTATTTTTAAGGAACCTCATCAAGTTTTAGATTTTACTTTTTCATCTCTCTGCTTTTATTTTTAATGCCTTTGCTTAACACCTCCTTACTCTTTTATCTCTAGCTGATCTACTGCAAAATAACTAATCTCAGAGTTTCTGTTACTCAGCTATAAGATGAGAATAATGCACCTGCCCTATCGTACTGAGCAAGCTGTTATGACATATAATAATGTGTCATATAATTCATAGCTGTAAGTGTTTGAAGCTGTAAAAACACAATACAAGTGTGTAATACTTACATTACAGCATAGTTTAGTATTAGATACTAACATCACTTCTTTTTTTCCCAATTACCATTTCATTGTCACCAACATAAACACAAAATATTATACAGACACACAAACATTATTGTTAAGGATGCTATATTTAACAAAGTAGACAAAGTAGAATCTTCCTTTTAAAAGATTACAGTCTTAAATTTCTTTAACAAGTTGAATTTTCAGGAAGTCTTTTCCTGACTCCAGGGAACTAATTCATTCTATTCTCCAGAATCAAGAAACTAGAGGTAATATTTGAAAAAAAAAAAACAAACAATAAAATTATATTTAAAAATACATATATCAAATACTTGATGCAAATCATTAACTTTCTTATTTGTTTCTTCTTTTCATGTTGACTCATCACAAATGATGCATTGTAATTTTAAAAGGTGATACTGACCCTATGACCTGGGTATATTACAGATTCATGCAATAAAATAGGTCTCCTCAAACTGGTTACCAACGTTCAGTTCGGTAGTGGCTGCTGTGGAAATGAGTATTACAAGGACAGATTTAGGAGGGATGTGAGGGAGATGTTGAGAGAAGGAAGAAGAAAAAAGTGGCATGTAACAGCATGAGAGACATTTGATAGTAAGCAGTGGGCAAATCAGTGAGATTTTGGGATGACTTTCCATCTACCTTCCTTTTTCTTTTGTACATTATTTTTTATAAAACAGTTCTCAACCCAGCGCAGAGCATCCTATTTTGAGATTTGCTCATGGACTCCATTGGCAGCCTGCAGCTTTGTCTTTCAAAATGTCTGCCCTTTCTGCCCCATGGTTTATTGCATTACTGCCATCATTTGAGGGTACCAACAAGAGAATGGCATCTGTCCCCTCAGCCTTAAAAAGGGAACTTAACAGGTGCATTCAGCTAAGCTGTGTCTTTCTGTTCCATAGGAATCACCACGGTGCTGACGATGACGACCATCAGCACTCACCTCAGGGAGACCCTGCCAAAGATCCCTTACGTCAAAGCGATTGACATTTACCTGATGGGTTGCTTTGTGTTCGTGTTCCTGGCTCTGCTGGAATATGCCTTTGTAAATTACATCTTCTTTGGGAAAGGCCCTCAGAAAAAAGGAGCTGGCAAACAAGACCAAAGCGCTAATGAGAAGAACAAACTGGAGATGAATAAAGTCCAGGTAATATATCAAATACTCCTGACAATGGTCTTCTGAAATTTAGCAGCAGCATGGTGCTCAGAGCTCCCACAACAGAAAAAAAAAAAAAAAAAACTGTGAAATGTTCATTTATCTTGAATAAGGCTGAAATACCCTTCACTTTACATATTTGGAAATTGATGTTGAAGATTACGCAGATTAATAATCTACATAGGCCTGCAGCCTAACGCCAAGCCCATCACATTCTAAACTATATAGTTGTGGAGCTGTGTGCAAAAGAATAATTCCAGATCTACTTAATCAATAAATGAGGAAACTAAAGTGAACAAACTCTTACTCCGAATGGCAGTGAGGCACTAGAGCACAGTGGTTACAATCACAGACTGGAACCAAACTGCTTGGGTTCAAGCCCCAGCTCTGCCACTTACAGGCTTTAAAATTTCAGGCAGATCGACCTATGTAATTCCTTATCTAACCTTTGCTCTCAGTGTCATCATCCATAAAATGGAGATTTTCATAGTATATCTATCTCTCAGTTACTGTAAAGACTAAATGAGTTGTGTCATTTTTTTCAAACCTAGTATTTGGAACAATACCTAGAACACAGTAAGTACTCAATAAATATTAGCTATTATTATATACAAGACATTGTCACCATTTCTCCTTTGCTTTTCATTAGTAGATCTTGTGACCTGTGCTCTCACTGTGGAATTAAATTTGAAGTAATACTTCATTTATTCTTTTTAAATGTTTCTGTAGCTTCTACCTCTATGCTATTTTTCACTGAAATCAATTTACAATTGTGTGCATGGAAATACTGTACCCATGACAAGTTGTTTTCAAGATGGCACACAGGGTGACAACTCAAAAAACCATTCACTGTTCTGAGCATTGACAGCTCTGCTCTGAATGAGACAAAGTTCCTTGCCCTCGTGGAGTTTAGGTTCTAACATGGGAAGACAGGCAGTAAACAGACAAGCAAGTATGAAGAGGACCATTTCAGGTAATAGGAAGTGCTATGAAGAAAGCAAAACAGAGTGATGGGCAAGAGAATGTTTTGGGTCAGATTTGAGGGAACAGGAAACTTGGACCCGGTGATCAGGAAGACCCATCTGAGAAGCTGCCGTTTGACCTGACATCTAAGTGACGAACAGCAGCAGCCGTGCCATGTCCATTCTAGGCAAAGGAAGTAAGAAGCACAAAGGGTCTGGGGCGGGAATCACTTGACATGTCAAAGTACTGAGAGAAGGTCTGCGTAGCAAGAGCGTAGTGAGTGAGGGAGAAAGCAGAGTAGGATGAGATGTGGTTGGAGAATCAGGGAGAAACCAGACTGTGAGTCTTCAAGGTGTATCTTCATGCTCTTTAGCAGGTCATCACATTTGGACAAAGAACTGTCAGGTAATTAGAAATTATAAACAAAGGAAACATACAGATTCAGCCAAACGGTCAAACTACAAAGCAACACACTCAAATAAATGTTTACTCTTGTGTAAAACTCTATCCTCAATACTATGGGAGAAGGAGGAGGCATGATGCTTGCCCTTGAGAATCTTCTGGTCTTGCCAGGATAGAAAATTATGATTGGATTATAGAATAATTCAGGGTAGGATTTATCCCGAGGACTATATCCAAAAGGAAGAAGCTTCCTGTTATCATGATTCTAACGTGTAGTAAAGTTACATAGAACTATACACACTTTATACCAATATAAGTTTCCTGGTTTTGATATTTTACAACAGATAAGATGTAATCAATGGGAGAAACTGCATGAAGGTACATAGAACCTCTCTGTGCTATCTTCGCAACTTTCTAGGAATTGACGATAATTTCAAAATGAAAAGTTTAAAATAAAGTCCATAGGAAAAGCTTAACATAATATATTAAGAAATGAGTATCAGAATAGAAATTGAAACTATAAAAAAGAAGAACTGGAAATCATAAAATTAGAATATATGTTAGATGGATTAGCATTAGATTTTATACAATAGAAGAAGGGATTAGTGAGGTTGAAGGTAATATTGGACTTCTCTCCATTTTTCCATTGCCCCCATTCTTACCATAAATTCTACCACCTTGGGGATGCCTTAACTGACACATTCACTGTTGGTTTATATTTGGTACCGTTGTGATTTATTCTCATGGCATCCTGTGCTTTTCCACCTTAGGACTTACCAAATTATTAAGTATATCTTTATTTGGGCAATCATTTTTGTAACCTCTTTCTTTGTTAGATGCCAAGCTTCCCAAGGATATACACCAGGGTCCCTGTCTACTATGTTTATTGTTCTTTCTTTGGTGGCTAGACCTGAGAAAATACCAAATGAGCACTTTTTTTAATGCAGGACTGCTGAAGACACCTTTTCCATTCAAGATGAATTCTTAGATACCACACAGGTATTGAGTGTTATATCATAATGTTTTAGAAAATTCTTGTATATTCATAATAAGTAATAAAAAGAGACTGTCTATAGTCTATTTTAGCTTCTGCTCCAGACTTTGTTACTGTTTCCATCACTTTGATTTTTAACATTTTTTCAAGCATGCTTTCTATCAGCCTCTGCTATTCTTCCTGAATCACAGTGATATAACATCATATAAGCATAATCTCCAAAGGAGTGTTACGGCTAAGATTTTATAAACTTCTTAAGATTTGGATGGAACAATAATAGATGGTACCATCTCAAGGAGATTATAATCATCCCCATAACTGCTTAGCTTTTCCAGTTCCTGACTTCCTTATCCTCTTCTAAAACCAGGAGCTCAGGCAATGTGTCAATAACAAAGCAAGTGTATTACTTCATCTGTTCAGTGCATCATCTCCAGCAGTGAAGTTAATAATGCAACCTGTGTGGTATTTAAAAATGCTACCCCCTGGTTAAATAAATGTTAAAAATAGAAAATGATATTAGATATTTCCTTTTAATATAATGGTTGAATGATCCTCCTCTTTCCTTTTAGATTCTTATAAACAGTTGAATTCAAATGGCATATATGCTCTGGTCTCAGACAATTTTTATTCGAGGGGTCCCTAATTTCAGCCTTGGTACCCTAGCACATAGAGCAGCATTGATCATTTATCACGTGTTACTGTGATAGCCTTGGCTGGGCAGTCCTGCCAAGTGGTATCTGCACTGAAGCTTCAAAGGTGCTTGCTTTGCCTTGAGTTATATTTCTACTCATTGCACTGAAGCATCTTTTTATATGAGTACAGATGTTCAATCCAGACATTAGGTGAGTTTTGACCTCCAAGGTGATTAAAAACTATGGATTTATAAACCCCTCAGGCATCATTTGAAACTAAAGATGGTATTTAGAGTTTGAAAGATAGATTTCTCTGTACAACTAGGCTGGAAGTAAGCTACTTCTGGGCTACTTTCATACTAACTGGGAACAAAACTAAAAGTCTAAAATAAAGTCTATAGGAAAAGATTAATATAATATATGAAGAAATGGGGAGTATCAGAATAGGAATTGAAACTATAAAAAAAGATCCAGTGGAAATCCTAGAATTAAAAATATTTATTAGATGATTGTATCTGCTGGCCACAATGGTTTTATATATGGTCATATCTGCTGGCCACAATGCCCGCCTAATTGCAAATAGATCCACCCAAGATGAAAAGATTGTATGAGTGATCTGTGATTAGAGATGGATTCAAAATCATTCTAAGTCATGGCGGACACTGGTGGAATCTGCTAGAGAGTCATACCCAGTGTACACTTGGGACCCCAACAATCAAGAAGCAGAACTTTCCCCCTTCAGAATCAGATACTGATACTGTAATTTGCCTTCTTTCCTCCCATTCCTGTTCTTTACGGTGAATCACCTACACTTTCAGACTACTTTCTAAATGTCAATCAGTTCTGTACTTTGATTAATTCCAGGATACAAAATGCATGTGAAAATAGACTTCATAAAGGTAAACAGCTCTCTCCTCAAGTCTAGCTTAGACTAGCTTGAACCCATATTAGCTTCTGAACCTGGGCCCCACCCCATTTCATTGCTTTGCCCTCAGCTTCTAATGAAACATTAACCCTTCTGACTCAGCAACTGAATTCTGGAGAAATCCAGGCAGGACCTTTGATTTCTAATGACAGCCTGTGCTGACAGTTCATGGATGTCTTTAGCCCTCAAACCCCTGCCCAAATCTGGCTTGGTCTGTGTTTTGTTCTCTAGTCTTGGCTTAATTTAGCTAATCTCCAGAGTCTTCAGTTGTCTAACCATCTAATTCTCCTTTCCAGGAATCCCAAAATCTGTCTCTCTCCCTCTCTGTCTCTCTCTCATCTTCTCCCTGGCATCTAGTCTCCAATTTCTTCTATTCTCACAGCTAGGATTCTTTTGTGAATGAGAGAGAAATCTAACTTACTTAAGAAAATCTTAACTTAACTTAAGAAAATCTAACTGGCTTAAGAAAAAAAAAAAAAAGAGGAGGGGAGGGAATTTTTTGACCCACACAACTGAAAAGTCCAGCAAAGTTTCTAATTCCACCTGTGGCTACATCCAGATATTCAAACAATGTCATCAGAAAGCATATCTCGTCTTCTCTTAATTCGGCTTTCATTTATGTTAGCTTTATTTTCAGTAGACCCTTCTCTCGTGGTGGTCCCCAAACTCCAAAGTTTATACTGTCAAAACTCTTCAACCTCAGCACAAAGTACTTTCTTATACCCAAGAGTTCCAACAACATAAGTCCTAGGATTGAGTCTTTTGGGGCCAACTCACGTCATATTCTCATGCAGAAATCAATCCCTCTGACCAGGAAGATGGAAATCCCTAAATGCCCAGGTCTGCATCACAGGCTTGTCCCTCGAGCCTAGAAGATGCAATCATTTCCACCTCGATCACGTGCAACAAAAAAAAGTCAAGGCAACGCTATCAGAGGAAAGTGGAATGGAATCAGACAGGTCAAACCTATAGGCATCCACCATGACCCATCCAGATCCTTTACCTAAAGGAAACCTCCAGACCCCTTGACGTGGGACCCAAGGCCCACTGTGACCTCACTCTGCCTTCCTCTCCTGCCTCACTTGTCCTGCCTCTCCCTTTCACTGACACACTCTTTGTTCCAGAAGTACGACTCGCAGTTTTCCCTAAATGCCTGCCTTGTTTTCACTCTTTGGAACTTTTGCTTGGCTGGCTCCCTAGAATTCACCTCTTGACTGATACCTTTCCTCACTCCTCAGGCCGAGTTGGTGCTCCTCTGATATCTTTCCACCGCACCTTTGCTTACCTATTTTTTTTAATTTAACAAATATTTAATGCATTCATACTGTGTGAATACTGTCCGTGCACTAGAAAGCTAGTCAGCGATGAATAAAACAAAAGCCTACACTTGGATGGCAGAGACAGACAGTGAGCATCACACAGACAAATACATCACACACAATGAACATCACACACACAAACACACGCATGCCAGGTAACAAAAAATTGCTATAAAGAAAAAAACAGTGGGTCTTGAATGCAGATACTGTATCTTCCATCTTTGGAGTTCCAATGCCTGTCACAGAGCATAGCACTAATCGGGCACTTAAAAGTCTTTTAAAATAATAAGTAAACTAATTAATTACAAAACCAAAGGCATGACCTTAGAATTCATGTAAAATTGGGACCTTTTTTCCCATTATACTCCTATTATTACAAAAACAAAATTTTTAAGCCTTTCCCAAAATAAGAACTGTTAGGTAGCTTTCAAAATTAAATAATATATATAATAAATATTTTCTAATGAAAGGCATTTATTCTAATTAGGGACAGTCAGTGGTACAATAATGGGTGATATTAATATAATGCTTTCAACCTATGTTGATACTTTAAGTGGCCCTAATGTATCTTTTCCCAGAAGTTCCTTTCTCCTGAAATCTCTGTATTAGAATCCAAGCTGATTGATAACACCACACTGCCCATGGTTCATAATCGTCTCCAATCCTTAGAAATGCTGTGTTGATTGTCTTCGGAAACTCTGGCTAATGCAGTAAGAAGATTCTGCCTGATGAGATGCAATAACAAGGACTTACCCACTTAGGTGTAGAACCTACAAGCCCCAGGATGTTCACACACAAATGGACATTACACATTCTGAGTATCTCCTTTACAACCATGTGAAAAACCGTTATTACTCTGGCCAAAATCACTCTTTCCTTTACCTGAGAGCAAAACATTGCTGATGACATCTTAAATGAGTATTTTAAGGGGTTTTACTGAAGATGCATCTGGAAAATGGCCCCTATTTGCATCCTTCAGAATTGAATGAATTTGCTGGTTATAATGCATGTTATATTTAACTGTAAAAAAAGGACTCATCTTAAATATTGGAACTCCCTAAGCAATCAGTGAGTGTTTGGCTCAGGAATAAAATGCCCTTTTGTATAAAATAGCTTCTACTTTCTTGTTTCCATCATTCTCTTCTCAAAGCCCCCTAAGTTCCCACTAACATCAATTTAAGAAGTCACTCTCCAGCCACATGTTGTGTATCTCTCAGGCTTGAACTGCACATATTTGTAATTAATTCTCAGTTGCCTGGAAGTAACTACTCTATGGATTTTCCATCTGCCACAACTAAAGGCCAAGTACACCAGAACGAACTAGGACCCTTGGAATGTGTGTGTGAAATGCAGACTAGGAAGACCTTTCTCTAGAAAAAATGAGCTCAAACTTGGATTTTTAACAAGCTTCCCAATTGACTTGGATGCACAATAATGTCCGAGAACCACTACCCTAAAGATTTTAGCCACTCAGGGATCTTCAGCCATCAAAACTCAAACAGAGCCCAACAGATGACTCTAAATCTGAGTTTCTCATTCAGACGTTTACTCAGTCTCCTTGGGACTATCTCAGGCTCTGTTCTGGAAAAGCAAGGGGGATAGAAAGTGATGAACAGCAGCAGAGAAAAAGCAGCTGCCCTCCTGGCGCTTACATTTCAGTTGAGGTTACTGAAAAATGTATAAATAAATATGTGATATAATGGCAGATGATACTCACTGCGAAGAAAATGATGACAAGCTAGCCAGGTAACAGTTCTCACAAGAGTGTTTTGGGAGAGAGGAAGAGTAAGTGAAAGTGGCCTGAGGACTTAGGAGCATCAGGGGACAGCCAACAAGAGGCCAGACTGGCTGGAAAAGAGAGTTCAAGGAGCAGAGTGGTAGGAGATAAGGACAGAGGTGTCTGCAGGAGCCAAATCACATAGTGCTTTGTGGATTTGGATGAGAAAATTGGATTTTATTTCATGGCTTAGAAAGTTGCTAGATTTAAACAGAAGACATGGTCTGTTTTACATTTAAAAGGGATCACTCCAGCTATTATGTAGAGAAAAGACCACAGGGTAGCATTCCTGGAAAAAGGAAGATAAATTATGCTGCCAGGGATGTTTGTGGGGAGAAGCCATCAAATTCAGGATGCATTTAAAAGCGGAGCCATTACGACCTGCTCATACATTGGATGAGAGAAATGACGGGGAACAAGGAATACAGGATAAATTTAGCAGCTGAGAAACATTCTGGAAAATTTGCCAATTGTTTCATTTGATCTGCATCTTTTTCCTTCTCTGTTCCCTGAATTATATTATATGAGATTTGTTTAGGTTTATGTAGGTTTGTACCTAACCTTCAGTTGCTTCTTGAAATGATGAAGTTTCCACTTCTGCCATGAGCTGTCAGAACATGCAAAGAGATATGCAAACCATCTCTAGCAAAACTCCCATCCCCCAGCCTCCAGCCCCCCTATTTAAAAAAAGAAAAAAAAGTTGTAGGAATTTGATGCCAGGGGACAGGAGTTTCATGGCCCTGGTGAGAGCTGATGATGGACAGTGACATCACAAATTCAGTGTATGAGCCAAATGGGCAGATGGAAGACGTGTGGTTCCACACTGCAGGGAATGCAGCCGAGCGCTCTGGACAGTTTCGTTCAGTAGACTGCAGGCTTCTGGAGGGTAGCCCATGCTTCAGCCAGCACCCCTTCACTTGGCTTCCTGCTCTGTAGGACTTAGGAGCATCAAGGGATGAGCCACTCAGTAACGGGAATCTAACTGAATTGGCTAACAGTAAGGAAATCACTTTATGTTTGCAAAGTAGATTGAGCCCAGAGGTATTTCTTAACAGGGCTTTAAAAGTGCCACTGAAAACAACATTATATTTTATCCCAATTACACTGAAATGAGTTCTGCTATATTTATATACTGAAAATATCCAGAACAGATCAGTTTGGTGAGTGGCAACATTTTTCACAGCCTAAGGCATTCTTTGGGGACATTGGGGGCAGAGAGAAGGAGCGGGTGAATGAGATGGGAGGGTTGGGAAAAGGTTCAATCCAGGTTAGAAAGTGAATGTGTACATTCACCTAGGATTTCTACTGAGGGAAGACATGCAGCCAGCACGTCAGTGTTTCCAGAGCTTTAGTCACCCTCATGATTTTCACCATCCCTTTTGCACCAGTCAAGGTTCTCCAGAGAAATGGAGCCAATAGAAACAGAACCAACATACAGGCAAAAAAGATACTTATTTTAAGGAATTGGCTCACTCGATTGTCGAGAACTGAAATCTGCAGAGTGAGCAGAAAACTCAGGCGGGATTTCTGTGCTACAGTCTTGAGGCAGAAATTCTTCTTGGCCAGGAAACTTCAGTTTTTGCTCTTAAGACTTCAAAGTGATAGGATCAGGCCACCCAGGTCATCAGGTAGAATCTTCTCTATGTACAGTAGCTGATTGAAAATATCAATCACAACTACAAAATATTTTCACAGCAACATCTAGACAAGTCAAGTTGACACATAAAATTAACCATCATGCCCTTTTACCTCCTGCCTATCTATCTATATTTCATTCATCCGTTCATTCAATAGATATTTATTGAATGTTCCTATATGCCAAGCACTTTTCTCAACTCTGGAGACATAGTGAATAAAACAAAGTCCCTGCTTTCCTGGAGTGACCTCCTAGTGGGAAATTCTGGGGAGGAGCAAGTTGGACAAGAAGAGAGAGGACCGAGGGTTCTGCTCTGGCCGGTTTAAGATTGAGATGCCTTTAAACATTCATGTACAGGCTGTCCTGTAGTCAGGTCAGTTACAAAAAAAAGGAAATGTGAATTAACTTAAATGTTTCACTCATTATAATGAAATATGAGGATGAACGTAATGTTAAGAAAAACGTGCACAAAGTCATCAAGTTAGTGTGCTAGTTAGATTTTTCTAAATACATTAAAAGCGATGTATATAGCTGTTTTGTTTTCTTCATAATGCTACTCCATTTTTAAAAACCAATTTTATGGGAAAAAAAAGCATATTGCCTGTTTATTTTATAAGAATGTATAAGCACCAGCAGTTCTAGAACCATACCTCCTTTGTTCACTGCTATCTCCCTAGGACTGTTGTGTCCTCAGAATTTAAAAGCAAGATATTGTGATTGATAAGCACTGCGCTGCAGGCAAGAGGGAGAGGGTTGACCAGCCAGGAGCTGTCTCTCCCCATCTCTGGCTTTTATGCAGTGAAATTCCAGGTTTTCCTTTATATGTGAGCACTCCAAGATTTGCCTGTAGTCAGGAAAATATTCAGGAGGGACCTTCAGGAGGGAAAATGAGAGACAGACTCAGCAGGCAAGGAGAAGGTGGATCTCATGTGATCACAAGTGAGCACATTTCAAAAAGTCTGCTAGAAGGAGCATCGAGTTGGAAAGAGGTCACAGTATTTGTCCAGCAAAACATTTAGAACCAACAGGAGATGGGGGCAATCACAGGGTTTGGAGAATCACAGGAGAATATAAGACTAAGGGGCTTTATTAGTTGAGATCTTTGAAATTTGAAAACGTGGGACCTAATGTCCTGTTGCTCGTGGAGGGGCTGATTTCTCCATCGTTGTCTGGAACAGTGCCTGATGCAAAGTAGGCTCTCGATAAACACTTAGTGAGGAAATGAGTGAGGGAATGAATGAACTGTTAACACTTTAACACTTATCCATTGTGCACCTAAAATTACTTCATATAGCCCATAAATATACCTGTCTAATAGGGAGTGTGGGGAGGATGAAGGATTAGCAAACCTCTGGGGCTGCAGATCTAAAACCACATTCTCTGTTTCCCTTTATTAGACATCTTGCACTTTGATCGTCTATCTGAAGGGAAGAGAGAGGCTCATTTGTTGCCCCCTCACCGAAGTCTTAATAATAATTATATTCATTTTCTCTAAACTTAGGTTCAGTGATACTCTAAACTTAAAAGAATCAGTGCTGGTTTGACGATTATGTGGTTAATATAATAAAGCCATTGCCCTCAGTATTAGACAGACTTACCTCCCCAATCACTGGAACCCCGAACAACTGCAAGCCTTACCCCCCAAAGCAGCAGGTTCAAAGCACAGCCCTGTGGATTGCACCTTCTCTGGAAGCAGATCAGAGGGAGACAAGATTCTAGAAGGCACGAAGCCACGTATGCCTGCCTCCTTCCAAATGTACCCATGAGATAGGTCAGTGGGGAGCAGTGAAAGAGGAGAAAGGGAAAAGAAGCCAGAAGTGTTCCTTCCATGGCTTGTCTCCTGGGGATTGGAGTGGGAAGTCCCTTCCTTTATGGCAGCAGGAAGGGTGGGGAGCGATATCTCACTGAACAATTATTACAACATTAGCAACTCTTTAGGAAATCTGTTAGTCCATGTCTGCCCTAGAAATCCAGTGTGTTGGCATCTTCATTTGCCTCATTTCCTTCTGTCTTAAGGTTTAAAAATCTTCAGTGTCTGGATCGTGCCCAACTCAGATGTCGGTATTTCCTTACTAACTTGGGCAGTGGTTGACCATTGAAGATGCTGAAGCAATGCCCAGTGTGGCTCCTTGTTGCTTTTGAAGACGTGAATAGACAATGGTCACTTTTCCCATGAATAGTATTTTGGGGAAGCTGTGCCCACTATGGATATAAGGATCCCTTGGGGGTCTTTATATGGTTGAGGTGAAGGGAAAGCCACTCTTCTCCAAAGGGCAGGGGTTAAGGCAAAGCCAACCAGAAACTTGCTGGTGTCAGCAGTGATGTGGCTACCACACACCCACCTCACCAGGCAGCAAAAACTTGGAGGGTGGAGGATAAAATTTCATACCTCTAAAGAAATACTTATGCGCACCATCATACACACACTCACCTACACACACACAAACACAAATGCGCACACACGCACTCTGTAACACCAGCCTTTAGGATAAGTTTTGGACCATAAAGGAGAAAGAATGGAGATGAGCAATAACTGTGACACAGCACTCCTTATTTTTCCAAGCAGAGAACATGGTAATGTTGATTTAGCAATAGTAATGAAATCAGCTTTCATGGGCAGCTGCAGGACCGGATTCATTATTTTATATGTCAAGCCACTTAAAATTATGATTTCTAGCTCAGTGGCAGAATATTTGGGGGGATTTCCACAAACTTATAAACCTTATGCAATTTATAAGTACCTTTGAGTCTGCGCTAACAGTAAGCAAAATATCTTGATAAAATGTATCTTGTTTGTCATGACTTCTGTTTAATGAGGAGCATCTGTATGCTTCACTGGCTGATTCTAAATTCTAGTAACTTGTTTACTTTAGAGGGATTTCATAATGCTGTAACTTAATGTTGCCTACAGTGCCAATCAAGTGATCCCGTCTTGCAAGTATTTTTTGCTAGTATGCTGTGTCTTCTGCCTGGAATATTCTCCATAATCGAACTCTGTCAATAATTAGAAACAAACTCTTGAGATTACCTAGTGAAAACCTTTCATTTATGGATGAGGAAACTGAGTAATAATAAAACTAGGATAAGAACACAGTTTTCATCTCCCAGTCCTTTATTCTGTCCTCTACCCTTCCTTTAAGACTCAATACAAGCCCAACCTCCTCATGAAACCTTCCATGAACCCCAATGATTTCTCACTTTTATGAACCGCTAATCCTGGTCTATCCTGTACCATTTAGCATTTGGTTAAAAATTCTTGTCACTTCCAATATTACGTCTTACTCTTGTTCTAAGGAGATTATTAGCTCAAGGACAAAAGTCCATGCTTGATGATTCTCTTGACTGTTCCACAGTGCCTAGCAAAATCACATGCACCACCTTATCTTCTGATGTCCTTGTCCCTTCTCTAACAAATCCAGGGCTTTGTTCCTTGTCACTTCAGCCCTGCCATTCTCTCTAGTAACATAAATTTCCATATACATGACTTTTTCGACCATAGGTTTACACTACATTATATAAAAATATATATACATGTCCTTGACACCTAGCACTATAGCTGGCACATAGTAAGCAGTCAATAGAGGTTTGTTGAAAGAGAGATTTCTTGAGGTTACTATAACCAAGGAAGGTAGGCAGGTACACAGAGGAAGAAGCATTTAAATTGAGCCTTGAAGAAAACATATTGATGAATTTGCAATGAGGAGGAAAAAATGATATTTGAGACAGAGAGTATCCTATGTTTGAATTCTAAATTGGGTACTTACTATTGGTTTGATTTTAGGCAATTTACTTAACCTATCTGAGCCTCAGTTTCCCCATCTTCTGAACTAGGATAACATTATATATTTCATAGTGTGATGAAAAATGACTGAGACAATTACACAGCAGGATTCAACACATAGTAATTACTACTAATAATAACAAAATAAATAATAACTCCTTGAATAAAGAAACCAATAAGCATGCTGAGTGAGGGCAAAGTGAGCAGCCCAGTTAGACCAGAGCAAAATCCTTCACAGAGGAAAACGGTGATAGGTGAGAATGGAGGGAGAGATAGAAGCCAGATTCAGCCACCACTTCTCTCTCTAGTCAGCTTGAATCTTAAAGCCATCAACTGCATCACTAACTTCACTGCAGGTTGTGTTGATGGCCGAGGGGTATGAAATGGTTCATTCTCAGTAAAAAATCTCAGAAGCTTTGAAATAGACAAGACATGGGTTGGCACTTACTGGGGTGTAAACTTGAGGCAGATTGTTGTTGTAAGTATTAAACAAGAAATATATATGAAGCATCTACCGTAATACTAGGCACATGGTGGACACTCAATAAATCTTAGCTATCTCAGCTGTGATGGATGTACCACTGTTACCAGAGAGTAGGTTCTTGTTTCACACAGGGAGGAATTCAAGAGAGAGCCATAGTGAAGTGAAAATGAGTTTATTTAGAGAGATACACATTCCATAGACAATGCGGTTTGTCTTGAAGGGAGAGCAACTCCAGAGCACGGGGTCATCTAAGAAAGTGAGAGCCACCCTGGGGTGAGCGGGTGGTTAGTTTTTATGGGCTGGGTAATTTCACGTGCTAGCAAGTGGGAGGATTATTCCAACTATTTTAAGGATAGGGGCAGGGATCTCCTGGAATTGGGTTACCACCAACTTTACCTTTTAGGTTAGCCTGAGAATTGTCATGGCACCTGTGAGTGTGTCATTTAGCACACTAGTGTATTACAATGAGCGTATAAGCAGGCTGAAGGTATATTGGAAGTCACATCTTCCACCATTTTGGGCCTAGTTGGTTCTAACCACTCTGTGTTGTAGCCTCAACGGCTATGTCATTCTTTTAATGGTTGTGCCCTACCTCCTTCCTTCCTGTCTCACCACCATCACATCTCACTCTCTATACTTTTCTTTCTCTGTTTGTCTTTGCCTCTTTCTATGCTTTTCTCTCTTTCTTCCTCACCAGGTCCTTTGCTTACCTACCCAAACCTTGGTCTTTCCATAAGTGTTCACTGAGGTCAATGTCATCTGAAAGTATTTAAAGAGCACCTACAATAAGTCAGGCACTGTGCTAATAACTCTAAATTTAAACACAGCTGCCTGGACTGCCCTTGGAAGTACTTCAGACTCATGTGCATGAATGAGCCATATCCCCTCCAGATAAATCAGTTTGCAAAGTACATCAGCTTGAAGTTAAAGCCACATTGTAGGCCAAAGGTACTCACGATTCCTGTAGTTCCAGAAGTGTATGTGTGGGCATAGCATAGAGAAAAGCCAGGGAGCCCGGGAGACGTATCACTGGAATGGTAGGAAGTAACAGTGAACAATGGTGGAGACACAAAACTAAAGTATAATCAGGCATATCGTTTCAACCCGTGAATCCATCCCACTTCTGGCAATTTAGCTGGAGGAAATAATTATGGATATGCATAAAGATTCAGCTAAAAAATATTCTTTGCAGGTTTGTTTATTTAATAGTACAAAAGTAAAGCAATCCTTAACATCCAAAGATAGACTGATTCAATTATGGTTTATCCATGTCAGCTATGATACATAATGCCACAGAAGAATATTTATTAACATGGAAAGGTGACCAGACTATACTACTAACTACAAAAGCAGATTGCAAAGCAAAATACACTAGGTGAGCCTGTGTTTGTAAGTATATATGAATAGAAAAAAAGAGAGGTGGGTTAGCAAGATGTTAAAAATAATGGACTCCGAAGGTGAATTTATGAATTTTTACTATTTATTTTTTGTTTCCTGATTGCTTCCAGTTTTAAATGTTTCCATGTATCACTTTTGTGTATACATATATATGGCATTTTTTCATATACATATGGCATCTTTTCTTGTTACAAAACATATGTTTACACATAATGTATATATACATGTGGATTCAGTAAATGGTAGTTATTAATAACAAAAATTATACATTTCATATATTTATATATAACATGTAAGTATTATATATAATAACTATATATTGTATATTCTTATGCGAGCTCACAGAAAACACCATAACACACATGTGTGCACACACGCACGCATATGTACTCGTGTTCTGTGAGTGGTGATAAATGATGGATGGATGAATGAATGGATATATTAGATTAGACAGATAATAAATGGCCGGTAGATTAGATGATGGGTTAGATAGATCGTAGATAAACAGTAGATTAGATTGATTGATTATATGATGGACTAGATAAATAGATTGTAGACAGAGATGACTGACAGACAGATGCATACATAGATACACAGATAGATGTTAGATTGATAGATAGGTAGATAGAGTCTCCGTGTCCGGGAGGCACGCAGAGCCAGACGTCTAGCGAGACAGTGTGTAACGAGCCTCACGCCGTATCATCAGTTACAAGTTTAGGAAAACGGGCGAATGTCCTGGCAGTTGTGCCTGAGCCTGTCTTTCCTCCGTCAGGTCGACGCCCACGGCAACATTCTCCTCAGCACCCTGGAAATCAGGAACGAGACAAGCGGCTCGGAAGTGCTCACGGGCGTGAGCGACGCCAAGGCCACCATGTACTCCTACGACAGCGCCAGCATCCAGTACCGCAAGCCGCTGAGCAGCCGCGAGGCGTACGGGCGCGCGCTGGACCGGCACGGCGCGCACAGCAAGGGGCGCATCCGCCGGCGCGCCTCGCAGCTCAAAGTCAAGATCCCCGACTTGACTGATGTGAATTCCATAGACAAGTGGTCCCGAATGTTTTTCCCCATCACCTTTTCTCTTTTTAACGTCGTCTATTGGCTTTACTATGTACACTAAGGTCTGTCCCAAGGGTTGGTAAACAATTTCTGTCCTCTTCTCTTGGTTTTTAACCCCACAGGTCCCCAGCAGCGATACTGCTGTGATTTTTCGAGGTAAGAGATTCAGCCATCCAATTGGTTTTAGGTCTTGCATATCAATTTTATTACTGCACCATGTTTACTTCAAAAAAAAAAAAAAGCTCTATTTTTTTTCAGTCTACTGTGGTCCAGGTTATTGGCTCTTTCAGAGCTCTGTTAATTGCCATGTTTACAAACCCACACACGCAAAGAGAGAAATTAGATAGGTAGATCTTTAGCAGTCCTGATTGTCCTGGATTTTACTGATTATTTTTTAAACGAAAATGGACCTCGCTTTCTGTGTGCACTGCTTCCTGGTAAACTGTAACAATCTCATGCTGCCAAAAAACAACACAATTTCCAGGATCTCAGAAGAAAAAACAAAGCCATTGATAAGTTACAGATTTCCAGGAAGAAGGGAAAACAAAAAGGAGCCTAGAAGAGGAAGACAGACTTCCCTCCACCCTCAAGTTGCCCCAGGTCCATCATAGAAGGGGGTCCCAGCTCCTCGGAGAAAGAGAGGGAGGCTGGCGTGTGCTGATCCAGGTTATGCGAATGCAATCTGTCATCTTCACCGGCCCCTCGCCCCCCACCCCATGAAGCTGGATATTTTGAAAAACGCTTCTTACTCAGACTTCCAGGCAGATTTAATATCAACGTTAGAATCCAATCTAGTAGCCATTGGGAACATTTTACTTTCCTTACTGAGAATAGAGTATTTGGGGGACAATGAACATTTTTTTTTTTTTTGTAACAGACTATTTCAAATGAGCAGCCCTGATTCATGTCCTTAGCCTGGACGCACTTGACTCTGTGCCATGAAGCCATGGCATCATATTGCTTGAGTTCCTCCTTCCAAGAGATGGAGAGAAAGGGGGCTGGGGGAAGTGGGCTTTGCAGAAGCAGGGGGTAAGAAATTTTTGCTTGAGAAAAATATTGCCCTTTCCATGAAGAAGGCAAGATTTATGTACTGTTGAAAGGGTGCCTGGGCAGTGACCCGAACTGCCAAATCTTCAATCAAATAGTATATATTTCTTAGCCTTCCAGAGAGCAGTTATCTAATGGGGACGGGCCAGTTGCACAGCGCTAGTTCCTGGGCTAGCACTTCCCGCCTCTGCTCTCTGAGCTCTGTGTTCCAAAATGCGAAATGAACACTTCGGGAGATGCACCTATACCCATTTGATGTCATTCTCCATCGAGGCCAAATTTTGAGAGAAAATCTTCAAAGGAGCAAAACCACAGATAACAACATCACTGAGTCTTCATTTACAGCAGCCCTAAAGTATAGAGTCTTGTCTGCAGTCAGTACTGCCTCTGCCTTATCTCTGCTGATGGATTACTTTGGTCATCCTAGAAGGAGCATCCCTCAGTAGCTCAACACACGACTCTACACATATCCAACCAACTACAGTTGAGACTCATCTCATCTTTTTTTCATTGAAGCCTCATTACTACTTTTTTTGTTCAGCCTGCCTGTATAAGAATTCTATACATTCATTTGCAAGGTTGAGTGAAATCCAAAGCTGACCAACCAGTCATGAAGGCAATTTGGAACCCGATCTATGGATGTGATGTAAGAGCTCAGTTCGTAATAGGGATGACTGCCTCATTTGATGATCTGGATTTCTCCCTAAGGCTGTGATGAGGGTCTGTGTTCACAATGGCATCAGCTGCTAGAAATGATCCTCTTAATTGAAAAGAGAGGGTTGATTTCCTACTGTTAAACCCAAGGAGAGAGAGTTACAAGATATTATTTTAGAAAGCAAGAGGAAAAGAGAACCCCAAAAGAAACAAATGGTTATGCAATAGATAATATATGTTAGTAAGAATATAAAAACTCTGCTTTACCTGGAAAAATCATCTCAGTAGTTTCATGAGAAATTAGTTGAGTATGGGGACCAAATTTTCCTTTAGGTTTTCAGTTGTATAATCATAGTTCCCTTCAAGGAACTCTCCAGTCTCTAGGGGTGGAGTGATCCACTGTGAAATTCTGATTCGTTGGTTCCTTGGCAGGGTGAGATGCTTTTCCATTGTAAAATGCCCAAAGAGAGTGGAATGTGGCCATACCAGTGACCTTCAGGTTAATATTCCCAATGCCCACCCAGGAATCACTGTGTAGCCATTTATTTTAAACACTGGAAAGGCAATTTTGGGCAGATACCTAGGAGGAATCATTTTGATGTCCAAGCTCTTTAAAAAGTTTCTAAGGATGAAGTTCTAAATCAGAAATGAAGTATCTGTAATCTATGTTCCCGAGCAAAACAATTTTTCTTTATTTACCTGTTTAGATCATTCTTGGAAAATATTGAGTAATTTATATCTTTATTATTATTTGGCATTAAAAGTCTGAAGAATTTGATGCTTGTGGTTTTGGATGTAAAGCATCACTGAAGAAAAAAAAATACTTTGAACTCTTATATCAACCTTCGTAAACTGTAAAACTAGTAAACCTGACACGAAATGGTGTTGCTGTGGGCCCTCCGGGATATAGATGGTCACAACCAGCATTACACAAATCCGATTAAACAGCTCTGATTTTAGAGGCAAGAGCAGCCAGAAAAATGGAAACGTTGATGTATTTCTAGTTAATGACCTTTGTCCCCACTTCCTTCTTCTGACACCTAGCCAAATCCTCCTCTCCTTGGCCCCCACCCACTCTCCTTCCAGGCTGAACAGCACATAGAAAAAAGTCCTTCCTTCTCTGCCTCTCTATCTTGTCTTGCCCAAAACGACATACATAAAACATAAACGTCATTAGGCATCCTTCAGGGCCCTCAAACTGCTCCCCACTCCTGAAAGATTCGGATCATTACATTATAGAGGGGTTACTACTGAACTATCATTGAGTTTTTTGTTTTGTTTTGCTTTGTTTGGTTTTAGCCATGAAAATAGCCATAATCTCCTGCATTTGAAGGGGCAGCAGACACTGAAAATTGCAGGGACATATTCTCTTATGCCACACTCACGTCCAAGCGATCCCGTGTTCACAGTTTGGAAACTGTGATGTAAATTGTGTGGTAGACTTACCCTGTGTAGACCCAGCAGAAATCCCATCATTCATTTGACAGTGATGACCACACATGCATTCCTACCACTCATGCTCCTTGACTTAAAGTATCAGGCGTGACACTTGCATTATTACACTTACCAGCTTTGTGAGGCAAAGACCCAGGTAAAGACACATTTGGGGCTTGAATCCTCCAGGATTGTTGCCTCCAACCTCTCCATTGCCAAATAGAAACAGCAGACTGGTGGCTGATTCTGCTGATTAAATGATACATGTTTGCATATATACCATCTTTATTGTGCATTTCAACCAATGAAGGACCTTGAAAATGCAAAGAGAAAATGTGGTGCAGAGAATAAAGTTTGGTTTATGGATCTAAGGATAGGCTTTCCTTAAACAAGCATTATGTACAATACACAGAAATGTTGACAAAATCCCATCTTTCTTAAATCAATGACTCCTTTATAAATACTCATTAGAAAGAGCTCAATCACAATTTGCCAAGTTAAATAAACAGACAAAAAATATATATTTCTGATGCTAGAAGGAAAAAAAGCTCCAAAATTTGTTCTGTGGACAATTTTGAATAGTATTTTACAAAGGGTGATATGCCACAGTTTTTTTTCCCTCAGCAAAATGTAATCATATATTTATCCCAGGAGGGAGGGTAGAGTAATGTGCAAGTATTTGTTCCCGTTGGTTCAATCGGCAGTTACTGGGATGAGGAATACAGAGAAACAAACAAAAACATCTGTTGCTTGAAAGCAAATAGTCAACACGGAGGTAAAGTTGCTAATGGAATGTAGAATATTATGTAAACTTCCTTGTAAATTCTGTACATAGTTCATTGAACTGTTCCCTGTTGCGTGGTGGTCCTCAGCTTTGGGAGGATGTTTGAAAAAATCTGAGCATTGTAAATACTGTAAGCTTACAAGGCACTTGCTTTTATTCATGAAGTGAACTGACCAGTGATTTGGGCCCAAACCAGAATCATTTTTAGCTCTTGCTCTTTCTCTGCCATTTTCTGTGTGCAGTCGTGTAATTCTGCCAGATGTCTGTGATCACTGCCTCATGCCCCAACCCCACTGAAAGGGAATGGAGCTGCCAAGAAGGCTGCACACCTGTGGGGCTCGGGAACAGCACACCCCCAGAGACAGGAACCCCGTAGTGAGCTGCTCCTGGAACAGTGCCGTGAAAAGTAGACGTGTTCTTATCAGCCATTCATGCCTATTCATATACTCAGATACCGAATTACCCATGCTGTTGAAGGGGTCAGGAATGGAAGTGATGGTCAAAAGCCACAGGTAATCCAAAGCTTTATTTGCACCAATAGCTTTAGCTTCTATCTTCTTTCTTTCTACAAGGTTTCCCAAAACTGTTAATAGGAACAGAAATGGACAGATGGGTTTGACCAGGGTAAACAGTCAAATGTGCAAATGATGGGAAGGAAAAAAGAAAGAGATAGCAAATGACATTAGTAACACCAACTGGGTGATTCATGCCTGAAAGATCCAGAAGTAACCATGTCACTGTTTTTGAAAGGGAAAAAGAAATATTGGTATAAACGGACTGGGTATTAAAACAAGTGCTTTTCAACCGGGGGCCCAGGATATGTTCCATATGTGCTAGTTATACTTAAAAGAGGATCTGGCCATTAAATGTTCTCAAATATATTTCTCCCAAGTCCTGGTATTCTTGAAAGAGTCTTCAGAATGGTGGCATCTTATGCCATAAGATGTGTTTCCATGCAAACTGGCAGTCCCAGAGAAGGTGATGGTGTCTCCAGAAATTCTGATATCCAAGCAAGCAGGGACATAGATTGGTTTCTTGGCAATATTTGAGAGTGAACCATGTCTTTCCTGGAGATAAGAACTTAGTAAGGCAGGGCTTTTGTTGCCAGCATTTTAAGTGCCAGGAGAGTGCAGGGAGCCATCATTGTGAGACATCTGGGTTCCAAAATGTGCCAACTAGGGCCCACCATCAACTGAATAAGAAAAAAATGCCCTATTGGAACTAGTCAGGTCAATTTCTAGGTCCAGGACACATTGTGCTTTTACTTAAATCCTGCTTTTTCTACATAACTGAAATCAACTAAACTGACAGAAAACTTAATCGTCAGAGACTGCCATTTCACAAGCAAACATTTGAAAGGAAATCCTTTTCAATAGAAGAATTGCAAACCAGAAAATGCTAAGTTCCTGGGAGGAGAAGTGTAAAGAGCTTTGAGTTTGCTTTTACTTCTCCAAAGCGAGAATTTCCTTATTCAAACCGAAGAGGTCTAACCGTTGTGGGTTTTGTTTGGTTTTTCTTAATTTAAAAAGTTCTCGGTCCATCAAGGGACCAGAAACCAGTCCTGATGGGCCGGTAGGTACTTTGCATGTCCTGGAGCAACCAGCACTCATCACCAAGGCTTCAGTAGGAATTCAGTGGAGGAAAAGGAGGTATCTTTCTGAACCAGTTAGGAAAGAAAACCATTCTCATGAACAGCTCTACCTACATTTTCTGTCCTAAAGACAGTGGGAAAATAAATCCATAAAAGAGAAGCAAATAATATTATGCATCTGCCTTAGGCACACAGGGTCACAGATTCACTAGCTTAGAACAGCCCCATCTGGAAGCCAAAAGACGAAAAAGAGCAATCAGTGTTGCTGTCTGGCCCCTATTTCTCCCTGGGTTTCCTTTGCAAGAGAAACAGGAAGGGGGAACATTTTCCAATGTAATTTTTTTACAGGTGAAAACTACTAAAATATGGTATGTTTGTGCATTTTGCAAGCTTGGCAATAGATTACTTCTCTTGTGTTCTCTCCTTCCCAGCACCACATACTGTCCTGCCTCATGCCTTAACCCAGTGAAATCAATTCATTAATTTTTCCTCTTTCCCATTTCTAAACCTCGTAAGTGGTCTTGCCCATGAATAGCTGAAAGCTTAAGCTTCTTTGGACTCATACTGTGTATCTTCAATTGAATCCACAAAAACAATAAATTCTACTAATTTCCCCAAAGTCCTACTCTTTTGCCTCTAAAAGACCTTTAGAGATAGCTTGTGTAATCACAGTAGTCTCCTCTGAACTGCTTTGGGTTTATTTTTCTTTTCTGCTTTTCTGTCCCTTATATAAAGAGTATACATGTTTATCTAAACCTTCTCTCTCCCCACTTAATTCAAAATGAAGTGGAAATAAAAAGCATTACCTCAAATCTAGGAAAATTACACTATCCACACCAAAGTTTGATGATAAGGCCAACTCCTGACATTATAACTGTTACGTGGTGAATTCACACCGTATCGATTCTTTTTCATCAAACTCATTCATTCATATGTTTCTTCCATCTTGACTGGACACCATTTAAAAACCTATTATTATTCCTCCCAGAACGGCTTATCATTGACATGGCACACCACTAGTTACAGCCTCTCCTCTAGGAACTTGACCCACTTCATCCTCTCTGGCTCTTACTCCTATTACAAATTTCCACTTCCATGAATTACTCTACCTATCCCTGCTCAACCTTCTAGTAGACATTAAATATAGTTAATAATTGGACAGGTCACAAGGCAAACTGTCCAAATTGCCCCTATAACATATATAACATATAGAAAATCTTCTTCCTCCAAACAACATTTCCATATATAGAGAAAAGAAAGTTCTCTAAATATATTCCAAACAATGGGCAGCCTAAACTTACACAGTTAACTATAAATGAGCTGCATGGTATGAAGAAGGAAATTATAGTGGACAGAAGACACCTTGGAATTAGGCTCTCATGACCTGGCCTTTATGCTGTCACTGCCACTGCGCAGTTGTGTGACTTTGGACATAGCACCAGATGACCTCCAAGTTCCCTTCCAGAACGGAATTTCAAAGGGCATTTTAGAGATGTCCATTTGTATAGGAGGTTACCAGAAAGATACAGGAGTCCTGTGGTCTCTGTTAACATGGCCCCACAAATTTAGTAATATTCATTGTTGCATGACTTTGGGAGTAAGCCAACTGGTATAAAGTGAACTGAATTCAAAACTTCTTTATATCCCTTTAAAAAATATATATAGAATGCACAATTAGATTTTCAGACAAGTAGCAAAAATTTATTTTATGATTTTAGTAATGGTCTACACTGCAATATTTCCCTTTAAGAGCATTGGAGAGTCTCCGATAACATAAATCAACATGGGCTCTAGTTTTATCTCTGGAAGATGTGGATGGCTTAGACCACCCTTTCTGACTCAGTCAGGAATGGCCATGAAATGCTCCCCCTGAGTAGAAAAGCCAACTTTTAGCAGCCTCCCAGCAGAAATGCTGTTACAGTGCCCTTCAATGTTCCTTCCCATCCTAGACGCCATCACTGTCCTGTGTCTGGGAAGGGCAAGAGCAGACAGAGTTGAGCTCTCGGGCAAGAAGCAGCCTCCCATCTAGCTGGAAAAGATTCCAGGCCTTTAGAACCTGTTATCCACGCTCCTTGCCCCGCTTCTCCCACCTCCGCCCCATCCCTACTCAACCAGTTAAATCTGCCAAATGTTTTAGGCACAGCCATGATAAAACTGGAAGTTTACTTATTAAATGGCTGCCCAATGCCTGGGGGTAAAAAGAGAGGTGGAGAATGGTTTGGGGGTAGATATCCAATGGAGACTGTCACACTTTGGTTTCAGGCATTGGAAAACACTTTCCTACACATGATTTCATGATTTGACCTTCACTACAATGCCGTGAAGTTATGATGACAATACCACTATCTGGAAATAGAGGCTCCAATAGGTTAAATGATTTATCCAAGATCTGATAACTGGTTATTGTGGTGTTAGTATTCGATCCCACTTTTCCTTGGCTCCAAAGGCAAAGCTTTTTCCTCTCCATGAAACTTCCTGGATTTAATCTTTTTACCTTGATGATTCAGGTTTTGAGTAGTCCAAAGATGCGTGCAGAGTAGCAGGCAAGAGAGTAATTTCCTCTCTAGACAGCTAGATACTATGGCCAGTGAACATTCTTACTCTTGGTTTTTTGTTGGTTTTTTTTTTTTTTTAACTTTTCTGCCATCCTTCACCCATCCCCCGCACAAAAGTCTTTCATTATTCTCTTGAGCTAATTATGGGACCTCATAATTAGCAAACCAAGAGGCTATGGGAAATATTAATAAGTTAACATTAACACCTTGGAGACCGTGTCTTGGCTCACTATGAATCATTTATTCATGAATTCATGATTGACCTCAGTCTTCTCCATCATTCATGCTCATTTTATTTCTCATTATTCCTTTTACTCAGCTTCAAGCAAGCTCACCCTCAAGCTTTCCCTACCCTCCCACTGCCACAGCCACCTGTCAGCCCCAAGTTCTCACTGCTGTGCTTGAAGTTTTACATTTTATCCCACTGCCCAGATCTTCCTCCTCTAGACCCTCCCTCATGCTGGAGTATGAATCAGGCCAACATTGTCCAAAAAGCCATCGCGAGCAGCCTGCTGTCATTCTGTTCACTCACCCTCTCCCCCACTCCCTTAACTAACTCTCATGGCCATTTTGTCCAATAATATTATTTCATTTGTGTTGTTTTCTAGTAATGTTGCAAATAGATGTTCTGCCTTCCTAAATAAAGTGTTAGGTCCTTAAAGGTAAATGCCCCATTTTCTGATTCTTTTGTATTGCCCCAAACATCTGTTATACTGTCCATGGTAGAGAGTCTGCTCATGCTGATTAAATAGCTGATGCTGGTAAACTTAGCTATGGAGAAACACATTTCCATAACGGACGTGACTTCAGGTTCACAGACATTACCTGGTGAGGCAGGTGTCCCCCACACCCTCCCCCAAGTTATTTTAGTCCCAGAGAGCCTATGTCTACAACCTCGAAATGGATAAAATATGCAAAGTCACAGTTGAACCCAGGTTAGGGTCTGTGCCAACTGGTCATTGAGATTTTTTTCCATTGCTTATAACTGAACAAACTGAATCCTAAAACCATCATTCTAGATTCTGCCAGTCTAGCAGAGTTGGACTTTCCACGTTAATTACTACTACTTATGGAAAAAGGAAACTTTTTATTTAAAGTTTCATTTTTTCCCTCATTTACCCAAGTTTGCCTTTTTAAAAGCTTTTGAATTTAGGTTCTACGGGGTGTTAACTCTTGAAGCTGGGACTACACTTCATAACTGCAACACTCCAAACTGTTCTAAGAGAATCCTCCCAGAGAATATTGCACACCAAATTTCACGTATCCCAAGAATTAAATAGAATGTGTAGAACTATCTAAGGAGGATGGACAGTTCTTGACGTCGGCCACCGTCCCTCGAGACCACATGAGACAGACGTACAGAGAAACACCTTTCCTGCCCCCTCCTTTCAATTGTCAATTTCCTGCTCTCCTGTTATGTATATTATTTCCATATTTGCATAAAAGATATCATTTGCAAGCCTTACCTCAGAGTGGCAACCAGCCGCCCCAGTTTTACTAGATGACATATTTTTCTACTTGATATTTCCCCAAGTACACTGAATCACAGTGTATCTGCTTTTCCTTTTTTTTTTTTTTTTTAATTTCATGAGAATCCATTTCCTACATCTTTTTGAAATACTCACTGGATAAAGCTTGAAATATTTTCTATTTTGCAATGATGCCCCTGAGACATTTGAGGGGGCACCCTCTTGATTATTCTAACACACTGCAGTGTCATGGAAAACAGAATTACATATACAAGTGATAGTTCATATACAGAATATCCACTACTCTTCTAAGTATGGAATCCTCATGATTAGATATGCATCTGTTCATCCACTGTGTTGCTCAGCTCCTTACTTAGAGAGGGCCAATAACCCTCTTGGTAAAAGCTACCATGTGGTATCATTACAAAGACAAGATTGCATGAGGCTTTTGGAAATTCCAAATGATATAAATGTTTACAAGGACCAACTTTTTTTTTCTTTTGACATCTTTAAATAAGCTTTTTATTTTTGACCACCAGGCAGCAGTTTGTGACATTGTGATGGGAACCTAATGGTTAATGTGAAATAATGTTGTCGTGTCACTTAAAGGGTTAATGGAGATGTAAACTGGAAACTTTAATACTGTATAAAAAATATAAATAAAACTGTTTTTGAGAGAAACTCATCTGGGTTAGGGTGGCTTGCCTGAAAAATTCTCTTGGCTCTCCATCATCTCTGAATAATTTATTTCACTCCTCTGACTTTATTCAAGGAGACTCAACCTGAGGCAAAGATCTTTATACAGTGATTCAGGAGTTTCAGGAAAGCAGGACTCATTAGGCTAAAGAAAGGGGAAATTACTAGCCTGCCAGCAATGGAACACCTCTTTGGCTACCACCTTACCTAAAATTTGAATCTAAAAAGTAGCTGAACTTTCCAAACCAGTCTCCTGCTATCCGAATTCATGGCACCCTGTACTATATACCTGGATCTTTCAATGGCAGGAGCTTCCATTGCCTCTTAAAATCCGTTATGCTAAACTCACCAAATATGTTATAAGATATTTAATGTTTTCTTCCTTGTATTTTTTTTAATCTCCACTAATCAATTTGCTGAATTGTCTATTTACTCTCCTACTAAACATGAATTAGCTAATTCATATCCCAAGTGGTATTATTACACAGATCTTGTACATAAAATAATCCCTTTCTCCTTCTTTATTTTTCAGCAGGGAGAACTCTTTAATTGCCAAGATACATAAATTACAATATTTTAGCTTTCTTGCTCCTTTGACATAAGCATTTGCTTTCTCGCATAAGCAGATAATGCTTTTGTATACCTACCAGACCACTAAACAGCTCAAAGGCGAGAATGAGTATTTTTGGAAACTTATAGAAATTTTAATGAGATGGGTTTAACAAATGCAAAGAAAGAAAAGGTAGACTCCTTACTTTTATAATTCCAGTTTCTATTTTGTATCAATATATGCTGCATTTTCTGATTGAAACTGCTGTTCTAATGAAACTTGTGGTTCTCTGTAGTTGATTTTTACATTTGAAATCAAACTTTCATAAAGTGTGCATGATTTGTACCCTTTCTGTTAGGAACTTGATTAAATAGTCTAACCATTTCATTAATTCCTTTTTACATGCTTGAAGTATTTTGGCGTTTTGCCTTTGCTATCTCAAAAATGATCTGTGGACAAAATCCATGAAGCCTGTAGACTGAATTATACATGTGAAAGAAGAAATAGATTTCCCTCTAAGCAGTTGAATTAGTGAATAAGAAGCTGTTCAGTGAACTCTGATTTCTGACCCTTTCCCCCTTCATGGCCTTTTTTCTATTCATCATTCACTGAGTAAATTGTGTATTCCTGTAAAATGCAAAATCAACTTACATGCATTCAGGTATGGACACAAGAAATGCTTGTGCTCTCGACTTCAGGACTCACAGATACCCTAGCAGTCACAGGACTGTAGTTTACTCAGTACTTTGTTAATACGGTGGCTTTGCTATAAAATAAGTTGCTGTTTTCTTTGCTTTGGGACTACAAGATTTTAAACATTGCAGGAAATGAAAGAAAGAAAACACATTTGAAGGCTGGTGTCAAAAACCACCAGCTGTACTTATAAAACACGTTGTGCAGCTTCTGAAATGTAGTTTATCACTGTAAATATGTACAATTGATGTTAGCCTGTTTATTCCTAAAACGCGAATTAAACTTTTTTTAATTAAAAATGCCTACATATAAAAAGCTTACTTTGTACTATGTTTAAAAACATGCAAGATTTCAGGCATATCTTTTTATAAGCCTTTAAAAAATGTTTAGAATTCTGAACCTATCATTTGAGAGCTTTTATTATAAAATTTAATACAAAACAAACTCCCTTTATTTGGAAGAAATTCTTTGCAGTATTATCCAACAATTGGGGGAAAAAAACCAGCACTTTTCCAGGAGCTTATTTCTGTACCACTTTGATTTTTTTTTAATATTCTTTAAGATAACATGCCTTACAAACATTTGAACATACGGAGTGTTTATATATTAAGGGATAAAAAAAGAAGAAATGAAGTCTCCTTGTATTCAAAGATGATGCGTAAAATGGACTTTAATAGCATCCATTTGTGAGGTGCATTATGTCATATTTCTTTTAAAATCGCCACTGTAAATATGAACATTAGAGTTGGCCTATTTGTCAGTCTTTCCTAATTTGAAGACTTCCAAATTTCAAACTCACTCTCTCCCTGCAGAAATAATATGTTAACAATAAAATAATGAACAGACGAAAGGTGTGAAGCTCATTTATCTATTAATTGGTGATTAGTAGAACAGTTTTCCACTAAGAGTCTAAATTCCAGCCCAGGGACGACTTGAACATCCATCCAGCAAAATAACTGACAATCTGCACTTCACCATCAGAGCCTCAGCCTGCAGAGGTCTGGGGATTTTAGACATCCTACACTTGGCTACTATTCCCAGAAGACACTATGTTATACAATGGGAGATATAAATGGCCATCCAATTTTATTTAAATTAGAAAGCAACAAATATATATGTAGCATGTTTAGGATTTGCTATAAGGATTAGAGGTGGTAAGAAGCTAACATGGGGTAGGTGTTTGTGTGTCTGTGTTGTCATTAGAATCAGCCAAGGATATGGAGAAACTAGAACCCTTGTGTACTGTTGGTGGGAATGTAAGTTGATGTTATCACTATGGAAAACAATAAGGTGGTTTCTCAAACAATTATAAATAGAACCACCATGTGATCCAGCAAGCCCACTTCAAGGTATTTATCCAAAAGAATTGAAAACAAGCTCTTGAAGAGATATTTGCACTCATATGCTCACTGCAGCATTAGTCACAATGGCCAAGAGGTGAAAACAACTTAAAAGCCCATTGAGAGATTAACGGATAAAGAAAATGTGGTGTATACATATAATAGAATATTATACAGCCTTTAAAAAGGAAATCCTGAGGATATTATAGTAAGTGAAACATGCTAGTTACAGAAGGACAAAGGCTGCATGATTCCATTTATATGAAGTTTCTAAAGTAGTCACATTCTTGACACAGAATACAGAATGGCGATTGCCAGGGACTGGAGGAGGCCCTGGGAATAGGGAGTTGTTGTTCATGGGGAGAGTTTCAATGATACAAGATGATGGAGTTCTAGAAACCTGCTGCACAATAAAGTACACAGAGTTAACAATACTGCACTGCAGACTTTAAGATTTGTTAAGAGAGTAGATTTCATGTTATTTTTTTGCCACAATAAAAAGAAAGAAATGCAAAGGGGTACAGCTACTGTGAAAAAGTTTGCCAAAGTTCTTACAACATTAAACAGTATGATCCAGCAATCCCATTCTGAGGTATTGCTCAGTTAATTCGAAAACTTATTTCCACATAAAAACCTGCCTGTGCATGGTTGCAGCAGTTTTATTCATAATTGCCAAAAAATGAAAACTACAAACTTCCTTCAATGGGTGAGTAAACTGTGGTACATCTATACAATGAACTATTACTCCAAGAGAAAATAGAAATGAGTTATCAAGATGAAAACACATGGAAGAAATGCACACTGCTAAGTGAAAGAAGCCATTCTGAAAAGATGACACACTACATGATCCCAATTATAGGACATTCTGGAAAAGGCAAAACTCTAAAGACATTAAGAAGAATCACTAGTTGTCTGGGCAATAGAGGAATGTGGGAGGGATGAAAAAGTAAAGCCCAGGGGATTTTAGCATGTTAAACTATTCTGTAAAGTCAATACATGTGTTCACAACTTCAGGAGTTTCCCAAGTGTCATCTGAAACCAGCCCCTGAGCAAGCAGAGACTGAAGAAAGAGGGGAACCATCCCAGATGGGTCGGTGGCAGTTTTAATAAATAAGCAAGGGAATTTACCAGGCTTGTCTTGGGTGGCTGCAAGACAAGTAGATCTCTGCACTGACCCACCCAAATCTTAAAAGTTTACATAGAAGTCTCAACTGGGATAAGACAGTCTTAATACCATAATCAACATCTCAAGGCAGTATCCTTGGGGCAGTTTCTGGAAGGGGGATGCACATTCCAAGGACAGGGGCGGGGGTGAGGAAGGAGACTGTTGTCCGGGTCCAGCTTACAGGCCAACAGGTGGTCACATCCTCTCGATGACCTGCCCCAACTACGCAACATGAAGCATCTGTCAAAACTCAGAACCGTTCAACACAAAAAGTAAACCTTAATGTATGCAAATTTAAATTTAGGAAGTTGGAGGATCCCAGCAAGGAAGACAGACTATTGCAAAAAAAATCTAACTGTATTACAAATGTATAAAACAACCTCACTAAGGGAGTAGGGCAGGGGCGGGGAGTGTAATTTGGAAGTAATTTGGAAATGAGTGGAGTCTGTAAGACTAAAGGCAAAAGGAACTGCACATAAACACTTCCTAGGAGATAAAGTTGTTTTCCCCACTGGGGTACAGATTAGCAATCTGGATACTGCTATAGACAACCTGGAAATGAACAATTAAGTAAATGGCTGGTGGCTACTGGGAGTCAGGTTTCTCACCGCTGAAATGTGTACATATAAGGGAGGGTAGCAGGCTAGAATGCTCCCTGTGGTGATGGATTACAGTTGGAGACGTTGGGATGAGCTCATGTGCAGCTGAATATAGACAGATGATTATATAAAGAAATATTTATAGCTGTGTGTATATACACAGGTTAGCTAACATGCATACATATCTCTTCATTCTGCCAGCCGAGAGGGCCCAAAAGAAACAACATCACAGGAGCAGTGCGCACAGCTAGCTTGGTTCTAACACCATTCTTCAATAAACCGAACCAGGGCTTCCTGAAGAAATGGTTGATTCTAGGACTGGGCAGGAAATAGAGAAAATGAGCATGGGGCATCTTGTATTGCCAGAAAGCTAAGGAGATAACATAAAATAAATAAAACCCCTCTCCACTGACAGGGGTATGTCACAGGGATAAAGGAGCCAAGGGAAAGAGCTTCAAATGGCCAAAGCTGGAGCAATCTGAGTAATAAAATAAGTAGTACTGGACTGTAACCAAAAGTATAAAGTAAATATCCATGAGCCCACACTACATAAATAAATGATTAAATTAACAAATAGGAGAAAAGAGACAAAACTGAGTAGAAGAATTCCAAAAGTTTTAGGTAACTATTCTGACTTCAAGGAGTTGGGGGGCCCAATTCCTTAAGTTTGGGTTACACATAATGACTTCCTTCCAAAGAGGATCATAAGGCAGGAGAGAAAAATAAGTAACTTTATAATGAAAATACCTGACCCACACTACCTCAGCCAGGTGATCAAGGTCAATGTCAAGTCATAAATCTCGTTAATAGTATGTAGCCTTGATAGGATGTGACGTAAATGGCACTTTACCTCTGTGACTTCCTCCCCCAACCTGTAACCCCAGTGTACACATGAGAAAAACATTAAATTCCAGTAGAGAGGTATCCTGCAAAATATCTCACCTACATTCCTCAAACTGTCAAGGTCATCAAAAACAAGGGAAGTATGGGAAAATATCATAGCAAGAAAAGCCTCAGGAGACATGACAGCTAAGTATAAAATGGAATCCTAGAACAGAAAAGGACATTAAGTAAAAATTTAGAAATCTGAATAAACCATGGAATTTAGTTAATAATAATATATGGATATTAGTTCATTAATTATAACAAATGTACCACACTAATATGTTAGTAACAGTGGTAACTGGACATGGGGTAGATGAGATCTCTGTGCACTATCTGCTTGATTTTTCTGTGTATCTAAAACTGCCCTAAAAAAGAAAAAGAAAAAAGACAAGCCATACACTGGGAGAAAATAAATACTTTCAAAGCATATATGTGATAAAACTTGTACCTAGGCTATCCAAAAAACTCTCGAAACTCAAAAATAAAATAACCCAATTTAAAAATCAGCAACAGATCTAAACAGCATTTCACCAAAGCAGATATACAGATGGCAAATGAGCATATAAAAAGATGCTCAACATCATTCCGTCATCAAGGAAATGAATATTATTAAAACCATAATGAGATGCCACTACACACCAATTAGAATAGCTGAAATTAAAAAGATTGATCATACCAAGCGCTGGCAAGGAATCATGGAGCTGGAACTCTTAGACTGTGGTATGGAATGTAAAATGATAAAATCACTTTGGAAAACAGTTTGGCAGTTACTTAAAAAGACACACATACACCTGACATACAATCAAGCCATTTCACTCCTAAGAGTCTCTTTTCAAAAAAAAAGTGTAAATCCATACAAAGACATAGATAAGAATGTTCAAAGCATTTTGTGTACTGTAATAGCCAAAACTTTTAAACAACTAAAACATCCATTAACAGATGAACAGATAAACAAATGATGGTAGAATTCTACAACAGATTACTTCTCAATAATAAAAAGGAATGAGCTGATACATGCATGCAGCAACGTGGATGATCTCAAATACCACTGAGAGAAGCCAGATCACAGAAGGACATATTGTATGATTCCATTTATATGAAACTCCCCCAAATGTGAACTAATCTGCAGTGGCAGGAAGCAGATCAGTGGCTGTCTTGGGGGGAAAGAGATTACAGAAAAAAAGGACACTTTCAGGAGTGACTGGGGGTTCACCATCTTGGTTGAGGTGATGCTTTCATGGGTGTGTATATGTCAAAACTTATCAGACTGCCCACTTTAAATATGTGCAATTTACAGTATATCAGTCAGATTTCAATAAAGCATTTACATATGCTAATACAGTGACAATACAGTGAGAGAAGGACCAAGCGGAGTACGATTTTTCCCTTCTCAAAGGAAGGTCTGCATGGAGGGTTGAAATTCAGAAGGACCCTAGATCGGTATTACTGAAAGCGCTTGTCTACAAACTGTTCAGGAACTTGCATAAGGAGGAAAATCAAGTACCACCCTAAGCACACTGGTTAGTTCAGCTGATTTTTTTTCTCAGAGCCAAAATTTCTCAATGAAGAAAGCAGCGTATTGATGAATATTCCGGCACAGGCTCATCTCATCACCAAGCTGTAACAGTTCACAGAGCGGCACTGTCTACAGACACATTTTGAGCAGTACCATCTAGATCACACACACATTTACTGATCTCACTAAGCCTATCCTCATCTGCACGATGAGAATACTAGTCACTGTCCTGGACACCTCGAATAATGGTCTGACGCTCTGAGTGATAAAGCTTGCGAACAGTAGGTACCAATGATGTACTACTGCATTATGGAGAAAATCATCTGAAACAAAGTAATATATAAAAATAAAATAATATTTTTATTTGCTCAGAATGCTTGTTTTTAAAGTGAACTGAAACTAAAAAAGGTTTGTTTTCCAATGAAGTTGTTAACATTCAAAACTGTTCAATATTAAGAGTTCATAACAAAAATGGACCTATAGATAGTCATAGCTGATATTTGAATAGTTAATGCCTATTATTAATGGTTAATGCCTAAGGCCTAATAACATGTATTCTTTTTATCAGATCACGCTTTCTGGACCAGACACAAAAATACAGAAGGAACAGTGTTATTTTTGTTTTTTCCCATGTTCTAGTAAAAGACTTTAGTTACTAGAATTCTTAAACTCAAAACTGTTCACACATTTAGTTATTTTTTTCTTGTTCATGTCTGAAGAGCTTCTCTGAGAAATTTTACATTTTATAATCTTTCCTCTGAAATATGAGAAAGACATGGAATCTCCTGAGTTATATATGCAGGTTATACATTCTTGAAAAGTTATTTTTTAAAAATATCGCAAATTAATCATATATATCCATAATAAACATCCTTGCTATTCACATACTTCTCTAAGCAACATTCAAATATATTTTGTGCTTGTATGCTTACAATACTTTAGAGCCTATTTTTAGCTTTCAATAAAATTGTGTATCTATAAAGATTTCTCAAATATTTAATAAATGAAGCAAAACAGTCATTATGAAAATATAAACTGCTACGATAGCCTTTTCATCTCTCACGTTCTTATGCATTTCTTGTCAACCATATAATTTCCTGTTCTTTAGGGAAGCTGATGAATTGTTGTCTTTGTAAACTCAACACTGCTGCTTTCTCAGCGTGCCATCACAATACAGAGCAGGTTTTCTGAACTCGTAGTCTTCACTGTGCCATATCGATCACAACAGCAGAATCTGGTAACGTTGGTATCCATCATTTCCAGTTATTTCAACTGCAAGACCACCTTAAAACACAAGGAGCGGAAGGGAGGGAATCAGGTTATACCAGAATGATGTCAGTATCTGAATTCTCTGACGGAGGGTCTGGAGAACTGACAACAAGTACAATGCAGAGTAACTGAAGGCACAGGCCCGCCAGAACCCACAGTGAGAGCTCATCTGACATTTACGCCAGGCTCTGCCGCACAGCCCTTCAGACATGGAGCCCCATCCGGAGGCAAGCCAGGCTACCAGTCTGTTATTGGGCATGTGGACCAGTCATCGAGGGGCCATGATGGCAGAGGAACTGCAGAGTATGGAGGGAAGCTGAGGTATACCAGGGTTTCAAGATGATCAAGCCAGGAAGATGGGTTAGTGGCAAAAGAGGTTGTAAGAATAACTGACTTTAATCCTCGAGACTCGATCACGAGAGAGAGAACTCTCAGCAACAGTGAAAGGAACATACATAACGTAGACAATTATTTTTATGTCTTCCTCACAGAAGCACTTCCTATTGCTTATTATTTTTCTCATTAGTTAAACACTCAGAATGGTCACTGTCATTTAGCCATTCCTTTAGTCCTTCAATAGTTCTACTCTGTCTCAATCTGATTTTGTCATAATAACTACAAGCCATATTTTGTCTCCCATATTTAAAGAAATTTTCTGCTATTTGCCCAGTTAAAACAAGACAATCTTCTCTTCAAAATCATAACTGCTTTTAACCATTAAATCCCTTCAGAATCAACTAATTTCACAGCCCCAAGTTAAAAATTCTATGTTTTATAGCATTAATGAGTACTGAAGCAAAACAAATCTGGCTGTTATTCTTGCAAAAATAATTACTTGGTAAATTATGTTCTATTAGTGTAAATTAAAATTACAATTTCTAATTAATTTAATATCTAAAACTAGAGATGCAGAACATATCAACAAAGTATTTTCTGTGCTTGACATAAAATACCAGGAACAAAAAAAACATTAAACACGAATGATTAGTTTTCTTATATAGCTCTAACGGTATCAGTTAAAACTTAAACATTTTAAACCCTACAACAAAATTAAAGCAAATACCTTATTAGCTGCTTCCAAGGAATTTATTAGATTCTGCAGCTCTTCTTTACTCATTTCAACGGAATATGGTTTGACTTCACCATTTTCT
The DNA here is from genome assembly GCF_036321535.1 of Camelus dromedarius. NCBI lineage: Eukaryota > Metazoa > Chordata > Mammalia > Artiodactyla > Camelidae > Camelus > Camelus dromedarius. Next base: position 89,037,054 of record NC_087436.1, on the reverse strand, counting down.
TTTACATCTAGATGAAGGTTTAAAAGTGGCATTTGTAATGTAGCAATCTTGTCACTAGAAAGTGCAAGCTGTTTAAAATGAGGAAAACGGTAATTAACAAGTAGTTTTCAAAAGGACTATATTAAATATGCATCAGAGCTTATGAACAACACATTAAAAAAAAAAGAGTACTCCTGTTTGCTGTCAAGTACACGGAAATGCAGGAGAAATAAAAGAAATTAAACCCATGCCAAATCAGCATATATCTGAAGAACAGAAAGAGAAAAGAGAGTGAATAAAAGAAGGCAAGTAGGTTAAGGAAAAAAGACAACTGGTCAGGACTTTGTGGTAGGAGCAGGAATCTCGAGCAGAGTTATGACTGTAAAGTACTAAATGGGCCCAATACATCAAGAAGCAGAGAATTCTTAAAGAAGTGTAAAGATACCAAGAGTATGAAACTCTATGCACAAAGATAAGACTAAAAACACTGCTTAGTCTCAGAAATTAAGATGCTAAAACCATGGGCAGCTAACTATCTACTTAACTACTGAGAAATGCTATCAAGATTCCATCTTCGATTAGAGCCACTCAACAAAAACGTTCGACGTTTTTACCTCTTCTACTTTCTGTCCAAAGAAAGTATCCTAGAGGAAATAGAAGAACCAAATGTTTATGATACTAGAGTTTTTTGAAACAAGCATCATAGCTTCACTGGCAGATGGCAAAGAGAAACTCAATTTTCCTGGAATCTGAGCCAGTACTTCCCACTATAACTGAATTTTGGAGTGCTACCACCTGCAAAAATTTACTTGGGCAATGGTAAGGGACTCCTTCCCTAACAACCAACCTCAAAGGATCTCCCTTACAGTTCATACACTATGGGATCAAACACACCCTCATATCTCTCCTTCATCCTCTCTCCAAAATACAGGACTTATGACATCTGAGATTTGAAAGTATCACCCTCAGGTTGTCTACCTCATGAATAATTCTCAATATTTCCAATAAGTGGTTTCTACAGCCTACTCAGCCTACACCAGCAATGAGGAGGAGTGTGCTAACCCCCAAAACAGGTTAAAATAATTTTCAGATATTCATAGCGGTTATTAAATAAGTGTCCCCTAGGTTGAGTTCAAACCCATCTAATTGCAAATTATATACCTGAGCCTTTGTCCTACCCACCAAAGCCACAGAACACAGATCTATTCCTTCATCCACATGTCTTTCAGTCCTCCTTCAATGACATAAAACTTCAGTTAATTAAATTGATTATCACTGTAATGTTTTTATACATGGTTGGGATGTCTACAGTGTACTTACTTGATGCCCAAGTTAATGCAAAAGACAAAGTTTTAATCATCTTTGACACTTAAGGAAAATGTATTCTCAAAAATAACAGAAATTTTAGATATGTAATATTATAAAAAATAAATCTTTCTATTCAAAAAATGAAATTAAATAACATAAATACTCATAAATAAGCATATTCTCACCTTTAACTGCCAATCAAAATCCTGCAGCTGTGCAGAGGAAATATCAACTATTTCTTCTAACAGAGCCTGCTTGATTTCATCTTTCCTACTTTTTAAGCATTTCATGATAGCTTCTTGATGAGATGAATTCAACTGATTCAACTGCTGAGATATCTATGAAAAGAAAAATAAACAGAAAATATGTGAAAGGGCCTTTCTGTTTAAAAAGTTTAAAAGCTATGGAACTGGCTGGAAGCCCAAGGATAGGAAAGAGAACTTTATCAACTATGATGGAATACTACTCAGCCATAAATAAGAATAAAATATATGTATGTTCATGTATAATTGAAAATTCGTGCTCTACACTGGAATTTGACACAACATTGTAAAATGACTATAACTCAATAAAAAATGTTAAAAAAAAAAAGAATAAAATAATGCCATTTGCAGCAACATGGATGGACCTGGAGATTGTCATAGTAAGTGAAGAAAGACAGAAAGAGAAAGAAAAATACCATATGGTATCACTTATATGTGGAATCTAGATATGGTTACTGGGGGGGAGGGGGGAAAAAGGGATAAATTGGGAGTTTGAGATTTGCAGATACTAATATATGTAAAATAGGTAAGTTCATACTGTATAGCACAGGGAACTATATTCAATATCTTGTAGTAAATTGTGGTGAAAAAGAATATGAAAACAAATATATGTATATTCATGTATGACTGAAGCACTGTGCTGTGCACCAGAAATTGACACATTATAAACTGAATATACATCAATAAAAATATATATACATCAAAAAAAAAAATTTCAGGACTTCTATTCAACAAAAGACCCATTAAGAAACAAACAGCAAACATAAAAGGAGACATTTAAAATACATATACCTAAGAACATGTATTTAGAATATCATCCAAATCAAAATGACATACAAAACTCCATTTTTTTTTCAAGTGGGCAACCTACACAAACATGCCCAAATGATTTTTGACAAAGGTACAAAAGCAATTCAACGGAAGGACACTCCCTGACCCTGTAATCTCACTTCAAGATGTCTATCCTAGAAAAGCCGGCCCAAGTGTGTACAATTAGACACACACAAAATGTCTATAGCAGCACTATTCATAATAATGAAAGAGGTAATAACTCAACTGTTCATCAGTGGGAGGATGGAAAAAATAAGTCCCACTAATTTCTATCATCAAATACTGCAAGGGGTATTTAAAATACATAAACCAAATCTACATTTATCAACATTGATAAATCTAAAACATGATGTTGTGGGAAAAAAAGACAAACGGATACCTATGTTACCATTTACAACTTACACATTTAAACAGCTCCAATAATTGTATATATTGCTGAAAGATGTAAACATTCATACAATATAGGATACAAAACATGCACACAACTTCATGAGTGGTAATCTCCAGGGGAGGGTGAGATTTACGTATTATCTGTAATGCCTTGTTTCTTCTAAAACACACGCACAGACATTAAATACACAAAGTAAAATGTTAACAAACTGTTTAATTGCAGTAACGGGAATATAGGTGACGGTTATATAACTTCTGGTTTTCTTCCATATGATTTAAATGTTTCACAATTAAAAAAAAAAACAAAACAAAACTACAAAACCGCAGAACTTCCACAGATTTTCCACTTACTCACAATTATGAGGTTTTTATTGTTATCTATTGTATGTTTACTGATGATGGCCCTTGTATTACACAGTGCCCTAAACACCAATTTATTAAAAAATCTGAACATGAATTATTATTTATTACAAGGTAGAGAAATTTGGAGTGAAGTTACCTCTTCATCAGATAAATTTTTACCAACTGCAGCTTTGAAAAATTTGGTAATATCTTCTAGAACGTGCATCCATTCTGTTGAATCCCAAACATTCTGATAATTCTGATAGAGAGGATAAGTTCGGCCACAAATGCCATCAATTATTTTGTGAAGAAGCTAGAGAGAAAAAAGGAAATAAATGTAATTATAAGTAAAATTATAAAACAGATTTATCTCCTTCATAGCAAATAAATGTTGGGAGAAGTTCACGTTATCTGCAGAAGCAGCTGAGGTTGAAATGCAACTATCTTTAACATTATTTTATTAATTAAAAAGCTTCATCAAAGGAGGAAAAAAACAGCCATTCTATAATTTTTTCCATCTTCAGAAGCTAAAATAATTTTATAGATACATGTTGTTTCTCTAATGTTCCTGAAAGGAAAGTGGTGGGTACAAAAGTTTCTCCTTGGGATTCCTTACATGTCTATTTATACCAATAACCAAAAAAACAAGGTATGACTCTAAAAATCCTTTAACTACGGATCTACAAACCCCTTCTCTCCGTTTTCCACAACTTATTTCTTTTGCTCCCCTCCAAGAAAGCCCTCAGTGCCTTTCTTTTTCTTTTTTACATTCCTTTCCCTCTACCCTAACTTAATGCCTGCAGCGGAAATCCTAACATAAACATTACTGAACACAGTGATTAAGACTGTGGGTTTTGGGACAAAACTGACTAGTCTGAATCTTATTTCCACTATTTATTAGTTTTGCCAAGTTATTTAAACATTCTGTGCCCATTCCTCATGTGTAAAATGAGGACAGCCTCTATCCCCACAATGCTGTTGTAAGGACTGAATAAGAATACATGCAAATCACGTGGCGCATTCTTGGCATTAAACATCGCCTGCCATTGTTATCATTTTTCTTCTTCTTACTGTTATTATTATCATCACTATTACTACTACCACTACCGGTCCTATGTTCCATGCCTATAACATCTATTAACCAAGTACCTACTATACCAGCGCTGTTCTAGGCAAACAATAAATACGGTTTTCTTTCTGAAGAGATATTTGTGTCTTGTAAGAAGAATATTTGAACCCGAACAACTTGGAAATGCATTTAAGCAGCAAGTCTTCCAACTCTTTTCTCCTGGATCACATCCCAGTCCATTTTAAATAACTCCTTCTCAATAACACCGCACATATTGGAACAGAGGTGAGCAACTGGTGACCCTACTTCCAAATGATGGCTAATGCACTATATGAACAGAATTTTTATTTACCATAAACCAACCAACATCCTCAATTTGAAATTCATTCAGCATTCCCTACATACATTTTACCTTATCCCAACCTGTCTCCCATGCTAAAGCAAAACCCAGAACTCAAACTGAAAAATAAGAGTGCTATCTTTTTGGAATATAATTTTTTTTAATTCATTCACAAATATGTAATGAGCACTTCATTCCAGTTAGTAAATAAGGCAATGTAAACACAGAGAAAACATAACAAGAATGGCTACCGTTTATAGAGCACAAACTGTGTACCAAACCCTGCGCTGATCTTCACTGTGATTTTGTGAAGTGAGCCCTGTTATTACCTCCATTTTACAAGTGAGGAAACTGAGGACAAATAAGATAAGGTCCTACCATATCAGAGCCTTAGTCCATCAGAGAAAACCAGTTACCAATAAATAAATGCGATTTAGGATGACAGGAGATACAATGCAAGTCTACTGAAGGTACAAAGGAGCACCGAAGAAGGAGGGACAAGCATGTCCTACAGGATGAGTAGCTGGCTGGTCGAACAGGAAAAGGGCATTTCTAGTAGCAGCTGCATATACCTAGGATGAAAGTGTAACACCACATGGCGCAATTTGGGGGATGACAGGATACAAGACTGGACAGCTGGTAGAGGCCAAACCGTAAAGGGCCTTGTACACAACGCAAAAAAAGCCTAGACTTTAATCTGTGTTTGTTCAACAGGGAAGCAGCTTATTCATATATTTGCATTATTTTTCCATAAATCTGCCTACAGGTTGGGAGCCATAAGGAGAGAAAAGAGAAAAAGAGGGTGAGCCTAAAGGCCCCCATCTTCAGTTTACTAGCAAGAGATTATGGGGAGCTAAACTGTTGAGGACACTCAAGCTGGAGGCAGGAGAGAGGCAAAGAAGATGTGGAAAGGAGGGCCCAGGATGATACTCAATTTCAGGTTGAGTGACTGGGTAAGTGGCTGTGTCACAACCAAAAATGAAGCTACAACCACAGAAGGAGTAAGTCACGGAGAAAGATGAGTAGCTTGGTTCAGGACTTACTAAATTTAAGGTAACTGTGGTGTATCTAACCAGAGGCCTGACCCTCAGGGAAGAGATTTTTGGCTGGATCCAGAGATGTAGGAGCTATGTACATACATGACAGTAAAGGCGATGGGCCTTGTGTAAATAGTACGTAGGGAGGCTGAAGACAGGAGCAGAAAGCTAATACAAGACTCACAATCAACAGATCTGCACATCTGTACCCACTCTGCCACTTACTAGTTTGATAACTTTGGGTAAGTTACCCAAACCCTCCACTGACATTTCAGCTTCCTCATCTGTAAAATGAGAGAAAAGGTTTAAGATGGTTTTTCTTGATACGGGTTGGATCAAGTTTAAGGGTCAACTAAGTTTATTCATCTCCCCACTACTATCCCAACTGTAAATGGAACAGGGTGAGAAAGGTAGAAATTTGGGTCTTATAAAAGCTGCCTACCTCTCTACATTATGTAGGCTAAGCCATCACCCTCAACCTTCACCCACTGTAAACAGAACAGAACAGAGACTTAAAGCTAAGTATCATTGACACTGAAGGCCAGCCCACCATAACTTGGGATGCAGATATCCACCCCAACGATAAAGCTGAGTTTAGTAAACACTAATTGATTCCTTCTTTCAGCAAACACTAATTAAGAACCCACCTTGACCCAGACAGAACTCTCAAGAACTGGGGGCATAACACAAAGAATCTACCCTGAAGGAGCTCAGAATAAGAGGACCAGAAGGAAGAGGACCAGTTAAAAAGTTGTGTTCAAGGAAGACTTAATCAGGCCTGAATTGCTGGGGAATAGAAGAGGTGCGAGTAAACATATTAATATATTAATTACAATACAAAGTGTTAGTCAATAGTCTCAAGTCAGAGGGCAAACAACCACAGCTTCCAGCGCTCAGGCTGAAACTCAATTTTGCATACACTGTTTCCTTTCAGAGGTTCGCAAATTTCCTTCTGGTCTAATACTTGGGGCACTAAGGTGTTTTGTTTTTTTAATTTAAAGTTCAAGGAAGAAAAAACACTTCTCAGATTTTCCTCTCATAGCAACCACTGAGTTTTCTTCCTTTCACAGCTCACAGTCAAAATTTCATTATATGTACTCATTGTCTCCGCATTTCTCTCCTCCTTCAAACTAAAATTTTGCTGCTGCCAAAACCAATACTTTAAACTGCCAGGGCCTTAGGCATTAAGGCTAAACACAGGAGCACGGCACACAGACTCCAGCCACCTGACTTCTGTTCACCTGTCTAGCAGTCTCCCTGATCTGCTTCTCTGAATTTCAGCCTCTAAGACAGCAGAGCCCCCCTGGGGCTGGCTTTCTTCCTCTAGCCTTCATAGCTGCTATTTCTCAGCCTGAAACTCTTCCCTCTAACCTGTCTGATTCCTACTCATCTTTCAGGACCCAATCTAGAAATCTAAGTAGCTCCTCTGCAAAACCTCCCCTTGCCGCTTTACATCTGGGTTGCTCTCTCTCCCATAAACTTATCATGGATACCTCAGTTTGGTTTCCTTATTAGATGACGAGGTCCACCAGGCTACAGGCTGTCTCCTTACCACATCAGGGCATCCAGCATAGTAGACTTCAAAGAAATGTTGGCTGGACAAACGAGTAAGGCCGCTTTTTCCAGATCCTCATAAACCCAGGTTCCTTCTTAGACTGAAGGTGCCCATGTACATGTCACTTCTTGAGGTACGGTCCACCTCGGACCACCCCACCTAAGGTAAGTCTCCTAGTTTTTGGCAGCACTTACCAGTTTTTTTCTGTCGCCCTCAAGGGGGTAGAGTATGCCTCTCTAGGTCACTAAGGTATCCCTAGCACGTAGCACTGTGCCTGGTGCATAGGGAGCATTCGGGAGGTTTGTGTTGAATGAATGAATGAATGAAACACATGAGAGCCTGCAAACCACCGCCTCCACGTTGCAAACTTTCAAAGACTACGTGGCGACTCCGCCCCCCGAGTCCGGGTTCCTGGGTCACCCGGCAGCTCGCGGGACAGGATGGGCGGCCCCCACCCGCGTGCGGGCGCGGCCCGGCGGGTGTCTGCGCGCAGAGCCCCTGGAGGGGTCATCCTAAGCCGGTGCGTGGGGGTGGCGCACCAAGCCTCAGCCTCTTTAGCTCCTGAGTAGAAAGCAGGGGGCGGGCCACTCGAAATCACACCCCTTCCCCCTCCCTTCTCTGGGCGGCGGGCACGATCCCCACTAAAGGCCGTCAGGGAGCCCGGCCCGCGCCTCCGCGCCTTGCGCGCTCCTCACCTGCAGACCCAGCTCCGCAGGAAGCTTCTGCAGCCGCCACAAGGGCGTCCCTTCTTCCGGCTCCATTCCTGTGTGAAGCTGGAGGCTGGGTCACATGACAAGCCCCGACGTCTCCTCTGGCGCCGCGGCTCGCCCACGTGACTCCCTCCCGCCGGGCGTGGGAGGGTGTGGAGACGCGAGAGCCCTGGTGCGCGTGCGCAGAGACGGAGCTCTGGCTGGCCCTGTAACTAAGGAATCCTTTCTGCCTGTTGCGACGTTGCTTGAACGCCCTTATAGGTTAGTTGAAGGCACGTTCGCAGATCTCTCAAAGCAGTTGGCAGCTTTGTTCAGAGTTCTAGCGAACTTTATTTGCACTCTTTAGAAAGCGGTCTAATAATGGTAACCACATTTTGGGGTGCGCCGGGGCCATTGACCTGAAGGTTTGCCGTAAGTGTCTTACTAAAGTATCCCGATTTGGAAGGCAAATGAGGGTTTTCCATGCGCGACGTTCTTTATGTAGCTTATCCTAAGAAAGTATCATTTTCATCCCCATGTCTAAATAACGAGATCAGAGAAGTGACTAGGGTTGTCAGATTTAGCAAATAAAAATACCGGATGCCCAGTTAAATATGAAATTTCAGGTAAGCAACAAATAATATTTTTTATAAGTGTGCCCTAAATATTAAAGGAAACATACTTACACTAAAAAAAATTATTCCTTGTTTATCTGAAATTGTAATTTAACTGGGCGTCTTGTAGTTTATTTGTCAACCCTATAAGTCACTTACCAAAGTTCAGTAAAGAGCACAGCCTTAGGTTTAACAAAATCAGTGAGTCTCTAGAGCGACAGTGTTGGACTAAACCTGAAACCCAAATAGCCTTTCTGTGATTTCTCTCATTATTACAGCTGTTAACTTTAATCAGGCGCTGGCAAATTCAGTAGTGATAAGACAGTCTCTGCCATTCAGGAGTACCTCCAAAGGAGGAGGGTAAATAGCTCAGTGGTGGAGTGTGTGCTTAGCATGCATGAGGTCTTGGGTTCAATCCTCAGTACCCCCGTATAAAAAAAACTAATTACCTGCCCCCCCCAAAAAAAGAAGTCTATCCAGAAGCACAATTAGTGGAAGACAGAAACAGAAATTCCAATCTAATCTAAACTTAATAATTAAAGTGGTGCGAATTTTAGTAGCTTAACCTAATATTTATTTCTTGGTTGTATGTATATTGGCTTAATACAGGCATAGGTGGTTAGGTGGCTATTCCCTCTCTCAGACCTCAGAGTTCTGTCTGTTCAGTCTGAGTAGGGAAAGAGATAGTATATGAAAGATTATTAAGGAGATTTTTATCTGATATATCTAGAAATAGTGAACATCACTTCTACCCATTATCATCAGCTGGAACCCAGTTTCATGGCAGCACCTAACTGTAAAGGAATCTTGAAAATATAGTTTAGCTGGGTGCCCAAGAGGAAAAAGAAACAAGGTTTGGTAAACACACAGTTATCTCTACCACAATCGTGCTTTTTAAAAGACAACTGAGAATTTCTAATAGGAGATACATCAACACTGTTAACAATCATTCTCTTTCACATTGTCATATTGAACAATCATGCTTGGTAGTTTACTATTAAGGTAAAATATAAAACCAGGTTCCAACTAGCATCTTGTACCTGAATCAAATTAATATTGATTCCAGTTTGTATGAAGAGGAGGATCTGAGAGGTTAGTAACCCAATCAGTCTCTTTTTGTGTTATCGTCACAATCAGGTTAAAGTCTATGGTTCTACAAGCTATATCTCAGAGAAATCAAGGACGTGAAACTGGCTGGCTAGCTGGCTATGGGTTATACTAATTTAGAATTATTACAGGGAAAGGTCCAGTCTTCAGTTTTTGGGGGGTCCCCAGACTCTATTTTGTCATTTCACTTGGAAAATATTGATTCACTCTAACCGAACTCTCAAGGAACTGATTGATAAACCAGAACATCACACAGTAGGAATTGCTTCTCCTTTGTGTATTCTTTTGAAGAAAAACTTTGTTTCTTTGATTCTCCTTTTTGCTAAATGTCATACCCTTAAAATTGCTTCTTACAGGCTCCTGGCCAAGATTTAGGAAATACTATGTTCCAGAGAGTTACTCTGGGGATTTTTAGTCCCCATCATTGTGAGTCAAGTCTTACTAGTTAATTAAAAATGATAACCTTCTTTTGTCCCTAAATTCTGGGATCCCTACTTTCGCCCATGAACTGACAACATTAGCATCATAATTATAATTTCTTACAAATGTTTGATGAATCAAGAAAAGCTATTAACTCATTATGCAGAGTTGAAGGCATCTTTGAATAAAATAAATTGTCTATAGCTTTCCACATTTATTTCTCAGTTCAGACCTGCTTTTCAGGTTATCCTATGACTTGACGTTGACTAATTTGTACACCTTAACTAGATGTGTTGCAATATAGGTGTACTTAGTGATTTACATTGCAATCTATGTAAAATTATTCCTGTTCATAAATTGAGAGGAAAGGGAGGGCCTTCAAGTTTAAATGAGTTTAATTATTATCTTATAATTATATAGGAAATATTAAAATGTTATGTTTTCATTCCATTGAAAGAAGTTATGGATAGCTAATTTGTGAAGATTTGGGAGATACTGGGTTTTATTTTGTCTGTATAAACTCAGATTTGGCTGCTAGGAAACAGTTTCTTAGAAGTCAATTGGATAAATGTCTCGTTTCATTCTGGTGAATGAACTTAATAAATAGAAGGCCTTTGTTTTTCTTTTTCAGCTTTATATGTAATTAAGAAATGCTTTTAACACTTCCTCATTATGTATTTTCTTTATCAAAAAAATGTTCTTGTAGCTTAAGCCATCAGATTTCTCCTTTAAAGTTGATCTTTGAACCAGACATTTCGATTTTAAAAAGGCAGTAAAGATTGCACATAACAGTTATTCCAGTGTAGCACTAAGGAATACAATATATTAAAAGCTCTGAAATTGTTGTTAAAGTGAAATACTTAAGTGAACTGAAATTTTGGAAATTAGATGTAATGTGTTGCCATGCACACTCTGTCCTTAGGGGTAGCGGTCGTTTAGAATGGCATGCCAAGTGCTCAGTCAGTCTTTCTGATGAAGGTTCTGTGCCTGCAAGGCCTCCCTCTTCTCAGTTGCCACCTCTTTTAAGCACTGTACTGAAAGCCTTCACATCTGTGAGCTGTTAGGATTTTAGCCAGTGGTTCTTAATCAAGACAGCTCATTTAGAGTCACCCCAGAGAATTTTTGAGTGATTGATTTTTCACTTCAAATGTGCTGTACTTTTGCTTTTTTAATAGCTTGGTAACTTACATGCCATAAAATCCTGCCATTTAAAGTACAGTTCCGTGGGGTTTACTAAATGTACACAGTTCTGTGATCATCACCACAATTTAGGTTAAGACTGCTGCCATGGGCCCCCAAAATGTCCCTTCTGCCTGTTTGTAGACAATCATGTGGAAGCTTTCAAAAGAAATAATAATAATAGCCAGAACTCACCCCTAGATCAATAATATCAGAATCTCTTTGTGGGTATATAGCCAACATTACTTTGTTACAAAACACCCCCAAATGATTTTAATGTAAACTAGTGTTGATATCCAATGATTTGTACAAAACTTAGTAGAAAAGGTGAAGATCTGGAAAGTGTAGACATGACCCCTTACTAACCAAGAGATCTGGTCAACTTAGACCAGCATTGTCTCAACAAGGGCAGCAGCACAGTAACGAAGACTTCTAGAACCTTTAGAGTATGGCGGGGGTTTTGATCACTCTGGTTTTCTTCCTATTGTTTACTTTGCCTAGAATCTTCTCTCCATCCACCTGCAGCTCCTTCCATGAACATTTAGTCAGCCTCGTGAATTCAGACACATTCCCCAAAGAATTTTAATTGCTGCCTCATCTGTGTTTCCGTAACTCTTTTAACAAACTTCTGTTCTAGTCTTTATCGCATTACATTGCAGCTGTTTGCTTATATGCTGTTTCTCCCATTGTTCTAAGCAGAGGCCCTGAAACATCCATTTCCTATTCTAGACAATGTCTGGCAGGAAGCAGACTCCCGTAACTGTTTGCTGAATTCAGAAATGAAAGAAGTGATGAAAAAAAGAAAACTATGAAAAGCTTAGGCAGTGATTCAGGTGAACCTTGATGATAAATTAGAATCAACTGAGGAGCTTTTCAAACTCCGTATGACCAGATCACACCCAGACCACGTAAGTCAGAGTCTCTAGGGATGGAACCCAGCGGTATTTTTTGTTCAACACCCCATGTGATTCTCCTAATGTGTAGTTGAAATTGAGAACCCTGAGGTTAAAGCCTCAAAGGATGGTCCAGAATTGCCTTCTTGACCAAAACAGCTCTGCCCCATTAACTGAAATACTTAAATATTTACTGTTACTTTGCCTGAAGGGAGCTCAGAAATACAGGTGGATTAACAGCTACCTGTTTAAAATGTATAGAAGGCCCCTAGCAGGCCCAAGAAAGAACATTGGGATTCATATGGTATAAAATCTTAAAGTAATTTATTAAATTATTTTTATTTATTTATTTATTAAATTTAATTATAATTTATTAAATTTAATAAGTTACTTTCCTCCTGATATCTCTCTTGAAGAACCATTATGAAAAAGGAGTCTTAACTTGGGTAGGAAATTGAAAGTGTCAAAGCAAAAATTGCATTAAACAATGTTAAAGAGGCCAGGAAGACTTTATTCAAGGCTCTCGCAATAGGAGACCAGAACCCAACTCCACTGAAACAAAGGGCAGGAGAATGTTTAAGTGTGAGAGTGTGAGCGCGAACACAGGACATCTGCACTTGCTCACTGGCTTTACCCAAAGGGAAAGTAAACTTTCTCGTATTTCTTGTGACAAGAGGCAGTTTTACCACTTTGAGCAAGGCACCCACCAAAATGAGGCTCCCTCCTCCACAGAGACTGAGAGAGAGGGTTGCTATCTCTTTGATGATTACATCTCAGAGACAGTTCATAAACTTTTGAGAAAAATATGCCTAAATTGTAAAACTGGCAGGAGACTTTTTTTCCAAAAAATGATTTATATCACAAAGGGAAGGGACAGTAATTGTAAGTACAAATTTTCTAAAGAAAAGGCTCTCTGAAAGCAGAAGTCTGGGCTTAAGTCAGGAGGAAGCCTCTTGAACATTTAGCCAAGTTGGGAAACTTTCAGGCCGTCTTGGTCGAAAGACAAATAAATAGATCATTTTGAAACACGGAGAGTGATAAATAAGCCCAGAAAGGCTGCCCAAGAAACCCCTCAACAAAGAGCTTTCAGCGGCAAAGTTTAGCATGAGGGTATTGGACACTTGGGAGAACCAAAAAGAAAAGCTAGAAAAAGACTTAGGAATTTGGGGAAATAAATTATTTTGCAGTTGTCCCCTCCAGAGCCTGGTTGATACCCAGCAAATGAGAAAGGACACACTCCCTTGGTCACACTCTCCTTCCCGAAGGAGCTCTCAGGTTTCACACCACCTTAGCCTTCAGCTACGCCGGAAAATGCCCACAGCTGCCATCACCAATGGTGATGGTTAATTGTTCATTCAACCTGGTTAATTGTTCTACTGGCTGAGGTCCATGCAATGGAAAAGGTCATTCAACCTGGTTAATTGTTCTACTGGCTGAGGTCCATGCAAATGTCGCTTCTGTCCCCATATTCTCTTAATATATTATTCCGAGCTTGGTGTGAGAGGAAGAGGAAGCCATAGGGAAGTTCACCCGGCACTTGTTCGGACAGTGTGAGCTGCGGCTTGTTGGGTAGACTTTTGGTTTCATCCCAGAATCAAATGGAGTTTTGTTTCTGTTTTTGTTTTTCGTATCCCACTGCTTCTCCCTCCTATGGCTCCCACCACAGATACACACTCTTTTCTGCTTGAGTGTATCAGTTTTTAATCTTTAATCATCTTCACTCAGCATCACCCAAACTCAAGTCTGTGTCTTCAGGTGTATTTTTTTCTGCCAAGTTACTGTTCTTTTCGTTGGCACTTAAAGGTATCATCTCATTTTAGTTAAAACTAAATTTAGATAACTAATAAAAACACTCTATTTTTGTGTTTCTTCCTGGGAAAAATAGATTCTTTTAAAATATTTTTGAAACTCAAGGAATTACAATCCAGTAAGGGAGGTGTGTGGGTTTTTGTTTGTTTGTTTTTTGCTTTTTTGGGGTTTTTTAATGAACCAGTTACCACAATGTAAAGGGCTCCATACTATAGCATTTCATCAATAGAGGAATTATAAATTAAATGAGGCACAATCATATAACAGAATGCTGTATGCTCTTAAAAGAAATGAACTTATTTAATACATCAGTGAGAATAGGTCTAGATTTTTTAAATATAATGTTCAGTTAAAAAAAGATGTCAGATTTGTTGACACACCACCCAAGAGTCATGTACACTAGTAAGAATACAAAATAAAGCAGCGTATATATATATATATATATGTATGTGTATGTATTTTTTTTAAGGATCTGGAAGTTTACACAACATACACATGTAGCTTCTAGAAATTAGACTTGGAGTAATGCTGAAGGGGACTTTAGTGGTACCTGAAAAAAAAGTGAGATTGGAGTACATAATCGAAAATGGTAACTATAATTAATTCTGAATGGTTGGATAGTGTGTATTTGTTTTATAATCTTTGTACTTTTTTAGATCACTTAAATTTACGAAAAGAAAACAAAGATAAAAGCAAAGATCACATGATAGATCCACGCCAGGAGTTCAGAAGAAGGGAAACTCACCATCAAGGTGATCAGAGACATTCTGGTAAAGGAGTAAGCAGGACTGGGAAGATGGTTGAACATTCATAGGCAGGAATGGATGAACACAGCAATTTGTTTACAAGGAATCATACAAACCAAAAAGGGAGATAATAAAATCCAATGTCAGGATATATCCAAAACTTAGTAAATTTTTAAATCAAAATTTGATGCCAGGAATGAAGAATTTTCTGTAAAGAGTATTATGAGAAATCGTCAGGTCCAGAGTCAAGCAAATGGTTTTTCTAAGAGAGCCCTTCTCTCGGCATGGTTGCTAAATTATAGAACAGCACAAAAGGAAACAAGAACTCAGTCAGCTAATTACAGTGTCAGAGGCCAAGCCAACCTTAGAAGGCATCTAATTCAACTTCCTCTTACAGGAGAGGAAACTGAGGCCCTGAGAAGTTAAAATCGCCAGTGGTCCAGCCCAGTACAGACTCTAACATCAACATCATCAGAACACAATTCAGGAAGGCTAATCATGCCTTGACCTTTTTTGATGGTAAAACAGTCATCCACTTGGCAGGCTGGAATGTAAGGAGAATGCAGGGTAGTAATTGTAGGGTATGGTCTAGATAGTAAGGTTTAAGAATTTACAGCAAAACACACTTTTATAAATTCATTTTTGTTAAATCATTTTATTCTAATTTATTCTTTTCATGAAGTCTTTTTTTTTTTAATGAAGTATAGTCCATTTTCACTGTTGTGTTAATTTCTGGTGTACAGCACAGTGATTAATTTATATGTCTGTATATTCCTTTTCATATTCTTTTTCATTATAGGCCATTACAAGGTATTGAATACAGTTCCCTGTGCTATACAGTAGGGCCTTGTTGTTCTAATCTATTTTTAAGCAAAGAAAGGTTATTTTAAAAATCAAAGAGATTTTAGCATAAATTAAACTATGTAATTTGAGAGCATATGAAAGGGTTACATAAGCCCTCGGTCTTGGCATCTATAAAAAAGCTGGTTTAATGGGATGTACGCACCCACAATATTTTTAAGAATTCTTATAAAAGCCCTGTGCCAATGACAGCAAATGGATTTTATGCAAAAATAACCTATCGAGAGACCATGCGAGGGATCGCTCAGGACCTAGCAGGCCTCCATAGCACACTGCACATATTTGTGCCTTCTTTTATGAAAAGAACATTAAAAAAAAAATCAGACTTTGTAATAGGATTCAGTACCAGGCTCCTTTAGTAATGAACTTCTCTAGGGCTTTTGAAATAAAATTGGACTTAACAATAAACACATCATTTTTAAGAAACATCATTTTGGTGGTAAGGAGACAAATATTTGTCTTGCTCTGCACTCACTGTGGGTTCAGTAAATGTGTCTCCTCCATGACAGATGGTCCAAATTAGTCTGAACATTAAACATTATAGCCTGGGTGGACTTAAGCAATAACCGTTTTCAGAGTACTCATCAATGCCAGTGTGTGCCCACAGAAGCAGTTTCAGGCCCAGCAAGGGGGTGAGCCCCTTGAAGGTCTAGACAGCCTTCTATTCTGCCTACCTAATCCACAAAGACCTTTGTTAGGATGTTTTCTAGATTCTTCTTTTCAGGTCTCAACCAACCCTTCAGCCAATGCCCTGAACTTCCAACTGGGAGCTTATTAACAACCTTCTGAATCTATTGGGGATAAAATGTGGGCCAGGACCCGGCACGTGACAACAGGAAGGGCCTGCCTATGCCTAGCCAGTCTGTTTTGGTAGTGTTTGTTTGCATATTTGATCCCCTTGCACCCTGCAAGGCCCTGGATTTGCATATCTTTCTCTTTAAAGTCTATTTGATTATTGTTTGCTCACAGGGGTTTTCACAGTTGTCTTGGCCAACCTTGGGATCTTGTATCCCAAACTGTAGCCTCAGCATCCAAAAGAAAGGAAGATACTGACTTTGTTTTCATTTTTAATTCATTATTTACAGCTTAAAAGCAATAATAAAAGGAAGACCCATGTACCCACCTGTGATGGTTCATTTTGTGTATTGACATGGCTGGGCCACAGTACCCAGAGATTTGGTCAAATATTAGTCTAGGTGTTTCTACCAGGGTATTTTTTAGATGAGGTTAATTTTAAATTGACTACTTTGAGGAAAGCAAATTAACCTCCATAATGTGGGTGGGCCTCACTCAATCAGTTGAAAGCCTTAGTAAAGACTGGCCTCCCCAGAGAGAGAGAATTCTGGAAGCCGACTGCCTTTGGACTCAAACTGCAACATCAACCCTTCCCTTCCAGCCTGCCCACCTACCTTGCAGATTTTGGATTTACAGCCCCACAAATATGTGAACCAACTCTAAAATCTTTCCATCTCTCTTTTTGGCTCAATATTTGTTTGTATACATCGAATCGGTTCCATTTCTCTGGAGACTCCTGACTAATACACCACCAGTGAATTTAAGAAACAATAGCACATCCCTGGTACCTTTGAAGTCCACTGTGTGCCCCTCCCTGATTCTATGGACCTTCTGCTTTGATTTTTCTGGATCATGGAGATACTTGATCAGCAAAATCACTCAGGGAAAAGATTTAGCATTTCACCCAGTAGATGGCAGGAATGCCACTGCATTCAGCATGGAAACTTGTGCTAGGCTTAACGAAGCACCTAAATTAATGGATAATGTCACTTTCTATTACCATTTAAGTCATATATCATCTATCAGACCAAAAATCCAGCAGCTAAGATTTCATTAGTCAGCCTGCCCAGGTTGGGACTCTTCCCAAGAGCTCAGGACCCTCTAACTGACCCCATCACTGCAGAGCAAGTGCATTCCTGCAGGCCACGCAACCTCGTTGTTAGGTGGAGCCCTGCTCCTTCTCATTTTTCTTATAACAGGGAAGATCTGACCATGCAAACCGTCTTGAATGCATCTCTTCCTTTCCACACTGCCGCCAGTTCCTTGTCCCAGGCCTTCAAGTCGTCTCTCTTACACCGCAGCGTCTGCCCTACCCATCACTTTTAGATCAGTTTGTGATAGCACAGGTCTGACCACAAAGCTCCTTCTTCTTGGAAGCCTCCACAGTGGACTCCTAATTCTCTTTCTCTCCTTCTCTGCTATGCACTAGTCACATTAAAAACTAAAACAAAAGTCTCAAAGGTGCTCTATATGCCAATGTTTTTGTGGTTTTCCTCTTTTTTAATGTGCTTTGTGTTTTACCAGCGGTCTTTCCTTTATTTCTCCATGAGCACATTCCTATTCATAAGACCCACTCAAATGACAGCCTATATAAAACTTCTGCAAGTTCCCCTGTCCCATGAGAAGAGTTAATTCCCGGCCTCTCACACTCCCATAACACCTGATCCATACCTCCATTTGAAACACTTATTCTATCAGCACTTTACAAATTGTTCTCAAGATCCTGTGGTGGTATTTAAAGGGAGAAGGGAGAAGATGATTCTCAATGAAAAACATTGTGCTCTACTTAGAATCAGCCAGCCCTTACAGGATTAAGTTT
This sequence comes from Camelus dromedarius, assembly GCF_036321535.1. Taxonomy (NCBI): domain Eukaryota; kingdom Metazoa; phylum Chordata; class Mammalia; order Artiodactyla; family Camelidae; genus Camelus; species Camelus dromedarius. Next base: position 89,019,008 of record NC_087436.1, on the reverse strand, counting down.
TCTGCTAGGCCAGTCAAGTCGGCCTGGAATTTATTTTAGGAAGATTAAATCCCGAGAGGCTCCTGAGTCTCATGTTCATCAGCTTCTAGTGTGCTTTCCCAGCTGGCTGGAGCTGCCTCGGCATCTGAACCCCAGACGTGGACACTCCGAGCCTGATGGGGAGAAAGGAAGAACTGAAAGCAGCAGGTGCAGGAAGAAGGGCACGTGGCATTGGAGGTACCAAGATGACGTTGCCAGCAGGAGGAAGTAGTTGGCAGACAACCGGAAAAGTACATGTGGAACTCAGTAGAGGGCAGATAGACGTTTAGAAGTCCCCAGCCTGGAGACCAAGACTAAAGCCATGTAAATGAACGAGATAACCAGGGTAGTCCTTAGAAAGACCACTTACATTTAAAGCAAAGAACAAAGCAGAGAAGCCAGACAAGAGTCCTTAAAATTTTTTCTTTTAAATTAAAAAAAGGTTTTTTTTTTTCCTTTTAAGAAAAGAGCAAGAAAGAAGACCAGCAACTCCTCAAGGCAGGAGTTCCCATTAATCGGGAGGGGTTATCAAAGTCAGGTGTGACCTGGGAGACGCGGAAAAAGACACTTGCATTTGCCAGTTGGAATTGTGACCTTGGATAAGTTTCAGGGGAGAAAAGAGAAACCAGACCATGGGGGCTTAAGGAGTAGCAGGTGTTTAAGGCACATTCTGGTGAATTTTGGTAACGTGGGAAGGAGAGAGCTAAAACCATAGTTTGAACTGAAGGCATAGCAAGATCAGGAGAAAGTTTTTTTTTTTTCCTTTTTCTCTTCTTTCCATAAACTTCCTTTCTTCCTCCCCCTCCCCCGCCCCTCCTTCTCCTCCTCCCTCTTAGTACAAAGAACATGTACATTCATCTCTAAATTAAATAGCTGTAGGCTGAGGGAAAGAATGCAGTGAAGTGAAACAAGGTAGTGATTTATAGGGACATAGTAATGGATGCCAAGATCTGGCAGCCAGAGGTAATTGACTTCAGAGAGAAATAGGACACGTTTCTCTAAAGGGAGGGCCCCTTACATAGAAATGTAGGAATTAGTGGGATTCATACATCAAGGTGGCTTGGATTCATCTCCTCCTCCATATGCTGCATAATCACCTGTAGTGAGTGAAGGTGGTGAGGCTGGGTTTAGACTGGTGCCTGGCACTTGGTGTCTGCCCAGTAAATGTTTGTTTGAAGAGGAGGGCTTGGCTCAGAATGTGATAAGGAATCATTTAAAGATAAACAGAAAGATCATTAATCAAGAGTGTGGATTCCATTGAGTTAAGTTTTCAGAGGAATCGTTTGGCTTATTTTCATAACATTCTCCTGCAACGTGACCCAGAAACATAAGGGAGAAGGCGGTTGGTAGAGTCTCCCCAGGGCTGAGGGACTGACCAGGTGGACTTGTGGTAGAAAAGGGTAGTGGGACCAGGAAAAATGGCAGATAGATGGCCAACATAATCAGACCAAAGCCTCCTATACCTGTGAAAATCTCCATGCTGCTTATATGAATACGGCATATAAATCCCAAATATGATAGCCCTTTAACCTCCAGAACATTTCTTCTATCTAAAACCCCTTTTAAAAAATTGAAGTATAGTCAGTTTACAATGTTGTGTCAGTTTCTGGGGTACAGCATAATGTTTCAGTCATACATATACACACATATATTTGTTTTCATATTCTTTTTCATTATAGGTTACTACATGATATTGAGTATAGTTCCCTGTGCTATACAGTAGAAACTTGTTTACCTATTTTATATATACACATATATATATATATATATAGCTAGTATTTGTCAATTTTGAACTCCCAATTTATCCCTTCCCATCCCATTTACCCCTTTGCCTGATATGCTCTGTCCTCAGACACCCCTATGGCTTGCTCTTGTACCTCCTTTAGATCTTGGCTTAAATGTCACTGTCTTAGAAAGACCCCACACCCTGACAAAATTGAAAGGTATCTTCTCCCTGCTGTCTTCTCCATAGCATACCATCTAAGTATTAAATATTTTCCATCCGCCCAATGAAGGTAAGACTTTTGTTTATTTTGTTTATCCCTGTATTCTTATACTTGGAATGGAGACTGCCACATATTGGGTGCTCCCTTAATACCTGTTAAATTAAAAAGTGACTGAATAAGCCAAGATATAGGATGTTCTGGGGACAGAGGGGTTGAAACTGAAGACTTTATTCACTTTGCTCCAATTTTTTCTAGTGATTGTAAAATTGGCTTGTAACCCAAGTTACAAATTCAGACAAAAAGTCTGAAAATTCTTCCTGCCGTCTAAGGCCACTGTATTCCTTAAAATTCAAATAAAACAGCTACAGCTCCCTCTTGTTTATAAGTGTCAAGAGAAAGGGAAGTTGATCACCTCTTGTCCTTTATTTCTTTGCTCCTGGAATTTGCAATCCCAGCTGGTGACATTGCCTCATACGTGCCTTATTTTCTCTGGCCACCTCCCTTCAGGTGTAGACCTTCCTTTTTACTTCCCCAAACTCTACTAAAAGAGGCTGGTGGCACAATAAACTTTTATTAAAGGTTGGAGGATAATACAGCACAGAGATTTTCATCACTTTTCATTTGTTGGAATTCATGGAAAATAATAACATTTGTACAGTTTAATGAGATAAACTAATTGATCTATACGGGTTTGGTATAAAATTTCATTGCATTTTAAAAATATAACAGAACTAAAAAAATAACATAACTTTGATAAATTTTAAAATTCTAGGTGGTAAGGAGATATTAAAATTTTTGACTTTATATAAAGTTTTCTTACAAAAGTTTTAAAAATTGCTATTGAGTATCTCTTCCTTGCTTTGGTGAACACCCTTTTCCTCTCATACAGTTTTTTGAAATTGGATTATAATTCAGGTACTATTAAATACACCTGTTTAAGGTAACTGCCCCTTCTGAGTGTTTTTAGTGGAGTTGTACAGTCATCATCACTGTCTAATTTCAGAATATTTTCCTTACCCCCATTAGAAACCCAGTACCCATTAGCAGTCACTTACCATTCTCCTCTCCTCCCAGCCCCTGGCAAGTGCTTTGCTACCTTCTGTGAATTTACCTCTTCTGGGCATTTCGTAGAAATGGAATTATACAATATATGGATTGATGTGTCTGGCCTCTGTCTGAGCAGTTTCATAAGAAGTTTTATGTTTGAAATAGCTACATGTAATTTTGGATAAATGTAGTGAGTCCTTCAAATTCTTGATAATTATCACTGGTGAGAAACTATTTTTACAGTTGTATCAGAATTTGCAAGAGTCAAGATTATATTTAAGGATTCTGATAGCCCTTCCTTTAATTAGTGTAACCATAGGAAATTGTCATTTGGGATGTCAAAACTGGTTGAATATTGGCTGTTGTATATGTGTCAAACTAGTATCTCACTGAGTGATGTAACATTGAAATTCTTTGTGATAATGTGAATGGATTTTGCATCCAATTCAATTTTCTCATGTCAGGCTGTAATTTGCAGAACATACATGCAGGAACAATGGTCCCCCACAGCTGAAAATGGAGAGAAGGATCCAAGATATGTGAAAAAAGGGGACTGGGACCAGGGCTGGAGCTGTGCTTGCTTATCCCCCTCGCCAGCCCCACCAAACATTCCCTCAGGCCAGTCTCTGTGCTCTTTGGGAAACTGGAACACAGATCTCCTTCTTCAGCTCCATGGGTTCCTGTCCCACGATGAGCTCTTAGACCCGTCAGGTCCCATGCAGCTGCACAGGGGCTGAGAGATTATTATCTTGAAATACACCATAGCCTCTTATTTCTAGGAGCTCTTATTTGTAAGGGATATAGCATCACACCAAAAGAAAGAGCTTAAAAGCAGATACTGGACATCACTTTCCTAAAGTCACTTGGCCACAGCTTCTCAGGAAACTTGTCATTGGCCACCTTCCACATCTGGCCCTAGGTTGTATCTCATTCCTTAGGGGCTGAACTCCATCTTCTCTCTAGGTAGAGTTATTGCCCATCCCCTCACCTTTCCAAAGCCCTCAAACTCCTGCCTTCTCTGGACAGTATCTGGAGAAATGTATCCCTCTTTATCTCAACTACATCTACACTCAGGCCAAAGCTCTGGAGGCTACTACCTTTGTCTAAGTAAGGGATGAATTATCTTTCTTAAACTAAAGGGCCATAAATCCATGTGAGGAATGATGCTACTGTCCTATTAACAGTGTTTTTCATCACATTACAAGTAGGCCCCAGAAGGAGTTAACGGACATATCTAGAACTCTGAGATCAGCTTGCATCTCTGCCGTTAAGGAGATTCTGATATTCTGTGTGATCACTGCATTGCAAGGGTTTTTATAGGATGAAAAGCCAACTTGTTCTCTTAGGGAAGAAAGTGATTCAGCTGATAGAAAGGGAAGGAAATGTAATTTCTCTTTTTAAGAAATGCACACGTTTAAAATCAAGGCCTAAGTTTGAAACTGGTAATAATGATTTATGTATTCTCATTGTTTCTAAAACATATAGAATTTCTACTCTCAACAGGGCAGTTATAATCATAGTGTGGTTTTACCTCCCCCTCACCACCCAAATCATTTAATATGAACCTTCCTAATTCATTGAAATCTATACTGAATAGTCCACAATAGAAGAATGTAATACTTACATTTTGGTGGCCAGTGTATTAAATCAAAGATTTTATGGATTTCTTTTTTAACAAAATGGAAACAACCCTTATGAGAAATGTTAGATACGAGAAGAACATTTGCAAAAAAGCCAAACTGAAGCTCACTTTAATAGTGGTTATTTGCAAGGAAACAAGTATTAATTTTCCTTCCAATTTTATTGGGATACAATTGACATACAGCACTGTGTAAGTCTGTATACAGCATAATGATTTGACTTAACGTACATCATGAAATGATTACCTCAGTAAGTTTCGTGAACATTCACTATCTCACAGAGATATAAAATCCAAGAAAAAAAAAGTTTTCCTTATGATGAGAACTCCTAGGATTAACTCTTAACAACTTTCATATATGTAACATACAGCAGTGTTAATTATATTAATCATGTTGTTCATTACGTCTCTAGTACTCAGTTATCTCATAATTGAAGAAGGCTGTACCTTTTCAACACCTTCATCACCAAAGATATTACATTATTATTGACTATATACCCCATGCTGTACACTGCATCCCTGTGAGTCATTTATTTTGTAACTAGAAGTTTGGACCTCTTAAATTCCCTCACCTATTTCACTCATAAGTATTAATTTTTAAAACCTGATAGATATATTTAACTCTTAAATAGGACACATGCTTTTTGCATTCAGTCAAATGATACAAAAACAAATAGAAAGCTAGTAATGTCCCTTCACTTTTCCATCCTTTCCCTCTGAGTAAACAATTTTGATGTGTATCTTACCATCATATTTTCTACATTTGTATTAAAATATATAAATATATAAAGAATATATAAGGATAAGTTGTATTACAAAATATTTCATGTTATTCTGCTACTGCATTTTTTAACTTAAATATAATGTAGACTTTCCTCTAAGACAATAATTTAAATGTTAGCCAGTAATTCTCAATCCTTGCTGCAGAACTGAATCATCTGGGAAGCTTTAAAAAAGAGAGAGAGAGATTGCCAGAGCTCCACTCCCAGAGATTCCGGTTTAATTGGCTTGGGTGGGGCCTTGGCATCAAGCTCCTCAGTTGACTCTGGTGTGTAGCTTGTTAGAACCACTGATTTAAGCAATCTGAACAGTCTGCAAATACCAGCTCCCTGTCTGAATTGTCCTGGTATGCATCCTCCCAAGAAAGCACTCCACTGAGATTTATTTCAGTATCAGTGCTAATTTGCGAAACCAGGGGAGGCCCATCTAAAATTTTAAGTCTCTTAAGGAAGGTTGGCTATCAGATGGGAAAATTGTTTCATCTTACATATCATGTTAGGGACAGTCACATGACTGCAAAAAGGGCAACTAGGGCCAGTAATTTCAGAGACCACATAAATGACAGTCTGCTCTGCTAGGCTGGGTTTATTCCCAGAATTGACTAAACTCTAGAGGTTTGCCCTTGTCTGCAGAAGGAGTTTTCCAGAATTGGCCATCGCAGGAAGCCACACCCAGAACTTGTTTCTCCTCGTCTGGGAGAGGCACCCACTTAGTGGGTGCAGGGACTTGTTTGGTCTCTCCAGCCTGGCCTGGGGGAGTTTACGATTCTCCCAGCTTCATGAGCATGCCCTGGTGGGCTGTCCACTATTAGTGAAATATTCATAAGATTACTTAGTTTTCTTTCTCTTGCCACATATTTAGGAAACATTTGAGAAAATGGAACACAGATGTACAAATCAGAGTTGTGGGTTTTGTCCCTTCTCTATCTTTGCTTCAATGGGGTAAAGCAACGGGCAGCCAGTTATTATGACTATTTAGTCTGAATTACTGCCACCGTTGGTTCTGCCCTTTCTGAGTGCCCTTTCCCTTTCTCAAAGCACTTAGTCTGTCAGAAGTTTTGAAAGGCTAGATGGGCTGGAATTTACTTAGGAGTAAAATATTTTTTAAGAATCTGAGTTTTAAGTTAACAGGCCATGGCAGGTGTATGAACAAAGCCAACTTATATTGACTGAGGGAGGGAATAGAAGGTCAAGGAGTGAGAAAAGAGACCAAATCAGAATTGTGGTCCTTTTCTCAATTTTTTTTTCTAGGTCTACAACAACAACACATTAACTGTTTAGATTTGATCCCTTTACCCTCCAAGAAATAATTGGCCAAGTTTCAAGTCTAGGTAAACGGATAAACTGTTAACCACAGAATTTCAGCGAAAGAAGAATGAAGCAAACCCCAACCGCAGGCGTTCTGTACTGTAACGTGAAAGTCACAGGTGGAACGGTAAATGCTCTTGGGCTGCTAAGCAGACAGGAAGCTCTGTCCAACAGCTGGAGCTTGGAAGCCCCCTGGCGGCCAGGCCCCGCCCCCGTGCTGCTGACGTCACGGAAGGTGGGGCGGCGAGCGATTGGCCGTTCACGGAAGCTCCCGGCTGCTCTGCATCCCGCGGAGGGAGGAGGAGGAGGAGAGGCAGGAATTTGGGCGGAGGAACGGAGGGAGGAGGACGTTGTCAGCTCGGCTCGGGCTCCGGCTCTGGCAGCTGAGTTTGGAAGCTGTCTGAGAAGTGATTTTTTTTTTTTTTCTTCAAAGGCAAATGGCTGGCGTAGAAGCGTAACCCGCCTCCAGTCTTTGAATTTGTGCTTGGTTCTTCTCTTGCATCTCGGGACTCGTGGTCATCATGCTGTGATGTGTGCCCAGAGAGAAACTGGTAAGGGTGAACCAGCGAACCCCTTTGACGGTTTCCCTGCCTTCCATTTCACTACTCACCCCTCTTTTCCTCTTTCTCTGTTTCTTCATTCTGTCTCCTTTCCCTCCCCCAATAATTGTGTTCAGATTGGATGAGGTGCCTCAAAACTAGAGTTTAGGGCTTTTGTTGAACTTAAAAAGAGAGAGAGAGAGAAACTTACACCATTTCAGTAACTTGACTCCAGGAGAGGAATTATTTTATCTATTCTGAGTGCTGGGGTTTGTGAAAAGATATATTTATGCACGCACAACCCTATATGATCTCATAGTGAAATCGAACAGTTTAAAGCCATTTTGGCCTGTCTCAAAGGTATTAAAGAGGCTGAGGGTTAAAAATGTTAACCCAGTAAATAAACCACGGGTTAATTCCTTAGGAAGAAAAAGGTATTTTTGTTGGAGCTTGCTCAGAAATATCTTTCACCGGAGCGCTACCAAAAAAATAAAAAAAATAAAAAGCCCGCGTGCTTCCTCGCAAACATTAACTTTGCAGAACTTAATTGTTGTTTAGGGCGCCCTTCAACTTACATTATAAACATAATGTTCTACTTTGCTATATATAGCAGAGACACATCTGTTGGTTAGTGAAACTCCAGTCGAGGGTCGAGCTCCCTGTCCTTCAGAAATGATGTATTTTAACTGTTCTTAACCATGAGGGCATGTTAACTCAGGTGTTTAGAATGTTATCTAATTAACACCAGCGTTTCTTCTTGCTTCCTTTCACGTGAGTTCTTTCCAAGGAGAAAAACAATTCCATAGTTTGAGAGCAAGCCTCCGACTCTAATCAACCTTGAAAGATGAATCCGCAAAGGGTGGGGTTGGGGACGCCTTATCCATCAAAGTTCGTGTGTCAGAAACGTAACTCCAGGGGAGAGCATTGTTTTTAAATTAGGCAAGGTCACATTTCTGTGAAGAATACCATCATTAAAAAAAATTTGATGGCTTGTTTAGAGCCAATATATAGCACATGCTTATTGTAACAGGGTAAACTCATTCAGTGCCCAGGTGTAAGCCTCCACTCCAATTTACCTCAGAAAGGAGTGTCTGCTCCTTCTGGACTCTTCTATTCCCCATTACAAATACATGTTATTTACACTGAGATAGTTTGTTTTTATTACAAGGGGATCATACTGTATATGTTTTTTAAAAAAAAAATCCAACATTCAAAAAAGTTTTAGAGAGTTTTAAAAAATAACATTGTAACTGCTAACTTAACATTTGTTAAATTATATGAAAAAGATGGAGAATCTAAGCGGTCTAAAACAGGATGTCAGGAATGTTTGACCTTTGCATAGCAAGAACTGAATACTTATTCAATATAGTTACTTAGTGACTAAATAGATTGGAATAGGATGTCGTTTACTTTGGTGCCAGTAAAATGAAGGAAATGCTCAGAATTTGATTATAATTTATAATAGAACAGAGGTGACTCATCTGTTAGATAAATGGACTTCTTAGAATTAATTTTTAAAATTAAGAGGTAAAAAATGTCCACACATTCAAGCCTTCATTACAGGTCTTACTGTCTGATCTAGTTGAAAGTCTTTTTAATGAAGGAAAATCAAAGAAAATGCTACAAACAAGATCGCTTGGGGATTTTCAAAACCCATAGCATTAGTGAAGATACATTTAATAGCTTGTCAGTGCTTGAAAAAAGGAGACTCAGTTTATCACCTTTAAAACAATTACACATGTGCTGGATGCTCTCCTCTCTCCTACACAGTACTTACAGCAGCTGAGCAGCCTTCCTTATCAAATAGAAGAGGTTTGTTCTTAAGACATTATTCCCTTCCTATTGTGAAAGAATTTCAATGTAAAAGGGAACCAGAGGGATAGAATGCAAAGTCTCTAAGGCACGTTCTTTCAGAAAAGCAAAATGTAGAGACCGAAAGACTGATTTCCCGTAAATGCTAAATTGACAGAAGACTGATAAATTGGAATTTTCTTACATAATAGGGAGTTGATCAGAGGTTGCCTCGTATCAGTCTTGGAAAGGTTTTGCTTGTGGTTTTCAGAGGAATGAACAAGAAATGAAGAAATGACCCAGGTCGAATTGGTCTCAAAAAATGGAGTGAATTGAGTTTTGTTTGTATGGCTATAATGGTTTCGTCTGCTCAGGGAATTTTCAAAGCAGGTCTCCGTTTATTTTTACTTTAACAGACTCTCCGTGAACTCTCCCCTCTTTACATGTCCTGCCCATAAATACAGCCTATTCCCAACCCTCAGTGGCCTCATCTGTAGCTCGCTATAGTTTGTGTGTCCTGAATTGCAGTTCCTCTGCTATTCCCCAATAACCTCATCTCTTTGAACTTGCCTCAATTTACCTCTTTATTTAGATAGACATTACTATCGTGGCTGGATTTATTTCAGTTCAGAAATCATCTTAGTCATAGAAATGGTACTTTTCACAAAACCAGTACCACTTACAGTAAGAAGTAATAATGGTACTAGTTTCATAAGAGTGTGGCTCTAATGGAATCTTTTTTTATGCTGCTCACTAAAGGGTATATTCATACAATTATTGGAGGTAGTACTATGGGAATGTGTATTAAAACCTGTAAATGTTTGTAGACTTTGACTCAGTAATCTTAGGTCTAGAAATATAGCCTAAGGAAATCATCCAGATTCCACATGAAGATTTATAAATATGCTCTTTACAAGGTTGTCTGCAATATGGAAAAACATTAGAAATAAACTAAAGCCCCCAATAGCAAAATATTTAAGCATAGTAATGTATTATATATCTATATTGATAAAATTCAGTTTCTAAAATATTTTTGAAAAATGTCCTTGTTTAGAAAGTCCTTGCAATGTATTGAGTGAAAAAAGCAAGATTTAATATATTATTTTGAAAGTATGAAATACAATTTTGAAGTGAATACATATATCACTCAATAAATATTAAGTTCTTACTATTTATCAGGAATTGTTCTAAATTAACATTTAACAAGACTGTTTCAGTTCCCACTTGTATACAAGTTCCTGTTTGTATCAGTGGATATATCCACTGATGTAGCGTGTACAAAAAAAATTAGATTGTAAGGTTGTAGTTACAGCTTTTTGTTTTTTTAATATTTTCCCTGATATTTCCAAATCTTCTACAGCAACTATTATTTTTATAATCACAAAAATGTTATTTTGAAAAATATCACCAAGAAATACCATAACTAAAATTAAAAGACAAACTCTAAGCTCTAAACTTTATATGCTAGTATACCCTTTTCTAATGATATTATAAAAAGCAGTGAGAGATTAACACTCCTATAAAAAATGATCTCCAATGAAAAATAGACATAAATGGGCAATTCACAAAGAAAAAAATGACTTTTCTAAGGTTTAGGGGAGAGGTACGTTAACCTAATAATCAGAGAATACTTAGCATAGCAGTAAGTTACTATATTTTTACACATCACTGTAACAAACATGGAAAGCAAATCAAAATGTGTGAGGTGGTTGGGAAGACTAATGATATGGAAAAAAAATTAAAAAATGAAAAAAAAGTAAGTTACAAAATGATATCATACATTTGAAAAAAATCTGATCTATGCATAGAAACTACTTTATTCACAGAGAATAAGCCAAATGTTAATAGTACTTACATTTGGCTGATGGGATTATAGAGAATTTCTGTTTTTCTCATGGTGTTAATCTGAAGTTTCTAAAATTTCTACAGTGAATATATTTTAGTTATCAGGGGAAAAAGTCATATCTTAATAAGGCAATTTGTCCTAGAAAGAAGAGCACGTAGACAGTATTATCTTCCCTTTTACACAGCCTCCAGGCTCACTGTGTGTAATTCCATGTCATGTGTCATTGTTTCTGAATTATATTTGCTGGTGAGAACATTTGGATTATAAGGGAAATCAAAAGATAAAACTTACTCTAGTCACATTCTCACATTCACTCTTCTGCCCCCAGCTATTTTCTGAAATAACAAACCCTGTTGGTCTGATTTGAACTTTATTCCTTTCCATTTCCTGTTGATGACATCTGCAAGGGTCTCCTGCTGATAACTCTTAATTAGATACTCCTTAATTTATTTTGCTAAAATCTTCTTATTCCATTTAAGGCCATCCAGAATGAAGAATATGAATACAACTACACTTCTGTTAGGAAAACAATCTTAAAAAATTCCAACACTTTATGTAGGGTAAATAATTTTAAAATCTTAGTATCTTGATTATGAGAAGGAAGGTGAAAATCAGTTTTAAAATATCCAAAACAGTTGTGAAGTCTTTTTCTTCAATTTATAGTACTTATAGTTATTTAGCCCTATGTTTAAACATTCTCATTTCCCTTATTATAATAATATATAATACATAGAAGGTTCTAGTTTAAAATCTTAATTATCCTTTCTTCTTCACTAGTCTTTCATAGGCAAATATTCTCAGATGTTTTCATTATTACAAAGATTCTCTCTACCTATCAGTGATGTCCTTCAGCCAAAAATTTACATTTCTACCTTGCCAGGTTAGAAAAATGCCTAAATCATTTTTTAAATACATTTTATTGAAGTATAGTTGATTTACTCATGTTAGTTTCAGGTGTACAACATAGTGATTCAATATTGTTATACATTATGCACCATACAAAGTTATTACAATATTATTGACTATATTCCCTGTGATGTATATTATATCCCTGTGACTTATTTTGTAACTGGTAGTTTGCACCTCTTAATCCCCTTCACCTGTTTCATCCATTCCCCCATCCCCTCTGGCAACCACTAGTTCTCTGTGAGTCTGTTTCTGCTTTGTCATATTTGTTTGTTGGTTTATTAGATTCTGCATATAGTGAAAACATAGAGTATTTGTCTTTGACTTATTTTACTAAGCATAATACAGTTTAGGCCCATCCTTGTCACAAATGGCCAGATTTTTTTAATGACTGAGTAATATTCCATTGTATATCTATACCACATCTTTTTTATCCATTCATCTATTGAGGAACACTTAGGTTGCTTCTAATCTTGGCTATTGTAAATAATGTTTCAGTGAACATCAGGGTCCATATATCTTTTCAAATTAGTGTTTTACTTTTTCTTTTTTGGATAAATACCTGGAAGTGGAATTGCTGAATCATATGGTAGTTCTGTTTTTAATTTTTGAGAAAACTCCATACTGCTTTCCATAGTGGCAGTGCCAGTTTACCTTCCAGTCAGCAGTGCACAAGTGTTCCCTTTTCTGTACATCCTCACCAAATTGTTACTCCTTTTTGATGATAGCCATTCTGACAGGTGTGAGGTAACATCTCACTGTGGTTTTGATTTGCATTTCTCTGATTAGTGATGTTCAGCATTTTTCATGTGCCATCTGTATGTTTTCTTTGAAAAATGCCTATTCAAGTTCTCTGCCCATTTTTTGATCAGATTGGGTTTTTTGTTTTTTGTTTTTTTTGCTATTGAGTTAGTATGAGTTCTTTATATATTTGGATATTAACCCCTTATCGGACATAACATTTGCGTATATCTACTCCCAGTCAGTAGGTTGCCTTTTCGTTTTGCTCATGATTTCCTTCACTGTGCAATAGCATTTTCATTTGATGTGGTCCCATTTTTTATTTTTGCTTTTTGTTGCCCTTATCTGAGGAGACAGATCCAAAAAAAGTATCGCTAAGACTGATGTCAAAGAGTGTACTGCCTACGTTTTGTTCTAGGAATTTTTGGTTTTAGGTCTTACATTTAAGTCTTTCATTCATTCTTCAAGATTTGTTTTGTATATGATGTGAAAAAAATGGTCTATTTTCATTCTTTCGCATGTAGCTGTCCAGTTTTCCTAAAACTTATTGAAGAATCTTTTTCCCCATTGTGCATTCATACTCTTTTGTCATAGATTAGTTGAGCATGTATATATGGATTTATTTCTAGGACCTCTATTCTGTTCCATTGGTCATTTGTCTGTTTCTGTACCAGTACCATACTGTTTTGATTACTATATCTTGTAGTATAGTTTGATGTCAGGAAGCATATCTCTAGCTTTGTTCTTCTTTTTCAAAATTGCTTTGGCTAGTCAGGGTCTTTTTGTGACTTCAGTGAATTTTAAGATTGTTTTAGTTCTGTGAAAAATGCCGTGGATATATTGATAGAGATTGCACTGAATATGTAGATTGCTTTGGGTAGTATGGGCATTTTAACAATATTGATTCTTCTGATATGTGAGCACAGTATATCTTTCCATTTATTTGTGTCAACTTCAGTTTCTTTTGTCAAAGTCTTATGGTTTTCAGAGTACTGAAACTTTCACCTCCTTGGTTAAATTTATTTCTAGGTATTTTATTCTTTTTGGTGTGATTGTAAATGTGATTGATAGTTCATTATTACTATATAGAAATGCAATGGATTTCTGTACATTAATTTTGTATCCTGTAACTTTACTGAATTCATTTATTCTAATAGGTTTTTTTTTGGTGGAGTTATTAGAGTTTTCTGTATATACTATCATGTCATCTGCAATTAGTGACAATTGTACTTCTTTTTTTCTAATTTGGGTATCTTTTACTTCTTTTTTTCTGATTTCTGAACCTAAGACTTCTAGTACTATGTTGAATAAAAGTGGAAGAGTAGGCATACTTGTGCCTTACTGTAGAGTAAAAGCTCACAGCTTTTTACTGTTGAGTATGATGTTAGCTGTGAGTTTGTCATAAATGGCTTCTATTATGCTGAGGGATGTTCCCTATATACTCACTTTGTTGAGAGTTTTTATCTTGAATAGATGTTAAATTTTGAATTTTGTCAAATGCTTCTCCTGCATCTATTGAAATGATCATGTGATTTTTGTCTTTCATTTTGTTAATGTGGTATATCACATTGATTTGTAAATATTGAACCATCCTTGCATCCTGGGGTAAATCTCACTTAATTATGATGTATCAGCCTGTCAATGTATTATTGGATTCAGTTTGCTAATATTTGTTGAGGATTTTTGCATCTATGTTCACCAGGGATATTGGCTTATAATTATCTTTTTTCGAGTGCTTTTTTCTGGTTTTGGTATGAGATTAATACTGGCTTCACAGAATAAATTTGGAAATATTCCCTCCTCTTCAGTTTTTGGAATTGTTTGAGATGGTAGGAATTAACTTTTTAAAATATGTGGTAGAACTCCCCAGTGAAGCCATCTTATCCTGCACTTTTGTTTATTGGGAGTTTTTTCTTTTTTTTTTTTTGATCACTGGGTTAATTTTATTACCAGTAATTGGTCTGTTCAGATTTTCTATTTCTACCTGATTCAATCTTGGAAGGCTGTGTATTTCTAGGAATTTATCCATTTCTTCTAGGTTATTCAATTTGTTGATGTCTAATTGTTCACACTTTTATGGTTGGTTGTGTTTCTGTGATATCAGTTGTAACTTCTCATTCATTTTTAATTTTATTTATTTGGGCCTCTGCTTTATTTATTTTTTTTGATGAGTCTGGCTGAAAGTTTATCCATTTTATCTTTTCAAAAAACCAGCTCTTAGTTTCATTAACTTTTGTGTGGTTTTTTAGTCTCTATTTCATTTCTTTCCACTTTGCTCTTTATTATTTCCTCTTCCTACTAACTTTGGATTTAGCTTATTCTTCTTTCTTTTAGGTGTATAAAGTTAGATTGTTTACTTAAGATTTTTCTTGTTTCTTGAGGTAGGTCTTTATTGCTGTGAACTCATCTCGTAGAACTGCTTTTGCTGTGTCCATGGATTTTGGAGTTGTTTTTCTGCTTTTATTTATCCATGATTTTTAAAATTTCCTCTTTGATTTCTTCATTGACCCATTGGCTTTTTATAGTAGCATGTTGTTTAATTTCCACATGTTTGTTTTTTTGTCTAATTTTTTTCCTATAACTGATTTTTGTATGTGTTTCATAAGGGAAAAAGAAGGGGGTGTTTTTTTCCTATCTTTTGATCTTGGGTGTATTTTTGGAAGATGATTAAAGGAAGCAAATATGAATCCTCATGACTCTTAGTAGAGAATTTGTGCCTAGGGAATCATTTTCCCTGAGTGTAGAGGTGGGAAACAATACCATTTCCTACTGTGAGCATTAAAATTGTTATCAACTAATTCCATATAAAGTTAGAGTTCCAGTATAGAAGTGTTTCCATAGTGCATCTGTTTACAACATAAGCTATATTCTTTTAATGTACTTTGGATTTAATCAGGGCCGAGTAAGCCTCTCATTAATCGCTGGAAATTTTGTTTGTCGGCTTTCTTGATCCTTCCTGGCCTGTGTGATGTTGAACACAGTCATTTCAGAATATTGTAGGTTGGTCACGTTGCGAAGATGCTAGGAATCAACAGAAGAATCTTGAAATAGGTTCTTAAGTAGGAATTGAGAATCTTCTGATCTGCAAGTGTTTTCTTCCCCACTGACTTTAATTTCTAATATAAAGAGCAATGAAGGTGATATTTGTAAAGCATAACACTTATTTTTGAGATTACTTTGATATCTAGATATGTATATGCTCTACTTAACTGTAACAATTATCTGAACTTTCTGTTGCAGAATAACATTTAAATTCTGTTTCAAACCTAATTTTCATAAAGAAGACAATCTCCTAAAACCATCCATCCATTTAAGTAAGCTGTCTCTTAAAATTTAACCAGCCGTATCTATGAGGTATTTTTATTAATTGACTTTTGTCCAAAAGAGACCTGAATGCTTTACTTGGTTTTGCAACATTTTAAATTACATTCAGGATTTCTTGGCAGCGACACATATATATTGCATGATATTTATGATGAAGTTTATATACTCAATTATGTCTTTCTTGTTTTCTCTGATATAATATTGAGTATTTTTCTTATTTCATACACATGCTGCTTGTGGGCTTGGATGCGAATATTCTTTTTCAGCTTTGAGGCATCATTGCTTATTTTGCATTCTATAAGGCTGTTCTTAAAAAGCAAAAACTTAAACGATTGCATCTTTTCCCTGCATCTTAAATGTAGAAGCTATACATTAGCTTCTGTATATGCTTTTCTCCACTATAAGCATAGGCTTCATGAAGTTGGATGGATTTTGTGTGGTTTGAGTTTTGGAATAGTTCTTGATTGAAATAAAGGTCTGTCTTCTAATTATAAAGTAAGTATATAAGTTCATGGTGAAAAGTAAGGGCAGTTACAAATGATACTTTAAAATCATCTACTAATATACTACTTCAAAGTAACCAGTGTTAAAAATTTTTTAAATGTTTTTAAAATGTTAGAATTACATATAGTTGAAATGATACATATACACAGGTCTAAATCATGGTTTAAAATCATATAAACTTTAAGGATTTTCTTGCTTATAAAATTTATTTAAACATCCTATTCACTAGCTGTATTATATTTCCATTTAGATATACCACAATTTAAAAGTTTCCCTTTTTCTGAGCAATTTGGGTTAGTGCTCCTTCCAGTGCTGAACTGATCATCTTTCAACTGAACTTCTTTAAGGTATATTACCTGTTGGCTCCAGAAAATTAAAAGCAGGCCAGACTCTCCCCAGCACTATGAGAAAGCTTGCCTTTGTTGAATGCTATGAATAAAGAAACTCTGCTGCATTCAAGGCGAAAAAAAAAAAAAAAAAAAGCAAACAAAAACAACAACAAAAAAAACCTAGCTCTTCTTTAATTGCTATTCTTAGGTTACTAGTGAAGTTGAAAATATATATTTTTTCTACTTATTTGCAGTGTGTCATTTTCTGTGTTTGTTCGTGCTCTTTTCCCAAGTTTGCTCTGTTGCAAATATTTAAAACCCCAAATGAATAATTTCTAATACTGCTTTTATACAGTATTAATGTAAAAAGTAGGCCATTGTGAGTGATAATAGGACTCCTTAGGGTGAAACTGAAACAAAAGAGCAGATCCTATACATTAGCTGTGAAAATTTTCAGATAGATAACAAATCTGAATAAATCTTAGTTCTTTTAAGGTCTGAGCATACTATCATATACAATTTTAACAGGCATAAAATCTTGTGTTCAAATTGAGTTAAATAATTTATGACACATTTGTAAATGACATAGTTTAGAAATTAACAGAACTAAGAGCTAAAGTTTGCTTTCTTTCATACAAGTGAGTAAACATACCACACTAGGAAATTTGTGTTCTTCTGTTAGTTTAAAAAGACACTCATGCTAGATTTCAAAAAGAGCACTTACCTGGGGTCTAGCTCCATTTCAGAACTGACTTGTTTATCTGTTGGTGAGTTTTTTAATGCTCTTAGTATTTTCTGCTCTGAGACCTGGCCATAAACATGTCACAGTTTTTCTCATGAGGATTAATCTCTGCAGTATTTCAGATAATGAGGGAATCTCATGAACTTCATGCCTGATCCCTCTCCTGAACTGTGTGCTCCTTGAGAACAAGAACCATGGAGTTTTCATAGGACTTTTCATCATTTTGGTTGCAGTGCCTGGAACAGTATTTGGCTTACATATGGTAGCCTTTTAGTACCTATTTCTTAAACAGATAGGAGGAAAAGAGATCTCTGAACAGTGAAAATCAGTTTCACTAAGTAAGTCTTAAGTTTCTGTATTCTGCTCCCTGAAGACCATTGAGGTTGTTAATTCAACGTATTTGTTTATTCTAAGGTATTTGGAAGTAGGAGTTAAATCTTTTTTTATTGAAAATTAAATTTTGATAAAGGCAGATATTTGGGCAGCTAAGAGAGATACAAACCTGTGAAATCAGATGTGAGCATTCAAAACAAGGAGGTCTTCAACTGCTGGATGAAAACCTATGGATATACGTCTGAAGACCCTGAGGGCATCACTATATGAGAGCACTTCGCAGTAATTGGTGCTTTGAGCTGTGGTGCTGAATTCTCAGAGAATTTATTTAAAATGCTGTATAAAATGCAGGAAAATTGAGAATGCATTCGTAATGATTTCTTGTCACGATGAAATTGTTTTGATACTTGAGGGATAAACCTTAAGCCTTCTGAAAAAAATAGAACTTCCTTCATGAGCGTTTTAGAACAAAGAAATTCAAGTACCTTGGCTATTTTTTTAAAAAGTTTTATTTCCTTCCTTTTGCAGTCTTGTCAGTGGCTATTTTGGGGTTACATGCTGTAGATCTTAATATGAACTATAAGACCTTGAAGATGCATGATAAAAGCTGTAATGAGATATGAAATAACTAAGTTTATATCACATCTAGAATTGGTGTGTATGTGGTGGTTGAAGGTATTCTGGTCTTTACTGCATGTAAGGGAGGTGTTATTCATTCATCTGTATGTGCATTCCACAAATTGATAGTGGAAGTCTACTCTGTGTCTGTTAGTGCTCTAAGCCTAGGTTACATCCATGGACAAAAAAGAAATTCCTACTCTGCTGAAAGGGGAGACAACAGTAGCTCAAATACAAAAACAGTTATATATTGATAGAAAATGACTTAAGAATTCTATGAAAAATGGAAGGAGAATAGAGATTGCGAGGCAAGTCTGTGTAGAGGGTAGAGTAAAAGGGGAGAAGCAATAGGTTGGAGAGGACATTGGGAGGCAGATACGTATGGCACTGGTGGCTGTTATTATAATTAAGATGGGAGCCTTTAGAGACTTTTAAATTGTGGAAATGTCAGGTTTTAACTTGTGTTAACACGACAGGTAATAGTGTTGGACTAGGTGATAGTGGTGGAGGGGATGCTGAGTGGTGAGAATCCAGATGTATTTTAAAGGTAGAGCCAACAGAGTTTGCTGACTGACTGTATGTGGGTCGTGAGGAAAAGACAGGACCCAGGATAACTCAAGGCCTTTCAGGCTGAGGATCTAGAAGGATCAACTTGCAGTCAACTAACTGACAGGGCTAATCTGTAGGGTGATCAGGTTTTGGGGAGAAATATCTGGAGCTCAGTTTTGCATGTGACACCATCTGGAGATGAGCCCAAATGGAGTTGAGCTGCCCAGGTCCGTGCTGGAGGGTGGTTACGTGGGGGTAGTCTAGAAGCTCTCTTCTGATGGCTTTGGTTTTCTCAGTAAAATAGAAACACAGTCATCAGCAGGAAGGAAGTTGAGAGGGAGGTATGGAGAATTGAGAAGAGAGCCTGAAACAGTTGTCTGTCAAAGTGGGAAAGTGAAGAGACAGAAATGCTGTTGCGATTGGCGTGTATGGCCAACTCGTGGTTCATGGTCAAGAATTTAAGGTAATCTTAATCAGGGACATTATGTATTTCTCTCAACCACTTTCAACTTGTAGGTACTGGAACAGGGTATATGGAGATTTACTATAAAGGCTCTGAATGTAACTAGGTTCAGGGTTTTGCAAAGACAGAAGTGAAAGAGGAGCTAAGAAGTTGAGAGGATATACAAGGAACTGATAGCTGTGTTGACCACAAAATTCAGACTGTGTAAGCAGGGAAGTGAGACCAGGCAGGAATCAGAGGCAGGGAGAACATGGTGGTGGGTCAGTTGCTTATAGGTCCCTGTGGGATCAGAGGTTATTGAAATCAGGGTGAAAATGAATCATTTATTTTTATTACTTTTATGTAGTGTATCATGTTTCAAATGTATGGAAAGAGCTTCCTATCGAATGCATCTAATGAATTTGTTAAACTTAACTTAACACAAATATTTGAATTTATTTGTTAACTTCAGTCTTTCTAATGAAGCATACCTTTGGTATTTTTTCCTTCTCAATGACTTAAGTTCTTTTTTCCTTACACTTGTCCTTTTCTTTCTCCCAACCCTCACTTGCTTTGGGAGGCTGCCGGATGCTGTGTGCTTCCTGCCAACCTGTTGCTCAAGAGTTTGTCTGCCCAGTATCAGAGCCTTCTAATAACTGCAGAGGCTGTTACTCCATCTGAGATATTTGGGTTAGACTTGGGCAGCCACTTAACCAAGCTGTGTCACTTGGGTGAGTTTCTCACTCTGAGCCTCAATTTCCTCGTATTTAAGTGGGGATAATAATATGTACTTTGTTCTAAGGACTAAAGTTAATATATATTTATCTGTAGCACAGAACTTGACATGTCTTTATGAATTATAGATATTGTTAAGACCTTAGGTTTATTGAATTGATAATGTTTTATTAGAGTTGAAGAATCAAATCTCAAAAGCATACAATTCTGTTGTTTCAGTAACACATTGTTCTAGGAGCATCTAGGATTATCAGTGTCAAAATATGGTGTTAATGTTTGCTGCCATTGACATTTTAATATGTGTTTATGTTTTTTCAGCTTATTAAAGAATAAACTGAGACACATTGGGAACTCACTATGAGTATAGTGAGATTTTTTTCCCAGTAACAGAGATACATGCATGTAATTATAGCATTTTCCCTGTCTTTTTGCTGGCTTCATTCAGTTTTGAGCTAAAGCATCAGCCAGAGGTAACTCATTTAGATGTGTGGTCCCTTCAAGAAAGATGAGGTTTGTTGAAGAGAGATAATGAAAATTTCAGTGACTGAGTGGGAGGTGTGTGTGTGTGTGTGTGTGTGTGTGTGTGTGTGTGTGTGTGTGTGTGTGTGTGTGTGTGTGTGTGTGTTTAGGCTTTATTCTCACACAAGAGAATGGAGGAAGCTTTTTATGTTTAATATAAGTTTGGTAACACTAAGAATGGGTCACTTTTTCCAGTGTAAGACAAGGCATGTATATACCATTATATTTTATACCTCTGTCTTTCAAAATAAACATACTGTCTTTGAAAATTCTAATTTGACTCTTCATCTGCAATGATGTAAGCCTGCCACTCTTCGCTGGGGAGGATCCCTTCCCTCAGCCTGAGTTAGAGACTACTTCTGTCGTATGAAACAGTATATTGTATTTCTGTCTGCTCAGTAAGAGTGTCTATTTTTCAGGTCGTGGTTGTTGAATGAATTGGGATTGAGTGAGCTTGCTTTCAGCACTCTTTTCCAGAAAAGGGCTATGTGCTGGGTGGAGCTGACCTTTCCCCATTCAGCATCCTAAAAATGACAAAACTGTCACAAAGATTTCTTTGTTAGTGGTCAAGGATGCTATGACTTTGTTTCTTATCTACCTGTATAGCACTTCCTTTCATAATAATAATCACCAATTATCAAAAGTAATTACTTTAGATCGATGTTTTTGGTGACGTAGTACCCTTGCCTGGCCTTTTGTTTTTACCTAAAATATAGACTGTATGCTTCTACTGAAGATTTAGTTCAAGAAGTTCAGTTAACAGAAAATGTTAAACAGCATGTAGAACTCCCAAGATGACTTTATTTGGCAAATCTGATTCCTCCCACCTAATGAATAGCCCTGAGGATTATATGACTTTATTATTCAAGAGCCACACTTTTTCCACTAAATAAATTGACCCTTGTCATCACCAAAGCGCATATCAGATACATCTACAACTGTCCATATTTATCTTCTTTTCCAAAGATGATTCAGGGTGAGGGAAAATACTTCCTCCTTTTATAGATAGGACTATAGTTACGAAGAGAGCCATGCCGACGTGTCACCCTGACACCTGATGCAACAGAGAAAGCAGCAAAGATGTCAGATGATCTCGCTACCATCATTATTACCCTCAGATAAGGAGTTGACGTAATAAGCCTCTTAGAGAGTTGGACGAGTCAGAGATGGTCCAGATTGGAGCAAGCCCAAGATTATCAGGGCTCACTGTGCTTCAGGCTGGGTTATCTGTGGTTGATACACAGCACAAGGAGGCGCGTAACATCCTGAGTCTATGGCAAAACAGTTCTATCTTATTCTCAGAAGCCCACCGCTATAACATTTCCCTATACTTTTTATTGACCCTGGTAGATAGTAACTTCTCTTTCTTCCAACAATTGGAGCATATAAGAACTGTGATACTGTGTTGGTACTTTTTCATCATGGTTGAGAAGAAGCTTCTAAATCTGTCAAGGCCAGGACCCATTGTTCTCCCTCGCTGAGCTTTTGGAAGTGTTGGTTGAAATGGATTGTAACTCTATTCGACCTACAGAAGGAGTCAATCCTGAAGCCCTCGTCACCAGCCTTTGGGGATTTTTGTGTAAACTAGACATTCACTATTATTGCAGCCTTCGATGAGAGGGCCTGCTTGTATCAGCTGTCAAGTCATTGGTACATCGCCTTGGTCTATACTCTGAAAGGAGATGGGCTTCCCCAAACCATGAGGGATCTGTAATAAACTGATCACTCTCACTTTCAACTTGACAGTTTGAAATAAAGTTGCTTAGAGCAGTGGTTCTCAGAGTCTGGTCCTATGCCCAGCAGCACCCGCACTGCCTGCGAACATGTGAAACATGTAGATTCTTGAGCTCCAGCCCCGACCTGCTGAATCAAGACTCCAGGTGTGGTTCAGGGCATTCTGGTGCGTGCTGGAGTTTGACAGCCAAAAAAAGAGCGTCTTGAAATGACGTTTTTCTTTTTAAGACAAGTGAGCTCACGTATATATTTCAAGTTGTTTGTTGGCTGGTGATGACCTCAGACATTTTAAAATACTAACCAGGTCCAAGGAAATTCATTATCCTGTATTTACCTTTGGTAATCTGCCCTGCTACGAGCTTCATTATTAAGCATTCATTAAGGGATATGTCATTTTAGGTACGCTCTCTTACCAGATGACTTCAGTTTTTCATATCATCTAGAAAAAATAGACTACAGTTAGAAATAATTTAATCCTAAATGATTGTATTTGATTATTTAAAATTTTATATGTAAATAGTATTGTACAGTCAAAAATTGCATGCCCTGGGTTCTGAAACCTCTTGGACCTTTTGTTTCTTCCTCTGAAAAATGGAAATGAAACTCCACACCAAGTTGTGAAATTTAAATAACATGTGAAATGTATTTCATGAACAGTAACAATCATTACAGAAGTGTTAGCATTGCTTAGAGAACAAGTACTTAGTTCATATTTATTTACATTTATTTCTGAAGTTAAATGATTTTATGCTTAAAATTGATAGCTTGTAGACTTCAGAACATTTTCATTATTGTCAATTTTTTAGCTTCTGTGAGTGAAAGGAATATTGGATCATATAGCATCATGCAGACCTAGTGCTGAGGGCAGCATTAGACTGTTTCATAGCTATTAATTACAGCTTGTTTCTTCAAAAAGTTTAATTAAAAAAATTATGAATCAGTACATTTTCACTGTAACAAAGAATAGGAAGAAAAGTTAAGTCTCTTCCGATTCCCTTTTTATTCCCATCTTAAGATAACCAGTATTTGTAGCCTCATGTGAATTGTTCCATACTTTTATCCATATTGTTGCAAAGGTATATAAATGTACGCATATCCAGGCAGTTTGTGTTAAGTGAAGTAAGCCCAGGCCAGGCCAGTTGTAGATTCAACAACGCAGTAAGAAATTGAACTTAGACCTGTGAATCTGTAGTACAGTGAGATGGCCCTTGGTTACTAATCACTAGACCCTGATCTGATGTGGCCCCCTCTTCCAGCCTAAGAATTTGAAAAGGCAGTGGGCTTGTGTTCCAGGCTCTTGTGACCCAGCAGCCTCGTCATTCCCCACAGCTGACAAAAGTACTAAACGATCTTCATGAGGAACCAGGCAGGTGATGGGAGCTGTACCCACTCACTTGTGTCCTAGATCTTTGCACATCTTGTTTACTGATTAGGCAGTAAATCAAAGGGAAACTTAGACTGTGTCCAAGTTCCCATTTTCCCCAGTCTTTGAACCCAGGTCAGTCATTCCGGTCTGTTCTTCAATTCATTTTTACAAATATTGGATCATTATATTTCTCTGCCATTTGTTTTGTTTTATGTTTTGCTTCAATACATAATAGTCATCAGTCCAGGTCAGTGGTTGGAAAGATGACATTTTTAATAGATGCATAATAGTCCATCATGTGGCTAATGTTATAATTTAGTCAGCTGTTCTCCAGTTGAAAGATGTTCACGATACTTCCAGGTGGTTGTTAGTACCCCCAAATAAAACAACTATAATATACATTCTCGTACATTTACTTATGGGTCAGACTCCCCAGAGTGGAATTGCTGTATCAATAGCTATAAGTATTTTAAATTTTAAGGGATACTGTCAATTTTTTGAGGGGGAGTGGAAGATTGTAGCAATTCACACTCCCTTTGCCAGAGGGTTTGTTTCTCCCTTTCCTCATCAGCACTGGTTATAGTTATTCATTTTAATGTTTATGAATAGTATGGATAAAAGCAGATGTCTCCATGATAGCTTCAGTTTACAACCCTCTGGTGACGAGTGAAGCTGAATGTCTCTTCATATCAATTGGCCCTTTGAATTTCCTCTTTTGAGACTTGCTTATTCATCTTCTTTGCCCAATTTTATTGGGCTTTTCATTTTTTTCTTATAAACTTGTATGAATAATTTGGATATTAGGAATATTAAGAGTTTGCTAGTTACTATGAGCTGCATTTGTCTCTTGATTTTTTTTTTATGACTTGTACCATATAAGATAAATAAATGAATAAATTGTCTTTCCTCACTTCTTAGGAAAGTTTTTCCCAGCTAACAATAATAAAATAATCTAAATTTTCTTTTGGTAACTTTACTGTGATTTTTACATCTAAGATTTTAATCTATCTTGAGATTTGTTTCTTAATTTAAAATTTATTAAATTTTAAAAATTCACTAAAATATTTTAATACAAATCTATTTTTAATGTAGAAAGTTAGGAATTTTGCTTTCTTGTTTCCAAGATGGATGACCATTTATTCCAGAGTTAGTAAACAAATTACCATTTTCCCACTGAATTGAAATTCCACTTTTGCTATGTATTATCTTCCTATTTATACAGGGATCTACTTTTGGACCTTCTGCATTAGTTTTCTATAAATGACCACAAATTTCTGGCTTAAAACAACCCTAGCTCATTACTGTATTGTTCTGTAGATCAGAAGTCCAGGTCCAGTGAGACTGAGTGTTTCACTCACCTCCTCAAAGACTGAGATTAGGGTGTCATCCAGACTGAGTTCTCTGAAAACGCTGGGGAGGAATCCACTTCCAACCCTATTCAGATTGTTGGCAGAATTCAGCTCCTTGCGATTGTAGGACCTAGGTCGCCATTTCCTTGCTGGCTGTCGGTTGAAGATGCTGTCAACCCCTCAAGACCATGAGCAGCCATTCTTTTGAGTTGCATTTCATTTGCTAAATTTTATTGAGTTTTTCCATCAATATTCACAAGTAAAATTAGTTTATAATTTTCTTGTGGCAGTTATAAAGAAGTTCATACATACATATTTTTAGTACATACAGATATTTATATAATGATTATTGCAATAAAGCATTTTTTCTACCATATAATTGCCTTGCTGTGAAATAGTATTGCAAATTGGGTGTGTGTAGCATTTAGTTTGTATTAATCTCATATCCAGTCCCTCTCTCCTAGTGTTAACATGTATTAAAAATCTTGATCTTTAGGATCTATGGTCATATTAATTAACTTTAAAATTCTAGATAAAATGCTAATGTCAGTTCCTTAAAGCAAGATGTCCAGAGTCAGGTGGCTTTTGACACTGCATTTCTGGATAAAATTAGGCTTCGAGTGGCCATGCTGAGCCCAGGAACATGCAGTCTTCTTAGCACAGTTAATCTTTAATGGTATTTTTCCATCACTAACCAACAGCCAGTTTGTTGTAATCCAAATTTTCACATAGTAGTAGTTTGTTCTTAAACTAAAGATGAAGTTAGGAATGGAGACTTCAATAAAACCTGTGTAAACTATAGCTTTGTTCTTTGTCCCTATCTTTAAGGACTCACTTAGGACTAATGTATCCAGATCTAAAATATTCTTTCTTGTTCTAACTGATAAGAATTGATCTTTAAGCCCTTAGTTCTTGGTATGTTAAAATTTTTTTTGTGTGAATTTTCAAGGCAGGGTTTCAACCACTGACAGAGTATCAGGTCAAATAAAGCATGGGACAGTTTGGTTTATTAGCAGAAAACCATGGCAAATCAGCTCTTCGAGGAATGGGTTAAATCTTAGAGTAAATGAATGATGTTCTTGAAAGATCCTAAAAATGCTTCACAGTAAGTTAGAGCTTTTGTCTACGAAGTTGCTCTCTTTACCCCGGGAACCATCGGGGCGGGGCGAGTGGTATTGCTCTGCTCAGCTGGTTGGTTGCCTGGCAGGCTCTCCAGTTCAGTGGAGGGCAACCTTGCTAAAGCTGCATGTGACCAGGTGGTTGAGTGTGAGCTACATACGGTTTGAGAAATTAAACATAGATGAGTAACTGAGTATAGTTGTTAGTATCAGTACTGTGCATACCAATTCTCAATGGATACTCATGAATAAATCCTGGGTTTGAGAGAAAAATGTCCCAGATAACCACCACAGCTGCTAATCTTTACTTAGAACTTACTAGGGTTCACACACTGCTCTAAGGGCTTTACATATATTAACTCACTTAATCCTGACAACAACCCTTTGATCAAGGCTAGCTGGCAAGTGGAGGTGGCGAGAATTGATGTCGGCATCTGGCTGGCTCCTGAGTCTCTGCTCTGAATCACTGTTTACTATTTATTGACCTTATAAATTTATATCCAGTAGGAAAGGAAATAATGATTTTCTGAAAGAGTCCTTCAGGCCCGGAGAAGCAGATTCCTTCTGTTAATAAAGGTCAAATGATGCAATCACAAGCTGAAAGTGATTGCTTCTGTCTTCTCAAACTTTGATCTTTTCGTTTTGCTTCGAATGGAAGGGAAGCCAGGCTGAGCTGTGAAAGAGGAAACGGGCTGTTTTTGTTTCCATTTCCCACACTACTTGCTGCTGCTTTTCTGTAAAATTCAATGATCAGCTGCCGCTTGTTGATCATCTCACTTTGGCCAAGCATTAGACTCCGTGGAGTCTGGAAAGGACTTAGCCGTGTTCCCTGACCTTAAGAACGAAGCCACCCGCCTCGCCTTGTAGCAGGTACAGTGACGGCACCGTGCTCGGGACTGTAACGGGCACAGAGAAGGGAATGCTTTATTGTGTCTCCTTTGTCACTCCTTTTCAGTCTCCCCCACTCTGAGGTAAAGCTAGAACAGTCTAGAGGATGAATAGGGGCTGGCATGGTGAATGGGTGTATGATTGACCAGCCTTCCAGAAGGAGGGAGCAGCATTTGCAAAGGTTCAAGGTACAGGTTATACCTGGCAATCTCCTTAATAAGTCACCTGGGTGCTTATTAAATTCCACCTTCATGGGCCCCATTCTGTATCCTCTGAATCAGACTCTCCAGAGGAGGAGCCTAGGGGACTGTGATTAACAGGAGCCCTAGGGGGTTCTTGTCAGGGGGAGCTTGGAAAACATCACACAGGTGGCATACGGTTTGTTCATGAGCATAGAATGAATTTCGGGGAGAGTGGCTGAAGATGAGATCAGGTGGTATGAAGGTCATTTTATGTCGTGCCTATCTTTGGGGATTGTTTGAATTTCTATTTGTAGCCTACTTAACACTGCTTGCTTCTCAAGTATCAACAGAAATGTTGAACGAAGCATTTACTTTAGACTTGGACAACTTTATTTAATTTGCAAGCAATGTATCGAAAGTTTGGACTTCAGCCCAATTTACAGGGTTTCCAACCTTGACTTATTTATGCTGAGAAACAGCCAAGGAGGAGAGTGGGGAAAAGAATTAACATTGTTTATCTCCATTGTGCCCCATGACTCATAATGGTGTCTCATCTCATGCGTTGGCAAGCTGAGGCCAAGAGGTTAATTATGTCGGCCACAGAGCTATTAAGTGATGCAACTGATCACTGGGTCGATAGAGCAGAAGGAATTGATTTGTCCAAAAGTGGTGATCAGAGGGCTCACTCACTCACTTAAAATAGGTGAACTGGAAAATGCAGGGTTTAGGTCAGGGTATAGTGAAAAAGCTTCTGACGTTTGTTACCATGTTAACATAAATATGTGCCCAATATTCTGTATTTTTTTCTTTTAAAAGAAGCTAATTTTCAGTATTTCATGTGAATTTATCTCCATTTAAAAATTTTTGTCCTATATTCAAACAATTTAAAACAATATGTTTGCCAACACTGTGATGCCCAGCACATCACTGGGTAGAATTTCGCTTAAGGGCTGCTGGTGTGTGATTCTAGATGAAATAATCCCTAAAGGCTATGCTTTAACATGTCATGGTTCTTGCTGATTCGTGATGAGGTATGATTTACTGTGATTTGCCTTCCTTTCATATCTTAAAGAAATGGTTCTCGAATATTTATGTAGAAGATTAATAACAGAGCCGTCTCTAAGTATCAGTATACTTTTAACTTTGCTAGGGGAATGTGGAAGGATGAAAAGGCCACTTGCTTCTGGCTTCTTGCTACTGGGAAAAGGGTTGCCCTCCCCTGAGCCTTCCAGTCCAACTGCTGTTTTTCGGTGCCTTTCTGCCGTAAGAGGAGCTCAAAGTGGATCCGTCCACTTGTGTGTACACTTTCAACCCATGTGGAGCCACATGCAACCAGTGTCTTTCCAAAGGATGTAGAGCAGCAAACTGATGGACCTTGAAAACAATTCAGTACAGCTTGGCCAGTATTAAAATGAGAGAGGCTGAAAAAGAGAATTGAGTAGAAGGAAGATGGCATGCCTTGCAAGTAGGAAGGGTAAGAATTGTTTTGTGGGACTTTTGTTTCAGGTCTTTGTGTGTATGTGTATCCGTGTTCCAGGTTGCATCATAGAATGTATTTCCCACCGACCTGACAGTTAACTAATTTTGAAAGCGCTGAGCTAGAGTAAGTAGATCCCTGGTCAGTCCTTCTCAGTCTAAGATGGTATAAATTCTAGGCTGGAAATTTCAGAGGATGTTTACCACGTATTGATTACCCATGCACGTGGTCTTTTTTCTTCAGTCCCTTGAAAACACTAACAGATTATCATGTGTAGATCAGTCCTTTGATGAAGCATCAGTTTTCAGGAAAGAGCGGCAGTGCTGAACAAAGGGAGAGTCATTACAAGATGGTGAGCTGCATGGCCTTGGAGAGCAGGATGAGACTGTGGCTGAGGGAGGATGCCGAGCAGGGCAGTGAGCCAGCCCCAACTCTGTCTCCACTGAAATTCCTTGAGAATGCAAAGTGGGAAGGGAGAAGACAATGTGTGAGTGAACAGAGCACCTAATGCAAGTTTACAGGCATTGAAAAGGCACAGGGGAAGGTGGACCTACGAATACTTCGGCAATGAAATGTTTTCCATTTGTACATTTGCCTCTTTGGAACTGAGTGAATGGAGAAAGATAAGGTTCTTGAGTAGGTTTGTGAAATGAAAAGCTGATTGTTTTTGTGAGCCAGTGAGGATTTTTGCTAGTGTGAGTTTGTTGGATACACCATGAATGACCTGAAGTCAACACCTCCCACGTACAAATCATTTCTAAGTTTGTGTTCTCAAGAAGTTGTATTATGGAATTTAAAAAATCTAAGTAGAATCTAGATTGCTGTATGAGATTGTGGATTCTAGAGGGATACATACTCCTATGTCTTAATAAGAATTTAATTGCAAATGAGAACTCTTTTAAAAAGTTTCCAGAAATAAAATAAAATTGTATTAATTTCAGCCTTCTATAAAAGAGGAGGTTTGTCATAATGGTCACCTGATGGGATGAAATGCGTGAAAAGCACATAGTGCTCATGTTAAGTATTTTACAGTATCCGTTGATTCACTGGTAAAGCACTATCTTGTGTGCTTACT
Organism: Camelus dromedarius; assembly: GCF_036321535.1. Classification (NCBI taxonomy): domain Eukaryota; kingdom Metazoa; phylum Chordata; class Mammalia; order Artiodactyla; family Camelidae; genus Camelus; species Camelus dromedarius. Next base: position 88,989,164 of record NC_087436.1, on the reverse strand, counting down.
CTGGGGAGATTTCTGGATATTTTATGACCTACTTTAGTAACTCAAGCTCTCATTACTAGTTATAGGTTATGAAGCTGTTTTTACATACAGTTGACCCTTGAACAATGCAGATTTGAACTGCAGAGATCCACTTATACTGGGATTTCTTTCAATAGTAAATATTACGGTGCCATCGGATCCCAGTTGATTGAATCTGCAGATGCATAGAAACTGTGGAAATGGAGGGCCAAGTACCAGTTATGGGTGGATTTTCTCCTCTGAGGAGGGTGGGCACCCCTGAACAACACCCCATGTTGTTCAAAGGTCTACTGTATTGGAGTGAACTGGAGTGAATACTAGGCTTTTTGAATTACTTCAGAGATAGATTTTTTTTTAAATTATATTGAAGTGATAGGGTTGTTTTGGCCAATCAACGTGTATCGCTATCTGTGAGCAGATAAATTTGAGAGAGCAAACTCCAAAGGACAGAGACCTGATAAGGATAGAACCTTTTTTGCCTTGGTTCCGTCACTGGTATAGAAGTGCTAAGACTGACTTCATGGATGTTTTCTCTCGCTGATGACAGAGGCTGCGTGTTGTGAGTCCAGTGTCCAGACAGACACCGTTGGTGGCCATTGTGTTCTTCCTATTAAAAGTGACTTTCTGCCTCTTCCTTGTTTTTCTTACTTTACTTTAGATCATATAAGTTTTAAAGCTCTGATGGACTCTTGTAAGATTATTATTTGGATTCAGCTTATTTTCTGTAAATACAGTGATAAAGTGATGCTACGTGACTGTGATCTCTTGGCTGCTCCAGGACCAGTATAGAGGAGACAAGTGTATGGGCTAAATGGATTATTAAAAAATATTGATTGACTAGAATTACGAGACTAAGACAAGATCTTCCAGTGCTGCTAGGTAATGATGTATGACTCATGATCCATGAAAGCTGGATACAATCTTAATGTCCTTAGGGGAAAACTGTTCATTTCTGATTAGTTTAACACTTTAGAGAAAATAATCAATAGACATGTTATAAACTTAGAATGAAGCTTAGGGAGGAAACAAACTTAAATAATTTGCCCAGACTGCTTCAGTACCTTGAACACTATTTTGCACCTGAAATTACATTTTTTTTTTTGAAGTATAGTTGATTTACAATGTTGTGTTAGTTTCTGGTGTACAGCATAGTGATTCAGATGTATATATACGTTATGAGTGGCCTTTTAGGTGCTCTCTCGTCACTTAGGTAACCAGGTAATCAGCCCACGGGGCAGATGGTGTATGCTTTATTTTGTAAAGATTTCGTTAAAATGGAGGTCCAATGACTGGCTTTACTTTCACATTTATACCTTGGACCATTGGGTCATTTGTTTACTGAGTATAGAAAAAAATGAATTTTATTATCATTACTCTTTTCAAGACTTTCCGGAGGCTAACGAGGAGTGTTTTAGTGGGATTTTCTTTGTTTTGCTAGATCACCGACACAACGTGGATCTCGCCACGTTTTGGACATGACTGAGCTTCTCCAATGGGCCAGATATCACTGGCAGCGGCTGGTCGGTGGGACACCCAGGGAGGACGGTGAGAGGCCGTACAACTATTTCTCTCTGCTTGCCTGCGGGGGCAAGCCCTCTCGGACCCCCAGAGTGGCGGGAAAGCACCGGGTGGTTGTCCCCCACCTCTGGCCCTTCAAGGACGAGTATGAAAAGTTTTCTGGAACCTACGTGAATAACAGAATACGGACTACAAAGTACACCCTTCTGAATTTTGTGCCAAGAAATTTGTTTGAACAATTTCACAGGTACTTTTATTTTTTGGAAAAAAAATAGAATGTCTTTGTCATTCTAGTTGGTATATAAGATTTTTCATTTTCGTAATATTATATTTGCCCTAAGCCTAAAGCTTACGGTGTTATCTTTGACGATTCTGGCGGAATCTGTTGTGAAACAACGACCCCTTACATTCACAGCACTTTATAATGAGTAAGATGCTTTCTCTTGATGAGAGAGATACTGTTTTCCTTGCATTACAGATTGGGAAACCAAGTTAGACGCTGTGGTTTAGCCAGTGGTGAGAAGACGAGCCTTGAGTCTTCTTGCTCTTGCTTTTGTGTTCTTTCCATGAAACCATGCTGTGTTTTGATTTTAGCCTTTTCTTCTTGATAATAGGGGGAAACAGCTCTGAAGCATACCAGACGTAAACTGTTATTAGGTGAAACAGCAACGTAATTCAGTTTACTATGTTTATTGAAGCCATCCTGTAAGTTCAGGCACTGAAGGAAATGCAGGTCTAAATGGTGCTTCTTTGCTTATGGAGTTTTATATTTAGCACAGGAAACAAGATTTGAATATAAACGATGAAAAGACATAGTGGATGTGTTGAGTGTTATAAGCTACCAGCTAGTAGGGAAGCCTCGAAAAGAGGAATAATACTATTAGCTAGAGCTGTAGCAGGGAAGTGGCATTTGAACTTAATTATGAAGGGTGAGATTTTCAAGGCAGAGTTGTCTGCAAAGCACGCTTCAGATGGAGGAAGGAAGGAATATGGGTAAAAGCAGAATGGCGGTAGCCGAGATTTGCTGGAGGCCTGGGAAGTGGTCCTCTCTGCTAACACAGTTAGAGGCCAACTGAAGGCAGAGAGAACATTTAGGAAGATGCTGCATATATCCTGGTGAGTTGTAATGGAGACCTGGACTCAGAACAATGTGGGAGGGAAAAGAAGGGCCATCTATTACGGATACTATGGGTTAGATGTAGGGAATTAAGTGAAAGGAGTAAAAGATGATGTGAACAGGTTGAGCTGTGATGACCAGGAGGATTAACAGAAAAAGTAAAGGCAGGAGTCAAAAGAAGCTTGACTGGAAGATTGTTTTGTTTCGGGAAATGTTGAGTTTGAGCTGCTAATGTGAGTATAGGGATTCTCTGCATTCATTGTTCATTCCACGTATCTTCCTCCTCATTTTTCATACTATGTTCATCCATATACATTTATTGAACAGGGAATATGCTTAAAATACAGATGTGAATTTGTTGAATTAATGGCTTTAAATGCTGTGGGTGTTTCTGTCTTGTATGGAGTTTGTAATCTAGTGCACTTGATGGAATTAGGATGTGGAACTTGAACAAAGTTCAGTGCCGAGCACTATAGAGTTGGATGCAGTTAACATGGAAATAATTGAAGCCACAGAAGTAGCAAAAAGGGCTAAGAAAAAGATGTCAGCGTGAAAGGAATTGGAGATAAGGGAGGAGAAGTGTGCATAGATTATTTTGAGAAGTTTGATCAATGGGAAAAATAAGTGATACAAATTCAAGGGTCATGCAGGTTTGAGATTTCCTTTATTTCTTGTAAGGAAAGAGGCTGTTTGAATTTATCTTGGGGGCAGTGGAGAAATATTTGAATATTTAAAATAGAGGAATAGAGGAAGTTCTTTAAAAAGTGGTTCTGAATAGCAGAGTTGGTCTCAGGGGGAAGTAAACTCTCAGTTTTTTCTACTTATTTTGAGCCTGGTTTGAATGTAATATTTGGACAAACAAATTAACTTCTGAAAGTGAGAGGTGGTTATTGGTTTTTTTGTTGTTGGTTCTGTCTTCTGTTTCTACAGTACGTCAATTCTGAATTCCCTTCAGTTTTTTGAACTTTTCAAAAAGAAAAGAATACTTCCTATTGTGCTTTATGTGTTATGCTTTATATTATGTGTTATACAACTCACAACTGTCACACGCCAATATTTACTATTATATATTTAATAAATACGACCTCACATTTGTTAAAGTACCCCCAAGCCAGGTGGCTACAGGGGTAATGAATTGTTCATTCAGATTTGTTAGATTTTGCTGGTTCTCTCGGTTTAATAGCATCCAGAATTGACTGATAGAAACTTGTCGGTGGACCGTAAGGTGTTTTGCCTCTTTTGCTCCAGGCTTTGATGTGATTTGTTAACCCCTTGTTGTGTGTGTTTGGGTTGCAGAGCCGCCAATTTGTATTTCCTGTTTCTAGTTGTCCTGAACTGGGTGCCTCTGGTAGAAGCCTTCCAAAAGGAAATTACGATGCTGCCTCTGGTGGTTGTCCTTACAATTATTGCAATTAAAGATGGCTTGGAAGATTACCGAAAATACAAAATTGACAAACAGATCAACAATTTAGTGACTAAAGTTTACAGTAGGTAAGTGTAACAGGAGCTGTACTGGGGAATAACATGTATCATTTAGAAATATGCAGAATGCTACTTTTTTCCCCCTTAGGTGTGACTAGAACCCTTTTGGGGGTGGGGTGGTATTTTCAATTAATATTAATTAAAGTCCTACAGTGAATTCAATCCAGGCATTATAGGAAAACAATAATGGATATGCCATTGTCAACCCAGGAGCTGATAAAACCAAAGCTATAATTTAACCATAAATGGGATTGAAAGAATTAAACTTCAAACTCTAAGAAGGAAAACAAGCAGATAGTTTTAATCCTAGATGCTACAATTTGGGATTAAGAAGAGGATGGGGTATGGAAAATATGAATGGATATGAGAACAAGATGGGATATGAGAAAGAGAAGGCAAGTTTCCTGTTGAGGAAAAGAACTGTGAAAAATGGAGAAGAGTGCTCTTTTTTTGTGCACCGAAAGCTGGAGGCCTGTAAAACCCTTCCTGTTGCAAGAGCACCCGAGGGCATTCATAATAGGAGGTCTTTCCAGGAGCATATCTGCTCTGCTGGAGACTTGTATCCCAGTATTTATGGCATAGCAAGCCTGTGTAGCCAAGAAGAAAGCCCATTCAGGTGAATTTTCAACCATGCTGTGTGTATCTGACCACATTTACAGATGTTACAATGCTAGTGTCCAAAGGCAGGTATTTCCAACACTGTGATGTATTCCTTCAAGTCATGTGCACGTTGTTTGTGGGAAGCAGGGGATGGTTTGAAAAACTGGGATTGTACTACATATCTTGTTTTTTTCTAGTTCCTTTAGCCTAATATTACACCATAAACACTTCCCATGTCTTTATCCTTTAAGAAAGTATTTTTAATAGCTGCAATGCCTATAATATGACTAAGGTAATTTAAACATTTCCCATATTTATATAATTTTGAGAATGTATGCTTCAATGAGGATTCTTATACAAAAGTGGTAAAGATCTATTATTATTTCTGCATTATAATTAGAAATGGAATTACTTGATCAAAGAGGAGGAATCTATTTCAGTCCTTATTTGTGTGGCTTTTATGAAAATGAATTACAAAGTTTATAATGTTAATTCTCTGGAGTGCCCTTTCATGAAAAGTGTATCCGCTTCTTTAAAAAGTCATTATTGGAATAGATTCGTGGAATTCTTAATCTAATATGTTAACTGCTTTACAAAGAGTTTTTGGTGTCGCTTTTTTCCATTTGAGAGTTTGGAAGGTTTATGGAGTACTCTGGGGTTAGTGAGTATGTTCACTTGGCCTGAGGGGAGTAACCAAGTAAAGGGACAGTAATGAGAAATAAAAAGTTAGAGAGGGAGTTGGAGGCCTCCTGTGGAGGGACTTCATCACCAGGCTGCTGCTTAGACATTGAATGAAAGAGTTCTGCAGAGAAACAGAATGAATAGAAATAAGATTTATTATAAGGAATTGGCCCATGGAATTACGGAGCCCAAGAAGTCCCACTGTCTTCCATCTGCAAGCCGGAGTCCCCGAAAGGCCAGAGAGCCAATGGTATAGATCCTGGTCCAGGTCTGAAGACATGAGAACCAGGAGTGTTGAGGGCAGAAGATCAGTGTCCCAACTCAGTCAGTCAGATAGAATGAATTCTTTCACCTTTCTGTTCTATCCACGCCCTCAGCAGATTGGATGATACCCACTGGGGAGGGCCACCTGCTTTACTCAGTTCAGCAATTCAAATGCTAATCTCTCCCAGAAACATACACAGACTTACCCAGATAGAATGTTGGACCAGATATCTGGGCATCCCGTGGCCCAGTGAAGATGGCTTATAAAATTAACTGTCGCGGGTGTTTTCCTTTAGTGGTCCAGAATCTATCTTTTGGGGAAATAAGTAACATGATAGAAGTTGTGCTTTAGGAATATCAGTCCATTCGGGTCGTGAGAATGGCTTCCATATAGATTTGCCTCTGCTACTCAGTCCAGGGCACTAGTGGGAGTAGATGCTAAGTACAGGAAGAGATTCATAGAAGAGCCACTGTGAAGAAGAGCCCAATGGAATTTAGTGAACTTTGGTGATTTTTTTTTTTTTAAAGCTTCGGAGGATAAAAGTACCACTGATAGAAATAGGAAGCATTAAATTCATCTCAGGTAGAAAGGACTGGAAATGATAACAAGACAGGCATCCTAGTGGAAATGCCCAATGGACCAGTAGGAACGTCTTATAGAATATCTGGAAGGAAGGAAAGGCTACAGAGAGAAATCTGAAAGTCGTCAGTCCATTTAGAGGTGATTTTGAAGTTAGGAGTTTGACTTAGTCCTCGAGGGAGAACATGTGAAGAGCTGAAAGATGAGCTTTGAGCACAAAGATAGCACCCATTTCAGCCTTTGGGAAGACTTCACAGGTCCCCTTGGACAGATGCTGTCGCCCTTCTGAGATCTCTGAGCATTTGGCATATTTCTTGGGTTCACCTCAGTGCTGTGAAACACACTCAAATTTATAAGGCATTAATTCTAAATTTTTCAGACTAGAGATTCTGTTCTATTCTACTTTCCAAGTCACAGTAAAAAGATACCTAGGTTTAAAAGTCTAGTTTTATAATACGCTGGTATATTCTGAATAAATGTTAGGCTCATTTGACTGACCAAGAGTTCAACCAGATGACATAAGTTTTTTGTGGTGGTTGTTTTGGGAGAAAAATAACTCAGAGTCTTGTCCTAATAGTAGAATTGTCTTCAATTTTATATGAACCAGTGATTAGGGAAGGCTTCTCTGAAGAAGTGGTGTTCAAGCTGAAAACTGTAGGATGAATGTTGTTCATTATTAGAATTCTTCAGTGGCTTTCCCCCCAATTTTTTAAAGACCTGTAAAGAAAACAAAATAACAATTTTTCCCCTTTATAACATGATTTGGAAATAAGGAAAAATTAGTTCTTTTTTCTTAAATAAGGAAATAAGGAAAAATTAGTTCTTTTTTCTTTTACTCATGTCTACTCTAAAGGGAATCAGAAAAATTGATGTATAGAAAAATGAAAAAATAGTAAAAGCCCATGGCTTTTATTTTAAAGTCATGGAGCACTTTACTAAAACAGTGCTGTGAATTATTCGATGACATTTAAATGCTTATTATATGCCTGGGAAAGAAAGGTGAAATGTTGGTAACAGTCTCTGCCCTCAAAACATAGCTGTAGGGAATACTATTTCACAGTGATTATATGATGAACAAAATCCATATTTTGACCAATTTTAAGATAGCTAATGCCAGATTTAGTGAATGGAAAGAATACTTCTTATACATATTTTGAAGTACAGATTCTTGTACATAAATAATTGCTGATTTTCAGTGCCACTTTAGAGCTGATACTGTGTGTATTTGCTTTTCTAGGTTGCTCCAAAAAGTTCTAATCCTGATTTTCTCTGTAGTTGTGTAGCCTTGGGCAGATCACGTAAACTAGCTAAATTCCAGTTCCCTTCATTTGAATAAAACAGTATAGGACAGTATGCATAGTACCTAGCCCTTTCTAAGTGCCAAGTAAAGGGTAGCTATTGTGATTATTGTAGGTGAATAGTGACTATAAGCTAGAGTTTTTGTCGCATTATCAAGTCATTTAATCAATATTTGAGAATTCCTTAAAACATTGTATGATTTTATAAATATTAAAATTGCCTAATGGAAGACCTGCTATAATTTTTTTTCCCCCTCAGGTGTCCTTTTATACATAATTTGGATCTATTTTAGACAATTTGCATATAAATTTATATGAGATGCAGTATTATTCTCAACTGTTTTGAGGTCTAGTCCAAGATACCACTTTATGATTGCATTTCTTAATAGAATTGGGTAGCTCTTTATGTCTTTTTATTATATCCTATTTAATTAGCTTTTGTTTGGTGTTGTAGAAGAAATAATGCCTATATTCTACCCCCCCCCCCCCATTTGTTCTTGGAACAAATTTTAAAAGTACAAAGAAGTAAAGGTGGGCTATAAGACCATGCATTGCTGGTGTAAATGAGTTAACTTAAATTCCTATGAAATACAAAGAAATTACTTTAGAGGACAAATTATTTCTCAGAAAAATTAAGTTGAAAGTATGGGGCCATTAAATTTTGCAAGCTTTTGGAAAAAGCATATTAACATTTCTGTGCAGATAATTTGGTTCTTATTTGTAATAGGTAGTCTTTCACAAGGTGTTTAATTTTCTTTGGGAAACTCTCATTGGGAAATAGCAAATGTCAGTATAGAAATTAAACATTTAAACCCTGTTATACCCCAATTAAGTTAGAATGAACTACTATAGAAAACCTGACTTTCTTAAGATTGCCTTTAAAATGGCAGCCTTTTGTAAGGTTTTAAGGTTAGCTTCAAAGATAATAGAAGTGTGTTGAAAATAGAACTATTAATCATCCAACAAATCTAAGCGCCTACTATATTATAGGCACTGAGCGATTTAGAGATTTAAACAAAAAAAAAAAAAATAGATAAAATGCCTGCGCTCCAGGAACTTGCATTGTTTTCTGATCTTTAAACATCACCATATGGTTGATTTTAGGAGTTTAAAAATACTAGCTGATATTTATATTTTAGGACCTTCCCATAAATCCATAGAATTTCGTGGTTCTTGAAATGAGACTAAATACCAGTGTCCTTCTAAGATATTAACCTAATTTATGTGTGACATTTTTCAGTGCAGTGGTTCTTGAGATTCACTTTCTAATACACTATTGAACCATGTTTTGTTTGGTGGTCATTGGTAAGTTACTTTAGCTGGGAGTAAAGACTAGTATTTGAGAGGTGGGCTCTGGAGCTACCTGCCTTGTTTCAAATCCCAGGACTGCTAGGAAGTACGGGACCTTGAGCCAGTGACTTAACCCGTCAAAGCCAGTGTTTTCTCATTTATAAAAGGTGCAGGAGTGGAGCATAGTACATTCATAGGACCAACTACATAACACTGATAGAAAAATTAAATGACTTAAATATAAAGCATCCAATAAATCTTAGCTGCTCTTGTGTCCAATGATTATCCATTATTTGCTTATTATAAATTATTTCTAGTATTTCATTGGAAAAATACTAAAGATCGTCAAAAAGAAAAATTCATAATTTCACCCTTTCTTGCTTTAGATTTGTTAAAGTAAGAAGTAGAAGTCCACATTTTCCACCTTTTATCCAGTGGAGTCACTGTCAATAACATGTATTCAACATGTATTCTTCCTAACTTTTCCCAATGCTTATGGAGCAGAACTGTGTGACATGGAACTTTTCAAGAAGCAGAAAGGATCTTGAAGTTTGCCTGAAGAGGGACTATGAGAGCTGTATCCTGACCCATGAGAGTCATACAGAAGCCCAAGTATCCAAGCAGATGCAAAAAAATTCTAGTTGTACTTTTAGGCTGTGTGAGAAGAAGGAAGTCCTTTTACTAGTTCTCATTTAATTCTCTACCAGGAAGGAAATATGGCCTCATTTTGAGTCTACCACGATGACAAATTTTCAAAGCTAGTTAAAACTGGCAGTGAGCATTGTCACTTAGCTTGTTGCTTTCACCCCGTGCCTGTGTCCTTATGCCTCTGCTCTCAGCATGAGTCCTCTCACCGAGATACTGTCCCACCTTCACCTTACTCACCTTGATCATCCTTCAGGACTCACCTCTTCCAGAGCTAAATGCCCCAGGCGTTTGCTCCCTTAGTGGCCGGTGCATACCTCTCTCTTATGAAGTAGCTGCTTGTGTCCCTCTTTGAGATTTTGACCATAACTTCTGTAGGGTGGTGACCATATCTTAATCACTTTTGTATTCTTAGCACCTAACATGGTAACTGGCATAAATTAATATCAGTATATGTTTCCTGCCCTGAACTAGCTAGCTGTTGAGGAAATTAGCTATTTTATTTTTAATCCTGGTTATGCACCCCAAGTGGGGAAAAGTGAAGTTAATTCAGTTATACAGTTGGCTTCGTTTGAATTTTGTTCCAATGTAGATTATGGATATTTGTCCCTTAGATGAATTCTACTTCCTGTATTTGAAAGATAAAATCCTTAATCCTAATATTCAAGTCTGTCTTGTCTCCCTACTTTCACAAATTCTCAGCACAGCTTTCTTCATAGAAAAAGTAGAGGTCGTGGTAGCTCACAGTGAAAAAAAAAATGTGACAACGAATATATGTATGTTCATGTATAACTGAAAAATTGTGCTCTACACTGGAATTTGTAGAGGTCGTGGTAGCTCACAGTGAAAAAAAAAATGTGACAACGAATATATGTATGTTCATGTATAACTGAAAAATTGTGCTCTACACTGGAATTTGTAGAGGTCGTGGTAGCTCACAGTGAAAAAAAATGTGACAACAAATATATGTATGTTCACGTATAACTGAAAAATTGTGCTCTACACTGGAATTTGACACAACATTGTAAAATGACTAGAACTCAATAAAAAAAATGTTAAATAAATAAAAATATATAGCTACCCATCTCAAAAAAGAAAAAAGAAAAAGTAGAGGTCATTAAGCATGAAGAGTGTATCTCGGTTCCTTCTTACACGTCTTCACCTCCTCTCTTCAGACGTTACAGGAAGCATTAACTTCCCTCCTTGTAGTAGTGATCCCTTCATCTGTATTCTTAGTTCCGTTCCTCGGTGCTTCTCCGCAGCCTCAACCAGCACCCCCCACTCTGTCCTCTCTCTTCTACTTGCCTTCTGCATGGCTTCTTCCCTGCATGTTATGTGCATGCTCAGCTCTTTCATCTTTCTATCCTTCAACTTTCCACTGCAGTGGCTACTTTCACCCTTTATTCCTTTCGTAGCTAAACTTCATGAAATATTTGACTTCTTTACCTTCCAATCATTCCCTGATTCACTGGAGGTCTCACTCCCTTCTTCACTCTCCCCATCTACAGTTTCACACTATCAGCTTGATAGCAGACATCCTAATAATGACATACCACAGGCATGACCTCTTTGTGGCCTTTTTTTTTTTTTTTTTTTTTTTTTTACAAATGACACCCTTTTAGAAATTTCCTTTTTTATTTTTGTGACAACACTTCCTGTTGGGTCTTCTTTTACTTCTCTGTCACCTTGAAGTCTCTTTCCTTATCTGATGTCATATCTCATATTTTTACCTAGTGTCAGCTCCCCTCTACGTACCCAGGACTTCTAAATTTATATTTCTGCTCATGAACTTCAAGTCAGAATACTCAAATTGCTGGACCACTTCAATTTTATATCCTACTTCAAATAAAAACTTTCCAAACTAAATTTATTATCTTCCCTATGATGCAACCAGTTACTTCTAAAATCTGGGACATGGTGAAAGGCATCATTCATCATACAAGTTAGAAACCATAGTGCCATCCTTGATAACTTCTTTGCATGTAATAAGACATAAAACTTGATTATCTCTAGTACCCAAACATATCTTGATTTAACCTCCTTCCATCCATCCTTTGCTACTACTTTAATTCTAACCATCTTCATCCCTCCCTTGAATTATTTCAATAACTTTCCACTAGTTTCTTGGCCATTCCTATCCCTAACTAGCCTGCCACCCAGCAGTCCATCCATTACTCTGTAGCGAGAGTTAGCAAGTACAAATAGAATCATATCCTTCTGTGAACCTTTAGTGATTTTTCCCTCGTCTCTGGAATGAAATCCCTGATCCTAGGTATGGCAGTAGGACTGAACCTTCAAAATACTGCCTCTGCCCACCTTTTTGATCTTACCTCTGTTACTTCCCTCCATGGAAGCGTGAACAAGTGTGTACAAACACTGGGGGAAAAAAGACTGATAAAACCATTGATTTGCCTTTCTCCATAAACTAACAAACTCATGTGTAATTAAGGATTTCCTTTAGTTGGATTCAACCAGATGCATTAGATATTTTGGGAGAATGTGTCCTGAAAATGTTCTTCTTAGGTAGCCCTTTAAGCTAAATATATCTTGAAATAACTACTGTTATTCTGTATAGGAGAAGTTATACAAATATGAGCTTAGAGTGTCATTTCTATTTAATATGATACATTTATTTTTAATATATAGGCCATATAGCTTGGACTATAACTATCTCCCAGGGTTCTTTTGACAATGAATTTGAATATTGAGCTTCAGAAATGTAATAGAAAATAAATCCTTACTTTTAAAATAAGTACATTTTAATGACAACTAATATTCGATGATACAAATTTCCTGATTTTACGCTAAGAAAAATGCTTTGTGGAGCCTAATTCATGCCATTGGTATGAAAGGGCATGAGAAATTTGGCAGAAACTTTAACGTGAAGCAAGGTGTTTAAGGCAAATCAACCTCAACTGATGTCTTTCCTTTAGAAAGAGTTGAATATATAGATGGAAAACTACACCTTTGAAAAGGGTTAAAGTTTGCCATTCTTCTTCCTGGGGATCAGCTGCAGCCAACTCAGGACTGTTTTAACTAACAGTGTTTCTGTTAAATGATAATTAGAGGTGTTAATGTGGTGGTACAATTTTTAAAATGTTGTGTCTGGGTATTTTTTTTTAATTTTCTTTAATTTATCCATCCTGTCTGCCACATGGGAAGCTCTCTGAGAGCAGCTGATACGTCTTGTACACTTTTGGATCCTTGACACCTGACCAAGGACAGCATACAGGAATTGCTTCATACATGAACAAGCCTGCCCAATGTTCATTTTCATTTTATTCCAGGATTACTCAAATAGCATAATGGTTCAAAATCTCACAGGAAAAAATAACTGAAAAATATGTTTTGGCAGCCTAGTAACTCAATTTTCAGATGAAGCAAGTTGTGGCATCTAAGTTTTACCAATTCTCTGTCTTTCCCTTTTAGCATTTGATGGATTAAAATTCACCCTCATACTTTAAATTATATACTAAAATGTAAAAAAACACTATAACACAGGAACTATATTCAGTACCTTGTAATGGCCTATAATGAAAAATAATGTGAAAAGGAATATATATATGTATGAATGAATCACTGTGCTATATACCGGAAATTAACACAATGTTGTAAATTGACTATATTTCAATTTAAAATTCTTAAAAAATATATGTATTTTGGGCTTGATATTCTTTTCAAACTTTTATTTTCAACTTCAGGAAAGAGAAAAAATATGTCGACAGATGCTGGAAAGATGTTACCGTTGGGGACTTTATTCGCCTTTCCTGTAACGAGGTCATTCCTGCAGATATAGTGTTACTCTTTTCCACTGATCCAGATGGGATCTGTCACATTGAGACTTCCGGTCTTGATGGAGAGAGCAATTTAAAACAGAGGCAGGTGGTTCGGGGATATGCAGAGCAGGTAAATAATGTGTTTTCCTCTGGTAACATTAACGTTTTCTTTTCAGAAGATGACTGAGCTCATTTTCACCTGCACAGAAAAAGAGATTTTTAAATTCATTTTTACCTTTACAAAATGCAATCCCAGAAGGCTTAATCCGGTTCCAAATATCAGTCGAGATGTGCTATATTTTATAGGTAACAGATATAATGGCTTCAAGGTTCAAACATGTCAATCTGGCAATCATATTTTTGGAACTGAATTTAAGAAACCTAGCAAATTTTGCAATTTGGAAAATTTTAATTTTGCAATAGAAATGATCAACTTCTAATTTATTTTTCTTAATCTTGGATTTTTATATGTTACATTGTATTATCAATTGGTCATTGTTCATAAAATCTACAATGACTTACATACCAAAGCCTTTTAAGACTTGTGTAACTTCTCATTCCACAGAGCTTCTGACCCTTCCCCATAATGTGGTAAGGGAAACAAGAACTTTGAAGTTATATTAACACAAGTTTGAATGAATCCCAGCTCTGCCATTTAATTACTCTGTGACTTTGAGCAGGTCTCTTAAACATTTTATTCCTGTTTCTTTATCTTAAAATGGAAATGATGATATCTCCCCAATAGCATTGTTGCGAAGACTCAGGTGCAGTAGTATATATAAAAACGTCATGCATAGCACCTAAAAACAGGTTTTCCTCCCCTTTCTCTGGAAGCACCTGTGATGAGATATTTTAAAATGTAACTTTTTTTTTACTTGAACTGCTATTAAGTCAGATTTCTTATATGTTATACACTAAAAATATTTTAGCGTACTAACATCCTTATCTTCGGTATATTCCATCTTGTCACAGTAAGTCCATCTTTCTCCCTAGAGATTCTTTAGATCCTCTGTGATTATTACGCTTCTCAGCTTACTGTCATTGCCACATTTGTAAGCATTCTTGTACCTAAAACATTGGTAAAAATCTTATACAGCTTGGAATTCTGCTACATACCACTGAAGACCTGCTTTGAGGGTGATACCAGTTGATTAATCAGCAAACTTTGAGTTCAGTCAAGGCTGAGCTCTCCAGAATCTGATGACCTCCATTGTCATCTTGGTTCTTAGCACCTTCTTGTTTTGAGACCTTCAGCAAATTACTGATCCTCTACGTGTGGCTCTTCATCTGTTAATTGGGCCTGATTATAGTACCTACCTCATAAGGTTGTGAAGAAGAAAATAATTAAAGATATTTTAAGGGCATCATATAGATTCTAGTTCATCAGAAGAACTCAGTAAATATTGATTATTAGCAAATCAAATCATAGGATCATACAACTCACATTTTCCAAATGTTTGCTGATATACATACAAATATTCTGAGATATATCAATAGCATTTATCTTATTAGCCAAAATACCATATAAAAAAGGAAATGAGATAAGGTTGATGGGGCTTGTTCTTACTGTGCCTAATAGAATCCATGCCTATTTTCTTTCTTTTTTTATTTTCGTTAAGTTAGGTTTTTTTGGAGGGGTGGGTAATTAGGTTTACTTAGTTGTTTTTTTTGTTTTGTTTTGTTTTGTTTTTGCTGGTGATACTGGGGATTGAAATCAGGACCTCGTGCCTGCCAGGCATGCACTGTGCCACCAAGCTTTACCCTCCCCTCTCCATGCCTATTTTATGTCAAGACACTTTGCATATTTAATCTTTGGTTTTGTGAAGCATTCTAAAATTACTCTTTGATCTATTAGAGAATTTTTTAAGATACTGCTATCTAGCATATTTTGATTTTTTTTAAATTTGCTGAGATCAAATGTATACATTATCAGAGTACTCATATATATGTACACTTAATCTCAGAAACTACCTATATGGTTTAAAGAATAACGACAAAAATATATTCAGCTTTTCAGTGTCTTCTGGATAAGAGTGTGCACTGTATGAGTAGAAAGAAGTTGTCTTCTGCAGGGAGAACTGCATGGATTCCAGTATATGATTCAGACATTCTTATCACCTGAAGATGTTTATTAATGTTCTAGGACCATTACGATCTCATATATTCATTAATAATTATGTCTGTACTTTCCTTCATTTGGGCAATTTGTGACATAAATTTTGTGACAAGAATGCCTTAGTGTTATTTTAAAAATTGGTGAAAGGATAAACACTTAAACCTCAAGATATAACCTTGAATTTTTGTTTTGTGATTTTTAAAAACTATATTTTCAGGACTCTGAAGTTGATCCTGAAAAATTCTCCAGCAGGATAGAATGTGAAAGTCCAAACAATGACCTCAACAGATTCCGAGGCTTCCTGTGAGTGATACATGACTAATTGTGGGTGTGAATGGAATTGTATGTTGATTATATTTAACTCCAAAAAAAACAAAAAACCTTTTGTGTTGTGTACTTATACCCAAGTTAAATCAGTAAAGGCTAAGCCACCTATAAATTTGGCTTATTTTAATTATTTGATAAATATTAACCTTTGTATATATTTAAAACAACAACAAAGCCTTGTTCTTAAAATAATCCTAGAATTTCTTTCAGAAGTGTATGGATGTCTTATGTGAGCTCCAAAGTTAAGCCCAGGACATGTTAGTTATTTGGAAGGAAGTGTTTGGACAGGCCTGACAGCTTAAGTGACATGACAGGATGGTGTCCTTCTACCCCATTAGAATTAGAGTGGCAGGTGGACAGTTCACTTGGTAAGTTAGTCAATGATTTTGAAACACATCTAAGAAAAGTTATGGAAAGCCACAACGGTTTTCATTCTGGAGGCTTCCTGTGGCATCCACATCTCTTTCCAAGGGCAGCTAGAATTTAGGGTCTTACCTGACTTCAGGCTGGCTTCTGCCACTTAAGTGCTCTATTTTTTGAGCCAAGTTACTGACTCTTTTTGATCCTTCCTGATTTTTAAGAGGAGTCAATTAGACCTACTTCATAGTGGTGATCTTGTGAGAAAATGGTAGAGAAGAAAAAAGTTCCTAACTCATTTTTTGAGACCAGAATTATCCTGTTACCATTAACCTGATATCAAGAGAATATGAAGGGATTTAGGGGAAGATTAATATCCCTTATGAACACAGATGCAAAAAATTTACACAAAATTATAGCAAATCAAACTCAACAATACATAAAAGGATAATACGTAATGACTCAGTGAGACCTATACCAAAAATGTAGGCTTGGCTTAGCATTAGAAGATCAAGCAATGTAATTTCCTGTATTCAAACTAAAAAAAGAAAAACCAGGTGACAATCTCGTGGTCATAGAAAAAGCATTTGAAAGACTCTAACTTCCATTCTTGCAAACTGAAAAAATAAAAAACGGAAATTTCTCAACCTGATGAAAAGTGTTTATTTAAAAAAAAACTCTACTTATTGTTGAAAGACTAAACACTTTTCCCCTCAGATCAGGAACAAGACCTGGATATTGTCTCTCACCACTTTTATTCAAGACTCTCCTGGAGGTTCTGACTAATGTAGTCAAGAAAGAAAAGGAAGTAAAATCATCAAATAATAAAGAAGTAAAACTGTCTTTTATTCATAGATGGTATGATGGTCTTTGTAGAAAACCTGATGAAATCTACAAAAAAGCTACTAGAATTAATAAATGAGGTTAGCAATTTTGTAGGAAATAAGATCAGTGTACAAAAATCAATTATATTTCTGTATATTAGCAATGAACAGATATTGAAATTTTTTTAAAAAATCAATTTATAGTAGCATCAGAAAAAATGAAATATTTAAGAATAAATCTGACAAAAGATGTGAAAGACCTGAACGCTGAAAACCACTGAACACTGTTGAGAGAAACCGAAGAGCTAACTAAATGGAGAGACATACGTTGTACATACATTGAAAGACTCAGTATTGTTAGGATGTCAGTTTTTCCTCATCTTGATCTATAGATTCAGTGTAATCCCAGCTGAAATCCCAGCAAGGATAATTTTTGAAGAAATTGACAGGTTTATTGTAAAAATTTATGTGGAGATGCACAGAACTCATCTAACTAAAACTACTGTGAAAAAGAAGAACACATGTGGAGAGCTAACACCGCCTGGCTTCACTTTGGCACAAAGGTAGACCAGCAGGTCACTGGAAAAGATTCTAGACTCCAGAAATCGACCCAGACACTTAGGGACTACTGGCTTTTGACAAGATGCAAAGGCAGTTTAGTGGAGAAGTGTTAAGTCGTTTTAACAATTGATGCTGCAGTAATTAGACATCCATACTCAAAAAAAAAAACAAAAAACAAACCCTCAATCCAGACCTCTCACCACTTAAAATAATTAACTAAAAATGGATCCTGTACTTAAATGTAAGCCTGAAATTATAAAACTTAGAAGAAAACATAGGGGAGATCTTTGGTATCTTGGATTAAGCGAAGATTTCTTAGATATAACACCAAAAGCACAATCCATAGAAGAACAAAAATAAGTAAATAAAAGAGCTTCATCAAAATTAGAAATTTATTCTCTTCAAATGACATTACTAAGTGAATGAAAATGAGTCACAGACTGGAGGAGAATATTTGCAGTGCATGTATCTGATAGAGGACTTGTATTTAGAATATATCAAAACTCAGTAATAAGTAGGCAAATAATACAGCTTTTTAAATGGTAAAAAAAAAAATTGAACAGACATTTCATCAAAGAAGATACATAAATGACAAATACCTGTGTGAAAAGATGCAAGTTAAAACCATAGAGCTACAACTGCTAAATTAAAAGGACCTACTGTACCAACTCTTCACAAGAATGTAGAGGAACTGGAACACTCCAATACTGTTGGTAGGAATGGAAAATGCAGCAACCACTTTAGAAAATAGTTTGGAAATTTCCTTAAAAGTTAAATACACATTCACCATATGACGTGGACATCCCACTCCTAAGTAGTTACCCAAGAGAAAAGAAAACATTTATCCATGTACTAATCTGTACACAAACAAGCAAAACAGCCTTGTAATAGCCTGAGACTAGAAACAATCCAGATATCCATCAACAGGTAAGTGGATAAACAAATGGTGGAGTATCCATACAAGGAATACTACCCCGCAGCAAAAAGGAATTCACTAGCAATACATGCAGCCATGTGGATGCATCTCAAAATAATTATGTTGAGTGGAAGAAGCCAGGCCAAAAAGAATACATAGGATTTGATTTATATAATCTTCAAAAATGAAAGCTAATTTATAATGATAGAAAGCAGGTTAGTGGGTACCTGGGATCGGGGGGCAGGTGGGAAGAATGGATTACAAAAAGGCATGAGGAAACTTTGGGGAATGATGGATATGTTCACTTTCCTGATTGTGGTGATGGCTTCACAGGGGAAACATCAAAATATCCATTTTTACACTTTAAATTTTAGAGAAAAAGTTATCATGGAAGAAAGTTTAGAACATAGTGGTAGCATCTTTAAGTAGCACCTGATACAGGCAGACGGTAGGGCAGGGACAGGGGCTATGCAATGGGAAAAGGGGCAGGCTTGGTCCACATAAAGAGAGAATGCCAGAATTAAATCATCAAGAATAAGAAGATGCCAGGCAGGCAACTAAATGGAAAGAATGGCTGATATTCCAGGTTAAGGGAGCAACACAGGCAATGGCATAGAAGCCTGAGACCATGGTGCATTTGTGGAGTTATAAGTGGTTAAATATGTTTGGAGTAGGTGAGCAGTAAGGTAGATCATAAAGAGGTGAGATCATGAAGAGACGTTAGCAGATGCCCCTGTCACCAGAAACATGCTCGTAAGCCATCTCTTAGGATGAGTCATTTTCTGGTATTATTTTTCCAGCTGCTGATTATTATAAAATTTCCTCTTGTGGATGTCAGACTAAGGGGCTGCCATTTTTGACCGGCACCTCAGGACCTCAGTCCAGCTTGTACCACCCATCACTGGAAACTGACTCCCCTAAGAAGATCATACTTGCTTCTAGCACAATTATAGACAGGAAGGAATAGGGAGGAACTCAGTCTATCACTGTGTGATTTGGAACATAGATCTCTGCACAGAATCTGACTCAGAGCATGTAAAGTTAGTAGAATCAGCCCAGGTGGGTACAGTAATTTTTTGTGGAATTACTTTTATCTGCTGAACTAGCTCCTTACCGTTTCCCCAATGTGTGGTCTATTCTCTTTAAAATCAGCAAAAATTGAGATGCTCAAGCCCACTCTTGATGGGATTTTGATGGCTTCGCTAATCTTACTCTGACCTTCCCTATTTGTGCCCACTTTGTATTCTGAATATCAGATATCTATCATAGTAGATGTAGTAAAATTTTTATTACACTTATATATTTCTGTTATCAGTCACCTCCTCTTAGACCACAGGAGCCAAGACTGTGTAAGTTTGCTTTTCTGTCCTCAGCATCTGGGTCAGAGTGCTGGGCACACGGTGGATGTTATGTAGGCTCTTGAATGGTTAAGAGCTCCGTGGACAGTCAGTGTCTCACATAGAATCCCACGCCCTAAGTGCCAAATACACACCCATCAAGTGCAGGATGTATTGAGAGTTTGGAGCAGGTGCAATCAAGATAACAGCTAGGCTTTGATGTAATGATGGTAACCTAGAGTGATGTAATGGTGAAACATAAGGATCCCAGGGTGAAAAACCTTGATGCACTAAGGAACTTTGGAACTGATGCTTCTGTATGTTATATCTGTTCCTATAAAGTGCTAGGGATAACACATGCTCTATTAATGAGGATTGTGTGATGCTTGCTTGGGAATGGTACATGGGAATGTGAATGTTGGGATTTAATTTCCTCATCTGTAAATCCAGGAAGTAGAATTAAACTCAAGGACACTGCTAGTTCTATGACCCTGTGGTTGCCTCTCTGTACATAAACCCATATATTTGAAGGAATGTAAACACACACGTCTTAGAAGAGAGTGCTTTACAAGTTAGAGGAGTGAAATGACAAACCTATTTTTCTCCTCCTTTGTGGTATGAAACCTTCTTTGAAGAGCTTTTATTTTCTTTTTCTTCTAATTCCAGGTAGCAAGGATGGCAAATACAGTGACAATTTTTCTATATGTACAAAGAAGAAACAACTTATAGACTGAAGTATATTGCTTGAAAAACTAATTTTAATGCTGAAATTAATAATGCATTTTCACAAAATATGTGAAATACTTTTTGCTCATTTAAAATTTTTTTCCAATCAGTTTGTATTTTTTGCCACTGTAGTAATTTAATCAAACAATTGCTTTGACAATTTTAAAAATGTTTATTACAGAAGATTTGAAACATGTGGAAGCAGGGAGAAAAGTATAATGAACACCCCTAGGCCCTCACCCAGTTTTAACTATTTCATAATTTTGCCAACTTTGTTTCAGTTATCTTCCCACTTCCTTCCACATCCCTACATAACATCATTTTACAGTAAGTACTTCACTATGAGTATAGGAGTAGCAGAAAAGGACATTAAAAAAAAACATAGTCACAACATCATTATCACATCTAACTAAATTAAGAAGTTTCTTGATAGCACTAATACCTAGTCTTTGTTCAAATTTCTCAAAAAATTTTTTTTCTTCAGTATATTCTAACCAGAATCAAAACAAAGTTCTGCGTGTTGCATTTGGTTGATCGGTCCCTAAATTTCCCCTCCTAAGAAATTGGATCATGTAACTTGTAGAATTCATCACATTCTAGATCTAGCTGAGCATCTTTCCTGTGTCAAGTCCCCCACCCTGTCCTTTTGCACCCCCCCCATGCTACTCATTTGTTGAATAAACCAGGTCATTTTGCCTACAAAGGTTACCACTGCAGATTTGGTAGATTTGGCCGACTGCATCCTTGTAGTGGTGGCTAACATGTTTTTCTGGCCTTACTTCCTGAAAACTGCCCAGAGGCACTTTCAGAATCTTATGAAACAAATGGTTTCTGTCCTAGAAAATGACAAGTGTATATGCATCTGCATACATAGACACACACAGGGAAATACTGCATACAATTTCAAAGGCTTCACAGGTCCCCTGGTGCTACAGACCCTAGTCTGATTTGCCCTTATAAAGGCTTGATTAGGTTCCCAAGGAGATGGTCATTTTCTATCCCTTACCATGTGGAGGCCCAGGATGTCCCCTTGTCCATTGGTAGTTCTGTTAAGATTGGTGTCGTCAGCCTCATGCTTTCATCGTAAGTTCCCCACCAGCCTTCCACCAAACGGTTTTAGCAGCCGCTGATCATCATTGATGGTCGTTGATTTCAGCTGGATTGAAAAGGGTAATTTTCTAATTCCATCAAGAACTTTTCCCTCATCAGCTATTAAGTTACCCCAAAATACAATTTCTGCTAAAAAAGCAGTTTATTTCGAGTATTTTTTAGATCTGTAGGACTAGAAGTTGAGAAACAATGAATAATAGAAAACAGAGTTAGAAATCCTTTGCATCTTTTTCCCTGAAATAACAAAAACAATGCATCAGAGATTTGAAACTTTTCCTGTGAACTGCCTAACCTCATACTCCAATCAGGAAAACTCAAAAATCGTGATTTTTATTTTTACATTCCCATTTTTGCTGTTTAAAAATAAATCTGTATGCTGTCTTTCTTACAGAGAACATTCTAACAAAGAACGTGTGGGTCTCAGTAAAGAGAATTTATTACTTAGAGGATGCACCATCAGAAACACGGAAGCTGTCATGGGCATCGTGGTTTATGCAGGTTGGTTACTGACTTTTCACCACTGTCTCCTCTGGGCTTTTCTGCAAGTTAACTTTTCCTGTTTACTCAAAATACAATTTCCAGAAGCAGAAAAGGAAACCCTAGTCTTTGGTTTCTGTTTTTCTAAATGGATCACGAAAGCAAACTAAATTAACAAAATATGTTATGTGACTGCTTTTTATCAGATTGTCTACTGGAGAGTTTTTAAAAGACGATGTTTGCTACCTGGCTTTAACTTGCACATTTTCTGGCATACTGTGTTACCCATATAGGCCATGAAACCAAAGCAATGCTGAACAACAGTGGGCCAAGGTATAAGCGGAGCAAATTAGAGAGAAGAGCAAATACAGACGTCCTCTGGTGTATCCTGCTTTTGGTTATAATGTGTTTAACTGGTGCATTGGGTAGGTAGAATTTGATTATTTCCTGACATCTTTTCAGCAAGATATTAATTTAAATGTGTTTTATTTTCAAAATGATATTTATGAGTTTAAGTTTGACTTCTGTGAAGGTTTTATTTGCCAATAATGCTTTCTTCACATCTTCATCTCTCTCATTCTCCAACCTGAAAAGCATTAATATTGATTATATCCAGTTACATGTAGTCACAGTACTAAAGGGACCTAGGAAGAGGTGTAAAGAGAGAGACTGAGACAGAAGAATGTGCAGCCTTTTTAATTTGAATTTATTTCTCAAAACAAACACTTGGTGTTCAGCCAAAGTAAATACTCTTATCCCGCTTTCTTTAGAAATAAAGTTCTGTATTTGCATAGTGTATATGTAGCATCCTTTTGATGTCTGTGTTTTTTGAAAGGTCACGGAATCTGGCTGAGCCGATATGAACACATACCCTTTTTCAATATCCCTGATCCTGATGGACATGTCATATCGCCATTGTTGGCAGGATTCTATATGTTTTGGACCATGATCATTTTGTTACAGGTAATTTCTCTTGGGCTTATGACAGAATTTTAATATCTTTGCGACTTATCCAGCTACATTTGGTTTATCATCCTTTCTTTTCCCCTTTAACAGTTTTTAAATTGGTTCTTCTTAGGTCTTGATTCCCATTTCTCTCTACGTTTCCATTGAAATTGTGAAGCTTGGACAAATATACTTTATTCAGAACGATGTGGATTTCTACAACGAGAAAATGGATTCTACTATTCAGTGCCGAGCCCTGAACATCACTGAGGATCTTGGACAGATTCAATACCTCTTTTCTGATAAGACAGGAACCCTCACTGAGAATAAGATGGTTTTTCGAAGCTGTAGTGTGGCAGGTTTTGATTACTGCCATGAAGAAAATGGTAAGTGTTGGGTTTCTGAGAAAACTAGCCTTAAGATTGGTCATTGTTGCACCTACTTAAAGATTTGGTAATTCTGGCATAGAAGTGCTATGTTTAATAATTGGGTACTTAACTCCTCCAAATGGGCAATAAGCTTCATTGTTGTCCCTTTAAAATATTGCATATAGTTCCCTGTGTTATACAGTATGAACTTGTTGTTTATCTGTTTATTATATATAGTAGTTAGTATCTGCAAATTTCAAACTCCCAATTTATCCCTTCCTACCCCCTTCTTCAGTAAAAAAAAAAAAAAAAAAAATATATATATATATATATATACACAAAAAAAAGTTAGTAGGTAAAAAGAGTAGGTCAAAGAGTCTACTGCCATGGTTTCTTTTCTTTTTCTTTCTTTTTTCCTCCCCTGATTTCTCTAAAAGGAAAGTAAATTGCCGTTCCTTTTGTAGGTTGGGGGTTGGATATGGTGACAATGATATTACATTGCTGATACTTTTCAGAATCAAATGAAATTGTATGGACCATATCCCTGAAAAATATTTTGAAAATAATGCCAAAGGGATGACAGTCTCTCTGTTACCCCATCATTCAGCCCATGGTTATCCATTGGTTTTTGACTAAGAATGTCTAATTTAAGACGAAATAAGATGAGCTGACCTTCTGAGGCTAAGGAAGTAAATATATAAATTGAAAGTTTTCTTTAAAAAAAGAATTTCATTAATTTTATTGTTTATAAAAGTAAGTGTACTCCTATGGAATTAATTCTGAAAAGGGTCCAAGACAAATTAACTTAGAGGTTAACCACCATTAATAATTTGAGGAGACAGAACCATCCGTTTCTTTATGCATATTCCTCCTGTAGAGGTGAACATAATATTTGCACATTTCTCTTTGATAAGTTATAACATGTTATAGTATTGCTTTGCAATTTGCTTTTTTATTCAACGATGTCTCATGGGCTTTTTTCCAGGTCAGTCCATGACTTAACATTAGATGCATGGTATTGCATTGTATGTGGTCAAGTTTAGTTTGCTATTGTAACAGTACTTAGAATGAACGTCACTTATTCATTCAGCAACTATTTTGTGAACTCCTAATGTGTAGCATGAGTCCTTGATCTTATGTAGCTTTGAGTTTAAGACAAGAAGATAGACAGGGTTAAAAATTGTGATATACAAAATAAAATTCATCATGCAATATGCATTTTTGTATGTACATATTTGTGCAGTTAGTTTTATAATGTACTTGTCTAGAATTGGTATTGCTAGACCCAGAGGTCTAGATCCAAATTTGCTAGATCCAAATTTCCTACAGAATTTATCTCTAAAATACTGTGCTAATTTACATTCTCACAACCCAGAAAAATAATACCTATTTTTCCCACCCAGCCATAATGGGATGAAGTTACCCTTTTTAATTTGTGTGAGTTTTGTAGACACAGTTAGCACTTCATTGTCTTAATTTTTCTCTTATTAGTAATGAGATGTGTAACTTTTTATGTTTATTGGCCATTTGAATTTCCTTGGTAAAGTGGTCACATCTTCCTATTTTACAAATGAGGTTTTCTTATTCTTAGGAATCTGTAGGATGGTTTTATCTATTAAGGCCGGGCTGATGTTCTGTTTGTGTGCCCCGGTCTAGGTTGTCTGTGGCCAGTGTCCGTTTTCCTCGGTGCACTTGTATTGAACTGGCTGATAAATAATTTCAGTATTAACCTTGATATTATTCTTTTCCTTTATATGTAGCAAATATATTCCTGGTTTGTCATTTATCACTGTATTAGTTTTCTACTGGTGCATAACAAATTACCACAAATTTAGTGGCTTCAGACAACACAAATATACCATCCCACAGCTCCTGTGGCTCAGGATTCAGGGTGCAGGTGGCCCTGTCCTCTCAGAGCCTCTCACCAGGCTGAAATCTAAGGTGCTGGTCAGGGCTGTGATCTTATCTGAGGCTCAGGGTCCTCTTCTTAGTTCCCTGGTTTTGGGGTTGTCGGAGTCTTGAGGCCGTAGGACTGAAGTCCGTGCTTTCTTGCTGGCTGTCAGCCTGGGGCTGTTCTGAGCTCATAGCAGTGGCCCACTGTTCCTTGCCGTGTGGTCTCACCACAGCATGGTGGTTCACTTCTTCAAGGCCAGTGGTGGAATCTCTAGCATTGCCTCTCTTACTTTATGGAAGTCTTGACACCTCTTTTTACCTGACGAGGTCACATCTACTTAGGTGGGTCTTCTTTTACATTAACTCAGATTCAGCTGGGTAGGGACTTGATTACACCTGCCAGATCCTTCCTCCTTTCCCGTGTGACATCATGTAACCGTCACAGAAGTGAGATGCTGTCATACTCACAAGGTATGTACACCAGGCATGGGCCGGGAATCTTGGGGACCACCTTAGAATTCTGTCTACCACAGCCTCTTAACTTTGCTTAGGGTGTCTCTTATGAGGAGTTTTGCATTTTTATTAAGTCAGTCTTGTCAATTATGACTATTATTAAGGTTATGAATATTATGATTTCTGCCAGTAGTGTTAAACTTAGACATCCACCCTGCCCCAAATTAAATATTTATTATACTATATTTTCTCTTAGGTACATATATTTTTAAGCCAGCTTTTGTTGTTACTTATGAGTATGAGGGATAAAATGTTGAAGATTTATCATATAATCACTATACAAATGTGAAAAATCATAAGTCATATTGGATATGATATTCTGCATTGATTCATCTTCTTTATTGCATTTTTATTACAAATGTATTATTATAGAAAATTTTAGATAAGCCAAAAGAGGAAAATTTAAGTGCTATTAATAACCCCACCAGAGTGGGCCACTGTTAACACTTTAGTGCCTTTTTTAAGTCTCTTTTTCTGTACACATTAATATATATATGCCTTTTAAACAAAAATCAGCATGCTTTTACTTTCATGATCATTTTTCTTAAGACTTTATCATAATCGCATTCCCCTTCTCTCCTTATTTTTCTAGTAGTTTTGCTGTATTACATTGTAATAATTGCCAAAATGTATGTAACTAATCCACCATTAGCTTAGGTTGTCTGCAGTCATTGGTGGTGGTAAACACTGCTGCAGTGAACATCACTGTAGCTAAACCTCCACGTCCGTTTGTGAGATTAATGTTTTCCAAAAGTATCTGACTATGGATACCTATATTTGAGAAGTGTCTTCTAGTAGTAATGTTGCACAGAATATATGGTGGGAAGCACTGAATTGTGTTTTTTGTATTTCTGGGATTTTATATACTGCATCTGTAGCATGGGAGAGGGCTGCTATTAGCCCTCTTAGAAAGTCCCTGAATATACACGCTTCTTCCCAGGAAGGACTTCTCTTCTGTGGTCCCTCCTGTAGAGAAGATACCGAGACTGAGAATCAAATGCCACCCACACTGAAGTATCATTGATGAGATACCTGTGTGTGAAACAGGGAGTGTTACCCCCCCTGCTCCAAGAGGTGCTTGCTTTGCCTGTGAACACCTCTGTACCATGCATGCATCCAGAGCTCCTGACCTCTTGTCTATAGTGGTTGAAAAACAAGCATATGTACACAAACACACGAGCATTGTGCGCGCGCACACACACACACTCTGAATGCTGAAGGAGGTCATGATAGGAGCCAGTTCTCCACAGAACTTAACCCTGAGACATTGTTTCCACTACAGTGGAAATTAGTTCAGCCCTTAGGATATTCTGGCAAAAGAACTGCCTAGGAGATGTTTCCATTAAAAAAAAATGCTGCTGGGAAATAACCCCTTACCTGTTTGCAGTTGAACTAAACACATCAGACGACATCATTTCTTGTTTTAAAACCTCACAACGTAGAAATTTGGTCCATGGACTAAGCGTCATCAACACCCAGGCATGTATTAGAAATGCAGAATCTCAGGCCCCTCGTTAAAATTCCAATTAAAATCTTCATTTAACAATATCCCCAGGTGACTTACAGGCATATTAAAAATTTCATAAAAACTCCTTTAAAAGATTACTGAAAGATAATGGCTTTTTAATAATATACTTTTTAGTTTAGAATAGTTTTAGATTTACAGAAAAGTTACAAAGTTCTTTTTGAGAGTTCCAGAACACTCCCTTGCCCAGTTTCCCATCATTAACATCTTACATTAGTCTTAAGATACATTTGTCATAAGTAATAAACCAATGCTGATACATCATTATTAACTGAAATCCATACTTTATTCAGATTTCCTTGGTTTTTACCTGATAGATTTCTTCTGTCCCAGGATCCCATCCAGGAAACCACATAAAACTTAGTCATCATTTAGGTGCCTCTCGATTTGACAGTTTCTCAGACTTTCCCTTTTTTTGGATGACCTTAAGAGTTCTAAGGAGCACTATTCAGGGATTTTGTAGAATGTCCCTTAATTTGGATTTGCCTGCAGAGTGTCTTTGTGATGCACAGTTGGTGAATCTGATGTACATGGTGGAAGCATTTAGTAGTTTCCAAGAACAAGGATATTAGAAACAGGCCTTCTGAATCTGATTCTCATATTCACTGCCTACAAGCTGTGTGACCCTGGGCAGGTTACATAATTTCTCTGGGCCACGATGTAAGGATCAGTAATGGTGTCTACTTACTGGGTGGTTCAGAGGATGAGAGATGTTATGTAGAGGTACTTAGAGCATGGCATATAATAAACTCTTTTATAAGTATTAGCTGCTATTATTATTGTTGCCATAATTGTTGTCAAAATAAGAAATAGGCTTGTCTTTTGAGGAACTCATGGTCCAATGTGGGAGATAGACATGAAACCATAAAAATACCTTTTTAAGTGTCATATGATTAAAGTCAGTGTTCTCTGCATGTTGTTTTGATTTTCAGGCAGTCAGTTTTAGAGGTGGACTTGCACTGATCAAGGTTTAGGGCTTGAAGGATATTGGACAAGAAATTCTTGGAGTGCTAGAAATGTACGAGGAATTAGTCTAGAGTAAGAGGTTTTGTATCAGGGATATGTGGTTGATACAGTTGAAAGAGGCTCAGCTTGAGTGTGCTGTTTAAAAGCAGGCAAAAGTTGAAATGCTGGAAATGTTCGGGGGATTAGTCCATAGCAAAATGTTTGATGGAAGATATGCAGATGGAACAGTTGAAAGAAGTTTATCTGAGTGTCCTGTGCTGTTCACCTTTGCTTTTGGCCTTTGGGAGAGCACATTTCCTGGGTGATAAATGTTTTGTTCCATCATCTCATGCTCATTCTTCTAGATATCAAATACATGTAAATAATAGGCCATAAACAGCTTACTGGATATTTGAAGAGGAGAATGGAAGAGAAGGCAGATGAGGGATTAAGTAAGAAAGAGAAATAAAGTGGCTAATCTAGTACCTAATGTAGTACCCACCTAAGACAGAGGAAAGATCACAGACTTCGGATGTTCCCTCTTAGGAGCTGGAAGGCAGGAATCCCTGTGCTATGCTGAGGCACTCCTGGAAGTAAATGGAATCTACTTTAAGGGACTCACTAAGTATCTTCATGATCATTTGGATAGATTTTGTTTATCAGTACAATAATAAACCTTTCCTTCTCGTACCCAGTTTTTAAACTCTCTTTTTTCCCCACTGAAGTAAAGCTCTGGTAGCTTTGTTTTCTGAGTCACATTATAACTTTACTGGTCTGTTTACTTCTCCTGGCTCTCCACAAAGCGACTGAAAGTTGAGTTCCTCCATATTTTCTTGATTTCACTGTTACAGTTCTACTTATTAAGCAGGTTTGTCCTACAGTTAACAGCTGAGCTCGCTGGCCTTACACTAACCACGCCGTTGCATGATGGCCGGTTTCCTTAATGATGGCCACGAGAAATGCCTGAAGCACAGCCTTCATGTTTATATATGTTGTGTGTATTTTAATTATTTGTTTTAAAATGGTATCACATCATTGATAAATTTCTTTAGCTACTTGAGGATTAATCAGCCTCAGCACTGTTGACATTTTGGGCTGGAACACTTCTCTTGGGGGAGCTGGCCTGTGCATGACATGGTGTTTAGAAGCATCCTTGGCCTTTGCACACTGCATGTGGGTAGCACTCCTCCCCCAGCTGTAACAACCAAAAGTGTCTACAGGCATTGCCAAACGTTTGCTGGGGTGCAAATTCACCCCTTGTGGAGAATCACTCGTATATACATATATACAAGTAACTGCTAAGGTCGGATAATGTAGTGGATATACAAACTGACTTTGGATTCCTGAAAATCTAAATTCACATCCCAACTCTGCCCCCAACTAACTGTTTAACCACGGTCAGAGTACTTAATCTTTCTGGATCTTAGTCTCCTCGGCTGCAAAGTGGAGCAGTGAGAGTTTCTACCTGATAGCATTATTTTTAAGATGAAAACAAAATATATAGGTATAATTAGATACAGTTGTTTATATAAGGGACTGATCACAGCCTTCACAGTCAGAGGCAACAGCCCTGGCCAGGTGGCCAAGGGTTATCAAAGTAAGGGAAATGTGAGAAAGGAAGGAAATAATAATAATAATAATAAATTAAAAATAAAGGACCTAGCAAGGTGCTTGATGAAAAAGAGGTACTTAGTAAGTGTTAATTTCCTACCCCATATCTTTCCCTTGATGTTAGGGGTATTTTATTCATACGTCTATTAATACACTCACTCATTATTCATATAATAAATATTTAAAGTACAAAACATAAACTCATTGAAATCAAGCAGGAGATATTAACCATGTGAAATAATAAGGAATAATGCATCTTAACTTTTTTGGCTATATTTAGAAACAGTATAGCATGAAGACTCAGAATGTCGGCTGTGGAATTTAACAGAACTGGATCTAAAACTGTATCACTTTTGTGAGATGGGGAAAGTTGCTTAGTTTTGATTTCTTTATTTCTAAAATGGGGGTATTAATGATATCTACCTCATAGGATTGTGACAGAGATTAAATGAGACAAATACCTGGCACATAGTAACATTCAGTAGCGCATGGATGCTCTGAAGTGGTATCAATGAGTGGTACAGGTGAGAGCCAGTACAGTTGCAGAGGTCTTCCTTGAGGAACTGGCATGGGAACTAACCCATTAAAGACGTTCAGGATTGATGCAAGTACAAAGGAAGAGAATGGGTATCTTAAGCAAAGGCACAGATGAGACTGGAGAACTTCACCATGTTTGAGGCACAATAAGTAAATTGGTTTTTGAAGCTGAAAAGTCATACAGGGATACAGTCTGTATATTTTAGGCAGAGACTATAATGGCACTCGTAGAACTGCAGAATTGGAAAAGATATTGAAGTCATGGAGTCCACGTTGTTCATTCTGCCGCTGCGAAAACAGAGCCCCAGAGAAGGCAAGTGACTTGCTGAAATGCGTAACTCTTTGGAAGAGTTAGTTCCAGACCCCAGAACCTCATGTTGCCTCTTAGTCTCCTTGTCCTTAAAAAATACAGACACAAATTACTAAAATAAATAGGATATGCAAATATTCTTTATTTTACAAATTAACTTGCTGAAAGCCATACTTTATTTAGTAGCTAGACCTGGACTGAGTACAGACAACTAGCAATCCAACAAGCGCGTATTTTTTTGATTGTCTACAGTGTACTATAGACCCTGGCCATAGTGATAAACAAGGCCCAGGTTCTCACAGAGCTTCTGTTGGAGAAAATCATCACAAAGAAATTACTTTAAATCAAGAAAAATATTAAATAGTGAGAAGTGCTTAGCAGAGAATTTAAATGTGGTGATAAGATATAGAAAGATTAGATGGTCGAGCAAGTCTTCTCAAAGGTGGAATATCAGAGCCTAGATCTGAATGGCATGATCTTTAAATTCAGAGGAAAAAGCCTTCCAGTCAAAGGCAGCAGCTAGTAGAGAGGCCCTAGGACTGAAATGAGCTTGACAATTTTCAGAATAAAGAAAGAAAGGCCAGTGAGGCTGGGATTTTAGTGGAAATGCAGAAAAGGAGGGGCAAGAAAGTTAGGTCAGTAGAGGCCAGATCGCTTTGAGTTCTATAAGCCAGGATAAGGAGTTCAGATTTTATTCTAAGAGAATTACGTAGCCACTGAAAAGTTGTGTGCAGGGAGTGGTCTGATCTGCTGTATCTTTTAGGAAGATCTCTCTAGCTACCATTTGAGGAGCGGATTGCAGAGGGGCAGGGAGACTAGTTATGAGGCTATTGCTCTGGTCAAATTGAGAGATGATGGCTTGGATTAAGGTGATGGAGATGGAGAGAAGTTGAGATACTTGGGATATATTTGGCATGAATAATAGACAGTTACTAGTGATGCTTTAAAAATGGGGGTAGGGAAGAAAAGACAAATCAAGGAGAATCCTAGATTTTTTGGTATAAATAACTAGGTAGATATTTAGATGCCATTTGCAAAGATGAGAAAGACCAAAGAAAAAGTAGGTTTGAAGGGTTGGGGGAGGAGAGGGAGCACCCTGCATTTACCGTATCAAATTTAAGATGTCCATTATTTATTTATTCAACGGGTGTTTATTGAGTAGCTATCAACCATTGTTTTGGGCTCTAGGAATATTGTATTGACAAAAGACAAAACTCTCTGTACTTTTGGAGTTTATATTCTACTAGATGATTCGAAAAATAAAAAGATGTGTAGATGGTGGTGAGTGGTGGGATAGGATGTATAATAAATAGTGTGGTTAGATCTGGGAAGTCTTCACTGACAAAGGGATACGATAGGAGACTTGAAGGAGGTAGGAGAGTGAGCCGTGCAGGTATCTGCTCGAAGAGCCTCCCCGATATCCAACTGGAAGTGTCAAGCAGAGAGTTGGATATATGCATCTAGATTCTAATGAGGGGTCAAAGTTGAAGGAACAGGTTTGGCGATCATGTGCACAGAGATGAAATTTCAAAGGTGAGACCAAATGACATCACCAAAGAAAAGGACGTAGTTGGGAAGGGAAGGAGCTCCTGCAGCAGTCCAATATTTGAGAGCTGAGGAGAAGAAGAGACAGATAGAAAAACTAAGATGCAGTAGCACTCAAGTAGGAAGAAAAACAGGTATACGTAGTGTACAAGAAACCAGAAGGGGACATTTTAAGAAGAGAATGTTGGCTATTGCTAAGAGTTCGTCTAAGATACAAACAGAGGCACTCAGTGGTGTCAGTAACACAGAGCTCGTTGACAGCCTTGACAAGAGCAGTGTCAGTGCAGAGACGGGGACAGAAAGCATTGAGATCCATCGAGGAGGTATTGGTGTATGTGAGAGAGGGGAGAGTGGTGAGGGTGAAGCCCTTGAGAACGCTGGAGCCGGGACCCAGATCACAAGCAGAGGGTTTGACATTCGAAGCTTTATCCGTAGTAGTGGGAGGGACACAGAGTTTGGTACAGTGCAGATAGGCTGGTAGATTCGATAATGGAAAAAGAAGGGCGTTCCTCTCTGATTGCTTCTACTTTTCTCCGTAAGGTAAGTGCATTAACTGTGAGTATTGGAGGAGTTTGAAGGCCAACTTTAAAAAGGGAGGAGATGGTGAGAAATAGTAAATGCCTGATGTATTCAACTTTCAAGTGATCCTTCTCAGGTAGTGACCCAGGGTGATTTTTATCCCTCAGCCAGGAGGTTGGAGTCCTATCAGGAAGCTGTCTCTGAAGATGAAGATGCTGCAGGCCCTCCCAGTGGCTCCCTCGTCAGTATGGTGAAACCAAGGGCCCCCAGCTGCAGGACAGTTCATAATGGGCCTTTGGGAAGTAAATCCTCAAATCATCTCACTGGGAGCTGTTCTGCTTCAGGAAATGGAGAAGGAGCCAGTGAAGGGCCTCATTCCAGACAGGCTGCTTTCAGTAGCCCCATTGTAAGTGTGAATGCGTGACTTGAATCTCGTATGTCCACGGTGAATAAGGAAGGAACAACCTTCTGATTAGAATAGAGCCAAACACCGCTGTCTTTTCTAGCTGGGAAGAGACTGCATAATTGCAGGTCAGTGTGATTGCCACACATTCCAGCTTCCTAATTCTGGAGAGAATTCAGTGTTGAGAAAGAGTATGTCACTTCTGAAAAAACATAATATTTCTGATCAGGATTGATCATGTGTGAGCCTGGAAAAGGCTGCCTTGGTTTGAGGATCATGGCTCCCTCTCAGAACCAGCAAACCTTACCGGAGGTATCTCATAGACAGGTAAGTATATCTGATTGATAGGGAAATTCAAAGGCCTTTTGGTATCCTCAAGGCCTTTTTTTATCTCTTTGTAATCTTCCCCCAAATCCCACCAAACCTGTGTCCTCTTCCCCATTCCTAGTCCTCAGAAGGTCATTTTTCTAATAGTTCCATATGAGAGCTCAACAGGGTGTGTTCTTGAATCCCAAGGAGGAGAAGAGAGAGAGGGCCATGTAGGAGATGGGAAAGAGGAAAATACTTGTGTGAAAGAATCAGAAGTCAAAGTTTGGCTGTACTTAAAGTTGCTTCTATAAAATTTCAGCTACCTCCCCTGCTCTCCACATTTCATTAACTATTGTGTTTTGCCAAGATGAGGATTCCCCAGCCATGAGATTGATAACCAGTTGGTGACCTCTTGAAATGGGTGACATAACAAGAACGAATTAGCCTTGGGGAGCCTTTGTGTTTCTATATTGAATTTGTGTATGAATCTCCTAGTAGAGATGTGATCTCAGTAGACCCCGGGGATCTCATTTGTCCTGGAAAGGGCTTGAGAGGAATCTGGCTCTTTTCAAAGTTCCAACAGATGTGCAATTTCAGCAACTAGGACGATCATTTCACCACCAGTCATCCAGGGCTTTTCTTAGCTCAGGTGTCACCTCCTTAGTAAACCTTACTGCTCACTAATCCAAAGTACATTCCATCCTCCCAACTCCTGTCTCACTCTAGAAGCATCTTACCTATTTGTTGATAGGTTAGTGTTTTGGATCTGCAGTCTCCCCCACCTAAAATACGAATTCCATATACCCAGAATCCCATCTGTTCTGTGCACCCCTCTCTCCTTGAGGAGTGCCTGACGCCACAGATCAACAATAAATACTTATGGAATGAGTGAGTCAGTTACTCAATTAGCAGAAGACAGTGACACAGTACTAGACACTGGGATACAAAATGAATAAGACATGCCCCCATTCCTCAGCTTTGTTCTGGGTAGAGGATATATTAGTAAGTAAAGATAATCCTGCATTAAAGATGCAGTCATGCTAGTAAATCCAGAGTATGGAAAGGACACAGAAGCGAGTGATCAACTCTAAGTGATGAGGAGGGATGAAAAAAGGCTGCACAAAAGAGGTAAAGCTTGATTTATGATTAAACTAATGAGTAGGGGTTTACAGAAAAAGAAGGAAGAGCACTGGGGCAGACAGCATGTAGCGTGTGCACAGGCTTGGAACCGCAGGGCTGGGGAGGACGTCATGTAGAAGAGGAGCTGTCCATGGTGGGTATTGGCCTTTGTCTTTTTCCTTCAGGTCTGTGGTATTTAGGAATCTGAGGAAGAAGACAGTTGTGTGTCTATATTTAAGTCAAAGTTGTCCAGATGGAGGCGTGAGTCCCTAAGACTGGAGTGAAGGTGGTGGTGGGAAATGAAATAAAAACAGGTGTACCTGTCCGGGGACAGGTAGAAGTAGGGGAGGAGCGGGGCGCGGTGTTAGAGCTCAGTCAGCTCGCTCTCTCACGCGCACAGTATCTTTGTCCCTTACTAAGCCTTGGGCGTTTTAGATTTTGCCTAAACAATTAAAGTGCGTCCTGATCACTCCAGTTTTAAAACAAACTTAATATTCATTATATAGTAAGGCGACCCAAAAGCTTTGTCTGACAGTCTGAGAGAGCAGAGAGGAGTCTTGGCCAGTGTTTGATTATTTAATTCTGATTTGTATTGGGGTAAAAAAAGAAAGAAAGGGGAGGGAGGATGACAGGGAGGAAGGAGAATGTGAAGTCTGCAGCCTGGTAGAAAGGGATAATATGAATGATGGTGGCAAACCTAAAATTTCAAATAGCTAGGTGTTACCTAAGATGAGGACAAAGATGCTGGACTCCCACCATGAAACAGATAAGGCTTAATTTAATTATGGGAAGTGGTCCACATTGTGCTCGGTATTCTGGTTAGGAGGATACATTTTCCCTGCATTAGGAAAAAAATAAAAATGTCTCTTTAAGGCCAAATGGGAGCGGTTTATGGATTTGTTTTCTAAAGAGTAACATTTTCTTAATGTTTCTCTGCCCCTTTCTTGATGGAGGATAAACCCAGCAAGTATTTGATGGTAACGTACGACAATAAGCTTGTCCATGTGCCAGGTACTGAGTTAGGGATCCAGAAACCTATAAGATAAGGTCTTTCCTTTAAAGGAGCTACAGACTTTGGGGAGAGAAGTACATACACATGCGATCATCTAAAGCAGGATGGTGTGGGCCTGGGTCTTGGGGTAATAGGACTTCAGAGAAGGCAGAGCTATGCATCACAGGAAGAAAGAGCAAAAGTTGATTTTGTAATAAAATGTCTCCATGAGGAAGATTTAGATCTTAGGAAAAACACCTGTGGTCTTACAGGTAAGAATTGCATGTGATAACTCTATACACTCTCCTCAATTCAGCAACGAAATATCTTAGTCACTAGGGATTAACTTATTTTAGAGTCACCAACTAAAGGGGAGGAATGTTCTATCCCCACAGCCTCATTCTGATACGGATCTTTCCTTAAATCTTCTTCTGGGCTCTTCTTTTATATATTATTTTATGATGCTTTTGGGATCTTGTATGGTCCTGAGTTTCTCAGATTTCTTCTGACGATACTTCTTATAAGCACATTGTTGCTGACCAGAGCCCCAGCTTTGGTCAGCTCCAGTATCTCTTTTTCAATTCTCCTGGTCACACACAGGTTCATAAATTCTCCGAATGACATATTAGATTGACTCAGGTCCATAGCATTTTTCACAAAGACAGAAATTATAAATCTTTCATCAGTCTTAGATTGACTTCAAATTGCAGTAGGGTCCTCATGTCCTGAAGCCAGTTATTAGTCAAGGTGGAGATCATTGCTACAATGAAAACACTATTTGCTTCTGAGGTCTCCAACTACTAATCATGTTCCTGAGAATAAATGTCTCTGAAAAAAAAAAAATTGGGAGAAGTCTGTGCATACTAGCTGCTTCTTGGAGATTTCCTGGTACCCATTAAATGCTCTTAGAGGTGCTGCAGTAAAGCGACCTGTTGAAACATTTCTTAAACGTATTCCAGTATGGAACTCTTTGGGGTTTTGTTTGATATCTATAAACGTTCTGAGAAGGATGCCTCTGGAAATGTTGCTCCAACTCATGGCGTCTCTCACTCACTAGATGACAGTATGATCACAGGTCTTCACCGACACCACGCAATAAGCTTCCCAAGCATCAAGCGAGAGAGAAGTGTTAGACTTTGCCACTTTCTTCTGCTGACTTTGGCAAGAAGATCCTTGAGGAAAGGGTGGTTCTCTGAGTAACTGAGGGCCAGCACAGGCATGGCACAGCGTTACTATGTGTGAGACTCGTGAGGAAATATTGTGACTCATTAATGAACGGCCATCACGTTACCAGTGCCTATGAACTCCATCAACCTCAACAAGACTCAAATTTTGCTAAGTCACATATCACAGAACAGTAGATGTTGATGTGTTTAGATAGAAATTTAAGAATGCTTCGTGACACCAGAAAACCGGGCCCTTTAGAACCTATTGTGAGCCTGGTAACCTGTCTGAAGATGAGTGTGTCATTTGAGAAGGGAAAGGAACATTGCATCATGTGGGTTTCTGTTGTGCTGGTTGCATCTCACTCATTATCTCATGTACTTTAGCCATCTCACACTTTTAGGTGCTTGTTGTAACAACACTGTGTCTTGCTGGATTTTTCAGGAAACTGACGTGGTACCAGACACAAGGCTCTTGGACAAGTTTAGTCAGATCACACCCCAGCTTTTGGCCTCACTGGATGAGACCACCCAAGACCCACCCCTGGAGGCTCTGTACATCATCGACTTCTTTATTGCGTTGGCAATCTGCAACACAGTAGTGGTTTCTGCTCCTAACCAACCACGGCAGAAGGTAAGGTCTCTAATGCAAACAGGGGTCACCTTCCAGAAGAGAACTTTGGGTATAAATATACTTGTTATGTGGTCTTGCTGTGTGGAATAATTAGTAATAGTAACAGGTGACATTTATGCGTTGCTTAATCTGTGCTCTGATCTTAATGATGTTCTAAGTGATTTACAGGTATTAATATGTTTAATCCTCCCAGCAGCCCCATGAACTAGGTACCATTCCTCTGCTATCCCCCATTTTACAGCTGAGCTTCAGTGACTTGCCCAGGGTCACAGGATCAGTTTGTGAGGGAGGTGGGGTTGAACCCAGGAAGTCTGACTCAGTGCTGCCAGACTGTTTGGAAGGATAGCTGATGAGAGCAGGTCTTGGGACATGTGACTCTGTTCATCTTGCTTTAGTTTCCTTACCAAACTGAAGCTTTCTCTGATCCTCCTGAGACCTCCAGCATATGTGCTACATCAAGCAAAATACAAAGTATTGGAGTCCTTATTAAGTTTGATGATCATGTACCTTTTCATGTACCCGTCGTGTTCATTTAAACTCAGTCCAGCACATCTGTAATATACCAAGGTTCTGCAGTTCCCCGACAAGCTAGATTTTTAAAGTCTATTTTGTCGCTTAGAATTCATGGAAAATTCACTTTCAGTTAAAAAGAAAAACTTGTTGTAGAGACAGGTGATTCACTACTTGCTATGTTACCTACCTTGAGTGTGACCGTCTCCCCTTTTGCTCACATCCACTGAAAACTCAATCTGCAGCACAGCCCAATTCAGTTTTAGTTATCCCTCAGATCATTTTCTTTTGGCAACTTCAGAGGTGGTCAGTTTTAACATAAAAATAATTTAATTCCCATTAAGTTATCATTTGATCAGAAACTGTCTCTTTGTAAGATTTCGACTAGTAATTTTCTCTTTGAAAACTGATGATGCAGTTAGAGAATAAACCACTGGATCTTCTTTCTCCTCACATAACACTTTTTCATATACTTCTGTTTCCAATGCAGACATCTTTTGATGTTTCTGCTTAAGAAATATTGTTGCCTTATCCTCAAAGAAGATAGTATTCTGTGGCCTGAAAGAAAATCTCTGTAGGCCTGTAAGAGCCTAGGCTTCATGCTACTTCAAGGTAATGATGGAAAGGCAGAGCATAAAGAGTGGATAGAATTCACGTGCAGTACAGAAAGCTCACCTGTGGTAGAGTTTCATTTTTCATTTCTGAGTTGCCAGTAAATTTGAAAATTGATCAGCATGAGTCCCTCGAACTGTCAAAACATTAATAATTATTAGGAGAACACTTTTTAATTCCTTGGTCGTTTTCTTTCTTTCTTTTTAATGGATGCACTGGGGATCGAACCCAGGACCTCATACATGCTAAGCTTGCTCTCTACCACTGAGTTATTACCCACCCACCCCTTGGGCATTTCTGAGTGAGAAAATTTTAGAGTTCTATTAATTGGTCTTTACAATTTGTATTAAGTTCTAAGTTTAATCACTGATAAAAATTAAGATCTAGAAGAAATCAGGCTATGAACAAGAAAAAATTCTCTAAAAATAGAAATTTGAATTCATATTATGATTTTGATCATTCTTCCATAAGGTACTTTATTGGCCTATTTTTTTAAAGTCATATTAGCAACCATTTTAGAATCTGGAAAACAAAAGAAAATACATGTTAATTTTTTGATTTGCTATCTTTCAGTGTTTTAAATGTGCATTTTTATTTGTTCTTACACTATTCATACTGTTTTTATAGCTTTTTCAATATTTGCCTGTAATCTTTATAAACTTTAGATACTATATAATATTTAAGAAGATGTTTCTAATTTGCTATTATTGAATACTTAACTTGCTTATAATTTTTAAATAGTCATTGCTAGGATGCATACAATAAAGATGATTAATTTTCTAAGTTATTTCATTAGGAAAAATTGCTATAAGTATGCCCACTGCTAGCAATATTAGCCTTTTATGTCTTTTGCTGTCAGCGTCAGATTTCTTCCTAAATGGTTGTAGAAATTCACAATGCCATCCACATTAGCACATCTTTTTCATCATGGCTGTTTTAATTTTTATTAATATCTTTGGTGGTTTAAGAAAGAAGCAGGCTGCTAGCTATTTAAGGGAGTGATCATTCTTCGCATCTCTTTTTTTTTTTTTTTTCTTTTTTTTTTCGGTTTGACTTCAGAGTTGTTATCAACTGCTTTTGACTGTATTATTGAGACCTTCCCAAATGATCTTTCCCTAGATCGGACTCTCTGCTCTGAGTGGAATGCCCATTAAGTCTCTAGAAGAGATTAAAAGCCTCTTCCAGAGACTGTCCGTCCGAAGGTCGAGTTCGCCATCTCTTGCCAGTGGGAAGGAGCCATCGTCGGGGGTCCCACACGCCTTTGTGAGCAGGCTCTCTCTCTTTAGCCGAATGAAACCCGCTTCACCTGTGGAGGAAGAAGTCTCCCGGACAGACCACAGCCCCCAGGGCTCTGGTACCTCAGCTCGTCCCGTCGAAACCGAGAAACGAAACAGCGACACGGATGTCACAGACAGCGGGGCGGAACCCCTGCCTGGACAGCCCTTGGCCTCCAGCCTGTGCTACGAGGCCGAGAGCCCGGATGAGG
The DNA here is from genome assembly GCF_036321535.1 of Camelus dromedarius. Classification (NCBI taxonomy): domain Eukaryota; kingdom Metazoa; phylum Chordata; class Mammalia; order Artiodactyla; family Camelidae; genus Camelus; species Camelus dromedarius. The sequence continues at coordinate 88,949,206 of NC_087436.1, read as the reverse complement.
CGGCGCTGGTGTACGCGGCCCGGGCTTACCAGTGCACCCTGCGGTCCCGGTCTCCGGAGCAGGTCGTGCTGGACTTCGCTGCTTTGGGACCATTAACATTTCAGCTCCTCCACATCCTGCCCTTCGACTCAGTAAGAAAAAGGATGTCCGTTGTGGTCCGGCACCCGCTCTCCAGCCAGGTGGTGGTGTACACGAAGGGCGCGGACTCCGTGGTCATGCGGCTGCTGGCGGCGGCGGCCCCAGGTGGGTCCCTGCGGGCAGAGACGGAGGGGCAGGAAGCCCTGGGGGAGGGGACGCCCACTCCCAGTGGTTTTCTAAAGGCAGACAAGCCGATGTGTGAGGATCACTCACACTTGGTGCAGGCGGGGAAGCTGCCTAAGTTTTGGTGAGAAAGCACCGAAGTTCGGGCGTTGCGCAGACCGCGGTTCAAATCCGGATCCTGACGTTAGCTATGACCTGATAGTCGCCGAACTGTTCCGTGCCCAAGCCCTCAGTGAGCGGGGATTAGCGTACCTCCTGTACAGGTTCCTGGGAGGTTGAATGATAAACTATCTGCAGTAAAGGCAGCGCCCCTGCGCAGAGCCTGGAGAGCGGTACGTGCGCGGGGAATGGTAACCAGCATTCCCATAGTCATAACGACTGTTCGTTACCAATGGTGTGGGAACAGTGTTTGTGTTGAGTCCTTGGCACCTTCCTCTCCCCAGGGAGAACGGAACAGGGAAGGATTCATTCTGAGGAGTCCCTTTTCTAAGTGGATTCAAAACTACAAGGCCTTTTGTTTGTTGCAGGTTAAGCGACCATTGTTTTTAAAGAGATGTCTGTACTCGGGCAGACTGGACCACTTGTGTTTTGTTAATTATTTCAGATGGACCAAGTCTGGAAAAACAGCAGGTGATGATAAGGGAGCAGACGCAGAAGCACTTGGATGGTTACGCCAAGCGGGGCCTGCGCACTCTGTGTATAGCAAAGAGGGTGAGCCTGCGCCCTGCGCCCCGTGGCTTCCTCCTCCCCGTGTTTGACTCTCAATTTAGGAGAACTAGCATGCATCAAACCGCGGTCCCGGCTCTGGGGAAAGTGCTTGGGCCACTGGCCCTCTTCTCATGTGGCTTCTTTATTCCTTGTATATAAGTTGGTTGGAGTTTGTCCGCAAAGAATTTTGCCAACAATGTGCCTCAAAATTATGGTCTCTGAGTTCTCACAGATTTCAGTATATCTGAGTTGTTTTGTATGTAAACTGCAGTTTGGCTGGGAATAAAATCCCCAGGTCCTGCTGCAGTCTTTCTCTGAGTGCCCTGTAAATATCGTTCCCCATCTTATAGCATTAGAAGTGCTTTGGAAAGAATCAGGCCAGAGACTGGCCTTAACTCTCCCCATGTAAGTTCTAGGTATTTTTCCTTATATGCTCATAAGTCTGTATCTGCAAATCCAGGTAAATTGACTAAATATTATCTCAGTGTCGATTATTCACTATTGAGAATAATCCTGGGACGTGATATATCCTTTAGAATAAAAATTTAAGTAATAAGAAAGAAGACAGAGCTCCAAGAAGTGATTTTATTACCAGAACCACCCCTGGGGGCATGGGAGAAAGAGATACAGAGCCTTTTAAGAGTGAATTGGTCAAGGTTTTTGTGCCACTTGGCCAGTGGGGTATGGCTTACTATTGACCAAGTCCAGCTGCTCAGCTGTAATGAGGCTATGCAGGGCTTTACCCTCCCTCACTGATAAGCCAAGGCATCTCCAGCCCCATCCCTACAACCATGGCCACAGCCACATCCCCAACTGCACACCTGGACAATGTATTTCTTCCTTCCGCGAGCAAACTCCAGTAGCTCACTGTTGCAGAGAAGGGAGGGAAGTCTACTTAAGGTGGAGAAGGGAGAGTCTAGTAAGGACTAGTAAAGCCCTTCTCTTTCCAATCACGAGAAGGATGTGCTTATGAGGGAGGGAAGGGAGTTTGTTGTAAAGATACAACAGAGACTTTGATGAACATTGAAGGACAAGAAACAAGTCAGCCCACGTGGGAGAATGATTAGAGAAGAACCAAGGAGGCTACTCTGGCCAGCTTTCTCCCCCTGCTGTAAAATACCTCCCACCCATTCTGTTGTCTTCTCCCTCCCTAGCTCTCAGCCTTGCAGTTAATTTTTGCAGAGTATCAATTTCCCCTCCTTCATTCTGGGCTCTAGCTAGTAGAGAAAACAGAGAGATATCTGTAGATCAGAGTGTCAGTGTGTTAATGGCTTCCCAGTAATTCCCAAACTGTAGAGTTCCTGGGAGACCTGAATTGGAGACTGTAGTTATAATCTGAGACCAGCACAGGGGTCTCTCATTTCTTATTTAAATTCTAGCTTTTAGGAACTTTCTTAGGGCAAGTGGGATCTGTTGTAGACTCCAAGACACTTAGTCAACCAGCTTCATGGAGTCAAAAGCCTGCCTCACACATTTGTAAGAAGAATGGAGAATTCATGATCAAAACAGAACCCCTGCCTTTTCAGTGGACTGATCCTGTCCTGATAAAAATGTAACCCAATAGGTGTCAGATTCTCCCAATCAGATTACCTTGTGGGCAAGAGTGAGTAGGTAAATTGCCTCACCCTGCTACCTCGTGCTGCTTTATAAGAACTGAAAGTAGATTTTTCTCTCTGACACCCTGAAGACAAAGGAAAATGTATCATTGGTTCCTTCTCCAGGAATTCCACTCCGTTTTTTGTCTGGAAGAGGATTTTCTTAATTTACCCATATGGTCTCCTCTTTCTTTTAACCTTTACAAATAACTAACCCCATAAACCAACCATCAAAAGACATTAAAGGTGCTGCTAGCTGCATAATACCTGAAACTGAATCGTCCAGACACTGCTTTCTCAAATGCACTATTAGAATCAGCCTGAATTTAACTACCAAGTGGAGCCTTCTCCCAACTGTATACTTCCTGGTTTAATTAAATAGTTTAACCCTCTTTCCTCATGTACGGTGCCTAGAATTTCCCAGAGACATTGAGCTACAGGGTCCATCCATCGTCAGTGTTACACTGGTCTGATCACAGAGCGCAGGGAGTCTGTGACCCTGTGGTCCCAGGCTGCGGACCTAGCCTGAGTGCACCCAGAGAGAGGAATACCTAAAACAGGTTGATGACTTGACATTTTTCCAGGGGTCAGTCCTGGCAGGATTATCAAATGGCCTGCCTCACACCCTTTTTTCCGCCATAGGTCATGAGTGACACTGAATATGCAGAGTGGCTGAGTAATCATTTTTCAGCTGAAACCAGCATTGACAACAGGGAAGAATTACTACTTGAATCTGCCATGAAGCTGGAGAACAAACTGACTTTACTTGGTAGGTAGACGGCTGTTGTATTGTCTGAATGGGGAGTTTTCAGAAATACTTGACGTCTCTAAATAAGTCATTCACCAGTGCCTTTTTTTTTCACTTTGATCTGATGTATGTGGTCCTACCCACCCTGTCCAGTTAGATTTCTGCCCAATTTCCAATTCTTTCCATTTTATTTTCCACTGCAGTAAGTTAGACTTCATTTGTGGTGGGATCAGGGTGATCATTCTTAAGATCATTTAAAAATTCAGCACTTAACATAGAGTACAAAGCCAGATAAGTACCCTGGTTCAAGAGAAGAAAGCTAAGGTTTCTTGCTAGGGCATTGGATGAGGTATTTAGTATGTGTGGTCTTTTTGAATCTATACAACAAATCTCCATTTTATTTAGAAGAAACTTGGGACACAGAACAGTTTAATGACCCCTCGATGTCACATGCTCAGCACTGGCAGAGCTAGGAAGCAGCTCAGATCTGCCTCCCTCCAGGGCCTGCACTCTTTATTCTGTATCTACAACTGGACTCATGAAATGTATGTCTCTCTCTCCGGTTACTTTCCGGTTCCAACTAAAAGTTGTACAACTGACATCTCTTTTCTCAGATTGAGCTGCCTCTTAAAATCACCTGGAGTGCTTTATCAAAAGCTGATGACTACCCACGGATTCTGATTCAGTCGGTCTGATAGGTGGCCTGGGCATTTGAGGTTTTAAAAGCTCCCCAAGCAGTTTGAAGAGAGGCAGCCAGTGTTGAGAAACACTGCCCTGGAGTCTGCACATCTAGAGTCTCAAACAAGTGCTAACACACCAAGACATGAGTCTCTGAGCTCCATTCCTCTGGTTCAGAGAAAAACGATGATCTAACTTGGTCTCTAGCCAGTAGAATAAGGATATTCCTCCTAAGTCATTTCTCCATTTTGCTGTGATGGATATAGGTCCACGGTTCCTCCTCTGCTGTTCCAGTCTCAAAACAGCTCTGTGGGTTTTAGTGCCAAAAGTCATCTAGCAGCAAAATCAGGCGTGAGTTGATGAGACAATTTAGTCTTTATTATCCTAATTAATGTGGTTGTTATAATTTGTATGTTTTTCTAAAAAGATTGATATGCTTGATGAACAGATATTACAAAATATACATGTACCATCTTACCTTTTTAAAATCTGCGAAACTTTTGAATTCCAAAGCATCTTGCCCCAGTTGTCTCAGAAAAGGGAATTATGGACTTGTATCATGAGAGAGCATTAAAAATAGATATTACATGTTGCTGACCAGAACATTCTTTAAAAGCCTGTCCCTCCCCTTGGGAGTATCATAGAATTATAAGATTGTGGAGTGAGGCTACAAAGGTAATTGAATAACACCCCTTCAATTTACAAAGAAGAAAGCTGGCCAAAAGGAGAGCAAATTTGATAAACTCATCGATTAGTAAAGCTTTCCTCCCAAAAGATTACTTTGTATATGATTCTGGTCTGGGTCTTCACTCTTCACTTGGATCCCTCCAAGCTCCTGGCGGTTTGCGTAGTTCAGGCTTGGGTTGGCTAACAGACATGATTCAATTATAGCCTAGGGGAGCTTCTGCTGGCTTTAGTTTCTTGCAAGCCCGGTTGCACTTTGTTATCTTTTAGGTGCTACTGGCATTGAAGACCGTCTACAGGAGGGTGTCCCCGAGTCTATAGACGCTCTTCACAAAGCCGGAATCAAGATCTGGATGCTGACAGGCGACAAACAGGAGACTGCTGTCAATATTGCTTATGCGTGCAAACTGCTGGAACCAGATGACAAGCTTTTTATCCTCGATACTGAAAGTAAAGTATGTATACTGAGATTAAACCAGTCTTTTGTTTCAAAGCCAGTGGAGTACTTGTGGTTTGATAACCATAAGGAGAAAGATGAACCAATAACCATTAGCTCCTTGATAATTAGTTCTTCCATCCAGCAACCTAGCTTGTTCTTCTAAAGGGCTGGAAAAATAGAATGATTCTAAGGAATCATTGCTGAATAAAGGCATTGAAAGAAAGTTTCCTTTTTATTTGCTTTTTTCCCCCTCCACATCGGATTATCACTGATTTGACAAGATTTAGCCCAGGATGACAAAATATGTCAAGCTCTGGGACAGGAATCTACCTCCCTTTCAAGCTGAGGGGAGGTGATGATTTCTGTTGGAATCAGGTGAATAAATATTTTTATGGTTATTCTAAAAATAGACTCGCAGAATAATTGTGCCCTCTAGTGGTAAATCTTAGCTAGTGCACCTGAGAAGATCAAAAGTTGGAGGAACTGTTTAAGGGAAGGGAAAAAAGTGTTTTCCTTTTCGTAAGGAGAAGGAATTTAAGGGGTTTGGACTCAGCCTGTTGTTTTTTGGGTTTTTTTTTTTTCCGATACCCCCCCTTCCCTCCACCCTGCCACACATCTATAATGCAGATGTTCTCATCAGTTAAACGGCAATTTATTTTTTTCAGAAGATTCCTGGTAGTGAAACTAAGATTTGTGAGTATTGTTTAGTCTGCTTGGAAAACCTTCCTCCTTCCTTCCTGAGTTGTGAGACTTAATCAGTGACATACAGTTGGTCACAGCAACCGGCTTCTCAGAAGCCCTCTGGACCGTCTCGCTCGGGTCACATCTTGGGCCTCTGTCACAGGCTGCCAGGTTTGGTCAGCTGTGTCATTACGGTCAGGCCCCGAGCAATACCCGACTAGATGGTGCATCTGGGGGAAAGAGAATTTTCCTTATTCGACGCAGAGTGAGTTCTCCTTGGCAGTTGCCGTGGCCCAGGGACCCACAAGCACAACCACCAGCCAGATCCCGGTACCAGCCAAGAAGTGAGCACAAGAAAGTGCTTAGTAACTGCAGTCACTAAAGTGGATGTGCCCTGAGTCTGGGAAGACCCGGGCTCAAACGCTTAGCCAGCAGTGACCAGGTATGTGACCTTGGGGAGTTACCCTCGTGAGTCATCATCCTTACCTGTAGGGTAAGACTAACGCCTATTTCATAGGCTTGTTGTGGGCATTAAATGAGAAAACAGAAATTGTTTAATGTGGTGCCTGGCAGAAGAAAAGGGTTCAATGAACATGTAAGAGTAAAAGTAATCAGTCATTTGTGTTTGATTTTGACTTGAACATTTTCGTGAGCAGTAAAATCATGAGGGCTGTGAAATTTATTTGTAAATACACAGTTATGGTTAATGATATTTGAAACTACCAACTCAGGAATACTGTTTTTGGAGTATCCACTGTGGACTTTTCTGACTACAAAACTCGAGGATTTTGGCTTTTGTTTTGCTATCAATAGCTATTTTACCTCTTTAAGTTTTTCAGATAACTAGATGGAACACAGTGAGTGAACAGCATTGGATTTAGTTTTATACCTTAAATTCATGCACATAAAATCCCAGGCACATAGTGGGGCTCCATCACTACATTAGTTTCTCTTCCCCACTCTCCACCCTCAGAAGATGCCAAGAGTTAAAAATGGAATTGAGGGTCATGGAGCCCAGTTTGACATTTAGTGAAGGAATTGCTCCTGTGACATTTTAAGTGGGCCACCTGGCAGCAGGGGAACATCCAGTCATTTCTATAGTGTAGAGCTTCAATTTTACAAATCTCCATCAGCGGTGCTTCCTAAGTTTGCAAATTAGGTTATAGTTAATGTAGCCACTTACAAACCTTGCGTAGTTTCTGTTCTCATATGTTGTGATTCTTTCTTGTTTTAGTATAACCCTAACCCTGGCGTACTTACTGCTTTTCAGAATTCATTATTTGATTCTTAGAATCCACAAAAGGCTTTTTCATACATGATCTCACTTGACCATCACAACAAGTAGACAAAGCAGGTAAAATTATTCCTGGTTTTTAGCCCAAGACTCCAAAAGGTTGTGATTTGTCGAAGCACCCACAGCTGATTACTTGTCCAGCATGCTTTTTGTATTATTGCGTATTATATAATCTCTACTATATATATCTGTACTTATATGTTATTCATGAAGTTAAGTTCTATAAAGTGACTGAATTAGCAAAAAACTGAACCATTACCTTTATGGGATATAAAGGATTAGGTTCCCGTGAGCCTCCAGTCACATTTTTGTCAACCAATCAATATATAACCTTGCTTCGTGTGTGTTTCTTTTTCAAGGCATCATATTTAATATATATATAGTTGATTCATTAACATTGAGCTCAAGACCAACAGCATGTAACTCAAGCCTGAATGAAGCTTGTCTAACACAAGTTTTGTCCATGAGGCACATCGTGCCATCTTGTGCGTGGGAACACTAGCTGCATTAAAGCACTGTAGTTGGGGGCCATTTAAAACAGTGAAATCTCCAGGAAAAAGCGCAGCAACACAGAAAAACACGTCGCCAAACAGGCTGTAAGAAGGACGCTTGTTTCCAGGGTGGGAGCTGACCCACGTCAGAGCCTCACCTTGCTCAGCCGCATCCGGGAAGATGCATGTCACGTGACTCAAAATTTTGGTCACTCTGTGCATGTCCACAAATGACCGAGAAAGCACCTTGATTGCTGATCACAGGATGACAGATAAATTTTAGCAAATAGGTGAATTTGCAGATACGGAATCTGCAAATAATGAAGATTGACTATATACATGGACATATTTTTTTCCTATAATGAAAATACAGTTAATTTACAAAACTAAGCATTTTTGTACCCAAGTAGGAGAATAAGAGCATCTATAATCAATCTGCAGTCATCAAAGCACAGATAATTGGCATTCAGTTTGAAGGGCGTCCACGCAGACTGCACTCTGCTCTGTGGGCAAATGAATGCTCACACACAGACTGCGTGTATACCCTTGTACAGTCTTGTAGCTCTATTTTTTCACTTAATAAATCTCTTAACCATCATCTCATGTTAAATAGACTGCAGGGGATGTTACTTTCTAAATGTATCGTTTTAATTTAACCAAACTCTGAAAGGTTTTTAAAAATAATTTTTTTACTATTCTGTTTGGAGCCTATAATGAGAATATTTGATTCATCTTTGGATACTTTTCCTTGGGGGCTTTTGAGATAGATGGGATCAGATTTGTTAACAAAGGTAAAGGTTGCCAGGGAGCTCCATTTTGAAGTTGAATCTCTTGTTTATAGTTTGTGTGATTATTAAGTCTTTGTTGTGTTGTGCCTGTGTATCTGTATCTACTTCCCATCTGACTTGGTTGTGGGTTGAGAAACACTTGATAAAACAGCATTTGAAATAAGAGTACGTAGCCTCTGAGTGTGGGGCTCCCTCATGAATGGGCTATTTCAGGCTTAGTAAGTGAAAACGTAAATGCGCCGCTCCTGGATTTTGTTTGGCTCTATTCCTAGTGGTCATTTGATACAATGATTTCTGGATCAGCTGATTATTCACGTTCTTGAGTAGAATTCATCCAGCAAATATTTATTGAGTGCCTAGCACAGCCCTCTCTCAAGCATAGGAAGGTTTTAAAAGTAAATTGAAAGTGCCATCTGTCTTCAGAGAACTTCCTAACTAGTGTGGGGTGAGGAGAGTGGAGGGAGGTACCAAACCAAATGTGATGAGTGCCACCAAGAGCACCCGGCCAGAACGTATGCTCTATGAGGGCGGGGATTTCTGGTGCATTGATGTATCCCCAGCATCTAGAATGTTTTCAAGTATACAGTTGTTTTTCAGTAAATACTTCGTGATGAATGAATGCGTTGAATCCAGAAGAAGATAAAAATCATAATTACTTTCGAGGTTTTTTGGGGCAGTTTTTGAGGGGGGTAATTAGGTTTGTCTATTTATTTAATGGAGGTACTAGGGACTGAACCCAGGACCTTGTACATGCTAGGCACGCTCTCTACCACTGAGCTATACCTTCCCTCCATAATTACTTTTAAATTCTGCTGAGTGTTGTGCTTTACGCTAGGAACTCTGCGTGTGTTACTTCACTTACTCCTCACAACAGTATTATAATGTAGACATTTGTGTTTTTCATATGAGAAAATTGAAGCTCAGAGAAGTTACGTAATTTGCCTAATGTCAAGCAGGGAGCAAAGGGCAGAATAGGACCAAAGGTCTCTTGAGAGTTGCAGTTTGAGAAAGTAAATTGCACAAATAAAGAAATTGTACAACTATTTCTTAGTCGTACTGTTGGAAGCAAGATGTCCCCCATCCTTTTAACACATGGCCGCGTGCGCACAGAAGTCTCTGTGGAAGAGCTGTGAGGTCTTTGAAAGGAGCTGATGACTCACCACCTGGGGTTGCTTTGATGCAGCTGTCGTTAAAGAATAATGATGATAAATTCAGCTGGATGTGGCCAGCAAGGGAGCCCCAAGGTTAACGGTCTTTGCTTCTTGGTTTAAGGATGCCTGTGTGATGCTGATGGACACTATTTTGAAAGAAATTCAGAAGAAGAATCCAGCTTCTCCAGAGCCAGCATCATTAAGTGAGGGTTTACACCAGCCTCCCGCCCCCCAGAACTCAGGGCTGCGGGCTGGACTCGTCATTACCGGGAAGACCCTGGAGTTTGCCCTGCAGGAAAGTCTGCAGAGGCAGTTCCTGGAGCTGACTGCCTGCTGTCAGGCTGTGGTCTGCTGCCGTGCCACGCCCCTGCAGAAAAGCGAGGTGGTGAAATCGGTACGCAGCCACCTCCAAGTGATGACCTTGGCCATCGGTGAGTGGGGACGGAACCCCGCCCTGTGCTGCTCACTTTCGTGTCATGTGAAGTGGTCCTTCGGTCTGTGTTTCCTTCTGCACATCTGTTAACCCTTCTGTGGGTCTGTCCTTTTCCTCCCCCTCTTTCCCTTCCGCTTTTCCTCTCTCCTTTCTCTCCATCCCCCCGCTCCCTCCCCTCTATAGCCTCCATCACCTGTCTGACCACCTGCTATGAACCAGGTGATAGAGGTGTGACACGGAAAACAGTATCATAGGACATGGGTCACACGTCAGGTCCCCAAATCAGCCGGGTTAAGGAGGCTAATGGGCTGAATCACAGAACTGAAAAGTCCACGAGTTCTACCTTCAAGAAAGTTAAATTTAGAAATATGAACAATTCGTTTATTTATTCAACAAATACTTATCAAGTGCCTTCTATGTACCAGGCATTTTTCCAGGCAACGGAGATACAAGAGTATATCAAACTGACAAAGTATCTTTTCTTAAGGCACTTACATCTAGTAGGAGGGCAGTACAGGAACAAATGAAACAAAAACAAAAAGGTGTAAAGATTTAAAATACCAGATAGTGACCAATGCTATTGAAAAAATAAAGCAAAGTCAGCATATGCAGAGCACTGGGGGAGAGGGCTGCGACTGGAAATACCTTTTTCAGAGACAGTCTCACTGATAAGGTTGTGTGTGAGCAGAGACTTCAAGGAAATGATGAGGGAACCATGGGAGATGTGGGGGAAGAAGGTTCCTGGCAGAGAAGACAATGAAAGGTAAGGCCATGGACCATGCTTGGTGTGTTCAAGTCCAAGGCAAAGGGATTCAGCAAAGGGAGGATTTCTCTTCAAGCTAGGGAAGGGCAGAGAGGTGGCAGGCAGCCAAACCATGTCGGGTCTTGGAGGCCAGTGCAGGTTTTGGCTTTTATGGGGAGAGATGGGGAGCTGTAGGTGGACTTTGAGCAGAGGGGGGACATGAGCTGCCTTAACTTTAAAAGGATCACGTTGGCTGCTGTGTTGAGAGTAACCACTGTGTTGCAAGGACATAATGAGGGAGACCAGTTGAGAGGCTGTTGAAATAGTTCAGGCATGAGAGAATGGTGGCTTGAGCCCAGGTGGATGCAGACGAGGTGGCGGGATGTGGTCAAAGAATGGACATGGTTTGAAGAAAGAGCTGGTGACATTTGCTGATGGACTGGATGTGTTATATACTAGAAGGGCTCAAGGAGGGAGGACATCGAGGTTTTGTTTCTAAGAACAGAAAGGACGGAGCTGTTTTTCTGAGACAGTCAGGGAAATCAGGAGTTGGGTCTTCTACACGTTAAATGTGATAAGCCCATTAGATGTCTAAGCAGTGATGTCAAGTAGGCAGCTGGATATGAAGTCTGGAACTTGGCAAGGAGGAACTGGCTAGAGATAGAAGTTTGGGAATCATAAGTCTAGTGATGATATTTAAAGCCTTGATAGTAACTGAGATCACCAAAAAATGAGTATAAACGGAGAAGAAAAGCGGGTGAGATTCAGCTCTGAGACACTCCAGAGTTCAGGGACGAGTGAGACAAGGACCCAGCCATCGCCTACAGTCTGTTTTCACCTGGATTGTTTTCCGCTTCAGGTGGCATCTCCCCTCAAGGTGCTAATAGAGTCCTTGAAAATTCCCACCCTTCTGTCCTGTCCAGTTAGCAACCAGAGTGAAAAGATAGCACCTCTTTCCAAGTTGCTGAAATAAAGAATCAGGATTAGGATGGAATTTTGTTCAGCTGTCTTATTGAATGAACACGTGAATGAATGAATTGTTCAAGCCACTAGATCCAGATGTTCCTGAGGCCAGAACCCTGGACATGTCAATTACATCACTGAAGTTGAGTCACGTGCCCATCTCTGAACCAGTCACTGAGGCTGAGGACAGACAATGCTAATTGTCCAGCCCCGGGTCAGTTGCCCTTCCTAAATCTAGGGGTTTGGGTTCATCCTTAAAAGCTACATGGACTCAGAGTCCCCAGGGAAAATCAGGATACTATTACCAGTGAAGTATAGTGCCAGGATACTATAAACAAGTGAAAGTTGCTGGGCTGTGGGAAATAACAAATGTTCATTACCAGCAGGAAGGCAATACCTCCTCTTAAGAAGCTTCCAATGTGTTGGGGAGACAAAGAAATCTATGGCAACCACAATGCTGTGTGATAAGTATGATAAAAATTCACAAAGTAGTACTTGGAGCCTAAGGAAGGGGCATTGGATCTAAAGGCATATGAGAAGGATTTTCCAGAGGCAGTGAGATCTAAGCTGAGAGCAGGGGCGCTTGAAATCCAGCAAGGTGGGGCGAGGCGGTGAGGACAGTGTTATAAGAGAGGAACAACATGAGCAGTGGCTGGAAGGAGCAGGGTGTATCTGGAAAATTGAAAGTAGAGTGAGTGGCATAGAGAAAGGGGAGGTCAGTCCAGGTAGGTGGCATAGCATGTAGGACTTTAAGGTAGTATTGAGTTCAGAATTCTTCCCAACGGCAATAGGGTGTCACATTTAATTTCTGCATGGCTAGCTTCCAGACAATGTGGAGACATGGGATAAACTTTGAAGGATTTGATTGTTTGCTTGAGTGGCTACTGTTGATTTGCACCATTTGCATCTTTTCTTTACTCCTCATATGGTTCTTACTTTTTTTCTGTCTCTTGAAGGTGATGGTGCCAATGATGTTAGCATGATTCAAGTGGCAGACATTGGGATAGGGATCTCTGGTCAAGAAGGCATGCAGGTGAGTGGATGTTGGGCACCCAAATACCGTGAACCTCACCTGCCCATCCAGAGGCAACATTCTCCATGGCCAGACCTCTGTGGTGGAGCGAGGCTGTCTGCGGCTAGCTCAGGAGTGGGTGGCAGGACAGTAAGCCATTCATTCGTTCATCATTTACTGGGTGAGCAGTATTGGTATTTTCCTGGACAGTTTTAGCTCTGCAGTTCACTTACTCAGTTTAAAAAGTATAAGTTATCTAACTCATAAGAGCATATAGTTTAGCCCTGCAATGACTACGTGACTTTTGACATTGATGAGAGCCACTAAGGATTTGAATAAAAGACCTAAGGATCTTAAAGAAGGAGCGAGGAGAAGATCTGAGAGAATGAGGGAGATGGGAGTGTCCTGTTTATGTGTGTATGTTGGCTAATGTTTTAGGCACAAAAGTCAGATAGAAGCTTGTCCAAAAGACTGCTTGTCATCTGTGGAGCAAATGCTGTCAAAGAAAAGTGGAGATGAGGCTTAGGGTTTCCCAAGAATTGTAAATTACGGCATCTCTACAAAAGATGAGAAATTCAAATACCTCTTTGCCTGACACATTATACAAAGTCACATGGAGTCATGACTACAGTACTTTTAATATTTTCCTCCTGGAGGAGAAACAAGTGCACATTGTGATGAGCTGCCTCCTAGGGGCAGCACACTTGCTCAAATGACATCATGAGTGGTAACAAAAGAGAGGACTTGTTTCATTGGCCCATACTGGAAGGCTGCATAGGCAACCTGTTAAGGCTCTGTACTCGTGGGTTTTTGCTGGGAGGGTTTTTGTTTTGGCTTGCTTTTGGGGTATATTTGGTCTATGTGTAAGGTTTAAAACATATTTGAACGGTCTGAGCCTGCTGGCAGTCAGGTGGCCAGGCTGTGTCTGTTCTAACGCGTTGGATTGCTCAGGGTGACGTTCTCTCCCCGTTGCCTCCGCAGGCTGTGATGGCCAGCGACTTTGCCATTTCTCAGTTTAAACATCTCAGCAAGCTCCTCCTTGTCCATGGGCATTGGTGTTATATCCGACTTTCCAACATGATTCTCTATTTTTTCTACAAGAACGTGGTATGTAGCTCCGGAGAATTCGTCCCTTCTCTCCTCCCATTTCCCCTCCTGCTTGTGTAAGGGGTGAGAAGGGGGCGCTGCACACAGCTCACTGGGCTCAGTGATGTTTGGGAAGCAGCCAGGAGCACTCCCGTTGCCTTACCAGGAATAATCTGGGAATGTGCTGTATGTTTCAGCTGCTGACAGCAAATTGCTAGGCTTGTCCATCTGCTAGCATTTTCTATTCCCTGTGCATTTAAATTCAATTAGGCCCTGTCTGGTTCATTTAGAGTCCAATTTCTGACCTTCCATAAAAAGGTTGTGACAAGCAGAATTATGAAATGTTTAATGCTCTCTGTCAGTAGAGAATGGAAAGGTTTGCTTTCATGTTGCAGGAGATACAAAAAAAAAAAATCTGCAGTCCCCAAGTGCATGTCCCGTGGGGTATATTGAAGACACAGACACAGATACAGGTGGAAACCCAGTGCAGTGCCTTAGCCTGGAGCTGCTGGCACCCCCAGAGGAAGAATTCTCTGGCAAGACTATAAAATGTGTTGGTGCTTGGTAGCTGTTTGATGATCAAGGAACTTAATTTGACTGTATGATTCCTAAAAGGGCAGGATTTGATTAGTAGAAGTCCTGGCTTTGAATCTTTAGCATACCACTTAAATTTCAGTTTCCTCTTTGAGAATCTCATGTTGACCTTAGATTGCTTCACCTAAATCCCTTCTAGGAGGGTTTATTACGCAAATATGTCACAGTTTTCAGACCAAATTTATTCTTGGTCTTAGAAGTCCATGTGTGGCAAGTTAGTAGTAAACATAAATTTGCATCACTCTATTGAAATACGGTCTTTAGGAAAAAGATGACTTTAATGGATCGTTTTTGGAATATCCCAGATATGTACTTTAGATCTGTGCATGTGTGTCTGTCTGTCTGTCTGCCTATCAGGAGCTTTTTTTTTTTTTTTCCTGTAGCACAATGAACTTTTCAGGAAGTTCTCAGTACTTTACCTTTAGAATTAGCACTTTTAGTCAAAGTTTAAAAAAAACTTTGATACTTTAGAAAGTTATTTGAAATGTATAATGTCTCTTTCTGAGTACCTGATTCTGGGGGAAAGCTGTGACTTGCAATTTAAAATTTCAGGATGGTCAATGACTTTTAGAGGGGAGCCCCTCTCCCATGTTTTGTTTTTTTAATACCTTGGCATTTTTCTACCTTCTCTTGTATTATGATGCAGCTCACCGCATCCCCTCCCCCTACCTTTTAACTCCACATTTTGAACTAATATTAAAAAGAGACGTGCTCCTGGAGAGATCGAGTGATTATTAGTAGAAAGTACATCCCTGGAGAGCAAGGACCCTGTGGTCCCTCTGCTCTGTGAACCTTGGTGGCCGTTCACACTGGTATTCTCCCAATTCAATCCCACGTCTTTCTTGCCCAGCTAAACAATGAATGGCTTGTACACTGTGGAGAACAGGGCCAGCATCAGGAGCCATTTGAGTGGCTTAGCTTTCTGAGACTGTGGTTCCTGGGTCTTGGCCAACTTTTGAGATAGTGATGAGGACTGTGGATTCAGAATAGCGCCCCGAACCACATGTACCCAAACTGATAACATTTTCAAGAGTGAGGCATAATGCATGTCATGGACCCGAGGCTAAGAAACTCTCGGGATTGTGGCCCCATCCTAAGGTGTTCTGCTGTATCTATGATGCCAATGCTAATAATATCTTAATTGACTAATATTCATTAAAAAGACACTTTATAGGTCATGAGCACCTTCCAACTTCATCTTGATACTAAACCCTAAGGTGATGTAATTCTCATTTTCCAAACAAGGAAACCAAAATTCAGAGAGGTTAGGAAAATAGGCTGAAGTCAGTCCATAGGAAGTGTCCCCCGGCCTTGAAACAACATCCCTGAATATAAGCCCAGTGTCCTTTCCTGGGGCCTGCCTTGCCTGTGGGCACAGAGCTTTTACTATCATGGGCTTATTCTGTCTGAGACAAAATACTGGAGGAAATGATGTACAATGTATGTGCTTGGCTGCTAGGGTGACCACCTGTCCTGGTTTTGCTGGGACCATGCCAGTTTTAGTAATAAGAATGCTATGTCCTGGGAAACTCCTCAGTCCCAAGCAAAGTAGGAATAGAGAGTTGGCCAGCCTGCCAGCACCATCCCATTTCACCACTAAAAAATAATTGTGAAGCCAGAAAGCAGGAGAATAAACACTGGTTGCCACGTACCAGGCACGGGGCTAGGTTCTTTATCTACAGCTAGAATGTCTCCAGTTGAATATTGGCTCTGCCACTTATTAGCCAGGCAACATTGGGCAAGTTGCTTCTCTTCTTTGCACCTCAGTTTCCTCATCTGTAAAATGGGAACAATAGTAATTCCCAAGTTGTCATGAAAATTAAATGAATTATCTGCAAAGCTCTTAGAACAGTGCCAGCACCACATAGTAAATGGTATGTGTGTGTGTGCGTGTATATGTTTATATGTTTTAATTTACTAAAACAGTTACCAGAAGAAGCTGCAAGGTAAGTTGTGGTCTCCATTCTGCAAATGAGGAAGCTGCTCTGAGGGAGAGGCTGAGAGCACTGCTCAGGATGCAGCGTGGGGCATGTGCGGTCGTAGCATGCATTGCTGTTTCTAAGATGCCAATGTCCCTCTTTGTGTCCCTAGGCTTATGTGAACCTCCTTTTCTGGTACCAGTTCTTTTGTGGGTTTTCAGGAACATCCATGACTGACTACTGGGTTTTGATCTTCTTCAACCTCCTTTTCACGTCTGCGCCTCCCGTCATTTACGGTGTTCTGGAGAAAGACAAGTCTGCGGAGACCCTCATGCAGCTGCCAGAACTTTACATGAGCGGTCAGAAGTCAGAGGTGGGTGCTTCAGCAAAGCCACGCGGGCCAGTTCACACCCATTGTCAAAGCGCGTTTTCCAATCAGCTGAAATGTTGTGGTGTGTTGAAAGCGATTTGAATTGGCGGTTTCCAGAGATCTGTACTAACATAGCAGGTATAGTTACTCTCTTCTGAGATGAACACAAATGAAAGATTGGTTTTTATGAAAGATTTTTGTCTTTATGAAAGATTTCAGGTGCTTCTAAGAAGAAATCCAGTCTTTAGACCTTACAACTATTAATAGCTAGTATTTACTAAACCTCGTGGCGCCTTCTGTTGTGCAAACTACTAATTATTCCTGGTCCCAGTCATCGTCACAAATCACTTGGAGAAAGGACCTGGTATTGTTCCCATTCTAAGATGAACAGTCTGAACTTCAAAGGGGCTACGTAACTTTTCCAAAAATCTCATAGCTGAAAAATGGCAGAGCCGGGATGTGAATACTTCTTAGGCTGATTCTAAAGCCAAAATGAAATTCTTTAGGTTCTCCTGTCCTGGAAAACAGTGGCGTAACCTTGATAGCTCCCGCTGTCTAGAACCACACCCCCGCTCCCCTTAATTGACCTCTCAGCCTTATCCACCCACCTCTGATGTATCACGTACATCTGCCCCTTTCCATCCCCCTCTCTCTGCCCTCATTGTCTCTTACCTGGAGTATTGTAGCTCGCTGATTAGTGGGGCTAGCTGTCTCAAAGCTCATTCTTTCTAATTCATCTTTTACAGAATTAATAACAACCAGCATTGAGATAGCCTTACGAACATTTATGTAATGCCTCCTATCTGCCAGGCACTATTGTAAGTGCTTAACATACATAAATCGAATTCTCAAAGTGGCCCTGCCAGATAGGCAGTATCGTTATCCGCACTGTGCATGAGGACAGTCGGGCACAGAGAGGTACCTTAAGTAATCTGCCGTGTCACCAAGCTCGTGGGTGGTGCATGTGATCTCTGGTTCCCGAGCCCGTGCTGGGCTGCAGAGAGAACACCGCTGCCGTCTTTGGTCCTTGGGTACCTCCCACCCCTTTGCTGTTTAATGGCCAGAAATCCAAAGTGCTCTCATAAGTCCATTGTCAGGATCACTGGGACAGAGGTGGACCAGCAACCTGTAGGTACCGCTACATGGACAAAGCGGAGGGGTCAGTCTGGTCAGATAACTGAGCCTTGAGAAGAGGACTCTGTGAGTCAGGACTCCTGGTTGCAAGTGACAGAAAACCAGTTCAAATTGGCTTAATAAAAAAAGGGAGATGTATTGGGTCTGAAACAACCATGGGTGTTTTGCATAGCTGCAAAGTCCAAGAGGAGTGGTGACAGAGCACTGTTACTGTTAAAGCAACTATAAGTGCTGCTTATGGCTCGTTGGCCGCAGCTGAGTTCCATGCCCTTCCCTGTGTTTATATCGCTTTGGCCAGAAAGACCATTTCCCCACTGACCAGGTCTGGGCGGTAGATCATTCCCGAGGGCAGAGCTGAACTACATGGACGGGGTTGAGAAGGCGGGTCCCCTGTAGGTCTAGAGAGATGAGAATGAAGCTCTCCATAAGAAATCCGTGTGCTGGGCTTCTCTGGCCCCATTGTTCTGAAGATGCTGACCAAATCAGCACATGTTAGAAATTAGGGGTTATGTTTAGCCTGAGTTTAAATTCTGGCTCTGTGGTATGTGACCTTGGTGAGTTATTTAACTTGCCTGTACTCCAGTTTGTTTACTTTCTGGAGACAGTGTGAGGATTAGGTAAGATTATATGTGTAAAATTTCCAGCCATATTACCCTCTCAATGTTATTTTTACCCCATCCCCAGACTTAACCAGAAATTTGAGGAAATCTTGAATTTAAAATGATGCGTTTCCTTTTGTCAATCCGACTTTATTCTGGCTTGAATTGCCTTTCCAGACTGGAGAGTAATTTAATGTCCCAAAGCTCAAAGAGCAGCCAGCACAGAGGAGAAGTCAGCTTCCAGGGAAGAATTCCTTACCGTCCTTTAATATTATCTAATCCATTCAGATCAAAGAACCACATGGGGTTTTCCCTAAAAAGTCCAATCTGACTAAAAGTTCAAGTGCAAGAATGTGTGGTTGGTATTAATGAGGGTTGTCCTGCACCACAGACCTCAGTTAAATTCCAAGTTCATTAGGGAAAGAGGGGTAAAGGGAGACCTTTAAAGTTTTTTATAGTTGATGTTTTAAAAGCCCATTTGTACAGACTGAAGATTGTAATTGGTCCTTACCCTGGAAGAGTTGAGGTCATCGTCTCCTATTGTTGAAGCCTCTTATCAATCCTTTGCACACATTGTTCTATTGAGCTGGCCAGTTTTATGATACATGGTAATAGCAGGCAGATTCCCAGCATGTGGCTATTGATGAAAGGTAATTGATTTCATTGACTTTACCTTCCAGAAGAGTTGTCCTTTCTTTGAACTTGGCCTCCAAACAAATTCTGTTTTATGCTTGGGCCATTTCCTGTCTTTGGTGTTATGAAATTCACTATTCAGGGTAATAGCATCTCTCTCCTCGAAAGGATATGGGTCTGGAGTGCTGCAGACAGAGGTTTCCCTTCCAAGAAGCAATCGTCTATTACCTGTCTCTCATCACCCACACAGTCTTCTTCCCTAGCTTTGACTTCATGTCCAGATTTTCCCTCTCGGTTTCCAGGAGATCCCATGAATTACTCCCTTCGGCCTCTCATTCATCTTATCCTTGACTCTTCTCCACCACTAAGTCCCCTTACTCACAAGACTGTGGAGAAAGTATACTTGTTACCCTTTGTCTCTAGGTTTTTTGAGCAACCTCTGTTCTCCTAGAAGCATGGAGTGATATTTTAACTCATCCCAAAATGTCCAGTGACATTTTGGTGGCCCCTTTGACTCTGCCACATTCTCTTCCACCATTTGATTGTGCTTTTGCTTAGATTTTAAGGACACTGGGATGAAGAAAAGCAGGTAGAAGCTTCCATCATTTCCAATGAGAAAATTGTAAAAGAAGATACAGGGAAAAGTAGACTGGAAACAGTGACTCTTCATTGCTTTGATTTTCCAGAGGACAAAGAGATAAGAAAGAAAAAAGGACAGGTATAAAACTTCCAAGTGTTGTCTTCTGAAGGATGGAAGAACATATATGGAAATTTTGTAAAATTTACCAAGCTTTATTCTTTAGGAGACCATTGGGCATTTTCAAGAAAATTTCAGCCTCTCTTTGCATGTGAAAGGAAATAGGTTTATGAACATGTAAGGGGAAGACTAGCTCAGGGAGATGATACACGTGTTGCTGTTTTTGTCCACGACACACATCACTAATAAACCATAGCACTCCATCCTCCCTGCTGGGTCTGATTGGAGCCTCAGAATCCTTCTGCATACACATTACCATTTAACCAGGGTTGTCTCTTGTTTGAAAACCTGTTGCCAATCACTTGACAAGTGTCTCTACTTGATCGTTCTCTCTCTTTCTACGAGCTTTTGGTAGGAAGCAGTTTAGCACCTGAAAGTTACCTGAGAATGGTTTATTAATCCAACAATTATTTGTTGAGTACTTGCTATGTACCAGACACTGTTTTAATCACTTGAATAATCAAGAGCCCAAGTCCCAGTCTCTGAAGTTTGCATTCTGTTGAGAGAACATAGAAAATCATCAAGTGAATACATAAAATTATGTCTGATGGTGATGAGAGACTTCAGAGATGCCATGGCAGTAAATGATTAAGGGCGTAAGTTTTAGACTGGTCTGGGGAAGGAGGTCTGTGCCTCTGTGAGGAAGTGACACTTGAGTGAGGAACTGGTCACGTGGGAGATCCAGGAAAGAATTTCTGACAGAGATAATAGTGCAGGTGAAGCCCCGAGGAAAGAATGGATTTGGCGTATTTGAGACATAGGGTGAAGTCTGTGTATTGAGAGGATGGTGAATGAAAGTAAGAGTGGGCAAGGTGGCTTTGGAGGGCAGGGGCTGCAGTGGGCAGACCACGCAGGACCTCACAGACCACCGAGAGGAACTTAGATTTTGTATTGGAAACACAGAGGAAGTCATTGGAGGGATAAGAGGAGGTCAGTTTGATTAATTAGGTAGATGGCATAACCTGATTTACATTTTTTAAAACCAGCTGGCTGCTATGGGAAGATTGGATTAGGGCTAAGAGAGGAAGCAAAGAGGCCAGCTGGATGGCTCTCCATTCATTTATAGAGAGTTGGTGGTGAAGTAGAATGAAGGGAGTAGTGGAGAAGAAGTAGATGGATTTGGAGTTTCTGAACCAGTGTTTTTTGATTAATAGGAAATGGAAAGTTAGTACCAATGTTCCTATTTCCAGGCGGATTTAAGATTGATCCAATGCTAAAAGTAATACGAGTTGAAGAAATTCAGGGATGCTTTTTTTGCCTGTGAACTCATCTCATTAAATTACAACCCCTCATTCTTCCACCACTGTTTACAAATCCCACCTGTTTTGTGAGTGAGAGAATGAAGGGATAGAGTTTTCCCCCAGGGAAGCAAAAATACGCACCGGCTTGTGTTGTTCGTTGATTTTGCTTTGACCCTTATTAATCACTCCCTCCCCAACATCTGTTTCATTTGCAGGCCTACTTACCCCGCACCTTCTGGATCACCTTGTTGGATGCCTTTTATCAAAGCCTGGTCTGCTTCTTTGTGCCTTACTACGTGAGTCCTTGTGTACTCAGACGATTTGCTGTTAACAAATCAGTGATGCTTCTTTGTTCTTTGTTGCCAATATCAGCATCAGAATAGGCTTATTACGGTAGATGGCTCATATAATCAAGTTGATTATTAACTAACTCAGTTATAACCTCCGCCTCCAAAATAAGTTAGGTAATGGGTTAAATTTGGAGAGCAGTGCCTAGCTGAGTCCTTTTGGGTCTCTTCGGCCCTGTACTGCTTGGTAATTTTCGTTAATAACTAGAAAAAAGTTCTAAGTCCAGCCGTATAATTAGATGAGTCAGAATCAGAGAGGCAAAGTCAGATTATGAAAGCTATTATGAGGGAGTGCTGGGCTAATTCCACCAGGATGACATTCAGAGTATTAAATTTAAGTTCTTATAAGTAGTCTCCCCAAAATGAAAAAAAAAAAAAAAACCACCAAAAAAGCTGTTTTATAGTTAAAGAATGGAAGAAAGGTAACAAAGAAAAGAATGTGTAAATTAATTTTAAAAATTAGGCCAGCACCAAGCACAAAGCAGCATGTTATAGCTACTCATCCACACATCCGCCCCCCCCACAAAGAAAACATGAATTTAATCACGGATGATGTTAACAAAGGTTCTATTAGTAATAAGAATGAAAAAAGTAATAGTCTCTAAGTTAATCATTTTCATTCTTTATTCAAATAAAATGACTTGAATTCACCCAGTTAGAATATTTTACGTATGCTGCATTTCAAGAGGAATGGCTATCTGAAGTGTACTCCGAAGACAAGGATAAGAATTATAAAAGATCAGAAAACTGTGTCATTCGAGGACTACTTTAAGGACTTGAAGACATACACATATGAGAGGGGTGGATATTTACTCAACAGAGATATAAACTCACGTTAGCCTTAGTTTGCAACTCTGTTAAGTGAGACATATTTGATATTTCTCTGTACCACAAAAGAGCTAGAAGCATAAGTAACAGTTTCAAGGAAAATACATTATGATTCAGAATAAAAAGGAATTCCAACTGAAAAGTTCAAAGATTAGATGGCCTGTCTGGGAGAGAGTCGGTCTCTTTTCTGAAAACGTTCAAGGTTATCCTGAATGACCAGTTACCAGGAACACTGAAGAAGGGACTGAATCCTCAGTTGAGCCATGGAGTGAAGTAATGACACGTAATGACAAGTAATGAAGTATACACAGTCCCTCAGAGTCACCAGCCCTCATCCCCTCTTTGCAGGCCTACCGTGGCTCAGACATTGACATCTTTACATTCGGAAATCCACTGAACACAGCTGCTCTGTTCATCATTCTGCTCCATCTGGTCATTGAAAGCAAGAATCTGGTGAGTGGTTTTCCTGCCTCTGAAGGAGCCTGAAACTATCCGTGGGGAAATGCCTATTAGCCATGACCCTGCTAAGCCTTTCATGCCTAGAAGACATGTGGTAATGAGAAGAGCGATGACCACGTGGAAGGAGGGGGATTCACGGCCACTCTTGTTGGTCGCTGAGTGCCGTTAGGCTGAGGCTGACGTGCAGCCGGGGAAAGTGGAAAACACCTGCCTGCTCCCCTTGGTGGTATCCATGCTGTGGGTGGTTCATGGAGGTGAGTCAGGCTGGAAAAACAATCACCTTTCTGTGGCCAGCATTCCTCAAGACCAAGCTGATGCCTTTCAACTAAAACAAAAACAGGTGTCACGCCATAATCCTGGTATACTGACTTTTGTAAGTGATGATTTTATGCTTTTCTCATAAGACCTAAAGATGTATCTTTTTCTCCTTCCAGAATGTTTACCATTCATTTAAGTCTAGATCTTTTTGAGCTTCGTTGCTGATTTAATGATAAAGTTAAGTATTTTCATCCACATGATTGCAAGGTAGCTCTGCAGCAAAGCTAATACGTAGGATTCAGATACAGAGAGCTTTATTGCAAACCTTCCTTTGCAGATGAAGAACACCCCACCCCTGTCTGGAGAGTTAACTGCCTCTGGGATTATTTATGCTGCTCGCTCACTTCCATTGTCACTGTCTCTACTGTCGTCAAAGCCACTGTCATCTGTTCCTGAGCCATTGCGACAGCCTTCTTTGTGTTCTCACCTGTGCCCTTGACTTCTCCAGTCCTTCGCTACAGAACAGCCAGAACCATCCTTTTGAAATATATAAGTCATATTATATGATTTATATAAACCCTTCAGTGGCTTTCCATTGGACTTGGAATAAAATCTAAAAGCCCTCAGATGGCCTGTAAGACTTTGTGCAGTGTTGCCTCCTCTTCTCTCTCATTTCCAGTTACTCCTCGGCTGGAAACACACTGCCCCTGCTTCGGTTTTTCAGCTTCAGTGAGCTCATTACCACATTGGGGCCTTAGCATTGACCCTATCTTCTGATGGTATTATTCTTAGTTCCCTTTTGGATCCTGCACTTCACCCAGCTCAAATGCTATTTTAGGTTTCAGCAAAAATGCTTCTTCCTCCAAGAGCCTTTCCCTCACCATCTGTTTTTTTCATCCTCTTTTCATTCATAGTCCTGATAATAACATACTTCTTTATTTAATTATGTGATTATTTTGTTCATGTTTCTCTTCTACATTAGACTATAATCTCTTTGGGGACAGGGTTCATGTTTATTTTGTTCACCACTGTATACCAGTATCTAGGACAAGACTGGCACACAGTAGGTGCTCAGAAAATATTTGAATGAATAAATGAATGATTAAATGACTAGTTGAGGATATATTTAACATCTTGATGGTGATGTATTTCAAACAGGAAGTAGCTGAATGAATGAGGCTATAGTTTCAAATGTTATATGAGGTTGTATTATGAGATTATTTTAAAACTTAAGTAGGGCTGACTATTTTTGATATCACTCGCTTTGTTTATAACCTGCTATAACCAAACATGACAAACCTAAAGTGTAGTAAAAGGTTATTACCTGCAAATATCTGATGGGAAGAGTAAAGGGAATTCTAGAACTGAAATATTTGGGGTTGTTTTAGTATCTAGTTAATTTCATTTTATAGATACTAAAGTGACATGGCTTAAGTTCGGACATTGATTAATGTCCGAAGACTCTAAGTGTCTGGTTGGATTCAGTGGTTATGAGCAACAGCAATCTATTTTGGCTAAAGCAGAAAAGTTATTAAAATGTATTGAAGAATCATTTCTTCTGTATAGCACAGGGAACCATATTCAATATCTTATAATAACCTTTGATGAAAAAGAATATGAAAACAAACGTGTGTACACACACACACACACACACACACACACACACATACATATACATATATATATATGCATGACTGGGACGTTATGCTGTACCCCAGAAATAAACGCATTGTAACTGACTATACTTCAATTAAAATATATATATATATATGTGTGTACAGAAAAATTGTGGTCAAACAAAAAACCCATCCTGAGGGTCCAGAGTTGCTCTGTTGCTCCAGGGAACAGAGCCTAAGGGAAGGCTTGTCAGGATGGTACTCTGGCCTGAATTGGCCCCAGTCGTTTCCTTCTGCTCTTGCCTTGTTCATTGTGCTCCAGGTTCAGTCCCTGGTGACAGAATTCTATTTCCTTAGCTCCAGTCATAGGCTTTGGTAAGAGGAGGAATATTTCGCCAAGACTGCACGTGATGCTGGGTGTCCTCACCATGAGAAGGGGAGTGAAAGCAAGGTGCCAAGAACAGTGACTGCTCTGTAAAGGATGAATCATTGAAGAACTGTTCCTCACGCCAGGGGAGGCTAGAGCTCATGGCCTCTGAAGATCCACTGTCAGTATGAGTCAGCTATTCTGAAGATGTGAATTTGTTTCCTTTCACACTTTTGCCCACCATCCCATTGCCACCTCCCCTACCTCCCTGTCAGTTTTGTGTCTCTTGACTCTAACTGTATCAATTCACCTAAACATGTCAACTTTATCAAGTCACATCTCACTTGCCAAAAGCACATCTTAAAGGAAAAAAAAAATCAGGCAATAGGGCTCAGCGGGAAGAACATTTGAGAAAGAAAAAAATTAAGAAATCATTGTTTTAGAGACGTAATAATCTTAATTGTGGATTTAGCAACATTTTCTGAGCATTTTACGCATGTTTACAAAATGAGCAGTCTTTGTGACTCTTGTGAAGGTATCTGCCCTGGGGAAATACTTTGCAAGGTTGAGAGGAAAATGGACAAAATTGGACCTTGTGTAAAAATTATGGCCCTAGAAAATCAAAAAGATTAATAAAAGCAGTGCTTCCCCCAAAAGAGGAATATATACTACCGTGGTATATACAGTGGTTGTAGGTGGTACTGTACACTTCACTAAACTACACTGACTGCCGCATTAGGTAATTCTCTTTTGTACTTTGGATTGTGTCAAAGAAATAATCTGTTTGGGGTATTGTGTTTTATCGCAGTAACTCTTGCTAATTTACCTTTGTAACAAAGGCGGATCAGACCCCAGACTCAGCACTGTTTTGACAGGTAATGCTGATATTACATTTAAAGGAGTAATCTGCTTTTCTTTCTAAATAAAGTCTCTAACTTAAATAGTAAACCAGTTGACAGAAAAATATTAAGAAAAATAATAATGCAAGCTACACGTAGATATGAAGGTGGACAGTGTATAGTGTGACACACAGAGCTTCATTTCTTGCTCATGTAAACTTACCAGGGTTCCAGATATCTCTAGAGCAGTTGTCCTCTGAGGGTTGGCTCAGTGACCCCAGGTGTCTTGTAGCTCTACCATCTGGAATTATCCCCAAGAAGAACTTATTGGTTGACATGGAAAAAAAGGGACAGTATGGAAAATTGCATACCCGTTCTTCCATACTTCCAGCTTGAAGCTTTTGCAAGCTTCCCATTACCTTTCATTGGTCAAAGCAGGACATGTGGCCATGCTTAACTTCAAGGCGGTGGAGAAGTGCAATCCTCTTGAATGCTTATTGGGCAAAGAGAATGAGAATATTGGTGCGCAACAGTAGTGTCTACCACCTACTTAAGTGGATCAAGTCTGAGGTTCACTGGATTAATGAAGACACAGACAAGTGAGTGACTATATGGAAAAATACAGAAAGAATCCAAACGCATCATGGTGCATGGACAATACAAAATAAACAAGTCATCAGAATTACTTCTTGGCTTTTAACTTAAGCTTTATAGAATTTAAACAGTGATATGAGCTATTTACGAAAGATGCTTTTGCCTTCTCTCTTCAATATTTTGTTTGGTTCACTAAGGTTTGTTATACCATTTACCTACTGCTTAGATGTATTGTCTCTTCAACACAGCAGATTTTGCCTGACTGCAAAATCCTATCAGAGAAAGCATGTTCATCTCCCCTGCTCTTCTTGTCTTGCAGACTTGGATCCACGGGCTGGTCATTGTTGGGAGCATCTTGTCTTATTTTTTATTTGCCTTGGCTTTTGGAGCCATGTGTGTAACTTGCAACCCACCATCCAACCCCTACTGGATCATGCAGGAGCACATGCTGGATCCAGTGTTCTACTTAGTCTGTGTTCTCACCACCTGTGCTGCTCTTCTGCCCAGGTATGGTATTTGTTTTACCATCAAGAGAGTCCGTGACATCGTAGGCTTAGAATCCTTCAAGCAACTGCTAACAATGGCTGTTAGACCATCCTGATGAGTGTGGAGAAGTCAGTCTGTGTACTAGTTAAAATACTGGTTTTAACGCTTTCACCAGAGAACAAAAGTGGCTTAAGCAGATGAAAAGATTTATTTCTCGCTCGAGGAAGATTCTAATCTGGTTGACAGTCCACAGGGTTAGGGCAGCTTTGTTTCACAAAGTTATCCAAGGACTTAGATCCTTTCCTGTCCTTTTTGTTCTGCCATCTCCCAAGGGTGTTGCCCTCATTTGCATGACTGAAGATGACTCACCACCAGCACATCCACATCCCTGCATCCTTGCAGAAAAGATGGAGGGCATACAGTTTTCCAGCTTTCCTCCTGGCTTTTTTTTCTTTCCTGCATTGGCATGACCCAGACGTGGCACACATCCTTGCTCATATCCCATCAACTAGAACCTTGGTGTGTAGATGCCGAGTGGCTAAAATCTGGGGGTTTCTAAAAGGAAGAAGGGGAGAATGGGTCCTGGGGGACATGTAGCAATCTTTAGCACAGTCTCTAAACATTGAAAACTTACCTCCTTTCTCTGATTTCAATTATCATTGCCACTTTCATTTAACTCAGTTTCTTATATGGGATGGAAATGGCTAAGAAGTATGCGTGGGTTTTTAATCTATAGATTCTTCAAATTCTTTAGAGCTCCTCCCCCTTAAGTTTTATAATATTTATCTGTTTAGTTGAAAGCGTGATAGCAAATAGTTGTTCTACCTTCTTAAACATGATATGAGCATCAAAATGGTGATTTCATATTATTCTCTAACAGGCTTGACATATTGGCTCACAGGTCAAACCTGGCCCATTGCCTGTTTTTGTAAATAAAGCTTATTGGCACATAGGCATCCTCATTAATTTAAGTATTATCTATGACTGCTTTTGCACTACAACAGCAAAGTTGAATAGTTCCAACAGAGACTACCTAGCTCACAAAGCCTGAAATATTGTCTGGACCATTGGACAAAAGTTTGCCAACCCCAGTCTGTAACACCATCATAAGACATGATGGGCACAAACCCTTTATTGCTGACAGATATCCCTTCTAGAAATGCATAAGAGAAACCCACCAGACTCATTCTGTGATTCCAGTTATTTACATAATAATATCATGGTTAAACTGAGATGCTTCTGTGGTGCTGTTATTACCAGCTTTCAGATTAAAAACTGACAAGATGAATTTGTAGAATTTATGAAGAAACAATTACTTTAAAGTTATAACCTGAAAAAATTTCTTTAAGAGCATTAACAGTATAATTCTATCTAATATTGTTCTGGTAAGCTGAAAAAATAACCCCCTAAACTATATGCATGTCCTAATCTCTGGAACCTTTGTTTCTTTATGTAGCAAAAAAGAAATTTGCAGATGTGGTTAAGTTAAGGATCTTGGGATGGGGAGATTATGCTGGATTATCTGCCATCACAAGTATCCTTGTAAGAGAGGGGCAGGGGGAGATTTGACGCAGAAGAGGAGAAAGCACTTTGACCAGGGTAACAGAGATCCCTTGGTAACAGTGGGAGGAATGCCAGCAGCCACCAGAAACCAGAAGAGACAAGGAATGAGTTCTCCCCTAGAGCCTCCAGAGGGAGCACGGCCTTTCCAACACCTTGATTTTGTTTCAGTAAAACCAATTTCAGAACTGGGAGAGAAAAAGGTTTTGTTGTTTTAAGCCACCAGCTTTATGGTAATTTATTACAGCAGCCATCAGAAACTAATACAGATTTTGGTATGAGGAAGGCGGGTGCTGCTGTAACAAATACCTAAAAATGTGAAAGTGGCTTTGAAATTAGATAATGGGCAGAGGCTGGAAGAATTTTGAGGCACATAGTAGAAAACTACTAGACTCCCTTAAACAGACTGTAGGTAGAAATACGGACGTTAAAGTGCCTGCTGGTGAGAATTCAGAAGAAAGTAGGAAGATGGGTAGAGAAAGCCATAGCATATCATCTTAGAAAATACATGAACAGTCATAAATTGAATGTTGCTAGAAATATGAATGTTAAAGGTACTGCTAGTGAGATCTCAGAAGGAAATGAGGAACATGTTATTGGAAATTTGAGGATAGGGGATTTTTGCAATATAGTGGCAGAAAACGTAGCTGAATTGTGCTCTACCATTATGTAGAAAGCAGAATTTGTAAATGATGACTTTGGATATTTAGCTGAGGAGTTTTCTAAGCAAAGCAGCAAAGGTTTGGCCTGGTTTCTTCTTGCTGCTTATAGTAAAATGTGAGAGAAAAGAAATGGAGGGAAGTACTTTTAAGTCCAACAGAACTAGATTTAGGAAATTCTCAGCCTATCTAGATTTCAAAAGGTACTAAAATCAGGAGACTGGCTGTTTGGGAGTATGCCCTAGAGAGAAGGCCAGGAGTGTGGCTGGACAGCCTTTTGCTGGCGCTGAAGAGATGAGGTGTGTGACTCGTGAGTCCCCTCAGCCACCTCAGCAGCCACCAAGAAAGAAGGTGGGATTACACAGGAAAGATCTGTGGAGGACCCTCTTATCTAATGGTAAAAATCCCCATGACATACATTGGAGACTCACAAGGTTTTTGAGAATGCTATAGTGGCATAATTACTGCCACTTTGGCCAGAAAGGGACAAGTTTTTAGTAATTTGTTCCCATAGCTATAGGAAACCAATAGCTAGCATTTAAAAATACATACATATATTACGTGCCAACACTCTGCCTGCTTTGTACGTTACTATCTCATTTAACTTAACATTAAGCCTGTGATGTAGCACTATTGTATCTCGACTTTTACAGATTTTCTTTATTTCATTATTTATTTGACAATAGGGAACCTAAGTGCTTTACAAATATTTAATATTATTATTATCTCCATTTTATAGTTCACTTGTCTTCCTCCTTTACTTCAGCAAGGGCCACCAGACCCTCTTACTTTTTCTGATTGGCGAGTATTTCTTGTGTCCCATAGTGCATTTGAGGTGAATGTAATTCTGTGATGCTTTTTGTAACCTAGGCTTACATACAGAGTTCTTCAGGGATCCCTGTTTCCATCTCCAATTCTGAGGGCTAAGCGTTTTGACTGACTGCAGAGGAGAGGATGGAAGGTCTCAAGAAGTGGTGAGGGGCTGGAAAGATGAGTCAGGTGACATCTAAGTATGCTGACCACTCACCTGCAATTCAGAGCGAATACCCATCTCTGATCGTTCTGCTGCCTTTGCAATGACGTCAGCAACTTCTTGTGCGGATAAACAAGGAAACTCATCTGTACATGAAACTCATCTGAAACTAAGGCCTCAGGGATGGCTGGACCCTCAAAGGATTAAAAAATCAGGTTACCCTCCTTGAGTTGCAAGTATTCGTTCAAGTTTGGAAGAGGGATTTTGAAGAGGTTTCTCTACCTAGAAAGAATGACTCGGATTTTTCCTTAAGGGACAAGAACATTTTACTGGACTTGCAAATGCCAATGTGATGACCTTTGCTGTATGTTTGTAGATACATCTGTGAAAGAGCTGAATTTGACCTGGACAGAGTTTATAGAAATGAAATATTTAATTCAGAATCAAATGCTTTTATGAAACTTTTTGGATTTTGTGAAAGCATTTTAATTGTCTTAGAAATGCAGACATTCTCTAGGGAATTCATTTGAGCATATATTTATTTTACTCTCTGCCTATTTCAGTGTTCTCCTGAGGTGGAGCCTTTACTGGGGAGGGGCAGCAGCAATGCCAGGGTTCCATGGAGATGTGTTCTCTCTGCTTCCAGTCAAAAGAAGACTTTACATGAGGTCTGCTTCTGTGCCAGTAATGTCAATGCGGAAACAGGCCGTAGGTAAGGAAGACAGAATCAGCTAAGTCTAGAGCCCATTTGGGAATTTCCTGTATTCTGAAACTGACAATAGCCTGATCAAAATGAGACCATCAATTTCAAAACAGTCTACAAGAGACCTTTTGAGGGTTTATTGTCTTTACAATACCCTATAATTTTTCTTGTGTTGCAAACTCTAAAAATGAGATACTATAAACTGAGACTAATACTGGTGGTCCTCAAAAGGATTCCATGAGATTATTAGAAAATTTTGTTTTTTTGATACATTTCAGGACAGGTATGTCTAAATCAAGTTACTTACTGTTGCAAATCATATATGCTGGCTTTAGTTGGAACAAAGAAACTAGTTTCTACCCAAACTGACAGGTGTTACTATAATATCATGTATTCTTGTTGAGTTCTTTTAAAATTCTGTATCTATTCATCTGAAAATTGTCAGCCACCCAGAATTTCCTTCATGAAATCTCCATGCTAATGTTCCATGTCTATATGAAGGTCTTCTTAATGACTATTCAACTATTATTCTCAGGGCTTAATCTTATACCTGTTGCCTACTATGCTGGTCTGATATTTTTTGTAGCCTTATAATATTATTGCAAATGGTCTTTTACACAAACAGATTTATAGAACGTTGAAAATCCTCCATGGCTAATTGAGGTAGCTTTCTGCTTTCTTATGATTTTTTTTTAAAGTAAACTGTTTAATAAATAACATATACAAAAACTGTCTTCACTTCTGTATATACTCACTGAATCCAACAGTAATTGGTACCAGAACTTAGATGGAAAATCCTAAAGTACACCTTTTACCAGAATACTGTTTTGATCTTCTCTCATATGGAAAAATCAGTGTTGTCATATCGTCTGTTATCTTCATAGCAGCTGGCATTCATTCCCTGAGATCATCTTCTGATGAATAAAAATTTAGAGATATATTCACTTGTAAAAAATACAACAAGGAATTAGAATCTAAGGATAAAAAGAATGAGTCCAAAAGACTAAGAAAAAAGGGCAATTTCCAAGATCCAAAGTATCTATACACGTGAGTAAATTCTTGAGTTTCCGTGAGTCCATAATCCGTTTTCCACAATCCCACAATCCCAAGAACTCTGAAAACTGAAGTTTTCATAAATTAGGTACAAATTCAATGTCTTAAATAGACGTAAGGCTATTTATTTATTTAATGTAATTATTTGTATATTTTTGCCACAAAAATATTAATACATTTTATTACAGGGTGCTGAACTTTTTAATACTAGGTTTTCAAGATTTAAAAAAATTCTGGACTCTGAAATAAATCTGGTCCTCAGGAGAAAGTGATTTTGGATCTGTATGAAGCCTTTTAAAGGGTCTCATTTACAAATGAGTAACTTTTATACAAAGTCACCCAAGCTGATGTGACCTGTTGCATTCGGGTGTTCAGTGCATTTCACCAAATTTGGGGAGGTGGGGACTAAGCATTACATTATTGCTTTTAGAAGCCAGGAAAAATTAATTAACAGTATACATTTTGCAATACAATTTTACTCCAAAAACTTTATAAAAGAATTGGGTCAGATTCCCAAAATGTGCTCTAGACATTAAAGATCCTTGCACTTTTGCCAGAACTGAAGTTTTCCTTGGACACTCAGTGGCTGATTTGAGACTATTAGCAACCTCATTTCAGACTAATCAAAGAGCCATCAGTCATCTAAAATAAAAGCATGTTCCTTCCTGTGAGAGTGAGACAGGTAAGTAAATTTTGATTGGTGGGGAACTGGGTGCCAGCTATTATAATGGGAGACACAATTTTCTGGGGTTTGCTATCCATGTTTCATATCCATTAAAAAAAAAGTATACCATTTTATTTGTATTAAAGGTTATTTAAAATAAGTATAATACGTACATTTCACTGAACATGAGCATAATTTGTTAGATTATGTACTGATAACAAAACTGACATATGTTCTCATATAGTTGTGACCACAATTCAGTTGCTGGATTTTACATTCTCAACAGGTTTACACAAACTACAGAACAAGAGATGAATAATGTGGAAGTGTCAAGACAACTTTTCAAATGTCGCATATGCACACAGGTAGAAAAGTACCAAAAGACGTGTATAAAATTGCAGGTGACCTCTGTGGAATGCTGAGTCCACCCAGGTTGCTGGTGAAGGTTAGTACAGAATCCTATTCATTCAAAAGGCATTAGGATGTTGCAAAAGGGATGCCTGACTCATTAAATTAGATGCATGTGAAGATTTGTGTTTTGAAACTTTTTAGTGGAGAAAAATTCTTTGACTAATTACTTCAGAAATTGATGTTCATAAAGTGGCCTAGTGCTTAAAAGCATCTTTAAATTTTTGTTTTAATTATCAATGGGGAAAAATGGCAACACCAGATGTTAAACATCTTTTGAGGAAAATTGCAAAATATTTTCCTTCATGCAAAGTCTTACTGTGCTTTTTATTGGTATGGATGAACACAGGAAAACTGGGAAATAATTAATTAGGTATGGGGTACAATTTTATTTTCTTTTTTTAAAAAATTGCATCTCTTCACTCTAAAGCGAGTTTGCCTTTGGTAAAATTTAATTTCAACTTCATTATCCCATAGCAGAATGAAATACTTCCCACATATATTTTTCCAGTTGTTGAAAGCTCAGTTGGCAACTGATACACAGTGAACAAACCTCAGCCAGGAAGGTTCCATGGAAACTTTTCTATAAAATTACAACCTTGATTAAATTCAGAATGGGCAGTCCTGTGATACCAAGTGCTAATATTGATATCAAACAAGCTTTCTGCTCAGTCTGTCTTGTAATTTCTGCTGTCTTTCGTAAGTGCTCAGAATTATGCAAACTTTAGAAGAGAAATAGAAAATAACTTAAGCATGTAAATTATCTTGGCTTCTAATAAATCAAAAGCAAGTCACCAAAGTTAATACTGAAATTTGCCACTACGCTACTCTGCTTGAGAAACAAAAGCTGGCAAAGATGAGTCAGCTTGGATCTCAGTGTCCTTTCTGTGACCAGACAAAACGGAACTTTCTCTAACCTGTTGGGCTAGCGCTTGAATTATTCTCTTTCCAGAGTTGATCATTCCATGTTACAGTCAAGGTTAAGCCTGCCTGGCAAAAGAACAAACTTTTGCTTTGTTTTTTAAAGACTTTCATTGAACTTAAAGTAGGAGAAAAATAGAATGTTTTTAAAAAGCTGAATAAAACTAGACCAAGAAGACATGAACATTTGCAGCACACTGTTAAGCATCCCGGTCCATGAAAAAGTGCTTCTGTATACCTCTCTGCAAAGGAGGAAGTTCTGCACGGTCAGGAAGGCCGTTTTCTTTGAATGTCGCTGGCAAAAGCCTCTGATCATCTTTGGAATTAGTTTAGGAGAAAGGTGTGGATATATATTTGTCTTTCAATCCATTTGACAAAGTATGTCACATTGCTGTAAACTCCGGGCCCCAGGACTTTGGAAAAGCAGACGGAGCCCCATGAAGTTAAGCCAAATAATGTCCACTGTCCTCCAGGCCGCTCACAAACAAGAGGCCCGCCACTGTCTCCCTGTAAAGAAGAGCAGTAGACGTGAGTCACCAGTATTTCAGAGTCCTCCTAGGGTACAAGCTATCCTAGGGATAAAATAAATCCAAACCCGGATTAACCAACGTCTTGGAGAATTTCAACAAAGCTTTCATTGTCAGCCTGTGAGGGAGCACGCTTCCCACGACATAAACCGAACTTCCCAATGAACATTGTAAACCCTGAGCTTTAAAAGAGGAGGGACAACTTGGAGAAGTTCTGTATTTTTTTCTCTATGATATCAGAGGACTTTTTGTTATTTCCTGCACTTATTCAAAAAATGTCATGAACTTTTTTTTTTAAATTTACTGTATCAGAGCTGATCCTCTCACAGTTGAGCTCATTCTTTAATTTTAATCCATTTTATGAATTTAGAACGTACTCAAAATGAAACATTCAAGGACTGTTTTCTCACAAAAAAAATTCTAAAACAACTCACTACTTGGAAGATTTTTGCTATGCGAATGAATGCATCAAGGAAAACACTCAGGGGCCACTTACACATTTCTTAACAGTTTTTAGGACTTTTTCAAATAGCATGCTTGAAAAGAAACTACTACATAACAATTAATTACAGTAAACTATATTATTATAACACATTTTATTTCACGTGCATAGAGATTTTTCATTCTTGGTATTTAAGTTTAGGTGTTGCAATTGAGATTTATTCAGTTTTTTTGCCCACATATAATTAACAGTAAGACACTATGGCTTTAAAAATGCTAATATGTGCTATATCTGGAAAGATGAGAATAAGTTAGAGTGGTATATTCTTCATGGCCTCCAAAGAGAAGGATTGATATTCTAGAAAACAAGGAGGTAAGTATGTGAACTCATGGCAGAAATTTACAAATACTCCTTGCCCTGCAAGAATTTCAAACTTGGAAGAATATCCATAGTCTTCCCACTTAGTAATGTTGGAGAATAATAGTAATCATGTTCATTGATGCTCTTCTAAACACTTTCCCTATATTAGCTCATTTAATCCTCATGAAATCCCCACAGGTTAATAATAATTGTATTATTATTATTTATATGTTATTATATAATTGTTTACATTTTCATTATTATTGTTATATCCATTTTGGAGATAATGAAACTGAAGCACGGTTCTTTTTATATCTTGTTCATTAGCAGAGCTGGGAGTAAAGCCCAGGCACTCTGGCACATGACTCCAACTCTGTAACTACTAGGCTGTCTTTTTTCTTAGAAATGTTAGTGAATACAACTGCTATTAAAGCAACATTGACTTTCTGATCGTGCTGTATGCTTTGTAGAAGTGGTGATCTTTTTTACTGAAGCAAAGTTGATTTACAGTATTGTGTTAGTTTCAGGTGTACAGCAAAGTGATTGTTATACACACTTCTTTCAGATTATTTTCCATTATAAGATATTGAATGTAGTTCCCTATAATATACAGTGAACCTTTGTTTCATAGCAATTTCATGTATAGTAGTTTGTATCTCTTAATCCCATACTCCTAAATTATCCCTCCCTGCCTCCATTTCCACTCGGTAACCATAAATTTGTTTTCTATGTCTGAGTCTCTTCCTTGTTTTGTATATAGGTTCATTGGTATTATGTTTTAGATTCCACATGTAAGTGATATATTTGTCTTTCTCTGTCTGACTTCACTAAGTATAATATTCTCTAGGTCCATTTATGTGGCTACAAACGGCAACATTCCATTCTTTTTTATGGCAGAGTAGTATTCCACTGTATGTGTGTATGCATATATATATATACACACATACACACATACATGTGTATATGACATCTTCTTAAACCAGTTGCCTGTTGGTAGACATTTGGGTTATTTCCATGTCTTGGCTATTGTAAATTGTGCTGCTGTGAACATCGAGGCACATTTATCTTTTCAAATAAGAGTTTTCATCTTTTCCAGATATATGGCCAGGACTGGGATTGCTGGATCATATGGTAGCTCTATTTTTAGTTTTCTAAGGAACCTCCTTACTGTTCTCCATGGTGGCTGCACCAATTTACATTCCTACCAACAGTTTAGGAGAGTTCCCACTCCTCCTAATTTATTTTCTAGCATTTATTATTTCCAGATGTTTTGATGATGGCCATTCTGACTGGTACGAGGTGTTACCTCATTGTAGTTTTGATTTGTATTCCTCTAATAATTAGCAATGTTGAGCATCTTTTCATGTGTCTGTTGGCCACCTCTATATTGTCTTTGGAGACCCATCTATTTAAGTCTTCTCACCATTTTTTGTTTGTTTTTTTGATACTGAGTTATATATGCTGTTTATGTATTTTAGATATTAATCCTTGTCGATCACATCATTTGCAAATATTTTTTCCCACTATGTAGGTTGTCTTCGTTTTATTGATAGTTTCCTTTGCTGTGCAAAAGCTTTTAAGTTTGATTAGGTCTCATTTGCTTATTTTTGCTTTTATTTATTTTGCTTTAGGAGATTGTGCTAAGAAAACATATTGCTACAATTTATGTCTGAGGATGTTTTGCCTATGTTCTCGTCTAGGAGTTTTATGGTATTGTGTTTTGTATTTAGATCTTTAAAATATTTTGAGTTTATTTTTATATAGTGTGAAGGAGTGTTCCAATTTCATTGATTTACGTGTCCAGCTTTCCCAGCACCACTTGTTGAAGACACTGTCTTTTCTCCATTGTATATTCTTACCTCCTTTGTCATTGATTGTGGGTGTGTGGGCTTATTTCTGGGCTATTCTATTCCATTGATCTGTATATCTGTTTTTGTGCCAATACCATGCTGTTTTGATTACAGTAGCTTTGTAGTCTAGTCAGAAGTCTGGGAGGGTTGTGCTTCCAGTTTCATTATTTTTCTTCAGTTTTGCTTTGATAATTCTGGGTTTTTTGTGGTTTCACATAAATTTTAGGAATATTTGTTCTAGTTCTTTGAAAAATATCCTGGCTAATTTGATAGGGATCACATTAAATCTGTAGATTGCTTTGGGTAGTATGGTCATTTTAACAATATTAATTCTTCCTATGCAAGAGCATGGGATAGCTTTCCATGTCTTTAAATCATCTTCAGTTTCCCTGTAGTTTTCAGCCTAAAGGTCTTTCACCTCATAGGTTAAATTTATTCCTAGGTATTTTTTGACAAAATTTTAAATGGGATTTTTTTTTAACCTTCTCTTTCCGATATTTCATTGTTAGTGTAAAGAAATGCAACATATTTTTATATGTTAATCTTGTATCCTGCTACCTTGGTGAATTCATTTATTCTAACAGTTTCTGAGTGGAGACTTTAGGATTCTCTACATAGAGTATCATATCATCTGCAAATAGTTATAGTTTTACCTATTCCCTTCCAAGTTGGATGCCATTTATTTCTTGTCTGATTTCTGTGAACAGGACTTCCAATGCTGTGTTGAGTAGGAGTGAGAGTGAGCATCCTTGTCTTGATTCTGAGTCTAGCAGAAAGGCTTTTAGCTTTTCACCATTGAGTGTTAGCTGTGGGTTTGTCATAAATGGCTTTTACTATGTTGAGATACGAATTTTTCTCACAATCATCCCTCGTGGCAGTATCATTATTTCTCTTACTTTATAGATCAAGAAGACAAAGGACCAGAGAGGTTAAGTAATCTACTCCATATCACCCGGCATTAAGGTGGCAGAATAAAGGTATGAACCCATGCCGTCTGGCTTCAGAATGCAAGTACTTGGCCAATCAATTTTTTTTTGTAAAAGTGATTATAACTACAATTAACAGCAAAAGGATAAGCATTAAGCTGTAAAATAGGACATTAAAATCACAAAATATGGGGGAGGGGAATACACAAATGTAGATCTTTTATAATGTGTTTGAACTTGCATGACTATCAGTTTAAAGCAAGCAGACATAGTTACGGATGAACATACTTGAACTCCATGATAACCACAAATCAAATACAACAGATTCACAAAAACCAAAAAGAAAGGAACTCAAGCATACTACAAATGGAAAAACAAAAAGAAGACGAAATGAAGAACTACAAAACACCTGGAAAACGAGATTTATAATAGCAGTAAGTGTACACCTATCAATGGACTGGCCATTGGACTAAATCGTCTGAACAATGGACTAAATGCTCCAACCAAAAGACAGAGTTGGCAGATTGATGAAAAAAAACAAGAACTCACAATATGCTGCCTACGAAAGACTCACTTAAGGGCAAAAGAAACACCCAGAGTGAAAGTGAGGGGATGGAAAAAAGGTATTTCATACAAATGGAAACAGCAGGAAAGCAGGGATAGCAATATTCATATCAGACTCTTCCAGATCAAAAACTTAGCCAGATCATTTAGCATCTACTTTTTTAAAGATTCTATGCTCAGGTCTACACAAATGAATAAGAAACTCTTTTTGGCCCTAAGGGGCCAAAAGTCCACTTGGGTAATGAGAATAACTTTACAAGAAAGGAAAATCTAAGGGCTGTAAGTAAAGGAGTCTTCAAAGGAAAGGGTGATTACTTCCAGGTGGAGGAGAACGTAGGCTCAGTGAAGCAGGTAGACAATTACTGGAAAACAAGAGGTGAAGAAGTAGTGATTCAAAATGAAAGGGAGACTACAGCTTAAGGCACAGTTTGGTTTTTTTGGTCCTCTTTTCTTCTTTGTAATGTGGGCCTTTAGGCCAAAGTTTGTATTTTGTTTCGGTATTGAGTCCCATGATTTCTAGACCTTAACAGAGGGACCCATGGCTTCCAGTGCATCTCACTGATGCAATTAAGGAAGATAATGGGAGGGTCTGGTGAATAATCTTGCTCCAGACCTGGTAAAAAGTAGCTTTTGTTCTGTTTTCTACCTTGGCTTATATTAGAGAGCATCTGATGAGCATTCTAAAAAGATACCCATATCAGAGAAGGAAAGTAAAGAAATAATCCCTTTTAAAATTGCATCAAAAAAAAAAAACTTAGGAATAAATCTGACTAAGGAAATTAAAGATGACTTAAAGGAATGGAAAGATAGCCCATGTTCTTGGATTGGAAGAATTAATATTGTTAAAATGGCCATACTACCCAAAGCAATCTAGAGATTTAATGTGATCCCTATCAGATTACTCAGGACATTTTTCACAGAACTGGAACAAATAATCCTAAAATTTATATGGAATCACAAAAGACCCAGAATTACCAAAGCAATACTGAAGAAAAGGAACAAAAGCTGGAGGAATAACCCTCAGACTTCAGACAATACTATAGAGCTACAGTAATTAAAATAACTTGGTGTTGGTGCAAAAACAGACCCATATAGATCAATGAAATAGAATAGAGAGCCTGGAAATAAACCAGTAAACTTTTGGTCAATTAATCTTTGACAAAGGAGGCAAGAACATACAATGGAGTAAAGACAATCTCTTCAGCAAATGGTATTGGGAAAACTAGACAGCAGCAAGTAAATCAATGAAGTTAGAACGCTCCCTAACACCATACACAAAAATAAACTCAAAATGGCTTAAAGACTTAAATACAAGACACTATAAACCTCCTAGAAGAAAACATAGGCAAAACATTCTCTGACATAAATCTTAGCAATGTTCTCCTAGGGCAGTATACCAAGGTGCTAGAAGTAAAAACAAAAATAAACAAATGGGACCTAGTTAAAACTTATAAGCTTTTGCACAGCACAGGAAACTATAAGCAAAATGAGAAGAAAACCTATGGACTGAGAGAAAATACTTGCAAATTATGAGACTAATAAGGCTTAATTTCCAGAATATACAAACAGCTCATACAACTTAGTAACAAAAAAACAACCAAATCCAAAAATGGGCAGAAGACCTAAACAAGAAATTTTCCAATAAAGACATACAAATGGCCAATAGGCACATGAAAAAATGTTCAATATTGCTAACTATCAGACTCAGCCCGCACAGATCATCCGAGTGATGATGGTCTTCATGTCAAAGTAGGACTGACACTGCTCCAGGGGAATAATGCAGACTTCTCCCTCTTGCAAATCAAAACTACAATGAGGATTCACCTCACACCAGTCAGAATGGCCATCATTCAAAAGTCCACAAATGACAAACACTGGAGAGGGCAAGGAGAAAAGGGAGCCCTCCTACACTGTTGGTGGGTATGTAGTCTGGTGCAGCCGTTATGGAAAACAGTATGGAGATTCCTCAAAAGACTAAAAATAGACCTACCATATGATCCAGAAATCCCACTCCTGGGCATATATCCAGAGGGAACCTTAGTTCAGAAAGATACCTTCTCCCCAATGTTCGTAGCAGCACTATATACAATAGCCAAGACATGGAAACAACCTAAACGTCCATCAACAGATAACTGGATAAAGAAGTTGTGGTGTATTTATACAATGGAATACAACTCAGCCATAAAAAATAATAAAATAATGCCATTTCCAGCAACATGAATGGACCTGAAGATTGTCATTCTAAGTGAAGTTAAGTCAGAAGGAGAAAGAAAAATACCATATGATATTTATATGTGGAATCTAAATTAAAAAACAAAAAACAAATGAACTTATTTACAAAACAGAAACAGACTCACAGACATAGAGAACAAACATGGTTACCAGGGAGGAAGGGAGTAGGAGGGGGTAAACTGGGAGTTCAAGATTTGCAAGTACTAACTATTATATATAAAATAGATAAATAACAAGTTCATACTGTATAACACAGGGACCTGTATTCAATATCTTGTAATAGCCTATGATGAAAATATATGTATGTTCATTATGACTGAAATATTGTGCTGTGCACCAGAAATTGATACAACATTGTAAACTGACTATACTTCAATAAAAATTAATTAATTAATAATAAATAAAAAGCTACCCAAAGTGCTGAATTCCCACCACTAAAGAAGCTGGCAGGACCTGGTCCCTATTTGGGATTATGATATAAACATTCCTATGTCTATGTTGGGTCTTCACTTCTCTTTCAAAGAATCTCTTCCCCTCCCATTAGCAATTATCAAGAGATGAAGAGGCAGTAGTTTTTAGTAGACCTCCAGATCATGTTGGCAACAGGGTGAAATGTATTCACATTAATCATTGCTACTAGGATAGTGTAGTGGCCAAGCACTTGGATCCTGAAGCCAGACTGTCTGGGTTCATATCTGCATTCTGCCACGTTAATGCTGGGTGATATGGGGTAAATTACTTAACCTCTCTAGTCCTTTGTCTTCTTGATCTGTAAAGTAGGAAAAACGAGCATAATGACTGAGAATTAAATGAGTTATTAGACAGTATTTAGAAGAGGTCCTGGAATATAGTAAGCACCAACTGATAGATGTTAACATTCACATGTTGATATTCATTGAAGGCATATGCCAGACATCATATACAGCTGTGTTAAAAAAATTGGGACTTTC
Source organism: Camelus dromedarius (assembly GCF_036321535.1). NCBI lineage: Eukaryota > Metazoa > Chordata > Mammalia > Artiodactyla > Camelidae > Camelus > Camelus dromedarius. The sequence continues at coordinate 88,907,619 of NC_087436.1, read as the reverse complement.
ACATATATTAACTTAATCTACATAACACCCTGCAAAACAGAATCAATACCATCTTACTCGGAAGAAAACTTTCTAGAGAGGTTAAGTAACTTCTCCAGGTCACACTGTTCTTACTGGCAGAGATGGGATCCAACCCAGATCTTCCAGGTTGCCAATCATGTGTCCTACGCCCAACACCGTGCTGCCTCCCAGAACACTTTTTTTTTTTCTTTTTTTTTTTGGCGTGGGCTATCCAACCTAGGCCCCTTGCATGGAAGGCTAGGATTCCCCTACCACCGCCCGCCTCAGCTGGATGACTTGTGGCCAGTGGGGGCAGAAGGGAAGGTGACTCAATGAAACTTCAAGGGCACCATCTGCCTCCCTGTTTCCCATGACAACTGTCTAAAGAATCACCTCTGGGCCATTTCTGATCCTCTAATTTGCCCATTTTGAAATGGCCCATCTAAATGTCATTTTATATGCTGGGTTAGGGGCGATAACATTGTTGCATCTCTTCTCCGATTCTAAAATGTGGGGGCAGTTTGATCTTCTCCAAAGCAGTGAAACAACCAAGGTGCTTCAGAGCAGTGTAGTGTAGTAACTGCCTTCCCTACTCTGTTATAAGCTGCTTTGAGTGCTGGCCCCTTCTCCCCTGGGAGCCAGTCCAGGATAATACTGAATGAGTGTTTAAATAAAAATAAAAATGCTTCCCTGAATTGTTAAGTTAGCATGTTCTACGAACCATTGTGACTAGAAATCCTGATTCGAAAGGTCATGTGCAGTGACATTTGAAGACACACTAGCAATCAAGTGCAGGCCCAGACAATGCCAGTGTGATCAACTCCTGGAACACAGGTAGTTGTGTCACTCACCTGGGAGGCTGGGGTGTTGTGTGTACTTTAATGCCAACACCCCAGTGGTTGAATACGTCCTTGGTGTCTACGCCCCGCTTCCTTGGGCAGCCTGCGTGAAACCATGGGGACCGCAGGTGAGAGACCACCTGCTCTCGGAACACTGCTCCTCCTACCCGCTAAAATGGTGCCATGAGATGGACCAGAACAGTCGTTTTTCCTCCTGTTGCTGACCCCATGCAGGAGGTGAGAGAGCAGAAGGCAACCTGAGTGGGGGACGTGGAGGTAGATTGGGGGAGGTAGATTGGTCCTGGGTAAAGGAAAACACCTGGTGAATAATTAAACATTCGGTCACAAATGATTTTCAAAAAATGTTCCCAAAGGGCCACACATGAATAATAATGAGTTTAAGTGAACCCTATGAAGCCAGTGCTGAACTGAATCTCCTTGGTAACCAGAAAGCAACTTACCATGCACGAGTCGACTGTGCCAGACTCATAGCCCGCACAGATCATCCGGGTGGTGATGGTCTTCATGTCAAAGTAGGACTGACACTGCTCCAGGGGAATAATGCGGACTTCTCCCTCTTGCAGCTTAAAAGGCACTGGAGTTTTTAAAAAGAAGAAGTAAAATAAATGAGGCTAAAATAACCCAAAAATGAGGCTAGCCATATATGAAATGATTGTTTGCATCAGGAAAACCACATTCTTGACTTTAAAATGTCGTTTTAAAGACAAGGCTTGTTTGGAATCAGAATTTTCCAATTAGAAGTGCTGACGGCCATCATTTACTCAAAGCCCTTCATTTTGTTAATGAGAAAATTGAGGCACACAACTGCTTAGGTAACCTGGCTCGCACCTTTCCCCTTATGTGGCAACAAAACAATGGTTACTACAAAGAAAAGGTAGATAATTAAGGCGGAGCTCTGCCCCAGACTGGAGGCTTCCAGCTTAGTGACAGCTCAGCACGTAAGCCTGGTTCTGCTCAAGTTCAGAACACCTGTTCAGTCTAACGGGAAGGGCTGCCCCATCCTTGGCTTAAATGCTGTGTCTCACCACGTGCTACAGTAACCATCTTCTGAGATAAGGACATTTTACCCTAGAGGATAAATCAGAAGAGATGTTGAGAGGGAAAAGCCATCCCTTAGGGTCAACAGAGAGAATATGTAACTTGCATCTCACTCGAAAGTCCTCACAGAATAACAGTTGATTTCTCAAAGCAAGACAGAAGGAATCTCTTGTTGGTTAGCCATTCTACAAAATACACACTGCTCTCCTTTTAGTGATGGTGAAGCAATGTCTATGGACAGGGTATCTTGTTGGAAGAAAGAATCATGTTTAGAAAAATCAATGCAATGCAGACAGTGGGAGTTTCCCAAGTTGTCATCATTCCCAAGGGCCACGGGAGTAAGCCTGATGTAACTGGAGTGGCCAGTGCTTACCATTAAAGAAAATGTCTCCTTGATTAAATTCTTATGCTAAACTTCTAATAGGTCATGCAGAATGAGAGGGTCCTTTATGGGGGCTGAGAATAAACAGTACACCCATTTTTTAAATCTCTGTATGTTTTGTATTTTGAGATCATCAAGCTATTTAAATCAGTTTAAATAGGCAAATCAATTTAAACAGTCCTTCTTTCGAGAAGGACTTCCAGGTTGTGTTACAGATGGTGATAAGACCAAATCATAACAAAGAGCTGGAAATGTCACCATGCAGCTTGATTGCAGGAGCGGAACTACCTAACTGCTAGGTGGAGGCTCTGAGTGACTTTGCCTACAGTGGGTTTAAATCACTGATGGAGACACTGCAAGGCAGGGATGACTGACAGGTCTCTTCTTGCATGGCAGCTCCAAAACATTGGTAGCGGCTCCCTGGAGAAAGATTCTGAGGTATGGAGAAGGATTTTTGAGGTTGTATCTGGGCTTGGTAAGTTTAAGTGCATTAGGAAGGACTGACGTCCAGGATTTGCACAGAAGGGAGGGTGATACATATGCTAAGTATGATAAGTGAAAATAGGAAATTATTGCCAAAGACTAGGAAGTACCCCAGTGTTTTCCAGTTACAAGCTGAAAGGCAATTGCTCCTAAGGATCCTGACTTACTTTTGTTGCCCATGTGTCCCCAGCCTGTGATATAGCAGTAAGTGTCAGGTTCTAATGACTGCTCCGGGCTGGGTAAGCAGACAGGTCTGACATAGCTTGTTTCACTGATGTCTTCGCTTAGCTCCACAATGCTGATGTCATAGTCCACCACTGCTCGACTATAGCGAGGGTGCAGGATGATGGTTTTCACGAGGCGCGTCTGCATGAACGTTGATGGGTGATCCAGATTATTGATGCCAAACACCACTTTCCAAACGGCAGCATTCTCTCTCCTAAAATGATAATTCAAGAGCTACTGGCATCTTAAACTCAGATTTCTGTTTTAAAATTTACATAGGATTTTAAAAAATATTTTATTGATATAAATAATGACTCTTTCCATGCTCATTTCCTATGTATTCATGTAAGAAGCCTTTACATAATGTCCTGAGCAGTTTGTAAATGTTGGATTATCGTGAAAAGCAAAGCTCGTTAATCTTGAATGGGGCTATTCTGGGAAATAAAACTTGTTCTGTTTGAAAGGGAGGTAGAGTAGTTGCTTCATCGAGTGGGAAAGATGATGAAAAGATGTGAAAAAGAGAAAGGTGACAAGAGGAAAAATGAAAAAGAATAAAAAGTCGAGGCTGAGAGATCCCTCCATGAAGGAGCAAATGTCTCAGAGAAATGTCAAGTTTTCAGGGAAGGCTTCTGAAAATTTTAAGCCAGAGGCTTAAAAAGGTCACCCACAGCTTCTAATGGGCAGTATCAGACTTCCTTGTTTTTGAACATTTGTCAGCAATAGTCTAGTCAATTCCACCTTAAGACACTTCCGCCATTTGACTTCCAGGGCTCTCCACACCCCAGAATTTCCCTTCCTCTCTGCCGGGTCCTCCTCCTCTGCTCTCCGTGTCTGTACTGAAGTGCCCCAGGGCTCTGCCTTCAGCCTTCTCATTCTATACTCACCACCCTTTAAGATTTCACCTAGTCCAGTGGTTTTAAATGCCAGCTGTAGCCCTGTAATTCCCAAACTACATCTCCAGCTCCAACCTTTCCCTTGAGCGGCAGACTTGAGCAGCCGATTATCCATTCAACACATTCGCTTGGATGTTTGCTGTTGGCTAAGACTTACCAGCACTTCCTCTGTATTTGGCAATGTTGTAAGCATTCAGAATTCATTCCACACATATTTAATATTTATAACCACTGGTTATGCAGTTGAATCATCTCTTATATCCAACATTAAAGGCGTCAGCAAGTCTTCGCTACTCCTCTTTCAAATAGATCTTGAACGTTGTTTCTCCCTCCTCCACCATGACAATCCTAATCTAAGCTACTCTCATCTCCCAAATGGTGGCCTGTCTTCTACTCCTAGCCCCATAACCCATTCTCCCTACAGTTGCAGAGTGAACTTTCTAAAAATAAAACTAGAATCAAATCTATTTTCCACTCATAATTTTCCGATGACTTTGAATCTTACTCGAGACAAACTGCAGACCCCTATCCATGGCCTTCAAGGCCCCACATGACCTGCCCCGTTCAAACTGCAGGGACTTCCTATTTTTGGAGATGCCAAGGACATCTGCCACTCAGGGCTCTTCCCTTGCTGGTCTCTCAGCTCTCACATGACTCCCTCTTTTACTCCTTTTAGCCAGGTCCCAGCTCAAACATCACCTCCTCAAAGAGGTCGTCCTTGACTGCCCCTGTCTAGCCTTTACCCCCTCACTCTCTACTCTTGACCCTACTTTAATTTTTGTCTCATAGCCCTCACTGATATCAATGACATTGATTTTTTTTTTGTCTACTTTCTGTCTTGCCCCCAGAATGTAAGTTCTGTAAAGCAAGAACTTGGCTGGTATTCCCAGGACCAAGTACCTGGCATGCAGTGCATTCTCAGCAAGTATTTGTTTAATGATAGCTCAGTGAATGACATTTCAAAATGTTTATTAGTGGCCAACTCTAACCACCTAATATATACATATGTGTATATAGATATACATAGTGGAATACTACTTGGCCATAAAGAAGAATGAAACAGTGCCATTTGCAACAATATGGATGGAACTTGGAGGGTATTATGCTAAGCAAAATAAGTCAAAGAAAGACAAATACTGTATGATAGCATTTATATGTGGAATCTAAAAAATAAAGCAAACTAGTGAATATAACAAAAAAGAAACAGACTCACAGGTAAATTAGTAGTTACCAGTAGGGAGAGGAAAAGGGGAAGGGACAAGAAAGAAGTTGTGAATTAAGAGGTACAAACTACAATGTATAAAATAAATAAGTGACAAGGATATGCTGTTCAGCACAGGAAATATAGTCAATATTTTATAACTATAAGTGGAATATAACCTTTGAAAATTGTGATTCACTACATTTTATACCTGAAACTTATATAATATTGTACATCAACTATACCTTAATAAAAAGTTGATGTCATTATTTGAAAATCTATACATATATATCTCTACACATATAGAGGGAAATATATATATATATATATTTTTCTCTATGCCAAACATTGTGCTAGGGATTACAATACTAAGCAAGAAAGACACGATCCCTGCTTATACAAACTTCAGAACTGAGTGAGGATGAACGATTAAGGAGACGATGATAATCAAATGTAGGAAGTGCTATCTCATGAACATTATAGGATAACATTACAGAAGAATTATTTTTTATTAAATAAAGCCATCACTCAAAGAACATGCCTGTCTGCCTGCCTTGTCTCTCTCCCCTTCTTCCTCCCTCCCTCTCTTCCTCTCCTTGTTCCTTCAATTTTTTAGTCTAGAGGGATAAGTTCATGGCTCTCTGAGAAATTCAACATTCATGTGAGTTTCTATTGTTTAAGATATCTGAAATCAAGCAATTATTGATTTCAAATGACTACCTATTTAATAGTTTCTTCCCTTGAATCAAATCTACTAAATTTTGGTTACAACAAATACTCATCTAACTGGTTAAATCATAAGCAGTATGTCAAACAGTTGAATACTGCAAATGATCTGTAACAAAATGAAATAGTGTAAATTTCTATATTGCTAATAAAACTGCTAAATGCTGTTAACTTGTATCCAGTGATCTCTTGTGACACAAGCTACCATCCTTATGGCATTAATACACACACACACACACACACACACACACAAAAGGGTACACAGGAAATTCACATACTTTTTTGGCTTCAGTGAAGAAATTGTTCTATTTTCCTTCTTGTTATGAGTATAAAGGGAAAAAATAAAGTCTCTTTAAATTTTTTTTCCCAAATCTGGCAAAGCCCAGGGAAAACAATAATCCGTTGTTTGAAATGGGGGCATGAAGTGAAGAAGATGTGTATAACTGGTATATCTGTATGTTAAGCTTGTGCTAGAAAGAATGTGAGTCACCCATCTGGGTGGAGGAGAAAAGAGGAAAGAGGATTTAGGGCTACATGATGGCCTAGTAATCTGGTTTCAGTTCAAAAGTACCCAGAAGAAATGGAAAGATATCCCATGCTCGTGGATTAGAAGAATTAATATTGTTAAAATGGCCACAGTGCCCAAAGCAATCCAGATTTAATATGATCTCTATCAAATTACCCAGGATAATTTTCACAGAACTAGAACAAATAATCCGAAAATTTACATGGAACCACAAAAGATCCAGAATTGCCAAAGCAATACTGAAGAAAAAGAACAAAGCTGGAGGAATAACCCTCCCAGACTTCACACAATACTACAGAGCTACATTAATTAAAACAGCATGGTATCAGCATAAAAACAGATATATGGATCAATGGAACATAATAGAGGGCCCAAAAATAAACACACACACCTACGATCAATTAATCTCTGACAAAGGAGGTGAGAATATACAATGGAGTAAAGACAGTCCCTTCAGCAAGTGGTGTTGGGAAAGCTGGACAGCTGCATGTAAATCAATGAAGTTAGAACACTCTCACTCCATACACAAAAATAAACTCAAAATGGCTAAAGACTTAAATGTAAGACAAGACACTATAAACCTCCTAGAAGAAAACAAAGGCAAAATATTCTCTGACATAAATCTTAGCAATGTTCTCCTAGGGCAGTCTACCCAGGCAATAGAAATAAAAGCAAAAATAAACAAATAGGACCTAATTAAACATCTAATCTTTTGCACAGCAAAGGAAACTATAAACAAAATGAGAAGAAAACCTATGGACTGAGAGAAAATATTTGCAAATGATGAAAGTGACACAGTTTAATTCCAGAATATACAAACAGCTCATACAACTTAATAAAAAAAAAAAAAAAACCCCAATCCAGAAAATGGGCAAAAGACTTAAACAAGCAATCCTCCAATGAAGACATATAAATGGCCAATATGCATGTGAAAAAATGCTCAGTGTTGCTAACTATCAGAGAAATGCAAATCAAAACTACCATTAAGTATCACCTCACACCAGTCAGAATGGCCATCATTCAAAAGTCCGCAAATGATAAATGCTGGAGAGGCTGTGGAGAAAAGGGAACCCTCCTACACTGCTGGTGGGAATGTAGTTGGGGGCAACCATTATGGAAAACAGTTTGAAGATTCCTCAAAAAGCTAAAAATAGACTTACTATATGATGTAGCAATCCCACTCCTGGGCATATATCCAGAGGGAACTCTAATTCAGAAAGATATATGTACCTCAATGTTCATAGCAGCACTATTTAACCAAACAACCTAAATGTCCATCAACAGATGATTGAATAAATAAGTTGTGGTATATTTATACAATGGAATACTACTCAGCCATAAAAAGGAATAAAATAATGCCATTTGCAGCAACATGGATGGACCTGGAGATTGTAATACCAAGTGAAGTAAGCCAGACAAATAAAAATACTATATGATATCACTTATATGTGGAATCTAAAAAAAAAAATGATACAAATGAACTTATTTACAAAACAGAAACACTCACAGACATAGGGAACAAACTTGGTTACCAGGGTGGGTAGAGGGTAGGAAGGGATAAATTGGGAGGTCAAGATATGCGGATACTAACTACTATATATAAAATAGATAAACAGCAATTTTCTACTGTATAGCACAGGGAACTATAATCAACTTCCTGTAGTAACCTTAGTGAAAAAGAATATGAGAAGGATTATGTGTATGTATATGTATGACTGAAACATCATGCTGTACACCAGAAATTGACACAACACTATAAACTGACTGTACTTCAATTTAAAATAAAAAGTACCCAGTAGAAAGACACATAGGAACAAACTATGTTCATGTGGCCATTTTAGTGAAGAATTAAATTGGGCTACAAAGACAAAAAAGCCAAGAATAGCAGCTGAAAATCTTCAGCATACAGGGGATTTTTTTCCCCAGTGCTGTCAGACCTCAAAGCAGCAGCAAGGAGAACTGGCACAGCCTTAAAGAAGTTTGTGCGGAGATCCTCATGCTCTGAGAATGAGGAAGCAGCCAAGGTGAAGCCAAGTGAAACTCCACCACCCACAATACAAGTGACCAAAGAAAATGTTAAGAGACCTTTTCCTCCCTTCATTCTTGCTCCAGAGGGTATTTCACTACAAGAAATTCACATTTAATTTGCTTCATGTTTATACTACTGTTTTAATAATGACTATACATTATAGACAGCATTGAAATAAGATGATTTCAGCTCCCAATTCTTCAATGATCACCTACTTAACACTTCAGATGCATTATGACATCCAGGCAGTTTATACAGAATTGCAGGCACAATGTCTCTGGACACAATAACCAGATTCAGTTTGCAATTTTCCACACTCAACTCTAGTTTAGACATAAATTTGCCACATTTTCACTTAATTCAGCTGGCCAGGTTTAGAGATTTTCTTCAATAAAAAAATTGAAAAAAATTAAATTATAAGGATATATTGTACAACACAGGGAATACAGCCAATATTTTATAACTATTAATGGAACATAACTTTTAAAAATGGTGAATCACTATATTGTACACCTGTAATATATAAGATTGTACATCAACTGTACTTCAATAAAAAGGGATATAACTACTGATTAAAAAGAATGTTTTGAGAAAAGGATAGAATATGTCTAGAGACACTTTAGAGCAAGCTTAACAGAGATGGGAGAGTTTGAGTGCCAAATTCTGATTTACCATCACAAATGATTGCAGTAAGAAAATGAAGAATTAGCTAAAAAGTAAATCTGACCTTGAATCCCAGAACTTCAAAATACATAAGGATTCCAGAGCTTGAAACCAGAAAGTTTATCAAAGAGCAGTGGCATGAAACTGTAGCAAAAAGCCTTAGTCATAGTGAAAGCAGGGGTTTGTTTAAAAAGAAAAAAAAAAAAAAAGCAGGAAAAATAAAAATGGCTTCTCAGCAAAATGTGTGGGAAGAACAAGAAAAGAGGAAAATTTCTATCAGTGTTAAATGATGTAGTATTAGTAGGTAACTAAGACAAAGAAGAACTATTTGAAATTTACTTCTAATTTCTCCACTCAAGAAGCATGATTTTCAGACAATATCCAGAAGACTCATCCTCCATGCGATGAAACTTATAAGGGCTTAATACACTGAAATGTTGAGTTGAGGTGTGGCCTAAGAAATGGGAGGAATCAGTAAAAGATCACTGACCTTCTGTACATGAGTTAAAATGTCTAATTCTGAACAAATTATAGCTCTAACTACTAAAAGACCTGCAGATGTGATTACTAAGAAATGTCAAGAAGGATCTGGTTAGTCAGTTAACAATTCTTTATTGAGTGGCTGCTATATTCCATGCTGAAGGAAATGAAACTACAAAGGTGAGGAAGAAATAAAATCGACAAACCTCTGGCCAAACTCACAAAGAAGAAAAAAGAGAGAGCACAAATTAGCAAAATAAGAAAGGAAAAATGGAGAAATTACAACAAACAAAATAGAAATACAGAATATCATATGAGAATATTATGAAAAACTATATGGAACCAAACTGGATAACCTAGAGGAGATGGACAAGTTTCTGGAAACATACTGTCCACCAAAACTGAATCAAGAAGAATCTGAACACTTGAACAATCCGATCACTAGAAAGGAAATAGAAATAGCAATTAAAAACCTCCCTACAAATAAAAGTCCAGGACCGGACGGCTTCACCGGGGAATTCTACCAAACATACAAAGAAGAACTCATACCAGTCCTTCTCAAACTCTTCCAGACGATTGAAAAGGAGGGAATACTCCCAAACTCATTCTATGAAGCCACCATCACCCTGATACCAAAACCAGGCAAAGACACCACAAAAAAAGAGAATTATAGGCCAATATCACTGATGAACATAGACGCCAAAATCCTCACCAAAATTTTAGCAAATAGAATCCAACAACACATAAAAAAGATTATACATCATGACCAAGTGGGGTTCATCCCAGGGACACAAAGCTGGTTCAACATACGCAAATCAATCAGTGTAATACATCACATCAACAAGAGAAAGGACAAAAGCCACATGATCATCTCAATCGATGCAGAAAAAGCATTTGATAAAATTCAACACCCATTTATGATAAAAACTCTCGCCAAAGTGGGTATAGAGGGAACATATCTCAACATAATAAAAGCTATATATGACAAACCTACAGCCAGCATAGTACTCAACGGTGAAAAATTCAAAAGCTTCCCACTAAAATCTGGGACAAGACAAGGATGCCCACGATCACCACTCCTATTCAACATAGTCCTGGAAGTCCTAGCCACAGCAGTCAGGCAAGAGAAAGAAATAAAAGGGATCCAAATTGGAAAAGAAGAGGTAAAAGTGTCATTATATGCTGATGACATGTTACTATACATAGAAAACCCTAAAAGGTCCACACAAAAGCTACTAGAGCTGATTGAAGAATTCAGCAAGGTAGCAGGTTACAAAATTAACGTTCAAAAATCAGTTGCATTTCTTTACACTAACGATAAATCAACAGAAGAAGAAAGTAAAGAAACAATCCCCTTTAAAATAGCACCCAAAGTAATAAAATATCTGGGAATAAATCTAACCAAGGAGGTGAAAGAATTATACACAGAAAACTATAAACCATTGATGAAGGAAATTAAAGAAGACTTTAAAAAATGGAAAGATATTCCATGCTCTTGGATTGGAAGAATCAATATTGTTAAAATGGTCACACTGCCCAAGGCAATCTACAGATTTAATGCAATCCCTATCCAATTACCCAGGACATATTTCACAGAACTAGAAAAAATCATAATAAAATTCATATGGAACCATCAAAGACCTAGAATTGCCAAAGCATTACTAAAGAGAAAGAAAGAGGCTGGAGGAATAACTCTCCCAGACTTCAGGCAATACTATAGAGCTACAGTCATCAAGACAGCATGGTACTGGTACCAAAACAGACATATAGACCGATGGAACAGAATAGAGAGCCCAGAAATGAACCCACAAACTTTTGGTCAACTCATCTTTGACAAAGGAGGCAAGAATATACATTGGAATAAAGACAGTCTCTTCAGCAAATGGTGTTGGGAAAACTGGACAGCAGCATGTAAAACAATGAAGCTAGAACACTCCCTTACACCATATACAAAAATCAACTCAAAATGGATTAAAGACTTAAACATAAGACAAGATACAATAAACCTCCTAGAGGAAAACATAGGCAAAACATTATCTGACATACATTTCAAAAATTTTCTCCTAGAAGAAATAAAAGCAAGAATAAACAAATGGGACCTAATGAAACTTACAAGCTTCTGCACAGCAAAGGAAACCAGAAATAAAACAAGAAGAAAACCTACGGAATGGGAGAAAATTTTTGCAAGTGAAACCGACAAAGGCTTGATCTCCAGAATATATAAGCAGCTCATACGACTCAATAAGAAAAAAATAAACAACCCAATCCAAAAATGGGCAGAAGACCTAAACAAGCAATTCTCCAAGGAAGACATACAAATGATCAAAAAGCACATGAAAAAATGCTCAATATCACTAATTATCAGAGAAATGCAAATCAAAACTACAATGAGGTATCACCTCACACCAGTCAGAATGGCCGTCATTCAAAAATCCACAAATGACAAATGCTGGAGAGGCTGTGGAGAAAGGGGAACCCTCCTACACTGCTGGTGGGAATGCAGTTTGGTGCAGCCACTATGGAAAACAGTGTGGAGATTCCTCAAAAGACTAGGAATAGACTTACCATATGACCCAGGAATCCCACTCCTGGGCTTGTATCCAGAAGGAAATCTACTTCAGGATGACACCTGCACCCCAATGTTCATAGCAGCACTATTTACAATAGCCAAAACATGGAAACAGCCTAAATGTCCATCAACAGGTGACTGGATAAAGAAGATGTGGTATATTTATACAATGGAATACTACTCAGCCATAAAAACTGACAACATAATGCCATTTGCAGCAACATGGATGCTCCTGGAAAATGTCATTCTAAGTGAAGTAAGCCAGAAAGAGAAAGAAAAATACCATATGAGATCGCTCATATGTGGAATCTAAAAAACAAAAACAAACAAACAAACAAAAACAAAGCGTAAATAAAGGACAGAAATAGACTCACAGACAGAGAATACAGACTTGTGGTTACCAGGGGGGTGGAGGGTGGGAAGGGATAGACTGGGATTTCAAAATTGTAGAATAGACTACACTGTATATAGCACAGGGAAATATACACAAAATGTTATGATAACTCACAGAGAAAAAAATGTGACAATGAGTGTGTATATGTCCATGAATAACTGAAAAATTGTGCTGAACACTGGAATTTGACACAACATTGTAAAAAGATTATAAACCAATAAAAAAATGTTAAAAAAAAAAAATTAAAGATAAAGCAGAAATGTTCCGAAAAAAAAAAAGGTGAGGAAGACAAACAGGGTCCATGATCTCATAGGGCTTTGATCCTACAGGGCTAAATAGCCAAATACATATATAAACAAATAAGATTATTTCAGGGAATTAGGAGTGAAAAAAAACAGGATAACGTGATAGAGAGATGACTGATGGGGGTCACTTTAGCTAGGATGGTTAGAGAAAGCCTTTAACAAAGTGACACTTAAATTAAGACTTAAATGATGGGAAGGAGAATTCTGTCACTCTATAGGAATGTTTCAAACTGCAGAAGCAGCAAGTACAAAAGCCCTGAGGCAGGAATGAGCTTGGGGGATTTCAGGGCCAGAAAGGCAAAATGTTTGGGGTCCAATGAGTGATGGGAACATAGGGAAAGTTACAAAGAGGTAGGACTGGATATTTAAAGGCTGTAATAAGATTTTGTTCTTATTATAATGAGAAGCCCTTGTACAGTTTTAAGCAGAGGTGGTGACATGATCTGATTTACATTTTAGAAAGATCAGTACCTCACTGTGTGTAGAATATACACCAAGGGAACAGGAGAGTAGTAAAACAAACAAAAAACTAGGCAACTTTTTTAATAGTTGTTATGGATGGACTGTGTCTTCCCAAAATTCATATGTTGAAATGCTAGCCCCTACTACATCAGAACATGATCTCATTGGAGATAAGGTTTTTACAGAAGTAATCAAGTTAAAATGAGACCCTTATGCTGAGCCCTCATCCAGTACGACTGGTCTCCTTATATAAATGGGAAATTTGGAGACAGGCATGTACACAAAGAGTGAAGATGAAGGCAACGATCAGAAAAATGCTTCTACGGGCCAAGGAATGCCAAAGATTGCCAGCAAAACACCAGAAGCTAGGAGAGGCATCCTCTCAGAGGGAAACAATGCCCCCCCCCATGCCCCAAATCAAACCTCCTCAACAGTAGCAACCGCAAGAATTTCTATAATTTGCTTTTTATAGAGCAGCCAAAATTAAAGAATAATTTATTTTTCCTTCAGGAAAAAAAAAAAAAAAGAACCAACTGCCCCAATCCTTTGACCTTGGACTTCTAGCCTCCAGAACTGTAGGACAATGAACTTCTGTTGTTCAAGCCACCCAGTTTGTGGTACTTTGTTATGGCGACCCTAGGAAGCTACTACAATAGTCCAGATCTGATGTGATGGTGGCTTGGATTAGGATTATAGCATAAAGATGATGAGAAATGGCTGGGTTCAAGCTATACTTTGGAAGAAGAACCTACAGAACTTACTGCTAGAGTAAATGTGAGAGGAATTAAAGATGACTCCCATGTTTGGTGCATTAGCGAACCAACAGATAATGATGCCTTTTACTGAGATGGGGGAAGTTTGAGAAGCATACAATTCTTTGCAGTGTGGCCGAGGTAAGGAATCAAGTTTTGGTTTGACCATGTAAAGGAGAATGTTTATTACACATTCAAACGGACATCTCATCTAAGCATTTAAATATGTTTGAGGTCAGTGGGTAGTAATGGCAGTTGGGAGAAAACCTGGGTTGTGCTAGAGATATAAATTTGGAAGTCACAAACAAATACTTGATATTCATGTCGATCCTTATCATATATATTTGCTTGCATATACACAAGCATTTGAGACCATGTGATTAGATGACTGTAGACAGATAAGAAAGCCAAGAACTGAGCTCTTATCTCAGTCAGCTTGGGCTGCTAAAACAAATTATCATAGACTGGGTGACTTGAACAACAAACATTCATTTCTCACAGCTGTGGAGGCTGGACAATCAGGAAATTATCAGGGTCAGGTTCTGGTGAAGATCCTCTTCCTCATTTAGATGTCTTCTTGTTGTATCTTTATAAGGCAGTGGGAGGGAGAGCTAGCTTTCCTCCTCTACTTAGGACACACATCTTATCATTATGAGGGTTTCACCCTCACGACCTAATCACCTCCCAAGGGCCCCACCTCCTAATACCATCCTATCAGGGGGTTGGATTTTTCAGTGTATGAAATTAGGGGGACACAGCCATGCAGTCCATAACCGTCCTAGGGAGCTAAAATATTCAGTGGCCTAAACAAGGAGAAGCTGCACAAAGAGAAAGAGAAGGATAGGTCAGTCACATAAAAGGAAAATAAGAATTTTTTGTTGTTGTTATTTTAAAAGAAAAGCGAAGACGAAAGTATTTCAAGAAGGACAGAGTAATCAAATACTGGGGAGGGTTCCAGGGAGTTGAAAACTGAAAATTCACCATTGGATTTGGCAAGATGGAAGTCACTAAAGACTTTGGTAAGTGCCATTTCTGTAGTGGCCATGATGAGAGCCCCAATGGAATAGCCTGAGGGGGATACAGGAATTAGCAAAGTGGAGATGATGACAGTAGGAAACTCCTTCAGGAGTTCTACTGCGAATACCAGCTGAAATGGGGCAATAATTGAAGAGGGATATAAAGTCAAGAGTAGGGGGTTTAAGTTGGTGACATCAAGGCATGTTTGCCAAAGGAAATGACCCAGCAAAAAAGGGAAAAGTTGGTGAAAAATAGAAATCAATGATTTAAAAAATTAAGTCTCTGAAAACATGAATGGGAATATGATTGGCCTTAAACAGGGCAAGGATACATCCTCCACCACAACTCAAGGTAAAAGAGGGAATGTGACCACAGCTGGAGGTAGGGGCGGGTGAGACAAGGTGAAAGATATAACGGTGTCTGTTTTCTTTATGAAATGTGAGGTACAACCAGTGGAGGGTGAAGAAGATGTGGGGAGAAAGGAGATGTCAATTAGTTGAGGGTAGAAAAGTGACTCTACTGTGAACGTATATTGGATGGGTGCCATATTGTTAGATATTCACTTGAGATACTAGACCATACATTCGACATGAGCTTAGTTAGCAGCTGGGTGTGTGAGATTCTCCAGCAATGGCCAACTGTTCAGGTGCAGGAGCAGAGTATATGGATAGGTAGCTGCAAGACCAGAAGAAACAAGTAACTACAAAGATTGAAAGGGGAAGAACTCCCAGTTTCCGTGAGCCCCAGGGACTACAGGGATTGGCCCAAAGCTTAGGCCAATTGCTGTCTACATTCTAGACCCAGACATGGAGCAGGGAGGGTGACAGAGTGCCTTCTTAGGGGACAGGGCAGTAGGGAGCACAGAGTCAGGTCAGAGTCACCTAGGGCTTTTTAGAATCACACTTGCTCACTCTCCAGTGATTCTGGAAAACAGCCCCCCAGGGAAGGTATGGATCTAAAATGGAGAATTCCTGTTTAGTGGACATTAGTACTTGACGGGAATGGATCAAATCTCTCAAGTTGATAGAATGGAAAGAACAAATTGTGAATTACTGGCATCATTTCTAAGAACCTAGATGATAAACAAGTAACCGTGAGGACACAACATGGGCTCAGTAATAAAAAGTCAGACCAAACCTCTCACTATATTTCCTGAGTGTATTTAAAAGACTGTTAGATCAGTACAGGTGGGTGAGCACAATGGTTTTGTTCTGTGGAGAATGAGAAATAGGTGACAAGATGACTGAGTAACATTAAGGGTACCACAGGTGCTGAAAGTCAGACATGACACCACTCTGCATCCTTGGGTAATGTTCTCCTCAGTTCTGAGGAGCATGAATATAAGACTGAAAATATGACATTCACACTGACTCTCAGTTGGAGGTCTGCTTAGTGCATATGGCAGAAAGATCTAGGGACAAAGAAGCTGAAGGTCCTGGTGGGAGAGGTGAAGTGATGATCCCAGGGCACTGGGTTAGCTGAGGAAAGAAAAAGAGATGAGGAGGAAACGAGTAGACTGAGATCATAGGAGGAGACAGGCAGACAAGTAACCACAAGTCCTGGAGTGAAGAGTTGGTGTGGCAGAAATCAGGACATGGGTGACCCAGCAGGGTTAAGGGTTGTGACCATAGAGTGACATGACAGTTTTTCATGCAGGTTTCCCAGAGAGGAATTAGATACTTCTGACAATTACTAGTTATGTGCCGATCTAGGACATTCATCCTTACGTCTTTCAGAGGTGGAAGAAGGCAGGAAAATTGCTTGTTAAATTACCCTCTGAAACTCAACATCTTTTTTCCTTAGAACTGTGCAAACTGAATTGCTACCAGGGCACGTGGGACTTAATCTGATCAACTTAGCACCTCGTGTTTTTAATTTTCATTTAGGATTTTAAAATACCTCTCCACGGAAAAGCAAGACAAACTTGTCTTCCCCACCCCCATGCATATAATGAAAAGAGACAGGCTGAGACCTACAGATGGGTCGCGCTGGGCCTTGCCAAAGTATGGAATCAGGATATGAAGTCAGTTCCATTAGTTGCAGCAATTGATGGCTCCAGCAAAGAGTAAGGCTTACAATTAGAGCTTCTCAAAAGTTTTGGGGCCACTGGAGAGATTATACAATAGAATCAAAGTTAGTACACATTCAAGCAAAGACTCGTCTGAAGTCAGGCGATTTCTAACATCTTATGAATTGGCCAGGCCCCTTGATAGTTCTGTGAAATGTAGTGTTCCATGAACTTTCACCAAGGCCTTTAATGGACTATCCATTTCCTTAATTATAAACACATATTTCTTCTCTAATGCAAGATTTCTCCTTAACTTCGCAGATCTGTCAGTGAAAGAGAAAACTTGGATACCACATGTGGAAATGACATAAGTGGTGCACAGACCTGGGCGAATGAGCACATAAAGGTGTTGTTCCCGTAAAGAACTGTTGGATTCATTTAGGTCTTCGTCTTTTGATGAATGAACTCTTTCTAGTCCAACCCTCCGCTTATCATGGAGTTATAAATCAGAACTGGAAAAGACATCTGGAAACATCTGGCCCCTTCCAAAGCAATAACATTGCAGCATATTTCCTGACACACTCCACAGACTCTTCCAGCCACTTGGGGTCTTCCATGTTAAAAGTTCTCAAGAGGAAGTCCTGGTTTGATTTTTTTTCTATTTCCCAAAAAAGGGCAGTCGAATAGCTAGATGTACACATTTCCATTTTACAATTACTTCTTATATAATATTCTACTTGTTTAAACATTGGTCTCCTTACTAGG
This sequence comes from Camelus dromedarius, assembly GCF_036321535.1. Lineage (NCBI taxonomy): Eukaryota > Metazoa > Chordata > Mammalia > Artiodactyla > Camelidae > Camelus > Camelus dromedarius. Next base: position 88,889,841 of record NC_087436.1, on the reverse strand, counting down.
TTAGCACTTCAAGGAAGGAAATGTGTATTCATCTCTATAACCCCCATATAGAGATGAGTATATGTGCTGGGACTGTATTGTGCAGAAACAAGAGTACCAATAGGCGAGTAGCCTTGTACAAGAAGATGTATTGCAGTATTGGCAGCAAACTGGACCTAACCTGAATGTCCATCAACTGGGGAATAACAGAAAAAGCTATGCTGACTATATTATGGAATACATCTAGCTTTGGAAAAGAATGAGCTAGAGATCCATCAATTGACTTGGAGGGATGCCCCTGATACACTGCTAGTGAGAAAAGCAACTTAAAAACACAGTACAGGGTGTGATTCCAAATTTTAGAAATAAATGACACCCTGTGAAAAATATGTGTTTATAGCTTTGGAGGAACAATCGCTAGAGGTTACCTCAAGGATGATGAGAAAGTCAAGAACAGAGAGTGTTGGAGGAGATAAAAACAGTGCCAGCAAAAGGCAAAAGTACTCATGCCGTATGATAAGGGAAAAGTTAGGATACATGTTTTTATTAATAGCATTTTAAAAAGAAGTTTCCCTTTATTGACGTCTTATGGATGGGTGTCAGGCACGGTTTGCTCATAAGGCTTTACACAGACTATCTCACTTGATGCCTGCAGCCACCCTGTGAGGTAGGGACTGTTATCTCCCTCATTTCTCAGATGAGGAAACCATGGCTCAGAAAAGTTTACAAACTGACCCATGGTCATATAGTAAATGGCAAAGCTGAGCAAAAAAATAACAGGCAAAGAGGCCAAAAAATGAAATTGCCTTTTTTCCTACAAATTAACCAGATCAAATGAAAAGAATCAATTTAATTAGGTAATAGGACTGGGAGTTCATTGGTTTCAATTTTTGCTATTATTTAGTATTACTTTTAAATAAAGCATTAAAAATAAAAAGAATAAAATGAGTAGTATGGTGGTTTTTAAATCATGTCCTCAAATGCTTTGATAATCCTCTGAGAGAGAGAAGAGGTCTGTGCTTCTTCCCTCGGAATCTGGGTGGGGCTGAGACAGCTAAACCAACCCCATAGCAGAAGCAATTTGTGTGTCTTTGGAGGCTGGAGCAGAAGAGGCGACACAGCTTCCTCCTGGTTCCCTTTCTGGGAATCTCGCTCCGGGGAATCCTAGCCACCAAGCTGTGAGTCTCATTTGGAGAGAAACAAAGGCCCTCTGCCAACAGGCAGCAGTCACTGCCAGACTTCGGATGGATCCGGCCCCTGGAGCCTCAGTACCTTCCAGCAGAGGCCCTGGACATTGGTGAGCAGAGACAAACCATGAGCTATGTCCTGTCTGGATGTCTGACCTCCAGAATCTTCCATAGGCATAAAAAATGGTTTGGTTGTTGTTATAGTTTGGTTTGAGGTGTTTTTTTTTTTTTCTCCTAAATTACATAACAACAGTCAGATCAGATGAGGACCTTCTACAGTGATGTCTGTCAATTTAGGGTAGGTTTCCCCTTGGGCTTATTTTTCTGCTCCCTTTAGGTATCATGATGATTTACTTTATGTGCCAAGTGGCTGGACCATGGTGCCCAAATATTTGGCCAAACATTTTTCTGGATGTTTCTATGAAGGTGTTTTTCCGATGAGATTAACATTCAAAATGGTAGACTTTGAGTAGAGCAGATTACACTCCATAATGTGGGTGGGCCTTACCCAATCAGTTGGAGACCCCCAAAGAATAAAGACTGACCTCCCCAGATGAAGAAGGAGTTCTACCAGCACAACGCCTTTGGACTTGAACTGCAGCTCTTCCCCGAGTCTCCAGCCTGCCAGTCTACCCCATCAGATTGTAGACTCACCAAGCCTCCAGTATTGTTTGCTAATTCCCTGAAAATAATCTCTCTCTCTCTCTCTCCCTCCTTGGTCTGTTTCTCTGGAGAACCCTGACTAATACACGTACTGTACCTTTCACTCTGCTTCCCAAATTCCTCACCAATTCCTCCAGCATCCTAACCTTACTGTAGTATCCAAGTAAATCCCCTCCGTTTAACTTCATATGCATTTGATGTATTTAGGAGGGCTAGAAAAGAGACTAATGCTGGCTGGAGAGTCAGTCTTCCAAACGTCTTCCCCTTCCTCCCCACCTTAGGACATCCATCATATGCAATATACATCTGTTGCCAATAAATGAGCAGCACCTATGTAGGATGATGACACTGAAGGTAGAAAAATCTAAGCAGATAAAGGTCTGGGAAGGAGATCAACTGTGGCTTTTGCGCTGAAGTGGCTTCATAGAATTATATATGCCATTAAGAACACCTGAGGAACAAAATGATCACATGCAGGCAAAGCAAAAAAAAGGTGCAGCTTACCCCTCAAAGCAGTGGGCAACTGTCAGAACCCACTTCTTGGCAATGAGGACACAGCCACAAATGTGTCCACTGGGTTCACTCTGAAGGGAACACTGCCACGGCCACCTTCCAGGGCGACTTGTCCGACCCCCGAGGATCCTCTTGTACATTCGGGCAGCAGGGCGGCGCCCACAGTCTACCAAGGAGCAGGAAAGAGGGTGTGACTCACTGCCAAAGCCAGCTAGAGGCTTGCATCTTTGCTGTTACATCATTTTTCCCCTGAGCCAATCCAGTTAAATTAAGTTCATAGCCCATCGTTCCACCACGAATTCTCTCACCTTGTTTAGTACACAGGAGAGAAATCTTACTTCTGCTGTGACAAGACTGCCTAGGGTTGGAAACATAAAGTGGCACAATATTCAGTTACATATGTATTGTTTATTTCAAACACTTTAACAGTGGAAAGCAAGACATAGGTTATACCTTGGGCAAGAATTCTCAAGGCAGGGCTATGGTCAGATAGCACCTCAGGGGTCAGAGTATATGAAGGATTTTTTTTTAATGTATTTAGTATCATCACAGTATAATTTCACATTTGTGGAAAGAGAAATGACTGTTAGCAAAGTTTCCCACATTATCTTGGCTGGTGGGAACACCCAGAAAATTGACTTAAACAATGGTTTTCAAAGTAGGGAGGGGAGGGGAGGGATCAGACAGTTTCTCAGAATCTGTGGTGAGGAGGGAGCATGTCAGATTTTTAATCTTGTGGAGAGGGTGTGTGCAAAAGAAGTTGAGAAATCATTTGAGAAAACATTACTTCAAAAAGAGAGCAGATAAAGGAACTGAATATCTAGACTGGAAAAGAATCTAGCTGAGACTTTCAATGTGAAACTGTGTATCTATGATTAGCTGACAGGAAACGGGGGGCGGATTAAATTTATTCCATGTCACTCAGGATGGCACGATCAGAACCAGGAGACAGAATTTATAGGACATGCAGGTTCAGGAAAGGAAGCACTTTCTAAAAGTCAGAGTAAAGCTTTGAAAGCAAGAACATGGCTGTGTTTAAGCACCTATCAATGTGGCTGCACAGGAGAATTCAGTTTAGGCTACATTAAATTGTAATCATAAAGCTCTCTTCCATGCATTTATTCACAACGTAAACTTAAAAGAAAAAAAAAAAACACTTTGGGACTGTCAAAAATGCTGTGATGTGCTTAGAGTACTAGATCTCTCAGAAAAAAAAAAAAAAAACCCTAAATATGTCACTTCCACTTTCTTTTTTGAAGATTTACTGTATTTTCATTTCTTACTAAATGTGCATGGAGATATGTTCAATCAAGACAATAAATTATATAACACAGGAAAAGCACATTTGTGTCTTGCCTTCTCACAAACTGAAGTTGTATCTCTTCCTGACACTCAAGCTTGTTATCCATAGTTCTCTGTAGCACTTCCAAATATCTGAGATTCATTTCATTTATTATTAGCTTATAGTCTCTCTGTCCACCTATAAATCTATGTTTCCTTGAGACCAGGGTCCTTGTCCCCCTCATTCACTTCTATATCCCCTCAGACCTTAACACAGAACCTAGTGTAGAAAAGATACTCAATAATTAGTTGTTACATTAGATCTTAAAATCATAGCTTTTAGGAATAGGAAAAGACCAAAGACTATCTGCCTCAACTCTTTACTTTAAAGGAAACTGAGGTTGTATAGGACCACATATCTAGTTAGTAAGCCAGGACTAGCACCAGGCTACTGATTCCCAATTTAGAATGAGTCTATCTATCTATCTATCTATCTATCTGACCTGAAAGGGCTCTTTCGGCATTCCCAATCTGGGAAAACAAATCACTCTGCTGAAAAATTCAGGTCCTTGTTTTGGAGGAAGTGCTTCAGCTGACAGCTATTCAGAAATTTGGCTGCAGAGTTAATCTATGGGGAAAATGTTAAGCCATTCTAAAGAGAAATGGCCCACCTTTAGTTTTCTTCTTTGGAATTCGTAAAAGGTGATTTCTCAAGCACTTATTAAAAGTTCTGGAGTCAGATGAACTTGGTTTGAGTTCAGAGTCAATCATTTACCATCTGTGGGCTGTGAGTTTTGAGTAAGTTATTTAAATATTCTATGCTTCTATAATGTAATAAACAGTAAGTAAGTGTTAATTCCTTCACTTTCCTTTCTCCTGCACCCCTACCCATGGTTGAGGGAGGCAGTGTTGCCATGAGTTTTCAGGGGAAATTTTTCAGAAGCATACTTTCAAGGCTACTTGATCATAATTTCATTTTGTGTCTGTTTTATAAAGGCCAATAGCTATTCTATGGAAGCTCTTTTTCGATGTGACAGATTTGGATTATCTTAAATTGGAAACAGAAGGAGAGCCCTGATGATAGACTTTTGGGGCATAATCCACTCTACACAGTTCTTGTGATGGGTGTCTTACCCTTCTACCAGTAGTCCATGCAAAGTGGTCCCATTAAGGCTTTCCCAGTTGGAGTACAACGTCAGCCACGGTTGGTCTTGCTCCTGTTCCTGAATCAATTTGGTCACAGATGGCTCTCTGATAGAAGAGCAAATACCAGATAAATACTCAAAAGACAATGATCTTTGACCAGGCAATATCATTATTTACCACTCATTCTCTTGCAAAAAAAATGCATTAAATTATTAGTTAATAATTCAAGAGGGGGATTAGTATTCAAAGAAGTTTGATGTGGAATGTGATCTGCAAGAGGGGATGTTGCTAAAAGTGTACAGAAGCAATGGAGATCCACAGTGTTACAGCTGTTCCAGTCATTCTCTCTACTGACGTGTATCTGAACCTTGTGAAGTGTTATAGTTCTACCCATACCACGTAAAAGTTCCAGTACCTAAAAAACAAGAGCAACTTTAGGCAGGGACCAAAAGTAAATTAAAAGTATCTTCCTGGAGTATTTTTTCTTCTCCTTTTTCCGTACCCAGTGTCATCCTGCAATAAAGCAACCCCTTAAAATAAATAATAAGAGAATCAATAGCCATTTAGTATTTGTTTAGATTGTAAAAATTATAAGCAAAATTTTTTCAACATATTACAAAATCATTGTGCACTAAAGATTAGGGAGGACTCTAGAAAATAGAGACAGGAGTTAAACAACATAATTTTTTGCTGCTTACCTATTTTCTCACTCCACCTCCACCTTACTTACCAATGAATGTCTCGTTCAATCATTCCAATAAATATGGTTGCACTGTACCCAAGATTTAAAACATTAGAGTTTGAGATTAACGGATACACACCACTATATAAAATAGATAAACAAGGGCCTACTGTATAGCACAGGGAACCATATTCAGTTTCTTGTAATAAGCTATAATGGAAAAGAACCTGAAAATATATGTGTATATATATATGTATATGTATAACTGAGTCACTTTGCTGTGCACCTGAAACTAACATTATAAATAAAACAATTCAATAAAAAATAAAGTTAAAAAAAGTATTTGGTTTTTTATATAAAACTCCTATTCTTCATGACATGGTTCATTTAGGCAATTCATATTTGAAAAACAACTTTTGGATTTTTATCACCTGATGCTATCAACAGAAAAGAGGTAGAGGAATTCATTTTAGACAGGAGGAATGAAGGCTTCATCTGAACCTGGAAGGAAGTGGGAGAGAAGGAAGCAGGGACTTAGTTGGATTTGGAGATGGGGAGAGAATTCATTGAGAAAACTCAAATCAGACAATCAGATTGCCTCTACTTTTCTTTTCAAGTAGGAGGTGAGCTCCTTGGATGGAAGCTGAGGGTGACAGGGGAGCGCGATGAGGAGGACAGTGACGTGTGTATGGAATTGTTCCCTGATGGAAGTATTTGGAGGAACATCTCAAAGATAACTTAGAAGAATGGCAAGCAGCACCGAGGATTGAAATGAACCTGTAAATCTTGAAGGTGTAGTAGCATCAAGTCTGCATGCTTCATAACTTTCTTTTTTGATCATGGAATGTCAAGTTTTTGCAAAAAAAAAAAAAGGTGGGAGGGGCCACAGGAAGGGAAGAAAAGTTAAAATCAGTGGCATTGAAAGAAAAATGATCATTTTACCTGATAGTTGATTATTTTAAAACTACTACAACCACATAACAGAAATAAAAGAAACGAAAACTTCCCCAAATCCTGTTATTTCACAAAGAGCAAAACCTTCTAAAGAGAAGACTTAACAACAGAATATGAGCCAAAGATTAAAAACAAAGTGGAGTGCTTAATAATGAATAAATTCTAATCACTCAATTTTAAAACAAATGACATAAACCCTGCCCACTCTCTAAGAGACACTGCACAAGACTTAATTTATTTAGAAACTTAAATGCAGCTTAGATTACATAAAATCTACTGCAAAATGAGAATTTTTTATCTTGACCAAAATGAGGGTCTGGCTTTCTATCAATCCCAGAAGTATTGCATGCGGAGGCACAGTGGAATGGAAATTACGCAAGTCAGAGGCCACGCATAGGTGTTTCTCTTGATTCTTGCAGCCTGAGAATCCCTTTCTCAAACAGAACTCCCCATGGCCTCCTAAATCCAGGCATTTTACCAGCAAAAAGCCAAAGGAAGATCAGCTTCAGATCTGTTACTTAATGAAATCCTCCTTCAGGCAGATACAGGGCAACAAGGACTTGCACAAGGACAATTCGGGACAGGATTTGTATGGATGCTGGGTGAGAAAATCATTGTAAAGGACACTTCAGTCTTTCAACTCACAGGATCCCTTCAGTCACCCAGAGGGATGTTTTTGCATTTCATTCATTAGCCTCCAACAAGAAAGGTAATTTAGCCTGAACCTCTCAGTTACATCAAGTGGAAAACCTAAGAAATCCATCATCAAGCAGGGAGTGTCATTACAAAAATTAGCTTTCCAGGAAATCCTTATACTTCTCACGCACAAAAATAAATCTTTCAGCATTAGAAATGCCATCTTACGGTCCATTAAAAAAATTTCAGTGAATCCATGTGGTTCCACTTCTGCCATCGTACTGAATCTAAGCACCTGTGTGATTGCAGCTTTTATTTTTCTTTAAATTTTTAAAATAACAAAAGTGATACTTATACATGGGAAAAACCCAAACATACAATGAAAAAATATTCTTCCCATCCAAGGTGTATAAAAGCAACCACTAAAAGTAGCATTTGTGCATCCTTGCCAAGCTTTTTCTGTATATGCCCCTCTTTTCTTAGTCTATACACATTGTCCTGTGTGGTGTTGATGATGTTTTCATTTAATGATTTACCTTGGAAGTCTTTCCATAAGAATAGCTAGATGATGATGATGATGATAATAACCTATTTTCTATAGGTCAAGCCCTAAAAGACTAACTCATTTTATATTGTTTAAACTTCTCAACAACTTTGTGAAGTATACTTTGTTATCAGTCCCCATTTTGGAGATGAAAAAAATTGAGGCAAAGAGAGAACAAGTAATTTGCCCAAGGCCACTCAGTGAGTAGACGGTAGAGCTGGTATCTGAGTCCCTGTGGCCTGACATCAGGGTACCACTTCTAATACCTTGAACACTCCGCAACCCTCCTCTATTAATGGCACGCACCATGTTCTTTTCACGGATGCACAGTGTTCCATTATACAGATGTACATCTGCCTTACCAATTCACTACTGATGCACAGGGAGCCTGGTTCCAATTTTTGGCTCTGACAAAAAAGCACCAGTTAACACTCTTAACCATTCACCTTTGCCTACATGCACAAGTATGACTTTAGAATAAATTCCTAGAAGTAAAATTACTGAACCAAAATGTAAGTTTTTGATGAATAGCATGAATTTCTCCTTCAAAGAGTAATACCAATTTACATACTTATCAAGAGTAGGTATGTCAATACTTTTTAATTTTTATAACTACATGCATATGATATAAATCATGCTGTTAAAAAGTATGTGGCACAGGGAACTATATTCAATACCTTGTAATGGCCTATAATGAAAAAGAAAATGAAAAGGAATATATATATATATATAAATGAATCACTATGCTGTACACCAGAAATTAACATAACATTGTAAATCAATTCTACTTCAATTAAAAAAAAGTATGTGGAACTTGGCAGTTCAAATTTTGTTTGACAACTGGTAATACATTTGAGTTATTCTTTTCCATATTATATCAAGAGACAAGGCAATCCTGTTGGGTAGAGAACAAAAGAGCAAAAAAAACCATCTTCCTAGTGATTAAGCATCAAAGTGACTGTATCCTAAGGGAGTCTGTGCAGGGAATGCAGTCAGGCCTAAATGTTTCCAAATGCAGCCATGAAACCATATATAGAGAAGGGAATTTAAACAACAATCTAGTCCAGTGTCCTCATTTGACAGTATGAGAAAACTAAGACACAGACATAGACCCAATTCAAACACTTGTGGGGCCCAGAGCAAGAGGACAAATGGAGGCCTACATACTAGACGCTGTATGTCTGCATATTTAGATGTTATGAATCAAACTAACAAACTGTTAAAGCAAATGTATTCTATCTTCCCATCCTGACAAATGTATCTTTTAGGTTCAAATATAGAATCCTTGGACTCCTTGGAGCAGTGGTTTTCAAACTTTAGCATTCATGAGACTTTAACCTGGAGGACCTGTTACAGTGAAGATTGTTGGCCCCATCCCCAGATTTCTGAATTTGGTAAGTCTGAGATAAGGCCCCCAAATTTGCCCATCTAACAAGATCCCAGGTGATGCAGATGCTATGGTCTGGGACCACACTTTGAAAACAGCGCTCTAGATCAGGCTCCAGGTGGGCATACCTCTTTGGTGGACAGACCCTTTGCCTCATGAGGTGAGATACAGCTGAGGAGGAAGACCAGAGTGGTCCTTCCAAGTCAGGGTTTCTCGCCCTTGATACTACTGACATTTTAAGCCAGATAATACTTTGCTGTGTGGGGCTGTCCTGTGCACTGTAGGGTGTCCAGCATCATCCCTGGATCCTACCCACAGGATACAACAATCACCACACCACTCCTGGACTGACAATTGAAAAGCTCTAAAGAAATTTCCAAATGGCTCCTCGGGGCAAAGCCACTACTGATTGAAAAACACTGCTCTGAGTCCTGAGGTCCAGGGCAAGGCCCCTCTGCTCTGGAGCTGAAGGCAGCACTACAGAAAAGCAAGAGGATTTCCCTCAAATTTGCTTCTTGAAATGAGTGGCCATAAAACACATTAAAAAAAATGTATACTCCCCCATACCCACAGAAGTGGGAAGACAGAACATATCTAGAATTCTGAAACATCCTGATATTCTGAAAGGAGTTATATAGTTCAAGGCTTAGGTGAACAATCAGATCTCTAGACAACTTGGCCTATTCTTGACTCACTCGCAGGTCACCTAGTGTTTAGGAATAAGGCATCTCATGTTTGTGTTATAATTATGTTGGGGATGTTTACCTTTTAAAGATCAGCACAAATCCCCCAAAGCCAAAGGCTTCTTTACCTTTGACAGCAAGTGAGTAGTGCAGGAATTACCTAGACACGCTACACATCTCAGTGAAACGATCAGGCCTGGTCTACGATAATCTATTCCTGAGGAAAATCATCTGAGATTTCAGCCTCAGTACTGATGGTTAGTCTTGAGATACAAATGCCTTGTGTAGTGGACAGGATACATTATTTGTCATTCTAAATATCCTCTTCAGGACTTGGAACATTTCTACTAAACATTTCATACCTGTTTTCAAAAATCTTGCCTTAAACACTGTCATATTATTATCTCCGTTTGGTTCCTGTAGACTAGACATGTTACTACTGTTAAAAGCTAGGTAAGTTATTTTGTCAAGTAGAAGGATGACCTAGATATATTGACAAAAAAGCATCACAGGTTTCAAACAAACATGAATGAACATGACTGGAAAATCACTTGTCTGGTTAGATAGCTCAGTTTACACTTTATATGGCAAAATTCCCATCAATAGAAATGTTTCAAGAAGAGCATACAGCCTGAGTTTATTTTTACAGTAAACTAAGTATTTAAAAATTATTTTATTGCCATCTTAACTGAAAATACATAATTTTATTCTTATGTCTACCTCAGAGGTAGAGTATAATAACTATATGAGGCAATGATTTATAGGTACAAGTGAAAGAAACTATCTTAAAGAGAAGCAGCTATGGATTACAAAATGAATTATAATTAATACAAATTATAGAGTGTTCATATTTCACAAATTTTTAAAAATCAATGAAACTAAATAATCCATTTCTAATATAAAATTATAAAATTGTCACTATTAAACATTATCATCTTAGTGTAAATTAGAAAAAAAGAACAATAAAATAAAGCACTATTTAAAGTAAACATTTCATTAAAGGTAGAAAAAAATAGTCAATCATAAAATTTAATATGTCATTTGATCATTTATAAAAGTTCAGTCTTATAAAACAAACTCAGTAAATAATGTCAGGTTATAAGAGTATTTTTGAGCAAAAGTATCTACCTCTTTCAGAATCCACAGCAGTCCAAGTATTCCCTTATGGCTACTTTATCTTCTAAAAACTCCCATTTCTCTTTTGATAACTTGGAGGAAAACTTTGGGGACAATTTTTTTTAAGAGACAGACACTCAATTTTTTTTTGACAGCAACTTAGTTTCTTGTTTGTCTTTACCTTCTTATAGATCATCAGTGTAAAATTAGAAATAACCAGTTTCAATTGCAATATGTCATTTTTCGAACTCCCAGTCTGTCCCTTCCCACTTTTTTATTCCACTAGTTTAGAAAGACTAGACTATTTTTCTAAAAGAAGCCTTGCTTTGTCAACCGCCCTATTCTTCCTTATTCTGAGATTACAGGCAAATAGAAAGTGCATCTTTACTCAATTCAAAATTTTAAGGCAGAATATGACTCTGGGTACATTACAAGATAAAGTAATTCAAACATCAGGATTTTAAAAATATCCAGTTAACAGTACTACAGTAAGAAAAAAAATTAGCATTTATTACCTAAAATCATGCCAGAATATCAGAATATCAAAAAGTGGAAATATAATCAACCAGTGTGGATGGTCTTCAGGATGACTGGTGCCTGGGAACCAAGTGCCTTCAGGACTTTCCATCTCTCATCTCCACTTCTTTCAGTGAGTAGGAGGGAGATGAAATGGGAGGGTGGTTTTATTGACTCCAGGTGACTTTCCCACAAGCCAGGAGACAGGCTGCCTGCAGCTATAAACTCAAATCCATTCATCTTTGTGACCAAAAAGGAAAGAAGTCTTCTTTCCCAGGTCCATTTAAAACAAATCTTACTGAATAACTTTAAGTTTCATAAGAACCAATCACTGTTGCCCAGCAGATGACATTCTTTGATTGGTCCAGCTTGGGTGAGGTACCTACCCCTCTACCAATCACTGAGGCCAAGAAAAGTGGGTCATGTACAAAGATGGCAGCTCCCTCCTGGATCCTAAGGATAGAGTGGGAAATGAAGCAAGTCCCCAAAACGAAGGAATTCAGGTCCCAAAGGAAGAGAGAAATACAGAAAAGCAACACAATAAATGTCTGCTACCAATGACTTGACTCAAAATTTTTTAGTTCAGAAGATTATTATGCCTCAGGGTCAAGATATACATGTTTCTTTCTTAGCCTTTGGAAGATGGAGGAAGGGTAAAAGATTGGCTAGAATTTAGACTTGACCATGTTCATGAATGACACAATGTGTTATCATTGCAAAAGGGATATTGCCTGGCAGAATTTAAACAAATAATAGTCAGATGGACAAGGGTTATAACTGGTGATTAACAAGATTAATAAGCTGGAATGGAAATGAAGACAACACATTGATGTTAGATGGAGTCCCTCCCTCAAGAGAAACAAGTTGCAAACATGTGAAAAAATAATTTCTGATACTGATAAGTATGTTGAAGAAGACATAGTAAGCAAGTAGAGGGTCCCTCGTTAAGCGCAAAAGCTGCTCCAACTAGGGTCGTCAAGGAAGACCTCTGTAAGTAGCTGATACATAAGCTGAGACATGAATGCTGAGGTGGAGGTAATCTTGTTAAGGTCTAGAGATCAGCCTTCCAAACAAAAGGAACAGTGAAGCCAAAGCTCCCAAATGAGAATGAGCAGACAGCACTTGAACATCAGTAATCAGGTCAATGTGTAAAGTTTAATGGACAAGTTGAGAGTGCTCGGAGACTGGGTCAGAGAGGGAGGCAGGGGCCAGATTAGGACTTACAGGTCAGAGTAAGAAGTTGGATTTTGATTCCAAACTATAAAAATAAGAAGAAAAGACCAGTGGGTTTGGCATTTAGATAATATCATTACTGACTATCCATCTTATCTTGGAGGTAAAAAGCAAAACCAGATAGCAGTAGGTTTCAAAGACAACATGAAGAAGTTAAGTCATCACCAGGAGTCTCTGCTGCAGTTCAAAAAGGGGGATGCTGCCATATAAAGACTTAGAAATAACACAAGCCCTTTTGGTCAATTCCTGATGGATCCTCCAGTTGTCCATCTTGTTCTTATCTACCCAGGATCCATTCATATTCATGTCCAATGGCAACGCATTATGACAACTAGAGAATCTGATGTCCCCAGAGACTTTACAGAGATTGAGTCTTCCCATTCCAGAATCTTTCTGCTCACAATTAGCCCTGATGTTTGGCGGAAATATGTGTTTTGACAGCACTTAGTTCTGAAGAACCCGTGGAAGCCATCTTTGATCTTGTAAACCCTGATGCAAATCTATTTTTTAATGTTCAATATTTTTACCACAAAAATGGAATGTAAGAGAGCAAAACCCAATCTGATTAATCCAGGGTTTCGCAAAGTTGTATTCCAGTTAATAAAGGTGAATTTTCCTACACCACTGAGAAGTTTTCATTTAATCTTATAAATTATTCATTAACTCGACTGACACAGTTTGAGATTCAGTTTGCTAACACATATCCAAATTCTTGGCAGAGCTTGCTGTTTGTGATCATATGGAAATGCTCTTGGGACAACTGGTAGACTTATCTTGCTCTTGCTTATTAAAGCCTCATACCAAGTGGTTTCATGGAAGAACTTTTAAAATATTTCCCCTTCCTTTAGGCGGTAAGCACTCTTTCAGGAAAATTCTTCTTCCTCCTCACCCCGCAATGTTTCAGGAAACACTACAGTCACACACTGGACTTTATAATTCTCTTCTCACCCAGGCTGCCATTTAACCAGCAGCTTCCTGGGAATGTGATAAGAAGTTAATTTCCCATGTCCAATCTACGTGCCTGCCAGAGAAGCTATGAAGCTGCTCTGTGAAAGAAAATAACATAAATTTACTTCATTTGACTTCTATTTAGAATACTCCAAGTAGTAAGTACTACTTACTACTATATGACTTTTCAAAAAAATGAAAAACACTGGAATTGTGGTCCTGCATGATGAATTTCCATCACCACCACCTCCTCATTGCTATCCACTTAAAAATCCTACAAAATAAGATCAGAAGGTGGTATTAAGACTTGCCCTAAAACTCCCATGTAAAGCAATACTAAATGGGGTTGATGAATAACCTGGTTGGCCACACCAATCATGGCATGTTTACTGAATAACTGGGTGTCATATGGGATCTAATCCTGGTATCCGAGAGGTCTCTTGCTCTTGCTTGGATTTACATCCTAGTTCTGTATTTTTCTGTGACCTAGCAAAGTTCCTTGGCCTTCCTAAACCTCAGTTCCACCATACGTAAAGTAGAAAAAAACTACTTATCTTACAGGATTATAATGTGCATAAATTGTGACAATACGTATCAAGTACGTAGAACAGCCTGGCACATCACTAAGGTTAGCCATTACTATTTTGTGTACCCTAGTCTTTGAAACAAATGAAGAATCAAAAAAATATATACAAATGATATACAGCATTCTAGAATTAAAAAGGATAGTGTGTAGTGTTGATTTTTAAGTACCGCAGGAAGTTCAGGGGCAAAAAAGATCAAGGAGATGAGAAAAGCTTCAGAAAAGCCATAAGGCTTGAGTGAGGTCCTGAGAATCTGGATAGAAAATGTAGAAAATGATGCATCTATAGACACAGAGGCAGAAGCAGGAAGGAATGTGCCTACAGAACACAGATAAAAGACCAGCCAGTCCGAAAAGAGAAGGAACATATAAAAGGATAGGAAGTTGAAGAAAGACACACTAGTTTATGGTGGGCCTACCAGCTGGGGAAAATAGTCCATACTTACTTGACTTGAAAACATTTATATGTGCAATGAACTTTGGACAGAAAATGATTTATTTCTGCCTCGTCCGTTCAGGCCTCTACAACATATTACCATAGACTGGGTCGCTTATCAACAACAGAGATTTATTTCCCATAGTTCCAGAGCCTGGGAGGTCCAGGTCCGATGAAGGTAGTGGCAGACTGGTGCCTGGTGAAGGCCCACGTCCTCGATCACAGGCAGCCATCTTGCTGTGCCAGCACTTGATGGAAGGGCGTCTAGGGAGTCTCTTTTATAGTCACTAATCCCACTCTTGGGGGCTCCACTCCTATGTCCTCATCACCTCTCAAAGTCCCCACCTCTTAATACCATCACATGGGGGGTTAGGATTTAGCATCTGAATTCAGGAGGCACATAAGCACTCAGTCTATAGCAGCTGAACATAATGTTTGTCCTATGGCAGGGAGGGCTCTGTTAGAAATTCAGTCATGGGACAGCGAGAGCTTTTAGGGAAATGGAAGCAGCAAAGGACTCCTAGCCCTGTTTCCCTCACCAGTCACTGCCTGTATTTCATTGCTTCTCTTTTCAGCTAAATTCCTCAAAAAAAAAAAAAAGCTCTATACTTACTGTCTTTTGTTTCTTTCTTCCTATTATCTCTCAGGCTTTTGCCCCCTCACTCCACTGAATCTGCTCATGTCAATGACACATATTGCTGAAACCAACGGTCATTTTCAGTCCTGATTTTACTACTTGACTTCTCAGCAGCATTTTCTATAACTGACATCACTTCTTCCTTGATATGCTTTCTTCACTTGGGTTCCAGGCTATCACAAACTCCTACCCCACTGCTTGTTCTTTTTCACCTCCTTTGCCTTGCTACTTCGCATCCTCCATCTTCCTAATGTTAGGGTTCAGCCCTTGGTCTTCTTATCTTCTCTCTATATATTCACTCTCTTGGTCACCCAGATGAAAAAATGAGCAATATCATTGTTGAACACATTGAGTACACATAATCAAAAAAAAAAAAAAGGACAATAACAAAAATATGGGGAAATTGGAACTCTTACATATTGCTGGTGGAGTATAAAATGGTGCAGCCCTTTTGGAAAATAGATTGGTAGTTATTCAAAAAATTAAACATAGAGTTACCATTTGACCCAGTAAGTCTAGTCTTAAGTATATATCCAAAAGAAGTGAAAGAATATATATTCACACATAAAAACTTGCACATGAATGTTCATAGCAGCATTATTCATAATAGCCCAAAAGTGGAAACAACCCAAATGTCCATGAATTCATGAATGGTTAATCAAAATGTGGTTCTATCTACACAGCAGAATATTATTTAGCATAAACAGGAATGATGTACTGATACCTACTACAACACGGATGAACCTTAAAGACGCTGTGAAAGAACCTTAAAAACTAAGTGGAAGAAGCCAAATCAAGAAAGCACATATTGCATGGGATTCTATTTATGTGAAATGTGCACAACAGACAAATACATAGAGACAGAAAGTAAATTAGTATTGTTTAGGAGTTAGGGGAAAGAAGAAATGGGGAGTGAGTGCTAAAGAGCATAGGGTTTCTTTTTCAAGTGATGAAAATGTTCTGGAATTAGACAGCGATGATGATTACAGCTTTGTGAACATACTAAAAACAACTGATTCGTACACTTTTCAACAGTGATTTTTATATGAATATATCTTAATTAAAAAAAAAAACTGCAAAGTTTTGAGCTTCCTTTCCATGGTTTACATGTACAGGACCAGAAACCTGGGCTAGATTTACTATTACAGAGGACTGAATCTGTCTTCGAACTGCATGGAAATCAATCAAATAGGAAACTATCCTGGATAAAGCAGTTCTTACATGACAAACAAAATCCGAAGTTAGAAACTCTGTCCTGGGAGTAGACTTTAGGAAAACATTACAATGTAAATCCTTATATCAGAGACTAGTAGGTAATATAATAGAGGCTGCCTGCGGCTTTGCCAAGACACAGAAACATTCTTTGGAAGGATGCTTCTTCTTCTAACCAACTCTAAAAGATCAGGGCATAAAACCAAATTGCAACTAACTTTATAAAGGAATTTCTGCCAAAATAGTACAGTCTATCTCTAACTTTTATAGAGATAAGCTTATGAGGCCAAGAGACACAGAGAATCACGTCCCCTAGACCAACTTCCTCAAATACCAGATGTCTCAGGAGCATTTGGCAAGTATCAGAGGGTGGTCTAAGTTCTGATTCGTATTGTTGATTAAATAAATGTCCATATGTTTTTGATACTGGACACGTAGGTAGCAAAGTCAATATACCATCAGGAGAATTTAGGGGCTTGATTTATACCCTTGTCTAATCAAATAGTCATCATACTTCCAGCTGGGGTGAACTCTAGAGATACCTGCAGATGGGGGTAAAATGTTTTGCAGATTCGGAGAAGAGCTCTGAATCTTCTCATTAGGACAAGCACTTAGTCGAGAGCCTAGCATTTCTGCTGTTAGACATGGACAGCACAATTTGGGTCTGAAAAACTCTCAGTGCAGGTGTTTTTAATCAACTGCATCTATCATGAAAGCATCTCCGCAGAATCCTTGCAAAACATGTAATTTGGTGTCTATTTGCATTTTTAACAAACTAGCTTCAAAATACACCCCCTCAAGTGGATGAATAATCTATTTGGAGTTAAGGTATGTTCACTTTGGATACGACACCACAGTGCTTTTCTCTATGAACGTTTACTGAATGAGTGAATAATTTAATGAGTTTATATTATAGTATCAAGATAATATTAGAGTTGAATATTTTTCTTATATAATTTTAATAGGAATGCCATGTGCTCCACTATAAATGGACCCTTCTCAGATGACAAAAAATCGGGAAATTTTTTCTAACTTGATGTTCTTGATGGTTTATTCATATGTCTTCCCCACTTCATCATAAGCTCTTTGATGATGCTATTCACCTTTGCATCCTCCACACAGTGCCTACCCCTGTACAAGGCCTATAAGCAGATGCTCAAAACACAATGGGAGGAAGATACTGAATAGAATTAGTTGGGGCTGTTTTTTAAACCTCAAGTTTCTGACGCCGAGTATGTGTGGAGGTATAAAGGCAGGCCGGTGTAGTGGACACGCCACTCCAGAAGCTACAGGAAGACAGCTCTTTCCTCTTCCTCCCCCTCTCACAGCTGGAGCTGGTCAATGACTAGCTGTGA
The DNA here is from genome assembly GCF_036321535.1 of Camelus dromedarius. NCBI lineage: Eukaryota > Metazoa > Chordata > Mammalia > Artiodactyla > Camelidae > Camelus > Camelus dromedarius. The sequence goes on along the minus strand of NC_087436.1, from coordinate 88,872,150 downwards.
CCAGACACGCCCTCCTATTAGGGACTTTGGATCTGGAGGAAATGGCTCAATGGTGCAGAGTTACCATGAATTAATTTGAGGCATCAGCGGCAGAACTGGAAATCCGCAGCACAGCACTGGTCCCCAGGGACGGTGGTGACAGCAGCTTCCTAAGAGGCCCACTCCCACGGTAGGAATCTAACCCCATCTCACACATTCTCTTGGTGCCTGCCCCGGCCTGGCTCTCCAGACTTCCGTCAGTCCATGAGCCATCCGTGTAAATTGAAGGGTGAGCTTGAAGGCAACCCAAAAGCACGAAAACACTAAGACTGCCTTTCCTCCTCGTTTCCTTGGGAGACGAATCACTTCTCACCTATTAACTTGGTCACATAACGACTATGGTTCCACCCATGCTGCTCTCTCAGACTTTCCTAGCCCTCTTGTGAAATAAAGTTATCTTTAAAAAAATCTGAATGTCTGTCTAGATTTTTAAATATCTAAGATGCTGCACTGACATTTTCCCACTATGTTAAGGAAATGGAGCAATGGAGTAAAGAGTTTTCTTTTTTAAAAAATCCAACATGTATGCAATAGCCAAAGGTAGAAATTGCCAAGACAGATGAATTCATCAATGGATGAATAGATTTAAAAATATGCTGTATCCATGCAATGGAATGTTATTCAGCTATAAACTGGAATAAAGTACTGATTTATAGATACATGAAAACATTAAGAGCAAAAAAGCCAGATACTGATGATGATAGCACAACACTATGAATATACTAAATGCCACTGGATTATACACTTTTAAATGGTTAAAGTGGTGACTTTTCTATTGTGTATCGTACTACAATAAAAAAAAAAGTTTAAATCCAATATCCAAAAAAATCTGAAGGAACATAAATTAGAATTTTTCAAAAGTGATCCTTTCTATTTGCAACAGAACAGGGTGTCTGGTCAAAAGAATTTGGTTATAAAATCTTTGTAGTTCTGACTCTTCCTCAGAACTCTCAATGGAGTTATCTATCACGTAATCAGGTTTTCATATTAAGAAATAACCTTGTGTCTTCATGAGAGGAAAATAAAGCTCACTCAAAAGGCTTTTAATTTATTTCTGATCACTGTCACACTCCCTTTCATTTGGACACAATAAGGATGTTGTGAAAACGAAATGTAATTTAATGGATCTTAGCAAATATAATTTTCCATTCTGGAAAATCCTGAAGTGCTTTTATTATATTACCAGTTACTCAATTTTCCAAAGATGTGGGACTTTACGTGGGAAAAATCATGGGCTGAAGATGCTGGTATTTACATAACTTTTTAAACTGGGATAACAAAAATGTGTTGCCAATTGCTATTCTGTAATTGGATGGCTCAATATTATAAAATTGTTTCCAGTTTACTCAGTAGAATCCTGGGAAATGACATTTACTCAATTTTTTTTGTGCTAGAATTTTATAACCCCTTGATCTTTTATGTCTATCATTTCTATGTTTCTCCCAAATCTCACACACATCATTGGTGAAAGAAAAATATATATACCTATGTGTGTACACACACACACACACACACTCTCACATATATACTCTAAGACCTTTCAGTTATTGCTTTCCAGCCCTGGAAAAGAAAACCCCACAAGTATCTACCTTTCAAAGTATTGATTTCAGTGTGTTCGTATCAAAGCGAGAGTGAGTGTCTTTTCATTCTATGAAGAAGCAAAATGGTGAACAATTTCCTCATTTACATTTCCTGCATTACATAGGATAAATTGAAAAACCAGCAACTTCAAGTTCTACTTCTCAACTTATTAAAAAATGTATGTTGCTTAAAAAGGAATTTTCAATAGCCTCCTGAGGGGAAATCACAAGATTTTTCCCATCCAGTTTCCTCAGAAGAAACCATCTTAATGCTTTTATAAATAAAAGCATTTCATTTCAGAAGTACTTAAAATACAATTACTTCATTTACTTTCAGAGGCTTTATCAAAGTAGGGTTTCAACCCACACTCTTCAGAGCAGGTGTCTGTAATTTAATACAGTCCTCTCACCTGATTCATTTCCCGTGCTTTGGAGGGCTCGATTTGAGAGCACTAACTCACTCTGCATTCATAAGGAAGATATTATTGCCAAGTTCTGTGAAGCCCTCTGAGAAATCCATCAGTGCTACAAACTACTGACCTTACCCTAAACCCATCTGCTTGCAGGCCAGCTGACTCAATGTCTCCTGCCAGCCATCTGCACACACGTGGTGTTCGACTGCAGATCTGTGAGCAGTCAGGAGTGAAGAGGAGTTCACGTTTGCAGAGAGGGTCACTGAGGGGGGAAAAAAAAAGGAAACCCTAATTTAAAACATTTCTTCTCATGAAACCAAATGACAACTTTACATGCCTTTGCTTTAATTGCAAGCATGCATTTTTATTTCTTTTAGCTAAGAACCATTTGGTGAATTCTCACCCTGTGCAAATCACTGATCTCCATGTGATGGGGGACTGAAAAATGAATCTGATGTGTTCTCTGCCCTACAAGAACCATAGGCTCCAGTGAAAGAGATAGGCAGTTCTTAACTTTATACGTTAGAAGACAGCCAGAGGTAGGTCCCATTCCCATGAGTTTACCCAATAATTTGCATACTTAGAAGGAGCTAGCTGTAACTTCATTCAAATCATTTCCTTTCAAGAAAGCCTATGAGAAGGCAAGTGTGTGAGTGATGTTAATTTAGGATTCATTTGGCATATATACTAATTTCTATTTTATAAAAGAGAATCCTCTGTGCTTCATCCACCACAGATTATTTGTGGAAACAATGCACAGTTAATAACAACACACACCGTAAGCAAGATTTGGCCAGATGATGCAAAGGACTGAAATGAGAGCCAGGTGAATGGCAGGAGTGATGAGGGTGGGACAACAGAATAAATCAAACTCAAGGTTATAAACTGCAACATTGGGATAAAGGTGGGAGATGCATTTAAGTCCTGTCCATGTAAGGGAGTAGACAGTCTCATCTGGATCTGGAGCAAGAATATAGGAAGGATGGAAGGGTCCCTTTAATATTCTGTTCCAGGAGGTGTCAGTGATCTAAGAAAGGCCGACTACTGATAATTGTTGAAGCTGGGGGATGACAGAGTTTTAAAAATTATATTCATATGAAAAGCTATTGTATGTGTATGTATGACTGAAACATTATGCTGTACACCAGAAACTGACACATCATAACTGACAATACTTCAATAAAAAATAAGTTAAAAAAATAAAGATATAATTCTGCTTAAAAAAATGTATATGGTCATAACAATTTGAACCCAAATGTTTTTACATATAATATAAGCATTTCAAATAGAGAAGTAACTTGGGGGGAAGTGTTCTGTGAGTTGGAAATAACACGCATGAATCACCACTGTCGGCTTCTATAATAGTAAAGCAACATAGATGAACTTGGTTAGTAAGGTCCGTGAAGCCATTTAGGATTCACTCAGCTTAAATGGCTGACAGGCATTAGAGCAGAGAGCAGATGGCAGAAACAAGCTCACCACAGTCCCATTCGTCAGAACTGTCTACACAGTCGGCTTCACCATCACACCACCGGTCACGTGACACACACTCGTGGTTGGCACATTCCAGCTCATCGTCTTGGCAAAATGCTGGCAGGGGAACAAGAAGTGAGGGGACAGAAACATTTTAGCAATGAATGTGATTATCACTAACAGGCACATCATTGTTTGCCAGCAGGAGCATGGGAGGAAGAAAGGATGTGGTTATGAGGCCTCCAAACAGGTGGCAAGACAGACAGAAGACAGAATCAGTAAAACCTCATTTCAGAGATGTCAGTCCACACAAACAGCAAGAGTTTAAACAGACTACTATCTCCAAGGGACTAGGTTCTCTAGGTCTAACCGTAGGATTGAGATGGTGGTACCCAGAACAGCAGAAATACCAGAGGTTAGAACACAAGGCTCAAATCTGAAGTGGTGTGAGCAGAGAACTGGGTATGAGCAGACTGAAGTCACACCCTAGGGTGAAAACCAGCTCTGTCCACATTTATGGATAATTTTATTTCCTTAAATCTCTACTATGATATGACTCTCTGAGTCACACACTAATTCTCGGGTTTTAAAAACTATAGTGAAACTCCTTGATTGCCTATGTAGCATCTCTTCTCTTTCTTCCTCCTTTTTCAAGGGAACCTGATTTTATTCAGGCTCCTACACCATCCCCTGCTCTGGGGGGAAGATCCTGGTTAGTTTAAGGTGAAGATGGCTTTTTTCTGACTACAATTTTTTTTTTTTTCTGAGTACAATTATAAGTCCAGGAGAAAACAGGTGATCCAAGGTCAGGGTCTTGGTCTACGGCTTCGTGGGTTGTGCTTTACAAGACAGCTCCTGCCCAAACCCTGCTGGTCAGGCCACATGTCCTGGCCTGGGACAGGGGTGGCCTGGCTAAAACGCCATCTTTTTCTAATTGGTTCTCCCTAAGGGCACTTCTTTTCCCTATTCAGTTGTTTAGGTGGTGTCTTTTGGAATCCACACAAACACTGCTGACTACTAGCTGGTACCTGGCTCAAAGCTGGCCAGTCAGAGTGATGTTCCAGAGATGAGGGTAAGGCTCTGACTCCTTCCCAGTGGATATGATCAGGGAAGCATGGCATCTCAGGTGCTCTTGGCAGCCATCTTTGGACCTGGTGGGAGCCAGCCAGAGATCAAGCCAACTCAAAGAATCACAGAAGAGGTGCTGAACTCCAGCATCCACCTCAAGAATCCATCCACACTTGACTTTTTATATGATGATATAAGGCATATGTAATACATAGGATAATAAAAGATAAATTTCTTCACTGTTTAAGTCAGTTTGAGTTGAGTTATTACTAGTAGGCAATGTATCTTAGGATTTTTTTTTCCTGATTCTAAAACTACTGGCCATTCATTTAGAAAATGTGGAAAACATAGAAAAGCATAAAAGCTTAGTAATTCCACCACCCAGGGCTTGTAATTGTAAACTTTTTATTATGCCCGTCTGATCTTTTTCTGTATGTGGGTACATGTACTTTCAAAACTCAGCACAATAGTACACATAAATTCTTCATATTTTGTTTTATTCATCTAATGATACATAATGAACCCAGAAGAAATTATTCTTCTGATTTGATTTTTAATGTTTGCGTTTTTTTCCACTTTATGGTTATATTTTTTTGTCCCTTATTTTTGGATATTTTGGGGGGGTTCTAATTTTGTCCCTGTTATAAATAATGCTGGAATAATATCATTATGCATATATTTTACACATTTGTCTTCTTGGTTTATATTTTTACAAGTGGCGTTTCCATCAAAAGATCTGAACATACACAAAGATTTGATACATAGTTCCAAATTTCAGGCTTATATTCAAAATGAGAGGTAATTCATGTTTAAAATAAAATGTCATGTTGACAGTTTCACCTAGGCACTTACAGCAGTTTTTTTCATCCATGTGATTAGGGCAGTCTGGGAACCCATCACAGATGACTGTGTGCTTCAAACATTGTTTATTGGATGGACATTCCCAAAGATCTCTCTCTTTACATCCTGGAGATAGAAGGAAAGGTTATTTGCAATAGATGTGAAGGTGAAAATGACAGTGGCTTTGATCAAGCAACGTGAAAAAAAAAAAAAAACAATAAAAAGGAATGCTTTCTTTTTTCTTAATGAGTTTTGATTCCCGTACACCATGGAAAATGTAATTTTGAAAGTAGAAATGCTCAGTAATCTCCATTCTGCATTATAAATAGTACAGCTCTCCTAGGAGAAGATCAAAAGTGACATATGGGAAACAGGAAAAAAATGAAAAAGCGACCATACATTAACGTTCATCTTTAGCTGTTCCTTTTGCTTTCTGAGCCAATTTGCCAACACATAAGACTCATCTATAAAATGATGAGCTATGCTTTTAAGCAAATATGCCAAAACCTAGTGATCTAAATGCATATTATCTTAAAATGTAATTTCAATCAACAAATGGCGAGGCCATCTGTGTATTTAGCAAAAGAGGCTCCTCCTGTGCCAAATATCTACAAAACTAGTTGAAGAGGAAGGTAGAAAAGCCATTACTTTAGTGATGTAGTCAGAGATCTAGGGTTAGAAACTTTATCAATTAATATGAAAAATGAACATCATTTGCACAAGATCGAGACAACCCACTTGAACTGTAATTTGCCTATGAAAGAGCAAGCACTTGCAAGGAACTTAATAAATGTAATTTGAGTCACATGCAGCACATTTATACGCTCACTAAAACATGCCAAGGGTCTGATGTGTTCTTGTCACTCTCACTGGATCCATGACCCTCACAAGGCTGTGAGGGGCGTGAAGAGACCACAACCTTCATCTCTGAGCATCCCTGCTCTCCCCACCCCTCCTGGCCCATCCCCACTCCAGAACAGCAGCGAGCCCTCAGCACAAGTGAACTTTAAATGGAGCTTCATTTCATATAAGGAACAAAAACTCTCTCAGTCCCAGGAAAAGGTAATTTCATTTAAGGCAAATGAAATGCCAAGCAGTGATCGAATAAGAAGGTTCTTTAAAGATGCTGTTTCTCATCTGACCTAGTACAAATAGCTCAGAGACATGTCATAGATGATTAACTCAAATTTCTTGGAGTCCCTTATAAGAAAAAAATCTGCTTAAAAAAAATTCTCATTGAAAAGTTATCAAAATAAGTCACCCAAAGAGAAATTTTTACAATGAGCTAAAATTAAAATATTTCATCACTCAGAAATGTAGGACAGTGGTAGAGGATCTGACTGCAGAACTATAGGAAATAAACTGTGAGAGCCCTTCACTAGCTGTCCGTCTGGAGTGGTCTTAGGCCCAGGGACATCTATGCTGGGAACTCATGGGGATTATTATTTGGAGTTTTCAGCTAACAGAGGGTACAGACATCATCTGGAATGTTGTGACAATGAAAATCTCATCACAAGCCATACCACTTGCTAGTAGACGATGAGAGAAAACAGCATGAGTCTTTGTGCCTATTCTCAAAGCACCATTCCTAGGAGTGTGGAGGAGAACTTGGACATATGGAATGAGCTGATAAAAGACCATAAAAGTCAGCCTCCTGGGACATAAGGCCTGCATCCCCATGGATGGTAATAAGAAGAGATAACATTTATTATCCACTATAAATCCACGTTCTAGATACTAGTTTAAATTCTTACAATAACACTACAATGTCAGAATTACAATCACCATTTTATAAGTGAAGAAACTGAGATTTAGAGAAAGTAAATAAATTGCTCTAAATCCAGCCTTATAGAGAGAGATCCAGTTGGGAGTTGGAAGCCAGGTGCAAGTCTTTGGTTGCAATCCTCTGTAAAATGAGAATACACAGTATGCACAAGGGGTGAGAGTGGGGGAAACACAGCTTTTGAGTCAGACATCTGGATTTGAACCCTAGCACCAATCTCATTGGCTGTGTGACCTTGGATAAGTTACTTAATTTCGCTGAACCTCAGTTTCCACATCTCTAAAATAGTAAAAATGATGCCTGCTACCAAGGGTTGCTACAAAGATTAAATGTGTACTCTCTAGGTGGTAATTTCCCTTCTATATCTTTTCTTTTCTAATAAGTTTCTGTGGCCTATTGCCTTCTTTGTGGAGCTATGATGGGCATAAACGAAGCATGACAAGGTCAGTGTTAGTCACATGGGAGTATTACGATTTTGTGAAGCAATCACTCTCTCTTTAAAGTGACACTGTTGGTGTAATTACGCTTTAAATGTATGCTTTACAAGGGAAAGCATAGAATACTATTAAAAATTAAAACAGGTTTGGAGAGGATGAGATATTTAATGCAGTTGTAGGTTCTGAAACCAAATAACTATTGATGTCAGAATAACAGCCACAGAGAAAATGGCCATGCCTACTCCTGGAGGCCACGGTGTGGGGACAAAGTGACCACCTTGTCCCGGTTTGCTCAGAACTTTGCAGATTTGAGCACTAAACATCCTTCCTTTCAAGAAAGCCCCCTCAGTACCAGGCAAACTGGAACGGTTCATCACCCCAAGGGCACTAAGCATTCTGCTGGGGTCTTCACTTCCTCTGTCTCTTGTTTTCACAAACACCCCGTGAAGCAGGCTTCCCTGCCAGAGGCAGATCTCACCTGAACCAGGGCACCTTTTCTCTCTATCCAAAAAGTTGTCATTATAGGTGAAGACAGCAAAACACCTTGAAGCAGATGCTTCTTGGAGTGTAAGAAGCTCTCAGTTATGCCAGTCTAGGGTAAGTAGGCTTGCTCATTAGGGCTGCAAATTTGAGCTACATAAAATTAAAAATATTATCAGGGAAGGGCTGGTCCCCAGAGGAAGGGAGCAAGACAAATCTGAGTCCTGGAGCCGGCAGAGGCTGCAACAGTCTGGATCGAGCCATCTCTGGCCAGCACCTGCCCCGGTGGCCGTGAATGTGACCTTAGAGTGGAACACAGGAGCTGTAGCAGGGAGGTTCAGGCCTGGCAGGTGTGAAGTCCCCTCCAGAGCTTGTGACCCTGGGCCGTGGAGCCCAAATCTCAAAGAACAGCCACAGTGCCTGCGGCAGCAGCCCTAACAAAAGACCTGCCTCCGCACCTGACTCTGGGCCCACCTGCCAGGAGCAGCAACACCAGCACAAGTCATGGAGCTCCCATCTTAGACCAGAAAGCCTCAGTGGACACCCCCCCACACAATTCCTAAGTCACCATCCCCTTTTAGGGGTGCCTCCCTCACATCATTCTCTTTAACCTGTGCTGGCCCTGTACTCTGTGGAGAGGCAGAATGAAGACATGGAGAAGGCTTTAAATCGCAGGGTGGGGCCACCCTCAGGGACTCTTGTCTTGAACATGACACCAAAACCAGCGCTGCCTCTGGGACAAGGCGCCTCCCTGCTGCCCGTGTGGCTGTGTGGATCGCGGACTTCGCCCAGCCTGTGCTGGGGATATGACATGCCAGCCCGCTCTCCACTGCCATAAATAAGACCTTGGTCTGTCAGAGACAATCCCAAGTTAGACAGGACTCCTTCCCTCAAGGGAAGTCCCTGGGGTGACCTTGGAGGGGGCTTGCTCCCTGGATTTCCTAGTATTATGGCTGGAGGGCTTTTGGTTATTGCCTTCCGAGGACTGAAGAAGGCATGTTATAAGCATTCCAAGATGTGGGGGATGAAGTAGGTTTCTCTCAGTTTTACAGGGGAGAAAACTGAGGCCCAGAGAAGTTAAGTGGCCAAAAGTCACACAGCCTCTAAGCGCTGAGTCGGGATATGAATCCAAGCCTAGGTTTGGCAGAGCACACTCTGCCATTCCAGGCTGCCTGCCCAAGACGCCAAGTGAGAGAGCAAAGAGCTAACCAAGTGGCAAAATATTTAAAGGGCAGGGTTTCTCTGAACAAGGAAGAATTAAATATGATCAGAGATCAATCCTAAGATTCATCCCAAAAGCACACGTGTGGGTTTGTGACACAATGACCCTCTTCCAGTCACAGAGCAGGAAGTCAATCTCTTCCACAAGCAAAGAGACAAAGAGACATAAAGGCATGGAGACTGGCTATCTGGAGTGTTCAAAAGTTCCAACTAAATCCTTTGTGCACAAATACTATTAAGGAATCCAAACAGATAGAAAAAAGTCTTTTGGAATGCTTTTCAAGTGTTCCAAATCAAGCTGTAAAACCCACAGATAGGAGAGCCAGAGGTTTTAAACACATCCTTAAGGGGCTTTGACTCCAAGAAAAGGTTCAAGTTATAATTAAAGATTTTATTACATTTGCACCCAAGAGGAGATCAAAGATGGAGGATGAAAGGGTTTGGGATCATTTGAAGATAAACAGAAAGGCCCTTTATGACACTCAGGCATTTGTACTGTGTCAGTCTTTCTCTGGATGCTGTATGCCCTTTTCTACAGGCTGGTGATCGACTGGTACTGGTGATGCTGTAATTATGCAGTGAGGGATTTTATTCCTACAGGAGACACAAAGAAACTGAGTTATATTCTCATGTAACCACCCCACTGAGAGGACTTGCTGCTCACATCCCAGCCCAGGAATCATCCGGCTCCTGCTGGTCACTCACCCACTGGTGGACACAGATCTAGCCAAAGCTCACCTCAGCCTCCCAAACTCAAATCTACAGCATGAAGGCAAAGTTCAGAAATACAATCCCTCCGGTATTTTCTTTAGCTTTCATTTCTTTAAGTCCTTCTTGTTCATTTCTCTGTCCAGATCTTCACCTTTTTCTCCACTGCTTAGATATTAATGCTTGGAAAAGGTTAGATTGAAAATAAACTCCTTTCATCAAGTTGCTGGATTTACAGCCAGCTCCAAGTATATAGCATATATTCAATTAATGACAAACTATCCACTTTCGAGACAAGGAAGTGCTTCTGTACTGAAACCGTGCTGACTCTGCAAGTCACTCCCACCGTTTCGTTTTCTCTCCATGAAGCAACTCTGGAATGATGTGTTCACATTCACATAATTCTTCCAAACGTGATGTGTTCACATTCACATAATTCTTCCAAACACTTGCTGAAAATGTTTCTAATAATGACAATATTTTCAACTGTTGTTTACATTAACAATTACACAGTCAATGCAACTTCAGCAACAAAAATACACCCCAAGAGCAGGAGACACTTCAGAACAACGTTACTCACTGCTAAATGATTAATGCACAGATTTAAAACGTGTATTTATAAATGGTGTGCTTTGACTACCATGTTTTCCTGCTGCAGAAGTGTCAAAGAAACACAGAGCAAATTTCCAACACATCAATTATTCTATTATTCTAACTAAATTAGTCTAACTAATTATTCTAACAAAATTAAAGAAGTACTATTTTAAGGGTAACACTCAATAATGTTGTAAAAATATTCTGGAGAAGCTGCAGATGAGTGAAAGTGAATAGTTAATTATCTCATTTTTCAGTAAAGTCCAAGCATTTAAGTGCCTTCCACTCCACAATGGACAAAACAAATCAGGAAAACATGAAGCTTGGACTGAAGGCCAGCTTTGCAGGAGCTGGTGTCTGCATTACCGGACAGCATGCCTACACATGCCCAGGGAAACTGAGATACACACTAAGCAAGTAGGGGAAATGGGAATTGGGTCATTTCCCAATAGCCCTCCGTCAGGCCTTCCACGACATGACTTCCTTATTTGATTTCAAGTGTCCTGTTCTGCCAGAGCCTGGGACACGCCCATTTGAAACTGTGCACATGCCCCAAAGGTGATTATACACAAAATGTCTATTATCAGTCACTTTGGAAAAGTTAATGAGAGTTTTCTCATAAATTAATACTGTTGGGGCAATTAATGCTTCAGATTTATTACTGACTTTTAACCTTCCTTAACCAGAGCTCTCAATGGCGTCATCCATATTCTGAGTGTTTGATGAATATTAGACCATTTATTCTATTGGTCTGCTGTGCCTTTAATTGTGATAGTCGAGTCCCAACAGAAACTCATTACTTAATTAGAAACCTGACATTTTCGGATCATTTGTACCCTACAGTGCTTTAAATTTCTTTTTTGCAAAATTAGAACTCAGACCATTTAATCTTCATATAGCTCTTTTTGAAACTAAGTTTTCACATTGCTCAAATAGGTCTAGCCACCTCAACAGAGTAACATGTAACCCCTCTGAACAATCTAAGATAATTTTAAGTTGCATCTCAGAATACCAAAGCTATGATTTAGTGAAGAAATCCAATAGATTCTCAATAAATCACCCGTATAAGGGATATTCAATGAGTTTTGATTTGTTTCTTTATGTGAAAACCACAAACAAGCAAACAGTGATAGCTTCTCAAAACACTGCATATTCCTCCCTAATGAAATTACCCCGGTCAGTGCACCATCATTCTGACGGCTCTAATTTTCCAGAAGATACACTTGTCTGTATTTATAGTCACTGATAGGATTTCAGCTGATTGCTTGTGACATTCTGTCTAGACCAGAAGGGCAATGGCTACTGTAGAAAATTTCATTTTGGGGAGCCAGGCAATACTTCATACCTCAAAGGCCAAAAGAATAAAATGATTTCAAAAGATGCATTGCCTTATGTGCTTTCAGTGGCAAAAAAAAAAAATGTCCTTTTTTTTTAAGCAGAACACGCTAAATAATTGTAACCAAACTATTTTTTGGCTTGCTCTTCAGTCACTTTGCTTCACTCCAAAACATCGTGCAGTAAAGAGCACTGTCTGTTTTCTATTCCCTGACACACTTTGAAGTTAGAAGTACAAAGGCTTGTAGGGAAATAAGATGGGAATTAGCTCCACTGAAATCACCACTTCTTGCCTTCCCACTGGTGATCTTGAAGCTCAAAGGCAGAAACGTCAGGGAGAGTTTTATCCTTTTCTGACAGAGACAAGATCAGAGAGGACGTGAAAATAAACCCCAATTGAATTTGAACTTTGGCACCTGAACTCTGTCTTTGTGTATCCATATGCCTATTTAATAACAAGGGAATTATATGCAAAGACATTATTATACTGACCTTCAAACAGATGACAACTGCTTTATAATCTCCTAGTGAAAATAACCCCTTAGACTTGTGAAGAGCTTCTTTTACTAAGGGTTTGCCTATATGTCATCAAGATTATAAACAGAAGATAATTTAGGGAAAAGCAATAGAATTAACAGGAAGAACACTTTTAAATGCATGCCTTGCCATTTGATAATTTAAGAAGTAAATGCCTTAGCATTCAATCCTACTCACTATTTACAACTATCAGGGAATATCTGATATATTTTATCACAGCCCTTTGTCCTAAAACCAGTTATTATTGTACGTTCCAGAAAAGTGCCATCTCACATACATACCACAGTTTTCTTCATCACTGTCATCATCACAGTCAGCCTGGCCATCACATCTTCTGGAAGCCAGCACACACCGTCCTGAGCCACACTTAAAGTGACTAGGTGAGCATTCTGTTATAAACAGTGGGCCATATTACTGTCAACAGACAAAAACCCCAGACCAGCTAATTTATCCATTTGCAAGTGGGATGATATGGAGACATTATCACTGAAGACAAGGACGGTCCTCGCAAAACTGAAACAGCCAAAGTGAACTTGACTTTCTTCTGTCTGCTTAACAGCTTCTTTGCCCTTCATCCTTGGAATCATCTCTCCAGATCAGCTGTTTTGTGTCTTTATGCTTGCCAGCAATTAACTCTTTTTCTGAATGGACAACCTAACAATTGTTGGAGCCTGAAATGGCCCATAAAGTCAGTGCTTCTAACTACTCAGCTGCCTTTCCTTCAATGTGTCAAATTGCTTCCTTTCCTAATCTTTCTACCTGGTGGGCAGGTCCTTGATTCCATTTCTCCACCTGATCATCCTACATTGCCAAAGTCACTGAATGCTTTGCACTTGAAGGAATCAAGGCTTGATCTTCACCATTACCTTCAGAACCCTTAATGTAACAGCAGCATCCATAGCTAATGGGCCCTGGGAGTTAACTGTGTTTAAAATAAATACCTGGAATAGTAAAGTCATCTCTACAGTTTACTTTTTACTTATTTATTTTTTTGGTAACAGCTTTATTTCCCTGAAGGGGTGCACCATTCCTGCGAGTGCTGTACTACCAGGTCGCTGCATGGAGTGGACGGGGCAAGCTCCTATTCCAACTCCCTGCTCCAGAAATCCATGTAACATGTTGTCCTCAGATAGAGACATATCAGATATGAAACTGTAAGAGCAGATACTACACATGATCTTAGCCAAAAGGCCGAGAAGTGACTGCAATTTACTTTCAAAATGAAGGCAATGTCTAACAGATCTAACATGTCTAACATCAGCTTCTTCAATGTAATGAAGTTTATAGATTCACCACCTAGGTAGCCTTTCTATTGGTAACTAAATAAAAACAACAACAGAGAAACTTCTAAAGGCAGCCGATATATTCATCCATGTTAGATATCCTAGATATCCGCCCCGCCCCCCCGCAATTAACTTAAAAAATTAACCTTCCACATCTTCGTCAGGCATGAGGCAGGTTTGATTGTCTGAATTTTCCTCTGGAAATTGATTGCAATCTGTGTCTTCCGGCCACTGGAGGCCCACGATCCCAAGAACAGACTCACAGCGTTCTTTGGAATGCTCACACAGAGTTCTAAAAGAGCAAGAAAGACAAAACATTACAAGTAGAAATAGCTACACCTGAGACATATGTTAGGCATCCATGTAGGGTTGTAATTCTGTGTGGGTCGGTGTGTATATGTGATGTGTGTATGCTGGGTGTGTGTACCAATATGTACATGGATGCATATGTACATCATAGACACTTAGGAAACCAAAATGAGTTACATCACTACAAAGGGGATACATCCCAGAAACATCCTTCCTCCAACAGAGGCTCCATTACAGAAACGGAAATAGAGCTGCTCCCAGGACACAGGTTCCCCCCTCCAGATTACCTTTCTTGTTTTCTTTTCTGTCCTTCAGGCAGACACATTCTCCAGTGTTTTTATTTCAATCACTTTGGACAGTCTGCCGACAAGAGTTGCGAATTCTACACAACACCCTCAACCTCAGCTTCCTGGGCCCCATCATATGAGCCATTGCATGTGCCAACCTGGCTTAACTAAGACATTACTTCAGCTTACAACCAGCATTGTTGAAAAACTTGGTACTTCTTTCAAACCCATCCATGTTGAGCTCAAGTTGGTAAAAATAGAGCCTGTGGGGTTTTGTTAAAGAAAAAATACGCTAAGCATTGTATCAGGTGCTTTCAGGTGTGTTATCTTGTTGGTACCCAGAATATTTTAAAATTGAGGGTATTAGCATGTCTCAAAGAAGATGCCTTTACTTCCTATGGGGGAAAAAACCCCATAATTTGACCTCAATAGTTAACCAAGAAAGTAGTTAAAAATTTTAAGTAGATGCAATCAAAGTAAGTTTCTAGTTAAATTTCTTATTTCCTTTTAAATACATTCTCATTTCTTCAAAGTCCCAAACTTTAAACTATTAAGTTAATTTTAACAAGGTAAGGAATGGTTATCAATTGAATGGAGATGTTTCAGAGAAAGCCCCATCTAGATTTAAGTCTGTCTAGAGTTAAGTTAAGACAGAGCATAACTTGACACTGGTTTAGCCTAGGAATTTGGGGCAAAGACGAAGCCATGGTGTTCCCCTATTAGGTTTGCAAAAATAGGAAGTTTGATAGTGTTCAATAATTCTGTTGGACTGAATCGTTTTGTTGCAGATTTATTTTTTAAATATATATAACTCAATTGCTGATATTTTAAATTAATCAGAAGATACCTAATTTAAATGGAAGACCATATAGTGCTGACTCTACCACTTTTTTTTTTCCTTATAAGATGGAAATACAATATGCAGCATTACAATGCCATGGGACTTATTCTTATCATAACCTGTGTGGTGCTCAGCCACAGGGACCACGGTCCAAACGGCAGGGGCCTCTCTCCAAAGGTTATTTTGAGGATGAGAACCACCCTGAAGTATTTCGCACGTTGTAAGGGCTCAATCGTGTTAGAGTTTTCCAACTCATAACATAAAAACTGAACTTTAAGATCCACAAACAAGCACGACAAAAGCAACTATGTACTACTCCAGGAACATATTGGTCTATTATTCTTGCCATAGTACAAAAACTTTTTCTTATAAACAAATATCAAAATGTAAAGTTCATCTTGATAGTCACTGAAAATGAAAGATGTATGTGTCAACCTAAGAAGCAAACATCCAGACGATGTTCACCAAAATGTTGACTGAGTAACATGTCAGGACCAGTCTCACCGTAGGCATTTTAATATGAAACTTAAGTCCTAAAATTATCAGTCTTATGTGGATGTAAATTTGTTCCAGAGAACACCGCATTAGGGAAGTTTTTCTATACATTTGAAAAGAAAGTCAAATACAAGACTGTGTTAAGTACTATCAAAAGTAATTATTCACTATCATCCACCTTGCTCAGCGAAAGTGGAATAAGATTTATAAATAACTTGTTAACATAAAATCGGTAGATGCTTTATTAGTGATACTTTAAGAAGCATTTAACAGCAATTTCCAGAATTATGTTCGCACTAGCCAACATGAAGTTTGACTCTCTCCATTTGTATAATTTGTCCCATTCCCCAAGTCATTTTGAAATTTTATTGTTTCCTGTCCCAACTCTACAGATGCCCCTGCCTCGTCGTCCATTTGCTATTTGGTGTATAATTTATTATTTTCCTGTCTGTCCACTCTAGTGATATTATTGCTCGCTCTTAAAGCTCAGAGTGACTTCTGATCCCAACACATGGTTTCCATAGTTCCCACTCACATTTAGGCAGGCACATCTGATTTTTCACCCCATGATGGAAAGCAGCCCTGAGAAGAAGGGCCCCCACCCTGCACACAGGCACGTCCCCTGACTACAACCCCTCCCTGCGGCACAGAAGAGGGACCACACCGCCACAGGCAGTTAGCTGTGCTCCTGTCCTATCCCTGGAGCTCCGTTCAGTGTGGGCTTACTATCAGTCAGAAGCACTTTACATTGATGTACATTCATTGAGTCTCACAACCACCCAACTCAACAGCCATCACTATCCGGATCTTACAGGTAAGGGAACTGAGGCTGGAAGAATCGAGGAACCTGTCTCAGGCTACAAGCAGCTGCAGGAGAGCCAGGACTTGAATCAAGAGGTGGACTTCAGAGTAATACTCTTAACCCGCAGGACATCCCTCATATCCTAAGTCCAAGCCACACTCTTGACATGCTGTCCTGTATTTCATCCAAGCAGGTAGAAAAACAGCAATGTCCATCCCCTGCCCAACCTGTGAGGCTCCTTCGGACCACTCTCTGTGCAGCGTCTCCTGATTTTTGATGCCATCAGAAGGCAGCATTTGAAACACATCCCCATTGCTGGAGAAAGAGACACACCATCTTCTCCTGACTCACATTTTAAAAAACACTTCTTGATCCACCAAAATGAAATGTGTGATTTTACTTGACTAAAGGCCATGAACCATTACGAAAGGCAGTTCGTGATTCTCTCTCAGATATTCATGGTAGAATTCCTACTTCTTTGTCTTTTAAATACATGATTTGTTAAACACAGAGCTCGTTAGCAAAATACGTATTTTGTCAAAACTCAGACTAAGTCTTCATTCCCTTGGTTCTCCCTGAGGGAAAATGAGGATGCTTGGGGGGAGACCCCAATGTACTACCTGCAAGGGGGGATACGCTGGCTTGTATTCACGTCACACTTTGGTACCAAGATGGTGCAAGCGAAGAACATGAGGTATTTGTAACAGTTGGTCTGAACAAGTGCAGGGAAGAGAGAGGACTCCCAGCTGATGGATGCTTCCTTTTGTGTCCTGTGGCCAAGGTAATTTGGATAACTTGTATGGTTGTAGGGCAAATTCATGCAGAGTTCCAACGTAATTGTCTCACACTGACCTAACAAAAAACACACATACAGATATACATATTACATAATTGTTTAATTTCACATGTAAGACAATTTCTTAAAAGCTTACAAAATTAAAGTCTATCTTACCCTCTTTCTTTAAAGTAGCTAAGATAAGAATGAACTATATTCAATACCTTGCAATAGCTTACAATGAAAAAGAATAAGAAAAGAAATATATTTATGTATAATTGAATCACTATGTTGTACCCCACAAACTAACAAAACATTAAACTGACTATACCTCAATTAAAAAATAATAAAATAAAATAAACTGGACCTCACTAAAATTAAGAACATCACCAGTATATATACACAATGGACTACTACTCAGCCATAAAAAAGAATGAAATCTTGCCATTTATAACAACATGGATGGACTTTGAGGGAATTACACTAAGCAAAATAAGACAGATGGAGAAAGACAAATATTGTATGATTTTACTCATATGTGGAATCAAATAAAAAGAAAATCAAAAAAAAACAAAACAAAACAGAAACAAACTCATAGATACAGAAAACAGATTAGTGGTTACCAGAGGGGAAGCTGGTAGGGGATTAAGGAGTTGGCTAAATGAGTGAAGGGGACTAATTATATGGTAACAGATGTGAATTAGACTTTTGGTGGTGATCACTCTGTAGTGTTTACAGATAATCAAATTATAATGTTGTGTACCTGAAAGTTAGGTAATGTAATATATCAATTATACTTCAATTTAAGAAATTTAAGAACATCTGTTTACCTAAAAGAAAAAAAAGAAGAAGAGAGTGAAAAGTATATGTACATATAATCTAGAAAATGTAAAGAACCCTTATACATTAAAAAGGCAAATAAAAATAATATAGTCATGGAAGTGATATTCATTAAAAAAATCAATGAGCTTGGCTAAATAAGCAATTATATGACTTTCTAATACATGTTTTATTATTGTTCAGTGTATAATGCTACATGATTTAAGGGCAAGAGGAGGCGGAGGTCCATTTGCTATCCATTGCCAGTGAGATGATTCCTCACCCTTTATCTTGGCATCCAAGGCTATTTCATACTCCAAACCATAGCCCAACTTTCCAGCCTCATCACCAGTGACTATCTCACCAGCAGTATATTCTTAGTAACACCAGACGTTTTAAGAATTGCATGCCTTTGTGGGCCCTGTGAGCTTCTCTTTTATCCCCTTCTTCCCTTCACACACTTGTAAACACCCTTCAAACACAATCATGCTTCTAGCTGCCAAGTGAATAGAGCACCTACTGCCTGGAATCATCTTTTACATCCTCCCCATCAAGCAAATTCATCCTCTGTCTGTAGCACTCAGCACAAACACCACTTCCAGGAAGCCTTCCTGGCCAACCACCCATCCCCGCCCACTCCCAACAGGAATCTCTGCTGAGAGCCACAGAGTCACCTGCCATGCACATTGCCCTCTGCTCTATTCTTGACTGACTTACTTGCCCACCCCCACCGAATTCTGAGATTTTTGTGAAATGAGACTTTATATCTTGATCTCAAAGCCTACATCTAACACAGTGCGAGAATTAAGGAAGGAAGGGGTTGGGGGAGAGTCAGCAATGTAAAAACATTTCAAATGTAAAAATATTGAAGAATAGAGCCCCTGCCATTAAAGTACTCTAAGTCTTCAGAGAAGAAAGACACAGATGAGGTAGCCACGGCATAACGTGAACAGGCCAGGATTAGCCGTATTGAACAAAATGCTGAGTCCAGGGCGACGAGGTGGGCGAGAGCAGCTGGTGGAGCCTTCCCAGGGTAAGTGGGGTTTGAGTAGGTCTTGCAGTACAAAGGCTTCCAGCTGCCTCTCTGTCTGCGGAAGATGCGCCACATTCCGGGCGAACAGAAGTAATCAAAGGAGTGGCTTGGGGGAATCAAGCCCACCGAAGACTTCACACCTTTTTAAGACTAATTATTCAAATTGAATTTAATGACTTGACTAAGAAGCGGTACGCAGGCAAGCTGATTAGCAAGAAGGACTGCAGTGAAATATTAAAACATCTCTGGGACTATTTCTCAATTTAAAGAATCTGAGGGCTTTGCGGAGGTGTTGCTGATGAACTCTGACGTTGGCCAGATTAAAAACTCTCCTGCACCAAGTGTATAAGACTCAGTTTACTGGGGAAGAAGGAACACTGGAAAGTGTGCACAGTCCTGAGGATGCCGACAGGGTGGAGAGAAGAGAAAGAGATGGAGGAGGTGTGGGTGGGATGGGCTCAGCTGGTCACTTCTTCCATTCGTGAAAGAGGAATAATGTTAAGGTGTTTCGGTTTCAGATTACACACAAAAAATGCATATTCTTTAAAACAATAAAAACAATACAAAGATGCACACAGGAAAAGCCCATTACCTTCCCACCCCTTTTCTCTTAACTTCCCTCAAAGCAAACAGGTGGGTTTAATCCTCCCATGCCTTTCACTTGCTCATATTGACACATACAAACATTTACACACACAGGCAGAGATTCGTCTTTGCTTTTGCCAAAGTAGAATTGTACTACTCCAGTTCCTCTTCAACTTGCTTTTGATGCTTAATTGCCTATCATGACCATCATGACAAATCAGTAGATGCAGTTCAAACTCTATTTTTCCTAATTTCTTTAATATGTTTATAATTTTAAAAAAACTGGGATCACTCACACACATTTTGATGTAGTCTTTTTTTCCCTGCATATACCTTTTCTTTCTCTCTCTTCCTCAATCACCCTATCAAGTTTTTACTTTTCGTTGGTTTATTCCATTGAGATGATTTGTAGACATATCACATGGGTAACTTTTCTCTCTTTTGATATGTGGTGGATGTATCAGTTTTGATTTGGGATAAGACAGAATCTTTAAGCGTTTAGAGTCAAGGGAGATGAAAGGAGTAAGTTATGATCATATATCATTCTGAGATCTTAAGTGAATGTGGTTAAGGTTGATTGAATCTTGTTTTGTTCCTTCATAAAGGCATTCTTCAGAATGCTAAGCAAGATAAAATCTCAAGATATCTGGCAGCCTCAAATTCTATGATTTATGGTATCAGTAAACTTTTTTAATTTCAGAGTTTGTTTGTTTTAGTTTTAGGATGGTCAGTTTACAACATGTCAGTTTCTGGTGTACAGCATGTTTTAGTCATACATATTCATATATTTCTTTTCAATTCTTCTTCATTTCCATTATAGGTTACTACAAGATACTGAATATAGTTCCCTGTGCTATACAGAATGAACTTGTTGTTTATCTGTTTTATATATAGTAGTTAGCATCTGCAATCAATAAACTTCCTAAGCTTAAGCATTAGACTCACTCATGACTGATTTACAACAGCCACTAGAGGGCAATCGCATCACAAACATGTGGGAACGTTTTGCTGTTGCAGGGCCGTTTTCAGAGTTTGAAAGGTATCCTGAACACAGACAAGGTTTATTAAATATCTCTTGAAAAACTAATCCTGATGGAGTCTGAACGATAGACCACCTTTCAAAGTCTGAAACAAGATTTGTTAAATTCAACCTAAAGACAGTTTGTTAACTAAATGATATTACATCTTTATCGTGATGTAATACCTCAAGCCTTTGGAAATCATGTACTATGGTGGTTATTCACATGGGACGACGTCACTTTCAACATCCATTAGCATATATATGATTCCAAGATTCATTTTTGCATCAAACTTTAAATCTCTCTTTATCATTATTATTTTTAATAACTTGAAGAGCTATATTACAAGGTGAACATCCTTGTAGTTAACCCAGGTCAAGAAACTGAACTTTGCCAAGCATCCCAGACACCCTCCATATACAATGTCTTATGTCAACTTCTCCTTCCCCTACGAAGAACCTACTGAGTTTCAGAGTTATCCCTTCTTTACTCTTCTTTATAGTTTTACTATCTGAGTATACACCACACCCTAGACACCACAGTTTAGGATGACCCATTTTTGAAAACCTATTTTGTCTTTCAAGTCTCTTACAGTGTCTGTGTTCCCTTTCCACCTCTTGATGTTTTCTCAACTATTGAAGAAACCAGGGATTTGACCTGCAGCATGTGCTGGTTGGATATTGCTGATTGCACGCTCATGGTGAGATTGAACACGATCCCCCATCCTCCTGGTTTCCCAACAGCAGCTGAATCCGGGGGGTTGATTAGGTTTCATCCCTTTGGCAAGACTCGAGGTGCTACCCTGTTCTTTCCTCAGAAGACACATCTACCTGATTGCTTTTCATGATGTCTACAGCTGCGCATCCATGATCAGTGACTTGACCCGTTAATTCACTTCATTACCAAATGAAGTGTTCTAATTCAATCATGTATCTTTCACTTGTTAGTTAGGAATGCTTTTAGAAAGAGATCATTCCTCTCTTCTATGATTTGCTCCCGAGAACTAAAGCCCTTAAACATTATGTTTGGCTTTTTTGTTTTTATAATACACCCTTACACCATTTGTTCCTTCCAACTAGAGATTGCAAAGGGAGGGAAGGAAATTGATAGGCCACTGGGAAATTATTCAAAGGTTCGTTTCTTCCTAGAAATAACTTTTCGATGGCAGTGGGGGAGTCATACTCCCATCTTCCCACTCATTTATGTGACTTTGGTTTTCTCTTTATGTTCTTCTTTCCCAAGGGTCTCACTGTCTAATCAGCTACTTCATTCACCATAGATGTTCTTGCCAGGTTCTCTCCAGATACATTTAACAAATCTTTGAACACCCCTGCCTCTGCATGCCAGATACTGGGCTAGTCATTGGTCCCATTTCTTCTGTGCTATTAAAAATAAGTGTTGAAGAAAAAAGTATAGAGTAAACATGTAGACCTAAGGGTTCATGGGACACTATGGGAAACCACAAGGGTCCTTGAGGTACAACAGTTATGCCGGCTTCACACAGCCCTGGCATGTGAGGGCACAGAGATGCGGGGAGAGACACACGCCCAGGAGCTGCTCTCCCCACCAGGATCTCCCAGCTGTCCGCACTGCACACTACGCGACGGAAGTGGTGGGTCAGCCCCTCCACACCACGGTGAGGGGGAATAACAGTCCAGGTCCTAACCCCTAAGGCAAGGATATATCTGCACTTTGCCTCCCAGCAGGGTGCAAATGTTTTAAAGATTCTGGGCTGGAGTGGATGTGGTGACACTGTGATACTTCAAGCCGTCAGTACACAATCATCTGAAACATGTAATTTAGGCTTTTTAAAGAAAATTTTTAGGCCTTTCTGGGGATCTGAGATAAAGCATGGAACTTCTCCATTAAAAAACATGAAAACCATAAAGATATTTCTCACATCCAATTTCAGAAATGTCACTACCCCCAGCATTCTAGTCATGAATAGGCCACTAAAGCAATGACTCTCAACCTTGGCTGCAAAATGTCACCTGGGGAATTCTGAAACTACTGATGCTTGGGTCCCACCCAGTATACCTTCAGGGACCATTAGAAAGTAATATAATAGTTTATGGGATGGCAAGAACCACTGTCTTCAAGGACAAGCCTCCCAGCCACTCCAGTGAGAGGCTGACTCCACCAGACAGAATATCCAAATTCTCCAAACTCATATTCTCCACTGGCAGGGAGCCAGAGAAAGACAGTGCTGCCCAGTGCCCCAGAATCTAAATGGCAATGGTCTCTGACGGTGACAAAGGTCTCTAAATAATTCATCACATTTTCAAGCACATGAAGAGTTTTCCGAGAGGAGATGCTACTTGTCCATGTTTCCAGAGAGCCAAGTACACACATACCACCCTGAAGCTCTTTGAAAAGTAAGGAATAGCATCTTTATTCTCAACTGGAAGTTAGGCATATACACTGTTTTTAATAACACAGAAGGAATGGGGACCAATGACGAGCCCAGTACCTGGTACTCAGAAGAGAGGGTGTTCAAATGTTTGGTGAATATATACAGAGAGAACCTGGCAAGAAAACCTATGGTGAATGAGGAAGCTGATGAGACAGTGAGACCCTGGGAAACTGAGTGCATCTGAAGAACATAAAGAGAAAACCAAAGTCATAATATGTAAGCGGGAAGATGTCAGTATGTGTCCCCCATTGAACAGTTGTCTCCAGGAAGGCTAGACTCATGTCTTCCTTCCTTGCCGTTAAAGTGCCCAGCACCCATCCCAGTGCCTGGGACATCACAAGCACGCTATTAATATTGGTTAAATATACATCTGACCCAAGTTATCTAGTGTCCTTCCAACAATTTCTCTTTTTTTAATGGGTGATTACATATTTTTAATCTTGAAATATTTTAAGTACAGAGAAAGAAAGTAGGATAACATAGGCCCGTTACTCCCCGCCTAACTAGGACACGGGCTAACGCTGCTGTTTCAACTTTTTTAAAAATCTTACAGTAAGTGCCATTCCACATCAGACAACCCCCAAAACTCTAATAAAATACACGTGTCTGAGACAACACTGACATTGTTCAAAATTCTGCATCCCAAGGTCAAGGTGAAGTAAAAAAATAATTCTGAAAGAGTTCCAGGGCAGACTGGGAGATAAGCAAAGTCAAACAGTACATGTATACACCTACATACACATACACACATATACACATACATATGTACACACATACACGTATATTTAATCAGTGTAGAGTGAGCAAAATGACCGTGCGTCTTGGTGGTCAGGCTGCTATCTATCTGAACGGTTCTCTCCGGTGGGGAAGGGAGGAGGGCTGGCTACTGCACTTCCAGCCAAACAGCCATTAAGAGCTTGTGAAAATAAACAAAAAAGCATGTCAGTCTCAGTTTTTAATTGGCTGTCTCCTTCACACTCCTGTCCAGCTCACTGCTCTCACCCCTTGAAGTCCCCTAGGGGGTAAAGGCCCGCCTACAAGCTCTGCATTGACCCAGGAAGGTCACGGAGTCGAATCAGGATCCGAAAGCGTCAACAAATTCCAGGACCCAAACCCTTCAGCCTTTCGGCCTCCCAGCCTCCAGGGGCCCTCATTGCTAGGATCTGTACCAGGAAGTCACGCCTTCTTGCCAGCTGAAAGCTGATAGATGTGCTTCTAAATCTCAAGCCCAAGCTGACAGGGAGGCCAAAAATTAATTATCAGAAGTGAAAGAAGTGAGCAGAAAATGAAAGCAGAGCCCAGAAGTAAGAAACCGTCACTTGAAATCAGAGCCTTCAGGGGTTTTCGTTTTAAATTTCCCACAAGACTTTCTGCTCCTCCTACT
The DNA here is from genome assembly GCF_036321535.1 of Camelus dromedarius. Classification (NCBI taxonomy): domain Eukaryota; kingdom Metazoa; phylum Chordata; class Mammalia; order Artiodactyla; family Camelidae; genus Camelus; species Camelus dromedarius. The sequence continues at coordinate 88,847,597 of NC_087436.1, read as the reverse complement.
CATCCCACCTTCCCCTAATCCTTCCTCCTCCTGCAGCCAGTTTAGAGAGAGCCACCTGTCTGGACCACTTGGAGCGGTTCCACTGTCATGGACACAGATTAACATCATGGCCGCAAGATCGTTATGATAGACCAGCAAAGTTCCTGGAAGGGTGAGGATAAATTTTATTACGAGAACAGATCGCCAAAGTTTCATGTGGCTGTTTAGATGAATGTCATATTTGCTTCTTGGATAAAGTTTCCATTTTTGAAGCTGGGCTTTAAAAAGGAAGAAAGATAGCATCTGCCGGCTGATGGAGCCAAGAAAATAATATATAGGAGCCGACGCTAAATGGAAAGTCATGGTAATGACATTCAGCAACATGGACTCATCGCCCATGCATGAGGACACATTTGTTTATGATTTAAGTAAGGCCATTTTGCTTCTTTTCTGCTACCACGTGGAAACTTAAAAAAAAGAGATCATATATATATAATTTATATATATAATATATATATACACACACACACATACATATCTTGGAGGGATTCCAGGCTTCAGCATTTTAATGTCAACGCAAAAGGAAAAAGCTGAATGCATATCCTGATGCGGTGACTGTCTTTGTCAGCGGCTGTACTTACTACAGTTATTCAGACTGTTGCCGGGGTCACAAGGAGCGCTGCCACCACATGAATCAAGGCAGGAGTTGTACAGGCATCTTTGGTCTCCTTCTTGACACGGAGTCTGACCTGCAGAGACGGGAGAGGCACATCACTTTGATCAGCACCTGTAAATTCCTCACACAAGGATCTGAGGGATCTGGTAGAGAGGAGGAATGACACAGCTTTCACTTCCTTCCAACTTCTCCGAAAATATTGAACACGTGTTTGAGTAGGTATTTTTTGGATTAATTTTCCTGGTGACTAAATACAGCACAGTTATTCCAGAAGGATTCTGTAGGCATGAAGAAACGAAGAGGCAACTGATCCTCAAAAAAACAGGCTGTTGTTGCTTTTAATGGAAAAGATAGCATTTTTATATTGACATGGGTGCATACAGTTGCTTACAAAATAAAATTCCAGTGATTGCAGGGAAAGACCAGTATTTTAAAGACCCATTTGATCCCTACTCTAGTCTTCCCTCTAAGGAAAATGCTTTTCTTAATAACAAACAGGGCATCAACACAAAAAGGAGGCTTTATTACAGTACAAGTCTCGTGCAGCTGTTATCCAGATTTTCTGTATGTCCTTGGAAAGTATCCTTGGCCTAGCTGCAGTGACCTGAGAATTGGGTTTCTTGTTTCCAAATGAATGACAACAGTAATGTCAGCCTAATGGCTTTTCCTTAAGGTATTTAGAGAGGAAACTGCTTTTCCCACTGATTTCCTGGTCATTTGTAGATTAAATGGATAAGGTAATAAATTACTGCCCATTCACTTTCCAGCTCTCCCCCATTATAGCCAATTACTTTCAGATCCATCATCTGGAATCTAGAAAATCTTGCAAGGCATTTTTAAATGTAAATAACAGCATAGTATACATACAACCATTCTTATCTATAATTCTAAGACAATATTTATTATGCTGGGCTCTTTCTTTCTTCCAGCGCCATTAATGTACAACACTATAAATCATAGCCTTGCAGAAAAGAGATATTACTACCCCTCCTCCTTTTTTTAATGTTACCAGGTCAAACTTTTTTTTGCAAGGTAAGTTCGGATAATTTCCATGAAATCGGTCTCTTACAGAAATTTTATGAGGACAACATGCACTTCTTATTTCTGCAGATATTAAGTGCCTGCGAGGTGACAGCTTATGCGGCAAGCTTGGCCCTGAGCGTTGAAAGATAACAAAGCCCAATCATTCCTGCTCTGATCAGGGACACCGTCGTGAAGGGAATCTTACGATGCTGTGTGGTCACCGCTCCACTGAAGGGACCCATGAAAAGCAGGAAAAGCAAACCAGGGCAGTTTAAGAGTAAAGCGTCTCAAAGGAGTTTTTCAGGCAGATGGGGTAAGTTGAGGTAAGAGGGGTGGATGGGTTTCCCCAGCAAATAGCAGGATATGTAGAGGTCTAGAGTAAAAATGTTCACAGGCTGGAATCATTGGAGGTTAAGGGAGACTCAACAGGAAGGCTGAGAGAGAGGCTGAGGGTTGGAGACACCTAAATCTTTAATAGGGCCCCAAGCCCTGGGAGAAGGGGTCCCTGCCTCCCTCCCAGCCTTGTGGAGCAGAACCAGCCCGCGATCACTCTGACAATTATTCCATTATAACTCACTCCCCTTCACTCTCAGCTCTCTAATGACAATGGCCTTCTCCCAGAACTCTAAACTACCTTGCTCCTTCCTGCTGTGGGACCTTTGGCCAAGCAGTTCCCCGTGTCTGAAATGCTTTCTCCCGTCCCACTGTCCTTTGTTAATTTCATTCAGTCTTCAGATCTTACCTCCAATGTCTCCTCCTCAGGGGGCTTCCCAGAAGCCCCTTTCCAGGGAATTCACACCATACATAGCATCCTACGACCCTGAATTTCCTCCTGACCCATATCACTCCGCAGTTAGACAGGGACTAGCACCATTATTTGTATCATTCCTGTCTCACCCCCAGGAGCCTGCCAGCCCCATGAGCTGTTTCGCTGGCACTAAGTTTCCAGCACCATGGTACACATCTATTTGGTTAAATTCACTAGCCTGAATAATATAAGGATGCTACAAGTTTACTTCGCAATCCATTTGATCACATGACTTTCTTACATCTTTCACACACATGTAAGGAAATATTTACAAATCCTGCCACTGCATCATGAAGAATCCAAAAGTATTTCAAACAGCAGTGAATTCTGTAGAAAAAAGGAACTATCTGATCAAAAGGGAGGTGCTTGGCTGATATGCACATAATCACTCATGGCTAGAAAAGGCTCTCCTGAATTTTAAAAATCGGTAACATGAAGCACTCCTGATCTAGTTTTTTCATGTAGTAAGTCTGTGATGAAAAGGCTCTCCTGGAGGTCTGGAATGCTTTCTCATCAAAGCCATTCTAGTGATCAATATTCACTATGAGAAAGGTAATTTAGTCACAGGTGACCAATCTCATTAGCTGATTTGGGAAACACACAGCCCAAGGCATACTTTCACACAGTCACCATGCGGTAACAGCCAACTCACCACGTGCTAACTCTGTGAAGTCGCTGTCATTATTCTGAGATTACAGACCCAGAAACTGAGATGCAACAGGCTAAGTTACTGGCCTGAAGTCAACCAGGTGGTGGGTACCAGAGCTGGGATCTGAACCCAGGCAGCTGGACTGCAATATCCACATTCTTAACAACTAGGCTCTGTAGGTAAGAGGCAAGGTCACTCAAACAAATGTAGTGATGTTTAAGTCGAGGGATATTTCCAGCCCTGTACAAAGAGATGCTTTTGTACAAACCGGGGCTTCAAACAATCAGCGTGGAACTTTCTTTCCTGACATAGACCCATTTTAAAAACCAACTTATTTGGTGTACTTTTTTTTCCGGGGTCTCACAGATGATCTCAGACTCCTTTTAAAGTGTATTTAAGAATATTGCTTGGTAATGTGAGGTGTTAAACTGCTTCTCTGCATGTGGTTATTTTAGGGAGCCATTACATTTAATTTCAGAAGCCAGTTCCTTCTAATTGGAATCTAGTCTAATTGAATTGACTACTATACACTACTTTTCTCTTTGTCATGGTTTTTCCCCCTAACTGACGCTGCCCCGGCAGCTTAAGTGTCTAACCTCTACCCTTCACCCTTAGGAATTATTTTTAGTGTGAGCTGCATGAGAATTATATTTACAAGAAGGGGTTCCTGGCTGACCAGAGCTGTGAGGCAATCTGGAATGATTTACATGGGAATCCTACTTAAGCACTCGGGTAACTTTCAGCGATTTGCTCTGTTCCCAGGGAAGGTCTGCCGGTAAGGACCGTTTCCGGACTTACCGTCATCGCTGCAGCTCTCTTCGTCACTCCCGTCCTTACAGTCCTCATCTCCATCACACTGGAAGGTGCTGGGGATGCACTGTCCGTTTCTGCACTCCACCAGCCCCTGGCTGTGACACGCTAGGAAATGCCAAAATGACATGCACTTTAATTATCTATACTTCTTTCAGTGCAGATCATAGAAATGATTCCCATTTATCTGGCATCACCAAACAATAAAGCGTTCTGAATATCTGACTGTTCTGCTTCAATGAATGAATAGATCATTAATTTTTTTCATTTCAAGTATTTCTGGAGTGGAAAGTTTTCTTTCCAGAATTTCTCTTGACTTATCAAATAGCACTTACAAAAAACTAACTTTTTCATGATCACTGCATGGTAAAACTATTTATGACAGTAGTAGTTATACTACTAATATAAAAGCTACAATTAAAGGCTTACTTCATGGCAGTAACTATGTTAGGAGTATTACATGTCTCATCTCAAATCCTCATAACAAACTTGCAAAGCGGATATTATCAACCTTGTTTAGAATAAGGAAACTGAAGCTTAGAGAGTTTAGTGTATCTCTTAAAGTCTCAAGACTATTAAAAGGTAGGGCCAGGATGTGAAGGCAAGCTTTTTGAACCCTAAACCCCAGCATTTCACCTACTGCACCAATGAAATGGTGCGTTTGAAAGAATGGCATAGAACTCACCTCAAAATAAACACTTAACTTCAAAACTTGTTTATGACATCTGACATTTAAAAGGGATGGTCTAGTGGCCATTAACCTTCCAATTCCTGAAGGTTGTCTTAATTCTATACTTACTGTCTGTTAGAGCCTCAGAGACCCATGTATCATGTGACCTCAGCCTTCACTGAGTTTCTGTTCCTATACACACACATATACACACACACACACACACACACACACACACACACACACTCATGCATACATGAGCACCATATCCTTGCTTTTCCAAGATTCATCAAAATACAGTCCACTCTGTTCCACTCTGTCCACTAAGCAAGGACTCAGGTGATGTTCCAGTTCAAATTCAATTCTGGAAAGAAGAGAGCTGGGCATTGCATTTACTAACTAATGTTTATGACTTTTCTTATGTCAAAATAAAAACCATGCAACCCATATTTCTATTTTTGCCTCAAATTACAGGCAAATTAAATAGTCAGTCTCACATATATCTGCTTTTTCTAATTTGATTAGACAAATTAGAAAAATGAAATAAAAAGTGTAATTAGTTTGAAAACGCATCATATTCACTCTTTCAGGTCAACTTTACTCTCTTTTAACACCTACCTGCCTCTGTTCAAACATTTTATTATACTCTACTGAGTATAGTGCTATTTCTAGGGGAAAAAAAAAATGACAAGTAACACCTGATTTTATTAGGGAGTGGTGTAACAGCTACCAGGAGATGCTTTACTCACCCAGAACCACAACAAGCTCTGAAGTTTTATTATTGTCACACACTGTCACTCTCTGACCCCTGAAGGCTCTCCTCTCTCTGCCAGATCTCTCCATGTTCTCCCACAAATGGCACCTGAGAGTATGTCTGGAGGCTCCTGCTTAACAGCTCATATATTGTTTGCAGAAGAAAAGTCCCCCAGCCCCCAGGAGGAACATCCTCTCTGACAAAGTCACAGATGCAGAAAGGAGATACATGGACAACAAGAGAGAAAACAGCCACCTGCTTGGCCAGAGAGGCCAGATTAGGCTGGGAGATGTGGAGAGAGAGAGAGACGCAGAAGGCTGTGGTCACCACACCATCCAGTTATTGTCATTATAGGCCAGGGCCAGAGCAGAAGAATCTGTTTAGATAGTGAGCCTTGAGCATATCTGACTAAACAGGCAGAAGCGGGGAAATAAGCAGAATGAAAATCCTCAGGGCACTCACAGCAGTTGGCCTCATCGGACTTGTCCACACAGTCGTGGTCACCGTCACACACCCATTCTATGGCGATGCAGCGCCCATCTCCGCAGCGATGCTCCTCTGTGGGGCTGCAATCTACAGAAAACAAGGACCTCCAAGGACGTTGGGAACTAGCATGACAGACACTCAGAACTGTACAGCTCGTAGGTCTAGAAGAGAGTCTGTTACTATCACTCTGGTGCCTTCAATAACCCTTCTATGATGGGACATCACCTCCCACCTAAGCATGCAGCCCTCTGGCCACCATCACTATGGGGTAAGACCTGTCTGTTTTCCAGATGAATAACAACCACCCAGCTTCCTTAGAGCCCATAGAATGTCTTGCTTTCTGTTTTGTTTAGTTGTTGTTTTCTTTCCTTATGAAAACTTTGTGATTTTTACACTGGCTCAAATGAACAGAACTGTGATTTGGGTTTCACAATGCAGAACAGCTGATCTGATGATCTGTGACAATGCTGTCCTGTTTCTAAGAATTGCAACTTACCTCTCTATAGGAAAAGGGCAAGGCAGATCTGCTCCTGTCATCTTTCCTGATGCTAAACTTGGCTTTTCTACTGAGCTGTCTTAATATATAACTCATAGCTGAAAGAACTCCTGGGAAAAAATGCAAAATATTTGTTTTCCTTTATGATTCCTTTTATCTTGGATTTAACCTATGTCCCAAACTATACTTTCCTAGGGAAAAAAGAGAACTAAGTGATGTTCCTTCTCACAGAGGGCAGAATCTAAAGCATTCTTTGCCGTGAGACATGGAATCACCTTAATATAAACAAGACTTTGAAAGACGTTTGTAGATCCATGAATAACAGATTCAATAATGAGGAACTATCATAAGTTTCATCAACAGGGCTACTGTCATTGACAGACTTGCAGAGGGACCATGGATCTTGGAGGATGTATTAAGTGGAGAAGATAGAAGATGTAGGGGAGAGAAAAGAAGAAAGACACAATGGGGGGATGCTTGGACAGGAACCAGAAAAGCTAGCACACTCTCAGCCTGCAAAAGATGCTGGAAGTGGGAGCTGGGGCAGAGACTGGTCTAAGAGAAAATCATGATTATTACCATTAGATAGAGACAAAGTCACCCTAAGAGTGCAAACTTCATGAAATCCTGCCGTCTTCAGAAGAATTACATTGAGTGGTAAGACTGTTGTTCTTCCCGCACTAACTATAAACTGGTCCTCTCCACTGACCTATTTAACTACCAAGCTACACTCAAGTCCTCCCCTCTCCTCCTTTTTCTTCTCTTTTCTCCAGTTATCTCATTGGTAAAAGGAAGGGTTAGATTAGATCATCTCTAAAGCCTCTTCCAACCATAAATTCTATGACGCATACAGTTACAGTTGCTTCACATTCTTTGTCCCAAGACTAGGCAGTCCAGTCCCAGAAGAGAGTCTGTATCTATTGTTATGACCTGTGGGATGGTTTGTACATATACACATTTTCCAATATTTTTATGGATGCACTGAGGGGCAACTAGACATGTGCTTCTAGGAACTACCAGTTTCCCATCATGGGGCCATTTCTGACACTCACCACTCTGAGGCATTTCTCTGATCATACTCCTGATCCCCCCATACTTCCTTCGGTATTCTCTAATGCTGAATATTGTTTCACATCATTGGCCCGATGTCTCTCCTCATCTTGTTCACATTAAAAACTTCTTATGTCGCTCAAGAATATACTACCTAAAGATTCTACAGCTAATCACAAAGTCAAAAAGGTAAATAAGCAAGGAGAATTTTGCTGGGTTTAATTCATGAGAGGTCATTCAGAACTGAACACAGCTCTTTAAAAGGTTAGTTCATTCTTTTTTTAATTATTGAGATATAATTGACATATACCATTGTATAAGTTTATGCTGAAAGAACTCAGAAAGAGAAAGATAAATACTGTGTGGGGTCTAAAAGAGCTGAATTTGTATAGACAGAGAATAGACTGGTAGTTACCAGTGGCTGGCGGGTAGGGGCGGGAGGTGAGCAATTGGGAAGATGCTGTTACAGGTACAAATGTGCAACTAGCAGGTAGGTTCATTCTTTAAAAGATGAGATCAATTTTTACACATAAAACAACGCCCCCTCCTAACCCTAGATGTCACCACAGTAGAATTCACTCCTGTAGTGCTTGGCAATCAAATTAAAGAGGGGTCTTTGGTTATATATATTAAGGGGATCAGGAACAAACAATATATCTGTCGGCAAGGTTTTGCTCAAAAGCTCAAAATCTAAACATGAGCTACTGGCTCCAGCTAGAGAAGAAACAGAACACTTTCAAAGAGGAAGAAAAAAATTAACCCCCGTTTCCACACCACTTCTGTAGCATTTCCTTAGTATGACTTTATGTAAGAAATATTACATTGACACATAAAACACAATTCAGACTAGTAACTGAAAAACTCCACCTCTTTCCAGAAAGTAAGAAACCACTCGTTTTGTAATTTAACCCACTAATTACATTAACAATGAGCTACAAATTCTTGATTATAAATTTCTGTAATTTTAAATGAAAACCTTTTGGGACATAGCACTACTTACCACAGTTTTGCTCATCACTCAGGTCTCCACAGTCATCGTAGCCATCACACACAAAGCTGTAATTAAGGCACTTTCCCGTGTGACAGTGAAACAGATTCTCACTGCAATCTGAAAATAAGAGAAGCCACTGATGTCTCATCCAAGTGGAACAGGATGTCATAGCAGTTAAAATACCAAAAGCATATCATGGGGGGGAGGGAGGATCACAATGGCAACACATCTGTTGTTTTACAGGTAAGGAGAATGTGGTGCTAGATGTAATGACTTGCTCAAGGTCACATAATAAGCTATTGCAGAACCAGGACTAGGACCCTCTGGCTCTCAAGCCAGTGCTGTTACCACTTTCTGAAAGTCTTTATCTGAGTTCCGTTGTATGTCACCTGAAGGCTCCTTTAGAGGCGAGCATGTGAAAAGACAGTCTCAATTCACCATAGCTCCTAATCAGGTTTCTGTTCCTAGAGAATAAACACTTAATAGGGGGTGAGTAGTTATTTCCTAAAAAGGTTTCCTTTAAAGTGGGAGTCTACTTATGTCAATGGTAAGCATAAACATAATGGAGAGAAAAAGTCATTTAGAATACAGAGTCATTACTTACTCTCACACAACTTTATCACTTAAGTCAACTGAGTGCTTCATAATATGACCCCCAAATTAGCAGTACTGTCCTAGATCATGGTGGCAAGATAGGAGTAAGTGACATGTAATCTCAGGAAGCTTATTGTTCAATGTTGGAATAAACACCAAGCAAAGAAATTTTAATAAGAAAATAGGTCGTGTACTCCGGTAGACCAGAACTCCTGTTCTGGTTTTGCCATCTACTAGCTGCAGGAATTAGTTAAAATGTGTGAGTCTGTAAACTGATTTATGACCTTAGGATAAAATCAATTACTTAACAGGGCTTGGGGGAAGACATAAATAATAAAATAATGTGTGCACATTGCCAAGACAATTCAATAGGAAAAAAAAAAAAAACCCTTCAGCAAATGGTGTTGGGACAATTGGATTTCAAATATGCAAAATGGAACTCCAACCTTTACTTTAAACCATACGCAAAAATTATCTCAAAATGGATTATAGATTTCAACGTAAGAGCTAAAATTATGAAGCTTCTAGAAAAAAACACAGTAAAAAAAAAATCCTTGTGACTTTGGGAAGCAAAGAATTCTTGGATATTACAACAAAAGCACAAGCCATAAAAGAAAAAAATAATAAATGGTATTTATTGAAGTTAAAAGTATTTGTGCTTCCAAAGATACTACGAAGAAAATGAAGACAAGCCACATGCTGGAAAAAATATTTTCTAATCATGTATCTGATGAAGGACTTATATCCAAAATATATATAGAATTCTGACACTCAATAAGAAGGAAAGCAACCCAATTCCAAACAGGCAAAAGACTTGACTACAAAGTCTTCATGAAAGACATATAAATGGCTGATAAGCACATGAAAAGGTGCTCAATATAATTAGTCACTAAGGACATACAAATAAAACCGCAATGAGATACTATTACATATCCCCTAACATAGTTACAATAGAAAAGACAGATAATACCAAGTATTGGCAAGGATGTGAGAAACTGAAACCCTCATATAGTTGGTGCGGATGTAAAATTATAATGCCCCTTTGGAAAGCAGTCTGGCAGCTTCTTATAAACTTAACTATAACCTCATCATATGATTCATGAATTCTACTCTTAGAAATCTACCAAGAGAAGTGAAATATAAATCCACACAAAGACTTGTGTTTGAATGTTTACAGCAGCATTATTCATAATAGCCAAAGACTAGAAACAATCCAAATGCCCAACAACTGGGAAATGGATAAGCAAAACGGAGTCTATTCATACAGTGGGATGGTATTCAGCAACTTAAAGTATTAAACTACTGACACATGTGACAGCAGAGATAAACCTCAGAAACATTATGCTAAGTGAAAGAAACCAGATACAAAGACTACATATTGTGTGACCCATTTATGAAGCTCCTGGAAAAAGCAAACTTACAGAGACAGATGTCAGAGCAGTGGTTATCTGGGGCTGGCAATGGGGGAGTGAGGACTGACTTCAAATAGGTAGGAGGGAAATCTGGGGAGGAGATGAAAAAGTTCTAGAAGTGGATTGTGGTGAAGGTTGCATTTTATATATTTACTAAAAATCAATGGATTTATTTTATAGTATGTAAATTATACCCCAGTAATGCTATAAAATGTTTTATACACACACACACACACACACACACACACACTCTACCTTTAATAGAAACCAGATTGCTTAAATATACTTCTTTTCCCTTATTTAAAGTGAATTAAGTTCAAAAATAGACTCTTAAGGCTGGAGAGGGCTCATGGAAGATGGGCAGAATTTTAGCAGAGTGGATGCAATGAAAACTTCAGTATGTTTTGAGTAGAGGGAACAGCAAGGACAAAGGAAAGAGGTGAGAAACGGGGACACATCTGAGGATCAGTCTACTTGGCTGATGAAGACCAAGAATCCAGTGGTCAATAGTCCAGTCTCCTGAATTCCAACAGATTGTTTCTCTTCAAGCAGAAGGCTGCACCTCATACAACCGGTGATGGGTACCTCTCTACTATAAACATCCTAAACTCTGTAACAACTCAATATCAAAAGTCTGAGCATTGCTCAGTTAAAATGTTACCACATCAAAATACAATAGTTGTTATTTACATGGATCATAAACTTCTATTTCAAAAAGCATTCATCTAAAAAGCTACTTAAATACTTTTAGATTCACATCATTTTAGAAATGGAACAAGCCTTGGAGATCATCTGTTCAGCGCCATCATTAAGAGGGTGTGTACATGTGCATGCACAAACATGCACGCATGTGTGCACACAAATGCTCACACTCGTGCGCATCCAGAACCTCGTAAGTACTTCTTATTTTTTACTTCCCCCTGGTTGAATAATTTTCAAATGAGGACAGCTCTCATAAGGGAAAATATAAAGACTAAATAGAGGTCCCAATTTTCACCTTGACAGTACTATTTCCTCCCATTCAGCAGAGGGTGCTAACTCCCCACCCTGCACCCCACTGCTAACTGAGCCAACTTGAATCAAAAAAAGGTAATGACTTTGGTTCTCCTGACCAATGAACAGGGCTGGAGAATCTGTATATCAAGATATATACATTTCCTTGAGAAGTTTTAAGAGATCTTTTTAATTTTTTTAAATATTAATCTCCACTACTCTTGTGAGAAGTTTCGAATCAGCATGCTAGAGTCAGCAATAACCAGGGTCCTCACCTTGACCATCAGTGCAGAAGTACTTGCGCTACCCGAAGGAGGAGGCAGGGTGGGGGAGCGACGGATTGCAAATATGAATCCATTTTTTTTAAGCAATACAGTTCACTTTTTTCTGATGGCAGGACTGGGAATCCAATACTCCTTTTAGAATGTGATTAACCTGAGAACACACTAAAAATTTCCAAAGTGTCTCCTCTGTGAGGCCTGTTCTAGGATCCCCAGTAAGCCATCCTAAAACACCTCATTGGAGATGTTATTAAATTATTTCATAAATGGAGATGACAAGCATTTTTTTAAAAAGCCTCATTATTCACACAGGTGCAGATTCAACTTTCCACTGTTATGACTTACTTGGTTAGAAGCCATTTTCAGAGGTTAGATACAAAATTAGCTGCATTTGGAAAATAACTTATTACCTCCCTAAGGTCTGTGTAATTAGTAAACACACAAAACCTTAACCAGAGGCTCTGCATACTCAGAAATACATAGCAAATAACAAAGATCACAGTGCCTCCTTTTATTGGAATAAATGTTTATTTTGTTGTCAGCGCAATTTGGGGCCAACAGCTCAAAATCTTCAAAAGCTGCTTGCTGTGATTTTCTTGCTCAATACAAGCATAATTTTGCATAACCTAAGGCAAGTGTTTTTCTCAATGCAGACCTTTTTTTTTTTTTCTGAATGAGAGCTTGATACAAAATGTTACTTCTGAAGTTCTTGCATGTTAATATTCATGTCAGTTTGACATCTCACACTATTAACTTTAATCCCTCAAAATGATCATTAAATTAGAGGAGAGAACTAAGGAACAGAAAGCCTTTTATCAAGAGCTTCATTCAATTTGTTCAGTCCCTCTGAGTCTATAAACATAATTATATTGACTCCACTCAAGATCCAAGTATGGATGTTCAATTCCACCCAGAAACGCCCTCATTTTGAGATGACCTAAGAGGTTAACCAGTGTGCCCACAGTTTCCCAGCTTGCTACAGTTACATGGGCTTCTTGACCCACTGAGTTCTTTCAACGCTTGACTTATAGCTCCAAGGGAGGATTTCTCAACTGTGGTACCACTGGGTGACTCTTTGTTGTGGGGAGCTGCCTTGCACATTGTACAATGTTTAGCAACATCCCTGACCACTGCCCACTAAATGCCAGTAGCATCCCATCCAACCTCCACAGTTGTGACAATCAGATAGGTCTCCATACATTGCAGAATGTCTCCTCAGGGGCAAAACTGCCCCCAGTTGAGAGCCACTGTTCTGGAACATCCAAACATCACCTCATTCCAAAGCCAGTTTTAATCTGGTCCGTTCCCTCAGGTCTTTCCACACCAGTCCAGCAACCACAGATCATACCCTCTTGACTCACAGGATCTTTTTATTTGCACAATCTTCTTTTGCTTTGTGATATAGATTATACTGTCCTACAACACTAGATTTAATGACCTCTATGTTTATATGTCATTTCCCTGATGAGACTAAAAGTCTCATGAAGCAAGAAACCACATCTCAGTAAAGTTTCTCTATTTACTAGGGGTCTAGAACACGCATCACATATTGCAGGAATTCAAGACTATTCAATAATTGGATTGATTCTGTGTAATCAGACGGCCACCAAACAGAAGTAAATTTTCCAGATGTGTGATGCTTCTTCCATCAGTGAAGAATGAAATATTTTTATTTATATTAATTTGGTGGAAATCTTTCTAAGTAGCTACTTGCACCCCTGTCTTAATAAAGAGAATATAATAGGTACAGTCATCTTTAATGACTCTGGAACATTAGTTGGAATATCAATTCTTATTCTGCGCCATTTGGGTTGCCTCCTTTCTGAAATAGCTTCGTGTGGTGGTGCTTTTAAAAACCGTTGTGCACATTGTAGTGTTTCTGTCTCCTCCACAATGTATCATCTGACCTTTGCTGAGGTAGGGGTGGGGTGAGTTTTGGAGGAGCGGGGCACACAGAGAGTAAGATTACCACAATCACAACCATATATCCTAATGCTCTTTGAGGGTTATTGCATGCCGGACACTGGTCTCTGTTCTTGACATCCTGTGATCCATTATTCTGCACAATTCTAGAGACAGCTAATATTACTTATTATTTTCATTTCACTGATGAGGACACTGAGGCTTAGAGAGATTAAGTAACTTTCCAAGTTCACAAAGGCAGAAAATTATAAAGAAGAAAGAGGAACCCAGGCAGCCTGACTCAAGACCTCATATTATTAATCACTATACTGTGTGATAATTAGTATAATTGGTTAACTACTGTAATTTGTTAACTCAGTATAATTAGTTAACCACAGGCGTCAAAAATAAATGAACTAATTTTACCCCAAATTCAGAGCAAATGACTTCTAAAAGTATTTGACAGTGGTTTACGTGGCATAAAGTGTGTGGATTTTGTGGCAAGTATTTTCCCTGTAACAACTATTCCAGTTTGACTAGAGCTGTTCCAGGTGCTTGGAAATCTGTCCATGTTACTACTACTTAGGAAGAGATTGATAAACATGATAAGATGAGTTGGGGGTGAAGTCAGTAAGCACTTCCAGATACCTGGAGAACTGCTGTAATAGACAAGTATCTTCCTCAGCATAATAGAACATCCAGAATAAACATTTTCCTGACATACAAATGATCGGAATATAATCGTTCACTGAATTTGAACATCTATGGACATGGGCGAGTCAAAGGCAGCACAGTTTAGGGAAAACAGATTAGGACCCATTCAAGACTGGGCTCAAATCTAGCACTGTGAACCACTGGCAAATTCATTTCTCACCCTGGGCCTCGGCTCTGCATCTGCACCAAAAGGGATACTTTCTTTGCTAAAAATTAAATCTTGTAGGTAGATGCTTCCCGCACAGCTGATTAGGGAAGTCACAAATAGCAAATCCCTGCCCTTCCTTCGTTGGAAGGCAGTCCTGCTCTTGTACCCACAGAACCCTCGGAACCTGGCATATCCTTGTGCTCCCACTGGGAATGCCCAACAAAGCTCCCTTCTTTCCTCAGTAGTAGCTGTGGGCTGTGTTCCCGCTCTGATTTGCATCCACACCCTAATTCAGACTTACCACTATTCCTTCACTGCAGGGTGGTGACAACGGAAGGGTGGCACCTTCTATAAACAGGCATGCTGAAAGTACTGAATGTTAAAGTTCAGAGGCTAATGTCCTTGTGAGGTCAGGAGCAATTGCATGCAAAGTTTTCAATGTTTAACTATAATAGGGAAGAACAAATCTGACTCCATATTAGATCTATTCTTTTAGCGCTAACCTTGTGCTTAGTCATGCTGGTTCTGTACCTTTTGTAAAAGAATGTTGCCTATAGCCTGAAATATACAGGACAGCCTATTCTCAAGGCACTGACCTTTAAGGGTATAACACTTTTCCATTCATATAGAGATAAAAAGTTGCAGAACAGAGAATAACATTTGTCTTATTGGAGGTTTACAGGAACATCATGACCTGACTTATGATGACAGCTGCAAGTACAAAGGATTCCGACACCAAGAAGTTTGCAGCTAACTACACCCCAACTCCCCTTTCCAGTATAAAAGGAGCCTGAATTCTGACTTGGGGAAGATGGTTCTCTAGGACATTAGTCTGCCTTCTTCTCGGTCTGCTGGCTTTCTGAATAAAGCTGTTATTCCTTGTCCCAACATCTCCCGATTTATTGGCCTGTCATGCAGCGAGCAGAACAAGTTTGGACTCAGTAACATAACTAAGTATTTCCATAAACAAATATTCTGAAGGGATGTAGTTCTTCAATGAATCAAACCAAATGGCTTTTGAAGTGTGTTTATGTGGAAGGCCCATACCTTCCTTAGGAAACTCTTCTGCTCCTAGGACACTGCTAAGTACCTTACAGAATAATAATACTTCTTTGTTCAGTCACTGACTAGGAAAGTTTACTTCTTTATATTCAATTTCAACAAATGCAGCAGAAATCTCTTACTATTTAAAGTGCAACGCTCAGTGCAACAGAGGAACATAATGATGCAGCCAGTGTTGGCCCAGCACTGAGGGTAGAGGCACATGCAGCATCTGAATATATGGACCATAATTGGGAAATAAACAAGAGATCTCCTGTAATTCCCATAAACTGGATGTAAATGCTATTGGACCACTTTAAATTCCCTACTATGGATGCTTTGCATGATATTTTCTCCCAACTCCATGGCAATACTCCCTAACATAAATATACCTCCTATAAGACTGATTGTCACATAAAATCATGTGCCACAGGTTTTTCTGAAGAGAGAATTCCAAACCATAAAAACAAATATCTTAGTGAAAACATTTCCAGAAAGTATGGGTGACATAATTGAAATTCCACTGGATGCTGGATATTATGCAACATAAATAAATGCATGAAAAAATAAATCAAGGTGAGGGTATATATAAACAAGTAACTTTGAGGAAATGCCAAATTAAGATGGAATAGCTTTTTTTAAACTGCAGGATTTATCAGAACCTTTAATGCATGAGTATGTATTGTAACTCTCTAAGAAGCAGCTCTGACATCATTTCTCAAACTTAGGTTTTTTCCCAAGCATTTTTCAAGACTCAGGTACTATGGAACACCAGTTTGGGAAACAATGACCCTAAATATTACCATAATACACTGTCTTTCAAAAGTTATGGCAAATAAGCATCCTAACTCTTCATATGGAAGAAGAGGTGGTCCACCTGGCAAACACAGCAGAGGAATCTTTGAACTGAGCTGAGCTCTTATAAAGCCTTGGCAACTCCAACAGGGAGTAAAACACAGCTTCTCCCATAGTGACTACTGCTGGTCATATAACCATTAAAAAGCAATTCGAACACAATTGCATATGGTCCTGTTTTGGATGCAGATCCTGCAATGTAATCTTGAGGATAATTTTTCTTTTCTATCTGTTGTATCTTGAGATCTGAATATATATTCGATAAGGATTCAATGTTTGTATCCTCCCAAAATGTATAAGTTAAAGCTCTAAGCCCCTAACATGACTGTATTTGGGGCCTGTGAGGAGGTAATAAAGGTTAGATGAGGTCCTAAGGGTGGGGCCCTAATTGAATGGTGTGGGTGCCCTTAAAAGAAGAGGATGAGACACCAGAGGGCACTCGCCTCCCCTCCCCTCCTTTCCCCTTCTCCTCATGTCTCCCTTTCTCTTGCTCTCCTTCCAAAGAGGTCATGTGAGCACACAGGCAGACAGCAGCTGCCTACAAGCATGGAACAGAACTCTCACCAGAAACTGAACCCTGTTAGACCTTGATCTTGGACTTTCCAGCCTCCAGAACTGTGAAAAAATACATTTCTTCTGTTTAAGCTACCCAGTCTGTGGTCTTTTATATGGTGGCTCAAGCAGACAAATTCAAAATTGGACAAACCATTCTTTAGTCAAAATGACTAATCAAATCAGTGGTGGGTAAACTGAGGATGTTTAAGGCTGAGCTGAATCTACCCATCCATGGACTCAAAACAGTCAATGCCATCACGATCCCCAGGTTTAGAGGAGTATAAAGAAAGAGAGGCTTTGCAGTTTCCATGTCATGATTGTTAAGAATCATGAGGATAAAAAAACTTCCTATTCAAAGTATCCTTTTTAAAGAAAGTTGACCTTTATACTCACAAAGCTTTAAAAAACAAAAACAAAAATCCTTCCCCAAACAAAATAAACGAAAAGCCTTTTCCTAATTTTAAGATGCTTTATGCAGAAACAATTCAGTCCCTGATTTGTTCCAACGCAGCCTGGAGCTGCTGAGTTCCTTGTGAAATCAGGCCTGAGAAAGGTGTGCAAACATGCAGCTGTCACCAGGGGCGGGGGAGGGAGAGGGAAGATAAACACATTTGCTCACTTTAGAAAAGCAAATGAAAAGCAGTCTATGCAAGTGAGTGCTGGTGGCTGTCAGGATTGGACAATGGAGTGGCGCTGGTTTCTAGGGGCCTGAACAGAACCCCTGCACACCCAGACAAGCCCACACCGCCCGGCACGTACTGCAATGAGCCTCGTCACTCCAGTCGTCACAGTCATTGTAGCCGTTACACTGCAGTTTCCTGGGGACACAGATGCCACTGGCACACAGAAAGCTCTCACCCCCTCTGCACAGCACTATAAAAAAAAAAAACAAAACAGAAAAAAAAATGTCAAAATAAGAGGTTTTTATTTTCTCCTTTTCAAATTAAGAGAAAAGAAAGAACAGATAGACAATATTCCCTTGCTATTCAACAGATGTGCTTCCGAATCCCCTCAGTTTCACTGACACCCGTTTTTTCCTTGGACCTTCTAGAGCATTCATCGTAAAATCATCTGGGAGGAATACAAACAGTGTTTGGCTGAGAAAAGCAAAAGAAAATTCACCAATGGGCTTTCGCAGCACAAGAGAGAGCAGCCCCATCAATTGTATAACATGGGTGGAAAAATACCAAATGGGAAAATTTTTCTTAATAACCGAAAATTATTTGAAAGTGAAAGGTTATTTATTGAACACACATTAAAAAATCCAAAAACCTTCTCCTTCTATAATGCTATTCATTCTTGCACATGAAAAGTTATAATTAAGAATAGTCCATTGACATGTGCTTGAACACAGGCCTAGAGATCCCCATGCCTTGTATTTGAAGTATATTTATTTACTTGCCTTAATAAAAATGTCAGTTAAAAATGTCAGAGTCTACTTTGGCCTAAGGAATGTGAAATAACAGTAGCTAATAATATTTTCATTCTCTTCCTTAACATGGTTGCATCTGGGTATTCTTTGTTTTAAGTACTACATGCTCTTTTTCTTCTCAAGATTCAACAGATATTCAATTGTTTCAAAATTACAGTAGACAAAAAATGTAAGAGAAGAAGCTAGAGAGATTTTACTAAGGGAACCATTAATGAAAGGACAAATCAATTCAACAAAACGGGTGCTAAAACACACTTCAACATTTGGTAACAGGCATCAAATGCCTTTTAACTTTGCATAACCTTTGACCCAGCAATTTCATTTCTTGGACTTCATGAAAAGAAATCATTATGAAAAGGGCAAGGTTTTATATTTAAGGATATTCATACCATCATAGTTTGTAACAAGGAAACCATGCAATAGCAACTATGTAATAATAGAAGACTGGTTAAATAAATTTTAAGTAACTCCATAATAAGGAATATTGTTACAGCCATTGAAAACTGTATTGTTAAAAATAACATCCTGGGACAAAGTTCAAGATAATTTAAGTGTAAAAACACCATCTGCTTCCAAAAAAGTATAATACAATTTGGCCTAGGAAGTATATGTAAGGTAACTATGATTATCTCTGGTAATCATATGGTATTAGGATTGAAAGTAATTTTTATTTTCTTCATTGTATTTTCCTCTGTATTTTACACATGTTCTTATAATGATGTCTTTTTAATCAGGAAAAAAAGAAAACTAACTTTTTTCATGAGTTCCCAATTCAGAATAATGGTAAATAAATACAACCCTTCAAAACTTCTCTCCATCTCAGTGGAGCACAGTATATTGCCGCAGTATTTGCCACTGCAAAGAAAAAATGCAGTTAATGGATTATTTTCCAAGGCTATCAAGGAAATTGGAGTTTTGATTTGCTGAACAGTAAGTACTAGTCCATTTGGTACGTTCCTTGTGATGCTACTTCATGTGTAATCTTCACAGTGTCAACAACGAAAGTCTGGTTTTCCATCATATCCCATGATTTCCATATCAATACAAATGGCATCTATGGATTTCAACTGCCAAAATATGAAACACGTTTATGTTTTGTATAGTCTTAGAGGAGTCAGCCCAGGACTGCACTCCTACAGCTACAGATTGCCTCCTAACGGGTATATACAGGAAACCAGTTAGAAAACGAAAAACTAAAACATTAAAGATTTTACTGGCCAGTCTATACAATATCCTCTCTCTAGGGTTAAGAGAAAATTTTCAAGGAGTAAGTGTTTATCCTATTGTGAGATTGTTTCTGTATCATACTAGAGAGTGCAGAAATTCCATCTGTCTGCATTTTAGCATCTGCAATGCCTCCGAAGAATTATTGCATTCCCTACACTCTGGCTCTGACGACTCCTTGGGAAATGTAGCTGAAAGCTCAACATTAAAGAGCTCCATCCATCTAGGTTTCATCTTTAAGGCCCTATATATCTTACTTCAATAAAGCCATTCTTGTGCATAGTTCTATCAAGTCTGGATCAAATTTAAAATATGGCATTGCTTGCATTGTTTTGATTGTCAATACCCCATGTCTTGGCTGATTCAGCAGAAACTGACTTCTTTTGTGTGGTTCCTCACAGTTGGAGATGTGGCTGCCCAGGGTTTTAGGACATTAAAAATAGTTTCTTTATTCTTATTCTTTCTTTGGAAGTTCTTTGGAAGTTCATAGGTTCATTAATCAATATTATTCTTATAAAATTAGAGTAGCTGTGCGTGTTCTTTCTGTTGGAGTTCTTCCTGAGTTGTATTCAGAATTCCCACTTTAATCTGTGTGAAATTGTTCAACTAGCAAAGCATTTCAGATAGGTCTCATTTAGAAGAGCCCCATAAAGGACACAGGTAGGAATATGACTACAATGTCTTCAAGTAAGTGGTAGTTTACAAGTAGAGGAACTAGAGTGTCATGTGATTAAGACAACAATTGCTCCAAGCCACATAGCTAGGAAACAGTGACACCCACGGAGCTCCAAGCTCAGTCCTCCACACCATCTCCCCTCCCCATTTCTGGGGCACAGGCAGCGTGGATATGCGCTCAATTCAAGCATACCAGATTCAGGTAAAAGTTCAAATTCATCCTTATTTTTCTCTCTAAACCAGAGATAAATGTCTGTCCCGCAGGTGAATTGGACCAATGGTGAGACATTCTATGTCAGCTCTTGGTTTTTTGGAGAACACACTGAGAGAGTTCTTAGCAAGTTTCTGGAGATATTTTTCAACCATAAATTTCACTGTCTTATAATAATCATCTTCCAATAACCTTTAGATTGTGCCCTTAAGATGACAAAGGGAGATTCCCTGAAGTGAAGTCACGCTAGACAATCTTGACGCCATTTCCACTAACATCATCTATAATTCTAAGAGGTGTGTATTGGACTTTAATTCAATGGCATATTGATCAGTGAAAAGATTCATTCATTCACTGAATAAGTATTTACTATCTACTATGTGGTAGGCATGCCTCTAGCCATAATTACAGATACAGCAGTAAAGAAAACAAAATTAATTCCCCACCTTCATGTAGCATGTATTCTACTGATCATTATCTGATAGATAGTTCTACTAATTAAAGATGCTTCTCCACCAAAGTTACTTCCGTTTATTCATGTGACAATTAATGGATATTCATGTGGCAACTAATATCAATACAAAGACAGCAGCATATAAAGGTCTAGCGCCTAAGACACTCGCTTACATGCCCAAATGATGAAGACAACTATGAGCCGCTCGGACTTCAAAATTCCCTGGACTCTGAAGAGCATATATCCCTGAGGATGATCAGCTCTTGTCAGTCTTTTTGTCTCTGATAACAGAGTGTTGAAAACACATCCTAGCCTGAACTGGCCCTTAGGTTTCCTGCCACTGCTTCCAGCCCTCTTACTTCTCTCTGCCTGTGTATTATGGGCAGCACTTACACTGGCAAATGCTCTCATTACTCTGCTTGTTAACTTTTAGAGGCTTTTTCAGAAGTTACTCACCAGTCTCTGACTGTATAGAGTCCTCACTCTGCATGCCTTTGAGCCCTCGTTTACAATCTAAAGCTCAAGTTCAACTACCTGTGAAGAGGAGCTCCCCCTGGCTACAGCATCAGCCCCTGTGCCTATACTGAAAGCTTGTCGGCCCTTCTTTCCATGTGCTGCTCAAAATGAAGTTACTGTGAACTACTGTCGCTCTTCCCTTTGACAAAGCTATTTGACCAAGTGAAAAAGAACGCGTGTAATCTTTTAGCAGCTGATACAAGAACACTTCTTGCAGAGAGTATTGCTCAGTATAGAGAAGACCCTTGGGAAAACAGAAATATCTGAAGGGGCGTTTCAGGTTGTTTTCTGAGGAATGGGAGGTGTAACCACTTCCTCCATCTGCCATATGGAATCAGCAAAGGTTATGTTACTCACTAATTTTTTCACTCATTTCTTTAACCAATTTGGCACTCTTCCAGGAGTTTGAATGCAGAATAGATCCCCTGCTTTGGGGAAATTATATTCTAGGAAGACAAATAATATCAATGAACAAAACAAATATGAAAATCATTATATATTAGGTCAGAAGATAATAAGTGCTATTAAAAAAAAAAGGTACAACAGACTAAGAGAGATAGGAGATGTGGGGGTGGGGTAGGACATATTCCCAAAACTAATTAGGGTGCCCGGCCAGGCTTCGTTGAAAGCTGACATTCAAGCAACAACTTCAAAGGCTGAGGGAGTTAACCAAGTCTCAGGGGAAGATTTCAGTGCAGAGTCAGTGTCAATACAAAGACCTCAAGGCAGGAACATGGCTGACGGGTGTCAGAAACACCAAGGAGCCCTGTGAGGCTAGCATAGAGCAAGCAAAGGGATGGGAAAGCAAGTGGTGAGGCAGAGAGGAAGGGGAGGCCCGACTGTATAGGGCTTTGTAACTTAGACCAAAACAAAGTCATGACAAGGTTTGAGTAAAGAGTAGCATGATTGATCTGACTTATATTTTCAAGGATCTCTGCCTGTTGCGTTGAAAATACTCCAGAGAGACAAAGAAAACAGCAGGGTTAACAGTTAGGAGGCTGTCGGAGCAATCCAGAGAGAGCTGCTGGAGGCCTGGAGAGCAGAGTCTTGGAGGTCCTGAGACATGATTGGATGTATTTCGAAAGTAGAGTCAGGAGGGCCTCGTGGCCCATTAGATGACAGTTGTGAGAAAAGACAGGAGCCAGTGATGACTTCCAGCCAGAAGCCTAGACCTGCCATGGCTGAGATAGGGAAGGCTACGGGAAGAGCAGGGCTAAGTGGGGAAAATCAGGAGTTATGACTGGGACATGCTGAGTCTGACACAGACGGTAGACACACAAGTGGAAATGCTGAGTAGACAACCGAGGACGTAAGTTCAAAGTCCAGGAAAGAGGACAGGACTACAAATATAAACGTATGAGTCATCGAACTTCCATTGAAAGCTGGCATGCCTGGATGCAGTCCCGAGGGGTATGATCAGTGAAGAGAGTGGAGAGTGAGGCTTGGGGAGATGGTGAAGAGAAGATGGGGGAGGGCTGAACTCTGAAACTCCACATGCAACCACTGCAGGGAAGAGGGGACGCCAGCAAAGCAACTGAGGAGTGGCCAGGGTGGTAGGAGGAAACCCAGCAGGTGAGGAAAGGAAAGTGTATCAAAGAAGAGGAAGTGATCAGCTGCACCAGAAGCTGCTTATGGGTCAGGAAAGATGGCACGGAGAAATGGGACGCTGATAAGAGCAGTTTCAATAGAGCAGCAGGGACAAAACTCTGATGGAGTGTATTTAAGAGAGAACAAGAGGAGAGGAAGTAGCTTAGAACAAAAGGACAACCTCTTTGCTGCAGAAGAGAACAAGTAAATGGGGTAGTAGGTTACAAGGGCAGTGGGGTAACAAAAAAAATGTGCTTTTTAGCACTTTGGTGCTTTCTCTGGGGGGAGCACACAGTGTTATTAAGTTCTGCCTACAGGTTGTCTCAGGGCCAAAAAACGATGTCCACTCTTGAAGATACAGGAACTTGGGGATAGAGGATCACTAACACCAGGAATAGATTTATACATAATCTAAAAATGAAGCCATCATATCTGCCTGTCCCTCTAATTCCATCACTAAAATGTGCCTTCCTCAGAAGAAGTATCTATCTTCTAAGGTGAGAAATCCTTCTCAATCTCTTCGTCCTCTCCATCATCATCTACTAGACATCTATTAAACATGGGCACTCACTCTAGTCACTTGTAATAGCACTGGTGCTCAAGGCCATCAGAGCTACCTAAGAAGCCGGCGGGGAGGGGGGTCATCAAAGACCTAAAACGTGAGAAATAGGTGAAAGAAGTGAGACCTGCAGCCACAATGAGGTCATAACAGCCCCGCATGGAGGTGCAGTGGGTGTGGGTCTAACTCCGTCACACTGCAGGGTAAGAAATGCCACATCACGTTATTTTTCTAAATCATATTAATTCACGCTTCTCCGCTCAAAAAGGTGAAAAGTCTCAGCCATTTTGGGGGGTGGGAGAGCTCTCCCTCCTTCGAGTGGTACCAGGGTCCAAGGGAAGAACTGAGGGAGGGGCTTAGCTTTCAGTTCTTCAGAGAATGGCTGAGGGGCTCATGGTTCTAAGCCCTAAGGGTTTATGGTAGACAGAACGTTCCATTATGCCTGTGCCACAGCAGGGTCATGCCAGGGCCCTGGTCCCCAACATCAACTTTCCTGCCTGCCCCACGCGGCCATTCCTCTCTGAGGCCCTGCCTTTTCCCCCAAGCAAATAAGGGCTCACCAGTCCTTGCTACAGGAAGGACATGCCAACACCTAGTCAGTCCCCTTCTGAGCCTTGGGGGACGTCTCCTACACCCTCTGTTTCCACCTCTACCCCTCCAAACACTTCCCCCACGCTGCCCCACTCTGGGTGATCACACAGTCTCTGCTCAATCCTTCTCTCCCTTTCCTGAGAATGCAGACGATAATGCACATCCTTTATGTTTTCTTAGTAAATTGCTTCAGTACACAGATTTTTCCTTCTTTGCCAGGAGAGCAAAGGACCCTATTAGCACCTCTCAACTTATACATCTTTGTTCCAAGGTAGTACATGGTAGGCAGTCAGTAGTATCTGTTGAATAAATGCACTTAAAGAGCTCTTGACCTAGACATTCTAAAAACACAAGTGCCACCGTGACTTCTTCTTTTACTATCTGTGGTGACCATCTTGCTGCAAAGGCAAGGTAAAACCAGTCCCCTCAATACAGTGCAACTCTTTAGTTCCAAGACCCTCTGTTCCTATTACAGAACATGTTTTAATGAGTGAGAAACCATCTCTGTCAAACTGATGTTCAAAACAAGTCCAAAACAACTCCCCCCAATTAAATGTCCTCAAGACTAAATTACTCCTGGACTCATTTTTTTTCCCTTCTGAAATAAAGCTATGCTTTCATTCAGTGGAAACCTTGCCAACCGGTCCAGCTTAAATTTCTGAAAATTAGAGCTAAGTAGACTTATTGCCTATTCAACAGCATCATGGAAGATCTATCATGCTATAGAAAAATCAGCCATTGTCAAATTATCTAAAAATCATTAGCAGGAAACAAGAATAGAGGTGCACCTGGTGGTACTCAGAAAGGAGGGAGAGTGGAAATAGAGTTCAGAAAGCAGTTCCATGTCATCGTTCAACATCTCAAGTG
This sequence comes from Camelus dromedarius, assembly GCF_036321535.1. Lineage (NCBI taxonomy): Eukaryota > Metazoa > Chordata > Mammalia > Artiodactyla > Camelidae > Camelus > Camelus dromedarius. Next base: position 88,822,594 of record NC_087436.1, on the reverse strand, counting down.
AAGTCACAAATAAAATAGAGTTAGACAAAACCCTGCTCAGTAGATTTTAAATCTAATTAGACAGGGGAGAGAGTAAAGAAAGTGCAGGGTGAAAAGCAGGAAGTCAAGCTTTATGATCAGAGACGCCAGAAACAGACTGCCGAGCAGAAGTCTAAGGGAGGGCTCTGTATTCATTCAACAGGACGGCGGCGGGTAGCAGGGATTAAAGAGAGAAAATGAGAAAGAACAACTTCCAAACAGGGATTGTCTGATTAAAAGAATATACTAGTTTACTCCCTCAAGTTTTAGTGTCTAAAAGTCTTAAATAGGATTCTGAAGCAGTTTTGTCAAAAATCATTGGAAAATAAGATGTATGCCAGGACTCTGTCATTTATCATTTCCTGCAAACAAGTGCAATAACATAACTTCACGTTTCTAAAGAACATGGGCAATTTAGAAACTACATGTTTATAGTTGACCCTCTTGACAGGGGTTATTATCAGCTAGCAGAGATTTCCAAATTCCAAGATAATTACTCAAACATTTAGGTTTCTGAGGGGAGTGCTACTTTTTGAATTTGCTTTAGGAAATAAAAACTTTACTTTCTAAACAAGTAATTCTTATTTACTGGTAGTTTAAAATATTTTTGAGATTTCCTCTAAACATAAGGTTGTCTCAAATGAAATTTTGTGATTATTCACTATGAATCATGAAATCATAATGACGGTACATTAGACACACTACCTTTGACAAATTTCAAACGAGTCTTGGATGTTTTCTATAAAACAGTTAATGTATACATATAAACCTAAGAAATAAAGTAGATATATATGATTTGGAAAGAAAAAATAAGTCTCTTGCATGCATAGGGCAGTATCTAAGAAGTTACAAATATTAACATTTTTTCAGACCTTTATTAAATGTGTAACTCAGCCACAACATCTATGGAAAGACTTAGAAGTAAGATGAACAAAGAAAAATAATCAGTTTGAAGAGCCATCCCATGATATTTTTCTTGTTTGTTGGGCATACAAATTGGACTGATATCACTTTACAAGTTCATAGTTTGTGAATTTCATCTTTTACTTTTCATCCCAGTTTCTTTTATTTTCATCCATTTTGTGTATTGACAATCTAGGAGCTAGAAAAAGTTGTCTGTGACTTTGCAATATTGTGTAGCCTAAGACTCAGAAGTAGAATAAACTTATAAATCTAGTATTCACTATGAAAAGATCTTTGAAAAAATATCTTTCAAGAACAGATTACAATTCTACCCTAATGTCTAAAAATACGCTTCCAATCACTTGAAGGCTGTACTGTATCACTTGCCCACCTACTCCCTATTGTTAATTACCGTAACAGAGTATGCCAAAACATTATCTTCCTTAAAAATTCATTGATCTTTAGGATACTGCAGGATCTCACCTTCCAGATCAGATCGCCAGTAGCCGGATGCCAAGATTCTGAAGCCCTAGTTTAGAGCTCTGCCAGAGACACTGATTCGCCATCCTCTTAACTGATCACAACAAACCTCATTTGCTTGCCCCCACACAGGAGACCACGGGGACAGCACAAATTCCACTGGCTGGGTCAAGGCAGAGTTGGGAAAACCTAGATACTCCTGGTGACCTGATTCTTCAAGCTTAAACCACCCCCAAAATACTCAGGTAACTTCAATTCTAAGCGCTGTTATGAAAAGAACAGAGGTTAATGGTGGGAAAATCAGTTCATTCTAATATCCATACTGATATTGACTGGATCTCCAGACAAGAGAAATAATTATTCACAATAATGACCCTGAGACACCAAAATCAAAGTCAGTTTGTGGAAAAAGTAGAGATTTGGATTTAAATGATCTGTGCTGCTCTGAGGAAGTTATGTAACCTTGTGGGGCTTCAGTTTCCTTATCTGAATTCCACCTGCTTTATAATTGTCTTTGCGTATGCATTAATCAGTAACGGAGGTGAAGCACCTGGCACTGAATTGAGTCAAGCCCACCGTGTTCTGCTGGCAAAGACTGAGAAGTGTGTGATTCACTTCTGAAAAATAGCCATCACAGAGTGTTGAAAAATGCCTTGTGCTCAAAAGGTTAACCTGCAAATAACTAGAGCATCCTGCACTCTAACCTTGTAGCACCAGAGGCTGAGGGTGACTAGATTCTTTGTAACAATCAAGATAACTGGAAAAGAACATTGTCTGAAGCGACCAACACAGGGATAGAATTCCTAACTTTTCTTTGGCTCCTAGACAAAAAAGGAAGTCAATTGCTCCAGGAAAGCTGACTTTAACTGTTAAATCGTTTGTGTTCTGTTAAATGATTTACAGGCTGGTGGAACCCAGAAGACCCTGAATTCTCTCTCCCATGCTCCCTCCACTTTTCTACCCTGTGTGCCCGTCACAGCACAGCTACATAAAATCTCTCCTGGTATCCCTGGTTACCAGTATTAGATATAACAAAGGCACACAGGCGAAACCTGACATGGAAAAACAAAACTTCCCTAAAACTAAATAGAAGCACGATTTAATTAACTTGCATTCCAGAGTCATGGCTGCCAACTTATTCAAACTAGAAGACTGGGGACACAGCACCCAAAGGCTCAGAGGGAGGGGAAAGGACTTACAATTTTTTCCAGAATCTTCACAGGGTTCACAGATTCCTTTGTACTGGTAAACAGGAATAATGTCCCCTGGATACAAGATACAATGATCCAATGGGGGTGGGGTGGGTGTGGGGTGCAGAATGAGCCGGAAGAGGAAGAGGAGAGAGGTGAAGAGAGGGGGACGCTTCAGGAAAGACACACGGGAACTAGAAACGAATGGCAAATAATCTGGCATCAAGGGCAGCCCTGAGTCGGTAGGGAAAGGTCTACTTGATCCCTGAAAGGAGGGAAGGCATTGCTGCAGACAATGGAAAGTCAAAACCTAAGTGCCTATCTCTCAATACTACAATTTGAGCAATGACATATTCTCATCTGAAAATACTCTACCGATCAACCGTCTGTGCTTAAGTTAATCCTGGGAGTCTTTACAGCACGAGGGCTGGCCAATGGTGAATGAGTGGGCTGGAGGACTGAGTAACCTGGGGAAAAGGTCCATTTTTCTCCCACTTGCCAAAAGGATCAGGAACATGCAATTTCCGAGCAGGAGCACAAGATGGCAGCCACATGCAGCCCATAGACCCCGTGCGGTGCCACAGGAAAGAACTCAGCTTGAGCCCCTCGCCACCAGAGAGCTTGTGGAGATGCACAGGGAATTCCAGCGGGGACATTTCTCTCTTCTAAAGGGCATCCTTTGCTTGTGTCTGTACTGGGTAATTTTGAAATCATGAATCGCACTTCTGCCAAGTATTAACTACAGAGAAATAAAAAGACCTTCCCAATTGATGCCTACTCATATCTTTTGCACATTTTCCTACTGATTTTCTGCCTTCCTAATTTGTTGGAGCTCCTTTGGTTACAATTATTTTTCTCCCTAGGCCATCATTTATTTGTTTAAATTTAAATTCATAGTCTCTCTAGCTACATAAAAGCTTTACATACATGTGAGGTCAACAGTACCAGTCTTTAGGGTTTATGTCTTTATAAACCACAGCTGTATGTGTCATAGAACAGAAACTCCAGGAGGGCAGGGTTTTTTGTCTGTTTTGTTCCCTGCTGCAGATGTAGGACTAGAAGACTGAGGGACATACAGTGTGGGCTAAACAAATTCTGCACCCAACCCAAAGCCTTTCTAGAGCAGATGGAAAACACTGTGGCCAAAATTAAGACATATATTCCAGCCAAGATAGGCCAAAAATAGGCCACAGAGATGGGGAATCAGGTCAGATTTCCTAACAGTCAAAAACTGGTATTGACATGGCCGTAAGGGGCGGGCTGCACAGACTGACTGACTGACTGACTTTTGTTAAAATAAGAAAACTTCTCAGAGGGCTGAAATGGTCAAAATAGGAAATACACAGCCTAATCTGTATTTAATAGACTAGGATAAAAGACCCCTTGAGATGCTTTCCATATTTCAGTTTCGGTGAAACTTCCAAAGCGAAGAAATTTGCCAGTACCTTTATTAACGTGACCACCAGAGGGAGACCACGTCATGAAGCAAAGCCCGGAGCCCACCCGCTAGCTGTGGAAAGCACCCCGGTGTGATAGTGTTTGAAAACAACTGCATTTATGTGTTTTCACCAATTATGTTAAAATAAAATCACATGAAAAAATCATTTTGCATTTCAAATACAGACACAAAAATATGAATTCTCATAAACCGATGCTTTATGGAGCACTCAAAGTACTTGGGGCAGTCACTTCAGAATTGACATTTTTCCATTTTCCTAACAACCAATAATTTCAGAAACCTGGTTTTTACTCAGCCAGTTTTATTTCAAGTGGCTTTACCTACACCCTTAGAATGGTAATTTGTACCTAATGTGATTTTTGTGGAACGGAAATGAATTTTTCAGCAGGTGATCTCAGTACCAGATAATCTCATTACAAATGCCTGTTAGAAGGTCTCACGTTGAAATGAAGCTCTTCACAGCTGTAGAAAAGTTCTTCTGAAATGTCAGTATCATAAGCTCCAAACTTCTCTGCTCTAAGAACCCTGAAGAAAACTGCCCATTTTTCTCCGCAACTATCTTTCTTAGAAAATTTTGACAAGCCATTCCAGGGCCGTTTACAAGTAGACAGAAAAGGAGGCCAACTCCTATGTAAAATTTGGCTTGATTTGAAAGGCCCCTGGGAGATCCCCCTGCCTAAAATACTTCCCAGCTGATATTCCTCAGTTTGGATTTTACTCGTTTAACTTAAGCCAAAAGCCCTCAATTAAAAGGCAGTTCCTGGAGACTCCTCATTTTCTCAACCAGTCAAAAATTCTGGAGGCCATCTGTGGAAGGCGGGTGTTGGTCAGGGCAGAAATCATAAGGCTTTACAGAGACTGACACAAGTCATTATCAGTGATTAATACCTCCAAAGACAGTACTTTATATATGTATATATCTTTTTTATCTTTTAAAAATATATATTGAAAATTAGTGTAAAAAAATTAGGAAAAGGTGGAATCTAAAGAGTGGGGCCCCAGCAAGGACACACCTGGGTAAAGACCTCGGAGGACCAAGGGTCAACATGGGAGCAGCAGGGGCCACAGAAGGGGGTACACTGAACTACATGGAAATCAGAGAGGGGGAAGTCCTCTCTTGCTAGAAATTCCACCCAGGGTCAGACATCTGTGACTGGTCAAGCTAATACTTATCCACCGCTTTCTACTTATCAGACCATGTCTTAAAGGCTTGACCTTCATTTTTCCTAAGAACACAGCTATACGGTAATAACCTCATTTATCAGAGGATGAAACCAAGGCTTGGAAATGTTGAGAACTTCCCTCCTTCCACAGCTAATAAGTAGCAGAGCTACTTACGAAAACCCAAGCAGTTTGATTCCAGAACTCATGAGTTAAGTATAAACACTCCATTCATTTCCTAATGCTGTTGTAAAAAATGATCACCGACTGGGTGGCTTAAAACAGAAATTTATTCTCTCACAAGTTTGTAGGTCAGAAGTCTGACGTGGTTCCCCCTGGGCTAAAATCAAGATGCTGGCAAGTGTGTGTTCCCTTCGGGAGGCTCTGAGGGAGAATCTGTTTCTTTGCCTCTTCCAGCTTCTAGGGGCAGGCCCCCCTTCCTTGGCTTGTGGCCTCCTTCCTCCATGTCAAAAGCCAACAACACAGCATCTCTCTAATCCTGCATCTGAGTCACATCTCTCTCTGACTCTCCTATCTCCCTCTTCCATTGTTAAAGACTCTTGTGATTATATTGGGGCCACCCAGAAAATCCAGGAGAATCTATTTTAAGGTCAGATGAGTAGCACCCTTACTTCCACCTTCAGCTTTAATTCCCTACTGCCATGCAACCCAATACATTCACAAGTTCCATGGATTAGGATGTGGACATCTTTGGGGGCCATTATTCTGCCTGCCACAGATGCCTTGATACCTTACTAATTTTTTGTTTGCCTCTTACATACAACCAGCCACCTGCAAATGACTGGCTCAAAGAGGTGTGCCCTTTCTCCCACCTGCTGACTGCCCTCCTCTTCCCTCTTCCTGTTCCCTGGGTCAGAGATGCTGTGATCTGGGATCTCCCTCTAGTCACGGTTCTTGGTTCCAGGCAGATTCAGTCAATTCTATGGCAGGAGGAGCCCCAGGTGGCAGGTGTAAGATCCTGGCTGTGTAAGATCTCTAGGGGAAAACTGCAGTTTCATTCTACTCCTGTAATAAGAGCGTTCAAAAGACTCAGGAATGGTACTCTAAAATGTAAATGAACCTGATATCAGGTCTCTTGCAACCTAGAGCCATCAGCGCTTCTGTAGCCATCAGATACATGTGCTTCAGGCTTTCCCAGGAGGCAACAGCCGAGCAAAGGAACAGAAGAGGACAGATGCCTGAGAAGCTTGACCTTGACTTCCCGGTCTTTCTCCTTCATCATTAGTAACCAAAAGCCTTTTTAAAATCCTCCAAAGAGCTGCAAGTGTGAGGGCCAGAAAGCAGCTATGGGACTTCATGCTCTTCCGTGGCAGGCATAGAAAAAGCAGCCAAGAGGTGGCTGCACCACGCTGAGCCAATAGACTGGTGCCCCAGCCAGGACCAGCTACACAATTTGTAGGGCTCAGTGGGAAATGGTGATGTGGGACCCCTCGTAGGAAATAAAAAAGTGCTTTAAAATACTTAAATAAAAATATTTTAAAGGAAAAAAATGTTTAATCACTTAGAAAACGTAACAGTCATAGTGATATATGAGGAACAACATAAACATAAATTGCACAAAAAATATTTTGTGTCATAATTCAAGAAATAACAATACAATATTAATGTGATTTTTCTAGCTCAATTTTCTGCAAATTCATTTGTTAATTCGCCAGAATGTATACTTTTACCAAGGTTATTTTCAATCTATATAATGGAAGTTGGTATCAGCAGCTTACCCCAAAAGCAAGATTGCAAACAATTTTTGTTAATTTCTAATTTTGACAAGGATCTTTTTTTCTGATGCAACTTTTCTTGTTGCTGTTAAGAGTTATTTTATAGGCCATGACAACATTGGGAGAGATTTCTGATTAAGTATTTTGAAATACAAATTTTAGTATATATCTAGAGCTAATGATTCCCATGGAGCAATTTTAATAAGATTTAACTCTTCACATGAATGAGTTTCCGTAATCCTGAATTTCATTTTAAACGTAAATTTATACACTAGCATTTTAATGCTTCTTCTGAGATTTCCCGTAAATCATGGAGATGATACAAGAAATCAGAAGTGCCCCCCAAATTTGTTTACAATTCAAAATGCCTGTTTTCACGTTCTATAGATGTATTGTCAATTTTAAGGAAAATTTTCATTTTATATTATCTTCCTTATTAATAAATGGTTCACCCAAAGTTCACTTTAAAACAGCACTTTTTTCCCCATTGACTATGGTTAACTGTAATTTCTGTTTCTAAGCCTGTGGATATTCATTCGGCAGTGTTGCAACATTCAAAGCCAAGGATTCTAAAACCCAGGAAGAATCCTAATAACTCCCTGATAAATGCTTTATGGCAATGTTCAGGCATTTGCTTTTATTGCATAATAATTTACTAACAAAGTCTGCTGCCTGAACACCAGTAGGTCCTGTCTCAAGGTTCAGACTGGAGAGTTAATACTTGTGCAGATGCCACAGGGACAGGCTCCAGGGACCACTGACCAAGCTGGCCTCCCACAGGTCCTCATGTGGAGCTCTCCTCTTCCCCGGGGCCACACCCACCACTGCCACCCTCAAAACCTACTTCTGCTGCTGCTTCTGCTGCTGTGGCACCATCATGGCTACCGATCTGGGCCCAGGTTCTGACCAGGCCACCTGGGGCCCGACGGTGTCCTCAGGCACATGCTTCAGGCCACCAGGCCAATTGCTCATCACCCACACCATGCAACCATCACACCATTTGGCACGTGCACGAGTGTGCACATGCTACCACCTAGCACATCTCTGCCACTCGCACACATGCTCCATTGTCCCATCAAACCTCACTTATACAAGTATAAAGATAAAGCCATTAAGAATTTCAAGACAATGAAAGCAGAGTATTAAGCCAAGCCTGGAACCCTTCTAAGCACAAGATCCTGTGCCTCTGCTCAGACTGCCAGCCCATCAGAAAGGCAGGGAGGGTGAGACGGAAATGAGAACCTGTGACGAGTCCTTGTGAGAAGTTACAACAGCAGGGGTCCCAGCATCCCCCTGCTCCTCCACCCACATCTTTTCTGCCACATTCACCAAATTCCATCCTGTTAGAGTCAATGTTTAGACATGGGACTCACCACGGCAACACAGCAGATGCCATAGCTGGCTGTCCATTCTAATGCACTCTCCATCTCTTTCACAGTAATGGAGCTTAAGGTGTACCCAAGATTGCAGAGCTGAAGACGACATTTCCCAGCCCCACATTACTAAGTTCTCCACAACAGAATATAAGCAGATTCTTCTTCCACTTTGCCTGCTTTACAAGGGACTTGCTGCCATGTACTTCCGCTCTTTGCCCTCCCACAAGCTGGAGCACAGACACAGGGCTCAGCCAGCTTCAATCGCTTAGATAAGGACCATACGATCTAGAAGTTGATGATGCAAAAAAATGGATGGAATCCACGTCTTTAGATGACTTCATAGGGAAAGACTGACTTGGCAAACTGGGAAATTCATCTTGGATCTATTGCTTAACAGAGGAATTAAATGTTATTTTATTTAAGCCACTGTATTTCAAGGTCTCTTCTGTTACAGCTGATTCATTATTCTCTAACTAGCATGAATGGTTTGAATTGGAAGAGGTTTCATTCCCATCGTCCATCTGTCCATAAAGAAGATCTAAGAATAAAATGGAATGAAAGTTAGGACCCCAGGAAGAAGGTGGGCACATCATATTCCCATGAGGACTCTGGATGTACCTCTGGACAGAGACAGTGATTTACACACGTCGGCTGTGAGTCAGACTTTGGTAACCCAGCCCAGCCTACAGATGTACTCACAACGTGGCTTCTGTGAGAAAATATCTTTCATGTTTGAAATAACTAATTTGCAGATACACCTTTGAAATACAGCCCAGTCATTGGCTGAAGGATGCCTGTAACTCTGCACCTACCTTTACAGAACTGTAGTGAAGATTAATTGGCATAATACATATGAACCATTAGGCACAGTAGCTGACATCAAGTGAGTGAGTGATAAATTTCATTTCTTTATTATCACTGATATTATTAAATTGCCATCATAATATAGGCAGCCAAACAAAGAGGAAATTACCTGAAGGACGTGTACTGCCTCAGGCTGGTGGTATCAGTGGGTAACAGCCCTCTCTCCTCTGACCCCCACACAGAGAGGTAGGAGGGCTAAAAATTAGTTCAATGTTCCTAACTCTCTTAGCTTCCACAAGTAGTTCTAGTATGTTCTTCCAGAAATAAACTGCTTAAAATATTACCTAAAAGTGTGTGAGCTGTTAAAATATTCCCCAAAGCAGACCATTAGAAGTGATGGTTTGGAAAATCAACATAGAAGGATGTGTCTGTGCATCAGAAAGAAGAAGCCAAGAAGTGAGTCCAGGAGAGCAACATAAAAGCCACCACGTCCACCCCTCTCAACGCTGCAGGAGTCTGCAATAGAAGAAATAAGATTCCCTTCTGCAAGATTAATTTTATATCAAGAATACACAATGAATCCACGGTAAGTGTTTTTTAAAGCTTAAGAAGAAAATGGGCTTCTACTTTAAAAAAATAAAAAGACAAAAAGAAAAACAATAAAACCTTCTTGAAAGCTAGAGAATAAAAAGAGATAATGGAAAATCTTGAGACTTAATTAGGTATGGAGAAAATCTGGTAATAGATGGAACTGAGACATCAGACTTTTAATTACTCACTTATCTCTAGAGTGCTGTTTTCAGAGCGTGAACAATGTATAAGACAATAACCAAAACCAGAAAAGAGGGATGAAATAGATGAAAAATCTGGAGAAAGATTTCTTAAATAATGTGGACTGGGCAGTTTGTCATTTGTTCAGCATTTTTAAGAATGGAAATATTCCACATAGAGAAAAATTCAAACCACCAAGGTATATCTGTTCAAGATTCCTAACAATTTTCATAATTTTATTAAAGTTCTGTGAAACAGACCATTTGTTCTCCCCCTTAAATTGAGAGTGCTAACTGTTCACATTACTATGCTGCCCCCGGGTCTTTATGATGGCAGCAAAAATTTCCCAGTGCTACAGGGAGGTTCCTGGGTGAATTTGTCCCTATGCTGAGCTTCCTATGACTGCTGCCTGCGCCATTTGGAATGCATCACTCTTCTCTGTTCCATGCTGTCCCAGTGGTCCCCACCTCCACTGGTCTAGAGACACCTGCAACAGTACTTCTATCCACCTCCATTTCCAACTTGTTTACCATTAGTTATAGATCAGGGAAACAACAACAACAAAAAAGGCAAGTTTTCAGAGTGATTTCAAAGCAAATGTGAACAGGCTCTGAATGAGGACCTTGGGAAATATTTTTAATGGCTGAGTGAACACCTACTTGGTTGTTAATCTTTTTTGTATTTTTACTTTTTAATCACTGGTTGTGTTCTGAATAATTTGGGTGGCAATCACTGAATAAGTGAGGTGCTACCATATATTCAAACGACTGTATTAAAATAGAGGTGGCATAGGAAAAGATAGTGTTGCTCTGTCTCCGTGGAAAGGGCACAGAGCTTTACTGTTAGAAAGGACTGAGTTAGAGTCCCAGCCCTGCCTCTTATCAGTGGTGTGAACACTCACAGCCCCTGTGCAGAGGTATTTTGAAGGTTAAAAGAGATAAGGTAAAGTGCCTGCCTCCAACCTTGGCACACAGAGAACTCACACAGGCAAGCTGTATTGTTATCTCTTAAGTCACGGCCCATGTGTGGAAAGTTGGATGTGTGTCTAATATGCTCCAAAGGGATTATGACAAACCCAAAATTCAATCTGTAAGGGGAAAAAAAATCAACTTTAAATTATTTTAGGTAAAACAGAATTAATTAGGTTTCTGGAATTTTAAAGTTGGAAGAGACTGGCAAACCGACAGTCCTGCCTCCTCATCATAAAGATGAGGAAACTCAGCTTGGCCAATGTCACAGAGCTAATGGGAATGTAGAGGCAGGACTTGAATCCAGGTTTTCTAATGTCTAATCCAACACTCTGAAGCAAATAGGAACTGACCTGGAACAGAGGTTGGCAAACTTCTTCTATAAAGGGCCAGATAGTGAATTTTTTAGGCTTAGCAATGCACACAGTCTCTGTTACAACCCTTCAGCTATGCCACTGTAGAGCAAAAGCAGTCATAGGTAACACCTAAATGAAAGGGCATGGTGTGTCTCAATAAAACTTTATTTACAAAACAGGTGACAGGCTGCATTTGGCTCATGGACCAAGACGAATTTGCTGATCCTGATCTGGAACCAGTTGACAGACCCTTTAGCTAAGGAAAATGATGAGTATAATTTCAAAGCAATAAATCTATTATCAATACAGTAAAAAAAACTGGATAACAATAAGAGAACTCTGAAGATTGATTATATATTTTTTATTGTTGTATTGTGACTAATATTTTAAAATAATTTTTGATAAGGATTAATCCTGGCCTTAATATCACTATATTCTTTAGTAATAATTGGGATAACGCAAGAAGGAAACTCTAAGGAAACAGGAAGATTCTCTGAGAATTGGAATTTTAAATTATCTTGGCTAAATAAGATCTGTGAAAAGAATTAAAATAATAGTAAACATTAAATGATATAATTTATTTCAGTTAGAATAACTAAAGCACAGGACACTAGGGGCAAAGGCAAAGTATCCTAACCTGAAGAAATAAGTAAATGTTGCCAACAAAATCTACCTATTACCACACACTGAAAACACATCCCCACCTCACCAAGGGAACATCCTTAATATCAGAATCCGAGTACGATCATGGAACCAGGAATAATCTCCCAGAAACAAGAACACACCCGAAGTGTATCTGGCCTTGCATCAGGACCTCCTGGTGATACTGGTTCCATGACCATAATCTGCATAATATTCTTTAGGGTTATAAAGAGAGAGCTCATGGAGAAAGGTACACAAATGCCTTTTCTTCTCCATTAGGGGCTAATGCAAAAAAAAATGCTGCAATATGAGGCAGGGGCAAATTTCCTGTTCCTAAGAAGTATGACAGATTGGAAAGGGTTTGCCAAGGAATACTGTTCAAGCTTCCTCTGGGGAGCCTTTGAGAGAAGTCAAAGCTCTCCATCTGTTTGGTATAAGGTATCCTTCCTGAAGAGAAAGGAAAGTAGAAGACTTGTTAACATCTGAATTTTAGGAAAGCTATTGAGATTGTCATTTGACATACTCAATTGAACTAAATGTAGTACTCTATTTTCCCTAATGTTTATGTTGCTCCCTAGCAGTAAATTGGTTGTTTGAAAAGCACATCTACCCTTGGAGGCACTAACGAGTAACTCGATGATGTACTATGAGAATGAGGTTCATTACATTGTGCCAACTGGCTCCCAGCATCTGTTCAGTTTACATGGCGACTCATTCAGAGGATTCAGTGCTTCATGCAAACAACTGTGAGGTCCCAATGTTTGATTTACCCTTGGGCTTTCACACACCTAGACTTCAGTATCACAGTGTGATTTTGGAAGAAGAAAGGCATAAATCAAAGCCATATCAATCAACAAGAGATTGGCTTATAACTATGAATACTTTATGTATACAACTTCTGCAACTCAAAAGGTTCTGAGTCATCACGGTGATGTCAGCTGAAAAGCATGTAAACACCTTTGCTCTCTGTCAGAAACACAATTAGAGCTGTTGCCTGAGTATCACAGTCCGGTGTCACTTCCTATACCTTTTTCTGCACATAGCGAGGAAAATTTTAACTTCAAATATAAAGGATCATAGTCCAACACAATGTTAACTCACACAGAATAGTATTTTTCATTCCTATATATATATATATATATGAATATATATAGTTCCTTTTTCTACTCATATGATCATAGCTATGAGAAAAGCTTCAGTTTTTCTATATAAATAATAGGCATCTTACTACGTGCATCAGCTTAAAAAAAAAGCTTCAATTATCACACAAAAATGTTCATGCTTTACAAATACTACTAAAAAGTAAATAAAAATAAGCCACTTTCACACTTGTTAGAGATAAAATGTTAACTGAAAGAAGAATGTGTTGGGAAAACTAGAGAGAGAATATATTCTCTACAACGAAAAGTAGAGAAATACCTATTAGTTGTAACTGATGTTAGAAACAAAATTTCTGTGGAAATAATACTATGAAAATGGCAGCTAAAGCAAACTTTTAAAAATTTTACAAAAATCAAATGGGCAAGACCAAAGAGATGCCTGCCCCAGGAGAAGAGAAGTTGTGTTTAGTTTGCCTAAAGGCAAAGTGACCTTTTGTGTCAAAACTCAGAAATCTCCGAACCATGGATTTTTCTCATTTATTTTCCATTGTAATGTCCTTCAGGGTTTTTCACAGCAACAACAATGGCTCTCACAAACGACTCAGGCATGCAAAACCGGTACATATTCAATTTTACCAGTTGGTAAAACATGTTTTTTCTCACCCATGGCTTTGACCAGGTCACCCCTCCCCGCCAATGGCCTCACTATTGTTCTCCTTATCAACTGCAGACTCCTCATTCTCAACTTCAAAGGCCCCCTCCAGTTTTCCCAGCTTTCATTTCCTCTCTAACCAGTCTGTATTCTTCCAGCCAAGAAATCCTTCATTCAGGCCTTTCAGGCACAGGCTCCATCCTTCATCCAGTCTATCTCTCAGACTTCCCAGCAGGCTCAGGTCGCTTTCAACAACCTACTTCTTCCCTCAAAATTAAACCTAAAATTAAACTTGTTAGGTTAAATGACCAACTAACTGTTTTTGTTTCCTTGTTTTTATTCTGAAATCGAATGACATCTGCCCTGTGCAAAAGAAATTGGGACCACGATCCCAGTGACAAATTTCTCCCGTATTTGAGTCATTCATGTTCAATCTATCAGACCGATATGAGGAATGACACAGAATAAAAAATAAAGCATCTGCATCACATTTAAATATAAGAAAAAAAGAGATACCCTATTACATTTTATGATTGCTGGTGGTAGGAATTTCAGCTGGTATCATTTCTGAGACCATGCCAGGACTGGAGGAAATCTGGAAGGTTAAGTATTAGATATGAGAGGAACAGACACAGACAGCCCCATATCACACCATGAAAGTGATAAACTGGCAATGAGCTGAGAAGGAGGAACAGAGACAGGATAGGGAGGGGTAACTGGGCTGCAAAAGAGCACAGCATCCCAAGGAGAAATAAAAATAGACCAGATTTCAGCCAGCCAGGCAGAACTGCCTTTGGGCATCTGACTTGGCGCCAAATGCCAAAATGAACACACAACATCAGTGACACGAATCACTTACCTCATTAGACTTAGCTTCTCAAAGTCCATTCTCCTTTCTGCAATAAATGTTGCTATCAGCTTGCTTATTTTCTTGCTCATAATACTAATCCTAATGAGACTCTGGGTGGCAATGCAAAAGGCTCGATTAATTCCCTTCCCTTCAAATTACTTTCTTCACTGCTAAAAGCATCTTCATTCATTCTCTCCTTCAAAAACATACTGAGTATCAAGGTTATTTTGTCAGGAAATATGCTGAAATGATAAGCGTCTGCATCCTTATCTATAAGGATACTAGTAAAATATAGAAATAAAAATCGTAATAGTATATACCCATTATGTTGTGCAGAAGCTTAAAGGAGACAGTGCTATAAAGCACTTAACACAGTCACTGGCACCCAGCATGCCTGCAATAAGTCAGCTATTATTATTACTTACAGGAATCTTGTTTTGAACAGATGACAGTGTCATTGCAACCTAACCTGAGCCATAAACCAATAAAATCTAATTTTTAAACCAAACTATGTTTATTTATACATGCTTTCTATCTTCATACAGAATACAGTGAATCGCATTTTTAATAAACAATTTTCCAGAGTTCCCGGGGGGACTCCACTCCAATTCTCCCAAGTCTAGTAGGGCATCTGCCTGTTTCATAATCTACCAGACCAGAGCAAGGAAAGAGAACGGAAGTGGAGATTACAGTTAAATGGTGAATTGAGCCACTCTCACAACACCTGTGGGTCTCAGAAAAGGAAAGATGTCATCAAACCTGCTTTTGCAACTTGCCCGTTAAATGTCCTGAAGTCTGTTCTCTTTCCTATCGTGTCCTTCCACTACACTTCATGTTTGCTCTCCATAAGCTCATCCACCTCTTTGATTTCAGCCCAATATACATAAACTAATAACTCCCAGGCTCTTGTTCACCCAGTTCAAACCTCTCCTTGAGTTTCAGGTACCAATCGAAAGAGAGCAGGTCCCTATGGGTGCCCCCTGATACAAATCCTTTCTGTCCCCAATTTCTTTTTGGTAGGAAATAGGCTTCATGCAGCCTGCTTGACTTTTCCTGAGTTCCAAAGGCTAGGTTCAAACAGTTACCAATCAGGGAAGGAAGGGAATGTAGAAATACGGGAGGAATAGTCAAGAAACAATATTGCAGTCCTGGGGCAGGGATCTGGCTCCTCCTCAAGGAATATAATAACAGTATCTGTAAATTCTTCTTCAGGAACTAAGCCTCACCCCCAACTCCTGCCTCTTGTTTATGGCTGAGCAGAATCTTCAGAAATGGTTTTTCAGGGGAACATTGGGTCCACCAGATTGTCAGCATTCTGATTAAAAGCCGCTTTCCTTTTTGTCACCAAGGCTGTTGTCCCCAGGATCATATCCCTGCTCCTCTCCCTAGAAACCAATTACTCTTATCTAAGTCTCAGGAGGCAGCTGCAATGAGAAGACACAAGAACTGGTAAGACCAAACTGAGCCCAGGATGGTGGAGGATTTGACTTCCAGTGGACCTTGAGCCTCATTAAACACTCACTGTAATGTATTAGCTGCTAAATGACACAGGCACTCATCCCATGATAGCTGATGATTGCCATGACAACAAACAGAAAAGCCCACACAAGGACCAAAAAGCCCAAAAAAGGACTGATTGTTCCCAATACACCCAGAAGGAGGGCATGATGGCAGAAGCAGCTCATAAAAATCCACATAGCCCAACCCGGGTCAGAGCTGTCTCTATGGGCCATCTTGGCTGACAACTCCCTGTTCCAGCACCTTTTCCTCACTCGAGCACTTTTCTTTCCTTCTCTGCTCAGGCGCTTTCCTTCCTTTTCCCCTTCTGAGCAATAAAGCGGCTGTTTTCTTAGTCCCTCAGGCTCTGCTGTGCAAATTCTTTCATGGCCAGCGGCAAGGACACACACTTTGATGGGCTTCCTAATTTAGGGGGGGTCTCACTATCCGCTAACACAACGACACAGCCAGGAAACTCACAAGTCTACATAGTTCTTTCTCTCCAACTCTTCTCTTCCCTGTGGCTTCTACTTTGACAGGTGGTACAACCACCACCTTCTCCCTCTTCCCAACCAAACGCTTGCTTGTTATCATTCCTTCTGCCTTCTTCTCTCCACGGAAGATCATGAAATCTCCAATGTGTGAGTTCTTCAGAACAGGGACTCTGTCTGTCGTATTTGCCCCTAAATCCCCAGCACCTGAAACATCCCAGCACACAGTAGGTCCTCCATACACCTTTGCTGAACGCATGATTGGCACAGAGTTGCTACTCTGTTGCTGCCGAATGAAGACGTGAATGTATGTCTCTAAGCTGAGTTCCCAGAAAAGAACATAAAAATTATTTCCCTTTAGTTCAATTTTTCTAGTAATTCGTTCTTCTAAACAAAGGTATTAAATCCAATGAACAGCTTGTTTTCTATCAGAACAACAAAATGCTGTTTGTTTTGGTACAATGTTCAAATGCTAATTCTTGGCTGTTAAGTTTCACAGTTAAGCAAGAAGCTTTCTGGTCTTCAGATTTTATCCCATATAAATCCTCTATTCCAAAATTATACTTAGCAGGGAGTCTTCTGAAATCCAAATTGGGAAAATTAGAAACAGCTTAGCAACCCCAAAGAATAATATTTCACAAAATCCTATGGAGTAAAAAGCCAGGTCCTGTGGGGCCACTGGCTGGGTGTATTAACCAATTTCAGAAAACATTCACTCTTACGGGCCTCCTACATGCTACTGAGTGGACAAAAGTAACGCGTCAAAGAGTCTCAAGATTTTTAAGTGCTGAATCTTACATTTCATCTAGAACATTCTGTCCTCTGCGTTTGAGTTGGTATTAGTGCAACCAGATTCTAAAGAATAGATGTTGCTTTCTTGCTTGGAACTGCGTGGCCTTGCGTCTTACTTTGTATCAAGTCTCTAGTCAAATCAACTTGCAGTGCTTTCCGTCATAAAAATAGCAAAACTGTGCTACACTAACAGAAATAAATAAAAGGTCCCTACCTTCATGTCTACATTTGCATTTGACTGGTGGAATAAGACTTCATGAATTAAAAATACTTCAAGGCTCATTTATTTTTATCACTACTATTCTATACCAGGCAGATCTGAACATTTCATGTTTACTTCAATTAGAAGACTGCCAGCAGGCAGACTTATTTTCAGTGCAAAGCCTTCGCCTAAATTAAGTCACACATTTCTGACATCTGTCCAAGGAGACTGAGAGCAAAACTCTAAACTTCTCCTTACCAGGTCAATATCAGCAGTTCTAAACCAAATAACCACTTTATTGTCCTTTGTTGAGATTTATTCAAATTGCCAATCATGAAGAAAAAAGTTAGGCACATTCCCATGAAGAAGAAAAGAGAGAGAAGCTGAGTGGGGTGTGTTCAGGTAACCACTGCTCACCTAATCACAAATGATAAGGTTAAGGACCGATACTTGCTTTACATACAGAATCCTGCGCTTTATAACATATACATGTATGTCTACCCATACATGCGCATATACTTGCAAAGTTCCCTACACAACATGTACTTTTTGTATAAAATAAACCCTTTCCTTCCTTTGTGGGCTGAATGCTATAGGTCTAATCTTTAAACTAGTCTAAGCGCTTGCAAGGAATGATTTTTAAGTAAGTGGCCTTTGTACACAGCACTGTCATTTGGTGCTAATTTTGAATGCTATTAATGCACACAGTAAGCCTCTTTTCTCCTTTTAAAATTGGTGTGCTGTGTTTTATAAACAGTGACATCCTAGGTCTTTGAACTCCTGGCAGGTGTAGATTCAAGTGAGTTCAAACCAGCGCTCTGCCGAGTCCCACTTCTATACACTTGAGCAAGTGACTGAACCTTGCCAAGCACCAGTTCCCTTATCATCCCACCGGGAAATGTCTTGGTCTGTTAACATGGCCATGACCATACCACAGACTGGGTTGCTTAAACAACAAATATTTATTTCTCACGGTTCCAAAAGCCCAAGATCAGGGTGCCAGGACAGTCAGATTTCTGGTGAGGCCCCTCCCCCCGGTTATGTCCTCACGTGGCCTCCCTTGGCCTGTGCACACACAGAGAGAACCAGCTCTGGGCTCTTTTCTTTTCTTTTTTTTTTTTTTTTTTTAATGTTTTCAGCCTTTTTTTTTTTTAACATTTTTTTATTGATTTATAATCATTTTACAATGTTGTGTCAAATTCCAGTGTTCAGCACAATTTTTCAGTTATTCATGGACATATTCACACTCATTGTCACGTTTTTTTCTCTGTGAGTTATCATAACATTTTGTGTATATTTCCCTGTGCTATACAGTGTAGTCTATTCTACAATTTTGAAATCCCAGTCTATCCCTTCCCACCCTCCACCCCCCTGGTAACCACAAGTCTGTATTCTCTGTCTGTGAGTCTATTTCTGTCCTTTATTTACGCTTTGTTTCTGTTTGTTTGTTTGTTTTTGTTTTTGTTTTTTAGATTCTACATATGAGCGATCTCATATGGTATTTTTCTTTCTCTTTCTGGCTTACTTCACTTAGAATGACATTTTCCAGGAGCATCCATGTTGCTGCAAATGGCATTATGTTGTCGGTTTTTATGGCTGAGTAGTATTCCATTGTATAAATATACCACATCTTCTTTATCTAGTCACCTGTTGATGGACATTTAGGCTGTTTCCATGTTTTGGCTATTGTAACTAGTGCTGCTATGAACATTGGGGTGCAGGTGTCATCCTGAAGTAGATTTCCTTCTGGATACAAGCCCCTTTTCTTAAACGGACACGCTTACTTCTCTGGGGTTTGCTACAGTTCTCTAAATACTAATAAATACTATTGCTTTTTTTTTCTTTTTTCATTTTTTTCAGAAAAAAAGAAAAAAGGACCCTAATCCCATCATGAGGTCCATCCCCACAACCTCATCTAAACCTAATTACCTCCCAAAGTTTCCACATCCTAATGCTGTTCCATTGGGACTGAGTTCCAACATACAAATTAGGGGTGGACACAAACATTAACCACTATATGTAAAAATACACAAAAAAAATATTTCTTTGGTATAGCACAGGGAACTATATACAATGTAATAACCTTTAATGAAAAAGAATATGAGAATGAATATACATATGTAGATGCATGACTGGGACATTATGCTGTACACCAGAAACTGGCACAATGTAACTGACTACACCTCAATTAAAAAAGAAAGAAAGAAAGAAGAATAACCATAATCTTCACAGTGCTGCTGTGAGCAATAAATTTAAAAATGTCTCTGAAATACTTAACACAGCACTTAGTATATAATAAATGCTCAGGAAGCATTATATATCATTAGTGTTGTAACTATTATTATTAAACACTATTATTAAGACACTATTGTTTGGATTGGAAAGTCTGACCACCATATCTTCTGGGTTTTTTTTTTTTTTCCTATTTAATTCTGTAACTGCCTTACCATAGTCACTCAAGAGAAGCTTAACTTAAAAGTAATTGACTTCCCTTCTACAAATCTCTATCAGACTGCCATTTCCACAGACTAGCCCCATCAGATTCTAACGATTTCATCTTCACAATTGCTCAGCACTTTTCTGTTCTTGATTCTCATTGCATATGTTAACGTAATAACTTGTATATGTGCATATGCATTTCTGTCGCTTGTGATTCATTTTTATACTATATGTGTCTGTTTTCAACTTTAGATTATCACTGAAGAAGTAGAACCAGGATAACAGCCAGGTCTGTTTGATTCTACAATAGCCATCTTCTAAGTGTGGAATGTCTTTTCCTGAGGGTAAGCAAAGACTTTCCAAGGGTACATACAGGCAGAGAGAGTCTTAAGGGAATCGACTTCCATATCCTCAATTGCCCTGTCTTCTATAATTGCCTTTACTTGAGGCCACATGCGAGGGTGAAGTCATCCATTTCCCTTTTCCTACCTTCCCTTTCACAAAGTCCTTTTTTCCAACTGGTGAAAGAAAAGCATGCCTCTTACCTATCTGTTCCGAACCTGCTATGCTGTATAACCCTACAGTGTGAAATATCTGGAGTTCCAAACATACAGACAATTCAAAGTGTCCTCCATTTAGCTATCTTGCATCCTCATCCTCCAAATGTCAGAGAATATACTGTTCCTAAGGAAACCCCTTGAAGGGCAAAGTCAAAAGAGCACAAAGATACACCATAGGCAAGGGCATCCATTTCCTTCAGGCAGCAAATTATTAGGCACTGGGTTTTGTCTGTCTGTCCATCTACCTAAATATGTATCTTAAAATTAGAAGTAAAAAGGGAGATTCTAAGCTTCTGGTTCCAGTAAAGATAGAATAAGACTATTCTACCTCATCTCCCCCTCTGATCATAACTGAAAATTGTGAACAGAACATATAAAGCAACTATCTATGGCACCTGAAAATGAAAGAATAGTAGGCAGATTGATGAGGAAAATCAATAGTTGAAAAAGACATACAAATATTGATCGTTATATTGTGCACTTGAAATAAATATGATGCTATATTGCAATTATACCTCAATTTTTAAAAAAGACTAATAACAAAGTGAGTTTTCTGTGTTTTTCTTTTTCTACCCATATTTCCCAATACAGATCCAGAGCTGCAAAATCATGTAGCAGGAATGGCCAAGAGAAACTCTCTCCCTGGTCAGAGAAATGGGAGGGAGGGGCCCTGGCAAAGGGACGGGGGGAAATTTCCAGAGCTCTTTTCTCTCTTGATCCTCCTCTGGAAGGTGGTCCCAGTCCTAAAGTTCTACTCTTGCCACCAGGGGAGCAGCAGTAGCCTAGGATGCCTATTTGCCCCAGAGGTAGTTATGACCATGAAAGGATGCTGAAATTATACCTGTTTCAAAAAGGACCAGGAGGAAGGGTCCCTGGGAGCCAGGGAGTCTCAGGGAGATCACAAAGAGGAAAGACATGATGGAGCTGTGTATGAAGTCCTGAGCTTATTCCCCAAGAGTGCATCCATGAAAATAAATTGAAATATAATACCAAGGGCTTTGAGAAGTAAACTGCAATGTAGGTCATGGCCCAGGTACAAGACTGGTCCATGGAAGTCACATATGTTGGGAGGATCCAAACAGCACTACATAGTCTTTGAAAACTAAACTGACATTGAAATCAAAGCCCACAGAAGGTAGAATGGGACTTATGACTAGAGCCCAACTGGGTCAACTGACTATGAAACAACAAACACATAAACAAAAATCAACTTTCTCCAGAGAATTTTAACAGGGCCCAGAATCTCATAATATCTTCAAAATGCTCAGTCTGTAATCCAAAATTAGTTAACAAACTAAAAAACAGGACATTCTCAGCACCCTTAAATGAAAATACCATCAATAGACACCAACCCTGAGATGATGCAGATAGAATTACTTGATAAAGCTGTCGACTGAAATAAATGCGCAACCTAAAAGTTAACAGTTATGTTTTATTTGGCAGGAGGACTCAAGCCGGGATGACAGCCTCTCAGATCACTCTGAGGGACTGCTCCAAAGAGGTAGGGGAGGAGCTAGGATATATAGGAGCTTTACAACAAAGACCAGGTAGTTGGAACAATAAAGGATTACTTGTTATCTAAAGAAAACCATGCATTTCAAATTAAAGAATTTAGTACTTTTCTAAGTATGGGAGGAAGCAAACATTTGGGCTCATTGAATTCATTCCTTTGACAAGCACCTAGCTATCTAGGGCCAGTGTCCTGTCCTTTCTTATTCTGAATCTGCTCAGAGGGCACCACTGTGAGTGGCTGCAGAGGCTGGGCTGCAGGCCTGTCCCCACTGGGGGGTGGCAGCAGCCACTGATGACTTGGTTTCAACATTCTTTGTTTAGTGATATGGTTGCAGTATTTTCACTCACAAAGCCCTTAAGGCAGCTATTACACACGTGCTCCATGAAGTAATGGTCAACAGGCTTGAAATGAATGGAAGGACACAAGTTCTCAGAAAAGAAATAACAGCTTCATGGAAAAAATCAAGCAGAAATTTTAGAACTAAAGAATACAATAACTAAGTTTTTTTAAGAGCCACAGAATTTCAGAACAGAGACGACAGTGGAAAGAGTCAGTGAACTTGAATATAGATTAACAGAAATCATCCAACCTGAACAAGAGAGAAAAAGATTGAAAAAAAAATGAACATAAGTTCAGGCACCTGCTGGGTACTATAAAATGTCACTAAAATCCAAGAAGGAAAAGAGAAACACTTGTACAGAAAATAAAATTGAAAAATTAATGACTAAAACTTCCTAAATATAATTAATGATATAAATTTAGACTTTAGAAGCTCAGCAGATCCAAACAGAATAAACTCAAGGAAAATCATACCTAGACACAAAATAACCAACCAAGTGGGATTTATCCTGGGAAGCAAGGCTATTTCAACATCCAAAATATAATAAATGTGATCACCAGGTTAACAAACCAAAGAAAAACTGCATGATCAAAATAATAGATGCAGGAGAAGCATTTGATAAAATTCAACATTGTTCAGGACAAAAACCCTCAGGAAATCAAGTAGAGAGTTTAAGGGCTCACCTGACTATGGTAACCCTACCATGGATGCTCTACCTTTCTTCAAGTTGACTGTGACATAGAAGGTAACCTAATCACAATAGTAACTCTCCCATCATACTCATAGTTCACACCCCCATTCAAAGGTAGGGAGATTATACAAGTGTAATGAGTACATCAGGGTATTGGAGATTATAATTCTGTTTACCATAACAAGCAATGAACAATAGGAAACCAATATTCTAAAACAATATCTTTTACAATAGCTCTAAAAGTATCTAACAAAATATGTACAAGATCTATATAATAAAAATTACAAAATGTTGATAAAAGAATCAAGGAAGAGCTAATAAATGGAGAGATGAACCAAGTCCATCATTTAAAAGATTCAGTGTGATTAAGACATCACAATGACAACTTTCCACTCTGACCTATAGCTTTAAACAAATTCCAATCAAAACTTGGCAGGATTTTTTTGACAACCTGATTCTAAAATTTATACAAAAAGGCAAAGTACTAGTACTGAAAAATAAATTTTAAGCAAGAAAACAGTTGAAAAATTCACATCACCCAGATGTTAAGGCTTATTGTAAAACTGTAATAATCAAAACTGCATGGTTATGCTTAAGGGATAGACACATAATGAATGGAACTGAAGCGTCCGTCCAGAAATAGACCCACATGAATATGGTCAATTAACCTGACAAAAGTGCAAAAGCAATTTACTGAGGAAATGATAATCTTTTCAACAAATGCTCCTAGGAAAAGCTGGACATTCATTTTCAAAAAGAAAGAAATAACACTTGACCTATACCTCACGCTTGATGTAAAACTTCAACTCACCATAGATCATAATAAAATGAAAAGATAAAAGTCTCAGGAGAAATTATAGGAGAAAATCTTCGTGCACATAAATAAGGGAAAATGTTCTTATATGATACAAATGTATGTTCTATACAAAAAAAGATTGATAAATTAGACTTCATCAAAATTAAAAATGCTTGCTCAGTGAAAGACAATGTGAGGAGAATAAAAAGACAGGTGTAGACTGGGAGAAAATATTTTCAAATCACATATTCAGTAAAAGATTTTCAGCCAGAACACAGAAAGAACTCTCAGAGCTCAACGATAAGAAATACAACCCAAGAAATAAATGAGCAAAAGATATGAACAGACATTTCACTGAAGAATGTATACCAATGGCAAATAAGCATGTTAAAAGCCAGTCATCACTAGTCATTAAAGAAATGCAAATTAAAACCACAATCATTTACCTCTACATACCTATGAGAATGGGTAACATAAAAACAACAATAAATATCACCCTGACAATAATAAGCACTGGTAAGATTGTGGAGCAAATGGAACTTCATTATGTAGATAGGTTTTCAAAGCATTACAATCTAGAAGACAAACAAAGAAAGAAAAAAAAAAAAAAAGAATGGAATTGATGACAAACACTGTTCCATTCCACACAAACCAGTTTTAAAAGAAAATAAACCATCCCTTCTAACACATTAAGAGATAAATTTCCAATAAATGTCACATTTAAGTTTAGTAATTACTTATAAACAAGTCACAATAACTACGATAAATTAATCAAAAATGCTAACCCTCTGTCTCATGAGTGAGGTAAATTTTTTGTAAGTAATCATTTCCATTTTTATACATTGTTTTGTCCTAGAAACGTATGATAGAGTGATAAAAAATAACTAAATGAAATTCTGTGAGAGAAGGGAAATAGAAATAAAAGTTCAGGAAGAAAGAGCAACTATGTAATACTCGCCCAATGTTAAAAGAACAGCTTGTGATTCTAGAATGGTTGTGAGTGCCAAGTCACTATGGTATTTAAATTCCACCGGACATATTTAAAAGAGTAATGAAACAGTTTTCATTTTAAAACGTCAATTATCATAATATCCTTTAGATTGTATTCTTTGTCAACTACTTACAAGCATGATTTACAGCTTTTAGATAGTAACTTAAAATTGTGCAAGGGGTATATAACTTTTCAAAATCATTTTAAGGTTACACAAGCAAAACTATGTGGAAGACCATACCTCTAAATACTACGTGACACTGCCTCCTTGATAAGAATTTAGCTCATTTTGTTTAAATGTGTGCAGGGATTCAGACACAAAATAAATATTACGTATTGAGCAGATGAAAATGGAGATTGCAATTACTTCCCAATGGCCAAGCTCGATGGAGTTGAAGTTATGAAGATCAAAATGCTATTTGTTATAAAGAAGCCACAATTTCAGAAGAGATTCAGACTTGGAGGTGATGATTCTGAATTACACATTAGTTTCACTGGGTGGCCCAGAGTGTAGAGTCCAGAGTCTAGGATGTCTGAATTACTAGGAAATCACCACACCACTGCAGTTCAATTTCAAGAAGAACTGATTGAGCTTAAGGAGTTATGTCCACCTTTTGGACATAGGTAGTATCCAATCTTGGGAATTTGGGGAGACAAATATGAAACAGAACTAAGCTAATATTCCTATCATGTGAAAAAAAACCCAACCAGCAATTTTTCCCAACCACCTGATTCTGTAAAGATGTATCTGCTATGATTAAATTGACCATCATAGAGATATAAAGCTGGATATAGAATTATAATAAATGGTGTTTTGAATTATTCAGGATATGAATTACCAGCATTCTTGTTGAAGCGATCAAACTGATTATTGACCAAAATAGGCTTAGAGCTATGTACTTATGATTACATATATTGAAAAAAACCAGACTTTAATTGCTAAAAATTCCTGCATTTTATTGTAGTCTGTAAGACCAAAACTGTGAATTTTTGATTGCAAGGCACAATATTGAACAAAATGTGGAAGCTCTTGGTCTCTAGCCACTAAATGAAATAATATTCCATAATAAGCACAGGGATCAACCTGTGATACCGGGTTTCTGAGTTATCAGCCTCTAAGTCATGCAGCCAACTTGTAAGGAGAGTAAGAAGAATGAATGCAGGTGAGGAAAGGAAACCTCTATATTTCTTTTTTAGGAACCACTGTGCCACCTTAAGCAAAGCAATATCTGGCAGAGAAGAGAAACCTAATCTCTAATGATCTATAAACAAGAACGACTGAGCCCAGGTAGTCTTTAGGTTCAACAAGAGATCTGTTTTGTTTGGCACTGCTTCTTTATGCTGGGCATGTGGCAGAATGGAGTCAAAACAAGACTGTGGCTCTCAGAGAAAAACAGTGGACATCTACAAGATGAGAATTTCTCATGGTTCACAGACTGAAAGAAGTCCTTAGGGACTTTTAAATGATTTTTTAAAAAACCTTTCAAGTTTCAATACACAGCCAAATAAAGTTTAAGTACCAGACAAGTTAATCATGAAGCTTATTAAGAATTCTTCTGTGTCTTCAAATGATAAATGCTGAAGAGGGTGTGGAGAAAAGGGACCCTTCCAACACTGTTGGTAGGAATGTAGTTTGGTGCAGCCATTATGGAAAACAGTATGGAGATTCCTTTAAAAACTAAAAACAAGAGTTACCAAATGTTCCAGCAATCCCACTCCTCAGCATATACTCAGAGAAGATTCCAATTTGAAAAAATGTATGCACCCCAAAATATTCACAGCAGCACTATTTACAGTTGCCAAGACATGGAAGCAACCTAAATGTCCATTGACAGATGATTGGATAAAGAAGTTCCATACACAATGGAATACTACTCAACCATAAAGAAGAATGAATTAATGCCATTTGCAGCAACATGGATGGACCTAGAGATTATCATACTAAGTGAATTAAGACAGAGAAAGACAAATACCATATGATATAATTTGTACACAGAATCTAAAAAAAAAAAAAAAATACAAATGAATTCATTTACAAAACAGAAACAGACTCACAGACATAGAAAACAAACTTATGGTTACCAAAGGGGAAAGCAGAGGAGGGATAAACTTGGAGTTTGGGATTAGCAGATATAAACTACTATATACAGAAAAGATAAACAACAAGGTCCTACAGTATAGCACTGAACAATATTCAATAGCTTATAATAACCTATAATTTAAAAGAATATGAAAAAGTATACATATTTATATCTAAAACTGAATCACTATTTTGTATACCAGAAACTAACACAACACTGTAAATCCACTATACTTCAATAAAAAATTTAAAAAATAAAAATTGAAAGAATTCTTCTGTGTCTTTAGCTCTGTCACTACCCAAATAACTACAATAATAATGACAGTTATTACTCCATAGAGCTTCTCTTCTTAACTTTGGCCATTCTCCCAAACATTCCCTGTGTTACGGCCCTACAGACACATGCTTAAAAGAACTGAGAAGAGGGGATATCTTGGGGAAGATCATTGCAGACAGAGTAGCTGGAGCTTAGAGAGCAAGAGACAAGTATTCAGAGAGAAGTCAGAGAGGGAATGGGGGCAGATATTGTAGGGCAGGAGGTCTATGCTGTACAACTCCAGGAGGCACTGTTTACTTTGAATGTTGTGTGATTGGTCCTCCCCTGGAGTTCCTTCCACAATGCAGTGATGCTGATGGAGGGCCCTGGTGGCTTTTATATTGAAGCAGATGGGAAAACTTGGAGGGGAGAGATGGCAACAATTAAAACATCCCTTTTGCTGCTATATATAGAATAGCCCGCCAGGACATTAGGAGGCAGGAAGGATGACAATAAGGACCTGGAAAGATAATCCAGGCAGGAGTTGAGGTGACTTGGACCTGGGAGTGGTTGTGGAGGTGGTGGGCACTGGATGGGTTCCATGCCTATTTTGATAGCATAGCCAAGAAGATTTCTGACAGATCAGATATAGTATGAGAGCGTAAGAGAAGAGTCAAGGATGACCCAAGGTCTTTGGCTGGAGCAACTGGAAGAATGAAGTTGTCATTTACTAAGATTGGGAGGGCTGGGAGAGGAGCAGGTGCAGGGGCAATACTAGATCAGGGTAGTACCTGTTCTGCCTGAAATGTCTTGTAAACACTCAAATGGAAACAGATAGATGGCAGTGTGTGTGTGTGTGTGTGTGTGTGTGTGTGTGTGTTTGCACGCACACACACACGCATGCAAGTGTGTGTGTGTCCCAAGCATACATATGTATGCAAGTCCGGAGTTCAGAGGATGTACAGTTTGAGAGCCAGGTTTGTAGATGTCAGTGTATGGTGGGACTTCAAGCCATGAGCCTGAATTAGATCACCAAAAAAGGAGAGATCCAAGGGCTGATTTACTCTGTGCTTAGATGTCTATCTCTCCACTGGCCTATGAGCTCTTGAAAAGTAGACATGCCATCTTTCCTTTTCCAGTTCCTGGTGAACCACCTGGTACAGAGAAAATGCGTCTAAATGTCTAAATGTTGGATTGAAGCATTTACATTTGTATGGTACATCATGGCTTCCAAAATTCTTTCAAATACATTACCTCACGTAGCCCATAAAACAGTTTTACCACCCAGGTATTACTATTCCTATTGTAAAATTGAGGAA
This sequence comes from Camelus dromedarius, assembly GCF_036321535.1. Lineage (NCBI taxonomy): Eukaryota > Metazoa > Chordata > Mammalia > Artiodactyla > Camelidae > Camelus > Camelus dromedarius. The sequence goes on along the minus strand of NC_087436.1, from coordinate 88,794,161 downwards.
AGAGAAGTTAAAAGAGTTTAAGAAACTTGCTCAAGACCACACAGTTATTAAACAAGAAAACCAGGGCTTGAAAACAAATCTTCAGATCTAAATTTGGCACCCTCCAAAGAAGTATCTACATATGGAAGAAAGAAAATGTTATTTATGATTTAAATTTTAAATAATTTAAAACTATAAATGTAGGAAATTTTGAAGTTCTAGTAAAACCTCATTTTATTTGATTATTCATTGTCATAAAGAGTGCATGGCTAGTTTTTAGTAATTCCATCACACTATCTCTAATCATCCATCTCTGGCAAAATTTTGATACTGAGTACCTCAAAGAAATAGTACTGCAGTATTTCTCCCAAATGAACTCACAATTCAATAGCAGAAATTCAGAATATATGTTTCACCAAGATCTCAAAATGACAATTTTGCTGCTAATGCAATGAAGTGGTTGCTCTCAGCAACCAGAGCTAGAAAAACAAGTAAGAGACTGGAAAAGGAAGAAGAGAATGAAAGAATAAATAGCCAAAGTTCTTTCATGGCAGAGGAGACCTCGTTAGACCCACAGAAGTACAATTTAAAAACTACTTTCCATATATAATTACAGACAAGGTAGAGTAAAGAATTAGAAAGCTCAGAATGATTGATGGACCTTGATCTTTTAGCCCTCTGAGTTCTCACAACTCAACTATGGAAACACACACAGTGTTTATTTTAAAAACCTCTGAGGAACAGTTCCCACAGCATTATCACATTAGCACATTATTTACTTTACAGGACCCAGCATCAGCATAAGACAGAAAGGATGAGACAACCGTGTATCCTTCTATGTGAGAACAAAATATCTTTGGGGTTATGACTTATTCAAGGATGCTAAGAGAAGAGGAATTGAATTTACAGAGCTGAGCATTGGGAAAAGCAGCTGTTACAAGTTGTGAGTTTTGGCTCAACTCAGTCAGAAAAGGCATTTTGAAAGCTCTTGTGAGAAGGGAGCCGTAACAAAGGGAAGCGTTCAAGGATTAATAAACAAATCCCTGGATGGTGGACTGTTGGGGAGAAGAGAGAGGCTGGGCGGCTGATTTAAAATAACCTTGGAATGATCTTCCTGAACCTCAGTTTCCTTATTTATAAAATGAAGGTGATAATACCTCAGAGGTTTACTCTGGAAGCAAAGTGACCTAACAGCTGTGAAAGCACTTCGGAAAGGAGACTGGGGTCCATAACGTAAAAAGGGGGGCTACTGTTTTCTTGGGGCAAATGATTCGAAAATTTGGAAGGAGATTAAGATGGGAGTCAATTTTTCATCACCATTTGTCTCATGGGCCAAGTAGGCACCTGACGCCCAACACAGGTTCACAGTGATGAATATGACCCCAGATCACCTTCTCTCTTCCACTGTGCCAAGTGGGACCCTTCCTCTTCCAAATATTCAGAATTCCTTTATGTAATAGACTCCACTTCTACTCCATTGACATCTAACCTGTGTTCCTTTCTAGTTTCTGTGGCTTAATGGAGTCACCAACGCTTTTACGTTGTTTCTCATATATGGGCATACCAGATTAGGTTTAGCCCTCACTAAAGGTAGGAAGCATGATAAGGATTATTATTGTTATTGTTTATTGTTGTTGTTGTTGTTGTTGTTGTTATTATTATAGAGTACCTTGAAAACATAAAGCCCAAACCAGGGTTTGGTTTCTCAAAAGCAGCACTATTGACATTTGACCCACATAGTTTTTTGCTGGGGGAGGCTGTCCTGTTCATTGCAGGATGTTTCGCATGGTGGGTCTCTCACCAGCTAAATGCCAGGGGCAACTCTTTCTGGCCCCAAAGTTACGACAACCAAAATGTCTACAGACATTGCCAAATGTTCCCAGGTGGGGGCTACAAAATCATCTCTGGTTGAGAACCACCATACTAGCCAGGGCTAAATTAATACTATGGTCACTGTAACTACTTTTATTCTTTTCAGATTACCTGGGATAATGCTCAGAACTGCACAGGTACTCAGTGAATATTTACTGAATAAATGAAAAAATGAGGAAAGGACTTCATTAGTTATATTTATAACTGACCTTATAGCATAAACCCTTATATGATTAAAACGATATTATATAATGCATAATTTGCAAGTTGGCATACAATATATTTTTGGTACATGAACACATTTTAGTGCGTATGCTAGAAATTATATTCTTGTGCATACACAAAGATCACAGTTAACAGTTACTTTCTCCCTAGAACATGAACTATGAATATGCCTATGATGGCTAGCATCCTGTTTATCCATCAAGCATGAGACAGAAAAATTATTTTAAATTCTAGGAATTTAAACACCACTTATCAGACCCATGTTCAGAGAATTAATTCTACATGGAAAGAATAGTACAATCAAGAATTCTAGAGGGGAGGGTATAGCTCAAGAGGTAGAGCACATGTTTAGCATGTATGAAGTCCTGGGTTCAACCCCCAGTACCTCCATTTAAAAAAATAATAATTAAATGAAATAAACCTAATTACCTCCCCCCCAAAGAAAACTAAAAAAAAGGAAAAAAAAAAGAATTCTAAAAAGACTGGTAAGCTTTTTAGTATAAACGTTTTACCAATCCTCCAAAATCTGTCCCAAACTCACCAGTCTTTTCCAAGATCAGAAGGAAGATTTGTACTGTCTTCTGATATTTGGGGAACCTATGTCAGTGGCATTTCACCTTGAGCTCTTAAAGAATACTGATGTTATTCTGATTTTCAAGAACTGATACTTTTGGACCATCCTGTTAAAGAACACTAGTGATGTTTTTGACTTTCAGATTTTCTCAGTGGATTCTCCAATCCTGTATCAACAGGCTGCATTTCCCAAATAACCACTAGCGAAGTGTTCTTATCAAAACAGGGGCAAATGCAGCTGAAAAAGAAAAGAATTGAGGGGTTTCTCTTTCAGACACACTCACTCATCCTTATGGTGGCTTCTAACTATATACAATCTTTTGGAGGGAATCCGAATTTAGCATCAACTCTATTAAACAGTGTGCTTAAAAGAAATAAAACAAACTTCGACTTTTGGCTACGATGTAGTAGCTTATGACATGTCAATGTCCCCCATCAAGTAAAACTACAAAAGCCAGATAAAACACAAGAAACATCTGTTTAAAGGCCCTTGATAGTGGGAGACTATTAGGATGCAAGCGGCTCAGATCCCAGAGAAAAGGTAACTACAGAGCAAACAGTCTGCATTCTGTGGACGCTTTTTCCCTTTGGGACTCGCCAATTCTTGGCATGGCGCTAGAAAATAAGAATCTGGACTGCAAAGAGGCAGAGAAGCCAGTAGAGCTTTTGGCAATCCCACAGTGATGGAGAGACAAAAATTAGAGTTTGGGTGCTGTCAAAGAAGACAGGAATTAAGGGGCCAAGGATGCAGTGGGAAAGGAAACACAGAAATGGGGCCATCACATGGAAGGATTTCCCCTCATGGCATTTGCTGTAAAGTACAAGAAGCTAAACAGCTAGGAAGAAGACCAATGTGAAGCAAAGTGGAAACCCAGCAATCTTGTTCTGAGAAGAAAAATATTATAATTTGGGACTGCCCAAGGAGGAGTGGAGTGCAGGAAACACTTCGGTTTCTCAGTAAGGCCCACTGGAGAAGCGCATGCTCAGAATGGAAAAAAACAGAGGTAAGTAGAGCCTTACGGACACTGCCTTATAAACACTCAGCGAAACCAGCTCAGTCTCTGCCAGGACCAGGTAGTCTGTTCCCACTCTATGTGCCTGCCCTTCAGGAGAGGACCTGCTGCCCCCACTATCATCAACAGCCTGAATCTCCTTCAGGTTTCGCCTCTTCTGCAGAGCTGCCTTGCCCCAGGGCACACCCTCCCCAGAAAGGCCCACATCCAACGGCTGATGGAGGTGGGGATATAAAGACCCAGCCATCTTGGCCCAACACGGAGCAACTCCCTCAGGTCACCTGTGCCCCAGAGCTCCCCGTGGATTTAGCCGAGGCTTTAACAGGTCTGGATCGCACTTCCACTTCTTCTTCTGCTCAGTCCTGCTTTCTCTTCCCTCCTTTACACAAGCGCTGATACCTGATAAACACCCTGTACAACAAACTCCACCTCAGTGACTGCTTCTGGAAAACCCAGCTGCTGACAGTCACTGTAGTGGTCCAAGAAAGCAGGTGATGTGACGAGGTTATTGATCTGGACCATGCACTGCTAGGATGGCAGTGAGGCTGCCAACACTGATGGTTAGATGGAGATAGACCTTCCCTGGCATGAGGGGGTGGTCCAGGGTTGAAACCCTTGTCAGAGGTGAGTTGGAATAGTCTACCTGTGGAAAGGAATGTACTAAATAGGGTAATTGACCAAGGGTTTGACAAGGACAATGGATTGGACAGCTTACTGCTAACCATCAATAATGTTCTAGAAAAAGATAACTCAAAGCCCCAAGCAATTGTAATTCATATGTGAACGCCAAAGGGCCTTCTCAGGAATTTAGAAAGAGGTTCTTATGTACTGTACTATAGCAGGAGAGTCCAGAAAGCTGAGGATAGAGAAGATTGATAATGCAGACCCATTAAAATCAGCATCTTCTATTCCATAACAGACACTAATAAAAGAAAGGAAAGGCAAACCACACAGTGGGAGATCTTCACAATATACATACCCAAGAGATGACTTAAATCCAGAAAGCATAAAGAGAGACAAATCAGGAACAAAAAGACAGACTATCCAATTTAAAAAGGGGCAAAATACGTGGACAGACACTTCACAAAAAAAGATATTTAAATAACCAAGACATCTTGAAAATTCAATCAAATTCATTAGGAAAATGCAACTTAAAACTGCAAAGAGATAGCACAATACTATCATCAGAATTGCTAAAATTGAAAAAAAAAAACTAACAATACCAAGTGTTGGGGAAGATTTGGAGCAACTGCAACTTTCACACATAGCTAGGATAAGTATAAATTGGCACAACTACTTTAAAAAAAAACTGTTTTGCTGAACAAATACATATCCTTGTTCCACCAAAGACATATACAAGAATAGCCATAGCATCACCGTTCATAGTAGCCAGAGACGACTCCCACATCCATCAACAATAGCACAGGAAAATACATTGTGATGCAAAATATATCAAAGTACTATTAAAAAGAGAATGAATGAATCACTGGAAGATGAAAATATAGTGAATCTCTCAAACATAATGTTGAGCAAACGAAGCTGGACACAAAAGGACTGTAGACTGCATGATTCCATTGATACCAAGTTCAGAAATTGATAAAAACTACCCAAGGAGATAGAAGTCGGCATTCAGGTCTCTTTTGAGAGGGTGAGGTGACAGGAGGGGGCTTGAGAGGGTTTCTGGGATGCTGTCAATATTCCATCTCTTTATCTGGGTGCTGGTCACGTGGGTCTGGTCACTGTGTTACAAATTATTGAAATGCACACCTTATTTGTATTCTTCCTCGTATAAATGGTATACCTCAATAAAGTCTTTTAAAAATGCAACAAAACACAGGTACTTACGTTGCTTTTCTCTTTCCTGCTGTGGTGAGAAGCAAATCCTGCTGGCATTTTTGTTTTCACTTTGGTTTCTAAACTGGGAGCATTTGAGGAAATCAGGCCAGGTGGCATTCATCATGGCCAGGACTGATTCACAGCCCTTCTTGGCAGCCTCACAGAAGGACCTACAGGGCAGGAGCCCAACACTAGAAGAAAATAGAAAGGTGAAAATTAATGTTTTTACAGGCTATTTCACAAAGTAATAATTAAACTAATAAGAAAACTTGGCAATATTATCTAAGTTTATATTTACTATAGTCAACAACTTAAATTTCTACATTCGACCCTAGGATTTCAGCCACCCTACTGTCATGATTCTAGAGGGAATAAGCTAGTTGCATAATATCATCTAGCTATCTCTTGTAGAAGCATTTATCCCAAATGATTTTTTTTTTAAATTTCTTGTGCTAAAGTAAACCTGTCAACTAAAAACGAGCTCTACTTAATATCAAAAGAAGTAAATTAACATAGAAATGAAGCCCCTCAAATTGGAAAATCAGAAGTGGGTCACAAAATAGGTTAATTTCTTTACCATCCCTATGAGACATTCAAAGGATCTCTGAGAGGCAGACAGAGAGAAGTTCCTTAACCTCCATGGCCTCCTTGGAAAAGAAAATATTATACAAACAAATGGCAACTCTGAAACCTTCTATCATTGTTTATCTTTTCATTTCTATGTTATCTTCTGCAAAATAGAAAAATACAAACAACTGTCCATTAGTGGTAAAGTAATGATGCCCTGGAGTTTGTCTTTATTCATCTGACACGCAATCAAACACTCCTGGATCCGCGGCTCTGTGTCTACAATGTCAAGGCCATGGACTTGTTCTCTTACAGACCCAGGTGGCTTTTTCTACTTTGCGGTTAACAGACTGCATCTCTCACCCTGGCTCGTCATAAGGCAAAGGCATTTCAAATGATTTTAAGAAAAGTGGGAAAGAAAATACGCATGTCAGTCAAAGCAGAACACACGCTTCACAAATGTAGGGTCAATAAGCTATTGCAGAATCATACAGCCTCAGATCTGTAAGAAACTTTAAACAACACCTCATTCAGATCCTTCATTTGAGACAAGTCCAGGGAGATTCTGAGACACACAGTTTCCTAATGGAAGAAGTGCGAAGAGAATCCAAAAGTTTTAACTTTCAGTCTAGGCTCTATCTACTCTCCTATATTATCTAGTCTCATAAAAGGACCTAATAATTAGGCTTTAAGAACTCCTTGATCAAACAAACACATTTACAATTCCCCATTCATATTTCTACAGATCACAGAAACATTAACAAGATGCGCCAGCCACTGAGTTAAAATAGAACTGATAGCCTGTGAAAGAGTCCTAAGAGTGAGATCTTATACATAACAATGTGGGGAAGGGGTACTCAACAATGACATCCAGTTGCAAATGCTTTTGAACTCATTCTCAGAAACTTACGACTGAGTACCTTTAGAATCCTAATAGTCACGTAACTACCTACCTACATTAATATGTGACTAAATTTGTTAGAGAAGATGTGGAAAGAGGTTTTGCATTTGAAAGAATTAGTGTTAGGACATAAAATGTGACTTGGTCCAGGCAGGAATCTCAGTGTAAAGGAGACACCTGACTGCCATTCAGGAAATAGATCAGATATTTCAAGGACTAAAAGTATCACTCAAACTTTTTAAAAGATTTCCTTTCCTAGATGTTATTCCAGAGAAGTTAGAGACTATATTTTCTCAAATAAAACTGGGAACATGGTTGAGAAATGTGGAGAACACAGAATTTCTATGTAATTGCTTTCATGATGCTAGGCTCTATTCTAAGTGCATTAACTCATTTATTTCTCACTACAGTACATAGTAATATACTATGGGTACCATTACTGAGACAGGAAGGAAGGGAGCAGGGCACAACCATTAAAAGAATGAGACAGCCATTGAGGATATGACATAAAGTGGTTAGAACCAACTAGGCCCAAGATGGCAGCAGATTTGCCTTTCAGTAGACCTTGAGCCTCATTACAGGCTCACTGTAATACACTAGCGTGCTAAATGACACGCCCACAGGCACCATGACAGTTCCCAGGCTGACCATGAAAAGCCAAAAAGTGGGCAAGGGCCCAATTCCTGGAAATCCCCAGCCCTTCCCCAAAACAGTTGGAATAATCCTCCCACTTGTTAATGTATGAAATTACCCAGCCCACAAAAACTAACCACCGTGCACCCCGGGGTCACTCCTCTGAGATGGACCTCATTCTATGGAACGTGTATCTCTCCAAATATACTTGCTTTCACTTTACTATGGCTCGCTCTGGAATTCTTTCCTGCGTGAGACAAGAACCTACTCTCTACTCTCCAGTAACATTACTGTCATCCCTAATACACAAATCAGGAAACTGAAGCACAGGAAATATAAGAGACTCGTCTAAAAATCAATGAGGTAGTGAATGTCACAGCCAGCATTCAAACCCAGGCAGACTGATTCAAGGACCATTAACTATTAACTCTCTCACACATGAGCACTTACTTGAGGAATGTATGTTCCAAAAGCGTAACTCAAGGTTAGTTCAAAACTTGATATGCACTTTCCCAGTGGACCAACCACATACACAGGGGTTGGGTTCTCCCTTCACCCTATAAACTCCTAGTTAACCTTCAGTGAAATTTGCGGAAGGGGCTAAGGAACACCAGGAAGGGGTACAGGCATTTCTCTTTCTCTTCCAGGTGAGACAGCCCACAATAAAACTACAAAACAAGCTAGGCTTGGCTTCAGCATTCTTCCTTCGCCTGACCTGGGTCCAGTGCCCTGATACCATCCTGATCGTCCGCCCTCCAGGACTGCACCTGGACTGCCACCTCCACCAGAGCATTACTTGCTCCTAAACATTTCCTCTCCTTCCGACCATCAAAACTACCTTCCCCAAGTGAGCTGATTGTAATTAGACTTTCAAAGAAGAAAAGGGATGAAAACACAGAGTAATATATAATAATAGATGGACACTTAACCCTCCCCGAGGTTTTTTGCATCATTAGATGACTGCTTGCTGGAGCAAAGGAATCTCTAATTGATGAAATTTCAAGTTTCATTTACAGAGGGAAAAATTCACCTGATATTGTCAGATGGGGAAGATCGCTGTGTCCCAAGGGATTCCCCGAAATTTCCTCACTCCTGAACCCACATATATTTTAATCACTCCACATCTCTCTCAGAATCTTCGACAGTAAGAGCAACGAAGGGGGCCAGCAGACTGTTTTCATGTTCCAAAGCTAAGTCTTTAACTCAGAAGCTGACTTCTTGTCACTGACTCTTACCAGAGTCATTTTCTGCAGGAAAGCATTAAGTCTACCATCCTGAATCTTTCACATGGGCCCTCCTCCTCATCTAATCTTGGGCCAACAGTTTGCTCACACCAAGACTCAGCTTCCTCATTTGAAAAGTGAGAGGTTTGGAAGAGCTGATTTTTTCATGATCCTTTTACCACTAACATTCTGTAAATCAAAATTCATTCTTTAACACAATGCATCTCAGAGGAGCAGTGATAATCCCACCAGTTTTGCTACATTTCAAAAGGTAACAGACATTTTTTTTCACTCGAGATTTGCGCTGGGAATATATAGAGACATTAAAGTACCATTAGGCCTTCCATTCTAAAAATAGGGCCTAAGAAAAATGTCTAGAGTGTTTCCAAATAGCTCTCTTAAGAGGTGTAACCAACCGAGACCCATAGGCTTTAAATTGCTGGATGAGGACATGTGAAATGGTGACAGAGTATTAATAACTAGCAGCCCTTTCAGACACTGAGCAGAATGAGGAGCCATTTGTCCTTGCTTTGCGTGAAATTCAACTGCCTACAAGGGGTTGAAGTGTTTTGCTTTTCATCACATGGAAAAGTGCGATGAGACAGACCACACTATTTTGGAATATAAGGGCCAATATCCAAGCAACAAGCAGACTGACCTCTGAAAATAGTGCTCCGCACAGGGGAGGAGTTGGCTTTGGCTATCAGAATACTATTTTAGAAAAGGTGACTATTTTAAATTGATGTGTGGTGTGCACTTGGTGTTGTGCAAAAGTCCCTAAAACATTTCAACCCAAGCTTAAGCAGAAAACTCTTACCTCACCTCTATAATTATTTGTTGAAACAAATACATACAAACAAATGTAAATAATTCTACTATATAGTGATAGTGAGGATTTTAGGGGATTTTCTCTAGGAAAGCTATTCTAAAGTTATCTACAAAAAAAGTATAGATTTTGCCTACACAATTTTAAGCAAATTTATCTACTAATTTTTAAATTTACCAAAAAAAATGGATTTTTTATTGTACCCTTTGACCAATATCTCCCTGCTACCACCCCTAAATTTATAGATTTCATCTGCAAAAAAAGTTCTGATAAAGACATAGAGTTAAAATGACTGAACAAGCTATAGCCACACAGTAGCTTTTATAATAGCTAATGGATTTTTAGGTTTTATAACTCACTTTTTTCTAACTTTTTATTTTTATTTTTGTGGTACAGGTGATGTATAATATTATACAAGTTACAGGTGTACGATACAGTGATTCACAATTTTTAAAGGTTATACTCCACTTATACTCCCCATGTTGTACAATATATCCTTGCAGCTAATTTTACCTATTATCTAACTTCTTACTTTAAACTACATTTAGAGACTTACAGAAAAGTTATAAAAGTAGTACAGAAAGTTTCCATATAGCCTTTATCTGGGCTCCCATAAAGCAAATTCTCATGTAACTACGAACCAGGAAACTGACACTAGTATAATATCTGTAACTAAAGGAAGGACCGTATCCAAATATCACCAAGATCTCCATTCAGGATCTCACATTGCATTTAGTTGTCACTTTCTATTTCTGGCAAATAACTAACCTTTCAGCAGATCTGAAAAGGTCAGGATTTAAAACTATTTTCTACGGGGAAAGAAAAAGGGTCTTTTTGATAAGCAGACTTTAACAAGGCCCTGAATGACCCCCAATCCTGCTATTCATGCCATGTGTAGTCCCCTCCCCTTGAGTGTGAGCTGGCCTAGTGACTTGCTTACAACCAACAGAAGGTAATGGGATGTGACTTCTATCATTAGGGTACATAAGTGTGACTTCTCTCTTGCTAGCAGACTACTCTCCCTTTGCTATAATAGGTAGGCCTACATGGCAAGGACCTGAGGGTGGCCTTTGGCCAACAGACACCTAGGAACTGAGGCTCTCAGTCCTTAAGAACTAAAATTCTTCCAACATTTACATGAGCCTGGAATTGTATCCTTCCCTAGGCAAGCCTTCAGATATGACCCCAGCCCTGGTCAACACCATGACTTTGCCCACATAACAGACCCTGAAACAGAAGACCCAGATAAGGCACTCTCAGATTCCAGATCCATAGAAACTGAGATAACAGATGCGTGTTATTTTAAGCTGCTAAATCTGGGATAATTTGTTATGCAGCAATAGGTAACTAATACACTTTTCTTTGATACAACACTTGGTAAGTGGCATGCTACTAAGTAAGATGTATTATTCATTGATAAGAATCATATACTCTTTTTTTTTTTAATTTCTAAATTTGTCTTTGTTAGGCTGAGCTGTCAGTAGACAGTACTCACAAAGTCATAGTCACAGGCAGCTCCCAGAGCTGCAGACCTTAGTCATGAAAAGAATGTTAACACTGGAAGGGTCTTGCAAGACAATTTACTCCTATTTCCTTCCTTTGCATTGAGAGGAAACTGAAGCCTAAAAACATCTCATAGCCAGATACTATGACTACAGTCCAGTGCTCCAAAATGTCTCACCTAGCTGACTTCTGCTCACAAACATAAGCCACAGATAACACAGAAGCATAAATCCACAAATCACACAAGAGCATGAAATCATTACCACTGCTGGAAAACACAAAAAACAACAGACAGCTTGTCCTGTCTGTGATGGACCAACAGCATCAGCTTCCTACATCAGCACTTCCTGGTGATCAAGAGACCTCATAAGAGGTATGGCTTTGATGGGGTATGAGAGAGGGAGGAAAGAGATTTCTTTGGTTTCCAGTTTCATAGACATGGGGATAGAAAAGTGTGCTAGTGAACATTTGTGTCATTGTCTTCCATCAGAAGAGCAATAATGGGAGACGGCAAGGTATTTTTTGGTCACATTGGTCTGAAACTCTTTAACAACCAGGACTTTGTCTTATTTTTCACTGGGAATAACCATGGTTCCAGTAGGAAAGAAATGACTGGCTGAAGTAGGATCACTGCAGAGCGTTTAATGGAAAAGCCACTTACAAAGGTGCTGGCAAGGTTTAGAAAAATGAACAAGGGATAGTGTAGCATGCGTGGAGGGACAGACTGCTGTTAGCAGCCCAGACTTAAGGGACAAGGGAAAGAAGCAGCTTTTGGAACTTGGAGACAGCTGTATGCAGAAGGCTGCCTGATAGGACCCAGAGGCTCTCACAGTGGGACACAGGCCACCAGGATCATCTGGCAAAGAAGAAACGAGGGAACGACTACCCAGCCTGACTGTCTTCCCACACTCTGATGTCCTCTTGGTGGCTCCCACTAGCTGAGCCCCACTGGAAGCTAGAAAGTAGCCATTGTTGAAACCAATCTGTTGGGAAGAATGAGGTGGAGGAAGGTGGGAAGTCGTTCAGATGTAAGGGAGAAAGAGCCAGCACAGGGCTACATTCATCGTGCCAAGTGGGAGCTCAACAAACACATGTCAGGAGACAAAACTCAGTGCTGGGCGTGTAGATTGTTAAACCATCACCAGCTTGAAATCTGGCAGCACTGTTTACACCACAGAAATCAGCGAGTGCTATAAATCATAGTTTTGTTTTGTTTTCTTTTCTTTTGTTTTGCAGACAGCCAATTTAGCAGTTTACCAATATACCACTGGATGAAAGTACAAAACCATGTCATCTTCTCCAGACAGAAAGCTGTTTTTAATCTCCACTGAAAGGAAGCTCACTGCGTTGCACTTCTTGAACCAGATTAGGACATTACATCAATATTAACTCATTATCTCCCACCTCCTCCACCACAACCCCCAGTCCTCCTTTGAGATACACGATCTTCTTGGGATCTCCTTGGTGTTAACACCATCTACCCAAGGCCCCCAGCCCAAAAACTTTTGCTTCACCCTCAACCTCACCATTCACATGCAATTAATTACTGAACACTAATTGTACTTCCTAAAACTTCCTCAAATCCATTAGTTCTTCCCCCGCCCATTTAACACTGTAGTAAAATTTAACTGGTTGTAGTTCCCCTAATATATGATAGATTTAGGCTGTTCTTTTACCTGAAATGCTCTTTTTTTTCACCTTGTCCACATGGCAAACCTCTATTTCTCCTCCAAAACCCAATTCAGGTGTTACTTCCTGCCTGGGAGCAGCCGTCACTAATATTGCTAAAAGGAAGGGGCCCCTCCTCCTTCTCTCTGGTTCCCGCTTATCTTGTAAACAGATCATATGGTCCAGCAATGTAATTGTTTTCATGTCTGGTCCCCCGCTATGCTGAGTACCTAGAAGGCAGAGCTATGTTTTATTCATCTCTGCATCCCCAACATCAAAATATGAGCCTGGCGCATTGTAGGTGCCAATAAGTGTTTGCTAAAGGAATAAATAAATTGATAACTTTCCTAACATCCTTGTTGAATAAACTGATGTCAGAAGCTGTACGGTAGTTCCCAAGCTCTACATGTGCCTGGCAAGACCCTCCACCCCTCCCTTATGTCCACTCCCCAACATGCTCATCCTGGCTGAAAGTGTCTGCTTACAGGACTGATTTCATCATGCACTCTTTCCCATTTACATCACAGGACACTCAGGATGTCCCCATCTCCCTCCTTTCCTGGATTCCCATATCTTCTAGGATCAAATGGAATCTTCACAGTGGGCTTTTCCTGAACAACACTTTGCTTAAAATTGCCCTTCTTGCCACCATGTCCCTACTCTCCCAAAGTTCTCCACTTTTTTGTTAAATTTTTTACACTGCACTTACCTCCATTATTTAAAGTATTTTTGACCTATTTATTTGCTCATTGCCTATGGCCTGCTTGGAACAAAGCTGTGAAAAGCAAAGTTGGGAGCAGAACCATCACTACGTAACTCCCAACTTAATAGTTTGTGCAGGAGCTCACCCCATCCCTGCTCATGTGATCCCCTCCCAATCAGGCCAGCAAATTCTACACTGTTCAATTTTGAAATAATTTCCATTGTAGAGGAAAATGTCAGTAAAATTGCTATTGATGGAAACTCCATAGATCAAGTGTCTTGCTTATATGCCAATACAAGGAGGTCATCCTTAAGAAGGCGCAGTCTGAAGAAATACCAAGAGATAAACACAGCTTGAATTAAGATGACTGTGCATAATATGAAACCACACAACCACCCCGAAAGAGAATATAAAGTTCCATCCCCTTCTCCCCAGCATGCTCCTGATGCTCATCAATACTTGGCATGCTCATCAGGGCCCAGGGGAGAGAGGATTAACAAATCACAAAAGAAATCTGCAATCGCCAAGTTATTTTTTGCAGCTGTTTTGATTTTGCACATCATAAAATGATGCTTTAAATATGGATCTTTGAAATGAATTGAATCACTGGCATTAAATCTAAATTCTAGTCACATCCACACAATACCCATGAGTTATTGAGGAGAAAAGTAAACAAACTACTCCACTGAGCTTGATGAAGTATGTGTGCTGGAGATGCCGTCAGTGATTTGACAAGGCATTCTCTGAGAGATCTGAGCTCCTGTGGCCTGATTCTCCAGCTGTACATCTTTGTAAAATAAAAGTAATATGAGTTATCTGACTGTGTATTACCCATACTTTGAGCCATTCTGGCATGCAATATGGAACCTTACTTATCATTTGATATTTTATGTATAATGCCAAAAAGCAGACTAGATCCCCCATGTTGCCTGAGGTTGACAAGGGAGCCATGATACAGCTGATCCCCTAAACCGCCAGGTTGTTAGGAAGGGTGTAGCTAAAAAGACTACTGTTTCCACGTTAGCAGATAAAATCAGGAAAGTAAGTGGCAACTGACTCTCTGAATATTTAGTTGGTGGTAGCAACAAAGCCTATCTTTTTAAACTATTGACCTACAAAAACTTTTTTTAATTATGAAAAAATTTCAATTCCGTAATATTTCCATTTATTTCCAAATGTGATACTGTTAGAGTTCTTGGGACAGAGATAAAATCTTTGATAAATAAATTAGCAATATGTAATTATTCTCCATTTAGAAAAAAAGTGATAAGCTTATGTTGACTTTATATAATTCTTCAAAAAATTGTTTTAAATCAAGTATTTTTCAATTAGCTTTTAAGATTATTTCAGGGTTGCATTTACATAGGAGAGTGGCACCTGCTGTCTTATGAAATACCATATTTAAGAACAAGGTAAGCCTTGTTCTTAAAATCACATTATAAGCTGACAGATCTGTTACTATTTTACTAAAAGATCATCAGTAAATTTCAGCTCAAAAAGGATGCAGTGATAAAGGGATGTGGAAGAGTAGAAATTGTGAGTATAAATTGGATGGTGGTGAAGAGGCTTTATAATTCTGGCATAGCAAATATTTTTAAACAATTATTCAAATGTCAACTTTGGTGCTGTGAAGGAAAAATATGCAAACCATATCAGTAAACAAAGAATGTTGAAACCATCAAGTCTTCAGTGACTGCCGCCACCATCCAGTGAAGACAAGCCTACAGCCCAGCCTCTGCAGCCACTCACAGTGGTGCCCTCTGAGCGGACTCAGAATAAGAAAGGACAGGATACCGGCCCTAGATAGCTAGGTGCTTGTCAAAGGAATGAATTCAGTGAGCCCAAATGTTTGCTTCCTCCCATATATAGAAAAGCAATAAATTCTTTAACTTGAGATGCCTGGTTTTCTTTAATTAACAAGTAATCTTTTAATGTTCCAACTACCTGGTCTTTGTTGTAAAGCTCCTATATATCCTAGCTCCTCCCCTACCTCTTCGGAGCAGTCCCTCAGAGCGATCTGAGAGGCCGTCATCCCTGCTCGGTCCTCCCGCCAAATAAAACATAACTCTCAACTTTTAGGTTGCGCATTTACTTCAGTCAACAGCGTATCTTGATTGTTCACCTAGAGGCCACCTCAGTCACCTGGCCGTCTTCAGTAATGTAATGGAGTTGGATCAGGAAAACCATGTCATCTGTGTATTTGAAATGACCGACAGGAAACTTTTATTGTAACTTTAAATAATGGAAACTAGAGTTTGGGCTCATTTTTTCTCAGGAATTCTGCTTCTAAAAGGAAGCCTAGGACATTTATAAGAAATAAACAAACTGTGCCTTCCAAAAAAGAAACTTTAAATCTCTCTTGTTTCTGTTAACATTTTTTTTTCTTCCTCCCTAGTGGCTGAAACAAAGATATGCCTAGAACTTTTATTTACCTACCAAGATTTTAGCAAAACCAAAAGCTTAAAAGATGAACAGAAGGTGAACAGAAGACAGCCACACAGCGGAATTCCAAGCTTGATTTTGGAAGCAGGACCCAGAATCCAATGTGAAAAGCAGGACGAAGCAGCACAGGTCTTAACGCTGGGAGTCAAAAGGTCTGTATTCTACCATGAACTGTTCACCTCTGAGCAAGAGCCAGTCCACCCAAGACATGCAGGTGTTCCCAGCAGACAATTTAACACCTCCCCAAGGTGATACACTGCAAACATTTGTTCAACGTTTATTTAGGTAAGAACCTGACAGTTGCAATGGAAAGAGGGCTTTGGCTGGCAGGGTCCCAATCTGCAAGCCCCACTTTGAAAATCAGAAGCCCTGCAGGTAAGTCAGCCCACACTTTGTGAAGGCAGGTAGGTGACCATCTGCTGCTACTGAATCCATGGGGTGTGAACACAACCCCCACAAGGCCCCCAATTCTCATTATTCCCAAAGCAAACATAAAAGTGTCCCTGAGAAAAGTTACGGTAAATTTAAATTTCTTCATCTTTTTCTTCCTAAGTTTTTAGAGCTCCTTTAATTAGTGCCACAGGCCACCAAGGAACCTGCCCCTTAATCCACAGGGAACTAATGGGCCCTAAGATGTTGGATTCTTTGCCACAGTGTCCCCAGTGGTTTCTCATCAGTTGGTTTAAATACTTCTAATGGTAACTCACCATTTCCTGAGACATGTCCACACAGACACAACTTTATCAATAAAGTTCTTACTTAAGTCTGAATTTGTTTCTCTATGACTTTCAATTACTGGATCTGTGTTTTTCCTTATGGAAAAATATAGAAAAAGTGTGTTCCCTCTTCCAGGCCATGGACCAGGGACATTTGAGGATGGCTAGGGTACACCCTTAGGGCCTCACACCTCCAGGTCCCCCAACTACTCATCACATGAACAGATTCTGAATCACTATCCTAATCATTTTTCTCTAGACATTTTTATCATGGTTTGGTATATAATGGCTCTGTATAAAATCTGAACTCTAAGATTTTCAACTAGAGTAGACCAAAAGTCTTTTTAACGGGTGAATATGAGTCAATATTAAAAAGAAAGCACAGAGCCACCAAATCAACCCTCAGGAACACTCTAGTATTTCCTCATCTATCAGGTCTAGGATTTTGACAGCAATGAAGAAGAGCAAGTTGATGTGTTTTAGCTGGTTTCTCTGCCAACCGAAGCTCACTCAGAAGGAAGCTAAATCAACTCTGGGAATATCATCCAACTCAATTTCAAATTATAATTCACTTAATTTACATACAGAATTTGATTTATGCATGAATTTTCAATAATATTATCAATTAAAGCAAGCAATGCACAACTACTGTCAACATATTATGAACTCCCTTTAACCTAGACATTTAGGAGAGCTCCCTAATTGAAGAATTTATTTCAACTGGAATGACCAATGGATCCATTCATTCCAACAAATATTTACTGAGCACCTGCTATGTGTTGGGCACTGCGGTGAGCATCGGGTGTATAACCATGAACAAAGTCAGTAAGCTCCCTGCCACTGTGCAGCTAAGACAGACAACATGCAGACAAGCAAAAAGAGCAAAAGCCAGGTTGTAGTGAAAAACAGAAGCACTGAAGGTGATCAAAAGAAGATTTCTCTGCAGAGCTGTCTCTTGAGCAGACGGCATAGTTCAAGGGGCTAGATCAATCCAGACAAAGGGAACAGCACGTGCAAAGGAAGTTGGGAAAAGGTTGGTATTTTTGAGAAAGGTCAGTGCAGTCGTGGCAGGGTTGATGACCCCAGAGAAGCAGGGAATGCTTCAAAAGCCTTGGCAAGAAGTTCAGTCTGTTATCTAAGTCTAATGGAAAGCCAGGGAATGACATCATCTAATCTGTGTTTTTATTTTTCATTTTTTTCCCTTACAGTTTTATTTAAATATAATTGACATATAACACTGTATAAGTTTAGGGTGTCCAGCATAAGGATTACCACAATAGGTTTATCCAACATCCCTCATCATATAAGATAGAGACAAAATTAAAGAAAAAGAAAAAACGTATTTTTCCTTGTGATGAGAACTCTTAGGATATACTCTCTTAACAACTTTCATATGTAGCATACAACAGCACTAACTTTTTAAATCATCTCTTTGGCAGCTAAGTGGAAATGGATTAGCAGATGCAAAGAATGAGAAAGATATATAAATCCTGCATCTCTGAAAGAGGTGATAAAGTTTACACCCTCCCAGAAACTCATACCCCATCTTTGACTACCATATCAATAATGGTACTATTTACATTTAATAATAATAAATTCCTTATTATTTAATAATAATACTATTTATGGAGAAGTTACTATGTGCCAGAGAGTGTAGATCATGTAGGAGCACTTTATATAAGTCATTCTGTTTAATACACACACATAAACCCTATGAAGTGAGTATTATCACTTTCATTAAACAGTGAGGAAACTGAAAGTCAGAAAGGCTAACTGAAGTGCCCGAGGTCTTATACCTGGCAACTGGCAGAGCTGCAGTTTGAATCAGGTTTCATCTGCCCCAAACTTTCAAGAGCATTCTCTGTACTTGCCAGATTAAATTCTCTAATCTCCAGCAGTCATACTTCTTTGGGAAAAATTAGCATATTTTTGAAGATGCTTATTTGAGGAAACTCACCTGAGCCCTTCCACAATCCTATAGGGATTGAATACCTGACAGAAAACCGTCCTGTAGTCCCCAAATTTGAGAAATAATCTTCAACATTTGGCTAGTTAAAGATTTTTTTTCAGATAAGTTATTTATTTTCTTGACTAAAATGTGGATAACAGAACCTGACACATCCCATATTTTTTGGATGAGTTCAATTAGGTCTGGTATGAAAAATATTGGCCCCAAAATAGACATATTAGTTAAACTTTGATTGGGAAACAATGATCCACGTATTGTGCTAAATGTTTTATATGAGCTACCTGAATCAAAAAAATAAAAAAAATATGGAACACTTCACAAATATGCATGTCATCTTTTCACAGGGATCATGTTAATCTTTGATGTATGGTTCCAAATTAGTATACTTTAGTGCCAAAGCAAGCACAAGATAAGAATTTTTATTTCAT
Organism: Camelus dromedarius; assembly: GCF_036321535.1. Lineage (NCBI taxonomy): Eukaryota > Metazoa > Chordata > Mammalia > Artiodactyla > Camelidae > Camelus > Camelus dromedarius. Next base: position 88,775,084 of record NC_087436.1, on the reverse strand, counting down.
TTCCACGGATATTAAGAATTCTGCTAAGGACCTAGTGGCAAATCAACACTCCAGAGTAAAAGAAAAGGTAGCAAACATGTCTTTTTTTTAATATTAAAGACTTACTTCATGAGCAAAATTTCTCTGCAAAGTATTAAGAGGATGTGAGTGGGGTGATGACAATCAGCAGGAGCTCCTGGGTGTCTTTTAGCAGCAAAGCCAAGGCTGGACCTTTCAGGCCAGTGAACCCCACTTCTGCTTCCATGAGGTTATTATAGGCTGATTATTGCAGCCAGGAGGGAAAGGGTGATAGCGACATAGGAAAGGCATGGAGCTGTGATACTGCTTCCTCCTCCAAACACAGAGACTTTAAGTACATCAAAAAGTCATCCAGAAACCACTGTGATTCTCCTGGCCCAGGAAATGCTCTTTTCTCTCTACCTACTTGTCATTATTTTTAAGCTATTCTTCCTAACCCACATATTTTAGGGCTACCTCAACTGTTTCTCAGCTCAATCTCTGTATTTTGAGATATATGTCACTGAATCCATATAAATTATACTTCACTTTAATTACCTTGTGTTATAGTCCATGATACACACACTTATCTATTTTTTAAAAATTGATGCTATTAATGAAGCTGTTTACTTAAACTGCTAAAGGTTATTGTTGTACAATATAGTTGAGTATAGATCTATTTTTTAATTGAAGTATAGCTGATTTGCAATGTTGTGTTAGTTTCTGGTGTCTAGCATAGTGATTCAGTTAGGCATTTTATATTTTTTGTCATATTCTTTTTCATTATAGGTTATTACAAAATATTGGATATGGTTCCCTGTGCTATACAGTGGGACCCTGTTGTTTTAGATCTTTTTAAATTAAATTCTAAATGTTATTAAGTACCTCTTTTCTCTAGGATGGAATATAAGCAATTCTCTATTATTTGACTAATAGAGAAAATTAGTAAAACAGATGATCCAAAATAGTGAAATATAAGAAAAATATGTTTGACTTTAGGGTTATTTTCTACAATACATTTTGCCATTCAGAACTTATTTTGCTTATTAAATTTAGCTTGCAGGTTTTATGCACACACTCAATGACAGCAGGAAGCACTGGTCTGAAAGTATAATTATAAAATCAAATATAAAAATAAATGGAATAAAAAGTAGGATAAGTTCCCCAAAGGAGACCTGAAGACTGACTATAAATTATTATCCATTATAACAGAAAATGGAAAATTCTCATATGAGAGCATTTCACAGGATGAACCAGGTCAGGAGAAAAACAAATTTTACCTAAAAGTACCCTGAAGACTATGAGCTACTTAAACTAGAATTTTACAACTGATTGAGCTGAGAGTAGAGATGGAATTATAATAAGAAGGATGATCAGACTGAGTTCAGAGTCTCCTGGAGGCTGAATGCACTCTCTTTCATTGTCTTATTTATGCACACACATGAGTCCACAGAGAAATTACAGCAAAGAGATGTAAGTGAAACTGTTTGAAACCATGGAGAAGTGGAATTAGAATCCAATTCCAGCAGCCTTGAGTATTTGACCTAATTTTCTTTTGATCCATAAAGCACCCCACATTCTGGGGACAATCCTCCAATATCTAGCACATGGTAGGAAGACTCTTTGTGCTCTCAATGTCATGAGCACTGCCTCTCCTTCACAACCCACTAATAGCTGTTGCTGACATTTATTGAGCTCTTCATAAAAGCCAGGCACTGTTCCAAGCTCTCTCCGTCATTCAGTTCTCACGTGAGCTTTGTAAGTACACCTATTATCTCCATTGTACCGAGGAGAGGGCTGAGACACGTGGCTCTTGCTTTCTCAGCTACGGCAGTGTGGTGAATAGTCATCCCCAAGTGATACATCCACGCCTGAACCTCGGGAACCTGTGAATGTGACTCATTTGGAAAAAACAGTCTTTGTGGATGTAATTAAGTTAAGGACCTTGAGAGGATGAGGTCATCTTGGTTCATCCGAATGGGCCCTAAATCCAGGAACAAGTGTCCTCACAAGAGCAGACAGACACAGACAGAGGAGAAGGCAACGTGAAGATGGAGGCAGAGACAGGAATGACGTGGCCACAAGTTAATGAATGCCTGAAACCACCAGAAACTGGCCAAGAAGGGAAATGAGCTTTCTCCCTGGAACCCCAGAGGGAGCGTTGCCATTCCAGATTTTGGACTGTCAGCTTACAGAATTGTGAGAGAATAAATTTCTCTTTCAGCTATCCAGCTTGTAGTAATTTGTTACAGCAGACCTGAAAATTAAGACAACCACCGCGTTATAATGCTGCCATTCTAGGAACATAAAGGGCATTTCTACTACCATCCCATAGCTTGATTCATGAGAAAGACCTAGCAGAGTTCCTCTCTCTTTTTACCATGAAAGGACCCTCCACAAATGATTCTTTCAGGGGAAACATTTTCCTGAATGCTGTGCCTGTTAATAGGGATTTACTTATTTCTGAAATTCATAATCTACTGTTTCTCTTCTACTCAGTTTTTATTTTATGGCAATGCAGGCTTTTCCTAGTTAAAATAATAAATGCCTTTGATCTAGTCAAAACATATTTTATACATTAAATTAGTACAAATAACATGGAACCTACTTGCACTTAAAAATGCAATTCATTCTCTAATTACTACTCTGAAAACTTTCCAACATTTTGATTCAGAAAATAATTGAGGCTATATATGATGATGTATTTAATACATGCCTTGAACATTTTTTAAAATGTATACTCAAATATCCCATAATATACTTTTCATTAATTGAATCTTATAATTTCAATATTAAATAGTGATTTTCAATATTATTTCAATAAGGTGAAGGTGGTTAAAAGGTACAAACTTCCAGTTATAAAATAAATAAGTAATGTACAACCTGGTGACTATAGTTAATACTGTACTGCATATTTGAAAGTTGCTAACAGAGTAGATCTTAAAAGTTCTCATCACCAGAAAAAAAAATCTGTTAACTATGTGTCATGATGGATGTTAACGAGACTTACTGTGATGATCATCTCACAACATATACATGTATTGAATCACTATGCTGTACACCTGGAACTAATTTGTTATATGTCAATTATATCTCAATTAAAAAATGATATGTGCTTACAAGACACATACACAAGCATGTTCACTCACATATTCTCCCACGCCTCAAAGAAGAAAATTCTTTCTTATCCTGTTCAACATTGTACTGGACAGTTTCTGTTTGTCCTTCCACATCTACCCTTCTTCACTCTCCTCACCCTGCTCTGGGTTCCAGTGTTGACCATAAGAACCAACCAACATCTCACCCATACCTGATTTAGATAAGGAGATTTGGGACTTTCTGAGCTGGTGATACTGAGATGAAATTTTCCATCTTATCAATTATACTCATGTCAATTGCACACCCTTGCCCAGTGGTCACGGGTGAGTTCAGTTGGTGGGAGGCCCTGGCAGATGGGAGGGTGGGAGGGGAGTGAGGCCAGGGCATTTACTCCTTCTCTCTTCCTGAAGGACTGAAGGGCTGGCGCTGTCTATGTGCCCTCGTCTTGGGTCACAGCACTTGGCTTGCTGGGAGACCTCTTTGCTCACAGCCTCAGCTCTCTCCAGGTCTGCCTGCTCTTTTCCCCCTTCAAGTCTGGAGTGGTGGAACTGCATCCCCCATCATGAGACCCTGGAGCCTCTAATCACTTGCTTGTTGTCTTAACCCTGCCCACACCTCCATAAGTCACCTCCTCAATAAACTCTTTTCGATCGCCCTTTGTGCTGCTTCAGCCAGCCCCTCACAAAACAGCTATTGAGTATTCCAGCTGATGACTTCCATCTAACATCCTGAATAATTTCTTCCCATAAATAAAATTATTTCACGTTTTTCAAAAATGTCTACTTTAAAAGAATTACAACTGGCTATGATTTGTGTGGGATTTTTTTTTTTCTCCTTTAACAACAACAAAAACAAAAGAGTAGTGAGGGATGATTTCTGTTCCTCTCAGACACTTCTGCTACCACTAACCCTTATCACTGAATGTTTCTGGTTCCAAAATACCTGTCATCACCATTGTCGATGCACTTGGGAAAGGCAAGGCTGCAGCCAAAAAGCATGATATGTTGATAGCAACCGAGGCGATGGAGGTACGTGAAGAACTTGAGAAACTTCTCCATTTCCATGTTTTTGACAATTGAGAGGAGAGGTGTCAGCGTGGTGTGGTAGGGCAGCATCTGACACTGGCTGTGGGTGATGTTCATGCAGGCACCTGGGAAGTCAAGATAATTAAGTTTAGGAGAAGACACATCAGAATTACATGCTTACAAACTCATTTGATATGATAGACTAACATGTTTCATGCAATAAAATATATCCTGTTAAGTCAGAATGATTATAGATATACAATAAGACACATACATATCATCATTATTTATAGCTTCCAAGACATGGAAGCAATCTAAGTGTCACTGACAGATGAATGGATAAAGAAGATGTGGTGTATACATACGCAGTGAAGTAACAGTCAATAATAAAAAAGAATGAAATTTTGCCATTTGCAGCAACATGGATGGACCTGGAGGGCATTATGCTAAATAGAGTAAGTCAGACAGAGAAAGACAAATGCTGTATGATATCACTATATGTAGAATCTAACAAATACAACAAACTAGTGAATATAAAAAAGAAGCGGACTCACAGATACAGAGAACAAACTAGTGGTTATCAGTGGGAAAAGGGGGCAATAAAGGTGTGGGAGAGTCAGAGGTACAAACTATTGCATGTAAGGTAAACTCAAGGATGTGTTGTACAACACAGGGAACAGAGCCAATATTTTGTAATAACTGTAAACAGAGTGTAACCCTTAAAAATTGTATGCAAATAATTTTTTTATAAGAAAGCAAAATCAGGCTGCTGATATTCACAAAAGGATAGCATCTGAGTACTGGGCAAATGTGTGGAAAAGTACACTCATACTCACACTAGCCAGCGGGCAGTCACTGCTCTGGATCACAGCTGCGCAGGGCAATGTCTATCAAAAAATATTTTAAATATGCATATCCTTTGACACTGTAATATTTCTAAAAATTTCTCATAAGGAAATAATCATTGTTATGAACTTGGCTTTATCTACAGGGATCTTCATCTTTGCACAGTTTATAATTTTTAAAAGATAGCGATCACCTAGACATTCAACAAAGGGAATTGGTTTAAAATATTATGGAACAGACAAGAGAATGCTCCGCTGTATGAAAGATGCTTTTGAAGACTACTAATCACATAGGATGATGCTTATTATATAATAACTAAGAACCTCAAATCACAAAACAATTTCTATACCATGATCTTGTTTTTAAAAATACATGATTATTCAAGGATTTCCAGTCCTGCCCGAGCCCACAGTTTAGAGTCAGCTCAGAGACTCTGACTTCATTTCCTTTCGGAGCTGGCTCTTCTCTTGAGCCACCTCCCGGGCTTTTCCTTCTCCTTCATGCCATAGAATTGGCATGGCTGGCCAAAAACTTATGGGCACAACACTTTTTGGGGAACTCATCGAAGTTAAAGTACAAAATGGGGAAGGAAAGAATTAGAGAAAAAGGAAAATCCAAATTAAAATATGCAGACAGAAGACAGACACACACATACATGAATTCAGCTTCAGGTGAATGCTGATACGGGAAGGTCTGGGCAAGTTTCACAAATGTAACACTCAAGTCTTTGAGGAGCAAACTTAAAATACATTTCAATGTGGGAGAGCATTATATGCCAGGAGAAAGTACAGACAGTGGCCCTCAAAAGGACACAGCTGTGTGCATTGTGCTTCAAGCAGAAAAGGTTGCTTATAAGAGCTGAGAGTAAATTTTTCTCTATAAAAATGTGAAATCACTCGTGAAAGATTCAGCCCCAAGAAAACATTTACTGCAAATCAATTTTGTGCCAGACACTGAAACAGGAACTCAAATCAACCCATTCACAATTATCGTATATGATTCTTTTAATGCAAAATTAACTTAAGAATAATGGTTAATGTTTCCACTAATATAGACTCCATCAAAGGTCTTTAGTAATTAATCTTAAAATGATGACACCTATAGCCAATCTTACTTAGCAAAGCACTTTGGTAGTGACTAAGGGCAGCCAAGGTTTTACATTAATGATTTCTACAACATATTCTCTATCATCTCTTAATTACAAATGATCTCATTTTCAACCAGTGCAATCTAGGAAATATCTGTATATGACTCTGACACACAATTAATTTCAACAATGGGTTCTTTTTTAAATCCCTTAAAATCAAATACAAATCATTTTTAAATAGAAGCAAAATAGTAGCTAAACATAATAGTGTTATTTGACAGGAAAAATCTTCTCAAATTGAAAACAATGAAATATCAACTTTATGAAGCACTTTGCCATCTTTTGTCTAATAACCTAACAAGAAACCTTGGCAACCTTTCTGACTTCCTATGCGTGGCGGCACATTTAATTGAAGGGCTACTAGTATCAGGAGGCCATATTTTATCAGAGCATGCTTGGTTTGCCCTAACTTACCTATACTGACTCATTCAACTTAAGAATTTGCTTCGCAAGACCCCCTCGTGGATGCTTCCACATTTATTTGTCTTACTTTCAGATCCTGAGAATTTGATGAAGTTGTAAAGGAGAGTTCTCTGTACTCAGCCCTTTTCAGTGGTTTGGGAAGAAAGTCATGGCAAAGTTTTCCTTTTTGATTCTTCTCATCCAGTCTGTCATTAATTTTGTTGCTGTTGCCCAGATGACATTTTTTATTCCCGCCTCTTTAGTTTAAATCCTAAACTTTTATGGTTACATTTACCATGTTTATCTGCATATTTTGGGTCCTCAATATTTACTGAAAATTTTCTCCACCCTTTTACATACATTAGCTCCTCTGCCCTCTGTGCAAGTTACTCTGTTTCATAGATGGGGAAACAAGGTTATGTAATTTCCCTCAAGATACACACAGCTAATAAACACCAAAGCTGAAATGCAACTCAAGTCAGCCTACCCAAGTCCGAGTCTCTTTCCATCAACAGCTATCCCCACAACCCAAATATTATATTTAAAGATATCTTCTCCCCTGGATTTATACCACCCCGAGTGGGACCCCATGAGAGCCATGGAGGCAGGTAGAGTCTTTTTCACTGTTCAGTCAACAAATATTTATTGAGCTCCTACTCTGTGTCAGACACTGCTCTAGGTACAGAGAAATGATACAATGTGAAACACAGTCTCTTCCCTTGCAGAGTTTATAGTCTAGTTGAAGGAGACAGAAAATAAACAAACACAAACAAATAAATAGTGTCTTGCATTGATACATATAGTCATAGTCCTCATGCTCAACAAGAACCGAAGAAGCAGATGTGCCTCTTTAAGGAGAGAATAAATCACAATAAATCTATTCTTAATTTTTAAGATGGGACAAAGGACTATTAGCTTTGAAAGTGAGCATCTTCCTTAAGAAATATACCAGAACTAAATATTCAAGCAGCATAAATATGTGTTATAAAATGCAGATGCAGGTCTTTTGATTTTCAATCATTCATATTCATGCTCAAGCATTTTGCTTGTTGTGTCTTGTCTTCATTGTTCCTCTTACAATATTTAAGTTGTTATCATTTCATATTTACTGAGGATTCACAGCCATCGAATAAGAACATAAAATGGAAGCAACTCCTTTCTCAGCACTAGAGTAATCGTAGCAGATCAGTTGCCCGGCAAGGGTAGGGAACCACAGCAAAAGTCTGTTTCAGAGACCCAGCCTTCTCGGGGACACCAAAAGCTCCCATAAGCATCCTATTCAAAGTGCTCCTGGCTCTCTTTATAACATCATCCTATTTTGTTTTCATTATAATATTTAGGACTACATAATAAGATCTTGTTTGTTTATTCTCAGTATTCTCCCGCATTAAAGACTTTGTCTTGTGATTCAAAACCACTGGATACCAAATAGGATTATACCCAATGGTTATTCATTGGATGAATGTAATTAAATAGAACAAAGTCTTCATTACATGGTTTCTTATTCAACAAGATGGAAGTAGACATGAAAAGGCCAGTATATCTAAGACTCTAGGGCACTAATGTTGAGTGCTAATATTACTACAGTTGTTTTTAATAATATGTTCCCAAAACTTACCACAGCGTAGGGAGTCATCCCATCCTGTTCCCTCCACCAGACTGATTCCTATGTTGGACTCCCCTCTGGACCACAGTGCGGCAGTTGAAAGCAAAAGAAGAGGAAATGCCTTCCCTCTCCTGTACAAGGCAAATGTCCTGTTATCCTTAAGCAGGCTCAATTCTTTTCAGCTGAGACCTCACCATAGCAGAGGAAAGAGGAGGATGGGCTTACAAGTTGCACAGGCTGGAGAAAGATGAATAGATGAGCACCTGCATGCCAGAGCACCACACAGACCTCAGAGGAACTTCCAATGGGGGTGAAAATGCTAACTGTAGCTGATTAGACTAGGAGAAATCTCTGTAAACTATCAGAGGTAAGTAAAAGCTAGCTACTCCAAGACTGAGAAACAGAAGTCAGAAGTTACCTCGAGCCTGGGTCCATACTCCAGCCCTCCCACCCACAAGGCTGTGTGACCTTAGTGAAATTACTTAACCTCTTAAAACCTCCTAATCTGTAAAGTAGAAATAATAATGTTAATCATGGGGTTGTAAGGATCAAATTTGCCAACAGAGATAAAGAGCTTAAAAAAAAAAAAGACACTATGAACTCATCTATAAAAAAGAAACAGACTCGCAGACATAGTAACAATCTTATGGTTACCTGGGAAAGTTGTGGGAAGAGATAAATTCGGGAGTGTGAGATATACAAATGTTAGCCACTATATGTAAAAGTAGATTTTTCAAAAAGTTTCTTCTGTAAAGCACAGGGAACTATGTTCAATACCTTGTAATAACCTTTAATGAGAAAAATATGAAAACAAATATATGTATGTATATGTATGACTGGGACATCGTGCTGTACACCAGAAATTGGCACACTGTAATTGACTATACTATAGTAAAAAATAAATAATGTAAAAATAGAGCTTAAGACAAAGCCTTCATACTGCTAATGTTCAACTGATGTTTCTACATCATTGGTGCCTTCGGCAAGAAAAAACACACATTCAGAGAGAGGATAGGATGGAGACAAGTTTACTTTGAGGTAAAAGCCTAGATAAACTATTAGAATGTATTCAAGTTACCTCATAATGAAAAATATATTTCAAATTTCATTTCCACTTATTGTTTTATGGTAAAATAAAATAATTTAAAGATAAGGAAATACATAAAAGATCCTTCAGTATTTTCTAGGCTGAATGTTGCTAACTCTTTTATATACAGAACTTTATTTAACCCTCCTACAATCCTATGAAAAAGCTATTTTTATTCCTATTGTACAGATGTTGACACAGACTGAATGAGGGTCAGGAAGTACTGAAGGTTACACAAATGCTAAGTTGTAGAGTTGAAATTAAAACCAAGTCCTTCTGACCCCGGAGCCAATTCTTGTCCACTGCATCATTCTTTCAAGGATACTATTCTATTTTAAACATTGTAAATTTACTTCATTCACTGTCAAATATTTCGATGAATCTCCTTGGATTCTAGCACTAGAGTTGCTTCTCCAAGATTAGTAACAACTAAACCTTCCCAAAGAAAACAAGGAATCTGCTGTTAAAAACCAGGTTATCCATGCTCTCACCAAGTTGAATTGGGTTGGGAGTGCTTAGTGTCTGCTCCTGGCTGTACCACAAGGTCAGCCAAGGCCAGGACTACATCAGCAGAACGGAAGCATGAAGGTCAATCTCTATTCTAGATAACTCAACATGAGAAGTAACATTTTGCCCGAATAATTTCTGGGACAAACCAATTTGAAAGGACACTGTGTACCTTGGAGGATCTGTAAGGGGATTAGAATAGGATAAGAAGGAACAGAGAGTTAAAGACAGGGCCTCTCTGTGAAGATACTGGCTTCTTAACTAACTCTAAACATCTGTGAATCCAAACGTATTAACTAATTTTCTTCTCATAAAAGAAAATCAAAGAGACACAAGTAAGATACATTTTCTTCATGAATCCATTGTGACATTTGTAAAAAAAAAAAAAAAAAGTCGTTATAGACCTAGTGAAGGCATAGGTAAGCCAATGTCTTGCTAATTCATGCAAAAAAAAATGAGTACCCAGGATGATGCAGTGTAAATGATCAGAGTTAATAAGAGCTAGCTCCTCTTGCCAGAAGCATGAGGCTTAGGGTTTAACATTCTCTATAATAAAATTACATGTATTACAGACTTAACATTTTTAATGCAATCTCAAGCCTCTTGATGAAGGCTTTTGCCCAATCTTTAAGGTTTCACATCCTCCATATATATATAAAAAAAGCTAGGACATTCTCTCCTATCATTCACACACACATATCCACACTACCTGATTCTAAGGTGTGTAAATGGTAGCAGAAGGCTCATAACTTGATGGAACTCATTCATTCAACAACTTCAATGCTCTAGTACAGTGAGGGGCTGATAATTGATTGTATATTAATTGCTCACATTCCAGAAAACTAAGTAAAATGTAACATTTCAGCTGTCACATCTCCATCTGTCAGTCATTTTTCATTAATTTTAAAAGACCTGCATCTTGTCCCCATATGATTATCTTTTTTAGAATTATGAACAATTGAATAATAACAATAATTCAAATTTATATGGTACTTTCAAGTTTGCAAAACACCTTTCCCATACACAGGATGGTGGTTCCACATTCTGATTCAAATCCTCCTTATTAGCCTATATTTATGTGGCCTTTGATTAGTTACTGAACTTCTCGGTTTATCAGTTTCCTTATCTGTAAAATGGGGATAATACTATCTGTGTTACGGGGTTACTCTAAGGATTAAATGACATTTACACAATACCTATCATTAGCACATATGACAAACAATAAAAGTGTTTGCTATTATTATTATCTCATTTGTGACTCAAGATACTCTGTGAATTAAATTGGAGAGATAATTGTATCCATGCTATGTAAGTAGGAAAACTGAGACAGAAACATTAAGCTTTCTTCCCTTTCCTCTAAATTCCATGATGAATCCATTTGTAGAGGGAACAATTATCCACTAACACAGGGAGGATCAAAATTCAAAGTTTCATTAATTGGCTTTGCTTACTTGCAAAACAATGCCAGGTGTTACATTTTTTAAAAAACACTCGCTTAAAAACATTAGTTATTCATTGCGAAAATATTTATTAAGTCTCTATAAAGGCACTGGACTGGGATATATGAAATTAAAAAATAAGAATTTGAAATTAGACTACATTTTATTTACTTAGCCAAACTGTACATTAATACATATGAAAAATTTTTTTTTATGCCCAGGATGGTACAAATAAATTCTACAATGATGAGAATATAAGAAATTACTTACTAGCACAGAGTTTATTGAGCAGGGTTTATTGTAAAATCATTACTTTGCTTGCAGTTAGCTGTAAACTTCACTATTCACAAAGGCAATGAGATTTCAATGGATTCCCCAGCCTTGTGTAGTTTTACTGGGAGTCCCATTTTAGGTTTAGTAACAGTGAAAACTTAAGTAACAAAAGAATAAATGACAGAGCAGACGTGCATACTAGGGTCCAGATTATACCAGCTGGGCGTTGTGGTTCTTAATAGAGTCATAAAATGCTCACTCAGATAACCCTTTTTAACCCAGCATTCTCTAAATTCAGAAATGGTAACAAACCAGTCTCAAGCTGAGCTGGTATTTACCTTTTTATTCTCTGAATTTACAAAGGAAGATTTTTACAGGGAATGAGATTGTAAGGGAGGGCACGTTCTACATGCTCAAAAGGAAATATTTAAAATAAATGTCTAGTATTATTTTTTGGAATGCATATGACATACTATTTCTTTCTTTTCACTAAATAGACATTTTACTACAAGGCAATGTAGTATTAGAAAGGAAGAGTGAAACATGAGCTTCCACTCAACAAAAAAAGGAAGGGAGGAGTAGAATGGTTCTTGTTGGTTGTACCCTCAGCATCAACTCCCTCATCCCTAACTGAATGGCAGACGTGAAGTTTGGGAGGACTTTCCCTACCCCCAGCTCCAGGCGTGGGCCCTGACTGGCCAATGACAGTCAGCTCATGGCACTGCCTGGCACTGTGCTTAGTTCAAGGGCAGAAGAGACTGAACTTCGTCCTGTCACAGCAAGACCCAGGAGCAGAATGGGCTGCATAATTTGGGCAAACTCAGGATAAAATGAAAATGTGGGGCCCCTTGGTCCAAAATTATTTTTATATTTTATTTATATTATAGCATCCATACTATTTATATTTATATTATAATCAGTAATTTTAACAAGGCAACAGCAGAACATTAGACGAAGTATGGAGTCCTTCTACTCACTGGGCTCTGTGCAATGACATGGCTTTGCATGCTCAGGAAGCCAGCTGATGACCAGAGGAGGAGTCATCCCTCCAGGAACCTCTAAAACTCTCAAATAGCCCTATCCCCGCATAGGGATATTTGAGCAGCAGTCTCAGGATCTCTCTATAACTTTTGCTAAGAACTAAAGGTGATTAGTTTAAGAATGTTGGGGCCTCCAATTCAGTCAGAGGACTTCTGTCTTTTTATATGACTTTAAGGTGTCAGAGGCAGAGATGACCAAACCCACACGCATCCCTGGCTTTGTCCACACATTCAAACATTGCATAACAACAGTGCCTCTTCCTGGGAAACCAGATGTCTCTGCACTCTGCATTCCAACTCCAGCTTGCAGAGTCATGCATTTCTCCAGGGAGACTGCCCACACTTGGGACTGGTGAGGAGCCCATGTCCTGCCCTTGTAAGTAGCCCTTACTTCCCAAGGTTAGCCAGGACAGAAAGTATGATCTAATAACAGTGTTCCAACCATTGTGCTGAAACGTTTGCTGCCTTATACCTGCTTCTAAATTATAGTGAACAGAGCAAGGCCAGTCCATCATGAGTGAGTCATTTTGAGATCTTGATCTATAGAGAGTGTCTCAACAAAACATTAATGGCTATATTATGTCTCTAGAGCAGATAGATTAGGGGAATTTAGATTATAACTGAAGACAAATCTTTGTCATTAAAAAAAGTCTTTCTTCTTTATCAAAAAGATACTAATAAGAAATTTTGGGATAGTTTCTTCCTATTTGTTACCAGAGTAGATAATATCAATTCATCTGTCAGATGATTTATAAAAAAAAAATAGGACTGTATGTGAAACCTGGCCTTGAAAAAGTTCTGAAACTTTTCCACTGCCTGACTTTTTCATGTTAGGATGGAAATGACAGTAACTGGAATAGAGAGATCTGGGATAATTAAATCAAAAAAGAGAAACATAGGAAGTTTAAATAAACATGGAAATGAATGACCAGAGTTGGAATAGCAAAGAAGCAGAGTCAAAATGAGTACGACTGCCCCAGATTGAAATGGGTCAAATACAATGTTAACCTAGAGAGATGGAGAGCTGAAGGGTGCAGTGGAAGGCAAGGAACACCCAACACGAGGGCAATGTCAAATCATTCATTGTATTATTCTTTCTACTTTCGTGCGTGATTAAAAATTTCTATGTAAAACGTTTCTTTTGAAGAAGGAATTCTGAAATATTATTCACTAGTAATCTGAAAGCCCACCCATTATAAACCTCCAGAGATATTTGGTAAAATAAAACAAACTTCTTTTATGTAAACAGCTGAAATCTCCATAAAGAAAAGGAAATCTCAAGATTACAGAAATGCAGCAGTGAGCTGAAAATAAGAGCAGTGAGTACATGAAATGACATCACAGGAGTGAACAGTATATGGGTGAACATCCCATGAACAGATATTACAATGGTCCTGTCTTGGAGGAAGTCATCAGTCTCAGTAAAGAGATGAGGCTTTGAATCCATAGGAAGTATAATAGGAATCAAGACCCTCCCAAAAAACAGGGACCCAACTAGCTCAGTTGTATGATGAGGGAGCTTGTCTGACTCTCCCTAGACTCTGATTTGAAACAAAAACCTTTCTTTGGGCACTTTTTACTATAGCCCTGGCCCTCCCAAGGGTTTGAAGTTACAACTACACATGTGATCCAAGAGTTCCTGCGAGCTGGAAATTAACATAAAATTTGGCCCGGGACAGTGATACATGAGTGTGCCTGGTCAAACCAAACACAAAATTGTCCTAAAATGACATGCCTGAATCCAAGAAAGTTAATAATGCAAAGTCATAAAATAAACAGAAATCAATCCCCTAGGAGAAAGAATAAGTCATTAGTCATAACCAGCAGCTATAATGGAAGAATGAGAACTTCAGACAATTGAACAATCTGACAGAGGCTATTAAACAAATATGAATAAAATTGAAGACAAAAAATGTAGTAATTAAAACCATTTGAAAAGAATGACACACACACATAAATAAAGAACTAGATGTGAAAATAAACCAAATAGAACCTCTAGAAATGAAAAATATGTATCAATATTATAATTTAAAATTCAGTGAATAGATTAAAATAGAGTATTAGACACTGCTGAAGAGAGTTAAAGAATTAAAAGATAAGTCTGAGAAAATACACCTGATTTCAGCTCAGAGATTTACAGAGAATGGATGAGAATGTCCAGCATAGGAGTAATTACAGTACCAGAAAGAGAGAATATAAAAGTCAGGAGTGAAGATATATTCATAGGACTAATAGCTGAGAATGTTCTCAAACTGAAGATCTGAATCCTCAGATTTAAGAAGTACGCCTTCTAGACAAGATATATAAAAAGAAATCTACAATATAATCATTATAGTGAAATCAGTTAAGGCAAAAAAATTTTTTTAAGCATTCAAAGACAAAATGCCAGTTGCCCACAAGGAAACAAAATTTTAATTTGCATTAAAATTTCTGATAGCATCGCAAGAGTCCAGAGAAAGGTGGAATACATTTTTTAAATTGATGAGAGAGAAAAAAACTGTCAATCACGAATTCTGTTATCTGGCCAATCAAAATTGAGGGTGAAAAAAAAGATAATGTTTGACAAACAAAAACTGGAATAGTTTCCACTGAAAGACTTCCCAGGAGTATATTTAACTAAGGAGAGAATTTAACCCAGAAGGAAGAAGCAGGATGCAAGAAGTTATGGTGATTATGTAATGTAAACTTGAAATCTTTAATAATATTGAAAAAGGGTGTAAGAGCCTTCTTTCTTTAAAGGCTTCTTTATATTGGCTCAAAATTTTGGAAGTTGAGTAGCACTGGCTACAGTACTTATTTATTCCTATAGAAACAAGAAACCTAGTGGTTAACAGCCTTCCTTGCTCAAAAACAGAGAGAAATAAGAGCATCTTTCAAATTTTGAAGTTTGAAAAAGAAAAAAGAAAAGAACCCTATACCTTGGATGCATAAAGGAACTAAGAAAGAAAAATGATATAATTTAAGTTAAATAACATTATTGAATTATTCTGATAGCAGAACTTTAAACTATATATTTGCTGCCTATATTTCCATAGTCTATGTAAATCTTGACTAAATTCCTACTATTATAAGATATGCAAAATTGCCTATGTAATTAAGCAGTGAAATGAGGTAAGCAGAAGTGGAAATTTATTTTAAAATAATTATAATGGTGATATCATTATGCAGTCTGTACATATTATTGTTTAGGACTTTTAACAGTTATTTTATTACAAGGCCATAAGTGCTTGTGAAAGGTAAAATATGTGGGAAATACAGAGTTACGCAAAGAAGAATATAAAAAGTTATCTATACTACCATGACTCATAGATAACCATTGTAAGTGTTTGGATGTGTATCATTACTGAAGTCAAATGACCTAGACACAGCTTCCAGCTTCCTTACTCACTACCTTTATAGATAATACTTAAACTCTCTCAACGTTAATTTCTTTACAGTAACACAGGGATATTAATAGTATCTACTTAATAGAGTTTTCATGTAAGGTATATAGTATAATACTTGGCACACAATAAATTTGACTTATTATTTCATTAGTCTTTTTTTCCTTCAAAAGATATACTGTATATTACTTAACACAACATGAACGTATTTAACGTAATAATGCATTGTACATATGCAATGCATGTATTAATTAGTAGCCTGCTTATCCACTCACTAATGTGCCTTGAACATTTCCATATATCTGTATGTATTCTTTCACAACATTATTTTTAATGGTTGCACATTTTTCCAACAGATAATGGATTAAGAGGAAGAGGAGGAAGAACAAAAGACTGATTAAAAACCCACAGGAAAGAAAACATAACCCAGAAACAGAGAATACAAACCTTTAAAAATGCTATATATTATAAGAAAGCAAAAGAAAATGAGTTTAACAAAGCAGGAACTCAAAGACAAAAGAAAAAAACAATGGACTAAAATAAAATGACACTACAACATTAAAAATATTAACACAAAAATATTTAGAAATGATAAACTCCTCTTTTATCTTACATTGAAAACGTTGGTTTCTGGCAGCATGAATATAAACCTTTATTCACTTTCTTCTATAATCTGCAAACAATGTTTCAAAATAACAATCTCAATATAATAATAAGACTACCTAATGAAAACTTGAAATGGGTTAAAGATTTAAATATAAGACCTTAAACCATAGAATTCCTTAAGAAAACATAGGAAAAAAGCTTCTTTGCATTGGTCTTAGCAATGATTTTTTTGGAAAAGATGCCAAAAGGACAGGCAACAATAGCTAAATAAACAAGTGGAACTACATCAAACTAAAAAGCTTGAAAAGACAACCTATGGAAAAAGAGAATATATTTACAAATCATGTATCTGATAAGGGGTTAAACTTCAAAATCTACAAGGAACTCACAATTCAGCAGCCAAAAAAGCCCAAATAATCGAATTTAAACATAGGCAGAGGACCTGAATAAACATTTTTCCAAAGAAGACATACAAATAGCCAAAAAATAGATGAAAAGATACTCAACATCACTAATCATCAAGAAATGCAAATTAAAAGCACAGTGAGATATCACTTCACATCTGTTAGGATAGCTATTATCAAAGATAAGAGATAACAAGTGTTGGTGAGCATGCAGAGAAATGGGAACCCTTGTACACTTTTGGTGGGAACATAGAGAAATGGGAACCCTTGTACACTGTTGGTGGGAATGTAAATTGGTGCAGCCACTATAGAAAACAGTACAGAGTTTCCTCAAAAAATTAAAAGTAGAACTACCACGTGATTCAGCAATTTCACTTCTGGGTATCTACCCAAAGGAAAAGAAAAATACTAACTCAAATGATATATCCAGCCCCATGTTCACTGCAGCATTATTTAAAATAGCCAAGACATGGAAACAACTAAATGTCCATCTGTGGATAAATGGATAAAGAAATGGTGGGATATAAACTCCTGGGCATATATCCAGAGGAAAATACAATTCAAAAAGACATGCATCCCAATGTTCACAGCAGCACTATTTATAATAGCCAAGACATGGAAACAACCCAAATGGCCATTGACAGATGACTAGATGAATACGTGGTATATATATGCAATGGAATATCACTCAGCCATAAAAAGAATAAAATAATGCCACTTGCAGCAACATGGATGGACCTGGAGATTGCAATTCTAAGTGAAGTAAGCCAGAGGAAGAAGGAAGAGTACCATATGATGTTGCTTATGTGTGGAATCTAAAAACAAGGCCACAAATGAACTTATCTACAAAACAGAAAAGACTCGCAGACACAGAGAACAAACTTATGGTTACCAGAGGGTAAAGGTGGTGGGAAGGGATAAATTGGAAATTTGAAATGCATCTCTTGGGGAGTGATAGAAATGTTATCTATCTTGATTGTGGTGGTGGTTTCATTTGGTGTATACATCTATCAAAATTCATCAAATTATACATTTGAAATATGTGTAGTTTATTGTACAGGAATCATACCGCAATAAAGATGTTAAAAAAAGAATTTGTGGGAGATTTTATATATATATGTGTATATATACACACACATATATATAATCAGCCATATATTAGATATACATGTCAACCATAAAAAAGAAAATCCTGTTATTTGTAACAAAAGGAATTAACCCAGAAGGCATGATGCTAAATGAAATAAACCAAAGACAAATTCTATATGGTGTCATTTATATATGGAATCTTTATTTTAAAAGTTGCATAGAAACAAAGTGGAATAGTGGTTGCCAGGAGCAGGAGGGGAGGAGGCGTAATGGGAAGATGCAGGTCAAAGTGTACAAATTTCCAGTCTCAAGATGAGTAAGTTCTGAGGATATAATGTGCAGCATGGTGACTACAGTTAGCAATATTGTACTATATACGTGAAATCTGCTGAGAGTAAATTTTAAGCATTCTCACCACACACACACACACACACACACACACACACACACATACACACACATAAAGAGTTAACTATATAAGGTGATGAATGTGTTAATTATCTTGATCTTGATAATCATTTTAGAATATATATGTATATCAAATCATTACAGTGTACACTTTAAATATATACAATTACCTTTGTCAAAATTTTCCTCAGTAATGCTGGGGTGGTGGGGGGAAGAATACTTATTGAAGTTTAAACTTCCTTTGCAATTTTTTTGGTGCTTAGAGTACATGCCACCAGGGATGTAAAATCAAAATATTCTGTTCAAATATACAAGAAGCCTGAATGCGTGTGGGGTTTTGTGATAAAGCTGAATGTTATTACAAAAGTAATATTATTTAAAAAAAAAAAAAGACAAGTGTCTAAAAAAATACTCTGTTCAAGATCAGTTGGAATAATTCTTCTATTTTGGATGGTCAAATCATCAACTTTGAAATACAGTTAAAATAATTTGTTGCTTTGTTTTCAATTTTTACTGAATTTTCCCTCTGGTATAATTATTAAGTAATTCATTTACCTGATATCAAAAATACATGAAAAGTACATTTAGAGATGTCCTGTTTGCATCCCTGTCACCTCCTTCCCATCTCTCTTCCTTCAATAGAAAACATTTTTCTTAGTTTTTGGTGTATACGTCTACTGTTTATTTTTTAATATATATATTAAATTTTATATAATTAATTATAATATAAATTAAATTATATTATATAAATTAAGTATAAATTATATTTAACATTAAATAATATATATTTCCCCTTTTCATTTCTCATACAAAAGGTATCATATTTTATACACTGTTTTGTACCTTGATTTATTGATTCACTAATTAGTTTACCGATCACTGTATATATCACTTTACAAAGATCTCCCTTATGCGTTTTCCCAAATGTATCTTACAGTATTGCTTAGCTATATCATGTCTTTTTAAAATAATTTCTTACTATTGGATATTTAGGATGTTTCCATTCTTTTATGATTATAAATGATTTCAAAGCATCCAGGTTTTGGGGAGCTATTCCTTATCAGATTAAAGAAATTTTCTTCCTTTTTTTAGTAAGTGTCAAATTTTAACAAATGTTTTTGCTTCAGCAATTGAGATGATCAATAAAAGAGAGATGTACTTCATTAATTAAATGAGGAGATACATAAAGTGTCTAATATTAAGCTCTTCTAGCATTTCCACAATAAGGCCTATTTCATTAAGATACAATATATTTTTAGGTGTTACTAGGTTCAGTTGCTGATATCTCATTTCGTTTTGCATTTATAAGTGAAGTTTGTATTAGTCTGCTCAGGCTGCCCTAACGAAACACCACAGCTACCGTGGCTTAAAAAACAGAAATGTATTTCCTCACAGTTCTGGAGGCTGGAAGTCTACGATCAGGATGACAACATGGTTAATTACGGTGAAAGCTCTCCCCTCGGACTGTCTTCTCACTGTGTGACCTCTTTTTGTACAAGCATGGAAAGGGAGAGCAAGCTTTCTGGTGTCTCCTTCTATAAGGGCACTAATCTCATCATGAGGGTCCTACCTCATGACCCCATCCAACCCTTACTACCTCCCAAAGATCTCATCTCCAAATACCCTCATATTGCAGGGGCAGGGCTTCAACATATTAATGTTGGAGGGACACAGATATTCAACTGACAATATTCTAACCCTGGCCCCCAAAATTCATGTCCTTCTCACATGTGAAATATATTCACTCCACCCCAACAGCCCCAAAAGTCTCAAGTCATTCTAGCATGAACTCTGAAGTCTAATGTCCAAAGTCCCTTCTAAATATCACCCACATCAGATATGGGTGAGATTCAAGGTATGATTCAACCCGTTAGGTAGTTAGATAAGTGGGGGCACTGGGCAGATAGGTAGAGGAGAGGGAGAATGGTCCAGAAGGTGGCGTTATGCCCGCCTCCAGCAAAAAAGGACTTGACTTTTCCTAAATGAGTGCCAGCAAGAAACCATTTAGAACGTGACAGCCTCAACGGCATGGTAGCAGAAAGGACTTAACCCGATGTTCATTGTATAAACATTGTGATTTAGCCCCACCCCTACCCCACAGGTTTTACTATGTACATCATGGGTAAGGACATGTTCAAAGGGACTAAACGTGACTAAGCATTCCAGTGACAAGAGCCATCTATCAGTCAAAAGACCACCCCTAAGCGAGGATGTAAGAGAAAGGGGAGACCAAGACCGCCACGATTCCTCCTTGAATCAGCGCCTCCTGTTCTTGGACGTACACTCTTCTTTTCCTAAATAAATCTTTTAAAATCCTTTTGCTGCACAATGCTCTGTCTCCCATCTGTAAGTCTTATCTTTCCGATAAGACAAGAATTGGGGTCTTTTCTGTTTCCCTTTTGGGCAACAATCCTAAGGCAAAATTCCCCTCCAGCTGTGAACCTGTGAAACCAGACAACCTATATGATTCCAACATAAAATGGTGGGACAGACATGGGATAGACATTCCCATTCCAAAAGGGAGAAACAGGAAAGAAGAAAGGGAGCACAGGTCCCTGCTTGAACACCCACGGTGCTAGATGTGTCCCCACTCATTACCTGCTTCCCTGACTCTCGTGAATGGCTGTAACGTGACCACACGTGGCCATCCCCAAACTCTAGAATAAGCAAAGATTTTTTATTTAAGGTCTTCATTTCTTTCCCATGGCAACCTACCCATATTGTCTTTTCTATTTTTTTTGACTTTAAAGGACACATAATATGGTAACAAAGTCACTGTGGCTTAACAGCCATCAGGTCATCGTAAATCAGTCTCCTGAAATGTATACCCTAAAAGCCTTTGTCCAGGGCACATTCATAAACATACAACTACAGCAGAAACAAACTTTCTGCATTTGATTACTTAACAATGAAAACATTGGAAAGTAATTCCAAGGAGGGAATTGTAGAATTCCAGCCCTCCCACTTCCTGAGGGGATAAAATTCTCATTAGTACCTATAAAAGGATGGTTGGCCTTCCCATAAAATTGAAAACTAAAAGCTCTGTTCAATTTATTTAAGCTAGTTATCTATTATGAATCAGGTTTTGAATCTAACACTGAAACAGCAAGATCTGATTAAAAATGGAAACTCTTAAGCCTGACCTTTACAGGCCAGCCAAGAAACAAGCACCACTCGGAGGGTAGGAGTACTCAGATGTATTACGCCAGCGGGCTCAGAGGGGCTTCTGCTCCAAAGCTCTGAGCACCTCCA
This sequence comes from Camelus dromedarius, assembly GCF_036321535.1. Taxonomy (NCBI): domain Eukaryota; kingdom Metazoa; phylum Chordata; class Mammalia; order Artiodactyla; family Camelidae; genus Camelus; species Camelus dromedarius. The sequence goes on along the minus strand of NC_087436.1, from coordinate 88,753,474 downwards.
AGACATGCGCATGAGGTTTTATAGGGTAAAGTACAAGCTTGGGGTATTCGGCCAATAGGCATGGAACAGGTTTAGCAGCATCATTATCACAAAAGTGGAGGCAGGGAGGCAGCAAACCAACACTAATTGACTTAGATTTACGAGTTAGTCCAGCAGAACTCAGATCAGTATTCCGATACTTAGATTTGTGAGTTATCTTGTTAGCCCAGCCCAGCTTTTCCTTCACACTTTAAACTAAAAGTTACTTTTATAATTGTAAATAGAACTTGATGGTGTTTAGAAAAATGATGGATTTGTTATAGAATAAAAATGGAATGAATTAGCAATCTTGTGTTTTAAAGAACTGAGAATTGAAATGGATTGTGTTTTCTTCCATCTCTGGACCTCTCACAGAATTTCTCAAGTTATAAATAATACGTTCATGTCTTAAGGCAGTTCTAGACAATTGGCTACTTGAGGACAGAGCTTCTGTCTGATCCACCATTATAATCTACATAGTCAAATTCCAGAGCCTGATACCCAATAAATAGCTATTTATGAGTAAACGATGCTTTTTAGAACATTAACCTAGACTGGCAGAAATTGAGATGTCTCATAAAGCCTGGAAGTTTACATAGGCATCAGAGTGAGTTTACACCGATTAACATAATCATAAACAAGTATTGTGAGTCTTATCAATTCAAATACCTCATGCAAGTATTAGGTTAATGATGCAGAGCAGCAAAATAGAAGAATAAAATATGTGAACACCAAGAGACAAGGAATGGTTTGCATCAAATGTGAATCAATGCAAAGCTTTTAGCTGCTTGGAAGTCATTACCATACTTGTTTCAGCTACAAGTAAGTGAAAAGGCATATTCTCCAAAGGCACAAGTAACAGCAAACAGATTCCTATTGATGGGTTCTTGATCTCAACACAAAACTGTACAAAGACCAAAAACCTGAGCTAGTCAGCAAACTGAATGATTTAGGCAAAAGAATATATAAAGTGCCAATTTTCTTTCAGAACCAGAGTGTATAGTAAATTATCTAATTTTTTTAACATTTATCTGAGAATTTGGTTTTTAAAAGATCATGTTTTTCCTTGAATTTGATCAGGATTGATTTTGCAACGCTGTTATCAGCACACTACTGTTTTCTCTTTTTTTGTTTTCTCTACATGGATCAAGGGTATTGGGCTGTTCCTCCTGAAGAGGACACTGTAATAAGGAATCTGGAGAGGAAAGTTTTGAGCCACAAGCCTTTTTGATATGACTGTTTGACTCTCATTTACTATACTAATGTGTTATGGGCACATTAACTTTGGGGGCACATATCATCTGTGGGATATGATGGCAGGATTCATTTTGGAGAGAGGGTCTGGAAGTCTTGCCCAGAAATCTTTGCGAAGGGAAGAACAGGACTGTAGCCAAAGGAGAATGAACCAGGCGCTGTTCCATTACCCCTGTCAAAAGCCTAACTCTGCAAATGATGGCGTTCACTCTCTCTAGGAGGAACTCAATATACCCCAGGGACAGAGTCATCTACAGATGGAATGAAGAGGAAGGAAGGGAGAAAGGGAAGAAACAAGGGGAGAGAGTGCAAACCTGTATTCTAACTTCCTTTCTCTCTCTCCCAAGAATTGTGTACTTCTTCATTAGAATGCAACCATGCTAACTAAATAAGCAGGCAACAATTATTTAAATGCTTCACTTATTCTTGCTTAGATGTTGATCATAGCCAGAGCCCATGGCTGAATCTCACAACTGTTCTTTAAGCCCAGAAAATATGAGTTAGTATATGGAGAGCTCAACTGACTGGACTTGAATCCTGAAGTCTAGCAGAGCACACAAGGGATGATGTCCAGGGTCATGACTACAGCAACTTTCGGAGTAGCAAATTCCTAATGAAGTAGCAGGACTCTCCTAGGCACAAAAAAATCCCTAAACAAAACAAGAAAAACCCCACTATTTTCCTCTAGAGTATGTATCCTTAATCATAATCTGAAGACCACAACAGGCCCAGACATAAAATTTCTGCTGTCTTTTGTCGACTGAAATAAATAAAAGTTAAGAGTTATGTTTTATTTGGCAGGAGGACTCAAGCCTGGAATGACAGCCTCTCAGATTGCTCTGAGAGACTGCTCCGAAAAGGTAGGGGAGGAGCTAGGACATACAGGAGCTTTACAACAAAGACCAGGTAGTTGGAACATTATAAGATTACTTGTTATCTAAAGAAAACCAGGCACCTCAGGTTAAAGAATGTAGTGCTTTTCTACGTATGGTAGGAAGCAAACATTTGGGCTCACTGAATTCATTCCTTTGACAAGCACCTAGCTATCTCAGGCCAGTATCCTGTCCTTTCTTATTCTGAGTCTGCTCAGAGTGCACCATTGTGAGTGGCTGCAGAGGCTGGGCTGCAGGTCTGTCCGCACTGTGGGGTGGCGGCAGCCGCTGATGACTTGATTTCAGCATTCTTTGTTTACTGATATGGTTGCAGTATTTTCCTTCACACTATGAAGAAATTGTATGGGAGAAAAACAGCATCTCTATTTCCATTAACCCACAATTGAAACTTAGCATAACTAAATTATCAATGTAGGCAACAATCACAAAAACAAATTAGAAATCATAGCTATTTTCATATCAACATAGTTATTGCAGGCATTTCAAAATATGATCTATGCTCATCCATGTTATAAAATTACAGTTATTGATCTACTGCAGGATATCATTTAATGTGCTGATAAACAAACATATATATTATTATATCATGAATTTATATTTCTAGTATTTTGATTACTGAATCTTAATAAAATTGCCTTTATGACTCTGTATAATTTCTTTTAAGCATCAAAGTATCATTCTGAGAAGGCACCTGTAGGCTTCACCAGATTGCCAAAGAAATCCTTGGAACAAAGAAGTTAAGAAGTTCTGCTATAAAGCATCACTGCTTTTCCTGCGGCTATGACACAAGCAGTTAGAACTCAGGTACCCTAAAGCAGTATTTCACAAGTTGAAGAACTGTACAGGCTTTTACACAGGAAGAAAGTTATGCAGGTATACATAAAATTAAAGCTAAACGTCTTTACACCTATAGGTCTAACCCAACAATAAAATTGACATATATAATATTAACTAATTAAATAGAAATTAAACCACAAAACTAATAAGATTTAATTATATTAACAAATTAATGTTAACAGTGTTCTGCTAAAACCATGAATAAATACAGAGCTAACTCCCGAGGCACAAGTTCTTCCGCGTTTAGGAAGCTTATACTACTGTGTATCCCTAATGAGCAAGTCCGTTTTCGTCTATTTTAACTGCCACAAAGGCATCCTTTGTACTACATCCCAGTACATGCTTTAGGTTTGCAATTGAGAAGAATGCCTACCAAATCTGCCTCTGTTCCTTTCCTGATGGCTGGCAAATATCTAAGAAATACGGCTTAGCAGCTGCTTTATCATAAAACAGAAACTCAAATACGGGCACCAAAATTTCTTACCGGTACTTAGAAGATGGTTTATCCAGGTTATTGAGAGTAGGCTTACATTAACTATTTCTATTATCATTGAACTGAAAACACACATTTAAGAAATTCTTATAGAGAATTCTGGGATTACTCAGAAAACATCTGAGGTCCCCCAGCCCCAGATGGAGAATACTGTCCAAAAAACAACAGAGGAATATAAGCCCTTCACCCACCCACATTTATGCTGTGAACAAAAATCCTGCAATGTGAGTGAAAATACTGCAAACATATCAGTAAACAAAGAATGCTGAAACCAAGTCATCAGCGGCTGCCGCCACCCCACAGTGGGGACAGGCCTGCAGCCCAGCCACTCACAGTGGTGCACTCTGAGTGGACTCAGAGTAAGAAAGGCCAGGGTACTGGCCCTAGATAGCTAGGTGCTTGTCAAAGGAATGAATTCAGTGAGCCCAAATGTTTGCTTCCTCCCATACATAGAAAAGCACTACATTCTTTAACTTGAGATGCCTGATTTTCTTTAGATAACAAGTAATCTTTTAATGTTCCAACTACCTGGTCTTTGTTGTAAAGCTCCTGTATGTCCTAGCTCCTCCCCTACCTCTTTGGAGCAGTCCCTCAGAGCAATCTGAGAGGCTGTCATCCCAGCTCGAGTCCTCCCGCCAAATAAAACATAACTGTTAACTTTTAGGCTACTCATTTATTTCAGTCAACAATGCATATAAGCACAGATTTCCCCTCCAAACTGCACAATAATCTACTGTCAGTAATCTACAGAGGTGAGTACATGACTCCAAGGACAGCACAACTAACTTCTGAAGACTATAATGAAGACACCAGAGTTCCACTCTTGACAGGATTAGAAAATGTGAGGAAAAAAGGAGATGGGACTTTACCTGATTTCAGCTGTCTAATTAGACTCCCTCTCCCAAAATCCTCCCTTGGATAGTTGCCTGATGAATAGTAATCCAGGTTAAACTGCAGGACTTGCTCTGACCCTCTTAACTTCATGTTTTTGCAGAACTCACTTTCAAACTATTAGAAATACCCTGTTAAAAACAGAAAACTAGAAAGAGAATAATCAGGGTTTTTGATTGGTGTGCAAGCTTTTTTACACACTGCAAATTCTGAGTATGTGTTTAGGGCATTTCAGTACAGAGTTATCAGTGGTAACAAATCACCGCTATTTAGACAGTTTCACTGTCATTATCCAAGTCATTTTATCTCTAGAAGAGAAACTATATAGTTAACTGAGGAAAAAAAAAACTAAACTAAATGTAAGGTGAATGCCCGTTGTTAAGAGAATGGTGGAAATAAATTATGGTATAATGATAGTATGGAATGCTATTCAGTCACTGTAATAATGAATTAGAGCTAAATCATTGTCTTAGAGATATATACATAAAGTATTCTTGAGTGAGAAAAACATTGTTTTTCTCTCTGTATGTGTGAACGAAAATACTGCAATGTGAATGAAAATACTGCAACCATGTTGTGAAGGAAAAACCGGGCTGGTCTGACAAGATAACTCATAAGTCTAGGAATGTGAAGGAGAGGCTGGGCTGGTCTAACAAGGTAAGTCACAAATCTAAGTATTGAAATACTGATCTGAGTTCTGCTAGACTAACTTGTAAATCTAAGTTAATTAATGTTGGTTTGCTGTTTATGTTTTTTGCTAGCCAGCTGGATTTTCAAAGATACATATCTGGCTTTGGAATGTTGGTTTGCTGCCTCCCCGCCTCCACTTTTGTGATGATAATGCTGCTAAAGCTGTTCCATGCCTATTGGCCGAATACCCCAAGCTTGTACTTTACCCTATAAAACCTCATGTGCACATCTTGAAGGTGCTCAGAGCTTCGGAGCAGAAGCCCCTCTGAGCCCGCCGGCGTAATACATCTGAGTACTCCTACCCTCCGAGTGGTGCTTGTTTCTTGACTGGCCTGTCGTTTCCGTAACAATATCAGTAAACAAAGAATGCTGATCGGTGCTGTCAGTGTTCTGCGTTTTGGCAGTTTTCTAACAGGTGTGCAGTGGTACCTCGCTGTTTCAGTCTGCATCTCCTTGATGACAGATGCTGTGGAGCATCTTTCCATAAACTTCTTTGGCATCTGGATTCCTTCTTTGATGAGGCGTGTGTTCAGGCATTTTGCTCATTTTTTAATCAGGTTATTCATTCTTCTTGTTGAGTATAAAGAGATTTTGGTATATTCTGGATATCAGCCCTTTATCAGTGCATCCCTGCCCTTCACCTGCAGCACCGGAGCTGTCCTTTGGGTCTCAGTGCAGTGTCAGCTCTTCAAAGATGTCCCCTGTCTTCCTTCAACCTAAATGCAGTCCTTGTATTTTTTGCTTTCATTGACTCATTTTGTACTTTTTAAATAGCAATTCCCATAATTTATAAGTACATTAAAAAAAAAAAAGGCAATGATTGAACACCGCCTCCCCCACCAGGCTGTGTGCCCTGTGAGAGCAGAGACCCTGTGCCCACGCACAGTGTCCCATGACAGCACATGGCAGATGTCCGTGTAAATGTGTGTAATGTGGGGCCAAACCTGATGAGCAGCTGTGATGACATGTGCTGGTGACCATTTATTGAATAGAGTTTTTCTTGATCTTAATTATTAAACCACATGAATGAAACATGTTTCTTTCGAAAAATAAAACAACAAAGCACAAAAAACCACAACAACAACAACAACAAAGAATGCTGAAACCAAGTCATCAGCGGCTGCCGCCACCCCACAGTGCAGACAGACCTGCAGCCCAGCCTCTGCAGCCACTCACAATGGTGCCCTCTGAGCGGACTCAGAATAAGAAAGGACAAAATAATGGCCCTAGATAGCTAGGTGCTTGTCAAAGGAATGAATTCAGTGAGCCCAAATGTTTGCTTCCTACCATACACAGAAAAGCACTACATTCTTTAACTTGAGTGTGCCTGGTTTTCTTTAGATAACAAGTAATCTTTTAATGTTCCAACTACCCGGTCTTTGTTGTAAAGCTCCTATATGTCCTAGCTCCTCCCCTACGTCTTTGGAGCAGTCTCTCAGAGCCATCTGAGAGGCTGTCATCCTGGCTCGAGTCCTCCTGCCAAATAAAACATAACTCTTAACTTTTAGGCTGCACATTTATTTCAGTCGACATATGTAATAAATGTGATCTCATTTTTTGAAAAACAAAAATGACAAAAATACCTCTATGTATATGTTATTCTATATACATGTATGTGTAGATACATTTATGTATGATTGTACAGGCATGGAGAAAACTATAAAATCATACACACTAGGTTGTTAACATGGGTTAACTGTAGGCAGAAATAAGATAAAATGATGCAAAAGGATAAAGAAATGAAGTAATTTTTGCAAAAAAGTGGGGGGTAAGGCTTCCATTTCAAAATAATATATAATATAATCATATGTGTTCATCATAAAAAGAAGAAAAATCAATTCCCAAAGTTGGAGGAAATGAAAAAGAAGCAAGAGAATAGATAAGGAAAATAAAAGTGATTGAAGAGTAGGAAACACTTTCAGAATGGTACAGTAAGATCTTCCAAAAGTCTGTTCTTCCATAAAAGCAGTAAAAACACTGGGGAAAAAAATATCAAAATCAGATTTTTCAGAACTTTGGAACTTAACCAAAAGCTTGCATCTAATAGAGGAATATTTGTTCAAGAAAAATGGCTGAATCACTGAGAACTATGAGTTTTGTAGCATTTTCACCTGCCCTATTCCCAGCACCCTCTCCTCAGTTCTGCAGGAGCCTTGAAAACCAATGACCTTGCAACCATAACTATGAAAAACAGCAAACTAGGAGGCAATGGAAGGGAAGAATGGGTTTGAAGCTCCTTAAAAAACCATTCACAGAGAATTGTAATTCAACTTGTATGGAAACTCCCTGGAAAGCTTCCATTCTCAACACTTGGCTTTATTTGATCTGACTCAGAGCTTTCTAATGCAAACAGTTTTATCCCCAGGGCACTTGCTGAAAACAATCTGCGGCAATTGTTTAACATAGTTACCCGAGGCAAGGATATCTGCTGGATATATGAGGTGAACAAAAACTTAATAAAAGCTAGAGGATGAAATGTCTGAAGGGGCCTTTGAAAACCTCTGACATATTCTCTGGGATCTAGAAGGCCATAGGTGAGCCCATATCCAAGAAAGGTAAGTCACAAAAGCCACATATTTATTGTATGATGCCTTTTATATGAGGTGTACAGAATACACAAATCCATAGAGACGGAAGGTAATTAATTCTGGACACAAGCTAAGGGAGAGGGGAAATGAGGAATATTGGATATAGCATTTCTTTTTGCAGTGATAAAAATGTTCTAAAATGAGATAGTAGTAATAGTTGCATAACTCTGTGAAAGCGTTTTTAAAATACTGAATAACACATATTAGAGGTTAAATTTTATGGTATGTTGATTATATATCAAAAAGTTGTTTTTGTTTTAATGTGAATGAGAGGTATGATGCATTTTCATCTGATATAGAAGATTTAAGAGCTGGTCATCAAAGAGCACAATGGGAGAACAGAACACTTTCAGCCTTCAGCACATTACCCCACTCTCTTGTTGTTTTAATTCCTGATTAGAATTTCTAGGTTATTTTATTTTGTGCTGTATTATTTTTAACCCAAAGGCTCTTGGTTGGTCAAAGATTTTTCCTCTTTTCTTAAAATTCAGTTTATGCTTAAATATTTATAAAATATGTAAAAAAGAACAGGTGAAAATAAAAATCCAAATACAAAATGCAACCTAGAAAAATCGTTTGCTGAAATATAGCATGAAAGCTATCTATGGACCTCTTCCCTTTCCATATTACATACTACAACTGGTTTTCAAGATGCAACTAATGAAACTCCAGATGTAACAGACATCACATAAAACTTATTTCACATTTATGAAGCCCAGCTCTGCCACACAGTGTAATATGGGAGAGATTCTGGTTAAAACTTTACAAACTGCAGTTTTCTATGCTTTGGCATGATATTAAGGACTCCCAGGAGGAAACATCTTAAGGAAAGGCTATTTCCTGGTACCTTTTGCCAGGAGTTCTCCCCCTTGGTTTTCTACCTAGGATAGAGGCTAGGACAGAATGTCTCACTACTGTATTTTTGGATTGAAGTGGACTCATAATTTTTACATATGCCAGAAGTTTAAAATTACATTTTAATTATAGAATAATAATTTTTAAAGGAATAAAAGCAAACTCTCTGCTAGGTATTAGTATAGATGCAACACATTAAATAATACTTTAAGTAAAATTGGTTAAAATAAATATCAAGTGCAGAAATGTAATTAGACATCATCAATAAAGTGGTCAGATATAAAATTTTTGAAATGACTATAGTTCATTTGTTTATTCAGCAAACATTTTATTAAGCACTGGCCATAAAGCAGGAAACAAAACAGATTACCCTCTCTACTCTCCTGAAGCTTAAAATTTGCTCAGAAATGCTCTCGCTACTTCAAATAAAGCAATTAAATAAAGAATCATGAAATATTTGAAAGGGCACTGATCTAGGAGTCCCAAAATCTGAATCCCAATTCCATGTCTACTGATTAGTAAACAAGTGATATTGGATATGTCACCTTAATTTCTTCCAAGCTTTAATTTTATATCTTGAAAAATAGTGCATATTACCTGTCCTGCACACCTCAACAGCTAATCATAAGGACCACGGAGAAAATATTCAAAAATACCCTGAATCCAAAGCTCTATATTCACCGGGTAGCAATATTGCTGAAATGCATGAAAAATTATCAAATGCCTTATAGTAAGTAATTTTAGTTCATACAGACAGTCTACTGAAGGTCTGTGTGGTCAGACAGTAAAGCTCAAGGCTAACTGTCAAGGACATTAAAAGCACAGAATGACACATATTCAAAGATTCTGACCTTTCTCCATTTAATCATTCTAACTTCCCCTGGATTTCCTTTACACGTCAAATTGCATTCATATTCTCAAGCAATGTTCCAGCCACAGGAAGAGAAAATGAGTCAAACAGACTTCCACCAAACTTTCAAACTGAGCAATAAGTACCATATGTGTCTTTACTCTTCAGAGTATGTGTTTGTCACCTCTGTTTGAATCTTAACAAATGACAGAACTTTCAAAATAGAGACAAGTTCAGTTTGCAAAAGAAAATAACAGTCGCCGTAATTGCAACCACAGTAACTAAACTGAGCTTTTGCTTAAATTACTTCTGTTGAAAAACAGTCCTTAGGAATATGAAGTGCTTAAGATATGGCCAAAATATTAAAAAACTTCAAACTTAAACTCACGAGAGTTAATTTAATTTAAATAAATTTCACTTGGCATAATACGAGTTCGTAGTACCACTGGCAGGTAATGAATATGAATCTGTCTTTATCACTGGTGAACACCAAGCATAAGAAACAGTTAACATCTATCAGTGCTCAGTGAACAATGGAATCCAAACATGCTAACTCTTTGGGGCTAGAGCAACAGAATAACCCTGCTTTTCTTCAGACACTGGCAAACATATACCGTGATAGCTCAGAGTCAGCTTAATCCTTCCCTTCCTGGCTCAGAATGAAAATAAATATGCTGTCCCAGACCTAAAATGTGATTTCCCCTCATGGGTTTTCACGGAATAGGGAGGAACAAACAAGAAAGTGATCATGGATGAATGGGCTTTGTATAATTTTCAATCATACATCCTTGTTTTAGGAGGCAGAAAAAGACAAGACAACTACAGAGAAAGTTCTTAGAGTGGCTGTGCTCTGATGATGATTTATCTGCAATCACTGGGTCACTTTCCACACTAATGGACTCCCACCAGCATTCTAGAAGTTTAGTAAATTGACAAAAAAATCAGAGGGATATTGAGGGATAGAGTCACATTCAGGAGCATATCATCTGCCACTATCCAACTGGCCCCATTTCCACACTTTCTCTTTTCTCTCTCTCAGCTCATTTTCTGGAATTACTGACAAATTCCTCCATTTGTCTTCAAACAAGTTTTGCACATGCCATTTTCCTCAAGATGTGATTATCTGTCAATTATCAACAGGTAAAATAAATTGCATAGCCAGTAAAAGAGGGAGAAGAGAAAGAACATATAGACATGTCAAAAACAAATAGGGGGATAGCTCCTGTTAAACCACTAGGTATTCTGTTATAGAATTGCATGCCAGGTATTCTTGCTATAAAGCATCTTTGCTGCAAACATTTTTGCCACATGACTAATGGAATGCAAGACAATTTTGCAATGAAAGATAAACCGGTTAATAGTTTTTGGTTTGACAGTTTGGTTTCAACTGGTTGAAATCTGTTAGCATTCATTCCAGTTAGAAACATATTGATCACTTTATTGAGCTGACGGATGACAATGGTTTGCCATTAGTTGGTTTCTTGTTTTTTTTTTTTTTAATATATATATATTTATTGAAGTACATAGTCAGCTAAAATGTGTCAATCTCTGGTGTACAGCATAATGTCCCAGGCATACATACATATACATACATATATTTGTTTTCATATTCTTTTTCATTAAAGGTTATTACAAGATATTAAATAGAGATCCCTGTGCTATATAGAAAAAAATGTTTTTTTATCTGTTTTTATATGTAGTAGTTAATATTTGCAAATCTCCAACTCTCAGATTTATCCCTTCCTACCCCCGTCCCCCCTAGTAACCATAAGATTGTTCACTATGTCTGTGAGGCTATTTCTGTTTTGTAGATGAGTTCATTAGTGTCTTCTTTCTTTTTTTAGATTCCACACGTAAGTGATATCACATGGTCTTTTCCTTTCTCTTTCTGGCTTATTTCATTTAGAATGACGATCTCCAGGTCCATCCATGTTGCTGCAAATGGCATTATTTTATTCTGTTTTATGGCTGCGAAGTATTCCATTGTATAAATATACCACAACTTCTTTATCCAGTCATCTGTCAATGGACATTTAGGTTGTTTCCATGTCTTGGCTATTGTATATAGTGCTGCTATGAACACTGGGGTGCTTTATCTTTTCGAATTTGAGTTCCCTTAGGATATATGCCCAGGAGGTAGATTGCTGGATCATGTGGTTAAGTCTATTTTTTAAGGAATCTCCATACTGTTTTCCATAATGGTTGAACCAAACTACATTCCCACTAATAGTGTAGGAGGGTTCCCTTTTCTCCACACCCTCTCCAGCATTTATCATTTGTAGACTTTTTCATCATGGACATTCTGACTGGTGTGAGGTGATACCTCACTGCAGTTTTGATTTGCATTTCTCTGATAATTAGCAATATTGAGCATTTTTTCACATGCCTATTGGCCATTTGTATGTCTTCATCAGAGAATTGCTTGTTTAGGTCTTCTCCCCATTTTTGGACTGGGGTGTTTGTTTTTTTTCTTATTAAGTTGTATGAGCTGTTTATATATTCTGGAAATTAAACCTTTGTCAGTCGCATCATTTGTAAATATTTTCTCCCATTCCATAGGTTGTCATTTTGTTTTGCTTATAGTTTCCTTTGCTATGCAAAAGCTTGTAAGTTTAACTAGGTCCCATTTGTTTATTTTTGCTTTTATTTCTATTGCCTGGGTAGACTGCACTCAGAGAACACTGCTAAGATTTATGTCAGAGAATGTTTTGCCTATGTTTTCTTCTAGGAGGTTTATAGTGTCTAGTCTTGAATTTAAGTCTTTGATCCATTTTGAGTTTATTTTTGTGTATGGTGTGAGGGAGTGTTCTAACTTCACTGACTTACAGGCTGCTTCCAGTTTTCCCAACACCACTTGCTGAAGAGACTGTCTTTTCTCCATTGTATATTCTTGCCTCCGTTGTCTAAGATTAATTGACCGTAGGTCTGTGGGTTTATTTCTGGGCTCTCTATTCTGTTCCATTGATCCATATGTCTGTTTTTGTGCCAATACCACACTGTTTTGATTACTGTAGCTCTGTAGGATTGTCTGAAGTCTGGGAGGGTTATTCCTGCAGCTTCATTCTTTTTCTTCAGTATTGCTTTGGCAGTTCTAGGTCTTTTGTGATTCCATGTAAATTTACAGATTATTTGTTCTAGTTCTGTGAAAAATGTCATGGGTAATTTGATAGGGATCATATCAAGTCTGTAGATTGCCTTGAGCAGTATGGCCATGTGACAATGTGCCAAAAACAAACAACAGTGTAGAATAAGTTTTCACAATGCAATACAAAACTCAGTTACAAATATGCATCCTAATACTTGAAAACTGATACCTCTCTTAATGAAGGAAAAAAATTATAGCAAAAAAGAATAAGTGTGATGCCAAATGAGAAGATAAATCAATAAGTTTTTTAAAAAGTGTATAAAAATACTATAAACAAAAGACTAGGAAGACAAGGTACAACCACAAAATAAAATCAGTTCCTTGTGCAGTATTGCCATGAATCTACATGCATTTTAGATGCATTCAAACATGTTGTATTTAGCAATAAAGTCTTTTTTAAACTGTTATTCATTTCATGTGTTTCATTATGTTTTTTTAAATGTCCCTCTTATTTTTCATTGTTTTATCTCTTATGGCAAAACTGCCTTACAGCCAGTTAATTACGCAGCAAAAATGCTAGCGGCAAAGATGTTCACAGTGAAAGGACATAGAATTGGGATACCTGCCAAAAGGCACCAATAACAAAATAAGCAACTTAATTTACTTATTAATTTAACCATCTCAAAACAAGTAACTTAAACCTTAAAAAGCGAAGCACAAACTTTCAGAGGTGAACCACCACAAAATCAACACTATTATATTGGAGCAAGCAGCATAAATTTTTATGCCTCAGAAACGTTGAATGGCATTGGCACACTTTTATTTCTTGCTCCTGTCCCTATCTGGATGCTGAGCTGATGGTATTTTGTGTTTAGGAATAGGGCACTCAGCTAGCTTTGCCAGAAAAGGGAGCAGAGCTTTTCCTGTGTGACCATTAAGTGATTGTGAATTCAGAACATCGGTTGCCACACTTAAAAATATACCTGTGAGTTCCACAGACATTAATGGGCCCAGGCATTCAGCACCTCCAGACTTACTTGTGTTCCTGTGATTTTGGTCCCCTGGGAGAGAAGCACCTGTGGTCCAGACTGGAATGTGTCGGGTAGGGTGTGCCGTAGACGTCCCAGTACTCTCATTAGGAACTGTATTTGGAAGAATAACATCAGACACGTGGACTTCACCATCAGTGACTAAAGGTTCACTTCCATTTGATTTAAAATAGGCTTTTTTTAATGTTCCTGAAAGACCAAAAAAAAAAAAAAAAAAGATATTTTCAAACATTACTAGAAGTTTTTATTTAAAAAACCTATTAGGAAAACTCTAGAGTTACTTTCCCAGGCAAACACAGAGAGAAAGATGATGGTCAGCAAAACTACCTACTTCACTGGGACAACCATGAGTTTCTCTTTTACTGCAAATCATATAACTCTGTGCTCTCTCAAGAAGTTTAGAAACTGAGTCTCCCATCCAGATTTCCTACTACCCAAAGAATCTAGGGCAATTCCACCTCACCTGGGACTTACCACAAATAAATAAAACGTGGCGAATCTTAGAGTATTTCCTTCCTGCTTTCTCAGTTTCTCAATTTCACACATCACTTTGTGCTACTCAGTACCCAGGACACATGCTCTCCCTGTCTTTCTATCTGCCACTAAGGACAACAGAGCCTGCCTACCATCAGCCTTATATTTTTCCATGCTTTGCACTAAATTTCAGTGAACTATACACAACAGATAATAAAAATGATAGGGCTCAAATATTTACCAAGACTTAACAGAAACCCCAAAAAGGAAAACTCTAATTCTAGCAAAACTGAAAGAAGGAACGTAATTATCTTCATCTTCAACCAGAAGCTATAAAATATGATAATAAGCAATAGTTATTAAACTAAGGTTACCAACTGGTCACTTTCTCAAGGTTCATGAACAAAATAGTCAAACCTGAGATTACTGGAAATCACCTAGCTTTGGCTTCAGGCAGAAAATCTGAAAACTTTGAAAGAGATCATGTATTTTTAACTCAGTCAAAATAGACAACAGACTTTCCAGATTATACAGCACTCTAGTTGAGTACACCACTAAATAAATGAATCTGATATTGATCTATTATAGAAATACCCAAGGGAGATTTTTTGTTTTCCTAAAAGCATTTACAGTGAATGCTCTAATTGGCTCTCACTTTCCCAAACAGTCTATGGAGCATTAAAAATAAAAGAAATATAAATAAAATGTTTAATATCAGTCTATGGAAAAAATTCCTCTACATGTGCTTGACACTTGGAAAACATTAACTACAAATCAAAATAGAAAAGCAGCTGCTTTCTAGCTAACTAAGGTCAACAGTTTCATCTGCCAAAGGATTCTAAATAAAACAGCAAAGCATAAAAGCTAAATCATGACCACGTGGGGCAGGTAACACATTCTCCAAACTGTCTGTGTGATGATGAATAGACATTAAATGCAGTAGGTAAAATGAAAGACTTTAATTGTTCTTGATTTTCAAAATGATTTTGCACTCATCCTAGTTTAAGATAAATGTATATGATAGACTTAATTACTAAGTAATATGTATTTCACTCATACAGAAAACATTGCTACTTAATTATATATAATTTTATATTTCATTTATTGGTTGCTCTCTCCTTTACGAGGTGCCAGCTCCTCAGTTACATCCCTGAGTAATTCACTTAAAGGGAGTTCCTTATTGTATGAAATATTTCAACAGTTATTCGTAACATTCTGTTCGTATTCATTAGCCTCATTAGTAATATTTCCTTTAACTTTCTCACATAACCAAAGTGGTGAAAGTGTTAATAACATCTGTTTACTCTAAAATATCCTTTAAACACTGACATTTTAGGAAACACTGACTTGGATAACAGTTTTCTTAAAAAAAAAAAAAAAAAAAAGTACAAAGTAGCTTCCTTCCTGTTAAACTCTACATGTCAAAGCAAGTTGGCAGAACAGAGAGAGAACAACATATATATATGTTGTATTTAGCAATAAAGTCTTTTTTAAACTGTTATTCATTTCATGTGTTTCATTATGTTTTTTTAAATGTCCCTCTTATTTTTCATTGTTTTATCTCTTATATATATATATATCTCATATATATATATATATATATATATATATATATATATATATATAAAACATTCCTAAACTATATTTTTGAGAGAAAGACAGACAGACAACAACCCTGAAGGACCTGTCTTTAAAATCATGAAACCACTAGACAATTTGTTTTCAAGCATCTCTAGAAATTGATCAACTCTCCATTATGCGTCTTTTTAAAAGCACAATAAACAGAATTCAATAAGACAAGCTACACCATGATGAGCTGAGAATTATTAGCCCCAAGTAGCATGTTCATTCTTCCCACATTGCTCCATCCTTTTCCACATTCCTGTTTTATAGTGCTGTGGTTAAAAGCACAGATTCTACAGCCTGACCACCTGGATTTAAATCCCATCGCTAACACTTACTAGCCCTGAAACTTTGGGAAAATTATCAACTGCCATAAAATAAGGAAAATAAAAGTGCCTCCCTTTATGAGGCTGGCCATTAGTATTAAATTCGTCAATACATACATAAACCCTTGGAACAGTTCCTGGCACACAGTAAGTTCTCAATAACTGGTAATAATTACTAATGAGAATAAAACTGTCTTCCTCAGGACTACTAAGGTACTTTTAAATAAATGCCAATTTCCTTTTATTATAAGTGCATCCCAACATAACAAAATGGCCAAGGAAATTTTCAAAAGTGAATCACATAACCCACTTTTTGAATGAAAGGACTGGCTCTTCCACATTAAGTTATTAATAGAAGGCCACCTTATATCAAGGTTGTATGGCTCAAAAGTGTTTCAGCTCTAACACAGCTCTATTCAACAATGTTTAAGAAATAGTCTGCAATTCCACTAGTAATAGCCAAGCTTTACTGATCACTTACAACGAGTGGCCTGAGCTCTGTGGTAGGCAACATAATGCTTCTCCAGAGAAGTCCACACCCCGAGTCCCAGAATTTATGAATAGGTTACTTTACATAACTTACATGGCAGAAGGGATGTTGCAGATGTAAGTTAAGGAATCTGAGATGGGGAAATTACCCTGAATTATTCAGGTGAGCCCATGGCAGTCGTGGGGTCCTTATAAGCCGAAGAGGGAGGTAAGAGAGTGGGTGTCAGAACTACACAGTGTGAGAAAGACTCAGTGAGCCATTGCTTGTTTTGAAGATGGAAAGGGGCCACAAGCCAAGGAATGCAGAAGCCTCCAGAAGCTGGAAAAGGCAGGAACAGATTGCCCCCAGAAGGAATGCGGTACTACCAACACTTTAACTTTAGCCCAGTGAGACCTATTTTGGGCTCTGACCTCTGTAATTCTAAGGTACTATATCTGTGTTGTTTTAAGCTACCAAGTTGTTATAACAGCAATAGGAAACTAATTCAGGCACCTTACTAAGTATCCTCACTATAGGCATCTACTGAGCTAGCCTTCCAAAAATCCGATGAAACTGCTCCTGTAATTAACTCTTCTTTATGGAGTTTGAGAGAGAAGGAAACAGAAACTTACAAGAGTTATTTAACTTACCCAAGAATTGAGTTGGAACATGACATACACATACGCACACACCCACACACACTTCTCACTTTGGAAAAGGTACACAAGTTAAAAAAAAAAAATCAACCATTATATGCACATAAAAATTTATTTTTCTATGATGTGAGCTTGAAATTAATTCCTTATCTTTATTTCTCTAGCCATGTGGTAACACATTTACTTTGCATTTTCTATGTGCCAGGAACTATGTATTTCCTCTCTGCTGAAAGTAAATTATAAAATTTAGTAAGAAGTTCTTATCATCATGATGTTTAAAGATTTGTTGAGGGGGACAGGCATGCAATCTAAAAATAAGGACCCCGCTGCAAATGCTTTGAGAATGATATAGAGCAATCTGGTGACGGAAAGTAGAGAAGGAGCTGTCATTCCATTTGAGAAAGTCAGAAGAGGCTTCTCAGGGGAGAATGATCCACAACGTGAATCTTAAAAGATGGTTAAAGGTTTTCTAGGTTTGAGCAAAGCATTGGTGGGGAAAGAGTTGTAGTAATAGGGAATGGAGGACTTTCTAGATAGAGAGATATGCAAAAACTGAGCACCAAGTAATGAAACATGGCAAGCACACAGGCGACCGACAAGAGAAAAGGCTAGAAAGGAAGTAGAAGCCAGACTGTCAAGGGTATTCCCGTTAAAGGTTTGGAATCGATCTTGTTGTGATAGAGAACTGCTGAAGGGTCTTAAATGGGGTGAAATGTTAGGATGATCACTCTGGCAACAGGGTGATGCTTGAAAGGGGCTAAGTCTAGCAGACTGTTAGAAGGGTATTGCAACAGTCCAAGTGAGAAAAGAGGGAGGCCTGACCCAAGGCAAAAGCAATGAGGACAAAGGGAACATTTGGGAGAGAGCTTTTGGAGGCAAATTAGGAGAATATAACATGAAGAGTCATAGGTCCCTTCAAGGTTTCTGGTTTCAATTACTGAGAAAATGAAGTTATTTACCAAGATCGGGGTGGTAGTCATTAATGCTGTTTAGCAAATATTCTCAATTCTCTCCCATTCTACTAGGGCACATGCTGGAGTTATGTTCTCTGGCCTCATTCTCTGTCTCTTGACATCTTTGATGTTGGTCAAAGGGTACAAACTTCTAGTTATAAGATGAGTAAGTTCTGGTGATCTACTGTATAGCATTGTGATTGTAATGAATGACATTGCATTATATGCTTTAAAAAAAGAAACTCCAGTGCTCTTTTTCTTTCTCTCTGGCATAATAACCACAAAGGTTCAAGCTGGTCCATCAATTCAGTCCCTGAATGGCCTGAATGAGCATAGCCCCCTTGCCATTTTGCAAAGGAAATGCTACATGAGTGAGAAACTGACCTTTACTGTTTTTAAACCTCAAGCATATTAGGATTACTTTTGTTACACAGTATAGCATAGCCTGTCCTGACTAATACAAGAGATAAAAGAAAATGAAAAATAGAAGTTGTAGAAGTTTACTTTTAGTTAGTGTAATTATTATGAATACATTGAGTATAAAATGCCTATGAAATATTCAAGGGGAAAAAAGTCTAAATCTGGAGCAATCTAAACACTCCCTACAGAAGCCCCTGCCAGGCTACCCCACAAATTCACATCTTCTTTGTGTTCCCTTGAGCACACTCTGTTTATATCAATCATATATACACTAA
This sequence comes from Camelus dromedarius, assembly GCF_036321535.1. Taxonomy (NCBI): domain Eukaryota; kingdom Metazoa; phylum Chordata; class Mammalia; order Artiodactyla; family Camelidae; genus Camelus; species Camelus dromedarius. The sequence continues at coordinate 88,734,775 of NC_087436.1, read as the reverse complement.
AGTGAAGCTGTTTTCTTGTCTGCCTTCCTCAGAGGTAGGAAGGTATATTATGCATGCCTGCATCCCAGGCACCTGGCAGAATGCTTGGCACCAGTGTAGGTCTCAATAGATATTTGTTGAATGTATGAATGATGAAGGAAGTCATGGGAGTGGATGACACTGTCAAGAAAGATAGGGACGTAAAGTGAGAAGACTGCTTAGGACAGACACTCTAACATTTAATGAATAGATAGAAAAAGATGAGCTTAAGGAGACAGAGAAAGAGCAGCCAGAAACAGAAGGAAAATCAGAAATGATAATATCCAGGCAAAGCAGAAGAGCACTTCGAGAAGAAAGGAGTAGTCAAGACTGAGTAAGGTCATATCAGAGCATCACATCTTAATGGAAGAAAGCATTGGTGGCATGAACAATGAACACGCTCATTCAGAACAGACGTAAACAAACAGAAAGCCTACACTCTCCATTTCAAACTCTTGTTCAAACACACATTGGTTCCAAGTGCTGCACATTCAAATAAATGCTGCACACTGGGGGCCTTGGTTAGAACAGATTTAGTAGCATGAAAAGAAGAGAAAGAGGGAAAGATCAGATTGCAGTGGATTAAGGACTGGATGAAGCATAGAAATCACCTGGGGATCTTGTTAGACAGCAAATTCAGCAGGTCTGGAGATTCCAGATTCTGCATTTCATGCAAACTCCCAAGTGATGCTGACATTGTTGGTCCACGGACGACACTCGAGTACAAGGCTTTAGACCACCCTTCCCAAAACTTTAGACATTATGCATAACCTCAGGCCTGAGCAATTAAGGAAAAATATTCTTCAGTTTGAGAACTCTACACTGATGAATCTGCACAAAAGGCCAGGGTTATGAAAGGAATTTAGAGATTTAAATAAGGAATGTGGAGGCAGGTCATAAAAGATCATAGAAAATCTGAAAGTTCTGGTGTAAGGAAATAAGGATCTGGAAGGTTTTCCGTTTTATAATGGTACTCAAAATACAACATTATAAGTTAGGAAGTTAAGATTCTTATCATTCCAAATTCTTGTAAAAGCCCCAAGCTGCTAAGAAATTTGCTAAGAGAAAAACTACAGTTAAGTTCAATAATCTTCAGCTCCTTTAGCATTTCTGAAGAAGAAAATCACTTTTATAGAGGAAAATTTCTCTTGAGTTCAAGGAAAACGGACTATGTACCATATTTCCTACACTTCTGACCATACTAATTTCCTTCTTCATTGCACGACAGAAATTTAAAAATTAATAAGCCCCATGTAGACTTTTCACAGTATTAAGAAAACTAGGAAAGTAACCTTAGGCCATTCTTCATAAGCTTAAAGCTAAAACAAAGAAAATTTATTCTAAATGTGGATGAGTGGACAAGTCTTTGAAACCAAGTCTTCAACAGCTGGGAAAGAAAAAGAAGCATTCTAACAAGCTTTTTGGACCATAACTTTGGTGAAATCAAATTGAGATGATTAAGTCTGCAAAAATCAGTTCAGACCATACTCGAAAGCACCACATTTGTAGAGCACTTGCAATAACTCCCCATTTCTTCTCCCTGCCACATAGTCTACCCTTGCTCCACATAGCTGGCAAAGGCACATTTTCACAGCCCTAACCGGATCAATCACGCCTACTCTATCATCCCCTACTCCAGTCATCCCCCACTCCACCATCCTCATGGTGAAGTTCCATCAGTCATCCCCTACTCCATCATCCTTATGATGAAGTTCATGTTTAAAGTGTCCCACCTCAGGGAAGGCTTTTCCCATCTCACTTCAGACCAGGTTCAGACCCTTTCATCAGTTCCCAAAGAAACTGTCTCTTCCCACATAGGAGTTAACTTCGTAGTAATTAACCAATTGTGTGATCATTTTCAAGCCCCTCTCCCTCACTGAACTAGGAAACCCACAAGGGTAGGCTAGATTCAGGGCTGTACCCAATGCTTATGGGATATAGCCTTGAACTTAACAGGCACTCAGTAAATGTTTGTTAAAGGAATAAACAGTATCAAATTATACCTACAATTTTGTGTCTGTTAAATGGGCTCAACATATCAACACAATTTTACTGTAAATGTTGCATATATATGTTTCTGTATTATTTATGTATTGACACATAATTTAAGGCAGGTGTCGTCTAATCTCTGATAACGTGTTCCACAGCACAAGCTGATTCTTTTGCTCGTGATGGCAGTGTAACCAGCTGCCAGTCCAGTTCTTGTAAGAGAGGAATGAGTCTATGAATGTAATGCTCAGGCCTGAGCATAGAAGTCGCCCAGAAGTCAGGTGAAACAACATCACACTGCAGATGTAGCAGTTGGTCAACTTTATTCCTTCCTAGCTACTTTATTGGCAATTAAACTATGCTATGGCAATGGCTTGGTCATAGGGTTATGGGTTTATGGATTATGGGATTACTATGCCAGAAGGTCATAGCACACAGATTTCAGTTCTTATGGATAGAGTTAAAAGGAGATAAGCACATTTTTGGTCAATTTTTGAGTGAACTAGAGCTATTTATTAAATCACTATCTAATATTAACAGTAATGTTCATAAGCAAAAACAACTTTCATTATGAACTTTGTCACTTTATAAAATCACATTCATAGATATTATCTCATTTGACTTCCATAATAATTCTGTGATGTGAATAAGAATCATGTACCTATCCCACAGAGAAGGTAAAACATCTGACCGGAAGTCACACATCTAGTAAATGGAAGAGTAAGATGCCAAACCCAGACCTCCGAGTGTCCAGCTATACGTTTTCTTCTATGTCATATGGCCTTTCAGTATTAGCCTGTATCTGAAGAAATAAAAACCTGAGTATAATATTGTACTTTTCCCACTCTTCAATTTTCCTTTCAATTTCTTTCAAAAACACCAATCTTTGGAACCAGACTATCTGCTGATTTTAGAAATACTACACTAAATTAAACTAAACCTTTGTAGCTCCAGCTTCAGTTGAAGGGATTGAGGAAAGAAACAATTTGCTACTGCTTTCCTCTATAACCTGCTGCTAAAATAATTCCTCAGAAAGTCCAACTCTCTTACCTTTAGAAATCTTTTTGCCCTCTTCACTTTATGCACGAGGGAAGCCCCAATAGACAAAATTAAAGACACAGAGTGCATCTTGTTTGTTAGCATAAGGCTTCTATTACCTTTTCCTAACCAATAATCCCCTCACTATCACCTCTTTGTCCTTTGAAGCCAGAGCTCCTGTTATATGCACACATGGCATTCCAGCATCCCTAGCAACCCTTACAGACCCAGAAATAACCACAAGACTTTGAAAGAGCATGGAGTTATTAACTCAAACCAAACAGAACATTTTTTAAAATAAAGCAGAATTTAATGTGGTTTTTTTAAAACAAAGATATAAAATGATTTTATTGCTCATCACAGCAACAAACATCTGTTATATAAAACAGGAAATGTTCATTTGGGCAGATATTATTTAATATATCTATATCAAATCACCTGGTACAGAATCTATGAAAAGAATGTTTTTGAAGACTGTTGGGAAAATCCCACTTTCTAAAGGTCACCTACATATAAGTCAAAATAGCACTTAGAGAAGCTTACAAATTGGTACACTTCCTAATCACACAAAAGTGATTAAAAAAAAAAATTCTGCTCCTACGTATAAACCCAAGAGAAATGGAAACATATTTCCACACAGAAACTTGTACATGAAAGTTCAGAGCACCATTATTCATAAAAGCCAGAAGACAGAAACAACTAAAATGTCCATCAATTGATAAATAGAATTTTTTAATGTGGTCAATCCATGCAACGGAGTACTATTTGGCCTTCAGGTATCAGGTGTTGATACATACTACAACATAGATGAAAATATTACACGCAATGAAAGAAGTCAGTCACAAAAACCACTCGTGGTCATATGAAATGTCTAGAATAAGGAAATCTAGAGAGACAGAAAGTAGGTTAGTGATTGCTTAGGGCTGGGGCAAGGCGGGGGGATAGAAAGTTGGGGGTGATCACCAGAAGGGAACAGACTTTCCTCTTGAGGCAATGAAAATCTTCCAAAAATGACTGTGGTGATGGTTACGCTTACCTGTGATTATATTCAAAATGACTGAAATACACACACTTTACATGGGTGAATTGTATGGTCTGTAAAGTGTATTTCAATAAAGCCATTAAAAAAGTTTAAATTTAATAAAAAAATTAATTAAAGTAATCCAGTTAAAGCACTGTTTTAATAGCACCCCTCCTCTGCTCAGTGCCCTCTAAGCACTGAGGTACTTGAAAGTGTGTTTCAGACTGATTCAGCATTCTACCTGAGAATGAAAGGAAGCATTCTTCACTGTGTGTGAGCCGTTCCACCACACAGCATCCTGAGAATCCGACTGGTAAAAATAATGGTGGTAACACTGAGGTATGAGCCTCTACCAGACGGACCCTCCCAGACATAATAACAATTACAAAGTCTGGACAAATACAAAAAAGCAACTCCCTGAAGGCATGGGAAAGGAAACAAAAGCAGGCCAAGTCTGGAGGGGAGCGGGGTCTTGGAAGAAGTGAGTGGCAGGGATGAGTTTCAGGATTTTGCCCTGCCTTTAGCTCGAGAGCAGCCCGCAGCTGGCCCCACATGGGGCAGGGTGATTCAAACCCCAGCAGAAAACCTGCAGGCTTCATGGCCTGAGGCACTTTCCGTCCTCTTCCTACTTGTCACCCTGTGACCTGTGATGTGACTCTCTGCCCTTGGTTTCTGTGAAACCCAGCATTTCCGGGTTCCTTCCCATCTTCTCAAACCACTTTTCCTGTATCTCTTGATCCTTCCTCTTTGTCTCCCCTAAATACCAGCAGCCTCCAGGCTTTCCCTCAGCTTTTCATCAGTCCACTTCCTCCCCCCGGGTTCATCTACCCCTGCTGCTTCCTCTACTACCGAGCCTCCTGCCTTTGTAGCTGCTGTCAGCCTCCCTTCTGGATAGTTCTAGTTGCAGACCAGTAACAGTGGGGTGGAAGTTAAATTCTAAAGTCAGCACAGAAGCCAAAATCTCAGACAGATTCACAGTTTCCCTTAAAATTCCCTTAGGAAGGAAAGGTGTTAGTGCTTTTTTTTTTTTTTTTTTTTTTTTTTTTTTAGTTTTCCAACAGAGTAGTTTACTTTTAAATATACCTTACAAATATTATTTGATGATTTATAATAACTGATTGGAAAGAAATAATGATTTGAAATACAGAAAAACCTGCATGAATTATATTCTTACATTTTAAAAGGTTACCTGCCTAGAATATGTTATTAATAGAGGATCTGGGAGGCTTAGGGAGATATACAGTTTGAAGCCATTTCTTAAAGTTCTTTTTTAAGATTACTCAGAGTTGCTTGAGGGAGGACAAGCAGAGCTGATGTCTGATTGTGTTGGGGGCACCTTCCTCTGCACAGCAAAGTTAATTTACTTCCATGGTTTGGTGTTAGAGTTCTTATGTTCTTCCATTTCTTGGCTCAGCCTTTACTGTTGAATTTGTTCAAGATAAACGCCCTTAAACTATGATTCCACTATATTTGTTTGTCCCACAAAGTATCTCCAACTTAGCATGTCCAAACTGAACTTCCAGCCTGCCTCCATCTACCTGCACCCCACTTCTTCACCTTTACTTCCTATATTAACAGATGGCACCAAAGTCAACCTGGTTGCCCAAGCCAGAAATCCAGGAGTCTACCTTGACTCCTCTTTCTCCCTCACACCAAAATTCAGTCTTGGTTTCTGTTGATTTTAATGCACCAAATACCTTAGTCCAGGCCCTTATCATCTTTTACTTGGACCATAGCCAGTCACCATATTGGTCTCCCTCACCTTCATCTCTTTCCACTCCCAACCCCCTGCAGTCTATCCAGGTCTGCTGTCTTTTGCAAGTGCAAATCTGATCAGATTTCTTCCTACTCGGAAAGATCCCCCAATGGTCGTACCACCACCTATAGCAGTAGAAATCACTCTTCTAAATCACACAAATTTTAATTTTAACTTCATTTTCCTTTAATAACAGCATCACTCACCAACAAAGGAGAGCAGGATCACCAGCAGGACAATGAGAGCACAGATACACGGAATCAGGACCAGCAACAGGAAACGGAGAGTAGTAACAGTCGCCAGCTTCTGAGAGCAGCCATCACCCATGTTATTGTCATCAGCTCCCAAGACCTGAAGCAGGTGAAGAAAACAAAACATGGCTGCAATATTACAAAGCAACTCAGTACATCGTCTGAAATGGTACAGCTGTCCGTTCAGAGCAGCAGCATTCCTGAGAGATTTTACTGTGTGTACTTTAAGGCATGTAATGAGGTTAGTCACCAAATCATATTAATAAAAAAATAACTGTACAAACCACATTCACGGCAGAGCAAATCATCCATTTCTGAAATGTTTTTCAGGAGTATATGAACTTGTAATGATATTCCATCTCGATTTTTGCCAACTTGCCAATAAAATACATTGGCCAATTTGGTACTATTCCAAGGGCTCTGAATTACCATGGCAAGAACTCACCTTGGCCTAGAGCTCTAAGCAAAGATGGCCTAATACAGTGATAAAATGTTGGTGAGGAGCTGAAGACACATTATCCAGACTTCATTCTTATTTGTCTCATTAGTCCTAACTCAAATCTTCACGAATCTGGATAAAGTAAGTTTTTAGCAATTAATAATTTAGCAAGATTGAGTATTACTGGCCATGTATTTAAGGGCAAGTTGAAAAAGAGCATATTCTGTGGGCCACTGACACTCTCTCAGGACACACTCCTCAGTCCACACTGCCCCTGCCACCCATCTATTTGTGAGAGATGAGATGCAACAGTGACGGCTCAACAAAATAATGTTCTTGTCTTCAAACGGTTTAAATTTTGCTTAGCTGCATCTCTTGCCAGAAACGATGTCTGTGTACTTTTTAAAATTCTCCATGAGATAGATTATTTGAAAGAACATAAGATGTGAGCTTGAGAATGGCTTGAATCCTAGATTAATGTCTTTGCTGACCCATTCCCTCTGCACCTGATTTAATCTACCAGCCGATGTGAGATCATTCAGAGTTAATTTACAATTTGATCTGCAAGATGAAGTGGCATTGTGTTGGAGGAGGTCATGGAGAGGACATGACCCACCAGTTGACAGCCGAGCTGGACTCAGGCAATCGGAGGCTCCTCACCCTCTCTTTTGTCCTTGGAATGTACATTATGTCCACTGTTCCCACAGCTGTTTTCAAGGTCACAGCCTTGAGAGAGCAAGGTGTTGTTGAGACCATATGGATGGTATACATGACTGAAACCCATTAAGGCTTCTATATAAACTCTGATAGGCGTGGAGATTTAGTCACCTTGCCCAAGACAAACTTTGCATGTAAGTTCCCTTGCTTATTAAAACCGCCACCTACCAATCTGGAGGTGGGCTGCCTCTTTCTTCAGTCACTCCCTTCCCCCCTCCTTTTATGGGATCCAGTTCCAGAATTCACCCAAGTTTGTGAACCAATACGCTGATACAATTTAAGATCTGCAACAGCACATTGATTACAACACCAGCATTGGGTGGGTGGTGCCCATTCAGGCACGGAGATAACACTTACCTATAAAAAGCAAGTGTGGGACTGCAGCCCAACAGAGGTAGAACTGACTTATTTCATTTACTCAACAAGTAGTTATTGAACAGCTACTAATTATAATAAGTGTACTGAAGGATATAACAATGATTTCAGACCAACTGTCCCACAGAAGCTCACCATCTTGCAGGAAAGAAAGATACATACATAAATAACTATATTACAAGGTAGTAAATGATAAATACCATGACAGTTACAGGAATTCAGAAGATAGGACTATGGCTTCTTGCTAGAGGATCAGGTAAGACATTGTAGAGAACCAGCACTTGAATGAGCCATGATTCTCAGAAAAGTACCCCTGAAAAGCCCTGTTATAGTTTAGAAGGGTGGTAAAATATATCTGGAAAGGTAAGGAGTTATGGGTTTTCTTTGGCTTCTGCAATAATAGAAAACGTGTCTTTGTTAAGGTGGTCACAGGAGCATTTCGGGGTGCACCTTCTTGGGTGGTAAATTCACAATGGCTTCCATGTTAGCTGGAATCCTGTGGCCAAATACACCCCATTCAGTATTCATAAGTGAAGCATCAGTAGACAAAGTGCCAGAGGTTCAGTTTACTATCTCGTGAAAGTCTGTATCAATAAATACTTGACCTCCAGAAACCATATTCACAATTAGTCCAAATGTTTCCTCCAGCGACCAGGAAATTGATTACTTTTATCAAAGGGAGAAGAGGAGGAAATACTTAGAAGAGATTCAGCACCAAGAAGTACTTAGGAGAAATCTCAACGCTCCTCAAATGCATAACTTTTCTCCTGCCTTCATGGCTACTTGGGGCTACTGCTGTAAATGCTGCATTATTCAGAGGCCCTTTAAGGTTCCTCTGAATATAATGCATCTCTTGAACTTGACTGTTGAGGGAATAATGCCAGATGAGATAAACTTCTAGGACAATTCCTAAGCTTCATTTCAGCCCTCTCTCCAGAAGGCACCCTCTTCCAGAAATTACCCTCCACATACTTAAAACTGTAAGCCAAGCACAGGCACAGCATCCCATGGTGCGAAGAGGTAGCAACGCACCTGGCTGCCCTGCACATATTTCAAATATGTAGTTCTTATGTTTTATTAATCCTGTTGGTGAAAACTCACTTCTTATATCTTAAAAACTACATCTACTTTAAAAGGCATTGTGTTGGCTTACATAACATGTATGGAAACAATCTGCCTAACTGGGTTACCTGGAGCCACTGGCTCCATTGAGAGGCCTTCTCATCCCTCTCTTCTACATTCTTAACTCTGTTACACTTCTCTCCCAGCTTGCTGATTCAACTTTTCTCATGACGGTCATTCTCTAACTCTTCAGGACCCTCCTGAATCTCTAATCCCTCTATCTTCTCCCAGGATATCAACTCTCTCCTTTTTTCACTTCCTTACATATCATCTTTAGAGTCTTTGGGCCATTATTTCAATGGTATTCTTGCTAATGCCCTGAACCCCCTTACCCATCCAGATTTTCTTCTCATCCATCTTGTAAAAGCCAACACCAGATGAATCCAACAGTCTTCTCTCTCTGTATCTACACTTGGACAGTTGAATGTGGCAGTAAAAAGTCACCCAACAGGACTACTTGATGGCTGATTTAAAGTCTTCATTCTCCCCTAATCACCTTTTCCCACTCTTCTGCCCACACTTTCAGAAGAGGGTCCATCCCAATTCCCACCCTACACAGAGAATAATAACCATCAAATGAGAACTGCCTCACCTACCTAAATTTCAGCCTACACACCAGCTCGTTTATGGACCCTTCTCTCCTATAGAGATGCTACTTAAGACTCCTACTGTTCAAGACTAACCTTTCCACGTGTATCACCGACTTCATTTCCTTCTCCCTTGTCAGGAATTTCACATCTTAATTCTCCACTGAATCATATATCCAGTCTTGATTTACCTTTCTCCCTCTCCCTCTCTTTCTCTCTTTCTCCTATACCACTGCCATCAGCTTTTTACTATGTTAAGGTCTCTCCCAGTCATTTTTTCAATCCATCCTCAAGCCTGTATCTCACTTCAGCCACTGTCCTCTCTCCTTTCTCATCCAAAATGATCTGATAGTTGTTAATATTTATTGTCCAAATTTCCTCACTTAACTCTCTACCTTCGTGACGTCAATTTAACACCCACTTCTGTCACTGCACCAAAGGAGCTTTTGCTATGGTCACCAATGACCTCCATGTTGCTCTATCCAAATGACATTTTTCAGTCATCCTTGTAATGACATCTCAGTGTCATTTGACAGATCAAATTCTCAGCCATTCCCATATTCTTCAAGCTCTTTTCCCCTTTGACTTCTCTTTCTGTAAGCTCTTCTCTCACATTCACTTTCTCCAGGCAATGCCATCCACACAAACAGCATCACCAGCCCTACACGTGTGACTTATATTTTTAAGTAGCAAGCATATTTTTTTTTCTCTGAGCTCCAGACCTTTTATACAACTGGCCATTGGATGTCTCCTCAGTGGAGGCTGCAAAAATACCCCAAACCCAACAGGTCTGAAGCCAAATAATCTTCATGCCCACATCTGGTATTCTTCCATGGCTCCCTATCTCAGGAAGAGGTCATCGAGCACCTGTTCTGTGTCAGGCACTGTTTGGGCACTCGGGATACACCACTGTGCAAAGCAAAGCTCTCCAGCCTCACAGATCCGGCATACGAGTAGCAACTGCCATCAGGTCTCCGCTGGAACCCTGAAAATGCTCCTCTTGTCTGGGTCACCTCTATCTATTCTTGTACTCCCTAATTTTCCTCCACAGTACAGCCAGAGGGAGAAAGAGGCAGTGTATCACTGAAAGATGGAAAAAGAAAACATGAAAAATGATCCCCAAACTGAACTAACTCACTCAGGAGATTCAGAGCCTGGAACCAGAGCTGATTAAGAGAACCACATACCTAGTGGATTGGCAGAGATTTAGGGGAGGGCTTTGGACTTCCACAGGAGTGGATGGGATTCAAGTCCATTTTAGTAAAATTTCAAAGGTCATGGCGACCAGAGTTGGTATTTCAGGTACATTAGTCTTGACCCTGTTCCGCCTTCCTGCAGCACTGGACTTCATTAACACCTGGCACATTCTTGGGAATACCTCCACAGCTGCAAATGGCAAAAACGGCTCAAGAACGAGGAGACACCTGCCCATGGATCCTTCAAATGGAATTTTCCCTCCTGATCTCAGGGGCAGGACTTACCGAAAAGCCAAAGACCCAGAAACATTTGACTGGGGATATTAGACATGGAAATAGCTGCTAACCACCAGGTTAGGACAAAGCAGACATTCAACCCAGAAGGAGCCAAGTGACTTCTTAGGGGCAACAGCCTTCCCCTCTCCACAACTCCCCACATTCCGAGTAGGTGTAAGTGGCTGGAAACTACACACGCTCACTCCTCACTCTGATTGTTGGGCTATGTAAGAACGATTTTTCAATCAGTCTGACTCTCCTGCATGATACATTTTACATTTTACATAGAGAGTCAGGGTCAGCAAACCATAGGCCACAGGCCAAACCCAGCCACTGCCTGTTTTTATACATAAAGTTTTATTGGCAGACAACCATGTTCATTCATTTGTATATTGTTAGAGCTGCTTTCCTGTGACAGCAACAGCACAGAGTAGTTACAACAGAGCCACCTGGCTCACCAGGCCTAAAATATTTACGATCTGGCCCTTCACAGAAGTTTGCCAACTCCTGATATACAGCATCACTATATACCTGCATATATTGGAATTTTAAATTCTATAAATGTAATAGAACCAAATTAAATTATAAATTCTCTTAAGAAAATCACATTATCTCTTCACTAGGGCTCTTAGTGAAGCTAGATGTATAACTGTGCAGATGGCAAACAGGCAGATAAAACTGCCTAATTATTTCTGTAATACACGGTTACTCCACAAAAGGTTCAAAGATAAAATTAACCTTCAAAATAGAAAAAAAATTATCAAGACTAGATGTATTATATTTGACAAAGAAAGGAAAGCACAAGTTTCAGGGATATTCAGACTGAAATGGGACTGCAACATGCATTGTAAACTGTAAGAACAAACACTCAAGATGATCGGACTAGAAAGTACAAATTTATTGCTGCTTCTGTAAAAGCATACTCAAATAATACTAACTCAGTTTTATCTATTTATATGCAAATATTACCCTTTTCTCATCAGTGTACGCCCAGCATCTAGAACAGCACCTGAACAGTCAGGAATGGATTAATATCTGTTGAACAAATAAATTCAATCACCTACACAAAACTTGCAAAGAACTCTTTTTTTTTCCAGTGATATATGCCTTACTAAGTCTACTCTTGAATCATCTAAAAATACTTGGAGGAGAAAATGTACTTGATAAGATAGTAAAAATATTTCCTTTCAGGGAAAATATACTAAAATCAATAAAATCAGGTTTTACTAGGACTATTTATTAGTACAACTCACAGTCAAATTTCCTATGATGAGCTTTGAAGTCAGAAAATTTTGTCTCAGAAAGCAAATTGTTATGGATTTTATTACAGAAAAAAAAATTTTAAACACCACCTATGTTAAGAACATGAAAAGAAGTAGCCTTCTGACTCTATTAACCCCTAAATCAGGGATCCCTAGATATTCTGGGTTCACAGTGTCATCGTTGTCCAGGTAATTTTTTTCAGAGGTCCTAGGCCAAAAGAAATGTCTAATGGTTCCATTTTTTAAGTAGACTGGTCCAACAATTTTATCCTAAAAACTTAGTAGCCATTTGAAAAAACACTGCACGTAAGTTTAAATATTTTAATATTTTCATATCATCCTTAAATAACCACAATTACTTGCACTAAGGAGACATGTGCATCTGTTGGGCACTGCACAACACCTCCAACCTGAGAATCATGTTGGAAACTATTACCACTTAATGCCTGAGCCACATGGATTTTTGCCTTGTATGACTTTTTACACAGCAACCACCAAGAACCCAAGTTTATGAAGATAGAATGACATCAAAAGGAATATAGCAGAATCTAATGTTGAAACTGAACTACTTCAAGCTGGTATTTCATTTGATAACCAACAGATGTCAAGTATCACTGGATTTCCCTCAAAGATTGAAAATAACCAGCAGCCTCTGTGAGTCACTGCAGTACCTTGGGGAAATTCAGCACACAGTTTGGAAATCATGGTTCTAGACTCTTTATTTCTCCCACATTCATTTGCATAATCCAAATCCTTAAAGAAGTGACTCATACTTCACCTCGTTCTGGAAGCCCTCCTTGATTACCCAGACAGAAGTAATCTCTCGCTGCCTCACCTGAATTTCTAGTATGAGGCAGAGACTAATTGACTCCCAGCATGTATTCTTTCCTTTGATTTTTGAAACAGAACCCTAAATTTTAGCCTAAAGTAAGCATTTAGAATAAAGTCAGCATTTCCCAATCTCTTCCGGAGTCGTGTGTGGCCAGGAGACTGAGTTCTTGGCCCTGAGATGAACTTCAAAGTGGCAAATATGACTTCCAAGAAACAGTCTCCAAGACTATTGTCCTTCCTCTTTCCTGCTGGCTGGAATACAGATGTAATAGCTGGTGATCAAGCAACTATCTTAGACCCAGAGATGAAAGCTGTAGGCAGAAGATGGCTGAGTAACAAGAAACAAGAAACCTGGATCCCTGATGGATTTGTGGAGCTGTCCTATCAGACCCACTCTGCTTACTTTCAGACTACATTTACATGAGAAAAGGATGCATTATTTTTTGTTAAATCATTGTCAACCTGAATAGTCCATCACCTGCAGCTCAAGCAGTTTTAAGTGGACTACGGTATTTATCACTGCATACTTGGGATCAGAGTCATGTATGTACATATTAAAATTAAAACTATAACCTCAGGAGATAAAAATCCATGTTTAATTCATTCAACAAATAGTCATATCATATGCCCAGACCATTATTTTTATCCCTTAGGTAACTAACTAGTGCCTGGTGTATAGTAGGATCAGTCTAGATATATATTGTCTCAAATAAATGACTCACAATTAAAAGCCAGCAAATTTCCCAAGAGAAGTTTTAGGTTTTTGATATAGTTACTGTTGGTGGAAGGGAGGAAAACAAACTATTGAAAGTTCTCTTTAAACACCATACATACATCTAGGCTTTTCATGCTGAGTAATGTAACTGTCAAGTTTGTTAACTTTTTTTTAATTGAGGTATAGTTAGTTTACAATGTTGTGTCAATTTCTGGTGTGTAGCACAATGCTTCAGTCATACATGAATGTACATATATTCATTTTCATTAACTTTTGACCAGAATTAACAGCAACTCACTGTAGCCACAGGGGATTATCTCCTGCTAATCAGAAGCTTTAATATGTCGTCAATCAAGATAAATTCAGAAGAAAAATTTACAACTTAGTAAATTATAAATTAGCAATTTTTGATTACAAATCACTAAATATAGTGTGATAGCCAAAATGTTTTCAAAGAGGGACTAATAGGAAGCAAACAATAAAAAGTAAGGTTGGTGGAAACACAGGCAATCATCTTGCAGTCCCTTTAGGGACCCCACATTCTCCACCTCCTTCAGCATCTCCTGCCTGGTTTCCCCATGTCCTCACTTGTCCCCTTCCGAACTCCACACTGTAGCCCAAGTGATCTTTTCAAAACACTCATTTGGTTGTGTCACCTCCCTGCTTAAAACCCTCCAGAAACTTAAGAGACAAAGACCAGCTTTCCTAACATGAGATAGAAGACAGTGCTTCTCAAACTTCAATGTGCCTGTGAATCATATAAGGAGAGTCTGATCCAGGAGGTTTGGGGTGGGGCTCGAGAGCCTGCATCCCAGATGATGCTGACATTGGCAGTATGAGGACCAAACTTTGAGTGACAGGATCTGGAGACCCTCCAGGTCTGCCCCTCCTACACTCGGCTCACTGTATACCACTCACGCTGACCTGCCTCTCTTCCCTCTGGCCATCTGGCTCTTCCCAGTTCCCTGTAATCACTCTGCCTAAACTGACCTCCCTCCAACCCCCAAACTGCTAGAGTCACTCAGGACTCACTCTGACACATTAACTCATGACCCATGACTAGTTCGGGTCTTTCTGTCCTTTGTCCCAGTTATCATTTACATGTATTTGTGTGATTATTAGATTATATTGCTTATTCCTGCTAGATTGCAGGCTCCATGAGGTTAGGGACCACGCTGGGTTTTGTTTCCCATTGTAGCCCTGGTATTTAAAAAGGGTCTGGCTTTTAGTAGGCACTCCATAAAAATATTACAATAATGAATCAATAAACTCTTCTAAGTATGCTCTCCCACTGTCAGAAGAGTCTTAGAAACATAAGGAATTGAATGCTGCTCCATGTATGAATAATTATTAATTATCATAATATTAATAACAACAAACAGCAAGAAAACTATTTCCTGGGAACCAGGCACGCCTCTAAATGCCTCATCATATGGAAATGCTCAAAACAGCTCGACGAGTTGGATGGTATTACCCTACCCATTCACAGATGAGGAATTTGAGACTCTCTGTGAATAATTTGATTAAAATAATTCAAGCTCATCAACAAAAAGGCAGAATCTAGAGCAATTCCCTTTTCCAAACCCCAGTAGCTAATTTAGAGATCCCATGGTTATTAATTTGGCTTGACTTCTAGATCATAGCTTTCAGAATACACCATCTACTCTCCAGTCCCTACACAGACAGACTAAACTTTCACCCACTGAGTCATGCAGGGCTGACCCTGTATGCCCCCAAACCTATGAAAGACCAGATCTGGCAGCCCTCATCATAAGAGTTTCAGAGCCATCCATTCCTCAGTAGAGCTGCCATTGTTGGGTAAGAAACAGACTTTTTCCTGACCCTGCATGCGTCCGCCCCTCCTCCCAGGCCAGACACGGCCTCACAGAGGATAACCACCCACTGCAGCTAGACAGTAAGAGCTGCGTTTTAGAAATGGCCTGTCGGTAGTATTTTTCCATTTCTTTCTAGAGCTCACATGTCACAATTATCTTTAAAACCTTAACCTAATTATCCAATAAGACTTTAATTACCTGGAATCTTTAGTTACAGTTTTCTATTCTTTATCTTTGGAGAAATGGAAAATGAGAAGAAAATAAGCAAATCATGAAGGATCAAACTTATAAAGTATTTCCAGAGAATGACATGGAATTCTAGGAAATGTAACATCTTCTACAATTTCTAAAGCTTACAATCTTTTGCCCTGAAAAGGACAATGCATGTATTGGCCCTGATCATCAGTTTTCAAAGATGTGGTTTTTGTTCTGCTTAGTACACTATAAGACAGTGTAAGAAGACTCATTTTCAGTAGTAAAGATTGAGATGGAAAAGAGGTTCAAGTTAATATTTAGTATATTAATATCTAATCAACAACCAAAAAAAACCCCATTCCTTGATCATTCCAAAGTTCTGGTAAACATGTGCCATTTCGGCCTACAACAGCTCTGGACGTTATAATATTCACCGAATGATATCATTCACAAAGAGATTATTATTAGCTTAGTGCTTTTAAGGTACAGTATCAGATGTAGAGATATGCTGATTTTTTATTTCAATTAGGGTATGTTTAAATTATAGGATATATTTAAATTACAACCAAAGTTCAAGCAAACTTGAAGTAGTATATAAACTGTTTCTAATCAACAGAGTATTTTGAAATGTGAAGGTTAACACTACCTGTATAATGTGACACTACACTATGGATTTTCTGAAATACCAGAATGATTATATTCCTAAATATAATTATGAAATTATATAGACTTGGTTAACATAGGATGGTTAGTTAACACCATCTGTGAATTTCAGATGTACAAATATTACTATCCTAAGTATGTCCTAATTCATATGTCAATCTGGTAAATTCAATAAAATTCTATTAATTGCTTTGAAGTTTATGATACAAACAAGTCAAAGTATCAAAATAGTCTTAAACCAAAACGAGAATGCACATTTTAATGGATGGGATTGTATACAAAGTTACGGCAGAATTCAGTGACTATTTGTCCCACAAAAGATTTGCTTCTATTGTTAAAAACAATTAAGAAAGAGCCTTCGAAAATCCACACTGTGTATTCGTTAGAGATTCATTTTGTGGCAGCCATGTCCTTTAGGCAGGAAGGTGGTAAACCACGAATGCCTTCACACTTGGCTGTCTCAGTGGTGCAGAGAACAGCCCACAAGGAAGACAAGGTCACTCCAACTTGTGTGGCCCGAACAAGCCATAAAAGCTCCCTCTAAACTCGGTGAAGATACTATGCTGTCACATGTTAATATATTAATAATATATTAAAATAATTCAAGCTCATCAACAAAAAAGGCAGAATGTAAAGCAATTCCCTTTTCTGAACCCCAGTAGGTAATTTAGAGATTCCATGTTTGTTAATTTGGCTTGACTTTCTAGACCACAGCTTTCAGAGCTTCCTGGAATACAACATCTACAGTCACAGTCTTGAAAAAAAGGCAGACATTAAGACCCCACTTGCTGATAGATAATTGGCTTGGAATATTATCCCGCACACAACCATCAGTCCCAAATGTGATCTGAATTGTTTTTTGTGTATTAGAGATGGAGCTTCTCCGATGTACCTCCACTCTCTGCCCACTGAGGAAAAAACACGCCAGCATTACCCTCTTATATAAGAAGAAAATCTACCAGTGCTAGACGCTCTCCTCTCTGTTCCCAATAAACTTTGAAAGCATTCCGTCTGTGAATTAAAAGTAGATTTATTGAAGAAAAGAACAGTGATTTACCTACTTCTCAAACCAGGCATCTGTCAGCCCTCAATAATACTAGCTCCCACTCCACCAGTAAGCAAAATGCCTCCAAAGTCACTCATCAATAAATTATGCCAAACCCAAATGTCTTTTGTTGTAATGTTTGTTTTTATTGTCCCAGGAGGCATGAAGAACAAGCATCTGGTTTTCAGTAAGTCTTTTCATCCCATTTTCTGGCATTTAATTGAAACATACAAAGTTCAAATAACTCAAGCACTCTTTCAAAATGAAATTACTCAATTCACACCAGAATACATGGTTCTGCAAGACACCTCTGCCCACATTTTCTCCTTTGAAAATTAACATAATAACAACAGCACCAAATAGTCCTCCCCCGAGTTTTACATTCACACATCCCAGAATGGCTGTTCAATGTGGAGACTAAATACCGACAAAATATTTTTCCTGTCAAAAAGACAAGGTAATAACAATCCAATATCCAGGCAGCATACTAATTTGGCATTTCTGTTTTGAGGGGAGCATTGTTTAGCCCAAGTCTGAAATATGAGAGAGAAGACTGGAATGTCTCAGAAGCAACTTCTACAATATTGTTTCTACCACTGAAAATCTAGGTGACCTTATAAAGTCATAACCCTGTCCTAACCATTTTTCCATATTTGTAAATAAAGTCTGAAAAGTTAGTCTTGCTCCAACCACAAATATCCCAACAATAAAATGAAATTGGTAAAGCAAAAGAAAAGTAAGGAAAATAATGATAATAACAATGTTTCTTCCAAGTTTACTGTAAGAGTCCTAATGTCTCTCGAACATACAGCATGGAGTTTGCTCAATTCAGTCTCCCTGGAGGGAAGTTATAATTTTTGTTCAAGTGAGGAGATTTCTTCAAAGGGAACAGGGGAACCTTATCTAAGGTAAACCCCATTTTCTTCAGAGTAAGGTGGGAGGGTCATATTTCTGTGATAGTTACTGAAGATGATCTTGGAAAGAAACAGCAGGCAACTCCTCATCTAGACAAGGTAGATAAATAGGACCCTACGTCCTTTTTTGAGATGACTTTGCCCCCATCTCAAGTATGTCAACGTTATCATTTTACAGCAGACACAAATCTTGAAATAATAAAAGATTCCTTTTAAGGCAGACACAATATCAGAACTCTCTCTGCGTGTATTGAAAAGTCTTAAAGGTCATTTTTTTCAGTATGTTTTTTTGGAAACAATGGAGACTACCAGGGTGGGGGGGATGAAAGGAGGGTTGGGTTATCCATCCCTCAGGAAATTGAATATTTGACATTTAACTCT
The DNA here is from genome assembly GCF_036321535.1 of Camelus dromedarius. Classification (NCBI taxonomy): domain Eukaryota; kingdom Metazoa; phylum Chordata; class Mammalia; order Artiodactyla; family Camelidae; genus Camelus; species Camelus dromedarius. The sequence continues at coordinate 88,716,149 of NC_087436.1, read as the reverse complement.
TTAAAATATTTTGAATTTCACATCCTGATTATAAGTGACTACGGTTATAAGGAAGTTCTGGCATAATCCAGAGGAATCTAACAGATTTCCAAATGAAGCCTATTTTTCATGTAGCACGAAGGAAGCTGTTGAATTTGTGCAAATCTTACAGACCTAATTGAGCCACTGATCCAATAACAATGGAAATGTTGTGACTTTCAAAAACTGAAACAGCTTGGCAAAGTGAGTAGAGAAAAAATACCGACTTTCTACAGCTGAAAATCATCAGGGAACATATACAAGACAAAATGGATTTTATGCTCTACAACGATTCATTTCAGGCATTTCAACGCAAAGTAAAACATAAACAGATGTTGAAAACAGTTAACCTACTGAACTTACCTGCTGAAAGCAATCCTGCAGTGCAAAAAAAAAGAATAAATAAAGTACAAGTTTAGGATTTTATGTGTTCGATGAAGCAGCAATTTCTTTCTGAATACCCAGAGCAAAACGATGAATTCCAAACTTAACATTCATCATAAGTTTTGTTATATTCCATGAATATTTGAGTTGGAAAATACAGAGATGTTCTAGGTTGAGCTTTCCATTGCAAAACATGTCTATGCTGTATGTTAAAAAATCTCACTAATACGTTTCATTCCACTCATGCTTATTGAGCAGCTATTCTGTGCACAGCTGGACTATAGGGATATAAAGATGAGAAAGACAGTCCCTGTGCTCCGGGAGTTGACAGCCTACCTCCACCATACACAACCTCAAGGGCAACTTCAATGCACTGTGACAGGACAGTTACACAGGTATATGGAAAGGACTACAGGTCAACCACAGAGACAGCGTGAACTAGGGCACACTCAATCCCCATTGTGATGTTCCAAAAGAAATATAACCTTTTACTTTTACACCAAGATAAAACAACACTAGTTCCTAAGCATACATTCCCATGGGTCTCAAAGCATGTGTGTGTGGGTTGAGGGAGGAGGGAAGCCAAGAGGGAAGCAATGTCATTGACATTTTAAGCAGGACAGCTTTTCACTTGATGGGACTCTCTCACATGCTGTAGGACCTTTGGCATCCCTGGCCACCACCTAATGCCAGCAGTAACTGTCCCCATGCCTTGGCACTGTGATTAACAACAAGTCCTCTGTTATTGCCATATGCCATATGCCAAAGGTTAGCACCTTTCCTGGTTGAGAAGCACTCAGGCTGTTCAGCAAGCATCTACCACAGATTGCACGGTCAGCTCTACGCTCTGGACGTAAGACACATTCCTAAGTTAGCAAACTATTCCCACATTCTATAGGCATAAACTTACATTAGGTCTTTAAGTAAACACTGAGAGTATACACCTTTTCTCCACAGAGAGATGGTACATTTTTTTTAGAAAAACCTTGTATCTTTTTGTGACTGTTACCCCACCTGGCACATAAAAGAACATAGAATTTTAACAACAACATCAATCAATCAACATCAGAGAGACATAACTTATTGGGTCCTTCAAAACCTAACACCTATTACATTGAACCAAGAATCTTGAGGAAGAGTAAGGAGAGGTATTTAGGGAGAAAAGTGTATACATGAAGTGGTTATTTCTTGGGCAGGTAGGACATGAGGCTTTAAGCTTTGGTGGACTTGAACCAAGCATGGCCCATGTGGATTTTAGACTTTGAACAATCTCTGTGGCCTCTGCTCCAAGCTATACATGTGGAGCTTGGCCCAGTGATTCAGGTAAGGCTGGCATAGGCTCAAAACCTGTGTAGTTCCTGGAGGTGAGCAGAGCCAAATGTGCTGCCTGGAAACTACAAAACTGCTGGGATTCGTGAGCTCTCCAGAAGTAGATGTGAACTTCTAGCTTTGATTTTTTGTGCCAGTTTTAGAATAGTTATCTAAGAAAGGCTGCCCTAAATTCCATGCCTTAACATGTTGTTCTAAATTGCATTTGGGCCCACGGAAGGAAATCAGTAAGTGGAGGTACCAACACCTCAGTTGCACAGGGCTTGTTCACAAGTTTGGGCAGTCCTCCATTACACGGTCCTCCATTAATTCACTCTAAAATTGTTAATTAAATAACCTCTGAAGCTGGCTGTAGATTTTAGAGACCTAATTCACCAATTTGATCAGAGAATGATGGTTGTTTTTGCTACAAAACAAAAAAGAATGGAAGGCTTTATCATAGCATATTCCATCTTCATGGGGTGAAATAAGAACACAACTCTATAAAACTTTTGCAAATGTAACAGACTGAAAAGGAAGAAATACTCCCAAACTCATCCTATGAAGCCACCATCACCCTGATACCAAAACCAGACAAAGACACTACCAAAAATAAAATTATAGGCCCATATCATTGATGAACACAGATGCAAAAATTCTCAACAAAATATTAGCAAACAGAATCCAACAACACATAAAAAAGATCATACACCATGATCAAGTTGGATTCATCCCAGTGACGTAAGGATGGTTCAACATATGCAAATCAATCAGTGTGATATACCACATCTATGAAAGAAAGGACAAAAATCAAATGATTATCTCAATAGATGCAAAAAAAAAAAAAAGCATTTGATAAAATTCAACACCCATTTATGATAAAAACTCTTACCAAACCGGGTAAAGAGGGAACATATCTCAACATAATAAAAGCTCTTTATGACAAACCCACAGCCAGCACAGTACTCAACAGTGAAAAGTTGAAAGCCTTCCTGCTAAAATCTGGAATAAGACAAGGATGCCCACTCTCACCACTTCTATTCAACACAGTCTTGGAAGTCCTAGCCACAGCAGTCAGGAGAGAGAAAGAAATAAAAGGGATCCAAATTTGAAGAGAAGAGGTAAAACTGTCACTATATGTGGATGACATGATACTATATATAGAAAACCCTAAAAGCTCCACACAAAAACTACTATAGCTGGTAAAAGAATTTGGCAAGGTAGCAGGATACAAGATTAACATACAGAAATCAGTTGCATTTCTTTACACTAACAATGAAATAGCAGGAAAAGAAAGTAAAGAGACAATCCTTTTTAAAATTGCATCCAAAACAATAAAATACTAAGGAATAAATCTGACCAAGGAAGCGAAAGACTTAATCCACAGAGAACTACAAAACACTGATTGAGGAAATTAAAGATAACTTAAAGAAATGGAAAGATATCCCATGCTCCTGGATTGGAAGAATCAATATTGTTAAAATGGCCATACTGCCCAAGAAAATCTACAGATTTAATGCGATCCCTATCAAATTACCCATGACATTTTTCACAGAACTAGAACAAATAATCTGAAAGGTTATATGGAATCACAAAAGACCCAGAATTGCCAAAGCAGTATTAAGAAAAAGAATGAAGCTGGAGCTGGAGGAATAACCCTCCCAAACTTCAGACAATACTATAAAGCTACAGTAATCAAAACAGTGTGGTATTGGCACAAAAACAGACATATGGATCAATAGAACAGAATAGAGAGCCCAGAAATAAACCCACAGATCTGCAGTCAATTAATCTTAGACATAGGAGGCAAGAACATACAATGGAGAAAAGGCAGTCTCTTCAGCAGGTGGTGCTGGGAAAACTGGAAGCTGCATGTAAGTCAGTGAAGTTAGAACACTTGCTCACACCATACACAAAAATAAACTCAAAATGGATCAAAGACTTAAATACAAGACTAGACACTATAAACCTCCTAGAAGAAAACATAGGCAAACATTCTCTGACATAAATCTCATCAGTGTTCTCTGAGTGCAGTCTACTCAGGCAATAGAAATAAAAGCACAAGTAAACAAATGGGACCTAGTTAAACTTAAAAGCTTTTGCACAGCAAAGGAAACTGTAAGCAAAACAAAACAACAACCTACAGAATAGAAGAAAATATTTACAAATGATGCGACCGACAAAGGTTTAATTTCCAGAATATATAAACAGCTTATACAACTTAAGGAAAAAACAAACACCCCAATCCAAAAGTGGGCAGAAAACCTAAACAAGCAATTCTTCAGTGAGGATATACAAATGGCCAGTGCTCATGTGAAAAAATGTTCAGTATCGCTAATTATTAGAGAAACGCAAATCAAAACTACAAAGAGGTATCACCTCACACCAGTCAGAATGGCCATGATGAAAAAGTCCACAAATGATAAATGCTGGCGAGGGTGTGCAGAAAAGGAAACCCTCCTACACTGTTGGTGGCAATGTAGTTTGGTGCAGCCATTATGGAAAAGAGTATGGAGATTCCTCAAAAAACTGAAATAGACTTACCCTATGATCCAGCAATCCCGCTCCTTGGCATATATCCGGAGGGAACTGTAATTCAAAAAGATACATGCACCTCAATATTCCTAGCAGTATTATTTACAATAACCAAGACATGGAAGCAACCTAAATGTCCATCAACAGATGACTGGATAAAGAAGTTATGGTATATTTATACAATGGAATACTACTCAGACATAAAAAAGAATAAAATAATGCCATTTATAGTTTCCATTTGGATGGACCTAGAGATCATCATTCTAAGTGAAGCCAGAAGAAGAAAGAAAAATACCATATGATATTACTTATGTGTGGAATCTTAAAAAAAAAAAAAAAAGGAAGAGGACACTAATGTACTTATCTACAAGACAGAAATAGCCTCACAGACATACTAAACAAGCTTATGGTTACCAGGGGAAAGGGAGTAAGAAGGGATGAATCTGGGAGTTTTCAGATTTGCAGATGTTAACCACTATATATAAAAATAGATTTAAAAAGCCAAATTTCTTCTGTATAGCACAGGGAACTATATTCAATATCTTGTAACATCCTTTATGAAAACAAATATATATAAATGCATAACTGAGACATTATGCTTATACCAGAAATTGACACATTATAACTGACTATACTTCAATTAAAAAAAAAACACTTTTGCAAATGCAAAGCTAAAAGAGCAAAGAGCCTATGCAACTGAACACTCTCTCTGCATAAGCAGTTTAACTTAGGCAGTCAAAGGAGATGTGGAATGGTTTGAAAAAACACACTTCAGTCTTTTTTCCAGAATGACAAATTGATGACGCTGAAGAACGAGACAGATTTCCTTAAGAGAAAGGCTAAGCTTTGAGCTGGTGGACTGAGCAGATAGGAAGGAAAAATGTGATTCTGAAGGTCTAGACAGATACAAAGAGACAAAGAGTTACATCCAGATCTAATACTCATCATGAGACTATTAGAAAGGGGAGATCTTCTTAGCAATTACTAGATAATCCTGTATGATTGGAACCCAAAGGAATCAAACAGAGGAGGAAGGGCAAGCTCTCAAAGAATAAATGAATTGAGTGTCCCCAAGGGGACAAGGACTTGAGAAATTACTGAAAGTTCCCTAAAGCTGAAGATAGTTCATTGCAAGAGCAATTAGAAAATCATGCCTTTAAGACTGGACAGCTATGTCAAGCAGCTACTGAAAATCTGGATACGCTGGAAAGGGTAAGATCTAGAAAATCAGGATAACATACATTCTCCCAGAACTCTTAAGCATCAGGTTTCATCCTGACACAGTTATTATGAAGGTACATAAGTACTGCATGTGCACTCACTGAATATAATAGAAAATTTGTGGAATTAGAAACAAGGGAAGACACAGCAAAGATGAAACATGTTAAAAGAGTGCTGGGCAGTCCATAATAGATTGAGTCCAAGCCAAGGTGAGAAGAGGATCTGACAGGAGAACACCTTTTGGATGGAAATTAACCAACTCAGGAGGACCATTTGAACATGGAAGCTTTTGGCAGACCCGGAATTCACTGACTTCATATTTGTGACTGTAAGAGTTCTTGCAGAAGAAGCTTAGAAGAGAAAGTTAGAAAGAAAAAGATGATGACCAGAAAGCAAAGAGAAACCAAAAGCTAGCCTGGCAAAGAGTACAAGACCTACATGGACTAGAGACGAAAAATAACCAAACTGAGAAACAGGTTGAAGGCTTTCAAATTCACCTAAGTCTTCCTAAAGGAAAGGGGGACAAACAGAGACAAAAAAAAAAAAGTCTAGAAAAGAAAATTATTGTTATAATTGGTAATACAGACTTTAATATGAGGAAACAATCATTCCTAGCAAGGACCACAACAATGAGGGAGGGACACGGAGGGAATCAGAGACCTCAAAAAATGTGAAAGATGATGGGGGAGGAGAAATGATCCCATCAACCTTATCCTGTGAAGAGTTTCACGTGGTCCTGATCCAGAAGCAGAGACCAGAGGTACCTTGTATGTTATCTGTGGAAACTCAGTACCTACAGTTGAATATTGAGTTGTCTTTAATCAGTTCCCAGCAGCCTCTAATTCATCATTTTGTCTTGCTTTCCTGTCCTTAGCGTCTGTGAGACACCAAGTAAACTGAAAACAACCCCCACCCTTTGGTTTAGTCAGTTCTAAATTTTTTATAGCTTATAGAGTCCTATCAAATACAGAATACCTCCCAGAATTTTATAGGCAGTCCAGGGGATTCTGACTGAAACAGCTATTATGACCCCAAGACCACATCTGTCTCTCTCTGTCTCTGTCTCTCTCCCTCTCTCTCTCAGGACACTTTCTGGGAATCTACAAAACACCAAAGTGGAGCCAACAGTGTAGATTCCTAGCAAGTGTCACTTCCCTCCCCTCCTGACATGTTCTCTTTTCCAAATCTAACCACTTCCTTTTTTTCTATCTTTCTTCAACTCTTGTTTAGCCCAGTTTAAATATATAGCTGCATTCAAAAGAAAAAGAAGGAAATTCCTAGGGGTAAGAAAAGAAGGGGAAACAAAAAAAGCCCAGAGGAGGTAGTGTGAAAACTGATGCTAAGAGAGTCCTGGCAATAAGGGGAGAGGGGAGGAATGGGTTATTGGACCCCCAAGTAGGTCCAGTTAGCTTGGGTCCTGGGTTTGGATGGCAAGAAAGGAACCTGAGAAAAAGCCTAAGTTAAGAGTTGGAACTGAGAGACTTGAACAAAGCCAGGATGCTCACAGGACCAATGCTCAGTGAGAGGGGCAGTTAGAAAAGCTCTTCTTAATTCATCCAAAGAAAGGACTAAAAAATCTATCCGTAAAGGGGAAAAGATAACAAGCTCTTGTGAAAAATAAAAAATTCCAAGCCTGTGTGCTGAGCAGGCTTGGGCATCAAATTTACACTATATCCAAGGTACAGAATTCTCAACCTGTGGAACAAATATAAAAATAAATCCCAGATTGGTGATGTCACTAAGTGCCAGTAAGAAGCAAACCAAAACCACTCTGCATATCCACTATCACTCTTCCCCACCCACCAAGATGAGCTCACAATAAAAACAAACAAACAAAAAAAAAAACACATGAGAAAGTGATCTGCCAAGTTGCGCTAAGAGGTAAAGGTAGAGAAATGGGCAAGCAAATAGTCCTGTCCTCAGGGAACACACAATATATCAGAGGAGAAATAGAGCAAATAGCCAGACAAATATTCAGTTAATTCCAGCTGTGATATGTGCTATACAGAGTAAGCACCTGGAAAACCTTGTGGTAATGTGAAAAATGGACATCCAAAACTGACTTCCACATTTTGTTAAAACTTAACATGTTCTTTGCAAATGATATGACCAATTAGGGGTTAAGATCCAAAATATATAAACAGCTCATAGAATTCAACATCAAAAAAACAAACAACCCAATTAAAAAATGGGCAGAAGATTTGAATAGACATCTTTCCAAAGAGGACATGCAGATGGCCAACAAGTACATGTAAACATGCTCAACATCACTAATTATCAAGGAAATGCAAATCAAAAACACAATGAGATATCACTTTACACCTGTCAGAATGGCTATCATCAAAAGGGACACAATAACAAATGTCGGCAAGGATGCGGAGAAAAGGGAATCCTCGTACACTGTTGTTGGGAATGTAAATTGGTCCAGCTACTGTGGAAAACACTATGGAGTTTTCTCAAAAAACTAAAAATGGAACTACTATATGACCCAGTAATTCCATTCCTGGGTATATATCTGGAAAAAAAATTCAAAAAGATACATTCTATGAACCACAATGTTCACAGCAGGATTATTTTACAATTGCCAAGATATGGAAACAACCTAAGTGATACCACTTACATGTGGAATATAAAAAATACAACAAACTAGTGAATATGAGGACACAGAAACAGACTCACAGATATAGAGAACAAACTAGCGGTTACCAGTGGGGAGAGGAAGGGGCAGTATAAGAGTAGAGAATTAAGAGGTACAAACTATTATGTATAAAATAAGCCACAAGGATCTACTGTACAACCCAGGGAATATAGTCAATTTCATAATAACTATAAATGGAGTATAGCCTTTAAAAATTGTGAATCCCTATGTTGTACATCTATAACTTATATAATATTATACATCAAGTATACTTCAAACAAACAAACCCAAAAAACATGTTCAACTTAACTACAACAGAGAGCAGTCTAATACTGAAAATACTTCAATGACAAGGAGCATTAATGAATGTCTATTTACAGGCACTCAAAACTGAATTACTAGAATTAGGATTTCAGTCATAATGATTTATCTTCCCAGCTTCTTTCCACTGCTTGTTTCCAATGTTTTTAATGTTAGTACATATTCACATTATACAAGGTGTTGAATGTTCACTATTTACGAGAGTCACAAAGAATTACTTAACATTCCCTAAGTTATAAAGAAGCTGATGGTGAAAGAAAAAAGCTTTTTGAGAGTATAGATCCCATTGGTCCATTCACTGTGTTTTTAAATTTTGTTCTGACATCTTTCCACAGTTAGTATTCCCAAGTAATAAAGCATACTGAAAATAATGTGCTAAAGTTGTCTGCACTCTGAAACAAAAACAAACATTATGAATGATAAATGCTTTAAAATATTTTAAGATATGTACAATATTATGGATATATCTAATTTACTTATGAAAAGGCAAACCTGGATCCAAATGAAGACAAACTAATGAAAAGGTGTCTTTAAATGTTCAATAATTGTCTAACCTTGATGTATTATAATTGTGAGTTACATGATTATAAATAACCCTGTTTTCAATTGCAGAAGTTAGAAAATATTCTCCTTTTGGAAATATAATAATAGATTGTGTACTAACAGTATACTAATTGTTTACTGTTTTCAAAAAAAAGTTGCTAAAAGGTTGGTGATTACAAATAAAACTTTGTTAGTGTAAATACAAAACTTCTTTTATTTATTTATTTTTTTTGAGAATAGAAAAGGAGTTTATTAGGTGATGCTGCCATAGACAACAGTAGACCACACAGACAAAAGGTGCCGTGTGTGCCCTGAGGGTCAGTTTTTCCGAAACTTCTTTTAACTCTCCTGCAATTATCAAACAAAATCTGTTTACTTTTCTTCCTTTTTAAAAAATTTCAAACAACCACACATTTATAGAAAAGTTGGAAGTACAATAAATACAAAGAGCTTTTTTCTGAACCATTTCATACTAAGTTACTGACTGGATTCCCTATCACTCTGGAATATGTTACTGATTATTTCCAACAAACAAGGACATTCTCCTACTTGAGGAAATTCCATTGTTACGTTGCTACCAACTAATTCTAAGAACCCATTCCAGCCTGGCCAACAGTCCCAAGACTACCCCTTGAACCAAAAGGATGTAACTTAGAATCACATATTACTCTAAATCTACACACCTCTTTAGTCTCCTTCAATCTTCCTTCCACTTCCATGACTTGGACACTTTTGTAAATTACAGGTCAGTTATATGGTAGAAGGTTCCTTAGTTGTGGTTTCAATTAAATTCAGACATCTTTAGCAAAAATACCACAAGAGCAATACTACTCACTTCTCATTGTGTCCTATTAATTTTTCCCTTTACTAATGATAATCACATCAATCATGTGATAAAGACAGTGACTTGCCAAGCCTCCCCACTGTAACATTACTCTCCCCACCACCCGTGTAATCAAGTATTCTGCACTGATATATTAAAATTATGTAAATATTCCATCCCTTCAAACTTCCACTTTATTCTTTTATTGACATATGCATGGACTCTTGGAATCCTATTTTATTCAGTGGTTTATAATCTGTATTATCATTACTTATTTTGATGCTTAATTGCCCTCCATTTGGCCAGTGGGGGCCAATTCAAGCTGGCTTCTGTGTCCTTTGAACATGCCCACACTTTGAGTACTTCCTTGCTTTCTCGAGCAAGATGTTTTGGATGCATCTTGTACTTTCCTTGTCTGGCCCTTGGAATTAGCCATTTCTCCAAGGAACCTGGTTTCTTCTTGCAGAAAATGGTATTTAAAACCCAGATCTGTGTGCCCCTTCATCCTCACAGGCTATGCTCATTGCTCTTAGCTTGTGGCTGCTCCCAGTCCCTCTCTACAAACAGAGCTGGAGGGGAAAACTTGTTTATGCAGTGTGCACTCGTGTGTACACAAACACATATACAGACACTCACATTTATATTTAATTCTACATCTTTTTAAGTTGAAATGTATACATTCACACTCATATCTCCAATTTCAATCCTATCAGGGTTATAAATCTAGTTTTCTGCCTATCTATATTTTTAACTCCTGTTCCCAGCAAGAAGAAATCTGGCTTGTTCTGAGCTTATGTGATCAGGCTCCTGGTCTGTAAGGAATCTCCCACAGTCCCGACCACATCTCCCACGCGCGTGCCACGCTCACCCTGCCAAGAGCTCCGACATCCCCCCCGGGCTGCTGGTGTCCCTATCTTCCTCACCCTGCTTAGCCCTGACCTCCACCCTACCCGCAGGCCACCCCTCCACGGTGACGCTGTCCTCACCCTGCGGGCTCTAGACCATTGCACTGCCCCTCCCCGCACCTCGGAGCCCGCCTTGCTCCGCCCACAGAAGATTCAGGACTCAGCTGTTCAGCAAGGGGCGAGGAAAAGGAGAATCTGCACAAAGGTTTGAGGTCTGTAGAAAGCAATCGATGTTACTATGCTCACTTACAACACTTATAAAAAAGGACTAAAACGACAAGATCTAGATCTTTCAGCCTTCTCTGCCTCTGTGAAGTCAGTAGGTTGTGAGGATGTGCATTGCTTGCGTTGAATGTTTAATATTCCAGCAGCCAGACCATCGCAGAAGAGCTGTGTTCATTACTTGCCTGCCATCAGAGTCTACTAACGGGGAAAAGCCAAGTTGGAGAATGTCTTATATTTTCCCTCTGTCTTGGAGAAATGTGAGTAGGTAAACAACAAACCTTTTCAAAGAAAAGTCCACTTTTACAAATTAAACAAGAATAATACTTTTTTTTAATGGTTTTAAATTTGAATTTAAAAAACTAAAATTGTTATCCCACGGGTTTCATTTACTTCCTACATGGAGGAAAAAATAATTTTTCTAGAAAGAAGATATTTCTCATCTGTTGGGAAAGCGCTCTTTAAGGAAGGAGGGGAGTTTGCCCGCTTTTAGGAGTTTTTGACACAAAATGATTGGAGAATATTGTTAAGTTAGGAGTATATACTTCTTACCTAAGGAGCATTTTTTCCTTCTTGTTGACATTTAGCCTACGGAGGTAAAGTAAAAGCAATACCAACAAAACAGCAATACCAAAAAAAAAACCCCAAAAAACAAAACAAAGCACAAAACAAAGACCACGACGGGGGGTGGGGGGGGCGAGGGGGCGGGGGGTGTGGAGCCGGTCTCTAAAGTTTGGCCGGAACTCTCCTATAGAATGAAACTGAACAAACGCAGCCATTCCTGGCTTGATCCTCCCTCCCCCGCCCCCACGCCCGGAATTGGCCACCCCAAGTGGGCAGCTGGGGGTGAGAGCTTTCAGGGGCCTCCCCAGAGCTTTTTTTAACCTGGTATTTTCTGCTTATAGACTTTCCACTGGGGCAGCCCCAGGTCCGGGGGATTCACTTCAGCTGGGAAATCTGAGAAGTCAGCTGGCCCGTGGCAAAGGAGGTATTTTTAGCTGAGACTTGGGGATCTCGGGATTGTCATCTACTTTAGGCCTTAGGGTGGGAGACACAAAACAGAGCCAAGCACGGGGAACGGGGAGCCGGAGCCGGTGCTGACTCTCCTGTATCTTAGCAACGACTGCTGAGCTCACCTCGGAAGAGGATCCTGTGTGGGCCCTGGTCAGGGAGAGTCTCCTCAGCCACAGTGCTGCACCTCCGCGTGGAGGCCAAGCCCAGAAGCCCCTCCTTCAGGCCACATACTGGGAGGGGCTCTCCTTTAACAGCTCCCTGCCTACCTGCCCACCGGCCTGCCTGCTGCATCTGCATCACCTGGCACTTGTTAGAAATGCAAATCCGGGGGCCCCATCTACTAAGTCGGAAACTCTGGCAGTGGGGCCCAGTGATCTGCGGTGCATCGGGCCCCGCAGGTGATTCTCATGCACGCTCCTCTTGGAGAATTACTGGCCTAATCACACATTCACTAACGTTCCTAGATAAAGGTGTAAGAGCAAAACTTTATCCCTATCAAACCCACGTGGCAGTACATCTTTTTAAATTAAAATAGGCTTTATTTTTACCACATTTCTTAGATTTACAAAAACACTGAGCAGATAGTAAAGAGAGCTAATTTTTTCTAAACCATTTTTTTGCCCCTGGGTACCTTACCCTAATGTGAAAAACCACTCCCTCACGTTCATCCTCCAGGGCAGTGATAAGACACCAGCTGAGTTTTACTATCAAAGGCTGCAATTGAGTCAGAGTAAGAAACAGCCCCCAGTCCTCAGGGAGGATGGCAGTCATGCTCAGCAATCCTAGGATGACTGTACCTGGGCACCCCGGCCAAGATACCAGGAAGTCAACTGAAATTGTCTAAGATGATGTAGCCAGGGGACGCCTTCTCAAAGGAATCTTGGCGATATTAGAGAATTAGCAATGAATTAGCTTCCTGTGGCTGCTGACACAAAATGATTGGAGAATATAGTTAGGAGTATATATTTCATAACAAATTACTACCATGGCTTATAACACAGATTTACTTCTCTCACAGCTCTGGAGGTCAGAAGTCTTAAATCAGTTCCACTGGGCTAAAGTCAAAGTGTCTCATCAGGGCTGCTTCCTTCTGAAGGCTCCGAGGAGAGGGTTTGTTTTCTTGCCTTTTTTCAGCTTAGTGGCTGTCTGTCTGTATTCCTCGGCTGGTGACCCTTCCTGCATCTTCAAAGCACATCTCTCCAACCTCTATATCCATCATCTCATTGCCTTCTCCTGACTCTGACCCTCCTGCCTCTCTCTAATAAGGACATTGTGTTTATATCAGTTCCTCCCAGAAAATCTAGGGTAATCTCCCCATGTCAAAATCTGAACCAATCACATCTGCAGAATCCCTTTTGCCATATAAGGTAGCATTCATAGGTCCTGAGGATTAGAATGTGGATATATTTGGGGGTCCACTATTCAACTGACCACACTTCATCTGGCCCTGTCCCATCCAATACAGTAGAGACACTGGCCACAAGTGACTATTGAGCACTTGAAATGTCACTCATCTGAATTGAGATGTGCTGCTGAGAATATTGAAATTTAAAGACTTGGTATGCAAAAAAAAAGTAACATATTTCATTAATAATTTTTATATTGATTCCATATGAAAATTATAAAATCTTAGATACAGTGAGTCAAATAAAATTAAGTTGAGCTGGGTTTGTGTGTGTGTGTGGCTTGTTTGTTTGCATTCTTAAAGGTAGCTACTAGTCAATTTTAAATTACACATTAAAAAATTTAAATTATGTATTATTATTTAAATTATTATTTTTTTATTTCTTAACCGTGAACACAGAAGCATGTGTATCCTACCTAGCTACTTAAGGAAGAGGACTTTTATCCTGTGTCAATATCCTCCTCAGCTCTACGCAGAGGCGGACCTGGCTCCCGGCTTGATGCTGGACCATCTGTTGAAAGGCCCCTAACACCAATGACTCTCTCTCCCCACCCTTTCCACCACCCACAAACTGCCGGCCTAGATGAAATGCTCAGATCTGACTTACAGCCAGAGAAGATAGCCCCAGACAAACCTGGGTTCCGGTGAGCAGAGTTCCTCCACTCAGTCTTCCTTGCAGTTGAACAGGTCATTTTGCACTTTGGCAGAGGCCCCTGTAAGAACTGGCCAAGAACCACAAAGAAGGAAGCAGACATCAAGGTCAGCTAGGCTGCCCCTCACCCAGACAGCACTTCTCGACTGCTGGAAAAGGAGGAGGGAAGGAAAAAGTAAAAGAGTACAATGTGCTGCTCATGTTCCCTGCAATAGGAAAATCTCAGCTTTAAGATCTAGAACGACCCCTGGAGAGTGTCTAGTTTGACTACCTCATTTTACACCAGAGGAAACTATGATCGAAAAGGTTAACTGACTTCTGTAAGGTCTCCCGGCAACTTAGTATCAAAGACGAGAGTTGTCACTTCTGATTTTTGTCCAACTTGGACAAAATTGTTGTAAAGGAGCGTAGAGAAGTGTTAAGTGAAATTACACAGCTTTGATTTCCAAACCACGCTAGAAAGGAGCAGCCCCTGGCTTACAGGAAGAGGCTCTGAAATAGGCACACAAAGGGGAAAATCATCTACAGTCAAAAGAATCCTTGGAAATCCTTAGGAAAGTGCCACATTGGAGACCAAGATAACTTCTGTCTGTGAATCCCACTCGGTCAGTTTTTCCAGAGATGGAACAGGCTCAGCAGCTGAGTGCCAGATGAAATTAATTGCTTGAAGTTAGAGGACAAAAAGGCACGAAGCTTTAAACACAGGCTCACACATAGGACTACAACCTGGATACATACAAAAGGCACCAGAGTTCTGAAATTAACAGCAGTGTCCCTTCTCTTATCTCACCCTCTCACTCCAGGGCACTGAACAGAATGGCAGGCAGAGAGACTCATACCCCTTCAACGGGTCTCTCTCTTCCCTGCACTCCTGATTTAGTGTTCACTGCTTAAGTTAGAAACCAAGTTTCACAAGTGCATGAATCTCTATCTATTTTGTCACTGAGGAATCCCAAGAGCCTAGGACTGTGCCTGGCACAGAAACGTTCGTTGAATCAATGGGTGAACCTAGTCGTCTTTTCGTCCAGGCTATGTAGTAGTTGAAGTCTTATAAGATGATATTTTGTTCTAGCACATGGCTCTTAACCTTTTGGGGGGGTTATGTTGCCCTAGCCAGAAAAAATCACATTGAACTGTTCATAGGGATTGTTCAGTACTTGTGGGGTTCATGGAGCCCAAAATTAAAATTTCCTGGTGCTATCAATTCTTAATATGCTGTGCTGACACTTGAGCTGAATGATCTCCACGGCTTTGGAGAGACTGACATTGTTTACTTTCATAGCTGCATAAGGACTTTTCTTTAAAACTCCCCTCGGTGCTGCAAACAAAAGGTAGTCTTCAAAACTCCAATTTAAAAAGATACATGCACCCTAATGTTCATAGCAACAGTATTTACAATAGCCAAGACGTGGAAGCAACTTACATGTCCATCGACAGACAACTGGATAAAGAAGATGTGGTATATTTATACAATGGAATACTATTCACCATAAAAAAGAATGAAATAATTGTCATTTGCAGCAACATGGATGGACCTAGAGATTATCACACTAAGTGAAGTAAGTCAGACAGAGAAAGCCAAATGCCATACGATATCACTTATATGTAGAATCTTAAAAAAAAAAATGACACAAATGAACTTATTTACAAAAGAGAAAGAGACTCACAGACATAGAAACAAACTTATGGTTACCAAAAGGGAAGGACGGGACAGGGATAAATTGGGAGTTTGGGATTAGCAGATACAAACTACTATATGAAGAATAGATAAACAACAAGGTCCTACTATATAATACAGGGAACTGTATTCAATACATTATAAGAACCTATAGTAAAAACGAATATGAAAAAGAATATATATGTATAATACTGAATCACTATGCTACACACCAGAAATTAACCCAACACTGTAAATCGACTATACTTCAATTAAAAAACGGTCGGGGTGGTGGCTATAGCTCAGTAGTAGAGCACACGCTTAGCACACATGAGGTCCTGTGTTCTATCCACAGTACCTCCATTTAAAAAAAAAAAAAAAAAAAGGTACTCTTTAAATGTTGTCAGCCCAAAGGCTCAAAGGGAGGCTAGGCCTAGGCTAAGCTCAAACAAGCAGCACCAAAATGACCTTCGCAACCCACTGCTATGTTTTCTGCCTTACTCCTAAGCCAGTCCATTGGCTGACTAGCCCTTTCCCACAGATGTCTTCTTGAGCTGCATACAGAGCTTTGGCACTGATAATGAATGGCCAGATGGGTCATCTACAGGACCATGCTGGATCCCCAGCCAGCCCTATCAAGCACTGACATTGAGCTTGTCACCACCAGCTCTGCTGGTTTGGACATGCAGACAAGTATGGCAGGAGAATATTCAAACAGCTGCTGTAAGGTGAGCTGATGAGGGCAACTGCCAGCAGGCAGAGGGGAAAACATAATTTACAGGCAGCCTTCAGCATTGCTCAGAGCTGAGCAAAGGCTGCTGCAGAATGCTCAGGGACGCGGGGGACAGACACAGCCGTGCTCCAGGACAACAGCAGCTCTTTCTGAGCAAACAGAAAGAAGAAGAGACTGGATACAGGGCTGGGGACAGTGACAGGATAAGGAAAGGGCAACCGATTCAGCAATCCAAAAGTACTCCATGCCCACGTGGAAAGCGCACATAGTCTCCCAACCTGCACGGTGACTGTCTGCCCTAAGAATAATGAACATTCTGGACTATGCTCTACAGTTGATTTAGCAAAGTTCCAGAAACAGAATAAACTCGAGGCAGGGAAAGGATTACCTATTGATGCATCTGTACTGGCTTGAATAGTGTCCCTCAAAGATTCATGTCCATCAGAACCTCAGAATGTGACCTTACTTGGAAATAGGGTCTTTTCACACAAAGGAAGTACATATCATATCCATGCATTGATATAAATCCTTAGAAAATGCAAACTAATCTATAGTGACAGAAATGAGACAAGAGGTTGCCTGACATTGTGGAGGCAGAGATGGGTGAGAGGGATATTTTAAAAGGCACAAAGAAGTTGCAGGGGGTGATGGTTATATTCATTATATTGACAATGATGGTGGTTTTGTGGGTGTATGCATATGTCAAAACATATGAAAGTATACACGTAAAATATATGCAATTTATTATAAGTCAATTACACGGTAATAAAGCTGTATTAAAGGAGGAAGAGGGTCCAGTTGTTGACTTATCAGGTCATGCTAACTGATGAAATAAAAAAACAAAACAAGAAAACAAAATAGATGGATCTTTGCCTTTGGAATTAGTTACGGTGATATCATACTGGATTAGGGTGAGCCAAAATCCAGTATGACTGGTGTCCTTAAAATAAGAGAGAACACAGAGACACAGGGAAGGAGGCCGTGTGACCAAAGAGGCCAGGATTGGAGGGCTGCAGCTGTAAGCCAAATGCCGCGGATTGCCAGCAAGTGCCAGAAGCTAGGGAGAGCAGAGGAAGGCTTCTTCCCTAGAGCCTTCAAGGGACACGGCCCTGCAGACATTGCTGTTGGACTTGCAGCCTCCAGAACTGTGAGCGAATACATTCCCAGCGTTTCAAGCCACCAGTTCATTTGTATAACTTGCTAAAGCAGCCCTAGGAAACTACACAGCATCTATGAATCTTAGCTAGTTCCAAAGACTTTTCCGTATAGTCATTCATTCACGAATAGTTAGTAAGTACAAACTGTGTGTCAGGCATTCTTTTAGCAATGAACAAAAACAGAGAAAAATCTCTGCCTGCATATCTCAGAGTCAGAGACAGAAAATAATCAAAATAAAGAAGTAAAATACATAGTCTGTCAAATGGTAATTAAGTTCAGCAAGGGGTCCTACAGAGTGAGGTGGCGTATTAGTTTCAAATTTGAATAAATTAGATACATTAACGGGATGGAGATTTGAAAATACCAATTTCAGAGGAAGATGCTAACTCTGGAAATACTGAGCTACTCAGCTTCTCCCCCAATCTCCTGTTTGCCCCCAGCAGTGAAGAAGGGCAAGCGAGGGACTTGTGGGGTGATAGAACCAGAAGCACTGAAATCCAGGGGAACCATGGTGGGAAACGTGGCTCTCCCAGAACAAAACCAGAGCTGGCTTGTGGCAGAGGCACTGATGCTTGCTGTGCTGTCGGATTAAGATTTCTGCACCATCAGGAGGAAGGTTTCTGATGGGATTAGTTTTGTATCTTTTTTAAAAGTTTCACTATGCCTGGAATTATACTTGATGAGATTAATAAAGCAATTCATATTTGTCTCTTTAACCTCCTGGAAGGTGAACTGAGTATTGTACTCCTATCCTGCAAGGGGCTGTCTGGGAAGAACTCCTTTTCCCTAAATAAAGCTTTAGGGCATTGTGAGGTTTTGAGATTTATGTGATTCCACACTCAAGTAACTCTAAAAATAGTGAATCCTAACGCAACTCTCGGCTGTCCTGGGAAGAATTCTATGGAAAACCTGACTGCTGAGCCCAGTACTCACATATGTCTATGCAGGCAGCTAGTCTATCCTCTCAATCCCCAGAAACCTGGCTTGGGGAACTGGTTTTTAGTGTAATTTCACACAACAGAACAATTGATACAAACAAGCTGGTGAATGTTGTGACAAAAACCGATTTTGTAACTTTTAAAAAATGCACTGTTTCTTCTCAATCTCTCCAGGTTATGCCCCAAATTAATGTTTTATGGCATGTTTAATTTCAACACTTTCAGCTATAATGTGCGTCTTTGGAAAATGATCAGCAGTAAGTTCTGGCTTCGCTCCCTTTCTGGGAGTAGTCAGCATTCCTCTGCAGATTTGCTTGCATCAATAAATTACTTTTAAAAGAGAGAGAGACTACAAACTACAAATGTGCACACAGAAGTTGTCGTAGTCTTACTCAAGAGTGAGTCCGTCTTTGTAGTGCATTGTTCTCAGAAGCTTCCCGCGGGAGGAAAGCTTCATTTTATGAATGGCTGGGACAGCTTCCTTGGGAATGCTCAGCCGGCCGCTTCTCTGATAAGCTCGGAGCTCGGAGCGCGCAGGGCTCGGTCAGGGAATGACAAGCAGCGCAAAAAAGCGCCTTACACTGCCATCCACCGGCCCCAAGCCGGTGGCATCCGGAGTGGGGCGCCCGCCAAAGGAGCTGGGAGAACGTCCCAGCAGGATCCGACACACCACCACCTTCCTCCCACCCGCGCAGCCCTCCGCCCCCCACCAAAGAGCGGGCACTGGTGCCCGGACACCGAGCAGCCGCGACCGCGCAGCAGCTAATGGATTCCTGGGCCCTCTTGACACACAAGAAGAAGGGCAGCGCAAATGAGACGTGGTCCCTGAGGGCTCAGGACCGTGAGGACCGTCCGTGGTGCTCTTCCCTACCTTTCCTCTCCCAAACCAGGGGCGACGCAGTCGCTTCACAGGACAAGGTCCGAGCCCGCCAAAGCCGGAGCAGCTCGAACCTGCGCCCCCCGGCGGCCGGCGCCAGGTGTGCTCAGGATGAGGGTAAGCCTCAGACACAAAGTTTGCGCGCAGGGGACGCAGGAGTTGCCAGCACCCTACAAATGGGACCGGTTCGGCAATGCCCACGCTCAAAGAGTCCGGTGATAACCGGCACCACAGGTGGCAGGGGAACCGAGCGCGGGTCGGGCTCTAGGAGAGACGGAGGCCCAGGCGCGCGCCGTTGGTAAAGGAGGCTTACGTCTGGGGCAGGCGAGGCTGCGCGGTCCTTCCAGATGCCGGGCGTCCGCGACGCTGGCGCCGAGAAGCCGTGGACCCCCAAGGGGCTGGTTGCGTCGGCTCCTTCTGTAGCCTCCTCAGGCACCCGGGCGCCCCCGAGTCCCCTTGACGCGTGAGGGGCGCCGGGTGGAAGAGGGACAGTGAGGACGCTTCTCCAAGGGTCGTGGCAACGCCCCTGGGAAGGAGAGCTTGGTCTCCGTACCGATCCGACAACTGCTCTCAAAGAAACCCTACCCACGACCCTGGGAGGGTCCTGGACGCTGGGCGACCCGGATGGAGGACCGTGCGCCCGGGAACTGGTTGCGGGGTGCTGAGCGCGGGGCTGGGAAAGATGAAGCTCACCGACGGCGCGGTAAGAAGGTGGCGCGGAGGGGAGGGGAGTGCGGGGCGGGAGGGTTTGACCCTGAATTCATCTGGACTGAGAGGTCTTCCGACCTGTTTGACTGCAGAGCGCAGTTCGTGGGTCTTACCCGCTCTGGGGCCCTGGCTGGGCGGTAGCGCTCTTCCGGAGCAAGGGCAGGGGGCCGTTTCGTGGAGAACATGTCTCCCTTTTTCCTCTGTCCACTCTTATCTTGGTCGCTTTTCTCTCCTGTACGTGCCCCTGGGAGAGGCACTACAGATACCTTGCTCCTCGCTCAGGAAGAGACAAGTTGAACTTCAAGCGACAGAGGCCCCACATTTTGTCAGTTCGACAGATCCCACCCGCGGACCACTCCCTCCCCTCCCCCCGCGTCTCTGGGTCCCACCCATAAAACCCCTTAATGACAGATCCTCAGCAGCCCCACCTCTCTGCTTTCAAAGAAGTTATTTTTCTGGAGCGGACGGGAAGCCAAGCGGACTGCTAGTGCTCCAACCCGTGCCCACCCCCAAACTTAGACCCCGCGATGGCAGCACTGAAAGGATGAGACCAGAACGTGTGGGCTGTGGCAAACAGGAATTGGGAGCAAAGGAGTTACTTCTCGGCTCTCCGATATCTCACCACATGCTACTTTACTATCTTTTGGCGAGAAAGTCGCCAAATAAAATGAAAATAACTGTAGGCACTGGCAGTTAAAGGCCAAGTTTGTTATCTCAACGAAAATTTTCGTTCCTAGGGCGAACATGATTTTCATTAAGCAAATGTAAATTTGCTTTCTGTTACGTGTTTAGTGAAGAAACTGCGTTTCCAAGACTGCCGGAGACTTTGCTGAGGCTGCAGGGAGCCGGGAGAACCCGAGCCCGCTTGCATGAACCTAGCAAGCGGTTTGCTGCGGAGGGCACCCACTGGGTGGACTCTGCGGGCCAGCAACTCGGGGTCTTTCTGTCATTCAGCGTCAAGGAGGGCACTGAAGGTATTTACAACGGTAAAGACTACCCAAGATAGTAGTCATAGGTTTGGCAGAAGAAAAAAAACATTGTGTTTTTCTTAGAAATTTTTTTTATCCAACTTCAGTCAAAATCTAATGACAATTTCAAAGTTGCTCATGAGGTTATCGAATAAATCTATCTCCATTATTCTGGAGGAGGCAATGCACAATTATCAAAGATATGTATCTGTTCCTTGAATATTAGAGCTGGGGGGGTGTAACTTGTAAAATTTGGGAGTGGGGATCAGTATTTTGTTTTTGAAGTGAAATGAGAAAGTAGAAAATACTGCAAGTGCATGGTACAATAACTGAAGTAGGGAGTTGAAGTAACCAGCCTGAGTTTACACAGCCAGCAAGCGCTGAGCTGGGATTCTGCAGAGGCCGTGTAATTTCAGGACTGTGTTCTTCTGAGATACTGCCCCATCACAGGTCATCACCGCAGGGACACCAGTCTGAAAATCAGGAGTCCAGGCAATTTGCCCACTAGCTCTACCTTGAGCAAATCCCCTAGGGTTTCCAGGCCAGTGAACTTGGTCTATAAAATAAGCATTGGAGTCAATCCTCAAAAGTTTCTGCAGGCTTTCTGAAGCCACGTATGAATGTGGCACTACTTCACCTCCTTTCTCTTCCACTTTCTGCCCTCTGGTGGAGGGTGCTAGAGAAACTGTGGAATTAAAGTAGCGAAATCAGTGAATTTGAGATAGCCAGAGTAGGTCAGGCTCCTCTCTTCTGGAGAACTGTTCTTCCGAGAACTAAAGCTGACTGCATTGATAGTGTAAAAAAGCATTCTTTAAACTTCCTATTAGCAAGAAAACCCAACCAGTTCTAGTTACCAGTGGTACCTGAGTAAATACTTGAGGTATTCTTTGCATGAGGATAAACAGCTGTTTTTATATTCTTTGTAACAAACCTCTGTAATGTAAGAAATCATAAAAAAAAGAAATCATAATTTGTATATGCAGAGGTCTCACAGTAATCTTCAATGACTTATTTGAATTATTCCTTTAAAAAAAAATCGCCACACTTGCTTTTCAACTTAAAGAAACAATCATCATATACTTTCTTAAAATACTTTTCATTTTATAAAAAGAAAGTTATGGCCTTTTGAAAGGCAGAGACTTTAAAATAAATAAATAAATATTCATTTATTTATTTAAAAAATGAAGCAATTAACAGGCAAACTGAACCTGCAGCAGGGAGAGAGTTTATTTAAATTAAAAGGAGACAACAACATACCCGGAAGTGATACAGCCCAGCACACTGAAACATTCTGTATATAAAAGTAGCCCGAGTAGATGTTCTGTTTGCCGTATTTAATTCTGGGGCATCAATCCCTTACTCAACACACCAGAGTAGTCACTGGGAAGAAGGTAATGAGAACTGGCCCATAAACAGTTGCAGAGGAATTTTATTTCTAGCACCTTGACGTACCTAAGTGCCAGTTTCTCCCACCACCGGGATCCCATGCTGCCATTTGACTGTCCAAATCCTGCCTGGTCTTGCTAGGGATAGTACCCCCTCAAGGACCACGACCACATGAGCAAATACTGAGGTGCCTCAGTTCACAATATTTTTTTCTGACTTGTGAATCAATTTGCAAGAGAAGTTATGACATTTAAGTCACATTATCTGTATTATTATAGATAGCTAAGAATTTCTAAGCACTGTCAGGCACTTTACAAAGTGTCATGTATATTTTCTCAGTTTTTAATTCTTAAACTTAAGTTTCTTCTGTTGTAAAATGAGAATAGCCCCACCTCATAGGTTGTCATGGGAATTAAATAAACATATAAAGGATTTAATATAGCCACAGACACATAATCTTGGCTAACACTTATTGGACATTTGCTATTACCTCTTCTTGTTTCTCTTTTACAGATGAGGAGGAACCTGAGTCTCACAGAAGTTAAATAATTGCCCAAGATCTCACAACTAGAAAAGGGCAGAACCCGAATTAGAGCCCAATCTGGAACTAGACTGACCTCTTAACCTCTACCTTCAATAGTACAATTATTAAGACAGTAATGAAAAATGCCCCCAAAGTTTACGGCCTAGAATTACTGTGAATTCATTCATTCACCCATCAAATATTTACCGAGCACTGCAGTGGATTGAAGAGTGTACCCTGCCAAAATTAATGTCCACCTGGAACCCAAAAATATAATCTTCCTTGTTTGGAAATAGGGTCTTTGTAGAGGTAACCAGGTAAAATTTAATTATCCTGGAATAGGGTGGGCCCTAAATAGTGTTCTTTGAAGAGACAGAAAAAGATACACAGACATGGAAAAGAAGACCGTGTGGAGATGGAGGCGACATCAGAGTGACGTGTCTACGAACCGAGAAGTGCCAAGGAGAGACGCCCAGCACCAGAAGCTAGGAGAGGCAGGGAGTGGTCTCTGAGTCTCCAGAAGGAACCAACCCTGCTGATACTTTGATTTTGGACTTCTGGCCTCCTGAACTGTGAGAGGATAAATTTCTGTTGCTTCAAGCCCCTCTGTTTGTGATCATTTGTCATGGCAGCCCTAAGAAACCAATACCAGCATCTGCTACGTGGCTGGGGTCACAGCAGTAAACAAAACCACACCCCTGCCCGCACGGAGCTTAGCTTGCCTTCTGGTGAAGGAGACAGACAATAAACACGTGTAGAATACAATGACACATGCTGTGCAGGGCTATGAGGAAAAATACATATGAAGCTAGAGAATGGCCAGGTGAGGGTGAGGAGGGTAGTCAGGGAATGTCTCTCTAGAGGGGTTTTAACTCAAATGAATCTGGACTGTGGAATTCCAGGCTACATGTGGGTAATTTAGCACCACTGAAATACATGCCCTCACATTAACTGGAAAGAAAACTTGACATGAACAGCAGCAGCTCAGCAAACAACGGGCCCAAACTTGCCCAACAGACCAAGATTCTGAAATACATGAAAACAGTTTCCCCGACGGACACCCTTAAGAGTTCCTGGAAAGCAGAGGGGTTCCCAGCTCCTCCCATTGCTCCCAAATTCACTTCTCTTCTAGGAAGTAGCAACCAGTACTCTGCTTTTCCCTCCTGTGTGGCTAACTTCATACATAGACCCTAAGGTCCAAGGCTTAGGGTGGTCTAGTCACTGTCACTCAGCAAACCACATTTTTATGTCATTGGTGGCTATTTGGTAACTTTTCCATCCCTTCTCTAATTGGCTTAGATTGAGCAAAAAGATCAACATGTACCACTTTTTTTCCATCAGAACAAATTCGGGTGAATTATTTAGACAAAATTTTAATTTCATTTGACCTTAAAGAGCTTATTTATTTCCTCTGTTCTCTTGTACTCACCGCACAGCAGTCATGGCAGTACCCTCAGGCCGCTCCTTCAGGGCCGTGGGGAGCTGTGGGAACAGAGGCCTGAACCCCAGTGTGAATCCCAGCACCACCAGTACCCCCGGCCGGGGCTGCCTCCCAACTCGCCTCCTTCCCTGCTCTGACCCTGGCCTCCTTACAGTCTTTCCTCCACACAGCAGCTAGGAGACAGTTACCTTAAAAGAACAATAACCAACAGCTATTCTCCACTTAAACCTTCCACTGCTGCCCACTGCAACTCAAAGAAAATCCAAAGTGCATACCCTGTCTATCAAGCACCCTGTGAACTGGCCCTAGACCCTGCCTCCCTGTCACTCATGAAGCTCCAGCCGCGCCAGCCCCTCTGTCGGTCCCGCCGCCCTTCCAAGCATCTCCCACCTCAGTGAGTTTGTGCTTGCAGCTTTCTCTCCCTCACAGACTTTTCCCTCAGATTTTCAAGTCAAGGTCACTCAGGTCACAGCTCAAATGACCCCATCTCAGAGGGACTTTCCCAAGTAAAGTAGCTAGTGCCTTTTCACCCCCCTCCTTCATCACTTTCTGTAATATTTCTCTCATTTTAATACCACTTATCATACATGAAATCATGTTCGTTTTATTGTGTATCTATTTCCTGCCTGCTCTCCTCCACTCCTTAGCAGCTCCCCAAGAGAAAGGATCACCATCATCTCCAGTAGCTAGAAAGTTCCATCCTGCAGCAAAGGCATCTGTTGACTGAATAAATGAATGAACGGTTGTGTGACTTTGGGTTAATTAATTAAGCTCCGAGCTACTAGCCAGCAAAACAGCAAACTGCATAACTGTCATTCACTCAATTGCCTTCCTCTGCTCACTAAATTCTTCTGCACAAATCAGAAAGAAAACTTAGCAAGAACAGAAGTCCAACAAGCAGACATGAACTAGGCTTCAGGTATGTTTATTAGGCCAAGACTGAAATACATTACAAGAGCTTCCCCACTTGGACACCTAAACATTCATATTCTTTAATATTCATTTTATGGTAGAGTAAGGTAAGGACTTGAGGGTAACAGCTCTAATTTAGAGCTTCTGAACTGGGCTGAAACACCAACCCAGGAACTCTAACATTGAGAAAGGTAAAAAAAGAAATCTAAAATTAAAACAAAAGTACCATAAAGAAAGGGATGACTGCCCTTCCACTTCAGACACCAGCTAATACTTAATTAAGGAGCATAACATTAAACAAACTAAGTCAGTAAAAATTTTAAAATCCGTCTTTGTATGTCTGTTTAAAACATACTTCTACCCTTTTTAGTGCCTATCAACTACCATGTTTTACACCAAGCATTAGAGTTTCACACATAGATAAAATTATAGGCTCCTGAATATTTTAAATAGTAAATATTCTAGTTTAAAAATTTGGTATGAAAAAATTTAATGAAAACATTAATTATACAAAAATTAAATAGCAAAATCATTTAAAATGACTTACAATTTAAACATATTTGGCTGGCTTACTGATATTTCTCTATCAGCTTGTTTTCATAAGAACTATTTCCAGCTGGGAAAAAAAAATCTATAGGATCACAGTAAGAAGAAATGAAAATAAAGTACATAAAGCTATTCATAAGCCCTGTGCTCAGTATATATTGCTCATAAATATTAGTTTTTTTTATTATTACTTTGAAAAAACACAAACAAGTTTTACAAAACATTCCAACTTCAGTTAAAAGCTTCCTACACAAGAAATAGCCACATGTGAGAAATCTAGCTTGGCATTTTTTGAAAGCAATTATTTTTCCCTCTGAGGAACATACTACATAAAATTTTATTTCAATAACTGATAAAAATTCCTAATAAACCAATTTCCGGACTCTAATTATGTAGCTTTGTGTTACAATTTAAGAGGTCTTTTAGAGAATTTTTTTTTAAAAGTACGAAGTTACATGATCAAGAAAAGTACCTATTAATAAGTAACCAAAACATTGTGAACTATTCCTCTTACTGCACATATGGCTCGGTTTCATATTAATTTTGCCAAAAAAAAAAGATGTTGGTTTAAAACAGTAAATGAACAGTTATGTTAATACAGGGAAGCACAATGAACAACTAACGTGTCAGCCTGCCACTGGCTATGCCTTACGAAATACGTTACAATTTCAGTCATGCTTTTACTATTAAACAAGGTTATATTGCCACTTCTAGTATGCTGATTAAGGTAAACTTTAACATCCTATCCCTCTAACAGAAACTTGTAGAGAAATACAGAGATGAATGTGAATACATATCACGTTCTATAACATTCACTTTCTAATATTCCAAATTTAACAATTTCTCTAAATCTAATCTGAGGTATAGTAACAGATCAAAAATTTTTTAATCCCCATCATGGGCTATGCACCACGCAAACACTAACACCACAACTGCACAGACTGGAAGGAGACAGTATTTATATTTTTGCCATAGCGTTAGCTCAACTGCCACTTCATCTCTCTTTCTGTTCTTCTTCCGACGACCCTTCAGTCTGTTTTCAAAAGCCTCTAGTTCAGCCTAAATCAAAACAGAAACATTTTTATTAAATTCAATGCATGTATTGATTTGAAATTTCTCACTTGGATAAAAATAAATTTGGGAAATGTTTTCATAGTAATAGTATATAATAAATACATTGATTTGATTTTTTTTTAAAAAAAAACCATCTCTCCAATACTGACTGTGTTCAACAAATTCAGAGTTTAGGTAGGCAGAGAGCGAATGGGGGAGTAAAGGAAGAGGTTACTTCAGACTGAGGCCTGCCTTTGATACTAAGTGTAGAAACATCTGACTTAAAATACAGACAATGGTTTTATACATCAACACCACTCTAGTTTTTTACAATGTTGGTAATAAACATTAATGGCCTGTATGAAAGAAATTCAAGTAAGTAAACAGAAAAAAGCTGCCAGAAATTGATTCCGCTCTTTTTCAAATACATTTAAAAACACAGAGAAAAATTCTTCAGGGGAAAAATTCTTCATGTTTTGAATCAAAATGACTATTTTAGAAAGTAGAATTGTATTAAAACTGGTTCTAAGAAAGGAAACTAGATGACACGCATTATAAAATGTGAATTTTTAGTCTATTAGTAAGAACTTATTAAACTTTAATACATGATAATGTGACATGATACACTAAAACGTGATACTAGTTAACTAAAATATATATGTAATATTCATGCAAGATTCTGTAAATGTTTCTTTAACAGAAGGAAACATAAACTTCAGTTAACATATCCATGACTTTGCTTATAAACCACTTGGAAAAAGCCTTTGAAAAAGACCTAATCATATTCTTAATTTAATACAAAGTTGCATTCTTCAATGAAGCAAAATGTCAAAATATTCTCAAGTGGTTGTTGATAAACAACAAAAGGTCAAACTATATTAAAAGCAGCCAAACTTGAGAACCACTGACACAGCAGAGAAAACACTGATGCTTTAATAATGACCCACAGTCATCAAGCATAGTTTATATAATGTTCTATATACTCTGTTTTAAAGGTCAGTAAATTAGGACCACATTTAAGATTTCTACCCATAGTGCTTTATAAAAAAGGGAGGAAAGGACACCCTAAACTATTCTTAATAATTTAATCTCCAAGGATTCCAGTCATTCCATGTTTTACTGTATTAGCTCTGATAACTTATTTTTCAATTTTAGGTAAATCAATTCTATAGAACCATAAAAATCCAGATGTCATTTTAGCCCACCTTTGCTACATGAGTTGTTTCTAATGCTCTCCCTCAGTTCATGCAAATTTCAATTTCTTCATTCATAAAGGCAGCAGTTTGCATATAATATACCCTGCTTAATAAGTATAAAGCATCTCAAAATGCAAACTGACGAACAATTACATGTTACTATGAGAAAGTTAAGCCACTCTTTCGAGTATATGATCAATAAATACAGTATTTAAACTAACAGGGGGTATCAGGAACATACTTCTTATCTAGGTAATAATAAAGAACAGGTAATTCTGCATTCAAGAATCTAAAGGGGAAATAAGAGGGTGTATTATTAAAAGAAATGTACTGGTGAGTAAACAGCACTTATTTGCCACAGATAATCTACAACTCAGAAAAAAGCAGACCTCAAATAATTTTAGATGAGGGAAGACACACACTCCAGGAGATGCCTTAGAATGGATGCTGCCATGCCCTGCCCTCTGCCCCCTGAACCAGGAGGAGTCACCTCTGGAGAAAGGGTGAAACTGGCAAGGAAGTAAACTGGGAATATACAAGGCCCCATGCGTCATCAGAGGTTCAGTTTACCTGGACTGAAGTTAAGTGTGGCTAATTTCTGTTTTATAGAATTATATTTTCAGTCCAGAATAAAGCTGACCAGACCCTAGTCTGTATGTTTCCATATACCTTGTGTTTGCATAAAAATAATGATGCAAAAAAGACACAAATGGGGTATTTTGTTTAGTTACCTGTTGCCTTCGTTTTTCCTCTTCAAGAGCAGCTTTGGCTTCTGCTTCTTTTATCTGTTTAGACATTTAAAAGTAAATTAACACTGTAAACATCAAATTTTATATAGAATTTTAACATCTTTCCTCCCAGGCTCCACTAACCTATAACAACTTTTGGAAACTTCATATTGGAAATTATTTAAAGAAACATAAATGTTGTACTGAGAAGTGTTACCAAGGTACTGTCTAACAGACTGGGGGTGAGGGGAGTCAGGGCGTTATACCTTACCTAAATACTTCAGCTTAACAAATTTAACAGATATTAGATCACAATTCAAAGAGTATTATAACATTGTAAACTGAAATACTTTCAAACTGGACTTTTTCTCTTAAGTCACCACACTAAGACTCTAAAATCAATTCTCAAATACCACTCTTTGCCTAGAGTTGAAATTGATCATTTTCCTAAAATGCCCTATCTGGAAGAGAATCCTTAGTTTCAAACAAAACCAAGACTTTATTCATTGATTGAGTTGATGGAGGGACACAGTGACACTAGACATAATCCAAACAGCAAAGAGTCACAACATCTTATTTTTGTATTATTTTAACCTAATTTTCAGGAGGCTCACACTAACATTAAGAGACACAACTATGTTCCAGAGCATATACACTAACTGGTACAGAGGATGGAAAAATCTTGCACACACCAGACAATAAGAAGCACACCGAGGATTCAAATAGGCCTATAAATCAGGCTTTTATCACAGAAGCAAAAACAGAAAGAATGAGATTTTGAGTGATTCATAATAAGCACATAAATTAATGCACAAAATAGAGACAGGCCACTAGCACATTAAAAATGACATTTAACGTGACATTACCTCAGACGCCTTCCGCTTCATTTCCTTGCACGTTGTGTCACATTCTATGGAAATTTGATTTTCACGTACTTTGCTGCACTGCAATTCCTACAAACAAAATTTTTAAAAATTTGACTTTAAAAGATTTTCCCTCAAAGTCCTAACTGTATGCCATAAAAAAAGCAAAATTTCTCTAGGAGCTTGAAATCATGCATATTATTTAAGTCATGTTCATTCATATTTAATGATGATATGGCTGCAAGCGTTAGTGTCACTATCAACTTAACGTGATTTCACTTTTATTCTTTATTTCTCTTTATTGTTTCTTGTTATTCTTCTAAAGCTTCCAGGGAATAAATGTTCTAGAGTAGTGCCATCCAATACAGCTTTCTGAATGAAAATGTTCTAAATCTGCATGACTCAAACGAGGAGCACTTACCGCATATGGCCACTGAGCACTGAAAATGTGGCGAGTGAAGTCGACGAACTCAATGTCATCTATTATTTAATAGATGATATAGTTTAATGCTAAGTCATTAAAATTCTAATTTAAATAGCCATATGTGGTTAGTGGCTACCAACACAGTGCAGTTCTAAATGGACAGCTACAAATTTTTCTCTCAACCATTTAACCTTTTAAAAAAAAGTTCAGATGAAAATCATTCTAAAGCTTACAGCTGCACTTCACTGCCTCCTTAACGAAATAAAAACTAATCACTCTTTTCTTGATGACGTGACATTAACACGATGATCAATTTGTGTACTATTCTGTAATAAAATAAATGGTCCTTATTTTAAAGTCTTCGACTTTGCTTTTGTAGATCTTTCATCTACCTTTTATTCATTCCATCTTTCTTGCTGCCAGATGTCACTTTTGCTATAAATGTACCTACTTGTATCAATTGCTCCTTCCTCACAACACCCTCAGACACCAGTTTTTTTGTTCAAATCTACTAGAGTAAGGAAATGAGATCAAATCCTATGAAGTACAGAATTTCATTACCTAGAAGGTTTCCCCCCTTTAGTCCTTTATTTTTGGCTGAGGTTGGTGATAAATACAATCTTGTCCTCCAAGGATAGTCCAGACAAATGAAAAATAACATGGACAAACATTAGAGACAAAAATAAATACTCTGTGTTTGTGGACGTTAAGTCTATAAGCCTGGAAGAAGGATCATATCTTTTCTCATTCAAAAGGTACTTACAAGAGTACCTATGACATGCCAAGCACTGTGTCAGGGTCAGGGGGACACAATAAGGAAATAAAACAGTATGGTAAGTGCTAAACCTATAATAATAATAGCAGCTACTATTTACTAAACATGACGTGAGAATTCAGAGAGGCTCTTCCTTCATAAGTTTTGCTGAAAGGTATGCAGTCTGTTTCCAATCGTTACTTTTTGCCCTTTTACTCCTCTATTATCACCATTTTACCTTAAAATGAATTCTTCCCAAGTTTGAATGTTATTTTATAATTTTATAAGGCTGTGTGCATGTGAGGTCTCTTTAAGGAAACATTTTCACAACATAATACTGATGGCAAAAACTTTTATAAATAAAAGCAACAAAAGTTAATCCTGACCATCTCTTACATGATGAAACTTACTTTATTATTCACATTGTGCTCCTTGTATGAAGACCTCAAATCTAGAACACATTGACTCTACCCAAAAAAGGGCACTTAACTTGATTTCAATATAAAGTAATCCTCTTCTACTATTAAATTGCAAAAAACTAAACTGCCCTCAAAAAGCTGATTTTTAAAAGATGCAATTACAGAAATACGCCAATAATAGTAAGATTCTAAGAAATAAGACCTTAAAATTAAAAGGCAAAAAATAAAGCCAAAGAACTATCAAAACACAGACAAAAAAAAATCAAAACAAAAAATAACAAAAATGTACACAGCAAGGAATTTTCAATAACTTAAAATATTTACCTTTTTTATTCTTTTACAAGGACATCTAAGTTTCACCTTCTGGTTACAATTAAAGGGACATGCACCAGGATGGCACATTTCTTTGCATCGATGACCACAAGGAAGCTAAAATAAAACAATTACATATTTATATTTTAGCCATACTCTACCTCCTCTTCCTGTCAACTATTTTAAGAGTCCATCACAAAACAGCCAATCAATCCTGGATAATTAGCTAATTTTTTAACTTTTTTCTTTTAGATATAAATTACCTTAATTCCCAGAAATGTTAAATATTTTCCCCCGGTCCACTCCAGGAGTACATCTTACGTCACCCTTGAGGCTAGTTATAGCCACGTGACTAAGTTCCGGTCAATGGACTGTAAGCATAAATGTTTCCGTGTCTTAAAGCTTTTCAAGAGCACATATCCATGTTCTTCCCTCCCCAGTGTTCTGGAAATGAGGACATCCTGAGCAACAGCAGAAGCCCTGTGTCAGAGAGAGCAGAGCTGCCCTGCTAACTTGGGCCCCTGGATCAATACACGGAGCGCAGTGACACATCTACCTCCCCTGTCCTGCTACGCGAGAAAGAAAGAAAACTTCCTTGTCCTTAAACAGGTTTTTAAAAATTTATTTTTATTGAAGTACAGTCAGTTTACAATGTTGTATCAGCACTGTTTTGTGATACAACTGCTTAGGCTTTTACTCTACAAGGCTTGCCACTATATATTAAAACGTACTAAATAGGCAGCCAAACCAATTCAGTAACTGCCATGATGATGTCTACGCGCTACTTGACTAGCTTCCTATCCTAGTCAAACTTTCAGGTGAAATGGTCTTTCCTTCTTTCTATTCAAACCTTATCCAAATTTCAAAACACAGCTTAAATCACCATAAAAGCATGATACGAGTTTGCCTACATTTGAATAGTAACAGTAACAGTGTAAGAAATCCATAAATCTATTTCTAAACTGCTATGACATTGCTTGGATTAGCTTGAACTTAAAAAAAAAAATTAAGCACTTCATATATTTCTGTGTCTCCAACCAGAATGTAAATAAAAGAGAGCCATTGGTTAGTGGTTAAATTCCAAAGTCAGACTGCCTGGAACTGAATCCCAGATTCCCTGTCGACTAGCTGTGTCTGGGGCCTTGGGGCAAGCAAGCCACCTGACTTTTCTGTGCTTCACATGTAAAACTGGGAGGAGTAATAGAGCTTCATAAAGCTGCTGTGAGGATTAAATGTACTTAATATATTTAGCTATTATAATGAAAGTTATTATTCTAAGTTAGTTAAGAGCAATGATCTTATATTTCTTTGTGTCTCATATTCATTAACAAAGATAACTTAAAAACAGTGGACACCTCAATAAACACTCAAATTCTCAAATTCTGATCTTTATGACTCACCAGATTGATCCTTCAAATTATTGACTCTACCCTCTTTAAGAAATTCAGAATCCTCTTCTACTGTCTTTCATCTCTCTCTAGTATGCAACTTGGTTTCTTGTTCTTTAATTTTTAGCTGAGACATTCATACCAAAACTAAATTTGGATCACACTGCATTTTCACTAATCCTACCACAGGACAGTGCTGCCAGAATGAGCTCCACACTAGCCATTCCTGGGCCACTTCAGTTTTGTTTTTCTCTGCACCTAATACCAGGCCCTCAACACTGCTTAATAAGCTCAATATTCATTCATTATCAAGTAACTTGCCTCAAAGTGGTTGTTTCGAGTGTTCCTTCACTTCCCTCTCCCCTTCATCCCTGCCAGTGCCTCTAGCCTGACTTCATAGACACAACAAACATTTGGCATTAGCTCTCCACCTATCCCTTCTTCCCCTCAAAATAAGTCTCTTAATCTGGGAGGGAATTACATCAGTAATCTTCTCTACTTTAACTTTAAATCAACGATTCTGAAGTGGAAAGTGAATAGGGAAGCATATCAGAATCAATAAGGGAAGATCTGTTTGACATTACCCAGAATCATAGCCACAGTGTGACCTCTTACTGATCAGTATTCTGTCTCTTCCATGTGTTGGGGCTGACGAAAGGCAAAGAATCTTCCGTCTAGATGTTACATCTGTCTGCCTCCTAAAAGACTTCATGCTGACTCTTCACAATTTCAGCAACATCTTGAAAACCTCTCTTTTCTCTGGCTCGGTCTTCTGACCTCAAAATGTATCTCTTTTCTCTAATCCTTAATTTGATCCTGTCATCTCATCTAATAATTATTCCATGAATCTCCTTGCTTTTCACATCCAGTGTTGGGAGAAGTTATAGAAGACATAAATTGGGACTGCCTGATTTACCACAACGCCCCCAGGAGCGATGGCCACGGGTAAGCTACCTGCGCTAGCTTCCTGTCTGTTGCTGCCTATGCCAAGGGAGGCCCTGATCCCAAAGTGAGCCAGATTCCCTCTCCCGATCATCGGAAAACGTGAAAGGGAGAGGTGGTGGTTTGAACAGAGTCATCTCACTCAGAGCCCCCCAAGCTCCTGCTGCCAAGCCCCCTGGGGCTGTCCAGATACTGCCCTTCCCAAAATTTGGCTGAACAGCATTTCCTTTGTAATCTGTGAACTGTCCCCCAATACCCTCCAAATATATCTTCTTCTTGCAATAAGTGAGCCAAACTTATTTCTGCAGACTGCAAGGAGGAGAACTGAAACTCATCCAGAAGTATGCTGTGCTTATATCCAACATATGTCCCACAGGCAAAGCAACGCTATTAATCCCGAAAAGGTATTCAGACTCACTAGAAATCAGGGAAATGTAAATTAAAATCATGAGATGTCATAAGATGGGCAAAAATTAAAAATTTTGACAACACCAAGTATTGGCAAGGATATGAAACAAAAGGAAGTGTAAAATACTGACAGTAAACGGGAAAATTGATTGCTTATAAACTGTATAACTATTTTGGAAATCAATATGACTTTAAGTTGAAATTATACATTCCCTATGGCCAAGCAATTGTAGTACAAGAGAAGTCTATGCACACAATACCAGAATGTGCAAACAAGAATGTTCATAGCCATACTCTTGATACCAACTCAAATATCTACCTACAGTAAAACAAATAAACTACAGTACACTCATACAATGGAATACAGCCACATGCAATACAAACGATAAATAAAACGTAGAGCAAACAAAGCAAGTCACAAAAGTTCATAATTTTGAAATTTTAATAGAAGATCAGGCAAACAACATTGTTTCCAGATACACATAGACTTATTAAAAACTAAAAATAAAAGCAAGGAAATAATCATTATAAAAGGCAGATGGTAGTAACATACAGAATGGAGGGAGGGAGCTACAGTCTGGGAACTCTGGTAGACTTCTGAGATGCAGCAATGCTCTATTTTTTGACCTAGGTGGAGTTATATGGTGTTCACTTTTTAACTCTTTGTTAAACTATACATATATGTGTTATGTCCGTTTGAGTATGTAATGATTTCATTATTTACAAAATCAAATCACGTGACCACTTCCCTGTTAGACGTGCAAGCACGTATTATCATAAAAGCCAAGTTATATTCTGAAAGAGCTGAAAAGTTGATTAGAATGTATAACATAAAATGACTGTATCTTCATTACAGATTTCACAGTAAAAACTAGAGGTTTTTCTAAAATATCCAACTCTGATATTCATTTAAAGATGAGATATCCTACCCTTACCACTCAAAAGTGCGATGGTTTTCTTCTAGTCTGCTCAGCCCTTAATGTCATTCTGCTAGCACTCTGGAAAGCCATAGCAAATGACTTACCAATAACCAATACTGTCTACTATAAAATGTTCCATTTTATTCCAATAACTTTAAAAGCTCTCTTTAAAAATAATTAAGGAAAACTTGCCAAAAAAAACTTTTTGTGGATAAATACCCATACCACCGTCACCACAGCTAGCACATCTATATCACCTACCATATACAAAGACCTTTACATGTTATTAACTCAATATTCAGCACTCTGGAGTATTATTATTGCCCCATTATACATGAACAATTTGAGTTACAGAGATATTCGTTTGCCCAAGTAAAAAGCAGAAGAGCTTACATGGGAAAGATAAAACCAAATTCAGAAACAATTTTTAAAAATTGTATATGTGGGGCACAGTTTAAATAAAGGTGTAGTTCTTAATGATATCTTTATATTTTCTTTTAGTTCAATTCAGATCTAACTGAACAGTCCAGTAAACGCATGGAGTGTGTATCAGAGAAGCAGTGGAGCTGGAAGGTCACCCTATGCCAGCCCCACAGTTCACTCTTATACTCACATTCAATACACATTTACCAACTACCTAGTAAGTACAACCAGGGAACCAGGGACTGGATACAAAGACAAATATGACATAGCCCATGCCCACAAGAAACCCATAGTATGGAAAAGGGAGGAGAAAGCAAACAGGAATTTATCAGTACCTCAATACTTGTCATAATCCCCTACCTTACCTCTGAGTATAAAATATTTATAGTAGATTCAAAGAGACATAGTTCTTGGTTGATCCAATGTATGACTTGATTCTACAGCCTATTGGTTCTCAAAGTGTGGTGCCAGATCAATAGTATCACCATTACATATGAGTTTACTAGAAATGCAGATTCCTAGGCCCCCACTTCGGACTCATAAAATCAGAAACTCTGGGGTGGGGCCCATTAATCTGTTTTAACAAGCCCTCGAAGAGATTCTGATATACATTAGAATTAGAAAACCACTGCTGTAGTCTTATCAATGTCAACAGACCATAAACTGGAATAAATTAGACATAATAACATTCACCTGCCACCCTCAGGCTGTTCTAAACTATAAGGGCCATCTAGATTGTTCCCAACCCAAGGATATATTTTTCAAGAAAGCCCAACAAGACTCTAGCAATACCAGGGGCTCCAGAGTGGACTAGAGTCCAAAAAATTATGAACATGGAAAAGAAATTTTTAAATAAACAGGGCCCACTCATTTAGTCCCACCAAATGTCAAAAAGTATCACAAATGAATGATAGCCAAGGTTATGCTAAATTGCAAATTAGTTATCCTAAATGAAATTTTATTTCTAGCAGCAATTTCATACCAAGTTGCTGTGTCAGAATTAAAAAAACAAAAAACAAAAAAAACTCTCAACTATCTATTACCTGGAATTTGAATTTAGACAGAAAAAAATTTCATTTTAACATGGGAAAACTCAAAATTTGAAGAATTCAGAACATTCAATTTTAAGTATCCCATGCCTCTAGTTCCACATATAACAAAGAAAGGATTATTAAAATAACCATTTTCTGCTTGAAATGTCTCCCTGTTTATAATCTTATTTAAATTTTTAAACTCCCAAGTTCAATTTCCACTAGTTCTTAAACAGGAATCCATAAAAAGTGTCCAAAGGTTTAAAATTAAAAGGAAATACTGTCAACAAAAAGGCATATATCATACACTGACGTCTGTTTTAATTTACTCAGAGACTGACCACTATACTTAAGACTTAGTTGTCATCTCGTCCTGACTCTAAACAGGATAGGAAGCGCTTACATAAGTGCATAAAGACAAAGAGGTAAAAGAAAAGAAGTGCTACTAGTACGTCTACAAGTCAAATGATTCCTTTATAAATGTCCACTCAAATTAAACAAATATCACTGCTTCCTCCAACAACAAAAGGAAAGGAGCACCTTCACTTTTAAATAGAACAAATATAGCTAAACTACCCTAGTTTCTCAAATTATTGCCAGGATAAATCACCAGTGAGTTTTTACCTTCTGACCCTGAACAATCTTTCTGAACCACTTTTGATAATTTTAGTTTGAATACAATGCATATACAAGCATCAGAATCTTTAAAAACAGACAGGAGGTATAGCTTAGTGGTAGAGCTCACGCTTAGCGTGGAGTAGGACCTGGGTTCAATCTCCAGTACCGCCACTTTAAATGAATGAATGAATCAATCAATCTAATTACCCCCCCACAAAATAAATGAATAAATAAATAATAATCTTTTTAAAAAAAATTTATATATGAAGGTTTATAATAATTAATTCAAGATAATAATGAGCTTTAAAGTTTACACATACACACAGACATACCTGTTTTTTCTACTGTGGGTCTACTATCTAACTGCACATGACCCACACAGTTATTAATCTACTTTTATTTTAAGGGAGAGGAGTAAACATTAAGTCAATACTCAGTGTATAAAGTATATAAGCTATCTTTAAAACTGCTTTAAAAAGAAATCTTCAAATGGTCACTCCTAGTCCTAATATCCTCAAATTTCATCTACCCCAACCATACGTTTTTATAGACATCAGTCACGTTTCTTGACCTGACACAGGATGATCTAACAAGAAAGAGAAAACCCAAGAGGAACAATGCCTAAAAACATAACTTAGAAGGTTCTTGGGAAGCTTACCTCTTTAGGACACTGATTTTTGCAGCAACTGAGGAGGTTCTTTTCATTTACATCAGCTGTGGTTATTTTTCTAAAAAGATGAGAGGAAATTTTGATGACATTCAAACCAAAGTCCATTTTATAACATGGTTTATCTAAAAATAACTCACAATTTCAAACATATCCATAAAATTACCTTATATACTTCATTTTTAAAGGAAATGTTTTGATTGTATCTCATCTATAACATCCTCAAATTGCTTAATTGTTCTGATAACTCAAACTTTGTAGCCCTTTATCTTTTACCAACAAATCAAATGTCACAATGGCAATAACTTCAAAAAGAAAGTAGAAAACAGGCACAAAATATCATCTGTGCCTGGCCTCTCTTCAGTAGTTCCTGCTAGTACCTTTCCCTGTATCATTGCTCATAACAGAAATTCTTCCTAAAGCTTCCACATAAAGGATTTTAAACTAATGGTTCAGTATATTACTTAAAAGCTGACCCAGAGAAATGCTCACCCAGGTTTATTTCTAAAGAACAGGGGGGAAAAAAATGTTACTTCAAATTGAGTTTAGGCTGTTGAGTGGGAAAAGCAGTAAGCTTATCAGAAAAATTTTTTTCAGTTGTTTTTGGATTAAGCTATCCATTAATGTTAGAAATTGATTCTTTTTATATTAGAGCATTTAAATCAGTCTGTGCTTTTATGTCTCATTCAGTGGGTAATTTAGAAAAAGACACAAACACCAAGGAATAACACCACTTTCTAATAAAGAGTTGAACAGAACCACAGTAAACACCACATGAGTCACTAACTAGCAACAATCTAAAAATCCCTATCGTATGCTTCTCACTTTTCTCTTCCCCGTTGTCTTTCTTCTCCTTTCCTTTATTCTTTCTTTTCCTGTCCCTGCACTAGACCAAAGTGCCAAAACATACCATAAGTTTAGCCTCCACTGTCAAAATTATAATCTTAAGTATTTATATCAAATTAGGGAAAAATGTATTCTAACAGACAATTTTCTTGGCAAAATTTCATTTAATAACAACAGCAAGTTTTTATACTGACTTTTATATGGAAGTTTTATAATTTCATTCTTACAAATATGGTGCTCACCTCTGAACTTAAGAGTTAATAACATTTTGTTCCTGTTACTATATAATTAAAAATAAGTTAGCTTTTCAAGGCCTCTTTTATACCTAATTTCTATAGAAGAAAGTACACGAAGTAGAAAACAACTAAAAGGAAATCTTGACTTATGTAATTACTCACTGAATTGAAAGTAAATGAAATTATCAGAACAAATACTGAGACTGAAGAATTCTGCATAAAAACAGAGATTTTAAATACGCATTCAAGAAAAAGAAAAAGGAACTCTGGTTAGCTGTGGTAATAGAAGCCATCTCAATCCAAACATATTCACACATTTCACCCCAAATACATCCAGCTCAAATCCCATGCCCTGAGCAAAACCATTCCACAAACTTCAAATTATCTGTAGAAAGAAAAAAAAAAACAAAAAAAAAAACTAATTCCTAGCAGAGCTATTTCTCAAGCTCCCATAGCAAGTCTTTTCAGAGAGCTTAGCAGAGTTCTGGAAAAACTGAGCAGAAAAGAGAAGAGGGGGACTGAGCAAACACACCAGAAAAAAAAGTCCACCCTAAAAGTAAAAATACTGAAAAAGTCTTGGTAGATCAGAAAACTAACTAAAGAGAAGAGACTTGAAAAAGTGCGCAAGAATCAGAGTCAGTGTTGGAAAGGCAACACTCTGAAAGAAGGTAAAAAGGGAAGGTGCCCCTTGGAAACAACAAACGAAAAAAGAAGCAAGAGGGTGAGATTCAGAATCCTAGAAGATCAAAGAAAACCCCTTTTCATCAGTATCATCCATTAATTAAGCAAAATTATCTTAACTCTCCATACAAAACTGCTAAAACTAAAAACTGTAATATTTTATTTTTTAAATTTCAACAAAATAATTTTAATACTTAAAAAGAATAAAATTGGATTTTCCAATTTAAAGCATGAGTCTAGAGTATAAGCAACAAAAACAAATCTAATATTAATAGGCATTTTTCAAACAGTATTTATGCTCAAAAAAATCAGAAATAAAGTCACATTCCCAAATTTAATTTGAGTAAAATAAACTTACAAAAAGCCCACTTTATAGACTTATGAAATGGAGCTGAGCAAGTTAGGTTAATTATTTAAGATCATGATTAAACAGAAAAAAATGGAACTTTTTTTCCCTTTACTTAATCCACAAGCAAAAATTTGCATTTCTAGGCAAGGTAAATGTAGAAGTCATATCCTAGTACGATAAATGTCATTCACAGCAACACTTGTAATAAACAAAAACCTATCTTTAAAATCCATAATTTAAAAACTGTGCAGAAGTAACTATGTGCAAGTCAACTTGATCCAACAAAATTCTAGTTGACACTGTTATTTGAACAACCTGCTATAGGAGTGCTTCACCTATTTTTTCAACTTTTTTCCTAACAAAATCTTATACAGAATCCCCAAATGGAAAAACACAGAATTGCCCCGGTTGAAATCAGGGTAAAGTTTCTAGAAGGTGAAATACTCTCCATTTCTTCCTTCCAGATCTCTATCGAAAGATCTAGGTTTCTAGAGTCTGAGGACCACACTGAAAAACATTCCTTAAAGTCTTCCACACAGGGTTCTGAATTATAAAAAGATACCAGGTAAAATAATTTTACTAAAACAAGAATATTTCCTCAGTCCACTTACCTGCACTCCACATAAAGACTTGTGATCTTGCAGTGACATTTTATTCTAAGCATCTGAACACAAGGAGGACATTCTCCAGGGTGACACGGCAAAACACACGGATGAGGACAACCTGGCGGCCGTGACTTAGAGCACCCTTCCTCACACTGAAGGCATTCTGGGCCAGCCTGGTAAGTACCAAGGAAATACATCATCTAAACACAGAAGTCTAACATTTCTATAGTTTATAGTTTTATAGTTAAAGTTATAAAATTTATATACCTTATTAAAAGAAAGTACATCTGCAGCTCTTAGAAATACTGTTAAAGAGCGGAGGGTAGAGCTCAAATGGCAGAGTACATGCCTAACATGCAGAAGGTCATGGGTTCAAGCCCCAGTACCTCCTCTAAAAATAAAATCTACCTACCTCACCCAACAACAACAACAAAAAAATACAGTTAATAAAATGGTGCCATGTTTTTTACTTCCTAGTCAGTGGCAGAAAAAAACATACAGAGTAAAATGTTATCAGTTTCTACCCAAGAAGCATGATCATCACCAAACTAAAGAAATCAATACACTATTAACACATAAATAAAAATTACCAAAGCATTCGACATTCTAGGAATGTCAGTCTCATTTTGCCAAAGAGAAACACATATAAAAGGGAAAGAGAATGACTAGCAGTTTATTTTTGAATGCAGGTCTATGATTACATTACAAAATTAATTACATTTACAAATAAATGAACCTTAATGTAACTCAACAAAGCACCTCTCTGCTCTAGGAATTTAATAATTAAGTGGTATCTCTCTACTAAAGAAGATTTTTACTGCAGGATATTGCTTATTTTCACATGTCACATGAGATTAAAATCAGAGAGCTACAGAAAGGATACTAACTCAAGGGTAAACATTTTTTATTATCATTCCCAAGTACAGCCATGATTACAAGAGTTATTATGTCAATAAAATTCTAAGGTATTTTTGACATGTAAGATTAAAAAGAAAAGGTGTTTCAATTATGAAACATTCCTCTATAAATAACTTCTATTTTTTATTTTAAAAAGTATATTAATGTATTCCATAAGTACTTATTCAGCATTATGTGCCAGGTATTGTGGGAATATGCAAGACTGGGGAGGATCCCTGGCCTAAGAAATTTACATTTAAGTGGGAAGGTAAAGAACGTAATAGAATGTCTTCATAAATCCTCAGAGAAAAGATAAAGCAGAGTAAGACCGAGTGATAGTAGCGACAAGAAGGAAGCCTATCTGATCAAGTTCATATTTGAACAGAAATTGAGTGAAATAAGTGAGAGAGTCACAAGAATGCAGAGTCCCAGAGAAAAGGACAGTAGGTGCAAAGGCTCTGAGGTTAAGAACAAATTGGAATATTCAAGAAATAGCAAGAACAGAAACTGTTATTTACTTCCAGCAAAAGGTTGAGAATTTATTAAAATTGTGAACATCACCTAACATACATACTAGGTTTAAAAAATAGCTGAGAGCAAATGCTCCAGACTAAACTCTCAGAGATGTAAGTGGACAAAAGTGGAGGTGATATTACCACTTAGCATCTAAAAAAGATACACAATTTCTGTACTTTTATCATGAAATCAAATCCTATGTGTTAACACAGATACAGCATGTAAGGAATATCACATTAAAAGGCATATCATTACGAGCTAGCACAAAGACATAGAGAGATATACACCAAGCTGTTAAAGTTGGTTGTCTTAGAAAAGGGAATGAAGGAGAAAGGATGAATGCAAGAAAAAGAGAAGTTAAAGCAAAATGGAAAAATATTTATGGCATAATTATTGAAAAAAATGTTTCAAATATACTGTAAGCATGTATATATTCAACCTAAGGACATTACCTTGTTTTTGGTAGTGCAGGAATCAATTTCAGTTACCTTGTGGCATTCTTTCTTACATGTATGATTCTGACAATCTAAGGTTCGTCCACACATTCTCTTACAAGAGTAGGGTCCTACAGCATGGCATGGTAGTGGGCTCACCTTAAAATTTAAGAAAAAAAGGAAAATTAGCAATACACACACACAAAACCTATCGGAAGCATGTTTCCAAAATGCCTCTGTTATTACTTGAGAACAAGTTTCGTCTAATACATTTTCATTAATAACTGTTATTATCAAAATCAAAGTAACCTATCCAAAAAACCCAAAGAAGGAATGCCAAGAAGCAAAAAAAGTCTAATCCTAAAAGGGAAATTCAATATAATTATTTTGTAGTGAATGCATATAGAAAGGCTAATTCCCAAATAAAAGCACTGTATATTGTAAAAATTAATAGACAAACTCTTATACTCGTTGTAGCACTAAAAAGACAATACTTTGACTTTGTTATTTCTAGCATCCATCATATAGAAAAGGTATAGATTACAAGCTTTACTTAAAGTTTGTGCTTGTAACTCACCTCGTGCTTCCCAAGACATTCCCTGCAGGAAAAAAATAAAATGAAATGAAAACATTATACATTCTTCAGAAAGAATATTTTTATAGCAAAGATGCTAACTCTACTAGTTTTTTTACTTAAGAACAAAAAAATCAACACATATGGAAATAATAAGTGATTACAGAAAGGTTGCAGGATACAAAGTTAATACACAAAAGCCAATGAACCTGTATACCAGCAATGAACAACTGGGATTAGACATCAAAAACACACCACTATTCATAATTAGCACACAAAAAAATTAAATACTTAGGTATAAATCTAACAAAATAAACACATGATCTATATGAAGAAAACTACAAAACACTGATAAAAGAAATAAAAGATCTAAATACATGGAGAGATATTTCATGTTCAT
Source organism: Camelus dromedarius (assembly GCF_036321535.1). Lineage (NCBI taxonomy): Eukaryota > Metazoa > Chordata > Mammalia > Artiodactyla > Camelidae > Camelus > Camelus dromedarius. The sequence goes on along the minus strand of NC_087436.1, from coordinate 88,672,629 downwards.
CTATAGAAAGGTACAATATTATTAAAATGGCACTTCTTCCCAACTTGATCTAGATTCAACACAATTCCAATCAAAATCCCAGCTAGTTATTTTGTGGATTATCAACAAATTGATTCTAAGGTCTATATGGAAAGAGTAAAAACCCAGGATGGCCAACACAGTACTGAAGAACAACAAAGAGAGAGGACAGACACTACTACCCAAATTCAAGACTTACTATGAGGCTACAGTGATCAAGACAGTATGGTACTGCGGAAAGAATACACAAATCAACTGAATAGAATAGAGCCTAGAAATGGACCCACATAAATGTAGCCAACTGATCTTTGACAAAGGAGAAAGGCAATCAAATACAGAAAGGATAGTCTTTTCAACAAGTGACTGGTGCTGGAACAAAGGGAGATCCATATGGAGAAAAAGATACAACAAACCTTACACCTCTCACAGCAGTAAACTCAAAATGGATCACAGCCCTAAATATGAAATGCACAAGTATAAAACAAAGGAGAAAATCTAGGTGACCTTGGGTTTGGTAATGACTTTTTAAACCCAACACCAAAAGCATGATCCATGAAAGAAAAATGGTTTAGCTGGACTTCATTAAATCAAAAGCATATGCTCTGCCATAAACACTTAAATAAAAAAGGGTTAAATGAAAACACTTAAATGAAAAGACAAATCACAGACTAGGGGTAAATATCTGGAAAACACATATCCAGTAAAGGACTTATATCCAAAATACAAAAGAATCTTAAAACTCAGCAGTAAGAAATCAAACAATCCAATTTTTTTAATGGGTAAGATTTGAACGGAGAACAGACACTTCACCAGAGAAGACATACAAATGGCAAATAAGCATGTGAAAAAATGTTCAGCATCATATGCCATTAGAGAACTGTCAATTAAAACAATGAGATACGACTATACACCTACTGGAATGGCTAAAACCCAAAATCCTGACAACAGCTTATACTGGCAAAGATGTAGGCAACAGGAATTCTCATTCATTGTTGGTAAGAATGCAAAATGGTACAAGCCACTTTGTTAGACAGCTTGGCAGTGTCTTATAAAAGTAAATGTAGACTTACCATATGATCCAGCAATAGCACTCCTAAATACCTACCAAATGAGTTGAAAACATATGTCCACATAAAAACCTGCACATAATTGTTTTCTTCGTAACTGCCAAAACTTGGAAACAACCAAAATGTCTTTCAATAGGTGAATGGATAAACAGTGATAAATACATAAACCGGAATATTATTCAGCAATAAAAAGACATGAGTTACCAAGCCATAAAAAGACATGGAGGAAACTTAAATGTGTATTATTAAGTACAATATGCTAAAAAGGTTACATACTGTAGGATTACAACTACAGGACATTTTGGAAAAGACAGTAAAAAGATCAATGGTTTCCAGGGACTTCAGGGGGAAGGAGGTGAGGGATAAATAAAGGTAGCATGTTTTTAGGGCAGTGAAACTATTCTGTATGGTACTGTAATGGTGGATACTTGAGATTATACAATTATCAAAACTCATGGACCATATAACCCAAAAAGTAAACCCTAATATAAACTATAGACTTTAGGTAATAATAATGTATCAGTTCCTCAACTGTAAAAAAAAAAAAAAATCTACTCTAAGAAAGAAATTATATTACCTGGATAGTTCATGTGACAAGTAATATTTTTCAACATATACTTCATAATAAGTTTGTTTTACATGCCACTGAAAAATCATTATATCAGAGTTAGAAGGATCACTATACTTTTGTTTTTCTTTTTTAGACTGAGATAAAATTCATATACCATTAAAGTTATACTTTTAAAGACTACAATTCCACAATAATATAAGCTATTAATAATAGAGGAAACTGTAAGTGTGTGGCAGGACATATGGGAACTTTTTGTACTTTCTGTGCAATTTGCCTGGAAACCTAAAAAATCATCTAAAAAAGATAAAGTCTATTTTAAAAAATAAATAAATACTTCATTTTCCTTTCAAGAAACTGGCTTAGAAACTGTATTGTGATCCTGTTCTGGGCCAATGAAATGTGAAAGGAGTTTTACTATGGGGCTTCTGGGAAAGGTTTCCTCACTCTTTAAATAAAAAAAATGATGGTTGAAGGCACAGTTTCCATTGACCCCTTTGGAAACTTCACTAGGTGGATGGGAAGCTTATCAGAAGGCCAAATAGCCTGAAAGCAAAGATGACACACGAAGAATAAAGCAGAAAGACAGAATCTGCCCCTTGATGATGCATCACTGAATTGACCGGATTAACCAACCATGAAGCGGCTCTACCTCCAGTCTAATTGTGCAAGGCATAAACATTACCATGTCGCTTTCTATTTATGGTTCTTGGTACTTGAAGCCAAAGGCACCCTAAATGAAATAACACACGTATTACATGTGTTATATGTACATGTTCAGAACTCTTTTACCACAAGGCCAAATTATCATTAAAAGTAATGTTATTTTCAAAAACCAGAGGGCAAGGGATAAGAAAACAAGAACATTCTACTCTAAGAAAGAAATTATATTACCTGGATAGTTCACATGACAATAAAAATATATACAATAATAATTTTGGTATATATACATGCCACTGAAAAATCACATCAGAGTTAGAAGGATCTTTATTCATGTTTTTCTCCTTTTTTAAATTGAGATAAAATTTGGTATCATAAAATATGTACTTTTGAAGAGTACAATTCAGTGGTGTTTAGTATACTCCTAAGGTTGTGTAACCATCACCACTATTTAATTCTAAAATATTTTCATAATTTCAGAGAGAAATTCTAAAACTATTAGAAGTCACTTCCTCATGGTCTCCTGTCCACAGCCCCCAGCAACTACTAATCTACTTTCTGTCTCTATGGATTTGCCTACTCTGGACATTTCATGTAAGTAGAATCAATTATGGGGCCTTTTGTGTCTGGCTTTTTTTTCACTTAGCATGCTGTTTTCAAGGTTCATCCATGTTATAGCATGTATCAGTAATTCATGCATTTTTATAGCTGAATAATATTCCATTGTATGGATATATCACATTTTGTTTATTCATTCACCAGGTGATAGACAATTGAGTTGTTCCCACTTTTTTGGCTATTAATAATAATGCTGCTATGGCAATTCACATACAAGTTTTTATGAACATATATTTTCAACTCTCTTGGGTTTAGATCTAAGAGTAAAGTTGCTGGGTCATGTGGCAACTCCACATTTATAGTCTCCTGAGAAACTACCAAGTGTTTTCCAAAGTAGCTATATCATGTTACATTTCCAATAGCAATGTACAATGGCTCCAACTTCTCTATACCTTCACCAACACTTATATGTCTTTTTTTATTTTAGCCTCCCTAGTGGGTGTAAAATGGTATCTCTCAGTGGTTTGGAGTTACATTTCCTAATCCATGATATTGAGCATCTTCTCATGTGTGTTTACTGGCCATTTGTAGATTTCTTCTGGAGACATCTATTCAAAGGCTTTGCCCATTTTTAAATTGGATATTTGTCTTTTTGTTTCTCAGTCTTAGAATTCTTTACATGTTCTAGATAATATACTCCTATAAGATACACAATTTACAAACATTTTCTACCATTCTGTGGGTTATCTTCAGTTTTTTGATCGTGTCCTTAAAGCACAATTTCCTGATAATGCTCTCTGACTTAACTTTCATATAGCCCAATTAATCTATTTTTTACCTTGTCGCTTATGCTTTAGGTGTCATATCCAATAAACCAATGCCTAATCCAAGGACACAAAGATTTACACCTATGCTTTCTTCTAGAAGTTAAATAGTTTAAGTTCTTACTTTTTGGCCCCTGACCCACTTTGAGTTACCATTTATATATAGGTTGTGAGGCAGGGGTCTGATTTCATTTTTTACCATGTGAATATCCAGTTGTCCCAGTACCATTTGTTGGAAAAAAAACATTGTTTCCCCCACTAAATTGTTCTGACACTCCTGTCCAAAAAATCAATTGACCATAAATGTATAGATTTATTCCTGGACTGTCAGTTTTATTCCCTTGATCCATATGTTTATCTGTATGCCAGTACCACACAGTCTTTGGTCTTCTTTCTCTCAATAATGTTTTGTAGTTCTCAGTGTACAAAAATAGATTTCTTTCATTAAATTTGTTAAACAAAATGTTTGTTGTTTTTAATGCTATTGGAAGTGGGACTGTTTCCTTAATTTTCAGATTGTTCACTGTTAGTATACAGAAATAAAATTGACTTTTACATATTCATCATATTTCCTATAATCTTACTGAACTCATTTAATATCTCTAATAACTTTTGTGAAGATTCCTTAGGATTTTCTATATACAAGATCATGTCATCTGAAAATACAAATAGTTCTACTTCTTTATTCCCAGTGTGAATAATTTTTACTCCATTTTCTAGTCTAACTTTTTAGGCTTGCACTTCCAAAACAATGTTGAACAAAAGTGGCAAGAGCAGATACCCTAGTCTTGCTTCCTGATCTTAAGGGGGAAAGCTTTAAATCTCCCACCATTAAGTTTGTTACCTGTATGTTTTTCACAGATGCCCTTTATCAGGCTGAGGAAGTTCTCTTTTAATTCAAATTTGTTGAGTGTTTTTATCAAGTATGTCAGATTGTGTCAAATGTTTTTCTGCATCTATCAACTTTCCCTTATTCTATTGATAAAGTATTACACTGATTGATTTGAATCAATGATTGACTGATGAATGAATGATTGATGTTGATTCAACCTTGTATTTCTGGGATATAGCCCACTTGGTTATGGCGTATAATTCTTCTGTTGCTGGATTCAGTTTGCCAGTGTTTGGTTGAGAATTTTTACATCTATATTCAAAAGGGATATTGGTCTATAGTTTTCTTGTGATATTTTTCTCTGGTTTAGTATCAGGGACATACTAGCATCACTGAATGAGTTATGAGGTGTCCCTCCTTAGTGAAGCACTGGTGTTAATTTTTTTAAATGTCTGGTAGAATTCAATAGTGACATCACCAGTCCTGAGCATTTCTTTGTAGTAATTTTTCAGTTACTAATTCAGTCTCTTTACTACACTTTGAACTATGTCAAAAGATTTTTTTAAAAAGCTAAAATTCTACTACTTACATAGGAATAGGAACTTGACATGGAGGACAAGGCAATGCAGTCTGAATAAATACTGGTTCAGAATGCTGTTCCCAAGGGCCCGTAGGTTGGTGCTACAAGTAAAATACATGACAATTTTAAGTCAGAGGGATTAAATTGTACGGCCATTATAAGAATCTATGAAAATTGTTCTAGGAATCCTCTGCTTAAGCAGGTTAAAATTTTTTCAAGTAATCAACAAATCGTGCTTACTGAAATATTTTATTCCATCCTTATTCTATCACATTGTTCCCCTTCAACATTCTTATATTAAAAATTGAGGCAGACTCTAGTTTTTAAATGACAGAACAAAGACAATATACCCTCTTTCACTTCTCATAAGCCAAAAGAGTAAGAAACAGAATTGTAAAATCCAAATTCCATCAATAGAATGTAATCTCCATTATTTTGTTCACTGTTGTCTCCCCAGCACCTAGAACAATGCTTAACACATAGTAAGGACTCAATAAATATTCACTGACTATGTGAATGAATCTTTGAGGAAACCAGGAGATGTCTATAACCCTAAACCACCACATATGAAGGAAGACTGACAAATTCATCTGTACAATGATTATAACATGACTATCACACTGTACTTGCAAACATTTCTTTACTGGTTTCTCTCCTTTTCTATATTAAGAGCTTCTTAAGACAAAAGACCAAGTCTTATTTACCTTGTACCCCAGCTCCTACCAGTGTTTAATACCCAATAGGTACTTAATCATTGCTTGTTGAACGACTAAGTAAAATTACAAAAATATGACCCACAGTAATGCACTATCTCTCAATAATATTGCTCCCTTACCCTGCCAGTTTGCTTTATTAATGCTTGATCATGACATGGAGCAGGACACAAGTGACCGCATTTCTCCAAAACCTTTTGGCAAGGTTGATGACATGGAGGACAAGAGCCAAAGTGACAGCGATGTTTTTCTTGACTTGTATGATGGCAAGTTGGTGGTCGACTAAATCATAAAGTACAATTTTTTAAATTACTTTCGGTCATTGAACAATTATATCTAAAAATGCAATTATCTAATTATATATCTTCTGATTCCATACCGAATGAGCATATTGTGAATATTAATATTTTAGAACATTAAAGCAAAATTGAAAATATTAACAGTATTAAAAAATCAGTATGAATTTAAATCTGTAGGACACCAGATGTAAGTCTGCACGGAGTTTCGTACTAACCTGCACTGCTCTTTGCACTTGGGGGGTCTTGTGGTACGTTCTCGGCCACAGGGTACTGTCACCTTTGTATGACCACAATTGCACTTCACATCTACGGTTTCTGGGCAAGGATAACAACTACCTGAAAAAAAGGTCTGAAACTTAAAGAGAAATTTCCTTAACTACTCAAATTCCCATCAGTAAGAGAATCAGTAAGTTTAGTACGTTCGTATACTCTACTATGAGAATAAAGAAACTATATGAATGAATCTCACACACATAACACTGAGCAAAAGAAATCAAACACAAAGAGTATACAGCATATGATTCTATTCACATAAAACAAACAAGAAAAACAAATCTATGCTGTTCAAAATCAGGATGATGATTACAAAGGACACAAAAAGTTTAGGAAATGCTGCTAACGTTCTGTTTGATGATCTGAGTTCTGGTTACATGGCTATGATCAGTTTATAAAAAGTCATCAAGCTGTACACTTATGATCTGTATACTTTTCTACACCTACACTGGTCCTTCAATAAAAAGTTTTAGAATTTTCTTTAAAATTTGCTAAAAGTTCTATTCTAAATAACAAATTTAACACATTATTCATTCAAAACTACACAAGCAAAATGGAGCTAACTCTTTGGAAAATTTAACGTTAACAATAATCTTTTTGGCTTAGTTTCATACATACATCTATTCAGGTACATTATTTTCAGATAAATTCTCCAGTAAGAGTGAATTCTCATCAGGTTAACAACAGTACAAACAATTTTTGCATTACTCGTGCTTTGTGAAAGTCTAAATTCTAAAATCATATTTTAGGCTACAATTCCAAATATTTCTCTTTTAAACATTTCAAAAGAAAAAATTTTTAGGGTTTCAGCTTTTGATTTTCTTTTGTTGTGGGTTGGCAGAAATACACAAAAACAAATTGAAAGAAATGTTTCTAAACAGGCTATAAAGTTCTCTCCAAAGCTTTAACATCATCTTAAAAGGCTTTCTTCCCCCTCTTGTTTTCCCAGTAAGGCACCCCATTATAAATGAAATAAGAAGAAGGGAATAAAGAGTCTTTAGCTAAGGAGTAGGTATCGCAAGAGAATGCTGCCTAGGTATCAGGACCAAGCAGGCAAAACACTGAGTAGCAGTTAACCTGATAAGAAATAGATTAATGATGAAAAATCATCCCATTAAAGCCTCGAGAAGCTCAAAATAGTTCCCTAAAACAAACAAAAGTTAAGAATTTTGATTCAAATAATGATCACAGAAAAAGAAACAGAGTAAAAAGCACCATAGAGAAAACACACACACATATTGTATAAATTACCAAATTTATACTTCAGTGTTTTGATAAGTATAATCCAGTAAAGTATTATCTTGATGGTAGTGTGAGCCAAGTTACCCTGACTCACGTGATCAAATTTTATTTTGATCTTTCCAAAAGAATGACTGGATGTCACATTTTTTGAAAGCTAATAGCAACATTTATGTCTGTTCTTACTCAGCACATTGTATCAATTTCCACGCTTAACAATGATAATTTTCATACCTCTTCAGCAATTCAAAGAGAAATTTATCAAACATAACCTTTCTGCCACCCTAAACTACAGCTACACTTTTCCTTTTTTTAAATTAAATCTTGAGAACAAAAAGGGATAATTTCTCTGAACAGTCTTCCTACTGAAACCATGACAGATACCTGTACAACATGATGGATAAATTAAAATAATTTCACTGATAGTACATACTTTTTAAATGAAAAGGAAGCATACAGAACGTAACTACAGTGACCAGTGGGTCATCGGTCCAGTAATTTTAGAATCATAAACATAGATGGCCTTAAAAGAACTATAAGTCAAACTTCATATATTCACAGTGCAAACACGTAGTATCTTCTCCTGATGACTTAACAGTTTAAATTATGAAGGTGCCTAGTATGATGGAAAATGATATAAAATAATGATTTTAGATATCTCATGTAACTGAGTATTAAACAAACGGTGAGAGTTGCACAACGATATCTTCACACATTTTCCCTAAGTTAAGTTTTGTCAGAGGCTAATAAGCTGCTTTTTTAAAAAATAAACATTCTGCCAAAAAATAAATAAATAATTGAAACAGGAGCTGATCAAACCTCTAGTCCTACTAACAATTTATAAGAAATACGGAGAAAAACGTCAACTAATATCACAGAGGTGCAATCTGCAAAATCCAGACTCTGTGAAATTAAATAAAGCAACCTAGTTTCTTAAACAAGTGACAAAGGAAAAGAAAAAAGACGGAAAATTATAGAAAAAGAGGTAAATATTAGGTTAATAGACTTTAGAGACATCAACCAATTACAACGTCAATCTCACTAGGTTTTTGAGTCATACAAACTGAAGTAAAAGATGAAGGTATTCATGAGACAACAAGGTGACACCAGATATTTGCTGATATTAAGAAATAGATAAACTATTTTCAGGTTAAGAATCCATCTTTTAGAGATGCATAATGAAGTATTTACAGGATTTGGCTCAAAATTACACAAGGGGGGATATGCTTTCAACATTTCTCCACCAAGTATGATACTTGCTCTAGCCTTTCTGCAGATAATCTGCATCAGGTTAAGGATTGCTCTCTTGTATTTCTAGTTAGGTTTTCATCATATATGGATGTTGAATTTTATCAACTGTTTTTGAAACACTTACTAAAATGATCTTATTTCTCCTTTAATCTGTTAATCTGATAGCAATAAACCCAACTTGGTTATGATAGATTAAGGTTTTGGATAGGTAATACTATAGTACCAGATAGCTGGATTTGAGTGGCTAAAACTTGAATATTTTACAAACATGTTCATGAGTTAGACTGGACTATAATTTTCTCTTCCTTTCCTTGTAAGATGATAAGCTAGGGCACATTCCTTTTTTACATATACTATCAAATATTTTATAAAGAGACTGAACTTTTATATATATATATACACCTTAAATGTTCATTTGTTAAAAATCATGTGTAATAATGGAAAAAAATCTGAAAAGAAAAAAATATATATGTATGTACATATATAACTGAATAACTTTGCTGTACAACTGAAACTAATATTGTAAATCAACTACACTTCAATAAAAATTTTTTTTTAAACTCATGTGTAAAAATCAACTATGCCTGGTGTTTTCCTGCTAAGAAAATTCTAAACTTCTGATCCAGTTTCTTTCATGGTCATATAACTAGTCTGCTTTTCTACTTAAAGTGAAGCTCATATTATAACAGTGGTCTACCAGGCCCTACACATATTCTCCTTTCCCCAGCAATCCGTCATCCCACCATCTCTTTGAACTCATCTCCCACTATGTGTCCCCTGGAGCAACTACTTCAGTCCTCCTTCAGGTGTTCCCGCCTCAAGGCCTCTGCAATCACACTACCCCAACCCCATTTCCACAGGGCTTGATCCCCTACTTCTCTCAAGATTCCCTTCACATGTCATCATTTCAGTGTTCTCCTCTGACCACACTGTTTAGAACAGTACATACCACCCAGACTATCACAATTTTAACTTTACTCTAATTTTCTTTCTATACTTGTCCCTGATATTCTATACTAATTTGTTATTTATTTTATTCTAACTGAGGTGGAATAAAAAAATAAGTTCCCCAAAAGCAAGTACTTTATCAAAATTATTCTCTCATGTAATCCCAATGCCGGTACTTGGGAGACACCCCAAAATACTTATTGAATGAATTAATGACTAACTTCAGACTGTTCATAAAATTCAAATTTAATGCGTCAATGATGTAAATTAACTATAAAAGGGAATAAAATCCTTTTCGTGATGATGCAAACTGAAAAACTAGTTCTAAACTTTGCAACCTAAAGACACTGAGAGATCAGAGAATATCCACAGGGAAATGTCTATGGGGTTAATAGAATTTGCCACTTTTACTCATGGGGAGGCAATATGGTGTAATATTATTGAAGTGTAGGTTCACATCCTGACTTTGCAACTAGTTCTATGACTCTGGACCAATAGCCTCTGTACCTGCTTCCTCATTATAGAAAACAACAACAATATCACATACATTATAAGATTTCTGAGAGGATTAAGACGTTACGGGAGGTAATCCAGCATCCACCTATTCCTAAAAGAAGACAACAAAAAACAGTACAGGAATTTATCTCAAGTCATAAAGCTACTAAACTAAGCCCAGACTTGAGTCAGGACCTCCTAACTTAAGTCCATGCTCTCTCCACTACATTCTACTACATTTCAATAGATTCCATTTCATATCAGCATACTCCAAAAGAGTAAAGTTAACTCAGTTTTCAATGTCTAATGACTTAGCCACCCCTTTCAGGTGGTATGCAAGGTCTCATATGCATAGATTAAAATTTTCCAGAAGCTATGTAACATGTGATATCACAACAGATTGAACGCAGAAGCAGATACGTGAATCTAGCTATCTTCTATTAAACTAGACATTAAAGACATTTGCAAAAATATAGAATACTATTCTAAATTTTTTCCAGAAAATAGTTATTTTTCATAGAAAATGTTACTGTATTAAGATGTAATGGGTTATTCCTAATTTTAAATAAAATAATAAATGTTACTATACTTTATTTTAATTCAAATACAATAAATGTCAGCAGGTAAAACCCACATTAACAAAAGGTCTTTTGGTCTAAAAAGACTGTAAAGGGGTCTTGAGAACAAAAATTTTGAGAACCACTGGTTAGAATATATCCAATCCCTTATAAGGCTTAATTTCATATAAATGTCTAAAATTCAAAATAATACTGACAAACCTAAGAATATATTAATTAATTTAAAAACTTCATGAGGAAAGTCACGAAGAAGTAAGGAAACAACATGGTGTTACAGAAAGAACAAAAAGCCTACATTTAGAAGGCCTGGGTTCAAATCTTGGCTATATTGCTTTACTAAATATTTCCCTAAGTAAGTCACATCCTCTTTAGTTTAAATTTTCTTGTCCATAAAATAAGAGCATTGGTGACTGCCCTAACTTCTCAAGATTTTTAAGAGTAAGATAATAAATGTGAAAGCTCTCTGTCAACTATAAAGCACTATGTAAATATAAACATAAAATCACAGCTATGTTAAATTTTACCTCTATGGCAGACAGATGGACACTTATGGTTTCTACATCCTAAAGTCCGTCCACAGTTTTGATCACAAGGTGGACAGTTTCCAGGGCAACACTAAAGGGAAAGCAATATATAAAGAACAGGTAATTTGAAAATCATACATAATATGAATGTCATTACTACTTATTCACAGAACTTAGGGAAGTCAAAAGATAGTTCTTTTCACTGTAAGAACAGAAGTATTCAAGAGTATCAACATTCTTGTGCAGAATACATTGTACTAAGACCTTGTAAGTTTATAAAGACAATGACCTTATTTAGTGAAATCAAGCTAAATTTTCTTGCCCTTTAGTTAATTATTCAATGATTTAAAATAGTTCCATAAGATAGTTTCTCTTCTATTTATCTACACAGAGATAGACATTAACCACAGGAATGGATCTGGTCAAATCATATCGTCAATTCAGGCAAAGAATTAATCTGGCTATTTTTAAAATTTAATTAAAATAAAACCAGTTCAATGTATAGATTAGTTTGGCAGTTATTTTCAAACCATAGAATGAGACACTAAAGGAGAGAAGCAGAGGTAGGCTAATGGCTTCTAGCTTTATTTCGTTACTTCCCTGATTTCCAATCTGTGACAAATACAGCTGTCTATGACCTACCCCAATTTTCATTCACAAACACAAGGCAACTACTTAAAAGTCCATCTTGCCATTCTGACCTCTCATATATCCAAACCTTGCAAAAAAAATACAGACTACAATTGTCTTAAGGAAACTTAAGATTATTACCTACTTAAGGACAAGTTTCAGTATATAAAAATAGCTCAAAACAAAATACATATTGTTGAAAAGCAATTAAAAATACTTCATTCAGTTAGGCAAATATTTCTCACTAAGTAATACCACGTGCCTATCTATCACCTTCCCAGTGGCAGTGGGGAAAAGACGATTATATGGTCCATGATGTGAGTAAGCCTTTAGAAATTTCTCTCACTGTGATGAGTAATAATGACCAGATTTACTCTCCTGCCTTAAACAACTGGAAAATCAGACAAAATACATGAAACAACAGTTTTCAGACATTAGACAATTGGGCAGCACAGGACAAAAACCCCTATGAGAAGAGAAACAAACAAGGTGAGTCCTATGATAGCACAAACTTAGACCTGGAGGATTCCAGGCTGCAGCTCAGGGTGAAAGATCACAAGGAGAGTCCAGTGGTCTCACCAAGATGAGCAGACAAAATTCATAGTTCAGAGAAGTCAGCGTGGAGAGAATTTGTGGAGAAGTGTAGCATAAAATAGAAAGTTCACAAAGTCTGGGAACCAATCAAAAGTCACCCAGCACACAAAGAAGCAGGAAAACATAATCCAAAAGGAAAAGGAAAGTCAATCAACAAGAATAGAGCCAGAAATGACAGATGACAGAATTAGAAGACAAGGACATTAAAAAGGCATTAGAAGTACAGCCCAGATGTACATTCAAGAAAATAGAGGAAAGCACGAGCATACAAAGAACAGATATGGAAGACATAAAAAAAAGATACAACTCCAAGTCTCAGAGATGAAAAAATATCATCTGAGATGAAAAAGCACATGATGGGATAAACAATGGGACTAAACAATGAAGACGAAAATTAGTAAACTTGAAGACAAAGTTATACACGCCAACATAAAATATGGAAATTAAATAATAAACAGAGTATCAGTGACCTTTGGGACTTCAAGTAGCATGACATACACGTCATGGGAGTCTCAGAAGGCAATGGGTGGGAGGAAATATCTGAAGAAATAAAGATTGAAAATTTCACAAATTTGTTGAAAATTATAAATAGACCTAAGAAGCTCAACAAAAACTGAGCTAAGAAACATGAAGAAAACTATAGAAAGGAACAGCACACACGAACTGCTGAAGACTAATGATAAAAGAGAAAAATCTTTAAAAATAGCCAAAGAAAAAAGACATATTACATACAAAAGAACAAGGATAGCAAAGATAATGGAGCAACATGTTTAACGTATGGCGGAAAAAATTCTAGCAAACTAAAATTCTACAGTAAGAATATTTCTCACAAACAAAAGCTGAAGATTTTTTATAAATGTTGGAAGAATTTATGAGCAGCACTACAAGAAATGTTAAAGGAAGTCCTTCAGACAAAAGAAAATTAAACCAGATAAAAACCTGAACCTAAATAAAATGATGAAAAGCACCAAAAATTATTAATTTGATGATAAATATAAAACACTACTACTTCTTATTTTTTCAAACTCTTTAAAAAATACTTGACTGTTTAAAGCAAAAATAAAAACAATGTATTTGAGGTTTATAAAATATATGGGTATAAAATTGTCTGAGAATCGAATAAAGAAGTTAAAATGGAATCATTGAAAAATAACACTCAATCAAATAAAAGACACAAAAGAGGGAAAAGGAACAAAGAAAAGATGGGCAAATAGAAGATAAACAGCAAAATGATAGATTTAAATCCAACCATTTTATTAAAGATCACAATAAATGTAAATGACCTACACCTGAATTAAATGACAAAGATTGAATAAAACAATTATCTAAATGCTGTCTATAAGAAATCTATTTTAAATATAAAGATATAAGTAAGTTAAAAGTAAAAGAATGGAAAAGACATACCATATTAACACTAAGCAAAACAAAGTTGAAATCACTATATCTAATAGATTTAAGACCAAGGAATCTCACCAAGGAGATAGAGGGATAATTCATAAAAAAGGGACTCAAAAAAACCTGCAAATCTACAGACTCAATAATATATTCCAGCTGGACTCATACTGAACCAAATTTCTGTAAATAAGATTTGAAAACAGAAGTTAAGCCTCCACCATACCAAACGAACTATCACTAACACGGCTATGATATTTTACAGTCAGGGAACAAAAACAGCCCAAGAACCAAGTCGAAAGAATTATATACAAGACAAACAGATACCCTTGTTATTTAAAAACCTTGGTAAGATTTCCTACAAATACAAACAATAATCTAGAATATTTATTAATATTTCATATGGAAAGCAAAGAATATGCCTGAATATTTGAGGAACAAGTCAAGATGGCATTTATCACAGGCCCAAAAAAGGAAAATTCAAGAGAATTTTAAAATCAGTTTTCCAAGCTTATTACCTTTCTCCTACACTGATGCTTCTGACAGTCACGCATCTTAACACACTTAGTTTCACACAGGTAAGATTTATGACATGGCATTCGCTTTGTATGCTTTCCACAGCGACAATGCTTTTCCACTTCCTGGAAGAATCAAATAATGCTATTAAAATTGACGTTTGTTGACATGATTTTTTTTTCCACATTGCAGTCTCTATAATTACAAAAAATGAAAGAGAAAAGTTTTAAGAGTCTTTTGTATGAAAGACTTTAAAAAAAAATAAAGCTGAATTTCCTAAGACATTTATTTGTATTACTTTATTCCAAAAAGACTTCATGGAATTTCCATTATTAAATTTAGTAAGAATTTGAAATTAAATAGTAAAATAATATCATACATTAAAATCCTTTACATCTAGTTACACCAAAACAACTGCACATCTAATTTCAGTAAAACAAGAAAACTGGATTACCCAGCAGTATTTCAAAACCAAAATGGCATCTAGGCCTTTTTTTTCCCCATCATCACTAGGCCTAATTCATCACTGCTCTGAATGTCTTCTGGGAACAAACAACCCCTCACCAGACTGAAAATGACAACATTCAAACTTTCATCAGGCAAAACAAGAAAAGGTAATTTCAGATTTAATTACTGGCATACTCTCCTGTTTCTTCATCATAAATATTAGGTCATGACATAGATGTTTATGAAAACAATTACAGAACAATCCCATTTGACATATTATGACAGACAGCTCTTAAGAGTAATTATTACAGGAGATTACTAACTTGTCTGCATGTTTCACAAGGACCTCGGTGACAACGCTGTGAACATCTGTGGATTCCACATTCAAGTACTTTGTCACAACTATCTCCACAAGTTGGTACATCTTCTGTACAAGGCAAAGAAAACTCTAAAAGCAGACAGAAAGTCAGCATTAATGATAACATTCATTATTATAAAGACTTAATAATGTGCAATTTTCTTTTGACTTTCCAAAGAATGACAGCTCTTTCAGACTATGAATTTTTGCGTCTACATAATTATCGGTAAAAGTTAACTTTGATGAAAATAATCCCTAATATTTTTCAAGTTTGTATTTTTAAAAAGAAACCCACACATGACAAGTTATCAAACTCAAGGAGCACATTTTTATGAGCTAATTACTTCAAAATTACCTTTCTAAAGAAATAAGACCATGTAAATCACTACAAAAATTTCTATAATATATAGAACAATAAAAAAAAAAATTGCTCTAGGCTCACACAGGCACCTCTCGTCTGTGTGGCCTGCTGCTGTC
Source organism: Camelus dromedarius (assembly GCF_036321535.1). Lineage (NCBI taxonomy): Eukaryota > Metazoa > Chordata > Mammalia > Artiodactyla > Camelidae > Camelus > Camelus dromedarius. Next base: position 88,656,788 of record NC_087436.1, on the reverse strand, counting down.
TGTGGTAGCATACCCCTAATAACCTTTTCCTTCCAAAATAAAAAAACTTGCTCTAAACAACATTATAGGTTAAAAAAAAAGATCTAGATTTTAAAACACTATGAAACTGAGCTTCAACATAAACATATTATGAAAAATATTGATAATAATCTTGTAAGCAAGTGTGCTGGTACTGATGCAGAGTCAGGACAGTGAACTCCAAATGCAACCCTTTATCTCAAAGTAGCCAAAATTAAATTCACCTATAATCTAATACACAATAATGACAATAGCTTATGATAATGAGGTTTCCTGCATGTGCTGGGCACTATACTAAATACTTTATGTCCATTTTATCATTTAATTCTCACAATTATCTTATAAAGAAAGTACTATTATTGTCCCCATTTAACTTGAGAAAACTGCAGTTCATGAAGGTGGGATCTGAATCCAAATATGCCCAACTCCAGAATCTGAGTTCTTAATCCACTATGCTATATTGTCCTCTCATCCAAATATACAGAAATCTATCAAATTTATATTATTGTTGAAACTACATTATGAACTACCAGAGAAACCTAATTTAATTAGGAAAATACTCTAATTAGCATAAACCCATTAAAGGTTAAAAAAAAGTCTTACTTGACTTCTGACATGGACAGAACCTTTTCCCAGATCGAGGACACTCTCCACAAGCACCTACATGGCAAACCTGCTCACACGTATGATTACCACATGGCAGTGTTTTCCCACAAACCTAAAATAAAATGCAATAAGCACTGATTAAAGACTTAAAAATTAACAAAAAACTCTGTACATGACATAATCATTTCTCACTCACCAATAAGCACTTCTTTATGTTCCTCATATTATTAAGCTTTATAGCTTACAGAGGCATAATATACATTATACTTATATATACATAAGCATAACAGACATACACACATATGTATACACACACACATTTCTTATGCACCAGAGAGTATATTTTAAAAATATAATAAAGGAAAAAAGAACATACAGTTTCATATGGCCGTTAACCAAAGATTTCCGAAAGGTACTAAAATCATGCCAATTCCAAAACAAACAATCTAAAGAATCAATCTTACTTCCTCAATTGGATTAACTCAAGAAAAGGGAAAAGAGAAGGAGGGAGTGGGGACAGCTAGCAAGAAAGAGAGTACATATGTACTGAATCTGAAATTCAACAAATAGCTGTTAATTTAAAATAAAATTTCCCCTGGTAATTAAAACAATATTAAATTTTAAAAGTCCCCAAAAACATGAATAAAATTCCCCTGAGTTGCTATTCTTCCTCTCCTTTTATTCAACTAAACCTGATTAGCATTTCTAGTTGCTCATTATGCTTTCTGTATACTTCAGTACACATCCCCCAAAATGCACACGCACTTACTTGATCACAGTGCCACAGTGGACTTGCACAGCTTCTTTCAGCTACTTGTTTGCCACAGACACACTTTTGTCTACTAACTCTTGGACAGGGTGGACAACTTCCTAAAATCAAAATGATGAATTAGGACAGAGCATTATAAGAACAATAGACTGCTTTCATTCTTGCTTAAGGTCAGAACACCTAACAGGTATGACCATTTACCTGCATGACAAGGATTTTCACATTTATGTTGTCCACAAAGTAACTTCCGCCCACATGGCAGCTGACAGGACCATTCCTTAGCACTGCACCGACGAGGGATAGGTTTTGCTTTCCTACAGAAACAGGTAGTTGTGACCATCTTTGGACAAGGAGGGCAGGGACCTAGAATCCAATGAAAGTTAAAAAAAAAAAAAATCAGAAGCAAAAAGTTAAAATTTTCAGTTCCTACACCTACTGGCATTTTCTAAAGCTTTCCTTACGGATACTTTAAAAGACAATCCCTTCCAATACGTTCCTACATAAATTTAAGTTGAGTTCAACTTTCCCAATTTTTTTTGCTTTAACATAAGAAGAAATAAGCACCCACAAACAATTAGAAATATTACATATAACTCACCTGGATGGCAGAGGAGTAAACACTTATGGCCACAAGGAGGTTTAAAATCTCTCTCGCACACTTGGCCACATGAATGAGGCACAAGCCATGGATCTAAAGGTGGATCTTCCACTTTCCCGCAATAGCAATAGTACCTACTAGGTGTGTCAGATCGTTTGTATTCAAACCTGCATTTTGGACTAGAGAAGAATGAAATTAGTGAAGTTAATCTCACTTTTAAAAGTGGCGTGAGACACGAATATAAATATACTTAATAATAGAGTATACACAATCACTTTTATCTTAATGTAACCTCTGCTCTATCTTTGTATTAGTAAGAAACAAGATTTTACTAAAATCAACTTCAACTATCTCGAACAGCTCTGCCAGATAATTTCCTGAGATGATGAAGGTGTTCTATACCTGCCATGTCCATTAGTAGCCGTTAACCACATATGGCGAGTGAGCACTTCAGACGTGGTTAATACATACAACTCAGGAAGAAATGATTCTTTATTTCATAATTTTTAAACATTCAGATAACCACATATGGCCAGTTGCTACTGTATTACATAATACATATCTAGAATACAGCTACAAAAAGAAAGCAATACTAGCTTTCTACTAACCACCTGAACTTTATATTCTTTCCAATTTTATAATGCTCAATGTTTTAAAAGTTTGGCTGGCCAGTCTACAAATGAGCAAAATATATTAGCAATAGCAAACCAAAGAAAGAAATCAGGTTATGGGTAGGTAACACAGCAGCAAGAAACATGACTCAAGATCTAGAATTTATGTTAAATAATAACTTAATTAAAAATCACTATTACAAAAAAAATTTAGAATTAAGGGGAAAAATATTTGAACATAAAGAATTTCATATTTCTCAGCAACTAATACAAAATGGATATATTTCAAATGTGCCTAAGTTAAAAAAAAAGTTCAAATACTGTTTCATATTCTCTGCTAAAATAGAAAGATTTTAATCTAGCAAGATTAAAATGAAGAAATTTTGTTCCTAGAAGTGTTAACCTTCAGTTCTATTAAATTTGTTTGTAGGTCATAAATCTCTTCATTCTCAAAAGAAGTGCTAACCCTACTATCCTCCAGACAAATAAGTTGTTAGTATACTACACTACAAGAACAATTTCACATCATCATTTAAATTTCTTTTGTATCATATACAATATATTTTCATTTTCCTGAGAACATGTTCTGTTTCTAAATAAATGCCACATTAATACTCAGAGTAACCAAAAGATATCTGTTCTTGTAATTTAAAATCAAAAACAAAACACCATGTCTCATCTGGAATTAAAAAATGGAATTTTGTTGGAAGAATTAAAATTTCCTTTACTAAAAGAAAATTACTAAACTTAGATACAAGTGGCTTAAAAGCAACTCACTACACCTTAAAGCTGTCCATCAATATTGAGACTGAATTGTTCCAAGAGACTGGAGAGGGCAACAGGTACAAATCCATGAGTTTTATTTAAAATAACAGCATGCCAACAATGAAATGTAATTATGCCATATCTTGTTTATAAACAAGCAATACCTCAGTAGAAACATGTATTTTAAAAGTCTGATCTCTAGATAACAACTAATTTTAAAATATTGACATTTTTATCAAGTTCTAGCTTCATCTTGATGAGGAATGAACAAAATGTGTTCTTAACCAGAATAGTCATTTATTTTCTTTCTTAGAAAATGTAAAGCATGGAAAGCAAAGATTATTACATATTTGATTCAATTTTGTCCCTTTTAGACTTAAGAGTGGTGGTTCATTCCTCTCTTAGCTGGTATTTTCTACCCCTGTGGCAAAATGACTACATAAAATAGAAATGAGAACAACAAAGTTGAGAAAGAGCACATTAAAGTTTAAATCTCTAAAATTAAGCCAGAATATCTCGTTTAAGTCTCTATTAAACACTACAATCCTTTCACAAAAAAATAATATGTAATACCAAACTAGTTGATTTTGAAATTTTAAACTGTTTCAGAGAAGCCAATTTTTAATGAAGAGAAAACAAACAATATATCTAAAAGTACTATTATGAGACTAAACTCAGAACAATAGAAAAAGAACTGAATTTAGAAATCAGAAATCCTAGGCTGCAAATCCTGGCTTCATTTCCTAAGGGTAAGTGAAGTCTGAACATACCATTTTGCTTTCATTAACTCCAATATTCCCATTGGTAATATGGGAATAAAATCACTGACATATGGTAGAAAATTATTTTTGCAAAGTAACTAGTATATCTAAAATGTTTTTTAAAACTACACTACCCACAATTTAACAAATGTATCAGTATTTATGGTAATAGGGGAGGTCTGATGTGGATCCAGGTTTTCTGAAGACTGAATCTTACACAATTTGAGAGCTCTGTTAAGGAAAAGAACAAAATTACAAATAAAAAAATAGTTACGGGGGAGGGTGTAGCTCAGTGGTAGAGTGTGTGCTTAGCATGCATGAGGTCCCGGGTTCAATCCCCAGTACCTCCATTAAAAAATAGTAAGAATAAGTAAAGAAAGAAATAAACCTAATTACCTCCCCACCCAAAAAAAAAATAGTTACAAAAGTGAATATTAACATGAACACAGAGCTCCTGTAGTTTATCCTTCATTACCTTGACAGTAAGTCTACCCTCTGGGTTGCCAGTATGAATAAAATTTTTATTGTCTTTATTTAGCAAAGATATGCTATTTCCACTCCCCAACTCTTTATGAAAATATAATAGAAGTTCAAGATCAAACAATCATCAATAATAAGCCAAACTAATAAAATAAGTGTAAAAAATTTAATAATATTGGGTAATATACACCTGTAGTTCTGAGATATACCAAAGATAAAACTGGGAAGCCTACGATCAAAATTTTAGATGACAGTCTAGTACGATATAACACTAACAGGTACTAAAGGGTAACTAAGGAGCTGTTTTGCAGGGGAAAATACAGAGCCTGAATGATTTATTACTTATCGAAAGGAACTGGTAGTTACACAAAATGTGGGAGACGAGGGTAGGCGTTACCAGGTCCCATACCTTAACAAACCAAACAACTAATTGAAGGCCAAACATGGATAATGAAACTGCCAATAAAGCAATTTATGACATACAATTTTCATTTATTTTACAACTAAATATTCCAACTAAATTAGAAAAAGTTACCAAGGCCAGGGGTAATCTCTCTTTCCAAAATCATCATCCGTCAAAGAAGACACCAGAAACTGGCTGTCTTTAGCCCACTTCTGGATACAGGGCATGTGAAATATACAGAAACATCCTGAACAACTCCAAACCTAAGACAAAGGTAACAGAAATTAACAGTATGCAATGACTTTTCTTTGATAATTCCATAATAGTTTAAAATAAGCATCACACTTATTTTCAAAAACTACCTAAGGATTAAAGAAAAAAGTTTTCCTTCCAATTTAATAGAAGCAATGTTCTTTATAAAAATTAATTTACATGTAGAACATTTTAAAGAAAAATATGGATTATCTAGGTTCATTCAGCTAGAAATACCTACTGCTAAATTCTGGACAGCTTCCAATTTTTTTAATGTATATTTCATACTTAAAAAAATGAAGTCATACTGTACTGATTGATACATACTTTCATAGCCTTTCTTTTAACACAGTATAAGCATTTACTATTATCAAATATTTTCATACAAAATGATATTTATAGCTGTACAGTAGATATCCATGTTGACTTATATACATAATTTAACCAATTTCTGGTTGTTGGACATTTAGGTTATTTCCAGTTATAAATACCACAAGGGAATCTTTAAACACAAATATGTACAAATAACCTCTGTGCCGCCCTATTACATAAAACCTTTAGTCTAGCACTTAATGCTAAATTCTAAAAATTAGGTGAGAAAAAAACTTGAGAATATATATGTAATTTAAGGAATAACAGTAAATTAATTTTTAAAACCAGCCAACATTTTGCTATAACTGATAAAAATCAACTCTCCTTTCGTCATAACATTTTGCATATGTTTAATAAAATCAGACAGAGTATACTGTGTAAGCTAGCAACAGTACTGAAAAAAAGCCAACTTCTTAGTCTGAATTCCCTCCTAATAAAAAGAACTGGGATGCAGAAGTAAGAGGACAAAGTAGGAAAGAGGAAATGCCAATAAATTGTATATTGCTGAGCTGACTACCGCTAAGGGCTGAAGTTTAGTCCTGCTAAGGACACTCTGAAGGACCACGTAAAACATGCCTAGGACCAACCCGTCCCCAACTGCTGACAAAGAGGAGGCTGGGGCATTCACCCCCCAGTTCCCTAGGGTGTAATGTTGCCCCCAGGGGCATTAACTCTGCTGTACTTCTGCACTACAGCTGGACACTGGCTGAGTCAGTTCCCAAGAAGAAAGCACTGAGGTGGAAAAAAAATCTACACACACAGCAACTGTTAAAGGTGGGACTGTATCCACATGCGGAGGCTATTCATCCACTGCAGCTGAAATCGAACAAACCAATCAGATGTGACTCGGCACCAAAAGTACCTGCACCTACTATGCTATTCCATCCAATGTACGTTAAATATCTGATCACCCTACATGACCGACCCATTTCATCTGACCTGACTGTCTTTCTCTAGGCAACACTGCTGTAATAGCAGTGGATTAATCTGAGGCCTAAATGGTGAATCTGTCAGATTCTGTCATCACTTCCCCTTAATTGCTTCATTAATGCCCTTTTAAATTCACATACATATAACTTCACCATTAGGCCATAGCATCTCTAAGTGTATGAGTTATCTCTGAACCCATCTCTCCCCATTAACTCCAGCCACTTTCCACAGTGCCTTCAACACTAGCTCACTAACAAACCATAAATGTGTCACTGTTAGGTTTTACTTCCTTGAAGGCGGGGAGCATATTTATCTTTTTTTAAATTGGCTGAAAGTAATGAAATACAGTATATCTAACATTTTAGTACTTGTGGGAATTTCTAAAGTACAGATGCTAAAAATGCTTTACCAAATTGACACATGCATTAAAACTGAAGATATCTGCTTCAGTTATATTAACAGTGCTAAAAATATTGATTGCACATTTAGAGGTATTTTTCATTTAATTATAGATTTCAAAAATGAATTATGAATTCATAAACAAAATTCTCAAATGAAGTATTTTTAAACAAAAATAAGCAAAAAGAATAATAAATAGCTACATATTGTAAATGCAAAATAAAATATTTGGGGGAGATGCATTAATACAGAGAAGGAGAAAAACTTACTGCTTGGTTTCTCTTCACTGAAGCAATACAAATTAAGCATGTCATAGCCCCTGCTTGAAAAGCTTCATTTACATACTGTTTTGTTCGCTCTAATTCACGTACATCTCCATCTTGAAATTTAAAAATTGAAAACTTCATGTTAAGAAACATCTGAAAATAACACAAACTCACTAGTAGCACTACATTATGTGAGACATGTCTAGCAATATCAATTGCTCAAAATACAGACGAAAAATGAGAAGTTTAAGGAAAAAGCAACCAGTGAACTGCTAACCGGTCACACAGTCCATGTACTACATCTCAAGTACTTGACTCAAAAACAGTTACCTCCGCCCTCTCTCAGAGTACACTTGCTTTTATCACTGCTACAGTCCTTAACAAATTCGGTGGGGGCAGAGACATAGGCAATGGCAGCAAGACGTCAAGTCACAAGGGAAAGCCAACCAAAGAGCAAAGTGAGAGGACCGGAAAAGTCAAAGACAGCAGAGCCATTTAGCCTGAATACAAGCATATGCGTAAGAGTGTGTGTCTGTGTGTGTGTGTGTGTTTGACACATAGCATATTCTTAGTAAAAATCTGCTGAATGAAAAGATTCTGAGGTCAACACAGCATAATAACCTTGTTTCATCAAATTATGTTATTTCTGCTTAACAAAGAAGCATGAACTTCTCAGAAAAAGATTACTAGACTGTATTTTCTTTAGGTAATTATTGAGCATTTACCTGCTAGGCAGTGTACTATTAGTATTTCAGAGAGATTAAATAAGCTACCTTAATTTTCATTTTAAGGATGAGAAAACTGAGGCTCAGAACACTGAAGTAACTCCGTGTGCCTCCAAAGTGAACCGTCCTAACCACTATGTCATGAAGCAGCCAAGGGTTACAACAGGAGGGTGCAAGAAATAACAGCACAACGAAAGGCAGGAAAACTGCCCAAGAGCACACGTGACACCAAAAAGACAGTAATCTGAGTCACTTTAGTGTAAGAGAAATACACCTACAGGCCTTCAGTACAATAAAGATTATTTGCTAGAGGTTGACTGAGTCTCCGAGGAAAATAGACAAATGGCATAAACTATCACTAAGTACAGGCAATAAAATGGTTCAAACCAAAATTTAAGCTACCAAAAGAAAATTAATAGACCTTGATAATTCTTTACTTCCTATGACTAAGTAAGCAAAACACTTATAAAAACTTGCTCTACCATAATATAAATACAAGTATAATTAAGGATATTAAATAAAATATACATAAAACCACTCCCAAAGCTATAAAACATTATTAAATTATTACAGACAACTGCTTTATTTTAAACAAACATCAAAGTTTGAAGATTATCCTTAAAGGCAGACTTAGTAGTCATACTCTGTGCTTATTTTGCTTTTCGGCACAGCTGGCTCTAACAAACACAAAACATTTTTAAATTGCATCTAATCTAACAGCTAAATGTAAAACAGAATATGAGAGAAAAAAACAGAATATGAGAACAGGATGAATCGGCTTTAATAAAATAAAGTCTAATCTTATGTTTACAATATTTATGCAGGATTTCTTAGAAAATTGTATTAAGATTTGGCTGCAGCAATAAAGTACACTGCCCAAGACGTCATGGGGGATAGCCCGGCATTTGAAGTCACGCATTTTAAAACGATCACTCTGGCAACTGAAGAAAAATGAGTGTGAGGCCAAGACTAAAAACATTAAGAACCAGTTAAGAGGCAGTTATAGCGGATAAAGCAAAAAACAACCTTGAGCAAGTTAATGTGTCTGTCTCAGTTTTCTCATCTTTAAAATAGTAATAATAGTAATAGTACTATCTACCTCACATGTTTCTTCTGTGGATTTAATTCACATATGAAACAGCTGTAGGGGCCTGAATTAAGATAATGACAGTATGTGGGGAGAGGGTAGGATGGATTTAAGAAATTTAGGAAGTAAAACTCAGCAGGACGTGGTGACAATTAGACTGTGTTGCTTCTAAAAGTCGATGTTCACGCCAGGATTCCGAAGGAAGGAGTGCTGTGTTTGAGGAGACATCTGACGTGGGCAGAGGGCAGGAGTGGTCGTGAGTAAAACACTCTCATGTCATCCCTGCTCCCAGAGCTCTGGCTTGGGTGGGTGACAGGGGAAACTGTAGCACTACTAATAGAGATAAAGAAAACAAAAGAAGAAATGTTATCTTTCAACATATGTTTGTGTGTCCATGGGCCAGACGGACAGAGAGACCCATCAGTAAACTGATCATTCAAGTTTGAATTTGAGAGAAAGATCACAAAAGTATGAAGGCTGTGCTCAGACAGAAAGAATGAAGCTCTCTGGTAAAGTTCTGGTTTTTAATTCACTAACGTGAGATGGGAACCATCTCATTACCCTGGTGTTTATTGCTCTTAAGTCGAGTGATCAAATTTCCTTACTTCGGTAGAGGCATAGAGGCAAAGTACAGAACACAAAGGAAGAAAAATCAAAATATTTATGGATTTGATGCAATACAGTATGAGAAAAATTGCCTTCACACTTTAAGATGAAAGCCAGATAAAAAATTAATAAAACTTACTAATGAGAAAAGTTTTCTAAACACTAGTATCACTGAATTTTCTATTTAAAAATAAAATCTGTCTCTCTAGAATGGCTTAAGTGAGGTCTTCCTGAGGCAGGAAACCTGCAGTTACTTTCTATGAAGTCTTCTAAAAACAAGAAATCTCCTAACCTAGAGGTTCCTCTTTATCAACTTTTCCCTGGTTGAGCCAGACTTCTTAGTCAAGCCTCCTAATCTTAATTCCTTGGCAGATACGGCAAATTCCTTGGAAACCTTTTGATGAGGTGTACCTCTGCTCACAATGCCATCAATATACTCAGGCAACAAACAATAATACATGCAAAAATGTTCCTAATAATGACTTTAAGTATAAAATGTGAAAAGTGTAAGAGCCCTTACATTTAAAATAATCTATTTTTACACTCAGTACCAAATACTTCACAACAACATCACTTTGACCCTCTCTCTCATAAACAAATGTGGCTTTAAGAGTAACCCAGATGTGTTATTTACAAAACAGAAACAGACTCACAGAGATAGAATACAAACTTTTGGTTACCAGGAAGGAAAGGGAGTAGGAAAGGATAAATTAGGAGTTCAAGATTTGCAGGTATTGACTACTATATATAAAAAAGGTAAACAACAAGTTTATACTGTATAGCACAGGGAAGTATATTCAACATCTTGTAGTAACCTATAATGAAAATGAATATATATATGAATATGTATGACTGAAACATGTTATTTATCAGAAACTGACACAACATTGTAAACTGACTATAAAAATAAATAAATTTCCTTTTAAAATAAGACACATTTAACATAATGAAAAAGAGAAAAATGAAGAGCAGATACAGAGGAATATTCAAAGTCCTCAAGTGCAATTAAATCATAACAAGGAACAACCTGACCCCACTCATCTCACAAAGAGCTTTGGCACCCGTCTCCCAGCAGTCTAATGAAATGCCAATTAAACACAAAGGAGGACTTCTAAGGCTGTAAGAGACATTGTCATCCTATTTGCTTTATAGAGGGATTAACATTATACAGCATATAACTCAAATAGTAAAATGTACAATAATTCAATTCTCCAAACAGAAATGCTCATTCTTAAGATGCAAAAACTATTCCACGTAGGGTAAAGGTGTTAGAAAAAGTCAGGAATATATTTTCATTGATGTAAAAAAAGTCAAAATTCAAAAGTACCTGTCTGAGTAGTGTAAGTTATAAATGTATTAGCAACTATTTTTCCTCTTTTTCCTTCCAAATCTTCATCTCCTTCTTCTTCAGATGAAGAGCTAAAGTGTTCTTCAACAAGCTTTTTGGCTGCAGCTTGATTAGCCTTCTTAATTTCCTCAAATTTCTTTTGAGACATTAGCTCTGTTTAAAAGAAAAAAAAGTGAGTTTCACTTCTGCAGAACAATCTCTCAAAAAGCAAGGCATGATGTACCAAAAAGTCATTTTAAAATAAAGTCACCTTTGGTGCATTCTGTTTTACTATCATCCATGGAAAAAGTTATTTTCAAATTTCTTGTCACACAAGTAAAAAGAATTCCACGATAAAAATTTTCACTTTTGTTAAATATTCTGCTAAAGGCAACAAACTGTTCTAGAAACAGTGACTAACAAATCAATTTTTTAAATGATCAAGGTATGATAAAGTATCCAAAAACCAGTGATCAACCTCAAAACAAAGACATTAACAAAAATTTAAATGAAATGTTTAAAAGATGAACAGTACACAGTGATTTTTAAGAGGTGGGAAACAGACCCATTGTTTACACATCAGAATCAGCAGAGGCAGGTGCTTTTCCACACTATCCTCTTCCACATTACAGCCCAGCCTGGCCTGGCTCACCAAAGACTGTGCACAAACAGTATTCAGTGTATACCCACTGTGTTTACAATCTGCTTCCTAGAAAGCTCACGGACTTTTTGTCTTTATTAAAATGTGGTCACAAAACATATTTATTTAACATAAATCCCACACAAAATGTTGCTAACACAGAAAATGTGCTTCATATAAGTTCGTTTCAAAAAGAAAGTGAAGTTTTGGATTAGTTGTTCTGCTATTCTCTTTAGAACTGTCTGCACTTCTTATTTTGTGACTTGGTTAAATAATAATGGAAAAAGAATGAATTACTTCATAGTACATTCCCCCTGAGACTTCAAACTCAAAAGTAAGGACCGTGAGAATTTTCTTCAAGCACTAAGTGTTAATAAACTCTCTGGACAGCAACCATAGCTCAAGAAAAGAGCCACAAACACAACGCATTGTTCTTACTTCATCAAGTGCCCACATTGGTGCCACTTTATGCTCGAAACTGATGAGCCACTACCAATATAAACTTTCTTATTTTAGGTGGTGGATTTGTACTTAATGATATTTTATTTCCTTCATGAAATGTTTTCCTTTTCTTGCTGCAGCCAATTTGGCTGGGGACTATTCAGTATTTCAAGTAAAACTGGAGGAAATTGTACAGGGATCTTTGAGTACTAGGAGAAAAGTAACTGCTATAAGATACATGACTCAAAACTTCACGTACAATAAGACGAGAAATGTCATTATGAGAAATGAGCCCTCACGAATACATTTTTTTAAAAGGCTGAATTAGATATAATAAAAGCATTCATAACCTGATCAATGGATCCACATAAGATCATCTCAAGCAAAGATGACAAAGCAACCTTCCCACGTATTATTTCTCATCAAATCTCAATTATCCAGTTGGAGGATGCTTGCTTTTCTACTATCCATAAAAACGAAAAAAGTTTCCCAGAACTGTTCACAGGCCTCCATCTTGTACACCTCACCACCACAACTATCATAAACTCAGTAATTAACAGAGTATCACCTAACTTTAAAATTAGCTTAGGAGAGAAACATTCAGAAACTCAATTTGCTCCTCTCCCAAAAAAATATATTTTGAAAAATACATTTCAAACACAACAGTAAAATGATTTCAGGGTTTATTCTTTTAGCCCCCTTCACTCTTCCATTAGTATGGAAGTGAGAGGCAGCTGAGAGCTGTGCGTACACCCTCAGGCTCCACTAAAACACTGCCTTGGATGAAGGATATTGACAGGCTGGAGGAGGCCGCACCAGATACATCCAGGGAAAGGACGTGAAATCTGTGAATAGGGACCCCAGTCGAAAAAGTCCCACAAGCCCAAGGGCTCACAGGACACAGACAATTAAAGCTACTAAACTGAGGCAATCAAGCGAAGATGGAAGATGACAACTGGCCCCCGAAGTGGGAGACACAAGGTGAAGCGGAAAGCCTAAACACAATCTAAACGGGGTTTCTGCGACTAAGCCCAGCCGACTGCTGCCATGAACAAACTTAGTAAAGCCACAATCTTATTTTACAAGAAAAAATGTTAACCAGATTCTTATGAGATTTTAAAAAGTAAAGAAAAACAAAGAAACTGTTCAGATTGACTGCATCGTGTCAACCAAACCAAAATATGGGATAAATCAGACCCACTCCCACCCCACCACCACCCGGCCACAATCCGCAAAACTTTTGGTCTAGGGATTCGGTAGGCAAAAAGAAAGAAGGATAGACTCCTGGACGGAGAAATAACAAAGATTAATATCAATTAAAATTATGATGAAAGAAGTGTGATGGGAATCGGTCTAGAATGACGAGGTGCCTGAGAGGTTTGAGAAGTGAGGCCAATGATAAACTCCCGAAGGAGAAGCGGGCAAGGGCGGAGGCGGTTCTGACTAGGAAGTGCCTAAATCTGCATCCAGGTGAGCCCGAGGACGTGGGCCATTCTCACCACTGGCCACGGAAGTCTGCGGCGCTTCCGATCCCGCGGGGCTGCGCCGGGCTGAGCTACCTGCAGCCGCGGCGGTCGCGGCTCCTCCGGGGCTGGCGCCAGGACCAGCAGCGCCCACCGACCCCTTCTCTCGCCCTCCTCCGGCGCCGCGGAGATAGATTCCATTTCCTGAGGAGGGGGCCGCAGTGGCCCGTCCTCGGGCTCGGCCTCGGCCACCGACCACCTGGCGCCAGGAAGCTTCCATCCCTGCAGACGGAAAAAAAAAAAGAGAGAGAGAGTGGAAGGAGCGTGAGCCCAGTGGTGTCGAGGCGGCTGGGAAAGGGCAGCGGGGGGGAAAGGGCAGCGGGGGAAGCCGGTGTGAGGGGCGGAACGAGGAGGGTCTCCGCCGCGCGAAGACCGGATCTGAAAAGGTCGCGGCCCTCCCTCTCTCTCCCAGAGGGTGAGTCCCCGATAAGCCCAGGGCATTGGAGATAGACTGCAGAGGGAAAGGACCAGGCAGAGAAATGGACTGCGGGGCAAAGAGCATCCAGCACCCGAGAAGAAGAGCCGAGGAGGAGGAAAGCGCTTCCTCGGCCTCAGAGGGAGCCCGGTGACAGGACAACAGCAGACTCACCCCGCGGCTCCCGCCGGGAACCAACTGCAGGAGCAAACCCCAAGAAAAGCTACGTCTCCTTACCGCCGGCGCCAGCCCCCGGCGACTACAACTCCCAGAAGCCGCCGCTCACTGCTCGCAGAACGCGTGGCATCACCGGCCCCTTCCTTATCCGAGACTGTCTGTGCGCTGGGTGGAGTGGGGGTTGGGCAAAAAAGCCTCCCGGCGCATGCGCTGATTGAACCATGCTGTCTGAAACTACAATTCCCGGCGTGCACTGGGGCTCCGGCGGGGTTGACGCACAGAGAGGACGCGGGGTGGGGAGGTGGGCGGGCCCTGAGGTGTTCCGGATCCCAGAGGATGCTGTTGCTTCCCCGCGACTGCCCTAAATTCAGCTGGGTATCGGGAGTCTGTCCTGGGGCCATAATTGGCTGTCCACCATCTTTAGCCTTGCCTTCGGGCCTTCAGGTAGTAGGAAATTTTTCTCAATGATCGGAAAAAGCATTTACAAGGAGAACACTTCGGGGTCAGGGTAGAGGGAGGGAAAGCTGAGGGAGTGTTGCGGGAAAGTAGCTGGAGTAGAAAAAGCGCCCTTCTGACTACTAAAACAATGTAGAGAGTAAATCTAACGGCATTATTGTTCACAGTCCTTTATGGTTTACAATATTGTTTTCCTGAAGCAGGCCGATTTTTACCTTCACGGCAGCTCTCTCAAGTAACCTTAATAATGAAAGTAGCTGAGAGCCAGGTCAGGTCCTAATTCTTATGACTTCGCTTTTTTCCAGTAAGAGAAAGAGAAAGGGAGAGAAAGGAGAGGGAGAAATTTCAAAAATTTGGAAGTCTAGGATTGAGAAATATATTGATTGCTGTTTGGGACTACACAATCTTCAACTTAATTAACTAATTCCTCTACATTATTAATAAATAGCTAGTATTTAGATAGCATTTTATTAAATGCCAGGCACTGTTCAACGGGTTTTACATATGTATGTATTTTAACAATGTGGTATTCACAATAATCCTACTATCCCCACTTTACAGCTGAGAACACTGAGGCACAGAGTGGTTAAGTAGCTTGTCCTTGATATAGCTAGATACATTATCATCAATTCCATTTAAACAAAGACCACAGAAAATTTCTTATTCAGCACTGTAGCAGACCCAGGATCGCAACTGAGTTGTGTGACTCTTGGCCTATACTCTCAAAAACACCATGCTGTTTGATTACTGTGAAAAAGTATTTAATGTTTACCTAGAAAAGTTAAATAATTAGGTTGATTTTTCTAGCCAGGTTAAGTGCAAAAAACTTTAGAAGATTGATTCTTTTTTTGCTTTACTTATTAATATTCAGAATTGAGTGATAAAAATAGTATTGTATAATGTCAATTTCATGAAAATAATTTTTAAAGTGGGCTGTCAATTACTTTTTCTAGGAAAATATTCATAACAGAGACAAAAGTCAACTAAATATTTATTCATGTTTAATGTAAACTGTTTTCAAATATTCAGCTAAATAACCTATCCATCAATCAATAACTGAGTCTGTCAGATACCCAGTAATGTCCAGCACTTTGTGTTTGTACTCAGAGATGGGAAGGGTTCGCTATAAGTGAAATATCAGGATAGGGATGAAAAAACTCATGAAGTTGCTGAGAACTGAGAAAAGTATTAAGGGCAGGGTAAGACGTGAATGTTATGGAAAGAGGCACTTTGTTTCATAGGGAGAGCATGAGGCAAGGTTTACAAGAGATAATAAACATGGCACATGTTTGAACAAGAAAGGAGAAAATTCTGTTGAATCTCAAAGCAAAGATGACAAGTAGGATTCGAGAGCACCTTGAAAACAAAAGTAGAAAATTTTGGTATCAGTGTTGATACAAAGTAGCTACTATGAAGTTCAAGATAAGGGAGGTGACATTATAAAAGGAAGGTTTTTCAGGGAAACTAATGTAGAAATAATAGGAAAATTTTAGCAGGGCAGGGCCTTGTGGGAGAATGGCTATGTAGAATTAAAATTGTAGTCGGCATGAATCTCAGTTTATAAACTCAGATGTGCAAGTAGTCACATTTCAGCTATCATAACCTTTCAATTACCTGAATTTGAACTGAGTTTTATCTTCCCAGGATTGGTTAGAAAATGCATTTATTAATTCATGCAACAGACATATCTAAAGCCTCTATTACGCCCACAGGCATTTTTCTAGATCACAGGGGAAGCTCTATGGAAATGGACTATTGGGGAAAGGGGAGCAAGAGTGGCATTACAAACCAGTTGACCAGCTGTTCAGTAGTCCAGGTGAAAGATGGTGGTTTGGATGAGCAGTGGATATGGTAATTTACAGTCAGCTGCAGGATGTATCTTGAAAGTTGAGCTGATAACATTCACTGACAAATTAGATAACAGCTATGAGATTAAGAGTCGAGAAAAGATGACTCAAAGTTTTTCCCCTGAGGAACTGGGTCAGTGGCGGTGCCATAATCAGAGATAGGGTATATTAGGGAAGGAACAGGTTTGCAAAGAAAATCATGAGTTCGGGTTAGGACACATCTCGCCATCACTAAAAGTAAATGCTCCTGATTCTCTCTACACACAACACTTCTGACACCAGATGTGTGGGGTTTTCTACACAAAACAATCCTTCAGTTCGTGGTGGACACCAGCTGGATGTCCTACGTTTAACTCAGTTCTGATACTAACTGCCTGAAGAGTGCAAACTGCACAAGTTAAGGGCTCAGTCCCACAAGACTGCCCCGTCCCTTCAGATGCTAGTCAGAAGTCCTATATTGTCAATGCTACTTCTGACAAACCAGCTATAAACCAGACGTCCCCGTGACCCCCTCCTCATGTTCAATAATTTGCTAGAATAGCTCACAGAACCCAGGGACACAGTTTACTTACTATTACTGATGTATTATAAACAGTGGAACTCAGAGTAAGAGCCATATGGAAGTGATGCATAGGCCAAGGTACCTGGGAAGGGACTCAGAGCTTCCATGCCTTCTCTGGGAGTACCACCCTCTCAGAACCTCAATGTGTTCACCAACCCGGAAGCTCTCCAGACCCCTTGGTTTAGGGTCTTTTATTGAGGCTTCATTACATAGGCCTGATTGATAAACCACTGGACATTAGTCACTAACTCAACCTCCAGCTCCTCTCCCCTCCCAGAAGGTCAGGGTTGGGGGGGTGGGATGTAGAAAGTTCCAACTCTCTAATCTCACAGCTGATTCCCCTGGCAACCAGCCCCCATCCTTAGGAACTTTCCAAAGCTCACCTCATTAACATAAATTCAGCAGTGTTTGAAACGGGCTTGTTATGAATTTAACAAAAGATGCTCTATTCAATTTTTCCCACTCTGGAGCTGTTTTAGGAGTCTGTGACAAAAACCAGATGTAACAAATGATTCTCCTAAACATCTTACCACTTAGGAAACTACAAGGGTTTTAGGAGTTCAGGCCAGGAGCCAGGGACAAAGACCAAAATATGTATTTCTTATTATATTGCATTTACAAAGGAGATATCAAGTTTCTGGTTGGTTACGCAAGTCTGGAGTTTTGAAGAAAGGCTGGAGATATACATTTGGGAGACTTCAGCATAGAGATGTTATAAAGTGTCACCAGATATATGAGCTCACTTAGGAGTGAATAATCGTGGCCATGGGACACTTCAGCATTTAAAGATTCAAGGAGGAGGGGAACAAAAGGAGATAGAAGTTCAGTCAGAAAAGACCTGTAATGAAATGTCAAAAAAAAAATGTCATAAAGAGAATTTTTCCTAATTCCAAAGGAAATGAGATAATTGTCATAGAATCATCAAAAGAGGTAATAAATTTTCAATTCCTTGAGGCCTTTGAAATTGGTTAGATCTCATTTTGTCAGGTATTACTACTCCAGTGAGCTCAGCAGCGGTTAACCTGGCATCTGAAGAGCCTTTCCAGGCTTGTTATTGGATTGTTCCATTGTGTTTATTTTTCCAGGGTTAGCATCAAAGCCACAATGCTAGGAACATATCAGTTCCTAATATAGACTGACAGTGCCCCCGAGCAGTGGCTAATGCTCCCAAAGTTATTAGGGTGCATTCATTTCCACAACCACAGTGCTCTCCTCCTGAAGAGAAAGAAATCTGAGAAATCCTAAACTCAACATACGTTGAAAAAAATATTCTTGACATTTATCTATAATAGTGATCTAGTCAGACTCATTATTTCTCTGAATTTGTTAAAAGAAAAAAAAAACTCTAAAAATATAGAAGTGAAACCCCTGAGTGTGAGGTTGATATTCAAATATCATCTTAAAAAAAAAAAACAGAACCATCTGGGAGCAGGATAATTCATTGGCACATTGTGGTGTCCAGAAATAAGCAATCATTCTAGATAAGCTATGTCACATTCCTTGTGACAGCACTATGAGGTGTTATTTTTTGTATGTTTTGTATGAAGAGAATTCCAGAACCTCCACTATTGTGTATTTCCCCTCCCCTCCCCCACTGCATGACTTTCCACATCTCTGCCTAGGCTGATGTGAATTCTTTCATCTTCTGGGCAATTCTACTTACCATTCTCTAGATGAGTGCCTTTTTTCCCCCGACATTGCCAGTAGTAACCCATTAATTAATCATGAACTCAATTTAGTAATTTGCAGCAAGCATTTTTTTAAAAGAACTGAAATAGAATAGATAAACGAGAAGGTTCCTGAGCACATAGCATGTTGTTTAAGAGTAAGTATTCTTTTCTGAAAGATTTGTCACAGCCGTGTTTTCTGGGTCACAGTACAAAATGCATTTTGTAGAGGTAGTTTATTGTGGGTCATAATCAAGGAAGTTTTAACAGACTACCCTAGAAATAGTTACCCTCTTTAGTGCACCTGTCCTCTCTGCTCAGAAATTTTTTTCTCTTCCTCAAAACTCTGCTGAATAGTCACTTCTAAGAACCATTTGTTCCCCAATGAGAACAGCATTTTGGAATTTTTGTACCATGCTATCTGCTATGCGTCTTAAAACTGCAGCAAACACTCAGGAAAGTCCAATCAAGTAAAGCAAAATCAGAGGCTGCTAGATCATCCAGTTTATCTCACTTTAGCTTTTTCCACTGTGAGATTAGATGTTCCATTTCTCTTAGTCATCAAAGGTAGGTCTAGGAATTTTCAGCTTCCAAGGGAACTTTATAGATGAGGTATCAGACAGTATGGTGATTTAGACAATGTTAAGTCTTTCCATTCTCTTAATAATCATCTGGCTTGCTTTGTTGGTGTTTGTTAAGCGTATTTCTCTCAGCCTTTGTCTTTCTGGACTAAAGTCCCAGAAAGTCCTGCCAGCCCCTGACCATTCATCCACAGCTGCCAACTCTAACACCCTTTTAGTCATTCTCTAGACCCCATTCACCTCTAATAAAATATATTCACCTCACTAAACAGAAGTGCATACAGTTTTCTAAGTTCAGATGCCCCATGATTTTCTACAAAGACAAGAACCTGTTTCTTCTTATCAGTTCCCAACAAAACACAGCCTTATTGTGATCTTTTTATAATTCCTCACTGGGAACATTACAAACTGCAAAACTCCTTTATCTAGGCCTTTACTGCATTTCATTGTGTGAGCCAATCATTTTAAAATTATAGTTTTAATTATTTGACCCCCAAGTGTACTCTGGTGGAACTTACCCATACTGAAGCTCATCCACTGGTTTTAAGATGATGTTTAAATATGTTAATTATGACCAGTCCCATCAAGGTCAATACCTGGACAATCTATTTATCTTTATCATTTGCTGTATGGTACCTGTTCCAAATCTCATATACAATTTAAAAGATAATAATGCTAATCATTGTTATGATAACTTTTGAAAGTTTAAATCTATTTACAACTCAAATAAATTATTTAGTTCTGGCTTCCTGTTTGAAAGGATCATATAATTTGAAGAGAGTGATCTTAACTGGGCTCAGGAAGCAAAGTTTCAATCCACATTGCCAAGATCCACCACATACTATATTTGATTGCAAATGTGTTTGAAATATTGTTAATCTATATTATGCATTATGTGTGCGAGTGTGTGTGTGAGAGAGAGAGAGATTTATTTTTGACCACTCTCTCTGAGCTGCAAAAAAGCAATGGCTTTTTTGGTTTGGTGTGTAGGCCAGGGGAGCAGGCCCCCTCTCAAAGCTACAGATAAAATGAGACTAAGTCAGTTGTGTTAAATAAGAGTCTATATCAAAGGATTTAGCACTAAAATCTAAATAAAGAATTTAAAAAAAAAAAAAAAAAACAAGAACTGTCCATTATTTCAGTTCAGTAAAAAATCACTTTCATTTTTATACCACCAAAGAGTCTTCTCTCTCTTTAATCAATGAATTTCAATGCCCGGTTATTTTAGACATGAAAATGAAAGAAATATAATCAAAGAAAATTTCATGTTACTTAATTGTGGTATGTTTCTTTGGTAATTTTATGTATTTGGTGCTCTGTGGGCATTGTTAAATTATATCCGAATGGAGCAGTGGAAATACTTATAATGTAGATCTATTAATTATCAGTATTTTTAGCAAACTAAGGAAGTAGGGAGAGTGACCTATTACATCCAAAAGTGAGTGGAAAAGAATGACATTTCTATTCTGGAGCCCCTCTGCTAATGGTAGACAAATGTTCATCCTTCAAATGCCTTGCGTGACTCATCTGTCACTCTGCCAGGAGTAAACAAGGAGACCACAGGGGGATATCAGGGAACACCGTGGGCTTTGGTACCACCAGGATACATGTGCTCCTCAGCATCATGAATCTTTGTGACAAACCCAGGAAACAGGCTCCCTACTCTCTGAAGAACTAACTCAAGTAGCTTCTTGGACCAAGTCCAGCTGGCTAAAGCTCAGCTCAGATGAAACAAAAAGGATCTTAACTAAAAAGAGGAGAAATTGGCCATCTGACAAGAAATCCAATATCAACTCTTTTTAAGGGCCAACATTGTCAGCCTGGTGAGTAATTTTGTGGTATATTGCTATTTTCAGAATCCTAAATGAATGCATCAGTGAAAAATGCATTCTTTCACCTTTAACTCATCAGGAAACCAAGAGCGAGACGTGAAATGTAATTCTAGTATTGTCTCGAAGTTACTCAGTATGCACTCTGACTAACCTAGAGTGGAAACATACAGATAGCAGGCATATTATCACCAAATAGAACCCCGTAAAGTACTCAACTCGGTCCTTGTAGAAAGCAATCAAGTACAACCTCATAGGGAAATAAACTGAACCACGGGTCAAACGTCCAGGCTTTGCCACTAAATTAGCTGTGTGAATTTATACTTAACTTCTCATTTTTCCTTCTTCATTTGAAATCGCTCAAATATACCAAAAACTGTAGAGAGAATACGTACACATGTGTGTACCTAGGTTTATGGAAGTGTTAAGAGCAGGCACCCTAGAGTCTCACTGTCTGGGTTCTAATAGTGGTTGTACCATTCTCTTCCTGTGGGCCTTGGACAAATTACTTTAACTCTCTGTGCCTCCATTTCCTCATCTGTTAAACAGGAAACATAGTGGAAACTACCTTATAAATTGTGAAGGTTAAATGAATTGACATCTGGAAAGTACTTGGGGCAGAGCCTGGCACAAACTAAGCACTAAATAAGTGTTGTTACTATTCAAACATTTTCTAGTATTCCATTGTATGAATATATTCAGATTTCTATGTCTAGTCTCCTTTTTATGAAAACTTAAGTTATTTACAATTTTTTACTACTACCAACATTCTTTGATGTATGCGTATGTGGCCACTATTTATAGTGACTACACGTACCTAAGAAAGAAATTGCTGGGTTTTAGGTCAACCCAACTTTAGGTTCTAGCAGGTATTAGTATATTTCTTCCCAACACATGGTAAAAATTCCCACGCTGACTCGAAGTTCCTATTGCTGCATCCTCATCAACTTTAGTGTTGCCTGATCATCATTTCTCTATTTGTAAAATGAAGAGAAGTTAACTAGATGATCCCCAGTCTTCATGCATTTTCAATGTTCTCTGATTTCCTTTCCTTGAGTTTCCCACTTTTCCCCTTCACCTAGAGATAAACTAATCCAGTGAATAGCAACCTATTTCTTTTGAGTCTATAAGCCTATTGCCTTGGTGTTTTATATTCTACCATCTAAAATCCAGAATATCTAATAATACAACTTCAATAGTCATAAAGAAGAATATCATCTAAATTGACATTGTCCAAGCCAGGCATACTTTCAACACTAATAAACTCGAAATGGCTTAAAGACTTAAATGTAAGACGACACCATAAATCTCCTAGATGAGAACACAGGCAAAATATTCTCTGATATAAATCGTGGCAGTGTTCTCCTAGGGCAGTCTACCAAGCAAAAATAAACAAATGGGACCTAATTAAACTTATAAGCTTTTGCACGGTGAAGGAAACTTTAACAAAACAAAAAGACAACCTATGAAATGGGAGAAAATATTTGCAAACAATGCAGCTGACAAGGGCTTAATTTCCAGAATATACAAACAGCTCATACAACTCAATAACAAAACAACAAACAACCCAATCCAAAAAAGGGCAGAAGACCTAAACAAACAATTCTCCAGTGAAAACATACAAATGGCCAATAGGCACATGAGAAAATGCTCAGTATCACCAATTATTAGAGAAATGAAAATCAAAACTACGAGATATTACCTCACACTGGTAAGAATGGCCATCATTAAAAAGTCCACAAATGATAAATGCTGGAGAGGGTGGTGAATAGGGAACCCTTCTACACTATTGGTGGGAGTGTAGTTTGGCACAGCCATTATGGAAAACAGTATAGAGATTCCTTAAGAAACTAAAAGACTTACTGTGTGATCCAGCAATCCCACTCCTGGGCAAATATCCAGAGGAAACTCTAATTTGAAAAGATACATGCACCCCAACAGCAGCACTATTTACAATAGCCAAGACGTGGAAGTACCTAAATGTCCATCAACAGATAAAGAAGTTGTAGTATATTTATACAATGGAATACTACTCAGCCATAAAAAAGAATAAAATAATGCCATTGGCAGCAACATGCATGGACCTGGAGATCATCATTCTAAATAAAGTAACCAGAAAGAGAAAGAAAAATACCATATGATATCACTTATATGTGGAATCTAAAAAAAAAAAAAAAAAAGACACAAATGAACTTATTTACAAAACACAGACTCACAGACATAGAAAACAAACTTATAGTTACCAGGGAGAAAGGGGGTAGGGAGGGATAAATTAGGAGTTCAAGATTTGCAGATACTAACTATCATATATAAAATAGGTAAGAAACATGGTCCTACTGAATAGCAAATTCAATATCTTGTAATGGCCTATAGTGAAAAAGAATAGGAAAAGGAATATGTTTATATATATATATAACTGAATCCCTATGCTCTAGAAAATAACCAGAAAATAACACAACACTGTAAAACAACTATACTTCAATTAGAAAAAAACAGATCTATAGTTTTCAAGATTTTTAAAGCAATAAACTTTTTAATGTAAAATGATAAACTGGATTTCAATATAAATGCTACTTGCTCCTTTTTTCCCCTTTTGTTTACCTCTAATACACATCTTACACATTGGTAAAAGCGTCTTATAATTTAATTATTATTAGGACTTATTTGAACTTCCTGAATATAAGAAATATTGAAATGCTTCAATTTATCATGTTATTTTACCCATTAAATTTGCATTTTAAACTTTATTTGATTATGTGTTCATTTTAGACTGATGTATATTTTGTTATACTAAAATCTTCTGGAAATATTCATGTTAGAAAAAAATTGCCCATTATTACCAAAGAGTTCTGATTTTACTACCTATAATTTCTACAGAAAAACAAAAAACAAAAAAACAGCGTCAGTCTTCGAAGGTTATAATCATAGACCAACATTGCCTCCTAGTGGTAAGAAGCTTAACTGCATCATATTTGAAGTTGGAAAAAAAGATTTGCAAAACTCATCTTTTCCTAGGAGAACATAACATTATAATACAGCTGGGGGACAGAGTAATTATCAGACCTGCTGGCAAGACTAGGTGATGGGTTTCCTGCTGTCTCACTGATCTTCCATCTATGAGTCCCAGAACTCTCTCTCTCATCTCCTTCCTCTCAGATGCAGTGATAAAAGATCTTCAAACTTTAGCCAGTCCAGCCTTGTCCTTATATTAAGCTTGTCCTTAGTCTTAATATGTTAAGATGTTAGTTCCAAACAGCCAACTGGAGTGTGGAATCAGCCTGAGATACAGGTGGTCTCTCAGTTGTGAAAAAGTGAGCTCCTGCTTTGGCATCCACGTGTACCCAGGGCAGCACCCTTACCCATAAGTCTCCCCAAAGCCACGTATTTCCTGTCTTTAAAAAAACAAAACAAAACAAAAACTTAAGACTCACAGAGCTTTGGGTCAGAGATCATCACATCAGAACCCTTGGATATGTCTCTAGCTCAGATCAGACTCCAAGTCCGCACCCTCCTGGATGCTGTGATTGGAAATGCCTCTCCCTGGGAGCGGCCCTGAGCCAAGTGTGTAACCCTCATTCATTCCTGTCTTACAAATCTGCCTGATATGAGTAGCCAGCAAGCCTTTTTACAGTGTCTTACGGGTTTTTACAACAGGCAAGAAAGAGCACAAAGAGAAGAATAAAATGCAGATGGAGGAGAATGGATAATAAGAAAAGAGAGGAAGAGGAGCACTTGTCTCAGGCAGAAATCACATTCCATATTACGGATGATCCACCCACTCCAGGACTAGCCACTTTCTCTTCAGTGATGAAATACTACTGGCTGATATTAAAGAGATAGGTAAAACGTAGAAGGGAAACAGAAGACTACAAAAACAATAAATAGGGCAATGAATATTCTATTGGTAGAGTAGAATAAATTCTATCATTGGCATATACTGACTGAGGTCCATATAAATATCTGACATGTCAAATTAACAAGAAGCCATGTTATTAGAAGCAGGGACAAAAGTATCAATTCCAGTGATCTGTGTTAAGAATTTTTTTTTTTGCTGCAATATGTATATTTTAATTCAAAGTGAATAGACAGTAATACACCATCAGTTCTTATTCTGACACTCACCAAAATAGTTACCTGGAAAACCCACTTTTTGTGACAAAGTACGGAAGGCTTGGTCACATTTAAATCACTGAGAACTAGAAAGAAATACTACTGCAAACCATAATAGACATTACATCCATAAAGTTTTCCCAGTCCTCATTGTAATATTGGACAGTGCAACTGCTACATGGCAAACTAGTGTAGTATTGAAGCAAAAACAAAAACAAACCAAAGAAAGAAAGCCACAAGTCTAAAATTGTAAAACAGTTAACAGTTCAAACTTAGTAATCAAATCTATATCATTGGGTTTGTTAAAACAAATCTTCCTATACCTTGTAGTGTCTGATTTAACTTTTACTTAACACAAACCGAAATTTTTAAATTAGTAGTAGAAATTATTAAAATGAAAAAGTTTGCTAATACAGTAACATATTTAAACACCCTGAAGGAAAAGAAATGAAATATAAGGATATTTGATTAAAAATAATTTGCAAGTTAAAGTAGTATGCAAATATGCAACTTTTATTTAAGAAATCTGTAAAACCAAAGAAAACTGGTAAAAACGGTTTTAAAGAGGGTATAAATACAGATTCTTTTGTCAATATGCTAAATTTAGACTTCAGCAGGATCTTGAATTTTTTTTCTTTTTAAACACGTAAAAAGCCCGTGATTAGAATCAGTTAAAAGCAGTGTAGTTAACTCGAGCACACCTTTTTCAAACAGTACTTATTATATTATGAAAACATTAAAGTTTACCATTTACTGTCAACTTAACAAGACATCTCAGTCTTAGAACTGGCATACAGAAAATATGATGTTTCAGGGTAGTAAACATGGCCCTGAACAAAAAGAAAACTGCTCCAGTTTTGTACCTGGTACAAACATCAATCAATCCTTTGCACTTGGTGTTTCTGAAACTTCTGCTGCTGCCAGCACTGATTCTTTTCCTATGAGTGAGTAGATACTGGTTATCTGCTGGATGATAGAAATAAAATTAGAAGGCTGTGGAGGGCAGCAAGTTTACTTAAATAGTGACTCCATAAATTTGCCATCTGTAAATAATAATTTTAAATTAACCTTAGGCTACTCCTTTTTATGTGTTATATATATTTCTATTTATATAAAATGCATAGAATTGATTACTAAAAACACTGAAACTTGTGGGGAAAATAAAGTTCTTCATTTTCAATGTGACCAGAAATGTACTGCTGGTTTTTATTTTATGATCTAATACTGTAATTTAAAAATCAATTTCAGGTATGTTTATTTCTTTGATGATTATTAAATAAAACACTGCTTGTATTAATGAAGTAAAGGAAAATCTGTCCATTATTAGCTTATTGTCAATGCTACTAGAACTGTACTAGTGATTTGCAATTAATTTACCAAAGCAATGCTATAAATCCAAAACATTTGGAGAGTTTTGCACTCAAATGCTTTTCAAAGATTTTTAAGGAAAAAAAGTTAAGTCAAGCCTGCAAGATACAGCTTTCTCAAATGTCTACTGTGCTAAGAATTTTTTGAGCCACATCTGGGTTTAGCAGCAGAGAGCTATCTGATTGATTAGCAATGTCTTTCAGGACCACACATTTGTCATACAGTTACTTTTTCTTTTCTAGAACTAGCCTCCAACCAGTTCCTTCCTGGTTCTCTAGCTAGATGCTGCTCAAGATTTAATGAGAGTATGAATCACCTAGGGGTCTTGCTAAAATGCACATTCTGATACAGCATGTCTGGAGTAGGACCTGAGATTCTGAATTTCTAAGAAGCTCCCAGGTGATGCCCATGCTGGCCCACAGAACTTCCAGGCCTCCTTTTCTAGCATTACAACAACTTCCTTTGCTCATCACCCAGCAATAGTATTACCTTTCTCCCTTTTTCTTATTGCTGGCCAGTAGCCACAGCTGTCAGGCCTTAATAACCACAGAATTTTAAAACTTTATCATAAAGGAGTCTACAACATTTTGTGATTTTCAATATTATATATATGTATATATATATAATAAAGTCTGATTTGTCATGCTTTAATTTTTTGTTTTTTTATTTTTATTTGTAATTTTTAACACTTTATTGTGGTATGGTTCCTGTACAGTAAACTACAGATATTTCAGATGTACACTTTGATGAATTTTGATAGATATATACACCAATGAAACCACCACCACAATCAAGATAGCTAACATTTCCATCAGTCCCCAAGAGGTCATGCTTTTAGTTAGAAGTTTCTCTCAACCCTGCTTCCCAAATCCTAGAATACAATGGTTAAGGTCCTTTAGATGACTTGGAAGCTCTACAAGATCCTAAACTCTCTACTAAATTATCAAATAAATAGTAGTCACTACAACTTTAGGATTTATTTTCCTTTATTGCAATCTAATTCTTAAATGGTATTCTGAACATGATGTACACAGTAATTCCCAGTTGCTCCTCAATAATGTAAATTGCCCAAAAGTGAGGGATCCTTGTTCACTTTTATAAAGAGTCTTACATAAAAGGAGCATATGTGAAAAAAACTCAGAAGGTACAGATTCTGACAAGTTTATTGGTTTCTATCTTTGCATATTATCCATTGTGAAAAATTCAAAGTGTGATGATTCTTTAGTCACAGTACCTCACAAGGGAATGTGCAGCCTTGTGCCCTGCACCAAAGCACATTTTCCTTATGGAAGAATTTCCAGATGACTGTTCCTCTTCTTCCAACTTACAGTTGCCTTTATCACATCACCGAAAGGATCACGAGGCATAACCTTATGCATAACCAGCTTTTCAGTCCTAGGTAGAGTCTGTGGGCCCGCTTTCAGCTCCAGTCCCTTCAATGGCTGAGAATTCTGTGTCAATAAGTGGTTTTAGAAATTTCTCAACCTTGGTTAGTCTCTGCTTCAGTTTCTGCTGCATTGACTCATACTCGGCCAGGATGCGAGCAAACCTTGTCTGCAGGAGGTCTACTGACCCCTCCATTCGGGTGACCTTCTCTTCCAGATCTTTAGGATCACTTCCAGCATTTGCGATGTTTACATCCAGTAGACCATCTTTCATCAAAATTTGCTTCCCCTTCTCTTCCAGCATACATTTGGCATCTGGGTACTCAGTTAGAGCTTCCATGAGGTCATCTTTCGAGAGACAGAACAGATCTGAGTAGCCTATACTTTTAATATTGGCCGTTCTTCGATTGCCAGCTTTACTGCCTTTGATGTTTAGGATGCTAATCTCACCAAAGTAGCTGCCGTCACTCAATACCACAAACTGAGTGACTCCATCATCTGCCACCACGGCGAGTTTGCCTTCCTTGATGATATACATCTCTCGTCCAATATCCCCTTTCTTGCAAATATAATCTCCAGGACTGTAGACTTGAGGTTGTAATTTCAAGACCAACTCCACCAACAGACCGGCTTCACAGTCTGCAAAAATACGCACCTTTTTCAATGTGTCTAAGTGAACGTTGATGGCAATCTCTGCTCTTAGTTTATCGGGTAGATATTTCAAGACTTCTCTCTCATCCACTGTTTTTTTGTTGGTCCACAGGTAGTCAAACCATTTAATGACTCTCTTTTCCATGTCTTTGCTCACATTTCGAAAATGCATGTATTGCTTGATTGCATCAATTCTTGCCTGAAACTCCGCTCTGGCTGCATTCATGTTGGAAATCATAGAACCTATGTTACCAACAATGGTAGCAAAAATTAACACTCCGATTAGGAAATCAGCCACCACAAAGACATACTCGGAATCCCTCACAGGAGGTGGCGTTTCACCGATGGTGGTCAAAGTCAGTGTAGACCAGTAAAGGCTGTATACGTATTTTCTAGCCAAACGGCCGAAGTCAGGATCATTCACATCAGGATAGACCCACGTATCATTTCCAAACCCAATGGCTTTGGAGATAGAGAAGTACACACACGCATTCCAGTGGATGATGATGATGATATACATGACAAGGTTAGAAATCCTGAAGATGTTTGGGTAGTTTGTCCTGGTTTCTGTTCTCTGGAAGAACTCAAACATTCGAGAGATCCTTAACAGTCTGTTTAGTCTAATTTCAGGATAGTTCCACCCCAGCTTAAAATACAGCAGATCGGTTGGTATCACTGATAGAACATCAAGCTTAAATTGAAAATTTGATTTATATTTCTCTATGAGTTTAAGCTCTTCCTTCACCAGTAGCCCTTGCTCTAGGTAACCTAAAATAGAAAAAAAATATAATAATTTAATGGGTTTTTTTTTCTTTTTATGCCATTGTGAATTTTTCTAAAGTAACTCCCAATGAACTCCACTGAGTTCAAAACAAGAGTTCATTTCCAATCAACATTGCTTGTAGCAATGTAAGATATGAGTACTTACCAACATAAGGCTGTGGAAAATATTCTTTTGCAGAAATAAAAAGTAACACTTTGTAACGGCAAAAGTGAGAGAGTATGTGCAATGTATATTACAAGGTATGTACACAAATCTCTCTAGATTCAGCATCTCACCCATGTAAAGCCATTCCCTTTATGAACAGTGTTCTTGGAAAGTTTTATGAACACCCTAGCACTGTGCCTAACTCCCTGTGCCACTCTCGTGTCAGAATCCTGGCCCCAACCTTGAAGCTTGAGGACCTCCTTGCTATTTGACAATTGTGCATATTCTTGCCTTGCCTCTTCGATGTGAAGCATCCATCCTTTGAGACTTCATTTTCATCTCTCCTTCTGGCTCCCCAGGCTTCCTTAGACATTGGGATATTCCCTTCTCCTAAATTGCTACCACGAGCCTTGTGTATTAAACTCAGGATTTCAGTACTATGATATATTTCACTAGGGAAGGAATCTGCTTCTCTTCCTCTACTGGTTACCAGCTGTGAATAGAACAGAACTGAAGTATTGCTCCAGTGCACTGAGAGCAGAGAATGTCCCTATTTTACATAATGATTCTTAAAAGCCATACTCTGTGTACACAGATTACCTTTGCTTGTGGAGAGTAGTACAGACAAGGAGCTTATACCTACTTAACAAGAATATTTAAGTAGGAAGCTATCAGATCCTGCCCAGATTATTGGTCAATAATGCCTCACCATGGACCACAAAGTTGAATTAAGGATGTATATCCTGTTTCTTGTAAAATTTCTTGCACAGCTTAGCTGGATAAGATGACATTTTTCCCCATGCTTCTTCAAGGAATCTCTGTTAGGTAGCAATTACCCTTTCCCTACAGAGCTGGCAGAATATTTCTGTTCTCTCTATTCCTCCCACCTGGCATAAGCCCAGTGAACAGGATAACAGAGGAAAGCCATCAATCCGCATTCAGAAGGTTGCCTAGTAATGGCCTCCTGAATCAGCTGGAGTGGCCTAAGCCTGTGGGTGGGAATATGGTACTCTTGCCTTCAACGGTGCCTTTTCTTCTGAAACAAATTTTTGTTAGTTTATTTTGAAGAACACTTGAATTAAGAAATTTCAAATTATAGGGAGAGAGATAAAACCATGAAATTATGAAATATCCAAAACTGAACATATTTACCTGTCCTTGTTCGTACAAACATATCGAGAAGATAGACTAAATCTGACAAGTAATCAAAAATGAGCCAGTATTCCAGGTAATCAGACTGAAGTTCATCAAAACATGCTCTGTAAAAGAAAAGCTTGTATAAATAGGGTGAAATGGGACCATTTTCAGTAGAAGTCCTCTTTGTATCATTTTTATCATGGTGAGAAGTGTAGCATGCTCAGGTTGGAAGGGTCCATAGGGCCCATTTAATCAACAGTGACTTTCCCAAATCCTTTCCTGAGTGTGAGGGTTGGACTTAGTTTTCTCATACTTCTGAATTTCAGCATTCTTTCCATTATACTAGTCAACTTTGTAAAAACATCGAATGAGAATAAATGACCTCAAGCTAATGTCAAAATATTTGGGGTGATACACATTGATAACCAGGTTCATATTTACTATCTGTACCCCAAAATGCCTCAGGAAATCACGGTTGGCCCTGGATGGCTGAGATGTTTACTGTCTAAAAGACAGAAACCATAGATATCACTTGGGAAACACGTCTGACTGTACACAACCTGGGATCCTTAATCTTTTTCCAGTCTTGGCAAAATGTTTCCTTGTAGCCAAAGAAAATAAAGTTTCTCCCAAAGTTCTAATTAAATGATTGAGCGATCAAACATTTAAAAGGATGCCCCGCCCCACACCTCCTCCCCATCCCAGTACTGGATTTCCAAGTATATTGGGAACCAAAGCACCTACTCCTGAACTTAGGGACACACACTGAGAATGACACAGCCTCCTCTCCAACCTGTGGTGGAGAAAGGAGGTACGTCCTGAAGAGCTCTAGGCCAGACTGCTAAGTCAGCTAACTTAGAAACTAGAAGTGGGTTGAGAGCCAGAAAAAAATACAGACACCTTGCAATAATCATAGTCCAGTTGTACATAACAGGTAAGGTGATGCAAAACAGCCAGTTGTAATATATGTTTCCCGAGGGATCAATAACCGTGACTTCCTTCTTCTCCCTAGCAGCAATTAGAAATAAAGGGAAGGTTACCAAGAAACAGGATTATTTTTGTTTCACGTATCAAATATGGTTATGCCCACCACCCACAATTAATGAAACAGAAACAAGGTGAAGCTTACTCTACAGTGGGAAGATTAGCTTGGCATAAGTGCATCAGAAACTAGTGAGGGGTGGATAGTTAAATTACTAGTCTTACTACGTTAAACCATGCTTTAGAAATTTATTAAAGCCCTTGTTTTCCTGTGATGCTGCAGCTACTGAGAGGGAATAATAGCATAGATCAAGCCAAACTGGCTATTCCACAGACCCCTTCGGCAGGTTACTGGTGGTGGGAGAATGGTAGTTTTGCCACTACCCCTACTGGGTAACAAAACAATCAGGGACCGCACTGGGAGGGGGAACTGACTTCCTTCTCATCTGTAGAGAGAGAAGAATATAACACAGTCTAATAAAAAGTACTTGTTCTTAAGTGTGTATGAAGACTTGAGAGCGAAGAAGGCAAAAGAATGGAAGGAAGGAAGGGTCTATATGATCAAATGGACATTTTTTAAAAGTTTCTGGTATCCAGCTTATATTTTTAAGGACTTTTCCTTTTATACAATGTCAGCAAGTTCTAACAGGCACAAATAATGAAACCATTGTCTGGTAGTTTTCTTTGAGTAAGTTTAGAAAATAATTTTTTCTTTAATAACAAGTAAAAAGATAGCTCTGAAAATATCACTCAGCCTTACCCTTGTGAAATTCTAACTCTCAGATGTTTGCTTTAAAAAGAATCTTTCAAATGGCTGGTATTTTGATAGCATTTAAACTGCCCTCAAAACTAGGCATGGCTTTTGCAATAAGACTACTTTACTTTGGAGTATTTGCCACACTGTGTTTATGACTCAAAAATGTTAGTGAAATTATTAAATTTTTATTTCAATTTTAAAAATTGATGTTAAGATCCTAGAAACCCAGTTTTCCTTGGATCTTAAACATGTCCCAGTGGTAAGTTTTTCTCACCAGTGCTTCAGGAAGGAAATTAACCATAACATTCAAAATTCTTGATGAGAAAACTAAGACTAAGGTTAACATTACTAATTTTAAGGAAAGTAGAAAAAATTAAATTCATATTTTATAACAATTTATTTAGTCTTTACACAGTACCTATTTACTATAAACTTGCAGGAAATTATTCCTGCATCCAAAACCCTTCACATATTTATTCCTAATTTCAATACCAATAAAAATAGTTACCCCTCTTTCTTATCTTTGCCTTTCTCCTCTTTCTTCTTCTTGTCTTTGTCCTTTTCTTTCTTCTTTTTCTTCTCTGAGTCCTTTTTATTTTCATTTTTATCATCTGGCTTGCTGAAAAAGTGAGAGCTATAGTTAGTAAAACACGAAAATGTTACGGGCAGAAAAAATGTGGGATAGTTCATTCCAAAGTCTTATTTACCTCTTCTTTTCCTTTTTCTTTTTCTTTTTTTCTTTTGGTTCTCTATAGAAAAAACAATACCTCTGTCACATAATCAAGTTACATTATGACTTCCATTCTTATTTACTTTCCTTCCCATTGGGTAAGAATTCTGCACTTTGCATTCAAAGACATGTCCCCCATGCTCAGAGACCAGAAATCTGATCTCCTAATACAGAATTCTACAAAAAAAATGGATATGCACCCAGATAATAAAACAAATGAACAAAAATTCCTGGGAATTAGTGCATGTGGAAAATGGAGGTGGATAAAGGTATAAACTTGAAGGAAATTTAAGAAACAACAGTCTCTAGGAGTGCACTCTCAAAGTCTCAATGCATACCCAAAAATAGTTACTTAAAATTTAAGCTTCTTGAAGGAGGAGGCTATAACTCAGTGATGGAGTGCGTACTTAGCATGCACAAGGTCCTGGGTTCAATCCCCAGTACCTCCATTAAAAAATTATATATATATATATATATTTTTTTTAACCACCCCTACAAAAAGAGTTTAAGCTCCTTGATGTCACTTATATTCATACGTGAGTAAGAGCTTTGAGAATGTCAAGAAAATGCCATCAGTTTTCTCTAGAGAAGTAATCCTGGCTGAAGCAGTTTTTTTATGAGACGTCAAAAAGCTCTGTGGTAACACAGTGGAATCCTAATTCTTAGAATCATTCACTGGATTTGAGGTCACTTTCTTCTATATACAGCTTCTTCTTGAGTAAAGAGTATGTAATTAGAGGCCTCTCCTCGCAGTTGGTTTTCCCTTTCAGCAGAAAAGTGGGTTCTGGAGTCAGACAGACCGACAGTCATAGTAGGTTGCCGTTGTTGGCTCAGTTGTCCTGGGAAAAGGTATCATTCAGATATGAATGAATGGGCATCTCATTGTCACAGAGATAGCCAGAGAAGGCTGCTAAAGGGAAGCAGGTCTAAACCCAGGCCTCAAAGTATGGATAAGAGTTGGAGAGGTTAAGAAGAGAAAGGATGTTAAAGGGAGGGAAATTTGTAGGTGCAAATATACAAATGAACTCAGTCTGGGTAGCAATGGCCCAGCAGAAGTGGAGCACTGCTACTGAGGAGAAATAGGAGATAAAATTGACAAGGAGATGGGGCTTGGCACCTAAGGTTGTCATGTACAAATAGGAACAAAACATAAAGCTGGATCAGGTGGAATTGATTGCTAAGGGAGCACACTCCTATGATGCAGGATTTAACACCCCAGCATAGATCCTAGGAGGTGGTGCTGATGCACTTCTTGGATGGCTCTTAGAAGCTCAGAAAAGGTGATGGCTCACACTAAGTGAAATAGAAATTACAAAATGCCATGGCAGATGGTGGAGGAAGGTGTTAGAAAGAGAAGTGGTATACTTAACTGGGTATATTAAGGAAAACAGCCCACCAACTGATTACGTTCCCTAAGAGGGCTCAGAGGTACAAAGCGATAAGGAATGTGCAGGTGAGAGGGACACCAGAAGCTCAGTGGTGTTGTCCTCTGTGGACCAGGGCTGATAGTGAGAGATGCTAAACTGAATACAGAGCTAGATTCCCTGTGAGCAACAGACAACAGGATCTAGAAATCACAGAGACCAATGACAGTGCTTACCCATCAGAAGAGAAATGGGTCTGATAATTATAGTTAGCGTAAGGTGAGCACAGTAGCCAGGGTCTTAACCCACACAGAGCTACGGAAGAGGATAATAGGCACTGCATTCCTAGATAGATGGGCATCCCGTTGGCTTGTTAGGGTACTGTTTAACATATATAATTTTTTTTTAAAAAATCAGGAATGGATGATCAGGAGATTGATGGCAACTTACCCCAGTAAAAAGTCACAACTCCTTAAATAGTTCCTAAACCTGAGCTAGTTCTCAGAAACGACACTATTGACTGAAGGAGAAGCCAGGCCCCCATAAAGAAGGACTCTGCAACACTGTGACAAGTATATTCAGTAATAGTTTCCCGTCTTTCCTCCAAAGAAAAACCAACGTTCATTTACTTAGGTAACTGTCTCCTGGGGAAAAAAGATTCCCTAGATACAATAAACATTATTTGGCATAGGACCCAAGTCAATATTGAGACCCAGGGATTGAAGCTTCATCATGCCCTCCATTAAAATGGGGGACTTAAGGGTGGCTTGGTAGTAATAGAATCCTGTATGATACATGACTTATGAGGCCTCCACACGGTCTAAGGACACCCCCGCCTTGTGGTCACTTTTCCAGTTCCCCAATGTAGACATTTTTGTAGACATTTTTGGTCCTCGGTAGAACCCTCATCTCCTCTAGTCCCTTGGCTTGTGGAGTAAGAGCTCACATAGTGGGGAGGACCAAATGGAAGCTGTAAAGCTGCCTCCTACCTGCTGGCAAAAACTATATTGCATCCTGGACAGGAAAGGAAATGCAATCCTTAAAGACCTAATGCATGCAGGGGTGGTGGTTCCCCATCACATCCCCATTTAATTCAATATCTGGCCCCTATTAAAACCAAATGATCCTGGCGGATGGCAGGAGACTACTGCAAAATCAAACAAATAGTAGCCCCAACTGCAGTCGCTGCGGCAGATGTGAAAGACAACACTCACCCAATCAATACCATATTCCTAAGGTTCTGGGTCAGTCATGGTGAATGTGTTATTTTTCATCACTATCAGGGAAGAGGATCAGAAACAGTTCCTATTCACACGGGGTGGAAAACAGTACGTATTTGCAATATTTTCCAGGGCTATGTTAACTCTCTGCCTACTATCATGACATAATTTAGGGGGACCTGGACCATCTGGACCTTCCTCAAGGTATCACATTGGTCTGCTATACCTCTATCAATGACATCATGTTGGTTGGGCCCTGAAAGAGGATTATCTAACCATGGGACAGGAAGTAGTGAGCTGGATTCTGTCAGAACTAACAAGTCATAAGGTTGTATAGCAATCTTTCCTATGATGAAGAGGTCTGTCTGGGACTGGGTAGGTGGCTTGGCACCCTGTCCCCAAGTCATTTACCTCTGTTACATCAAAACTATTCCTCACCTGCCCACCATGGCCATATATGGGGTTTGTAGGAGCAGCTGATGGAACATGATCTGCAGATAGACCTGCTTGGCATGTGGATGCAAGCCAAAATGAGCTGTTGTCTACAATACAGCCCTGCTTGGAAGTGGCCTTAAAAGGCAGTGAGGTTAATCTTACCAATGGCACAGTTTCAAGCAGTGCCCAGTTATCCTCATTGTATGGAAAAATAAATGGCCCAAATTAAGAATATACAAGAACTCATGGGTAGTCACAATGCCTTGGCTGGTTGGTCAGGGACCTGATGAAAAAATATTGAAAGATCAGGAAAAATGGTTCTGGAGAATAAGCAGACCAAATGGACTTGTGAGCATGAGCACAAGGTTTAAAAACCTTTGTATCCTATGTTAATGCCCATCAAATAGCATATGCCACGGAGGAGCAAAACAACAACAACCAAGTGGACAGAATGGCTCCAGCATCTGACAAAGCCATCCTCTGTCACTGGCATCCCCAGTGCCAGCACAGTGTGGATATGAAAGGGGCAATGATGGTGGCAGTGGTGGAGGCTATCTATGTACAGGCCCAACACATGAGATCCCATTCACGCTGGTGACTAGGTATGACTCTGAATCAGCACCATTGCCTGAGGAAAGCAATCAGTCACTTGATGGCAAGTTAATTACACTGTGGAAGAGGCATCAAGTAACCTGGGTTTGAATCAATACATATTATGGATACTAATTTGGCTTTGACCAGTGCCACTATCCAGTGTTGGTTGCTGCCAGTTCACAGTTTCCCTCTCTCTTGGCTTCCCTGGGCTGAAGGAGGCCACCATGCTCAAAGTTATGCCCCCTCTCCTAGGGGCAGCCCTCATCCAATGACTGTGCATGGGTACAAAGACCCAGTCCTATTGCCTAATTCTGGGACAACGCGGAAGGGCCATCCCTGCTCCAGAGCTTCCCATGGGATCACAGGGCATGTCAACTCTATTCTCTGAAGTTCAACTTCTCCGTCTGCCCAGTCTTACCCCCCTAACTCCCTTCTAGGTATTGTTTTTGACAGAACTCTCAATAACCATCTGCATACAAACCTCCATCTCAAAGACGGTCCCCTGGGGAACTTGACCTAAGACACATGGGCTCAGAATGGGAAGAATTAAAAATGATATTTCATTTATTTTATCAGCCGCCCTAGCTCTAACCACAAGGAGGGGCAATTGCATGTATGCTATAGACATGGTTTTTCTACACATATTCAGATATATACATACATATATACATACCACCTTTAACATGGGTAGCCATACTTTTCAGAGATAAATAACCAAATGACAAAACAATAGAATATCTTCGCCACTGTGTAGATTCAGATGTGCTTCTACCTTTTTACGGGTTTTCTTCAAAAACAAAGTTTGGTTTTCAATTGTCGATGTACTTACTGCTCCTTATTGCTGCTGTTGTTAACATTGAAAAGTGCAATGGCTCCAGGCAGGTACTGTTCCCTGGGAAATGAAAAAGGACAGTGAAATCATCATAGTCACCATGTGTCCAATGTCCATGGTAAGAAACAGTCTTAAAGAACAAATTCTTTTCAGTTTCTACCCATTACCAACTAGTGCCTAGGCAATTTTTTAAAACATAGAGCCTCTGTGAAGCTTGAGTTGCTGAATATCAGTGCCATGAACCAAAGTAATTAGTAGATGCCCATTAATCAATGCTCACAATACATCACATTAACATCTTCCATGCCCTGAGTGAGTCATCTTGGATGTGGCTAACTCCCAGCAAAAGATCTAAGACTTAGAAGAGAAAAAAGACAAACGAAAACAGTGGGAAAGCTGAAGGTGGTCAGTGGGAAAAGAAACAGGAGAGGAAAAAAAAAAAAAAAAAAGAGGGAGAAAACCAAAGAAAAAGTAAGTATGTTTGATTGGATAGGAACCCCTGATCCACACCAACTCCTTCCGCACCCTCAGAGTCACATAGCTGAAGGTTCCATGAGTGCTTCATTTCCTACTGAGGATTTTTAGCCTTTTTCTTCTAGTTGCTCACTCTGGTGCTCTACTTCCCTGAAAGCAGGGTCGAACACAATAGAGCATTTTAGAGAATGACCACTAACCCCTCTCACTTACACTTCTGGAAGAAGAATCAGAAGGGAAGAGGAAATCAGAAAGGACTGAGGCATGAGGTTTCTTACAGGACAGACACAGGTCTCAGGGAAAATGATCAGCAAGAACGTTTATGACTTGGAGCCCCACAGACATGAGTTACCATTAGTTTCCCAAGAGAGAAAAAGGGTAAGAAGCAGAAGAAGCAATTTACCTGCGATCCTGCCGAGTGGCTTTGCCAAACCCACTAAGTGGAGGAGTAGAACACCATCTCTTCATCTAAATAATAGTGTAAAAACAGATATGGAGGGGGAGGTCACATTGCTTACCTCTGTGACAGTTGTCCTCTCCTGTGCATATTACTTCTAAAGGAATCCCTTGCATGGGGGATTTCACTCTCTGAGTCTTCACATATAGAGGCACTGTCATCATCATCAGAAAAGGAACTACAGTCCAACAGGAGGCAGAGATGATTTAGATTAATGTCTTAAACACTTGTTGGGGAATAACATTTCTCATTAGGGGGACTACTGCCTCATCTCTTCTCCTTCCCTCTCAAATGAACACAGACAACAATTTTTAATGAGAATGAAATGAGAACTGTGCAGAATACATAGAATTAGATAGAGTATATGCATGATCCAGTAAAATACATATAATTAAGAAACTACTTTCAAAGTCTTTCATATTTCTATTGTTTGATGCATTGATCGATGTTAATATTTATTCAATAGAAAGTATGATATCTATACTTTAGGTCATATTATACAGTTTTCTGAACTAACTTGCAATAACATTTCCTCCCATTAAAAATAAATTCAACCACATTTACACAAGTTCTATTCATTTATAGGGTAACCACTTTAAATTATGCTTTTAAAACATGTTAGCATTTCAGACTCTATTTTTTTTCACACTTCTCTATGGCAATGTTATCCCTTCAGATGTGAAATGTCCCATGAGGAAAGGTCTTGCCAGTGACTCAGGAAATAATTGGCATAAGTGCTTCTAAAGAATGACCACAACAATATCTTACATTCATTTGTTAGAAAAGTTATGCTCTTCAAAAGTATAAATTCACTTAATTACAAAGTTCAAGGTTTCAAATTAAAAGTTAAACTGATGCAATAGCATACCCAGCACCAAAAAAAAAAAAAAAAAAAAAAGGAATTAAACCAAAATTCAGCCTAGTTAAATTTAAGAACTGTGTAAAAATACATAGAAAAATGCTTGCATTTACCTGCATGCTCCATTTTCCATCCTTCTTATTTCCTTTTCAATATCTGGTACAATCATATTGGGAATATTTACAAAAGAGTGCCATGTGTTGATAATATTTTTCTTCATGGTTAGTTTGATATCTGGAGAGAAAAAAAGTCTTGTAAGTAGGAAAACTTACTATATATTTACTATGTAATCAAAAGTTTCACTCTACCATTCTTCTAAGGCCTTAATAACAATCTTATTCCTGGTTTTATGTAGGAATTTTTTTTAATAGAATACAGTCACGATCTAAGCCTTTATTACCACTAGCCAGGTTTTTGTATATTTTTTTAATATTCAAGAATGTACCAGAAGTGCAGAGCTCTTTTTCTTTTTTTCAATCTGGATTTACCCCAGCTTTGAAAATTTAGGCAATGTAGGTGTAGAACAAAACTGTAGGGACCTTACCTTCATATAAACAATTAAGGAACCAAAAAAAAGCAGTAAAATAAAATACCAAAATGCGTGTCATCAGTTAAATTACTACAGGCATCCAGAAAAAAAAAAAGGGGGTCTTGAGTGGTATTCAAACTTTGGAGTGAATAAAGATGAAACTGATCCACTTTTTAGCAAGTCCCATAAATTATTCTGATACATATAGTGCTCAGCTTCCCACACAACCAGTTCAGGGATCAGGAAAATGCCAAGAACCAACAGATCCTGATCTCCAAGTCCCACCCAGCAGCACGTTCAAGCCCGGGTTCACACAGGTGAATGAGGCACAGGCACACCCGCTCGTCCTCTTCTTTCCCCAGGCTCTGCCAGCGCCGAGGGACAATGCCCCTGCGCTCTTGACTACCGCAAGTTCTTCACTTGGTCTCTGCTGTGCTGCAGTGATATGGCCTGGAACTTTGAGGAGTTCCCGGTGGGCCCGGACAGTGTGCCTGTGCACAGGTACAGCCACTGCTTTCTGACCATGGACATGGAGCTGGACATTGATGCCCTGCTGTCCCCAGGGCCCAGTTGTGCCTAGGGCATGCCCCCTCCTACCACTGCACCCCCACCCCTACCAGTCACACTACTGCCCTCTGGGGATTTCATCACCATGATGTTTCCTCTAAACTTGCATGGAGGAAAGACTTGACGTCCAGGAAACTCCACCTAGATGGGCACTAAGTGTCCATATCAGCACCCCCTCTCCCAGACCAAGGCTCCCCACTAATAAAGTGCAGGTGTCAGCAGGAAAACAAAAGGAAACTGAGGACAAAAAATTGTTGCCTGGCACTTCTGTAAACAAAGATGTTGCCTGCCCTTCTGTTAAACAACAAATGAATGTTGCCCGCCATCAAGCCATTAGCCACTGCAGCCACCAGGGTAGGTGGTTCCAAGGGTAGGAAAAATAGGATAATGGCCCTAGATAGTTAAGATGTTATCAAAGGAATAATTTCAATGACCCAAACTGTTGACTCTTCCCATACACAGAAAAGCACTAAAATCATTAACTAGAGATGTCTGGTTTTTGTGATTAGTAGTAATCTTTTGATGTTCAACTACATGATTTTTTTCATCAAAAACCCCTATGTATCCTGGTTCCTCATTTACCTCTTTGGATCAGTCCCTCAGAGCTATCTGAGAGGCTGCCTTCCTGGGCTACAATCTTCAGTAATGTCCCTGAATAAAATATAATTCTCACCTTTTAGGTTGTCTTTTTTTTTCAGTCAACAAAACAAAAGCCCAGTATGTGTTCATGGGCTCCAAGAACACTGCCAATGTTTATCAGCTCTTATATTGAAGGTCACTTGCCATGGGTCCCTCTGATGAAGACCCAAAGAAGGTCAACATGCTGAGAGGATGACCTGGGGTGCTGGACAAC
Organism: Camelus dromedarius; assembly: GCF_036321535.1. Taxonomy (NCBI): domain Eukaryota; kingdom Metazoa; phylum Chordata; class Mammalia; order Artiodactyla; family Camelidae; genus Camelus; species Camelus dromedarius. The sequence goes on along the minus strand of NC_087436.1, from coordinate 88,615,444 downwards.
TTCAATAGGTCCCATACTTCCACCTTATCCTCCATGGCCACTCATTCATCCATCCCTCCCCTCCCCCTACAACACACACACCTAGCTTGCACTCCGAGCTTTTATTTTATGCCTTGGAGATTTTTCCTCTGTTATTTTTCTATCCCTGATCTCTGGGTTTTGGCAGGAAGCTTGTCTATGTCATGAATAAAATAGAAAAGCAAAAACCAAAAAAAAAAAAAAAAAGAGAGAAAAAGAATGTAAGAAGTCATTTGAGGTGGGGAAATGTATAAAACACACTTTGTTCTGTAAAATGTTAAATCTTCGTGAGGATAGCAATAAATAGTGCTCTTTATTTCACCCTAGCATTCAAACAGCTGATGGAAATAATAGCCAGTAGTCAATAAATAGTAAACAGAATTTTTGTGATGTTTGTTAATAAAAGTGTGCATATATTTTAAAATATAATTAAAGTACTTTTTAAAGAAACAACCACTTTTTGAGAAGAGAATTGTTTCAATGACCTCTTTTCAGCATCAGACTGGAATTCTGGTTATATTTACAGCATGCTGACTTACTATTGTCATCAATGACCACTCTTTCTGAGAGACCTCATGCCTTATGACCAGGAAAAGGAGAAAATATGATTATTCTAGCCATTATAACATAGAAAAATTATGTGAGTAACATTACACAAGGACAGATGACAGTATTATCCAATATGTCAGATAGAACCAAGTCTGGGCTTTGCTTGGATCTGAAGGAAAAAAAAATCACTTTCTTGTCCCATAATTTCTTGTTGGTCTAAGTGTTCCACACAGGAAAAAACTTTCTTTATATCACACAATCACCTTCTTAATACATAATCATTCTAGGAAAAAACCAGAAAGTATAAATAGAAAAATAAAGATACTCAAAATTCTACTCCGGACTTTATAACTATTTACCAACATATTTTCCCCACTGCTTCTATGGTTTCCTTTCTCATATTTAAATTTTAATCTATTTCGAATTTATCTTGGTGTAAGATGTGAAATAGGGATTTAACTTTAGATTTTCTAAATGGCTAGTCAATATTCTAAATGACACTAAATCAATAACCAATAATCTGTCTTTTCCCTACTGATTTGAAATGCCATCATCCGAAACTTGCTTTATCAACCAGAAGGATTTTGATGGAGTTTGCATTAAAATTATAGAATAAATTGGGAAATTATTTTCCTTTATGTTTTTGAAAAAGCTTCTACATATAGATCCTACATGCTTATTAATCCCTAGATGCTTTGTATTTTCATTTCTATTGTCATTAGGATAATTTTCCCTTGATATATTTTAACTCATTGCTTTTGCTATTTCATAAAATTATTTTTCTTTATTTTGAAACCAGCCACCTTAAGTAACCTTTACAAAAATTATTTCTAATAGTTTTTCTGTTAAACAATTTCTGTTTTCAGTAATACAGTCAGAGTACTTACACAAATTCTTTCCTTTTCTTTTTTAAAGCGGTATCTAGCTTTGATGTCTAGTTACATTGACTAAAACTTCCAGAACATAATAAATAACAGTCTTAATATTGTAATATCAAAACTGTCTTTAGAGATACCTAGTGTGGTTCTTGGCTCTGAGAGTGTTTTTAGAGTTTCACACTTAAGCATAATGCTGCTGTTTGCTCAAGAGAGATGTTTGATTCTGTTCAATAAATCTCCATTTATTCCTATTTTACTATTTTAAAAAATTAGAAATTGAAATGAATGTTGATTTTTATTGAGGCTCTCTCACTTTTATAGAAATAATCATATTCTTCCTTAAAATTTTTCCTTTTTTTAATTTAAGTATAGTTTAGTTTCAGATACACAGCGAAGTGATTGTTATACATATATTTTTTTTTCTTTCAGATTCTTTTCCATTATGGATTATTATAAGATATTAAATATAGTTTCCTGTGCTATACTTTGTTGTTTATATATTTTATATATAGTATTGTTTATCTGTTTATCCAAACTCCTAATTTATCCCTCCCCCCACTTTCCCCTTTGGTAATTGTAAGTTTGTTTTTTATGTCTGTGAGTATATTTCTGGTTGGTAAATAAGTTCATTTGTATCATTTTTTTAGATTCCACATATAAGTGATATCATATGATATTTGTCTTTGTTTGGCTTACTTCATTTAGTATGATAATCTCTAGGTCCATTCATGTTGCTGCAGATGGCATTATTTCATTCTTTCATATGGCTGAACAATATTCCGTTGCGTATATGTCACATCTTCTTTATCTAGTCATCTGTGGATGGATATTCAGGTTGCTTCCATGTCTTGGCTACTGCAAATAGTGCTACTATAAACATTGGTGTGCATGAACCTTTTTTAATTAGAGATTTTGTCTTTTCTAGATATATGTCTAGAAGTGGGATTGCTGGATCATATGGCAACTCTATTTTTAGATTTTTAAGGAACCTCCATACTGTTCTCCATGGTGGCTATATCAATTTACATTCCCATCAGTAGTGCAGGAGGGTTCCTTTTTCTCCACATCCTCTCCAGCATTTATTGTTTGTAGACTTTTTGTTGATGGCCATTCTGGCTTGTATGAAGTGATACCTCATTGTAGTTTTGATTTGCTCTTCTCTAATAGTGATGTTGAGCATCTTTTCATGTGCTTGTTGGCCATTTGTATAGCTTGTTAAAAGAAATGTCTATTTAGGTCTTCTGCCCATTGGGTTGTTTGGTTTTTTGATATTGAGTTGTATAAACTGTTTGTATATTTTGGAAATTAATTCTTTGTCAGTCGCATCATTTGCAAATAATTGTCTTTTCATTTTGTTTATGACTTCCTTTGCTGTGCAAAAGCTTTTAAGTTTAATTAGATCCCATTTGTTTATTTTTGCTTCTATTTCCATCACTCTAGGAGACAGATCCAAAAAAAATATTGCTTTAATTTATGTCAAGGAATATTCTACCTATTTAATTTATGTCAAGGAATATGCTATCCTCTAGGAGTTTCTTAGTACCTGGTCTTACATTTAGGTCTTTAATACATTTTGAGTTTATTTTTGTATATGACTGTTAAAGAATGTTCTAATTTCATTCTTTTACATGTAGCTGTCCAGTTTTCCCAGCACCATTTACTGAAGAGACTTTCTTTTCTCCACTGTATATTCTTGCCTCCTTTGTCATAGATAAATTGAAAATAAATGTGTGGGTTTATTTCTGGGCTTTAATCCTGTTCCATTGAGCTATGTGTCTGTTTTTGTGGCAGCATCATACTGTTTTGATTACTGTAGCTTTGTAATATAGTTTGAAATCAGGGAGCACGGTTCCTCCAGCTCTGTTCTTCTTTCTCAGGATTGTTTTAGCTGTTCTGGGTCTCTTGTGTTTCCATACAAATTTTTAAATTATCTGTTCTAGTTCTGTGAAAAATACCATTGGTAATTTGATAGGGACTGCACTGAATCTGTAGATTGCCTTGGGTAGTATGGTCATTTTAATAATATTGATTCTTCCAGTCCCACAGGGTTGTGTAACCCACGTGTCCAGCGCCGAAAAGCTGGTGGCTGTTTTGAAGAATCAAGGATTAGTATATTAAACTTTGGTAAACTTTTCTAACTTAAAGCCTTCCTATCTGGAGAAAGATAATAAAATGCTTTCAATTAAAAACAAATAATAATATTGATTCTTCCAATCCAAGAACACAGTATATCTTTCTATCTACTTGTGTCATCTTCAATTTCTTTCATCAGTATCTTATAGTTTTTGGAGTACAGGTCCTTTTCTTCCTTGGGTAGGTTTATTCCTAGATATTTTATTCTTTTTGATGTGATGGTAAATGGGATTGTTAATTTCTCTTTCTGATATTTTATTGTTAGTGTATAGAAATGTAACAGATTTCTGTATATTAATTTTGTATCCTGCAACTTTACCAAATTCATTATGAGCTCCAGTGACATCTTTAGGATTTTCTATGCATAGTATCATGTTATCTGCAAGCAGTGACAGTTTTACGCCTTCCTTTCCAATTCGGATCCCTTATATTTCTTTTTCTTCTCTGATTACTACAGCTAAAACTTCCAAAACTATGTTGAATAAAAGTGGCAATAGTGGGCATCCTTTTCTTGTTCCTGATCTTCAGGGGAATGCTTTCTGCTTTTCACTGATGAATATGATGTTAGCTGTGAGTTTGTCATATATGGCCTTTATTATGTTGAGGTATGTCCCCATTATGCCCACTTTCTGGAGAGTTTTTATCATAAGTGGATGTTGAATTTCATCAGAAATTTTTTCTGCATCTATTGAGATGATCATATGATTTTTAATCTTCAATTTGTTAATGTTATGTATCACATTTATTGATTTGCAGATATTGAAAAATCCTTGCATTGCTGGGATAAATCCTTGATCATGGTGTATGATCCTTTTAATGTATTATTGAATTCAGTTTGCCAGTATTTTGTTGAGGATTTTTGTATCTATGTTCTTCAGTGATATTGGCCTGTAATTTTCTTTCTTCCTTTTCTTTTCCTTTTCTTTCTTTCTTTTTTTTTTTTTTTTTTTTTTGGTGTCTGCCTGGCTTTGGTAACAGAGTGATGATGGCCTCGTAGAATGAGTTCAAAAGTGTTCTTTCCTCTGCAATTTTGGGGAATGCTTCCAGAAGGATAGGTATTAACTCTTCTCTAAATTCACCTGTGAAATCATCTTGTCCTGGACTTTTGTTGGGAGTTTTTAAATTACTGATTCAATTTCAGTACTTGCAATTGGTCTGTTCATATTTTCTATTTCTTCCTGGTTCAAGTTTAGGAGGCTGTACCTTTCTAAGAATTTGTCTATTTCTTCTAGGTTGTCCATTTTATTGGCATATAGTTGCTCATAGTAGTCTCCTATTTTTGTGGTGCTGTTGTAACTTATTTTTCATTTCTGATTTTATTTATTTGGGCCCTCTCCCTTTTTTTCTTGATGAGTCTGGCTAACAGTTTATCAATTTGTTCATTTTTTCAAAGAAACAGCTTTTAGTTTCATTGATCCTTTTCCTAATTTTTCCTATTATATGATGAACTAAATTAATAAATTATTTTAATAGTTATGGAATAAATTCTTCTTGATTATGGTAAGTTCTTCTTTTTATATGCTATTAAATCCTAGCTGCTAATACTTTATTTTGAATTTTTACATTAAAAATATTGCATTATATTAAAAAAACAAGATTATACTGTATAGCACAGGGAAATATACACAAAATGTTATGGTAGCTCACAGAGAAAAATGTGACAATGACTGTGTATATGTCTATGTATGACTGAAAAATTGTGCTGAACACTGGAATTTGACACAACATTGTAAAATGACTATAAATCAATAAAAAATGTTAAAAAAATATTGCATTATATTAAAAAATAAATTTTATACTTTGAGAAAGAATTTTAATTTTTAATTTTTTTCTTAAATACCATATTTTTTTTATTATGGCATACCCCCCACATATTTTAACATCTCTAAAACTGAAATCCATCTGATAATCACTGGAGTTTCTTAGTTTATGGTAATATTTTGTTCTTATTATTGGTATATAAAATAATGCCATGTTTCAAAATATATGGAATTTTTTTATTGTCACTTATGAATACATGCTTTTTAAAAATTTTTTTACTGAAGTACAGTCAATTACAATGTGTCAATTTCTGGTATACAGTACAATGTCCCAGTCATGCATATACATACATATATTCATTTTCATATTTTTTTGAGAAAGAATTTTTAATAGTCAATAACTGTTAATTTTTTCACATACTTTTCAACTCTTTTGGTATTATCATCGGATTGTTAGCGACACATTTGGAAAGAATCAAAAGATGCTTCTTTTAGAGAATTCATTGCTTTGTTGATTTTCAAACATGAATCTGAATAAAACTTTATGAATCAATAGGGAACAATTGCTTTTATGTTATTTCATTTTGTTATTTATTTATTTAGGGGTTTTGGAAGGGAGGAGGTAAGTAGATTATTTATTTAGCTTTTTTTTTAATAGAGGTACTGGGGATTGAACCCAGGACCTTGTGTGTGCTAAGCATGCACTTACCACTGAGCGATATCCTTCCCCAAAAAAGAAACAGCTGCTTTTAGAAAATAAGTTTCAGCTTTTGTTTTTAGCTGAATCATAAACATTTCTCACTTAAGTAAGGCTGTAAAGAACTTCACAAAGATAAAGCAAAGCAAACAATTGGGAAAATCTCATGAACAATTCAGACAAAGTTAACTTGGAACATAAACTATGAATGCCCAGTAAGCAATCTATTCTCTTGATTGACGTCAGGCTCTGACTTAGGTTCAAACCCTGCCTCTACCACTTACTAGATGAAAGAACTCAAGTGAGTTTTTTAATCTTACTGAACCTCAGTTTTTACATCTATAAAATCAGAATAAAATCTTTTTTATATCAAATAGCAGAAAAGATATGCTGTGCACCCTCACCTATAAACCCACACATACAAACACAATTAACTATGAAACAGTGGTTCTCTAAATTTAGTATGAATAACACCTGTGAAGTTTGTTTAAAATGCAGATTCCAGGGCCCAGGCCTCAGAGTCCAAATGAGGTATGATGTGGGGGACGGGAATCTACAATTGTACCAAGCACTGTATGTAATTCTATTTCAAGCCGTTCCTGAATCACACTTTAAAAACGATTACTCTGTGCTATTGGCCCTTGGTGCACCACCCCAATCATATTTACATTTCTGAATACAGTAGTGGGAGAGATAAAATAACGGTCAAGAAAGTCTTCAAGGTAGATGTTACCTGTCTGACGTTTCAGGTCTGCAAATATGAAGCCTCTGGGGTCAATTCTCCAAGACAAAATTCACAAACCACTAACACAACATAAAGTTAATTTCATAACTTAAGATATATAGATTTAAATTTGAAAAACAATGAAATTACTATATTAATAGCAAAAAAGATGAGAAAACTCACATGATCATTTCAACAGATGTAGAAAAATCATTTGACAAAATTCAATACCTATTCATAATAAAAATTTTTAGCAAACTAGGAACAGAAGGAAACGTTCTCAACCAGATAACTTCCTCAATGCACATAAAACCTACAGCTGATATCATACCTAATGATGAAACACTGAACATGTTCCCCCTAAAGTCAAGAACAAGGCAAGGATATTCTAGAGGTATCCAAATTGTACTGGAGGTTCTAGCTCTTGCAGTAAGCGAAAAGAAAAGAAAAGAAAAGAAAAGAAAAGAAAAGAAAAGAAAAGAAAAGAAAAGAAAAGAGAAGAGAAAAGAAAAAAGAAGGAAGGAAGGAAAGAAAGAGCACCCATATTGGAAAAAAGTAAAACTATATTTTCAGATGACATGATAGTATATGTAAACATCCTTAAAGGATCTACAAAAGAATATTAGAATAAGTGAATTTAGCAAGATCACAGGACAAAAAAATCAGTGTAAAAAAAGTTATTTTCATTTCTGTATGTTAGCAATAATTAGAAAATGAAATACATACATCCCAAGAAATGAATGTCTATGTTGAATTTAATAAATAAATACCATGTACAAAGTCCTCTGCCAGATGCTGTAAGAAGGAAGCCATAATACTATGGCCTTAAAGAGCTCACAACTAGTATTGGGGAACAAGAGCACTACACTGAACAAAAGGTTTGGGACCCACAAAAGAAGCTAAAAGAAGTGTCCATAATTGTCAGTCACCTCTTCAGTTTCCAAGATTATCTTTTCTTTGTTTCAAAATTAGTGGACATTTTAATAGTGTTATGAGAAAATTTTGATAACTGGAAAAGGGGAAATTTGGATACAAAGACACACACAGAGGGAAGACCAAATGGAGAGACACAAAGAAAACACTATATGAAGATGGAGGTTCGAACTGCTTTGCTATATACACCTGAAACTAACATTGTAAATTGACTGCACTTCAATAAAAAATAAGATTTTCTTTTTAATTTTTAAAAACTTTTAAAAAGATAGAGTTTTGGAGTAAAACATCTACAAGAGAAGGAATGCCTGAGGCTACCAGAAGCTAGAAAAGAGGAATGGAACAGAGTCTTCCCTCTTGCCTTCAGAGGGAACATGGTCCTACCAACACCTTGATGTGGTACTTCTGGCTTCTAGAACTGAAACAATACATTCCTGTTGTTTTACGCCACGAAGTTTAGGTCAGTTTGTTACAGCAGTCCTAGAAACCAATACAAGGTGGAAAGGGATCTGGAGGGTCAAACAGTCAGAATCCAGCACATAGAGGCAGGTCAGGGCCAGGGTGCTGTGTGAGCTAAGAGGAGATGCACCTAGTCCTCAGCAGGGGGCTTGAGATAAAGCTTCCTGAAAAGGCAAGGCTTGAGGGAGCTTGGACAAAGAGCAGGCACCTGCCAGGCACGTTACAGTGTGGACCAGGATTCTAGGACAAAGCAGTAGCAAATACAAAAAGCAAACATGTGAGAGAACAGAGTGTCTTCAGGTAATCACAGCAGATCAAATGGAGGAAAATACAGTTCTGTGAATAAATGATAAGAAAAGAGGTGGAGAGGAAGACAGGGGTTAATTCACTAGATGCACTGAATGCTCTGTTACCTTAACGAAAATGAGGAGTCATTGGAGAACTCTAAGTGGGGCCATAGGCGAGGCAACAGGAAGGAGCTGGGGAAAATCTGTGGAAGGGTTACCGGTATCATTGGGTCACAACTGATGCAATAGCGCACACGGTGCTGTGATCTTCTCTCACCGTGCCTAGCAGTTCAGGTAGGAAAGAGCCCCAAATATCACCTGGAATGATCTAGACTGGGGTCAGTGGCTGGGATAGAGGGACAAGGGGGCAGAGGAGGTAAGGAGGTTGTGAAAGACTCAAGCCTTTCCTAAATCAAAGAAAATAAAAAATCACATCTTAAGCTGAAGTGGGGAGGGGATTCTGGGAAGGGAGGATTTGTGAGAAAATTGAAGGTCAAGGGGACAAATACCCCAAGAAGTTTGAAAAACAGGTCTAGTGGGAAAGAGAGTAAGAGCTGGAAGCAGAGGAGGCTGCAGCCAGGAAATAAGATACTGCACTAAAGGTTACAGCTGTGGAGCTGAAGCAGCTCTGAGCCAAGGACTCGGGTGACAACAGTGGAGTGGCAGAAGGAAAGGGAAGAAGAGGACTTGTGAAGCTAAGGACTCAGATCATATTTCATAGCTGTGGAGGTTGCCCAGAATGATGGTGAGACGCAGTAGGAAAGGGACATCTTACAGCAGGTGCCAAATTATTTGATGAAGGTGGAGCAGCAATGAGGCAGTCAGTAGATGCCCAAGACAAAGATTAGAAAGACAAGCTTCAGTGGAAAAAGACAAGGATGTAGTGAAGGATTTAGGAGAGGCAGGAAAATGTCATTTTCTTTCTAAGGGGATCAGGTGTGTCTAGTCTGTGCATCATCAGAATCTGTCCATATTCTAAACAGTTCTTCAGAATTTAATTTTTATACAATTTTAAAGGTTACTTTTCACTTACAGTTATTACAAAATATTGGCTATCTTTCCACCCTACACCCAATAGTTGTGCCTCCCACTCCCTCCTCCCTATATTACTTCTTCTCCCCCACAGGTAACCACTGATTTGCTCTCCAAAGCTGTGAGTTTGCTGCTTTTATGTTATAACTGCTAGTTTGTCCTAGTTTTTAGATTCCACATATAAGCGATATCATACAGTATTTATCTTTGTCTAAGTGAAACATTTCTGATTGCTTCAGTGAGAAAGCCTCTGGGAAGTGTTAATGACTCCTTCCCACCCGGGTGTGACAGATTGAGGCAGCATGAGGTCAGGCAATAAGAAAGAACTTCTACACCTCGCCCGTTCTGCGCATCAGTCCACCCCTTTCAGCCTCTGTACATAGTTTGAGACGATAGAGACAAAGAGAGAAAAGTAAGAAAGGTGTACTGAGCACCTGCTTCGGGTCAGGCATTACGTTAGGTCGGCATATTTAATCCACGTAAGGATCTGCAGCATGGCTTCATACGAAGCTGAGAGGTTCAATGATTTGCTTGGGGTCACGTGACTTTTACTGCTGAGCTGGCAGGCAAAACCAGGCTGCAAAGCCCAACCTCAATCCAGACAGCTCCGAAAAGGCGTGATATGGGAACTCAATTACCAGCGGCCCCAAGTGACACTTACTTGTCTCTGCTTCATTCCTATCAGTGTGGTCTTCTCCGTGGTTTGTGCCTTTTGGGTTCAGTCGATTATTTACAATGCAGTGACGTAAACTCAAACAGCGCACCTTAAAACGTTGACTTAAGCAAAGGGGGTTTTTAACTTCCAGTGATATCCTTTAGGAGCCCAAGCTGTCCCCAAATAATACACTTAAAAAAAAAGTTGACTTGGTAAATAAATATAGCTTTAAAATAAGTTCCTAGCCTCCACTTCTTACCAGATGGCTGCCCCTAAGCCCTTACTGTGTAGAAATTCTGAATCCACTATTGTCCTTAGGAAAAATAATACCAGAAAGGATTTTTCTATAGTTTCACTAGACTGAACTCCTTAAGAGAAGGAATAGTTTTTGTTTGTTTTGTGTTTCATTCATAAATATCCTTAGAATTTAGAACTGTGCTTTGAACCCAGCAAGTACTCAGTGATGTTTGTGGAAGGAATGAGTAAGTGGATGAATGAAGGTTGGAGGGAACGGGAGTGGAAGTGATGGGGACTGAATCCCAGCCATCTTTGCTTTGCTATACTCCAGCCTCTTTATTAGAGTCTTCTTCCCCATCTCTGGAGCTCTGTCTGCACCAGCAATTTTTCCCACTGTGCCCTTCCATCTATAGTCGTAGGAGTACCACATATTACATAGAAATTAGTAATATGCACAGGCCCCCATTCAGCATCCTGTGCTGCTGAGAAACAGGGGGGTTCATACTTTCACCCGCTTTCTTTCATGAAGTTCTGCCTTCACTTCTGTGTAGGTATTTCCCAATTTCACACAAACAGCCCTGACCACCTTCCTTAACTCCTGTGCCACATTTCACCCATTTATTCAATACAAACATGTTGAATGCCACCTGCCGGCCAGCCTCCTTTCATTTAATTTCTGGAGCATCCACTTCAGAGCCCTGTGTCTAGTGTATCCAAAGATGGACCTTTACTTCTTCCCATGTCCAACCAGCTCTCCTTTCTGACCTGACTATTTCTGGCTGCAGAATTGCTGTTCCCTTATGCACCTAAATTCATTTAGAACTTGGAGTTAGTTACCTTTGACTCTTTCCTTCCCACTCAGTTACTCTGTCAAGTCTTACGTGTCCTACTTTGCAGTTGCTCCTGCCTGCCCTGCCACTTTTTCATTCTAATTATCGCTAGGGCTTGTCAGGTGCTTGTTACCTCTTATCTTTGACTAAGTCTTTTAGCTGATTTATTCATTCCCAGCCTCACCCTTCCTCCAGTTCATCCTGCGAAGTACTCCCAAATTAATCTTCTTAAGGAGCATACAGTAACATATTCTTGTTCTAGAACCTTCAAGATTTCACCATTGTCTCCTGAATCATTAGCCGTTCTTCTTGCAACGAAGACCATATCTGCCTGCCGCCCTTCCTCTCAACTTCTTCCTACTCTTTTATTCCTTCCAAAAAGGTGAGATGAAATACCATATAGTCATTAGAAATAAAAAGACACCTCTAGATGAACAGGTATTGGAAATCCTCAAAGATACAGTATATCACCTTATGTAGGAAAAAAAAAGATTCGATTGTGTATAAGAGAAAAAGATGAAACAAGAAAGAGGTTGTAAGGGGGAGAGTATAGCTCAGTGGTACAGCATGCTTAGCATGCATGAGGTCCTGGGTTCAATCCCCAGTGCTTCCATTAAAAATAAATAAACAAACAAACAAACCTAATTCCCCCTCCCCTCCCCCCAAAAAAGACAGAGACAATGGTGACTACCTGCCCCTGAAGAAGAAGAACAATGGATGGGACTGGGCAATAGGAGTGGAAGGGAGGACACTGTACTTTCTGAATATTGTATTATGTAAATTAATGACTTAGTGGGTATGCATAGTGACCCCATTTTAAAATGCAAAACAGTATAAAAATTATATCATCCATACTTCTACCACCAGGAGTTAACAACATCCACTTTTGTCTTTTGTCATATTTGCTTCCCCACCTTACATAGCACATGAAAAGCAATAAAACTTTATGCCTAAAGTTAAAGCTCTTTTAGCAGCCACCTCCCAGTCCTAGCCTTGTCTTCCCTGTACCCTCTACCCAGAAGCAACCACTACTATAAGTTTGGTGTGTATCCTGCCAGCCCTTTGCATCTTTTTACATACCTACATAAGCATCCAGAACCAATGTATAGTTTGGGACACG